>NW_026555060.1:30147089-31391119 GCF_021234165.1 Pteronotus mesoamericanus
TCACAATTGGTAAAATCAGGAAAACTGACTTTCCTTTGCAAGGACTAATTTGCCTGTTTTTAGCCATCAGGCTTTAATTCCTAATTCTCAGGTGTCCTTTTCCTTTATACCTCAAGCTCTATCTCTAAGCACTGATGCTGACAGTTAGATTAGATAAACTCAAGATGAGACAAATTGTTATACAGAATGAATAACCTAGATGGAGTGTAATCTATGAAATGGTGGCGGTTTCAGTAATGCACTTGGGGCACAGAGCAATTTTGTGTGATCTCAGTCTCTAAACTGCAAAATAGTTATGGAGAACTAACACAAAGTTGGCTGCACATTAGAGTCTTAGAGTCTTGGTTGTGTAGTCCTGGTTATCGTGGACATACTACATGGCTTTCTGATGTTCCAGTTGCCGGGTGCTGAATGATCAAAGGCCTGTTGATTGGGAAGTGAAGCCCACTTTGATTGCCTCGAAAAGACTTTTGTGTGGACTTAACATTTCCAATGGTCTTCTCAGTGCCTTTGTCACTCAGAACATATTTGCTCCCCAAAGATGCATATTTTGTCTGAAATTTTAAAGCAGAAAACAGTGAAAGAAGCTTCTTTTAAATTAGAGTTTCTTTAAAAACTAGACAAGGATAAAAGGACCTATCTGTACACACTAGGACGCCCCTGGAAAAACCAGAAAGAAAATCACTGGCAACACAGCCCAGGTAACACCTGTCTGGTGTGGTGCCAGACAGTGGATGCTGAAGCCAGGCTGCCTGGGTTCATGTCCCAGCTCTGCCACTTTCTAGTTCTGTGACCCTGAGGAAGGACCAAAACTTTTCTGTGCCTCAGTTTCTTTATCTGTAAAGATGACACGGAACTACCTGCCCTGAGCAGGTGTTGTGAGGATTAAATTAGATCATTCCCCAACATCATGAGTGCAGTCTGCATTCATTCTGAGAGCGCCATTAGTTCTTAAGCAGAGTTGAAAAGACTCTGTGAGAAGGAAGGCAGGAAAAGTGGTTTTGCCGTACTTGGTTGTGACAGTGAAATATATTTTTTGTTTCTTCCCATTACCTGAAAGGTGACAATCTACTAAAGCATATAAATTCAAAGAGGGTCTTAAGGCCCATGACATGTTTATGCTGAGTGAAGAGCAATGACTATGTTCATAACATGCAGTGCTTCTTTTGACTTTTAATACTAAGGTTAATTGTTTTTCTAATTTTCTTCTGGTGCTTTCATGATTTTCAGTAAAGGAAGGTAGTTATCAAGTCACAGATTTTTTTTAATTTCACAAGTCTTGCAATTCACTCAAGGAAAAGGGTGTTCAGACGAACTTCACAGGCATAGGTAGTTGGAATTCCTCTCCAAGAACAAGAATGATACAAGAAAAGTGTATTTGCAATTTAAGTGAGCAGTTAAGTGGGCACCTCGCATCTCAGGAATCCTGGGGCTACTCTTGACTCTCTCCCTGTAGGTTACGTAATCAATAAACGCATGGTAAGCTGAAGAGTACAAAAAAGCCCTTTGAGTTCACTTTATTTCATTTTTTTCATATGTAAAATGAAGAAACTATCCCTAGCATTTAAGAAAAATCACAGTCTAAGGGACTTGTTCAACAGAACACCGCACACGTTTGGATGCAGGGTCTTAGTGCAGGCTATTGCAGCAATGGCTGGAATGTGATTTTGTGTAAAGAGCCACAGAACAGAGACCAGTGAGCCAGGGATATTTTGATGTTTTCCACATCTAAACCCTTTTATTAGCTTCTTGATCCTGCATCATTACCTGGAGATTTCCCCTGAAGGATAAGACCATGGTACACTTGTCCCTAGGGACATTTCCCCCAAATCTTCCCCAGCAGAACCCCAATGTCAAGAGAACAGAGTCTGTGTTACATGGAATGTGGTAGGCCATCTCCCGTATTTCACATTCTCAGTGTCACATCTTGCTAACCTCTGTTTGGGATCAATTCATGCAGCTTCTGAGCAATTTCCTTTTCGTCACAAGTCATTAACTCCCATAATGTGATTATTCCTAGTTGTCTTAAAATAACAATGATACTAATACTGTCACGTTGTTTTTAAGAGAGACATCATCTGTGTTCGTGCAGCATTTCAATTCAGAGCTCTACTGCCCTAAAACTGTTCCTTCCTTAATTTGCTCATTCATCAAAAGTTTCCCCTATTTGTCATCTGTGCCACTTATATCTGCCACAAACAATTTAAGACTAGCTCTGGAGGGTGACAAGAAAATGCTGATATCTAAATACAGTAGTGCATTAGGATCTGGAGATGTGCACTATTTAATTATATTATGTAATATGTTTTATAAGATCAAAAAGAGAAATTATAATTTCAGAGTATGTTAGATTAGCAAACAGCCAAGGGTCATGGCTTCTGTGTCTGGTTTTCCTATAGCTTGGCTGGTTGACCCAAGGAACACTCAGCAGAAGTTCAAGTAAGCTGTTATCCCCTCATGGGGGTTTATTGCAGAAATACGCCCCCCCCCCTTCTCCCTTGCTGTCTCCTGCTGTGGGATGGAGCAAGGGTGACAGGCGAGCATCCCAGATCTGCAAAGAATGCACCAAAAGTCTTGGCAAAATGGTGTCATAGATTATAGAATTGTTATACTTTGATAGCCTATCTTGTTGGAAATACAGGATATTCCAGTGAGAAACTAAACCTCAGGACAGTGGCTAGTTTAAAGCTGGAATAAGTTTCAGAGGTCAGTCATGTTGTGGGTGGAAGGCTGAGACTCATGAAGTCGGTGACCTTCTCAAGGTCGTTCAGTAAGTTAGTGAGAAAACCAGTAAGCAGAAGGAAATCTCTGACTTGTAGTCTACTCCTCTAGGTTGCCTCTTTGATCAGCACAGATATTCATTTTATAAACTTTAAAAAACTTTTATAAACTTTTATATATGTAAGTAACTCCACTAGATGGTGTAGCACATTGTACAGTGGTCAGAGGTGAGTCCCTGTAGTTGGAGCCTCGTTTTCATTTTGGGCCCACTACTTCTTAGCTCTGTGACGTAGAGAAACTTAAAATCTCCATGTTTAATTAATCTATAAGGTGAGTGTTGTGAGTTCTAAATGGCTTTGTGTATGTCTAACGTGGTGTCTGGGATGCGTAATTTTTTTAAGCTGGAATTTGTAGAGGGTATGAGACAAAAAAGAAAATTCACCTCCAAAATACTTCTATGAATAGATACAACACTTAAAGATCTTTCTAATTCTCAGCTAGGATGAGCAGGGATGTTAAGTAAAGATCCCTGACCTCAAATATCACATAACAACATCTAAAATCCAGATATTTCAAGTTCTAGTTCTTTGTATGTCTGTAAGGACCAATGTTCTTCCATGCTATTTCTGTAAACACCCCAGTGTGATAGAACTTGAGACAGAGATGGGGCCTCTGTGGCTAATAAAATGGGGAGACCAGAGAGCCTAATGGTTGAAGAAATCTATTTTGAAGTTAGAAGGTTGTGGTTTCAAGTCTCATCTCTGCTGATTACTACTAATGTGGCCTAGAACACATTATATCAACTCTAAGCCTGAGTTTCCCTATATGAAAAAAAAGCTAATAATAGAATCTCCTTTATGGAGTTATGGTGACAATGAAATTAGTTAGTAGATATAAAGCATATCACTTGGTACCTGGAATATACAAAGTCCTCTAAAAAATGATAACCATTATTATTAACATCTATTCCAACTCCTTGATTCTTTAGATATTATAACTACCACCCAGATGACTTCGGCAACCTGCCAAAATCACACCATCAGTTTATGGTAAAACCAGAGACATAACCCAGATTTCCTGTATATGAATAGGAGATTTATTATTGCCTCTGATCAGAAAAAAAGTCAGCTTAAGATCACAATATAGTTCATTAACATTCTCAAACAACAACGATTGCTCTTGATTCTAAAAATTACAAACAGAGTGTATGGGGAAATCCTGAGCAGGATTCCCCCCCAACCACCACCAAACTAGAATAAGTCCTGAAGAACTTACCTCAAAGGCTTTCAGCCTCATGAATTAGGAAACTGGGATGAAGGAGTCCCAAAGATATTAAATAATATTATAGTGAAATGGCCCTCTCAGGGGGATCTTGGCTATAAAAGAAATAAAACATATCTTATTGATAAGAAGATGGAGCCTCAAGAGAGAAATATAAGTTGAATTCCATACAGCCAAGGCTTATAAATTCACTGTTACAAAGAGTCTCTGAAGGGTGGAGGAGGAGAAACACGGTTCATTTCTGTATGTCAAAACAGTGGTTATCCGCCAGCCCGGAAGATTACATGATTCATGACACTGATGAGACAGAGCTTCTCAGAAATAACAGAATTTGCTTCGTTAATGGGTCTGCTGATGCTCTGACATTATTTGGCTATTTATTGTCACAGAAAGGGGTCTGGACCAGTGGCATGTTACAGCTACTTGGCACTGACTTACAAGAGCTGACGGCGCCCATTTTTTCCTCAAACCTGTGTTCGGTGATACTGTGCTGGCCACTTGAAATCATCTGTACTGGGAGAGTTTATATCATGGAAACTGGCTAATGCTACAAATCAGGGGTCTTTCCCCACTCACACAATGAGACTTACCTTCTTTTCTCTTTGCTAAAAACATTCCTGTGACATAGCAGAAAGGAAAAGAGAGCGGGTGAGTGAGGAGAGCACCACTGTTTTAATAGGTAGCCTAGCAGGATTCATGTGCTGTATTTTAGACATGGCTTTTTAAAAAGTGTGCTCCCTGAAATGAATTTTGAAAAATCTTTTCAAAGTTGAATTCTCCACAGTTTATTTATCTCATCTAAAACAAAATAATAAAAATGAATCACATTTGGGAAAAAATGCTAGCCCGTAAAATGTAAAAGGCTCAGACAATAAAAGTTAGAAATGGAAAAACCATAGCAGGGGAAGTTTTTTGGATTTCTGCCCTTTTGACTACTTAAGTCTGGTGAGTCAGGAGCTGGGAGAGACCACAGGGTCATCAGTTGAATTGCAGACTCCCAACTGTTGGTGTTTGAAAGAAGCTCAGTGAATAATACATCATGCCCCACTCTCACACAGAATGTACTAGACAGGGTCACAGAGTCGTGCAGATGAAGATTAAAATGTCTCCATGACTGCCACAAAGATGAGTCTGGTTCTGCTAACTGTCTGAGCTCACGTGTTCAGGTGTCCACTGCGCTGGAACTGCTGAGGCCTCCCACCAGGTACAGGGAAACAGGAAACAACTGCTGCTTCCTGCAGACCACTGGGTCCCCAAAGTAGAGAGAACTGAGCTAGCAGGCCTAGTGCCTTCTCCCCAACTCTGATCGAACCACCCACTCTTAAGCTTTTCTTAGAAGGAACGGACACTAAGACGTGTTACTCTAATGAAAGATCCCTTTATATAAAATAAAACATAAGGAGTGAGCCATAAGGGTCCCCTCCATCCTCTTTGTCCGCTAACAGGAAGCATATTATGGGCATTATGAGCTCAGGTTCCAGAAGGAGAGAAACCCAGGTCCAAATCCAGATCCATGCCTTCCTCATTATTGACTACACATGGGTAACAAAATCCCTCTTGGCCTCTTCTTCTCTAGCTGTAAACTGGATTGTTCATAGGCTGCTATGAGAGTCAATGACGTATTGCATGGAAAGCATTCAACACATGTGGTAACTACCCAATACACGTTAGCTATATGAGAATTATTGTATATTGCAGAGTGCATACTGCCTTTGGATGGGACCAGGGTAGCACAGGCATCCAGCCTGCTTGTTCCGTAAAGGCCTAACCAAGTTTTAAAGGAAAGGGTACAAACTATGCTTTAAGTTTGAATCAAGGTTAACAAATTCCATGTTGACTTGTAAAGAGTAACAACCAATATCTTTTTCTGTGGGGCCCGCAGATTTAGAGTTGGAGAATATTACGTTATCTCCAAGATCAATGTGTCCTTCATGCCAGATTTCAGAAGAAGGGGGACATTCAGCAAGTTGGATTGTTCTAGAGTTTCAAGCCCTAGCCAAGAAATTCATCCTTTAACCTTCCAGCTACGTCAGCCTGGTGAGTAGGTAACTGAACACCAGCCTAACAAGTAGAAGGAGAAATGTACTTTTGTACCTGGTTCGCCTTGGGGCTTACGGGTCAATGCTTAAGAAGGATGCTACATTGAGCCTAAAGGACTGTGCCTATCTAAAGGGTATGTGTGCTCATGCATGTGTGTGTGTTTAAACTCTTAAATACTGTTTTCTTTATAGCTTAATAGGGTCAAACTTAATAATTTTAAAAAAATCAACCGTATGCACCTAACTTACCCCGCATCAATTGAAATTAGAGATACATGGGTTCAAATCTCCACTTTAAAAATGTGTGACTGGTCCTGGCTGGAGTGGCTCAGTTGGTTTGAGTGTTATACACCAAAGAGTTGGGGGTTCAATTCCCGGTCAGAGCACATACTTAGGTTGCAGGTTCAGTCCCAGGTTGGGGTGCATATGGGAGGCAACCAATCAATGTCTCTCTCTCTCTCTCTCTCTTCCTTCCCCTCTCTCTAAAATCAATAAACATAAAAAAAATGTGACTGCAGACAAGTTACCCTTTTCAAGATCTGATTGTTCACCTCTGTAAAATGGGATAACAGCATCTACCAAACAGGGTTGAGGATTAAATGAAATGGCATATATAAAGCATGTGACACTAATTAATGGTAGTATGTATTTTTCCCTTCCTCTTTCCCTTTTGTCACATACATGTCCCCCTTAGATGTATAGTTGAACCTTGAACAGCATGGAGACTGGGGTGCCAACCCCATGCAGTAGAAAATCCACATGTAATTTTGGCTCCTCCAAAAACTTAACCACCAATAGCCCACTTTTGACCAGAAACCTTGCCAATAACATACACATAAACCTTGCCAATTAACACATATTTTGTGTGTTGTATGTACTATATGCTGTATTCTTACAATAAAGTAAGCTAGTAAAAGGAAACTTTTATTAAGAAAATGATAAGGAAGACAAAATACATTTATGTTATTAATTGAAAAAAAATCCACATATAACTGGGCCTAGGAGTTCAAATCCATGTAGTTCAAGAGCCAACTTTAGTTGAAGACCTGCAGGGGTTTCCATCCTGCGGCCCATCAGCCACATGTGTCCCAGGATGACTATGAATGCAGCCCTACACAAAATCGTAAATTTACTGAAAACATTATGAGATTTGTGTGTGTGTGTGTGTATGTGTGTGTGTGTGTGATTACATGTTGCAAGGTATTTAATGTGTGGCCCAAGACAACTCTTCTTCTTCCAGTGTGGCCCAGAGATGCCAAAAGGTTGAACACCCCAGAGTGTTTGACTCAGTGGGTTGGAGCATCATCCCCTAACCGAAAGGTTGTGGGTTTGATTCTTGGTCAGGGCACAGGCCTGGTTCAGACCCCAACCCCTCATTGAGGTCCGGGCACTATGATTCCTAGTTCAGGTGCATATCCATGCTTCTCTCTCACATCGATGTTTCTCTCCCTCTCCCTTCCTCTTTTCCTTCTTCTCTCCCTTCCTCTCTCTGAGAAAGCAATGAAAATAAAATGTTCTCAGGTGAGGATAAAAAATTTTTTTTTAAAAGAGTGTATACCAAAATGCCATTGATATTTGAATATTGATTTTATATCCTGCTACTTTGCCAAATTGACTTATTAGGTCAAATAGTTTTTTGGTGAACACTATAGGGTTTTCTATGTATACTATCATGTTGTCTGCAAATAATGACAGTTTTACTTCCTCCTTAATTTGGGTGCTTTTCTGTGTTGTTGTTGTTGTCTGATTACTGTGGCTAGTACCTCCAGTACTATGCTGAATAAGAGTGGTGAAAGCGGACACCCTTGTCTTGTTCCTGATCTTAAGGGAAACATTTTTTCCCTTAAGGGAGCTTTTGTCCATTGACTATGATGTTGGCAGTAGGTTTCTCATATATGGCTTTTATTATGTTGAGGTATGCTTCCTCCTTTCCCACTTTGCAGAGGATTGTTTATCATAAATGGGTGCTGGATTTTATCAAATGCTTTTCAGCATCTCTATTGATATGATCATGTGGTTTTTGTCCTTCATTTTTTTTATGTGGTGTATTATGTTTATTAATTTGTGAATATTGTACCATCCTTGCATGCTGAAATACAATTTCAAAAGCATTTATGCACCCCTATGTTCATAACAACACTATTAGCTAAGTGCTGGAAACAGCCTAAGTTCCTATCAATAGATGAGTGGATCAAAAAACTATGGTACATTTACACAATGGAATACTACACAGCAGAAAGAAAGAAGGAAATACCTTTTGTGATGGATGGAACTTGAAGGCATTATGCTAAGTGAAATAAGCCAGTCAGTGAAAGACAAATACTATATGATCTCACCTATAAGAGGAATCTAATGAACAAAGTAAACCAATAAGCAAAATAGAACCAGAGGCATGGAAACATGGAACAGACTGATAATGGCTAGAGCCGGGGGTGGGGAATAATGGTGGAAAGAAGGGGAAAGGACTAGTCAAAGAACATGTATGAATGACCCATGGACATGGACAATGGTGTGGGGGTTGACTGTGGGAGTAGGGAGTGGGCTGGGAAGGGGGAAAATTAGGACAACTGAAATAGACTAATAATATAAAAATAAATAAAATAGTGTTTGAATTAACAAAGCACTTTACTTGCCTTGGAATGGAGGACCACCTTGGAGAGACCACATGCTAATTGTTTAACAACAGGCAAAACATTATTATGTTAAGTTTCATAAATTAGTGGAAGTGCACTGACAAAAGGCATGGAATACAAATAGCTATACCTTGCATCCCTAGAAAAAAACATTCAGCTAAGTATTTTATTGACCACTGGCAAATATTAAGAATCAGAGTAGTGAAGGTTTTCAAGATATTAGTATCTACAATACTGGTAAAGCTGTGGCTGACTTTTTTTGTTTTTTTTAATGGAGGGGAAAAAAAGAAAAATTAGAGCCCAAAATAATGTTTTCAATTTAACCATTCCTTCCATTTTATTTGCGAATCCCTGGTCCCATTTTTTACACATTATAGAGTATAGATTGTATAAGATGAGGATGATTTTATTATGAATTATTAATAAAACACCCCACAGGGATAATAAAAACAATTGTTGCTACGTCTGTCCTGAGATGAAGCAGATGAGTTAGTGAGCATGGAGCCATGTTCCGTGAGATATATTCAGAAATGTGTTTTAATACTATGTTTGCCATGGAAAATGCCATAAAAGAAGAATAAATCTGTTTTTTAGCCGTTCATATCATAGTACACATCTGCAATAAAAAGCAATCCATCTTTTGATCATGAAGGTGATTTCCTGGGTATTATTTCCAGCCCTTTGTTGAAACAAGTACCGTCTCTCTACATGAACCTTCTGGGAGAAAGTTCACTGCCCTGACAATTTAAGCCACGTCTTAGAGTCTTCTGTGTAATTTACACATTTCAAGTTTGCTAATGGGTTTTTAAATATCAAAACTACCACAGACAGAAAATCTTTCTTTGAATCTTCATCTTGAAAGAGATATAGAAAGAAACGGGCAATCCTCCATAGGTACTACTAAGGAAAGGGTTATGTTAAATTGTGACTGAATTAAATAGAGTGTGCTTTTGAAGAGTCAGCTTTTTACTTAGAAACTTAATGACAAAAGCAAAGAGGATATCACATTAAAATTCAAATTTCTTTTTCCTCCAGCCGTTCAGATTAATGCCAAGAAAATATACTATATGCAAAAGAGATACCCGTGTATCTGAACAAGTTGTTCTAATATTACATACCAGGTAATGTAATTTCCCATTTTACCGTTTGATAGTCCTACTCCATAATATGCTCAGAGAAACCCGGGAAATAGATGTACTGGTGGCACAAACCTTTCCCAACAAGACTAATTTGTTTAACATTTACATGTGACTATTCTTAATTTATTCTACAATGAAAGCTGCAACAGCACAACAATGTGTTCATGTTGCTTTTTCTCCATTGTGTGGCACTCATTACATCAAAGGGATGTTATGGCATTAGAGTTGGTTCTCAAGGACGAACAGGTGACTAATGCTCAGAGGGACTGGTCAGTGGCCTGAGGCAGAATCCGCATACTCTGAACCCAGAGCCAAGTCTGCTCTAGAGCAGCTTTTGTAAATAGTTTTATGAGAACTCAGCCACACCCATTCACTTAGACGGTGTCTCTGGATGCTTTCACGTGTAACAGCAGAGCTGGGTAGTTGCAACAGAGGCCATATGGCCCACAGAGCTCAAGACTTTTAAAATCTGACCCTTTCCAGAAAATGTTTGCTGAGATTGGGTGTATGCTATCAAAATCACTGACAGAAGAGGGTATTTCCTTATCACCCATGAAGCGGGGAGCAAAGCAGTGGGTTGCTCTTTTAATAGCATATTTCCAGAATTTTATTACCCTTTATTGGTGTCAAAGAAAAGAGGGAAGCTTAGCAAAGGAGGTGTTAGATTTGGAACAGACTATTTCACTCTAGAGGCTTTGTCACAGAAAGGCCTCAGGCAGCAACAGATATAGGGATTAAAAGACACACTTGTCAGGGGGAAAAAATGACAATTTAGAGGTCCTTTAAGGAACAAGTCAATTCTACTAAGAAAATAAGATTCATGTAAATTAGGTAGGTCACTGAATCTTTTATGCTTTTATTTTATTTCCTTTCTAAAGGGCAAGTGATATTTCTCTCCACGAGTTTTTTAATGTGTACCACTAACTTTCAGATTAAAACCATGACTGTTACTTTAATAATGGATTTCCCTTTCACTGTCTCATGATTAAATGTGATGCTATCTATTAAACATATCATCGAATTCTTATTTGTTGCAGTTTCATTTACTATATGAATACCTATTCACTCACTATGTATCTGATGAGTGCATATTCATTCATTATATCATGTATGTAATTAGCATATGTATTTATTCCTTTTATTTCATTGGTTACTTCTCCTTGATCTGCTTTTCTGGTTACTCCTCAATTTCCAATATTCTTACTGTTAAAATACCCCAGACTGAGTTCCTGGACCTCTTCTCTATCACTCATTCTCCTGATTATCTTATTCAGGCCTGGCTTTACAAATCATTACTGATGACTCACACATTTGTTTCTCCAGTCTGATCCTCTCTCTTGTTCTCAATGTTCCTTTAACCAACTTGCTATTCAACATCTCCACTTATAATTAACACACATCTGAAATATCAATGTGGCTGAACCACAATGCCCAGATATGTGGTCAAATATTATTCTGGATGCTTCTGTGAAGGTGTTGTTGGGTAAGACTAACATTTAACCAGTAGACTTTGAGAAAAGCAGATTGCTCTTCATGTGTGTGAGCCTCATTGAATCAGGTGAAAACCCCAAAAGAATAAGAGACTGACTTCCTCAAGCAAAAGGAAATTCTGCAGCAGACAGACTTCACACTTGAATTCTGAGCTTTTCTTTGGATCTCCAGGCTGCTGGTCCACCCTGCAGGTTTTGGACTTCTCAGTGTCCATAATCAAGTGAGTTCCTTAAAATATATCTCTTTGTGTATATATGTACGCATCCTATGGGTTCTGTTTCTCTGGAGAACCCTGACTAACATATTACTTTTTCCCCCTCAAATATCCTAGTCTCCATCAACCCAATTAAAAGCAATTCTGTTTTTCCATTTGCCTGGTTCAAAAACCCTGAAGTCATCCTTGTCTCTGTTCTTTTTCTCCTGTCCCACAATCAGTCCACAGCAATTCCTATTGGCTTTACCTTCAAAATATATCCAGAGTGTGATCCCTTCTCCCCTTGGTCACCTATAATAACCTCGGTCAAACCTATTTTCACCTTTGAGGTGGCACAGGGCTCTGGATCTGAGGGTCCCTGTTTGGGTGCCAGCTGAGGTGGAGGGCGGACTTTGTCCCGCAGAGTAAGCTCCGGGTTGTCACGGGTGGGGAGATAATATAAGTCGTCCCAGACATTTTCCTCTCGGTCTGCCAGGGGGAGGCCTGGCAGTTCCTTCTAGTGGAGAAGTCCCTGAGACCCTGGGCACGATGGCTTTTATTGAGAATCATATGGGAAGGGGTATAGATGCAAAACTCATCAATGTCAAAAGGCTATGTTTATAGAAAACAAATAGAGGTCATAGATAACAATTGAAGGAACACAGAGATTTGCCTCAGGTCAGGGTGGCACCCACTCAACCCTGAAATCTGGGAAATTGATCACATTCTATGCTCAACCCCAAACATCAGTACTCATTCACTCGAGGGCATTCTCAGCAGAGTATGTTTCATAGGATCTAATGCATTCCTTTTCCAGGCCTAATTGTCCCCAGGAACCGCCCAATCCAGTTTAGGGCTGTACCTGCCTTCAGCATTGTTTCACTGACCCGGTCAGGCCGCAGGCAGAGCAGCCAAGAGATAAGGAGACTTCTTTCAGATAGAATGAGGACTCCAGCCAGGACAAAGCTGAGGGGTGAGGGTCTTCTGCCCCTTCTCCATGTCCCCCAAGTCTTTCCCTGATGGCCCCCATGCGACTGTACCTGTTTTAGGTTGCCCCTGCCATCGAGGAGTTTTACTCATCATCGACTAACCAGACACCCTTCGGGGCCCAGCAGGGTGATATGAGGGAGGCAGGGGCTGCACCCCTGCCAGGGGGACAGCTTTTGTCTCCTCAGTGGCCTGTTTTCTCAAGGCCTCCTTGCTCAGCTCCAGCCTTGGGGCCCTCTTACCTGTCAGCAGGGCTACAGGCCCCGAAACCAGGTGGAACGCTTCCCAACACACCTTTCTCTTGGATCACTATTTCTTTTAATTAGTTTCCATGCTTCCAGCCTTACCCTCTATACTGTATAATCTCACAGCAGCCAGAGTGATCAAAAAAAGTTCCTAGTCCAATGAATATCTACCAGTAACTTCTTATCTCAGTCAGCATACAAGTCAATGTTCTTATAAAGGCCAGCAATGTGCTCTACTTCTGAACCTAGTTCCATCTCAGACCTCATCTCCAATTACCCTCCCCCTCTTTCACTTTGCCCCAGTCTAAGTGACTTCTTTGCATTTTCAAGAATATTCCAGACATGGACCTGCCTCAGGGTCTTCAACTTTGCTGTTCCCACAGTAGAGAATGCTACTCTTCCAAACCAGCCACGTGCCTCGTTCCCTTATCTCCTTCAGAAATTGCTCAGATGTTACTTCTCAACAGACCTCTCTGACAGCCTGATTTAAAATTGCTCCCTGCCCTGGCTACTTGTATTTTTTATCTCCCTTTCCTGCTTTATGTTTCTCTACAATATTTATCAACTTCTAACAGACTATATAATTAACTCCTGTGCTTATCTGTTACTTATGTATTTTGTATTATCTTATATGAATTATAAATATACACTAAGATAAATAAAATACTATATGACTTTACAATGTACTGTGAGTTATTTCATTCCTACCCAACTTGTTGGAAAATTAACCCATGAGGGCATAGATTTGATCTGTTTTGTTCATTGTATCTCATTGCCTAGAATAGTGCCTAGAAAAAAAAAGTAATTGTTCAATAAATAATTGTTGAATGGATGTCCTTAATTGTCTACTGTGTGCCTGGTTCTTTACTAGGGTCTTGAGACCACAAGGGTGTTATAAAGCATGAGTCTTATCTTTCAATCATTTATGATTTGGTTGTGACACCTTAAAATTTTTCTAGAACACAGCAGAAGCAAAAGAAATTCTTCCTCTATGACTGCAGGGAAGTCAGCAAAGACATTCTCAACTGAAATAATTAAATGCCAATATCAGGCAATATTTGGTCACTTCATGGAAATGTTAAAAGAATTCATAAAAGGGTCTAAATTAATAGGGAGATTACCCACAAAGGAGAATGAGAACTGACTTGGGTTTGAAAGTACAGATAGAGTCTCAATAGACCAAAAGAGCACTTTCAAGAAGAGGGGGTGGAATGGGATGTGGAGGCAGAGCTCCCTGTTCTACAGGACTGTTCATGGTTTGCATAATTACCCTTTCCATCTTAATCTTTTTTGCTGGAAACCATAGGATTTGTTTATTTCCTTCTTTTTTAATGATGCTATTCACTGTTGAGAACCGTCTCACCTGGTTTCAGAGGCTATAGCCTCGCTGACAAAGGAGAGGGCCCCAAGGCTCAAGCTAAGCAAGGAGGCCTTGAGAAAACAGGCCACTGAGGAGACAAAACCTGTCCCTCTGGAAGCGGCACAGCCCCTGCCTCCCTCATGTCACCCTGCTTGGCCCCGAAGGGTGGCTGGTTAGTCGATGATGAGTAAAACTCCTCGATGGCAGGGGCAACCTAAAACAGGCACAGTCGCATGGGGGCCATCAGGGAAAGACTTGGGGGACATGGAGAAGGGGCAGAAGACCCTCACCCCTCAGCTTTGTCCTGGCTGGAGTCCTCATTCTATCTGAAAGAAGTCTCCTTATCTCTTGGCTGCTCTGCCTGCGGCCTGACCGGGTCAGTGAAACAATGCTGAAGGCAGGTACAGCCCTAAACTGGATTGGGCGGTTCCTGGGGACAATTAGGCCTGGAAAAGGAATGCATTAGATCCTATGAAACATACTCTGCTGAGAATGCCCTCGAGTGAATGAGTACTGATGTTTGGGGTTGAGCATAGATGTGATCAGTTTCCCAGGTTTCAGGGCCAAATGTCTACCAGACCCTGACCTGAGGCAAATCTCTGTGTTCCTTCAATCATAGCCATTTGACATTGATTGATGAGCTTTGCATGCATGCTAAATACCCCTGCACATATCATTCTCAATTAAAGCCACTTCAAGAGAAGGGCTCGGGGCATATTCCACTAGAGGGAATCACCACCCCCTTTTCCTGGCAGACCGAGAGTGTCTGAAACAACTTATTTTATTTTCCTCCATCTGCAGTGACCAGGGGGACTCTGCAGGGAACAGGGTACCACCCCCATCAATTTACCACCAGCACTACCATTACCAGCCCACCCACTTAATCCAAAGGGCCTTTACCCATTAGACTTTCTATTTAGAGCGAGGTTGTTTTAGGATGAATTATCTGGCAAAAAGACAAAGAAGAGAGCTGAGTTAGCATTGGGAAGGAAAAGAATTGATGACCAGAGCAGTGGGCAAATTCAGTTAAGAATGGGAACTTTGATAGATGATTGGATGAAGAAGATGTACGTGTATGCAATGGAACACTGCTCCGTCATAAGAAAAGATGAAATACTACCATTTGAGACAACATGAATGAATCTTGATAATATCATGCTAAGTGAAATAAATCAGATGGAAAAAGTCAAGAACCATATGATTTTGCTCACATGTAGGATATAAAACTGAAAGCAACGAATGAAGAAACAAGACAAACAAAAACTCATAGACACAGGCAACAGCATAGTGGTTACCAGAAGGGAAGGGGAATTGGAGAGTTAGTAAAGGTTTAAGGGGGTCAAATATACAGTGACAGAAGATTTGACTTCAGCTAATGAACACAATGCAATATACAGAGGATGTATTATAGAATTATAGACTTGAAACCTATATAATTTTATGGACCCATGTCATCTCAATACTTTTAATAAAATAAATAAAATAAAAGTACTTGATATTTTAAAAGAGGAATGTGCAGGATTTGGTGATTTTTGGCTGCATGTGATTAGAAGAGGAAAGTTGATATAATTATGTGGGAGAGAGAAGGGAAGAACAATCTATTTGCAGTCTGGGAATATTTGTGGGTTATGTATGAGACATTGAATTCGGGATGACCATGGGACAATTGAGTTAAGAAACCTTTACATCTGATTGTACATGTGGTGAAGCTTTCCAGTTAGAGATGATAGGGCAATGGTAGGAGAAAGGATATGAGTTTAGGACAAGGACGTTAGAGGTCAAAGACAAAGCTTTTGAGGATACCCAAAGTCTGTGGTCAGGAAAAAAACGCAGAGCTGGGAAAACAGGTGGAGAGAAGTCAGAACAGGTAGGTAGAAAAGAAGTGTAGAGCCTCAGAGCATTGATGCTGAGTTTACGGAGAATGAGAACCAAGAAACTAAATGGGCCAAGAGTTTTGTGAAAATCAAGTGATGGACCCATGGAAGATGTGAAAGGGTTAACTTTAAAGAAGAAGGCTGATGGTTTTCCTCAGAAAGGAAACTATCTTCTTGGTGTCAAGGTTGGAGAAACTGTGACAGCAAGAAAGGCAGCGATTTTGTCAAAGACATTTAGTTACTCAATGGTAGCAGAGGGAATTGAGCTGAGATTCTAATACCCCATTTAGGGGGCCATTTATTGCACAGGTGTGTGCTCCAAGACTTAGTGCCTGGAGGTGTGATTTTTATTCTCAGTTCTTAGAAAATTAGAACTAGATCACCAGGCAGCCAAGGGAGGCCATTGATTTTTCTCTTAGAAGCGGGGCCTTTCCCTGCACCTGGGAGGAAATGGAAACATGAGTCCTATCATCACTCCCAATCACTGAAAACCTCTAGTGGATTTTCTCAGCAGATGGGGCATTAATGTGTATATTCTCACCAAAATGCAAGTGAAGATAATAAATTTTGCTGACAGATTCTCTAACCCCTTCTTTCCCTTCCTCTCTCCAGCCAGCTTCCTTTCCCTTTTTCCTATAGTCATTTGCATGCTGGAGCAGGGAAAAATGGGCTTCAATGCTTCTCCTCAGAAGGGGCTGTGATACATGAACATTTGCTCAAAAATATTTCATGGTGATCTCATGAAAAAAAAAAAAAGAGAGAGAGAAGGACATATATCCATTCATGGTCTTGTTCTAGCTTCTCCTATCCGTGCTCCAGATGGACTGGAATTCTGTCTTACTTTGTTCTCTTGAGGCTGGTTTGCCATTTACCCCCCAAAGTTATCCTCTACCAGACCTGCATGAGAAGAGCTTCCTTTCACACTATGGGCCACGTCAGGATTAGACCCGGAGTTTCCCCATATCCCCCCCAAACTTTAAATTTGATCCTATGAATGGAGACAAGCAATGTTGATTTTACTGAAGATTTCAAGAGAAATTAAAACAAAAGATTACATCACATAGGAAAACTTCATAAAATTACCTAAAGAAATCCGCTGCCTTTTCATCCTTTGGAGTTAGATTTTTCCCCTCTCTTTTGAGGAATTTTTTAGAGACAGTTTTAGCTTTAACTCCCTCCCACATCATATTTTCCCATATTACATTTTTAAAGAATGACTTAGCTCTCTGTGCTTCTTCTATTTGCAACCTTACACTTATCAACTCTCTTAGCCAGCAATGGCTATTCCTTCGTTGAATCTTCTTTAGTAAGCAGAGGGTACCATAAATATTAATGGCTATGCTTGCATGAGCTACTGACTCTCAAAATCCTTCCAGAAGGCTCATACTGTGGTGGCAAGTCTTTGTCATTGAATTCCTATCAAATTCCCATGCACCTTTAGAGCACAGGGAAGCAATAGGGAAGTTAGAGGAATATGACCATTGTGTTTAAGTAGAAATCATGTTTTTAAGAAAAGCAGTCAAAAACATAGAGGATCAAGATTTCTTCCAATAGACAGAAAAAAAAAAAAAAAGCCAGGGCATTTCACTTTGAAAACTTCTGGGCAAGACAAATCTGAAAAGCATGGGTGTAGGAATCAGAATTCATTCAAATGATCAAGATTATGGCATGAAGTAACTCCGGCAAATCCATTTTTAAAAACAAGGTGGACTTAATGTCTTCTGTTAAACATTCTCTTATTTACAATACAAGGAACTGAGGGGTTCTAGGAAGCAGGAATTAGGAAGTGCAAATACAGTAACAACATCATCAAGTGACCACATCCATAGGCCACATCTATCTGCTATGCAGACATGAGGCTTTGTGTGTGCATGCGTGCATGCATGTGCTGCTGAATTGGTCACATCATTGTTCACATGTGGGTGCTTTGTCCTTTTCCTGTAGCCTTGCTTTGCACTTCAAGGTCAGGATGCCACTTTTTGATCAATCTGTGAAAGAAGTTTTCATTGCAGCTAAGTGTACTTACAATTACAGAAGTGTCTCTCAGGTAGAAAATTGAACAGACAGACTCTTTCATTAATGTTAGAGTAATATTTTTCAACTTGTGTATTACGACATAAGTTTATTGAGTTCTAAAAACTTAAAAATAAAATACATTAACATAGCAAATATCAGAGTGTATCCCATATTGAAGAGAGAGGTATGTATGTTCCCATGAAACTTTTATCTGTGCACAGTGGTTCATGGTATAAAATGTGTTTTGTTTGCTATAAGTAGTGGTTGAAAATACTCGGGAAACACTGGATAGAGAACAAATCAGTGTTTACATCACATGAAATAAATTTTGCCTCATAGGTATAAAATAAAGGGTTTCTTCACACACACACAAATCACCCAAGCATGTCATGAAACCAGTTTAGTGGATCATGACCAGCATTATTGAAAACAAACAGAAAATGTCAGAGTGCTTTCATGTAACTGTTATAAGATTTTTGTTTCTGTCACTCACACACATATAAACCTATATACATGAGTGTACTGAGACATGATGTAAAATATATTTCCTACTGTGGGTCATTGTCAAATAATTTTTAGCTATCATTACAGAATGTTCAGGGCAAAAGAGAATTCTACTCAGCAAACAATACAGTGCTGCCTACAGATGCTATTTAATCCCTTCAAACATGCTGCCAAAATACTGGTATTCAAAAGGGTGTCAGGAACACAAAAAGGCTAAGAACCATTGTTGCAGAGAGAAAGGGAACTGCTACCACTTTTCTGTCTCCACCCTGTCCAACTGAGTTGGTGGATACTGAGGAAATTCCAGTTGCTCTTACTGCAGTTCTGGTAAATGTCGAATTAGCTGGCACCAGTTTCCGGAAGCTGATGTTAAGACCAAATTTGAAGTGCAAGTTGCTTGTTAGGACTTAGCACCTGTGAAGGAAGGGAGGAGGGGACAGAGGACGTCAACTGCAGTGCAGCCCAGCAAAGGCTCAGGAGCTCTGGGAGGAGCGGTCCTGAACAGAGGAGCCTGTGCTGGGCAGAAATGGCCAGTTCTTTCTACCCAGTGCCACTCACTCGGTCATAGGATGCAGGCTGCCCCTAGAAGGGGGTGCCCTCAGGTTAACGTGCTCTCTGCAGCTGCAGCCAACCCTGAAGGAACTGACAACCCTCCACGGCAAGCCCCTCCTTGAACAGGATCTGGGCGGCACACTTGTGCAACTAAAGACTCCATGTATTTTTCCATGAATTGGGGACAAATTGAATTTACAGTTGTATGAGTTACAAAGTATATATTACCTTATTTAATCATCAGAACCCCACTAAAGGTAGATATCTTCCTCACCCCCATTTTGCAAATAAGGAAACTATCTTAGTCTGCTGGTGCTGTTATAACAAAATCCCATAGACTGGGTGGCTGAGACAACAGACATACATTTCTCATAGTTCTGGAAGCTGGGGAGTCCAAGGTCAAGGTGCTAACCTATTTGGTTCTAGTGAGGGCTCTCTTCCTGGCTTGTAGACTGCCACCTTCTCCTGTGTGATCACACGGTCTCCCCTCACGGATCTCATGACAGACTTTGTTAACAGCCTGTGGAACTCCAGATACAGATGTCCTTAGCTCTAAGTGGTTAGCAGCCCCACTGGGAAATGAACTACCTTCAGTCTGGCAAGACCTGTCCTGTCCAACCTTGATTTGCTTTGGAAATTAAGAATGAGTTTAATCAATCTGATTCCTGTTGATTCTGCTTCTGCTTTCCTGGAATAGTCCTTTCCGGGACACGACGTGACCAGCAGATAACATTTGAATGGCTTTCATTCTGTACAGCATACATTGACCAACTTGTACAACTGAGAACCAGAAATTTCATTTTAGTAGCCTCAGATGCTCATATTGCCCTTTTAAGTGTATCCAGTTAAAAAATATTTTATAACTTTTTATAAAAATGAATCAATGAAAACCCCAAAACTGGAACTGCTAACTTCTGGTAAGAATATCTGATCTCATATCTTCAACCAACTCACAATTATGAATCATCAAGTGTATCAAAAGTGGTAAATCTTAAGAGACAAATAGATACCTAGTGAAATTAACTCAAGGAATTAATTTCAGAGAAGTAAAAGTTTTAAAAAAAAGACAAAATTCTGGAAGAACACTGATGAGTATGTATTTAAGTGGCAAAGTATAATGAAAAATTTTAATATTATTTAGCTTTTTGGGAATTAAGCTTCTGTCTAATGTTACCTTCGAATATGCTTTGAGAAATTCATAAAGTATGAAAATAGAGCCCTCCTATAACCAAAATGTATGACAGTCTGGGTAAGTGTTGTGGAAAGAATACACAAAAGTGTCCAAGAGTCCAAAGGAGAGAGCTGTCACAGCCACTGGTATGTATGGGATTAGGAAGGGATTCCTCAAGGTTTCAACATTTACGACACTCGCTGGACAGTTGGTAGTATGGGGTTTCTTTGGTAGAGGTGACCAGAAAGGGAGTGTGTGAGTAAAGTCATAGAGAGGGGAAAGGGTGGATGATGCTAGAGATGGTGAATGGTAAGGTCTGGGTGGGCTAAGGGCACAGGGAAGGAAGTATAGAAGTGAGAACAGAGGCTCAGAAGGTCAGCTGGAATCTTCCTGTGCCCTTGATGGCATTCAGGGGGCTTCAGCAGGACCAGAGCCATGCCTCCAGCAGAGTGCTGGGAAGGTAGATCCATTTGAATTATCCAAGACAAATGACCTCTGGGTCTTGGACAGTCCAGCATTGGGTGAGAAGCCTGGGCTGGGGAGGAGTAACACGTTTTATTCTTCATGTGTCTGCCAACTGGCAGCACCAGCATCGCCTAGGACTGTGCAAGAATGAGCATTCTCAGGCCCCATCTCACACCTACATTTTTGGGATAGGGCCCAGAACTCTTTTTTTGACAAACTTCTCAGGTGGTTCTGATGCATGGTAGAGATTGAAAAGCTGCGGTCTATTAAGGGAACCCGAAAAGGTCAAAGGTCATCAGCGGAGAGGCTAGTTTAACTCTCGCAAACAGTTCTGCTGCTCCGTCCCTGAAACAAAGTCCCTGGGTCATGGTCATGGTGCGGTCTGGGACCGACTGGATTCAGGGCTGGGAATCCCCAAGGCAACAGAAGCTGAAGACTGGGTAGAAAACCAGGAACCAAGGGGTCAAAGATGTAGAGTGAAGGAGGTCAAACAGCAACAATTCAGGAAAAGGACAAGAAACATCACTTAAAATGAAAATACCTGTCAGTTCCAGGTGCTGGAAGCTTTAGTATTTCTAAATGTTATTCTCTGAAGTTGTGATATTTAAATTACTAAACAACAAGACAGGCAATGTAATAATTTTTTCCATAGTCCCTCACTATCAGCCTCCTGAGTGTGTCAGAAGCACTGGGGGAACTGCATCCTCCCCAGTCAGGATTAACTTCCCACACTTCCATGCACCATTGTTTGTTTAACCCTAGCTTCCTCAGACCTGGTCTAAGACGGCCGAAGTATCCACCCCAATACTCAGTGCCTTCAAAGGTCAGCAACATGTATGTTCCTCAGGAAATTGCCCCGTGGAATAGTTAATTGGAGAAGGGGATAGTTAATTACTGCCTCAGCCTGCTTCAGCCTTCAGCCTTCTGAGTTTTCCGAAGGCTCGTCCATACCGCTGGCACATGGGCTGGGGAGACTCAAGAGATGGGGACTGGTCTCTCTGGGATTACGCACAAATAGCTACCCTACATCATCTCTCCGGGATGCTGTTTTCACAGTGGCCAGTTTCTTATGTGGTGCCTCAGGGCTCCAAAGACAAGTGTCTGAAGAGAGAGCCAGGCAGAAACCCAGCCATGTCACTTCTGCTGCACTTTTTTTTTTTTTCTCATGAGCAAGTCACTGACGCTGGTTCATATTCCATCAAGAAGATGGAAACGAGACTCCACCTCCTGTGAGAGGAGGGCCAAAGGATGTACAGATAATTCCCAAACCATCCCTCCTCTCGTATCATCTGTTTTCTATTTACTTCCCTTTCTGGACACCAATGTCTCCATTGATATGATCTAACTTCCAACCTACCGGCTGACCCCTGGTTCCTGGTTTTTCTTCCTTTCTGGTTTGAAACTGTTCATCCTGCCTACCAATCACTGTTTTATTTATTTGACTTGAGCACCTGTGTCTCCCGTGACAAAGGGCAATTTCTGACTGAAGTATCTGTGAGCAGGTGAGGGGATACAGCTTGTGACATTGTGTCCTTTCTAAGTTCTCAGCAGGTGAAAAGGAGAGAATGTCAGCAGCCATCCCACACAAGGCTCTGAAACTGTCCTGACCTCACAGATCTGGGCCCTGGGCCTGGAGCCTCTGACCTGGACCAGTGGACAGATGGAGATCTGCTAGCACCCCCTGCCCTCCAAGGGCATGTGCAGGTCCTGCTCCTCCAGAAAGTGGGCAATGATCTATAAAACTGACTGATCAATCTCTATGTCAGGCGATGGAGATATCTGGGGCCCAATTCATTTCACAACAACACAAGCTCTTGTAACTTCCATTGTTGCTAGGAGTGGACTGAGAAGTATTTAGTACAAAGAAGGTAACTTACTGAATCCAGCTCTCTTGTGGTTAGTAGACATCATACCTAGGCTTGCCTCCTGTAAACAGAGCATAAACGGCCCATTCAAATCAAGAGCTTCTGGAGAACCCACATTACTGTAACCAAGAGCCTCAGAAAGGAAGAGAAGAGTCTGTAATTTCCCCTGTATTCATAAAAGAGCCACTTTACAACTGCAATTTCACCAAATTTACAAAGAGTCATTAAAAGGAATACCTGTGTGCCCAGTGGTTCAAAAGCAGGGTGTGCATTAAGACAGATCAAAATGGAGAAAGGAATCTTTAAAACAACCAGTTTCCTTTATTGGACAGCCCAAGAAGGGGACCGGCAATCCAAGAGGCATTTTCAATAGTCCGTTGTGGGGAGATGGGGGTGGGTTGAGCTGGTGCAAATGTTGCACTGTACCAGCCTGTCCTGGGCCCAGGGCTGTTTTGGTTTCCTACACGGGCTGTAGGCAGAAAAGTGCCTTATTCATTGATAAACAAAGCCAAGTTTGTGAACAGGAGATGATTCTATTCAAAAAGCTAGAGAAGAGGTCAGAGCCTTCCAAATTTAAGCTCACTAGAGACACATGCAAAGGGGTTATTCAACTTTCCCCCACCCCCCTCGCACATAAGTTCCCCTCATGCCTGCCAAGTGCCAAACGTATGAGCACCCATGTAGCTTAGGGAAGGGCTGCTGAGAGCACATTTGGGGATGAAAGAAGCTAGAGACCACAGAGGGCCACATGTGAAAATCAGGCACAAAACCTCAGTGGGAAGCACAGGACATTAAACACAATTACATTAAACATTTTTTCTTTTTTTACTTTCAAGAAAAAAATTGAAAGTAGGGACCTCCCCCACCACGAAAAGTGAGTTACTTTCTCAATACTGGAGAAGGAGAACTCTTTCCTTTCTTCAGCTCCTTCATCTGAAATCACAGAGGACTTTCAAGCTGCAGGTTCAGTGAGATTCTTCTAACCCATTCTGCTCAAAGTAAAGGAAGTTTTCCAGAATGGCACCCACAAGCTAAAGGGATCCAGTATGGGACAATGGTCCTCACACTGGTGGAGGCCCCAACCAGCCTGAGGATGGCTCTGTGGGTGGCTCCCTGAGACATTTGCATGGTGCATATTATGTCTTCAAGTCCAGATGACTGGGCTTTCCCCTCGTCCTCTCTCATTCCTGTGCCCCCTGTTGGGATGGGTGTATCTCAGCCCATTTGGATGGAGCTTTGACAGTACTCCCTATCCCCACCAGCATGCTCGCCCGAGGATCAACACCCTTTCTGACAGGACTGAGAACTGTCTTAAACACCAGTTCCCAAAACTTGCATTGGCCTGTATTCTCTTGATGCTGAGCGCCACACCAATCCACGGATTGGATCGCTTAGCACACCGACCTCTGGACTTCTGGCCAACCCTATGCTTTCGAACCAGATCAAGTGCTGAATTCTTCCAGTACCAACTCGATGCGCAAACGCTGATTTCTTCCCTTCTCCAGTGAACAAACAAGAATAAAAGAAAGCAGCACATGGGAATTTTGGTTCTTTTTTTGTCACTCTTCTTATCAGGGAATTCTTCCTTTCCTGATGAATAATTTAAAGGGAACATCTGATTCCTTCTGCCATTGTTTGAAAGGCAGCCACCCTCAGACCTCATTGGGTTGTTCTGGGTTCTATATAAAAGTTCCTATGACACCCTAATAAGTAAATAGAAATGACCATAAGGTGGGTGTGGTGCAACAGCTGTGTGCGAACCCCCGTTCCTTTAATGTTTCCTTCCATAACTTCTCCTTGGTCCCTGGCAAGGCCTTAGAGTCAGAGATGCTTGTAGGAAAGTGGGGTATTCTCATTCCCAGCTGCCAAGAAAAAACGGAGGGAGGGCTTCTCTTCCTGTGCCGGCCTTGTTCTCCCAGCTGTGGAGAAAGTTAATCAGGCTAGAAATAGTATCTCATGGATTTCTTGAGCATCTTTTCCATGTGGTTAGAAGCTGGGCTGCTTATTACTCTTCATGAGTTGGAAGTGGAGGCTTCAGCTGTTCCTCAAACACTCCTCTCCTCATCTTATTTTTGTGTGTGTGTGACATTATTCATTACCCACTTCTGCTCATGCCGATTTTACAGCCTCTCTGCAGCTCTGTCAGTGGAGGGCCATAGTTCCCTCCATTGGGTTTACCTTTCAGTTTGCATCTGTTCTCTTTCAAACTTGAAGCAATAGATTACCAGCTCCACCCGCTTACAATTTCTCTGATCTCCTCGCTCTTGTGGGTGCTTCATCCTAGGCCTCCTTGACGACGATTTCAGCTGGGTTGGGAGGAAAAGAAGAAGAGAGGCAAAGGCTCGTGCTCAGCCTGCCACCTTGAACTGGAACCTGAAAAGGATCTCGAAAAATAAGTATATCTGGTCCCCAGTATCACACCTACTGAATTTGAATCACCAGATATGCTGTGCATAAAAAAAACAAGGTCTTTGTTTTGGTTTTTTCAATAACACCCTGTCCCCACCCCTGCCTCCAGCTTTGGTGACTCTGAAGCAAGCCCTCCCTTAAACAGTGATTGGACCTCAGATCCGCTGGGTTAAGTCCCAGCTCCCAGGCGGCCCCAAATCTGCTCCATCCCTGCTTCTCAGCCACTCAAACAACATATATTTCTTTTTGCCCACCATGATATTTTGTTTCTATGCACCTTTGAACATGCTGATAGAATTGCCTGTATTTTGTACCTCATCTTTTTCACTTAATAAAAAGTCTATTCATTCTTCATTCTCTTTGATGGAAAACCTTTCTAGTTGCTCTCCTGCCTCCAGAGCTGCCTGCCCACAGGACTTTGCATAGAATGGGCACTCTACAAAACGTTATTAAAATAACATTGAATTATATGAGAACTCAGCCAGGTTATGCTGATTAACATACTGGAATAAGAACAGTTTTAGCAAATAGCTAAAAGTTATGGAAGCCCAAAGAACAATGGTATTCTTGTGAGTTAATTAAAGATAAGAAATTGAATATTTTAAAAATGAGATGTAAGTATGCATAAATTTATTTTCTGTAGTTGTCATTTCAACCTTAAACCCCATATGTCATCTTTAATTCTCATCTATGCCTTTAAGTCTAGTGCAACTCTATAGCTCAGCAAAGAGCTGCCATTCCATTTCCTTTGACAGCAGACTGGCTGTGTCTTAAAATATAATTAATGTAAAGAAAAGTTTAGGTAGGAGAAAATGTACGCCCATCAAGTGAGTGAAGGGTGTGGAACTGAATGCACCAGGATTAGAAGAATTGATACAATCCTTCAGATTTCAAATATGGTAACAAAGACAGAAATGGATTCAAATGTCAGCAAGGACAACGCTGTGTTTATTCAGATACATTTCAAATGTGTCTCCTGGGAAAAAACTTACTTTCTGCGGGAAAATAAGGGGGGGCTCAGGTGAGTGAGCCTATATGCTAATTTACTAATTAGCTTCAGGGACTTACATTTTAGTCGCCTCAGCTGCAAAACTCGATGCTTCCCATTGTGCCAGATGCTTTCAAAAATCAAACCCTGCAGACAGGCATAATTTTTCTCTTGGGGATGAATTTTATAAACTGTTATATTCCCTTCTACGTTGCAACTCAACGTCTTGTGTTCTGTAGATTGTGTAACAGAGGACTTTCTTTTGCCATGGGAAGACTAGGACAGCCAATCAATTCCGCTCCAACACTTAGTGAATACTTTGTTTCCAGCTGGAATCTCAGGCCCCAGAGGAAGAACTGTCTTATCCTGTTTTGTATCTGTGCCAGGCAGATAGTAAGCGGTCAAGAAATATTTGTTAGATCACTGATGAATCATAAATGAATGAATGGGAGAAGCTGGTTGACTGATACGCTGCCAGGTTTCTGTCTACGAAGCACTCACAGTCTGGAGCAGGGATCACGCACTTGGGTGTCTACAGGGCCTGGAAATAAATGAGTGAAACGAATTGGGTATAAGAAAAATCAACTGCCAGAAATATATTCAATCTTTCTGTTTTTCCAGATGTGTTGCTATAAGGTAATAACAGAAATATGTGTAATAGTAGAGTTCATATTATCAATTTGAAAGTAAAATTAAAATAAACACATATTTTAATATGTAATTAATTATAACTTTCGATTTATATTTTATATATTTTTATTTAGTAATTCATTATGCTTACGATTAAGACATAGAAACCTGACAGTTTTGGGTTTGGGTTTTTGGTTTTTGGGGGGGTTTTCTGGTACTAAGATGACAATGTGAAGTCGTGTTCTGTGTTCAACTTTAAATCCTTCAACAGGCAGTGACAGTTTTATCCAGTTTCAAAATGAAAAACAGCTGTTCACAGATGTAGGGATTCTAAATGCGGATAAATTCTTGCACAGTAATTTTTTTTTCAGTTTAAGTAACCACTCTTGAGATGTTTGTAATATTTTGCTTTTCTAACATCATTGTATTTATTCTTCATTGTAGTGCAGTACAACTTCCATTTGTAGCTTTTATTTAAATTATGAGTATTAAATCAGAGCATGAGTTGAACAATGCTAGTTTATTTCCTAAAGTTTGAAATCTGATTACTTTTTTGCCATTCAGTCTTCAAATCTATTATTTTGAAGATGTTTCACTTTCATGTCAGAAAGTGGATTTCAGGAAAGGCGGGTATGGCTTCTCATGAATTTACATGTGAAGAACTTTGTCGAATTCGAAATTCTTGGGATGGCTTAATGTCAACCTAAAAGGCTAAATCTGTGCTCATGTTTTGCTGGTGACATGAGATTGTATTTTTCTTTGGATTGCATTAATTCCCAAAATTAATAAGAATCTCTTTGTTCCCATGGCAAACCCCCCCCCCACCCACCCCCCCGCCGCCACCCTCTGTGCTGCGGTCCCTGACAAACGTGAACCATCTATGGCCTTAGACCTAAGGGCAGACAGTGTTCATGGTGTTATGTTTTCTAAAATTTTACTAAAAATTCTTCCTGGGTGAACAAGTTAACAAATGACTAAAGACAATGTCCTTGCAAACTGTTACCATCTAGGGTTTAAGTGTGTAGCAAATCCAACATTGACTGTGACCATTCCAGAAACCCTATCTGTACTGCAGCTTACTAATTTGGACCAGTTCTCTTTAAAATTTTCAAAACTTTTCTCCGTACCACACAATACGCCATGTCCTGACATGTGTAGCTATCATAAGGACTATGTTCGAAAGTCTTTATCGAACTGATCATCTCAAAATTCCAACGAAAGCATAAGAAATACAGCTAATGGGAGATACTATCTGTATTCTCATCGGCTATTATAGAAAAAAGTCATATATGATTTATCTATTTTCAAGCAATCTGTCCTGTGAGCTCTCAGTCTTATCATCAGCAAACTGGGCAGAAGTGTTTCTGGTTAGACTTACAGTTGCACACACTTGTTTCTGTCCTTGCTGCTGCTCACTAGAGATGCTGTTATAAACCTACCATCTGAAAAGCTTATGATACCTGGACAATTTTTTTTCATTTAGTGTATGACTGTGTCTCACAGCGACATTGCTTGTTTTACTCACATTAAAAATAAACAAGTGAAAATTTATTTTTTATTTCATTAGTTTTTTTAGTCATATATTTTACATCATATTTTGATTCTTTTTAAAAAAATCGTATTCACTCAGGCAAAACTTACCCTGCCTTGTGGACACCACAATGAAGGCTGTGGCTCACATTTTCCCCTCGCTCCCTGTGCCTCTGATGACGCTGGCGCTTCCCCATGAGGCCCTGCATGGTGTGTGCGCCCCCTCCTCCTGGGACCTGTGAGGATAACAAGCTCTCCTTAAATGGCAGTTGTCTCCTGATCTCTTTGCCTTTCCATAGCTAAGTAATAAGAAAACCTGTATTTTAAAACAATTTGGGATTCGATGTACATGAAAAGTGATATCAATTCACACAGAAGTAACTAAGTATACATTCAAGTCTTAAATTATAAGTAGTTTTATTTTCATAAAAACATTTTCTAAGATTTATTTAAATTTCCTAAAGTTTGAATTTTAAATTTTTATTTTAACTTAAATAATTTAAATACATATTGTAATGTTGATTCATTATAGCTTATACTGCAACAGAAAAATTATCTTTTGGAAAACATATGAAACAAATGTTGACTTGTAACATTATTTACATTAAACTTATGTTTTTAATAAAAATACATTTGTTTTTATCTTAAGTAAAAATATATTTTACTTTTTAATCTTTTAGATCATTGCAGTCAAAAATTTATGTGAATATTAATGATAACAACATAATGATTTCATTGAAATAGAGCCAATAGAACAAGTATAATGGAATATATAAAAAATTTATGAATTAAGTCTTTATTTTATTATACATCCAAGCATCATTGGTCCATCCACAGTGCAACCATACATGTGCAATAATAATTAAACTCAGTTGCCACTGGTATTTTGATGACTTTCCATCAGATGGAAACCATAGATTTATCCATATTTTTCATTTTGTCATTATGATATATATTGATAAAGTAATAATATAAAGCATATACCCTTTAATAGTTTGCTCGACTCATGACTTTTAAATATTTAGATGTATGGTATGTGGGTCTGCATTGGTACTCTTGCCCCAGATCCACTGTTGTTAGGAGCGGGGAGCCCACATACTTTCTGTTTTTCAAAATGGTAAGTCACCTCCAGCTATGTCTCAATCAGGAAGACTCTTTCTTTGAAGTCTTCACACAGTGACCCCTTGGACACTCTTCCCTGGATCCAGGCTTTGTAGGATTATTGGTTTTATTTCCTTATATCTTGTACCACTACCAGATAGTTCGTAATGTACAACTTTGTTTATTTTCCATCTTCTGTCACGAGACTACAGACCCTACCCAGTTGAATCAGAATCTTTGAGGTAGGGTCCAGGTAGCAGTATTTTTGCTTAAAGCTGTTTAATGTACAGGGAGGGCTGAGCCCACTGTCCTGGAGAGGCTCTTGCTCTTCTGTATGCACAAGAATCCATAAACAGGAATGTTCAGGGAGGCCTTGTTTGCAATAGCTAAATAAATAAATAAATAAATGAAACGTGACGAAAATATACAGCGCCAGGCAAATGGAGATGTGAATTATGGCATATTTACAAAGGACAATAAATACTATATATCAGTTAAACTAAATTACCTTGAGCAACATAAATCAGCATGAATAAATTCCCCTAACACAAGTATGTAAAGCAAGTTAAGGAAAGAAAGGTACAGTAGTATTTCTAATAATGCTAAAGATGCAAAGCAATAAATAATTGATAAACACACACATCTGCAAGTAAATTAAAATTTTTTTAAATCCCTAGAAGGATTAACATCAATTTCATTAAAGTGGTTATTTCTTGAAAGGGAGAAGGTCAAGGATCAGGGAGGGAAAAGCCAGAGCTTCACTCCTTATCTTTAGTGCTTTGCTTAAATGCTACATTTAACAGAGCTATTTCTCTATACTTTTCTGTGTCCTTGAAATATTTTATAATAAAAAAGATGATAATTTTTTCTGTGTTTTTGGAGGTACTATCAACAGAGCTTCACGGTGATTTTTGCCAGTCTTCTGGACTTTTCAGGTTGTGTGGAAACTTTGTCTTAATTCACTTCTAACTCTTCCTCAATAACAAAGATTACAAAGAAAACTTGAGAGCCATCTGGGTCCTCCTAGCACTTGAATAAGAAATTTGGCTCCTGCCATCTTGAATGCTGTTGAATCCTACTTCAATTCGTCCACTCTCAGAAAAATTTTAAATGTTGCTTTTATCCTTATGCTCAAGATTCATCCATTACTTCATTTGCTTATTTATTCAATGAGTAGTTGTTGAACACACTTAGAAAGCGGGGACACGAATAGAATTTCATTCTGGGACACAGTTTTCTTATCCAGTTCCTCAGCCTTTCCTTTTGTTTTCAGGTCTAAAATTAAAATATAACTTTCGTTGTGCTTATGGCAAGTTTATTTTAAATTACTTGAAGAATTTCATGGTTAGAATATCTTTTCTTTTTATATTCTCACCCATTTCATAATACGTGATTTAAGTTCCTCGAAGTTTCCCACATGTCACTAGCAGAGCTATTGAAACAGAAGGATGCAGGGCAGACTTGGGGGGTGGGTGTGAGGGGCTGGCTGGCACCTATAATTCCTCCTCTAAAGCCAAAGCTTTGGCCATATCGAATCTCCAGAGATTCTTAGAGATTTTTTATGATTTATAACAGTTCGAATTTCTTGAAGACCCAGATTATGTCTTTCCCTTGTCCACACATCTGTCATACGCCCATGTCACTAACCAGGCTTTCACTTAACAATGACTCTCTGTTCCACATTGCTGGGTACTTGGTATCATTCCACTGACTTAAGACATTTAAATATTGGACATTATTCTTCCTCTATCTATTTTTCAGTCTGCTTAGCTCTCAACTAACTGCTAGCACACAGTTTCAATCGATTGCTAGCTTTTTTAAATGTGCAGAAAAGAAAATAAAAGACACATTTATTTTTTTTAAAAAATCATTCAGATTTCAGTTATTCCCCAAATTCTTAATTAAATTCTCCCACCTACCCTGCAAAAGAAACTCCACATGGTAAGCCATAAAAGCCTTTATAAAGAGAGTTTATATTGTCTCCCCGTGGCTTAGTAAAATATATGAGTACAAATTAGATAGAACCCGTGAAATTACAGTTTTATGAGGGGCAAGGGATGATTCAAGTCAAAGACTTACTTTTCATTCACATGTGAAAGAAACAAAACTTTTCTGGATTAAACTTGCTGGAGGGAAATGTCATGCCAGCATGTGTAAAATGGCGAGGGACAGCTGGTTGGAAAGGCGTAAATCAGAAACCAGCCTCACCTCCTCACTGGGGAAATTGCCACCAGAATGCTTATAAATAGTTCTCTCTGTTTCCCAGTTCTGTTAGGAGTAGCCGTGGGTATTTAAATGAAAGCCACCACTGTGTACAGCTCGGGGGTGGACTCAATGGTTTCCTTATAGAAAGTCCAGAAATGAGGGGCTCATGGCAGGACTAGTTGTGACTCTGTCAGGTTTGCCTGGGCAAAGGGGGCCCTTTGGGACCCAGGGCAGAGGGCTCAGGAGGGGTAATGGCTAAGCATGCAAATTGTACAGGCTCCAGTTACCCAGCAGAGGTAACTAAAGGTAACCCAGAGCTCAATAAAACCAGACTCTCAGACCAGCTTATGAGCCAGCCTGAGATTTCCTTAGATCTTTGGGCTATTTGTCTCCTCGGCTGGGAGATTTGGGATAGGCAATCCCGGCTGAGTGCTCCTAAAATGTGCCAAACTACATTTCTAGCCACGACTTTTGAGTGCAACTAAATCCCATAACCACTCCTTTAAGCTTTAGCAAATCTTTAGGTAGCAATACAGAGTCCCCCAAAGTTTCCAGCCCATTGAACTTTGTTCTCTTTGATGAATGAGACTATGGCTCACCCATTGTTCCTTTCCCTATGGCAAAATCCATTTATAGTAAGGTCTCAATGAATGCTTGTTAAATAAATAAATGACCTTTTCACTTCTCTGCCTGGGACCCAGAACATCAGCAATGTTCAGGAAGGGGGCGGCCTGCTGATCTGGCTTTGGAAGTAGCTTCTGTCTCCATAGCAAGGGTTGGCTCGGTTTACATGCAGCCACGTTGACTTCAGGGAAAGAGAATAAGTTTCAGGAAAGAGGACTTACAGGAGACAGAGAACATCATCATTTTGTGCAACTCCTTGATTAAAATGCAAGTCGGGCAAATCAAACACAAATAATACCAAATCTGGGACTGATGAAAGCCAGAAATCATCCCAACCACACTGGAAGTCATAGGGAAGCAAGTGTTCTGTTGATTTAAGACCTCTGTGGAACAAAGCAGAGTTCTACAACTTTGCATGCACTTCTGGGGGCTGGGTCAGGGAACTGGGCTCTCTGGGTGAGCAATTCTTTTTGCGAGTCTGCAGTAATTCCTCTTCAGGACCCTTGCCCGCTGTGTGGAAGGATGGTGGGATTGAAAGAGGCGAGGGTGCAGGTTCCTCCCCGCATTAATGTCCTGTGGTTGCCGTTTCCCATTCCTTGAAGCTCTTGTTAGATAGAGACTGCAGAAAGGTGACCCAGGACCGGGTGTGTGCACCTAGCACCCCCTTTTCCTGTCTGTGGCGACATTCTTTCCATCACATATCCATTTAATCTTGGTTTGGGCAACTGCTGAGCAAAAGCAGCTGTTTGCTTTGCTTACGCTCCTTCCTCTGGGCTGTCAACATATGCACTGCTTGCCAGTGCTCTGGGGCAAAACTTTTATGTTTGATTAACTTAGTTTTAAAACACACTATCCACAGCGGCACTAATGCTACTGGATTTATCTGCCTAGTCGGTAGCTTCCTCGATAGAGAGTACAAAGGCTGTCCCACATCTGGCCACAATTTTAGATGAGATTTTTATTTGATAGGATCCAAACTATAGGTTGTCTCTTTAAGGAGTGAGAATCATCCCACAGCAGTGTTTTTAAGTGATGTTATTCAAGGGAAAGAACTCATCTATATTCGGATTTCGACCAATTATGTTTTCACTCAGTTTATCTTCTTCGGTTTTAAATACTTTTCTATTTTAAAAAAAACTTTAAAAATGTAGTTTTATGATGAGTCAAGGACTGCTGCTGTGCCTTAAGCTAGAATAAAACACACAGAATACATTTAAATGAATTGCAAAGTGTATTATACTCTGAAAATCAGCATTAAAATGCACATTAATTTTTGCAGCTCTTAAATACTTCGGTTGCTGAGGAACTGCCTCCATTCTATAATTGAAATAGCTCTTCAGATGCAATTTAGTTGCTGATTGGTTTTTAAGTATTTTTAAAAGCTAACAGCTCAGATGGAAAAAGGTGGTATACCCTTGAGTTTTAAATGGGACCCCAGATGTCATCATGCTGTGGACTCATTAGGCCCCTGGAAACCACATTTATTTTCTCCAGAGAAGGGGTGCTCCACCCCAATGGCTGACACACCGTTAACCGCTCAGGAGACCACAGAGCTGGCTTGACATCAAATACAAGATGTTGGTTATGAGGAAGTTATTATCCTCTGAGTGAATTAACCAGGTCTCTTATTAACTCCACTTCCCAATCCACACATTCCAGACTTTCCTCTCTTACTTTTTATTACCTGTGGCTTTTTTGTAAGTTTCAAGAAATGCCAAATTGGAAAAGAAAAGGCAAAGCAAAAAAGCAAATCTATTTTGGCATTCACTGGCAGATGAATATCTACAGTTGTAACTGGGAACAGGTTTCAACAAAATGCCCAATCAGGCACTGTGAATGCTCAATGGATTTATTTCTTGGGCCATGGAAGGCAGCAAAAGGATATTACAAGGCGACTGTGTGCCCATACCAACACTCAATAATTTCAAGATTAAAAAAAAAAAATTTAGGGATTCCTAGCTGTGGGCCTGCCTCCTTGATATTAATAAGGCAGTTTTGAACTCATTGATGGAAGTCACAGTATGTGTTAGAGATATCATTAGTTCCATTCCTAAAGCTCCCACTAACCAAGAGACAATGGCCAGGTCAAATTTTAAGAAACCAAATCTAAATTTTTGGTTTCTTAGCTTTCTTCTATGACGAATAGTATTAATGATTCATTGTTAGAATGTTATGAAGTTGACATGTAAAGTAATAATAATGCTTGCAAACCACAAATTGCTGTGTGAATGCAAAGTGGAATTACTATTAGGGAATTCTGAAGATTAACATTTGGGAGAGGACCCTAGTGAGCTCGCCAGAAGGGAAACCACAAAAGCCTTCAGAATCCTTTGGTGAATTGTGTCAAATCAGACAGTTTGTAGGCAGGAAAAGAGCCAGATTCAAAACAGGTTAATTGTACTCTGTGAGTTTTGTACAGGATCCCTGACAAAGGCTGAGAAGATAAATGTTAGGTTATGGGAAAATCTACTGTTCATACTTTCTTCTTATATACAGAATGTCAGGAGAAAAATGACTAGTGATAGTTTACAACTAGTTTTCAATAACAAAAGTAACAATAACAACATCTAAAATTTTTTTGTGTGCTTAATTGAATGACAGTTCAAGGAAACTGAGGCCTAAAGACAGAAAAAATGGACTTGATTTCATACAGTAAATGGTAGCAACATAGAAATTCTAACATGACTTTTCTAACTTAGAGAAGATCATGTGTAACTGTATAGATGGCTAAGAATTCATTGAAAATTATATATCACTATGTTTTGATATAGTATGCGGTTAGACAGGCATGAGCACAGTAGGAGCGATAGGCCAGGTGCAGAAGGTCACTAGGGCGGAAAGCCTCGGGTGCCTAGCAACGGGCAACACTGAGAGAACAAGTAGTACAGGGTGGGACCTCACTCCCAGGGTGACATTTCCTCCCCAAGCACATTGCTGGTCATTTGGTTTAGATCCCCTGAACTTTCCTATCACTGGTCATGCAATTTGGACCCTCCCTTGACCTTTCCTCCCCTGGCTCATTGCCAGTCATGTGCACCTTCTTATAGAAGGAACAAGCGGGCCAGAAAATAGCCTCATATGACTCCTATACAACACTTGCAGTCACTCCTTAAGTATGAGGCCCTCAGGACAATAAGGTTCTCGTCAACATCATATAATCTTAGGGACAAAGCCTCGTGTTTATGGATCACAGAGACAGAGTTTCCATCAAACTAAAGATAACATAGAAATCTGGGTTGTATTTCAGCTCCTGACCCAAAAAACTAGCCAAACCAGATGGAGCCTCACCATGGCTGACATCAGGACCAGCTGCAAGGACTAATGGTCCCTGACCCTAGTGCTGGCCAATCAGTAGAGACCATGACCCTGAAAGAATATACTTGAAAAAACTGATGAAGCGTCTATTGATATCCTCCCCTGAGACCTCTCCTAAAATCCTTGCTTCTGGAAAGCAGGTAAAAACTCTCAAAACAAAAGACCCAGAGTGTTCCCTCTCTTTCTCTCTGGAGCACAGCCACGCCTTTCTCCCTCACTTTCCCCCAGGTGCACTTTTTTTTGCCTTTCTTTCTCATAAACTCCAAACGCCCTTCTTTTGCCTCTGTACCCTGCTTCCTGAGTCCATCCGGCTCACTTCTTCTGTAGCTCGCTTATACTACTGTGACTTTCTAAATAAACTTTTGCTTGTATTTGAATCTTGACTTTGAATTCTTTCTGAGCCAAACTCAAGGACTGAGGTCTAACTAACATCTGGTGCCATTTGCTGTTAAAAATTTCACTCACATGAACTATACTCTCTACTGGAAGCCACAGTTGGTAAGAAAATTCTTCATGTGTGAAGAATAGTAAAGAGATTTCAGGTAATAGATTTTTCTTTTTTTTGTTCGTGATAAGTACTACAATGTCAAGTTTATTTGTCTTATGAAAAAAAAAGTTACATGAAGGAAAGCATATCCTAAGTCCATGGAAAGAAAACTTACCACTGATCAAGGATCTCATGAAGAGATGCAGAAACGGATTACCTTCAAGTAATTATTTGATGTGTTTATTTAATTCTCTTAAATAAACCATTGTTTACATTATACCATCAAAATATGAATAAAATATACAGAGACACCAAGAGCAACTTCTCCATAAAAACCTCAATGGCAGTTTTAAAAACAGAGCACACTATAATTTATTTTATTTGAAAATATATTGATGGCCCTTGGAGAATAAATTTAAACAATTCCTCCAATATCTAGGTGTGAGCTCTGTTCTCTAGCTCAAACTTTTTAATCCCATTGCTTTCTCTCTCCTAATTATACAGAGTTTGTAAACTCAAAAACAACAATAACAAAATAAGAGAGATAAAAGCATACTGTGAAGAAAGGGTGAGGATGAGGAGGCTGTGGGATCTTTATAAAAAGCAGATCTTTCTTTTTGTGATGAAAAACCAAAAACGTTTTAATAGGCAAATGCCACTATGTATACAATGTGAGTAATGTACCCCAGGAAGTGACTGAAAAAAACTGTGGAAGGGATTCCTCTGAACTGTCCTTGATGCTAAACACAGGTAATCTCCCTTTTGATCTCTGCAGTATGTTGTCTGCAGCTAACAAGAGATTCACTAAATAAGAAGCTGGAATTCTGCAGAAACTCAGAAGCTACCGTTGGAGTCCCTAGCACTCCATTCAGTCAGATGAAGGAAGCTGGGCATGGAGAATTCAGAGGCAAAACTGACTAGCCCAACTAAAGGAGGGGACAAGGGGGGGTCAAGGAGGATGCCAAAATGACTGCAATCAGGATTTGAGTTCAAAGAATCCTGGAAAGGCTGTCATTTACGTGTGATAGGGCATTCATGGTTTCGACTAACACAATTTGAAAGGTTTAAAAGCTCCATGTGTAACTGTGCTAAAACAGATCCTTGCAGCAAGATTGCCAACCTGATATTAAAAATAGATTGGAAAAAGAGAAAAGAAAGAGGTGAGGGGAGAAAAGGTGCCCACACTACGTACGCCCAATTGAAATAAACTTTAGGCCCGCCTGCTGCTACTTCCAGATGTTTCCAACAAACTGTATCACTCTTAACTGGTGCACAGGATGCACTGGGAACGTGGCTTTCCAGAAATCTAGTACATTTCATATTTTCCTACCAGTGGTCCCCTAAGTAGACTGCATGCTAGAACCTCCTAAAGGTCCTTTCAGAATTACCTGATGCCTGGACCCCACCTCTAAAGGTTCTGATTTAATTTGTTTTGGATAGCATTGGTTGTCCTTTTCTTTTTCAATTTGTCTCTCAAGTCTAATGTGCGGCAAATGTTGAGAAATGCTATTATAACTGACTTGCAAAGATCTCTTTAAAAACTGCCTTGATTACCTGCTCTTTGGCAGGTATTTTAGGCACTCTTCTAATTTCAAGTAGAATTTCAAATCCCATTTTAATGAGCTGGAACAACAGGCTTCCCCAGGAAATACCCTGACACAGGCTAAAACTAGTTCTGTGTTTCTTAGTATCTAAGGTGCACATTTCTTCCCACATTTGAACACAGCAGAAATCAGGACACATCTTACAATCAGTGAAACTGTTCAACTCCATTGTTGGAACAAGCAGCAGTCCCGATGAAGCTCACATTGCTTTGACACGGGCAGGCTCAGTCATGATGTTACCAAACAAAGATGGGGATTCGGCTGCCTGCTGCCCCAAAAGGCAAACTCTAAGGCAGAAGCTGGTGAGAGAAGAAAGAGGTTTTTATTTAGATGGTGAATGATCTGAGAGAATGGGGGACTCCTCATCTCAAAGCTCATCTTTTCTGCAAAATCCGGACAAAATCTAGCCATCCTCGGCAAGGCCAAAACAGAAGGCAGTAACCAGAGCTCCTGCTTCACTTTAAAGTACCATCCTTAGGAGCCTGAGAGGGCTACTAAGTGATCATCCAGGTAGCTTAGCTTGTCCCCTGCTACTATCTGGCATGTTGCTCCCTCTTGGAACACATGTGTGGGGGCCTGCACTGCCATTGCCATGTGGCTGCTATGGCTGCAAGGTCCTATGAATGCACCAGCCAGTGCATTCGCCTCGTGGGCGAAAGAGAGTCCCTCCTAGAGGCTGGGAGCCATGTGGCCGCTAAGGCCGCAGGGCCCGTGGAGAGAACGAGCCAGAACACTATTTGAGTGAAGGTCTGGAGCAGTGAGCTATGAGCAAAAGCGAGTTTCTTTGTTCCCCAGGGACTATATTAACTTTAAGTATGGGATGGGCCAGGTACTTTCTCACGCTTCAGGTGGGTCTACCTGCCAGCCCATCATTTCTCTCCCCGGGCTAGACGGACAGACCCCTTTGGGTTAGAACGTGTCCTGCCCCCCACCGCCGCTCCAGTTCTGACCTCTATGGCCCTTGTGCCTACCTCCCCCTGGTTCCATCCCCAATCTGGTACCAGAAAGGGGTTGGAGGACTTTTTCCTCTATCCAATTATCTTGCTGGCCTTGATGTTCAGTGTAAGAACCTCCCCCTGCTACCATCTTGGCTGGGGGCAGGTGGAACTCCCTTGGCACTTTGTCAGCTCCACCCTCCCTATACCCTAGTCCCTGCATGCATTGAGTTGCCCACACTCAGGACCAGCCAACAGGGAGTGACCAAACCAAAACCCTAAATAAAGGGATCCTGGAAACCCTGCACGCCTCTCAGACCGTGCTGAGGGCCACATCAGCAGGAGGGGTGGGGCATCTGCATTCTGGAGCAGGGCCTCCTCACCGGGGGCAGAGCAACTGCAGGGCAGTGCTCAGTCACCCAGGAAATGCCTTACACCGGTGGGACCTGGTGTTGCACGGCAAAGCTCAATGTTTTTGCCACAGCCCAGGCGGTTCACCAAGGCATTACTCAAACCTCTGACTTATGTCCCTGAGGAACCTTGCTCGGTGCACAAGTGGCTCCCAGATTCCATTGTCATGGCCTCGCTCTGTCTCCCCTGGTGGCCCTTCCTATTTCCCACCCTCAGCCTGCTCCCAGCGGTCTCACTAGGCTGTCTATCGGCATCAGTGATGCTTCCTATCTTGACCACTTCTATCGTGTTATGTGAATTGATGCAACCATGTGTGTTTCTGGCTTTACTGGTTGCTTAAACAGTCTCTAAGAAGGTTCTTCTATGATTTGGCATTAAGACACAAAATTGTGGAGTACAAAGAAAGACAGTAAAGAAAGGAGGGGGCTATGTGTCCAGCATTAGAAAAACAATAATCTGTTCTTAAAGGAATGACTGCAAATGATCTTGCAGAACTATAAGCAAGTGCTCTCTGGGATCTAAAGGGAGACCCCTTCCTACGTCCAGAGAACAGAGCTCCCTCCTGAGACAGTGCAAAAGGATTTTCTGTCCCACCAGGCAAGCAAGCAAGAAGTAACACCAACACTCACAGAAAGGTTAAGAGCGGTTTGAACAAAAATCTGAGACAATAGTGGAGAAGTTCTTTGGTTTAAAGAAAAGCTTTATCATTAATGCTTTTCATGGCACAAAAGACAGCATCATGGAAAATGCTGCCTAGCAGTGACAGAGTTAAAAAGTAATAGGAAAGCATCATTTCCTGACTGCAGAGGAGTTTTAGAAATACCATAACCGATTTTCTTTGCTTATATTTTCCTTTTAAGGTATGAACAAACCAATACATTTTTAATGCATGATAAATCTAAAAAACTCTTTCAATAAGTGTAATATGAAATTTCTAAGTAGCAAGAAACTTCACATTTGCAGTATTATTTTTTATGTAGTAGTGCATAAAATAATTGTGTTTCTTACAATCAATTGGTATCTAAGATTTGATGAAATCGCAGTATATAAATTCTTAATTAGCCAACACAGGGAGTATTGTTTTCTGATAACTCAGATGTTCTGCTTATTAAAGACAAGCTAGAATATATGGCAGGACTTTATGCTTTCACAGAAACCAATTGACAAAAATTTCTAATGTAAAACTACCAAGAAAACAGACTATATGTTTCCCTGAACAAGTAACCTTACCTCTCTAGGTAACAGATTTCAAATACAAAAATTAATAGGGTGGAAAAAATGGTTTCCAAGGACTTATCTTAGCCACAACTTGAGGTAAGAAAAGAATGAACTTTGGAGCAATGAGGCCAAAATCAAGGATGGACTATTTAAAAATGTCTTATTTGCAAGAACCAGTCACATTCCAGTCCCCTCTCACCAGCTCCTGCCACTGTCCACCATCACACCCAGGAAGCTGTCATGGGTTCCTTCATTCATTCAGTCGGCATGCGCCATGCCTGTGCTGGGCACTAGGGATAAGAGAAGAGAGGCAAAAAGGACAACGCAGTCTCTGCCTTCTTTGAACTAAGGGGGCGGCAGTGGATTTTTTTAAGATTATTTTTGTGGGGACATGCAGCAGATAGTTCCTTCAGAATCAGAATCTTGCTTTGAAAAGAAATTAGTCCCCTATATATAAAAACAAGCAAGCAACAAATCCTGTGCTCCACGCTGATGTTCCCCCTCGACCCCCTTGTCCCATTCCCAGGGGTCACAAAAGGTGTCTGGTAGATCAGAGGAATCCTGGGGACACTGTGATGTTTATTCTTGTTTAATCCACAGGGGACAGTGTCCTCTTAGTTTTCCTAGTAAATAAGATCTGATGTCAGAGGCTGTGAGTAGATGAGAAGTCAGGGATGCTACGAGTAGCTCAGGTCTCACTGTTTCCTGCCTACAAGAGACCGGCTCTGACAAATCCAGTTCACTCCCACTAGCAAGAATGTGTGGTAACCATATTCAATGAGATTATGCTAATAAATTGTTCCTGATTTGCACTGTGTTTGAACAAAGAGTCAAACAATGAGAAATCTTTATTCAGGGAGAGGCTCCAGCTAAACTAATTGCAAATTTAGATGTTAATTGAAACCTTTCACGAGCAACAAGTAGAATCATTCATATTTAATGACCTTTAATGGGGATATTTTCCCCCTTCAGTTTAGTATGCATTCATTTTGATGATGCCAAAATCGTGTGTTCAAAGGAATAGGAAGAAGCATTTATTTATTTAAATCTGGCCTTCTAGTCCCTGGGGAGGCATCGAGCAAGTCCCTGCTCAGAGAAAGGCTGTCTCATCTGAGTTCATGGGCTGGATGGCATCCAGCAGGGTTTAGGCTGTCAGCTTCCATGGCTTCTGGATTTCTCCTTGGGAAACAGGGCATATAAAAATGTTCTTGAGTGAATGTGTGACAAGTGTTACTATTGTTGACGGGAGAGACCTGGTCCTTCTTGCTGATGCATGTAAAGAATTACATATCAGCAAATCGTCCTTCAGAAGAAAACAGAAGTCCAGAGCTCAGCTGGGCAGGCCCCTCAAGGTTCCCAGCCCTGTAAGCTGTGTCGCCACGATTTCCAGTTCTTAATCCAAACCCACGTGGCACCTTCTCACGGCCCGCTAGCAAGAGTCCTTTTTCCCCTTCCCTTCCCCTATGGTCTTCGCATTGTTCCCCTGTGGTATGGGGCGGACCACCTCTGAGCTCTCACGCACACGCGCTGCAACCAGGGGAGACGCCTGCATGACTGCTACATCTTGTTTTCCTGCTTCCCAAAATCATGTGGTCAAAAGCCTCGGGTCCAAACCCCGGTGCGAAAATTCCCCCACAACCCCATCTCAGACTCATTCAGCAGACGTTGCTACTGGGGGAGCTGCTTTCCCAGTTACATCCCAGGTTAAACTTGTGCCAGCCTTCCTGGTTAGCCTTGTTGATATGTGAAATAATCATCTTTGCATATGCGGTCTGAAGCTATCCTGCTGTTATTGACATGCAAAATGACTCTCAATGGCCCTGCCCCATGTCAGGTATGAAGCTGGCCTGTCACTGACATCCAAAGTTATTCTCAATGGCCCTGCTCCATGTCTCCCATCTCTCACCGCAGCCCGCCTGGGGTAGGGGGTGAGGATGTCGTATATTTTTCTTGGACACCCCAATTTCTGGACCCCATTACAGGTCCCCTTTGTGGGGGAGAATAGCTGCACCCTCTTACACTATGACTCAAGAAATGAGTCAACACAAACAAACCACTTAGACCTTTTTTCCCTGGGTGATGATGGGTTTGGTTAGCTGTAACACAAGCCCCTTCTTCATTGTCTCATATACTCTTGCCTCAAATCTATTTGTCCTTAAATCAGCAATGAATATTTTGATCTTTCTGGATACCTTACTATAAAACATTATTCTTCCTAATGGAAATGAGAATAATTGTGGGGAGGTGTTATACTAATATTTGTTCCTAAGAATGTCTTCTAGGACCCTAAGAGAGGACACCAGCAATGGCAGCACCACCTGCATTTTGTCATGTGAAGATCACCCTTGAATCCTTTACTAGTCTCTCTTGTCTGGGAGAAAAAACAATTACAGGAGCCATTACAATACACGTATAAGCTTTGTTTAAAATGATGCATTATTTGTGTGTGTGAGTCTGTGTGTACATGTGCGTGTGTGTCTGTAAGTGTATGTGTGTGCATGTATATGTGTGCACATGCATATTGGAAAGTCTCAAAGAATATTTGCTGGAGAAGGAACGGAGTACTGGGGATGATTATTTGCTATTTCTTCATACTACCAAGTGTTTCAAGTTTCTACTATAAAGCATCTTTTAAGAGTTAAAATTAATACAAAAAAGATATTGTAGAGTCCAGACCAATTTCAGAGAAAGCATGCCCTTGTGGATTGTGAAATAGATAACCACCAGGGACAGTGCCTTCCAGAAGCCCCGGTCCCATGTAGGGCCACCTGAGTAGAGTCGTGGGATGGCCGACAGCCGATAGTGAGCCCCATTCTGTAAGCACCCCATCTCACTCATCTTGCAGCCGGCCTCTGAGCCAGTGCACTCACTGGGTTCACTCCTTAGGTGGGGACATCAAGGTTCAGAGGCGTGATGTGAACTGCCTTTAGAGTGGCTGTTGGGGAAGGGGTGCCCTGCGTCCTGCCTGACTGCTGAGCCGGAGACCCCACCCACGAGGCAGGACTGCTTCTCCATCTGGCAATCCTTATGCCAAAGAAAGGAGCTGAGTGAGCACGCTTTCTCAGGGTTTTCTGTAAGGAGTCAGTTTTGCTTTGTAACTGACAGGCAGGGTGTGTGTCTATGCATGTGTGAGTGTGTGTATGTGTGTGTGTGTGTTTGTGTGCCTGTATGTGCGTATCTGTGTGTCTATGTGTGTGTGTGCATGTGTGAGTACTTAAGGGTGTGGGAGGAGGACACATCTCTTTATTTTGTCCCCTGGACTGCAAAGTTGAGAAGGTAGGGTGGCCTGTCTACTGCTCTTTGTTTTGCATATGACTTAATGGGTTAGACCCACTGCCGATACAGCCACAAGGGCAGGTGAGAGCTTGTTGGAGTTAGTTCTGTTGGCCCTGCCTTCTCTTCACAGGGCTGTGTGTCACATGCACGTTGCATTGATGGAAAGAAGTGAGAGCGTGAAGGAATGCAATTCTCTGGAACAATCCATCACCACAGCTGCACAGTTGCTGCCTGTGCCCCATTCTGTGTGGGATTGGCTAGGGCGTTCATTTCCATACACCAAGACCAAACACTATCATTCTGACGAACAACTAAGAGTCATGATACAACTTTTCCATTCAGCATTCTATTTTGAGAAAGGAACCCACATCGAAACAACTCTGAAGTAGAGGCCATGTAAAGCTGGCACCTGAAGGCAGAGGGGATTGTTACTGCAGTGGGCAGCCTTTTAAAGAGGACCCCTGGATGCAATCATTTCCTTTATTTCCAATCTTAGTTGTGGAAGATGCTAGACCCTGAAATGCTTCCAAGCCTAGAATCATAAAATGTTAGAGCTGCAGCAAACCTTAGACATTGCCTAGGGAACCTTTTGCCTTTACAGACAGCAAACGCCTTGAAGGGCTCTGACTGTGTAGTCTTCACACTCTCTCCCTCCAGAGTTAATTTTCGCATAGCGCCTGATGTGGGAACTGAGATTTCCAAATGTACAGTGCTTGCTCATAAATCCGAGAATTCATTGGCAAACAAATGTGGGTAGGTGGGTACAGAGGCTAAAATAATTACTTACTTGAAAACCACTTTTGGATTCATTGCCTTAAGGAATTCTCTGACTTTCTCAACTTAGACATGGGTAAACCAAAGCTCAGAGAGGCTAAGAGGCTCTCGCCCCAGATTGTACAACTTGCCTGTTACAGCCTTAGTACTGAAGCCCAAGTCTCTAATTTTTGTAACATATTCTATTACAAGGATGATCTCTTACATGGAAGATTATTTTTTTCTTCTCCACATTTTACTAGAGCAGAGATATCCAGCTGAAGGAATTAGATAGGAGGCGACTTGCTTCTCCTTCTTAAAGAGTGGAAAAGGGCAGGCGGAGGCGAATAAAATCCCATACACAATTGGATCAACACAGCTGTCACTGACTGCCACACTCTGTTAGAGCTTATATATTTCCTACTTAGATTTCCCCTTCTTTCTGTACCTTTCTCAAGAATGCGACCTCACTCAGGTAATAAAAGCAAAGGTCATTAATGTTGTTAAGAAGGTCTTCTAATGACTGATAACTAGGAAAGTGCTGAGGCAGGGGGGTGCAATATTGTGTTTGAGAACATATTTGTGGTAATGGAGGGGGCTGTAGCGGGTACTTGCATGATGATTGAGACTCAGCAAAACCATGGCTCCCCATTTTGGTGAGTAGTGATAAAGAGGTCTCTAAGAACACCTATGCTATCAGGCACATCTACCTGGAGAAGGTGTCCAGAAGGTGAGAGAATCTTGTAGGAATGGGACAGGGTTAGAGGAGGGTGATGGATACCACTATTTCTTCCTTTGCCTACTTCATCCAAATAAATAGGTTTCTGACCTTTTATTATGAGCATGGTGTTTCACCTGCTAATTATACTGATCCATGAGGATGGGTCAGAGCTGTTTGCAGATATAGAGCACAATTTCAGGTAAGATCCTTATCAGTCTTCTTTGGACACTTAGCATCTGGGGCAAAGGCCTTCAGATTCCTAGATGTAAGAGCTACGGATCTTCCTGTTAAGAAAAGAGAGAGAGGATGTGCCCAAAGCTCTGGAATTTTCAAATGCAGTTTATCTGTTTGTTCTTATCTGATGTGGCATGAAGTCACTTTAAATCTCTGTTCAAATATCTTTCTGTAAATTATTTTATAAAGCTATAATCTGTGTAAGGGATATGAAAAAGCCTTCCTAAGAAACAGATTCACTCTGAATTTGTATCAAAGACAAATGTAATCAGAGATTGCAGCTAGGAGTCCTTGGGGCAACTGGAGATAAGAACTGGAAAATTGTTCATAAATAAGATATTGATCATAAGAGTGAGCAAAAACTAGGATATCTCTGGCACAGAAGAAAAAAAAAGAAAGAAACCGCATGCAGAAAAACACAGTAATGATAGGGTTTTCTTCTAACATTGGAGTCAGGCGCTAAGATGAAATACTCGCGGAGACACACCTTTCAGAGCTTTCCTGCTCCTGCTCCTGCTCCCACCCTATGAAAAGGATTTAGGACTCAGTTCTGGAAAGAGAGGAAGCAGCCTGTACACTTGTCCTCAGCTGACCAAGGCGTACACCTACTGAGGACCCCTCAGGTATTGAACTCCTATGACATTTTCTGACTTGGGGACCTTGTGGCAATGAATGATCTCTAAAAGACAAAAGGAAATCAGATTTAAGGAATGATTTAGGGCACTTTCAAGGGTTAAAAGAGATAAAAAACTGGGAACAGAGCCAGTTACATGATGTGTGGGACCCAGTGCAGAATGAAAATGCAGGCCTCTTGTTCAAAAAGCAGAAAAAAAGTGTCATTAAAAGCAATAAAATGTAAAGCCTTTTCTTTTCCTCCATAGTCTTTCTTTCTTGATTTCTCATGCTGTTTCTTCTTTAATTTGCCTTTTAATGTTAAACTAAGTAACAAAAAATTAAAAATTTAAATTATTAGCTTGAGTTTCAGCGATCATTTTATGTTATTCGGTGACAGTTTTAAGTGCAAAAAAATCAGCGCATTTTATGTGCTTGCAGAATTAATAAAACTACACAATTCGCATTTCAGAGCTAATACATTCATATGGATCTTTTTCTTTCTTTCTTTCTTTCTTTTTTAACAGGATAGTGTGAGAAGAAGAAAAAGCAGTCCTTGATGTCTGGGAACAGAATTTGACATTCACAGCCTGGTCTAAATGTTATTGCGTTTCCAGTTAAGCCACATGTTCCCCTGGTGGACTTAATCTCACAGAATGTCCACTTACACCAGGTCACTGTGCAGCCCTCAAAACACCCAACACCACCCTCTCTTGTTGAATCGGTGACAGCTACATCTTTACCAGTCCCAGCTGTAGCCTCACTCTATTCTGCCCTTCCTACACGTGAGTTTATTGAGGTGTATTGAGATGCCTGTTTTCTGACCACACTCAATCTAGAGCACCTGCTTGCTTAGACACTCCCCAACATCACCCAGCCAAAGCCCAAATCCCACAATAGGTTCCAAGTAATGGCAATTCCACACTGCAAAGAGGAATAAATCCAGTTTGTCAAACTCCAGGTGTGCTCCTGGAGAAAAATCTTACTAACTCAACTGTTTGCATTTCCCTTCTTGATATGTGCATGTTCTACCAACACTCTATCTACCTTTAGCCTGGAGATGAGTAAGGAAGGATGAAAGGGAGAGGGACTCTGGAGTGCCCTATCTTTTCCTTCCTTCTAGCTCATCACTTTTAGTGTAAGTGGTTACTAATACAAAGAACTAACATCAGTAAGAAAGGGTTCCCTGGTTGTTCCCATTCCTTAGAAAAACCCTGCTTTCATTTTGCATAAGATATAAGTTCTTTTCCAAGCAGAAAGGATGGCCTCTTGGAGCGTCAGCATCCCTGGTTAGTCATAGACATAACACGTTTACCTTGCACTCACTTAGAGTCTCACTGAACTCCCACAAACTATGGGTCATCTGGGATTCTGTGCTCATGGCACATAAGGAAAGCTACCTGTCAGTGGCTGATAATGAATGGCCTACGCAGTGGATCTTTTCTGTTCATGTGTGTGTTCCACTGTCCCATCCAACCTCATTTACCAAACACAAGTTCAATAGCAACATTATTAAAAATTTCAAGACAGTGACAGCAGATCATTAACTGAAGCACAATGCCCATGCAAACGCCCAAATTGTGTGCCCATGAAGTTGACCCTGCCTGGCAATGAGTTAAGAGTAGTGAGAAAGATCCTAAAAAGTGCTTAATGAATTGAACTCAAATACCTATTCTTAATCTTTTGTTGAACTTTTTATAGCTAATGGCTATAAAGCAATTCCTTAAGAGGTAACAGTGATCCATGGAGCAACGTGTCTTGTTTGAAGAGACCCCTCCTCCTCCTACCTCATCACATCATGGGGACGTAATGTACAGTATGAGGATGCAGTCAACAATATCATATTAGGTTTAGACAGTGGCAGATGGTAACTAGACTTATTGTGGGGATCACCTTTCAGTGTATACAACTGTTAAATCACTCTGTCGTACACATGAAACTAATATATTGTATGTCAACTATTCTTCAATTAAAAATGCTTGTCACTTTTTTAAAAGTTTGGCTGTGCCGGGTTTTATTTTTTATTTTTTTTTAAGTGGAGAAATTAGGAGTGTGGTCTAGTTTTGATGTTATAACCAACGTATCCACTGACACGCTATAACAGCAAACTTCAATTCTTTTAACACATAATACATAACATTTAATGAGTATTTATTCAAAAGTCCAAAGGGATAGGCACTGTTTTGAGAACTGCAAATTCAGGAAAGAAGCTCCTGAAGGCTCTGCCTTCACGGCTCTCACCCTCTAGACGGGAGGCAGGATCTAAGAGGGAGCAAATCCCTCTTCCAGACAGGAATGGCAAAACCACTTCATAAATAAGTGACAGCAAATGTTATATAACTAATTAAAAAAAAATTCAATTTTTACCAAGGACAGAAAAGGAGGCAATTTAGAAAATAACTTACGAATTTTCCTTGCCTTAAGTGAAGAATATCTGAATATCTGCCTCAGAGCACGTTCTTGTTGTATTGCAATGATTCTACACATCAGAGCCTGCCTCCTTAGCCAGCTGCTTGTTTATTCTATAACTCTAAGTCACCCAGAAGTATAATAGGAGTCACATATGTAACTTAAAATTTTCTAGGAGTCACATTTAAAAAAATTAAAGGAAACAAGCAACTTCACAGAAATATTTTATTTAAACCTTTGTATCTTAATTACAATCTTTTCAGTATGTGACCATTATAAAATGATGAATGAGACAGGTACCTTCTTTCACATTCTGTATTTGTGCTGTGTTTTCGAAATCTGGTGCGTGCTTTCACCCTGTCAGCACCTCTCAGCTGGGACTGAGCAAGTGCTCAGAAGCCCCACCGGGCCAGCAGCTGCCATAACGAGCAGAGCTGCTCTGGGTTCGGTGTCATAGCTGAAGACTTGAGCAAAGTGGAGCCATCATTGTGGCTCCTAGACAGAAAGAGACGGTTGCTGAGATCCTGGGACAATAGTCTGGAAGCTCAATTTTGGTACAATTATATATGGAGCCCTAAGGAGTCTAAGTAAAGATTCTAAGGTAAAATTTGATTGAGGAAGACAATGTGATTTGAGACCAAGATGCTAGCAAAAGCATATACCTCAGTTATAGCTCAGGGCCAAGGTGAGGGAATCTAGGGTGGGTTTGAACATAAGAAGAGATAGAGGATACCGGGGAGGAACACCATCTCTGCCTCATTGACTTGATAGCTGAATCAATCATATTTTCTTTGGGGGAAGTCTGTACTCTTTCCTATTATTTTCATCACCCATGTGGCCCAACTTCACCAGTCGCTTTTGAGCTGAGGGTGGGGATTATTTGCTGCCCCCATAGCTGTCCACCCCTTTCCTGACCCTAACTCCTAATATTCCCACAGCAGAAACTCATCACCACAAGTCAACTGAGCATCAGAAAGATGTTTGCATTGCACAGAGCTGGGGATTTGGAGCCTGCTAAGTCCGGTGCTTCAAGGAGAGGCAAGTTAAACCCCATCATACAACTGCATCCAATTTTCATTTCAAAATTGCTTTGCAGGAAAATGGCACTGAGCCTGCTCTCCTTTTTGCCAGCTGAGTCTCTAGGCTTTCAGGCCCTGGCTTACGATGACGCCAGAGAGCACTGGGTTATGTAGAATGAGAGACGCGCGAGATAAAACCATGTCCTGTTTTACAATTCAGAGTGGAAATTGGAGCTGAGATGGAAGAGCAGGGGACGGACTGGGGAAATGAATTGGATTATTGCATTAACCCACAGAACATTTCAAATAAAAACTTTCATAAGGTAATCAATAATTCATTCTTATCAGTTTGTTAGTCTGAGCAGATGACATTTATTTTAATAGGCACTGCCTGTGTTGGGAGTATGAAGTTTTACTTATAATATGCTTTTTTCTTAAGCACACTGGTGCCTTTGCTTATTTATATATAGTTCTATGGTGCTTCTAGAGTCTCCTTGTTCCTTTTATGTCATGTAAATTTCAGACATCTAAGTTGAACAGGATATATTCTCTCCTCTGTTTCTGTTCACTCCCTACCTTGCCTCTCAAACCTTTGTATTTCCTTTGTCTAAGACACTTTGGCTAATTCAACTACCCACTTCTTTTTGCTCCTAGAAATTACTTTCATAATTTGAATTATATTTATTTTATGTTTCTCTATGTTCTCTCTCTCTCTCTTTCTCTCTCTCTCCCTCTCTCTCTCCTTAATGGGTTTGCCTGACATTCCTTGCTAAAGTTTAAAGTATTTGAGGTTAAAGACATGGCCTTTAATTTGTTACTACAACATTCTTCCAACTCCTGAAACCATTTCTCCCATCTGTTGTTCTTGCAAACCAGGGTGAACTAACCATGGTCCAAGGGCCAAACCTGGTCCTCCATCTGTTTTATAAATAAAGCTTTATTGGAACAGCTGCACTTATTCATTTCTGTGTTGTCCCAGCGTGTTTTCATGCTACAATGCAGAATTGAACAGCTACAACTGTCTAGCCTGCAGATTCTAAAATATCTAGTCTGTGGTTGTTTACAGAAGATTTTTGCTGATCTCTACTATAGACCCATGCTCTTCAGTCTTCTCCACCTACCTTAGAGTTGGGATACAACAAGAACAGTAGGGCAGCAAAGGGGACAAGGCACACGTGTCAGGCAGACATAGCTTTCACTTCCATTGACTCTGTCACTCTTTGGAGAATTCCCTGAATCTCCCAGAATCTTCATTCCCTCATTTATGAACTGGGAACAATAATATCAACCTCACAAAGCTATTAAGATAATTACCTGAATAAGCTCTAAAAAGCGCACAGCATAATGCTGGATGGTAAAATAAAATAATCACATTAAAATAAATGTCATAATAATAACAAGGATCATCATCACCGTTACCAATTGTAGCTTCCTGTATAAAAGGCAACCCTCAGATAGAATTTCTTTTCCAGGATTACTCTCCAAGGAAGTCCAAGACCAAAGAGAAATATTGCTGTTAGAGCTCTCTATGAAAAAAACATTCCCCAAACACCAGGTCCTTCCTCTTTCCCCTCTCTTGATCTTTAACAAGTGCCAGCACACATCAACTACCATTCTGAAGTGCACCCAATACTTAGTGTATAAATATACAGTATTTATATATCCAGTAAAGATTATTGCAGCTGTCCACTCTGACATTACTCGGGTTCTCTTTAGTATCATTGTTTTTACCGTTAGGTTTGATAAAGAGTGGGAAGCCGTGAAAACATATGAGTGGGAGTTATGTGTGGAGACTGGGGGACAATGAACAAGGCCTATTCCTCCACATTGCAGCGCCCCTCTGTCTTGCAGAGAATGGTGCCCCTTTCATGAGGGTCTCATGATCTGCATCAGGGGAGAGGGTCGGGTCTGAGTGGCCTTCCTGCTTCTGTCGTTTCAAAATCCTTCAGCTTAAAATATTCAATAAGCCACGGTGTCAGATTTTGGGACAGTGTATTCCGAATCCTGTCAAAAGCAAGTTGCCATACGTAGGATATTTTTACATAGTATAACTTCATCTGGGACGGCCAAAGCTCTATACATGGGAATATACCTCTGCTCAGTGATCTGATGCCATATGCCTTCCCAGAAGTCACAGGGCTGTGCAACAGCACTTAAACCACAGGGCTCATAGCTATAATGAAGCGGGGACAAACACTCAAACATTCATCAGAGATACATTCAAAACAAGGATAGAACTTAATCAAAACAGGTAACAGCTTACAAGGGTAAGAAATACAGGGTGCTGTGGAAGGAACGCCAGCTTGAGTGTAGCTCGTAGGGTAATAATATGGGTGTAATGATTTATAGTTTTAATTTGAACATTTGACCTAAAATGTCATACGGTGTGCTTGAGTATGATATTGTTATGTTACAGAATTACATGCTTATGATTTTGTAATAAAAGGTTTTATAATAAAAAAGGGGCATTATTTGTGCCAGATCCTGTACATAAAGCAGGGCGCTTGCCCTTGGGGAAGCCCTGCAGGTTCATGCCTGTGAGGAGATGGGACAGTGGGAAGGACGGCTGCAGCCCTGGGCGCGGATGGATGCGGCTCTGACTTCGTGCGCGCTGGCTGTGCTTTGGGACGGGTGTGTTTTGTAGCTCCCTATAAGGCTGAGCTCAGCTGCATTTAACGTGTGTTTTTGCAGATGAAATTGCATATAACAGGAAATTTGTGTCAATTTAAGATTGTTCCCTAATATCCCAATTCCATTGGAGTAAATTTGCATTTAGAAAATAAAAGGTATAGCAGAACTGACTCTCTATTAATATGATTTTATATACATGGGAAGGAGCAAGGAGGCACTAACTCCAAAAATCTATGAATCTCAACTCCATCCATCTGCTGCTCTCCATCTCCAAACACTGGGGTGCACTCTCACCTAGATCTGAAGCTGGAGGGTTATAGCTTCCCTCCAGAGACCAGGTGGCTTTCAGCTAGCAACTTGCTATGAGCTACAGCCAGGTCCTTAAAGAATATGCCAGGTAATCCTAGCAGCCAGAGCAGAGTAGGAGGAAAACAGGAAGGGGGTGCTTCTAGTAGGAGGAGGGGGTGTTTCTTGTGCCAGTGAAGTGATGAGGATACGGGGCCAACGCTGCACGGCTGGAGTGGGAGAAGGCGGGGCCCTCCCTTGCAGATCTGCTTATAGGGCCGCCCTGGATTAGCTTCTGGAGAGTGAGCATCCTAGGGGTCTTTGAGTGTTAACTGAAACCTTACTGCTTAGTGACAGATGTGTGCCCTGGAGCTGCAGAAAGCAAGCAATTGGTTATAAAAGTGATTTTACTTTTATATAAACATGTACAATCACTTTTATAACTAAGACAAAGTAAATGCTGTAAACCAAAAGTTACATTATCCAAACAGAAACATTCACTAAGAATATTGAAAAGGATTTTTCAGTCCACAGTTAAAATGATTTCTTTTAACAGTTCACTTACAACCCCAAACCATTCATGGTCCCCCATTCTCAGTGCCACAGTCTCTGGTCGCTGGCCTGTCCTTTTCTCTAGGGACAGAATCTTTTTCTGCCTAGAGGGTGGCAATTTATTAAATAGGCTTTTTAAAAAAATTTTTTTAAAAATCTTCAACCAAGGATATGTTTATTGATTGAGAGAGAGGAAGGGAGAGAGAAACATTAATCGCTTGGCTCTTGTAAGTGCCCTGACGGGGGATCGAACCTGCAACTTAGGTATGTGCCCTGACTGGCAACCCTTTGGTGGATGGGACAACACTCCAACCAACTTAGTCACCTGGCAAGGGCACAAGTAAGCTTCTTAATTCCATTTTTATTCCCCTAAAGTCCATTCTCAGCAGATACAGCCATTATAATCTCTTAAAAATAGATTTTTAGCCATCCTCCTTACTGTAGCAGTTTTCTTTTGTCACTAGAATAATCTCTATACTCCTCAAGGAGCTTCCCAAACCCTGAGTGGTCAGGTGCTGCCTCCATCTCTAGTCTCATCTTCTGCCACCCTGTTCTTTGCTCACTGAGTTTCCAGGCACACTGACGGCTTTTCTGACACGTGAACACCATAGGCTTTCCCTACTTCCTTTGTGCTTCCCCTTCCCTCTCCTGGAATGTTCCCCCTGAGTCCTTCACTGCCCAAGACCCTTAGCCATATACTAACATATTGTATAACACCTTCTCCTGGAGGCTTTCTCTGCCTCCGTCCATCTATTAAGAATTGCCTCCTCTATTTATTTGCCTCATCTCCTTTATTGTGTCTCCCCTGACCTCCCCACTACACTGAACACTCCAGGGGAATAAAGGTTTTATATGCTTTTCCCACTCCTGCATCCCTAGCTTCTAGCCCAGAGCCCAGTACATAGCAGGTACTTGGAAAATATTTGTGAAGCCAATGTGTTGCCGGTGGAAACACGATTCTTTAGTGGTATCACAAGAAAAGCATTTAGGGGATACACACATAGGAGGAGGGGTATTGTGGCAAGATTTATTGAAGTGAAAACAAGGGGCTGTCCCAAGATGCCCCATGTCATACCAGGACCAGGTGGTTCAGTTTCATCTCTCAGTGGAAAAAGTCCAGCTTCTGGGGCCGCAGACCCACACTTGTCCTTACCAGGCCCAGATGCAGGGCCAAGGCCCAGAGATGCAGTGCCGTAAGTTTGGCATCAACAAGTCATCAGAAGCTTCTGTAGCTCAGTTAAATCCATTCCAAAGCTTATGTGGTGCAGCTAAGTATCTGTCACCTGCCAGCTAGCTTAGCCTCTGCTCCTGGCTGTGCTCTGGCCGGTGCTGTGTTGCCACACTTGGAGCCATGCTTGGACCCAGACAGCTGCTATGGAGAGAGAACATGCATGAATGAATGGGCCTTGGGCCTTTGTTAAGCTTTGTTTATATTGGGTTTGACAAGGGGTAAGCCTTCTTTCAAACTAACCAGTCTCTTTCCTGGTTCTTCATGGGCTTGTGCTGGGTCCTCCCCGTAACCAATCTCTTTCCTGGATCATCCAGGGTTTGATGTTCTTATCCAATCTGGTCCTTTCCTCACATTTTCCCAGGCTAGATTCCTCCCTTTTATTGTTGCCATTTTGGCTCCTACTGCACATGTCCCATAGTAGAAGGACCTCCCCCTGTCCTTCTACTTGATGTCAAGAAGGACTATCTTGACTTCTACTGAGCCTGCCTCTGCAGAGGAATTTCCTTTTCAGTGTTTCTCCCTTCCCCTAGGAATCTGGGGGGAATGGGACAGGTTGTCATCTGGAGAGAGTAGAAAGTCAGATTAGAAAGCCAGTCCTTCCTCCCTACTGGGGATTAGGATTTGTTTGGCAGAGGATGTGACTGTCCTTTTGGGTGCCTGGAAGCTCTAGCTTCCTAGTCAATCTGATTTAATTAGACACCTGGCTTCCTTCTCTTTCATTAATATCTAACTAGCTACCCACACTAAAAAAAATAGACAAAAACAATGGGAAGGGTGCACACTGAATATGAACAATGGTTAATTTTGAGGACAGGGAATTTTTGTTTCTACTTGGTATAATTCTGTACTTTTTTATTCTGCAACAAGAACATGATGCTTTTGTAATTTAAAGGAAAAGCATCTCTAAGTATTAAGTGGGATGATATCACATGGAAGAAGGGCACATGGGAAGCATCCAGGAAGCACCTGTACACATTCAGACCTGCTAGTGTCACCCATCCTGGGTTTGCCATCTGTCTTCCTTCGGTGGATTGGGGTGTCTGTTGGAAAGTATGAAGACAAGTCTTGATGATATATAAATGGCACTTGCCTTTCTTTCTTCCTTTCTTCCCACTCTCCTTTCATCCCTCCTTCCCTCCCTCCCTCCCTCCCTCCCTTCCTTCCTTCCTTTCCACTTTTGATATTTTTATTTCAAGATATCAACTCCAAATCAATTCAAGATGCCATTCCTGGGAAAGGAATGGAAGAGCAGCACCTGGCAACAGAAACCAAGACAAAATGGTCAGAAAATGGTGAATCCAGGCAACCGATGGAGAAGACAGGGACAGAGCCCGAAGAAGTGGTGGCCCTCTGTGGCTGAGTCCAACCAGGAAGGGGGTTGTGGGTGGGCCCTGGGGATGATTTGGCATTGCTGTCTCTCCTGTGGATAGCCCAGGACATGGAGCTGTAGTGTCAAACGCGCCAGCACTAGGACAGACCAAAGCAGAGACCACAGGAAGTAAGGTGGAAGAGGCCAACAAAGGCCTCTCATTTGGAGCAGATTCTCAGGTTTTCTTGAGAGTGGCTAAAACATTAAACAGATGGATATATCTACTTTTTTGAATACAAATAAATAGTGCTGAATTTGGGAGACTTCAGCATGGATCACTGAAATATAGCCCTTTGACCCACTGCAATTGGCTTGTTATGGTAACTTGTGATGAATAATTGAAAGCAATGGACATCAGCTAGTTTAGAGGGAAGCCTGAATGTTTGTACAACTATTAATATTTGTTCTTCTTCTGTCATTAAAAAAATTTTATTTGTATATTGTGCTTAGTGCAATCAAACTAATACTATAAATTGTTATGTTTTAAAAAGATTTTGTTTATTTTTCGATAGAGAGGAAGGGAGAGAGAGAGAAAGGAGGAGAAACATTGGTGTGCAAGAGACACATCAATTGGTTGCCTCTTGTACATTCCAACTGGGGACCTGGCTAGCAACCCAGGCATGAGCCCTGACTGGGAATCAAACTAGCAACCTTTCAGTGTGCAGGCCAGCACTCAATCCAGTAAGCCACATTAGCCAAGGCATATAAAAGGTTATTTTTAAAGATTGACTGCTTTTTCTATAAAATAGTGATGATAGTAATATAAACAGAATTAACATTCACCGAGTGCTTCCCTCAGCCCCTATGCTAAGTGCTATATAGAATATCTCATTAACTCTCACAGTGACTTAATGAGATAAAAGGTACTGTACTTCCTTTTCTCATTTTTCAGTAAGGAAACTGAGGACAAAAAAGAATTAGACACTCATTATCTTGACCTCTCAAGGCCTGTGAATGGTGTACCTAATATTTTGACTTAGAAGCTGGTCACATCTGATGTGGGTGTCAGCAAGACAAGATGAACGCTGACCTTTATGTTATAATGTAATCAACTCCGAGTTTTGATGATGATGACGCTGTCTTAAGTGTTATGCTGTGAAATCACCTCCCCGCCTTCTTTACAAAACTTAGAAACCTAAGATCTGACCCTGATTGCTAAATGTTTAATCTCTGTGCTCTACTTTCTTACAAACCTAAACTTTCCAGTGGAATTGGAGGGAGGAGATCCACATACATGATTTTAAGTCCTAATTCACAGTAACTGACATTTTCTCAATTTCTGGATTAAAAGAAAAACAAAAACAGATTGCTTTGAAATACACTAACACACCAAAATGCTTATAGGTCTATAATGTGACTGGTTTGAGGTTTTTTTCTTGGTTTGACTTGGACATAGTTTTATTAATAATTATAATTAAAGTAATAAGACTCTTGATAAAAATGCCTAACGGACAAAAAAGTAAAAGAGCCCTCCCAGCTTCATTTCCAAGGTGTGACTGCCTTTAGCAATTTCTTGTCCTATCTCCAGAAATAACATTACTCCTTTACAAACACAGACATAAGTGAATATATACGTATCTCTGAAAATAAAACACCAATGGACTTATGGTATAGTTTCCTACAACCTGCTTTTTGCTTTAAAAACACGCATGTAACTTTTGATTCATCAATACAAAATATACAGGTACATATGCAAAAAATTCATTGCCATCCATGGACTGTTAAAAGCAAAAGACTAGAAGCAACCCAAATGTTGATCATTAGTTAAATTAATTATATTATGTAAAATGGATTATCACACAGTATTAAAAGAATTATGTATGCACTGAAATTGGAAGATGTCTTTTATTGTTTCTTATCCTTTATTTAATTTCCAAAGTTAGTTAATGGAAAATGCACATATTTCTTCTACTACTATCTTGCCAAAAAAAGACTTGCTTAACACTTGTAGGTGAGGCCATGTACAGGGTTGTTCCTAGAAATTTGTCTCTTAATCAATAATTCAGAAAAGTTCCTTTGCTAGCTGCAAAACAAAACACAGATCTCTCTAGGTGCCTGTAACACACAAAATACTTGTTTTTCTATGTGCTCCCATAGAGAGAAAAAAAGGAAGCAACTGGTAGTAGGAATATACTTTCTTATTCCAACTGTAGTTCCTTTTCTAATGCCTTTCATACTAACCTATAACATAAATTTAAAGTAAAAATAAAATAAAACAGAACACCACAATAAAACACTCAACTAAACTTAGACTTAAAAACTTGGTAAATAATTCAGCAAGCAGGTATTTTCTCAAAGTTTTGAAGAGGTTGTCAAATGTTATTTCTATCAATACAGTACTTTAGGGAGATTTTAACATTTGACAACATTCTCAAGGTACCATTAGCAGAATAGACTGAACCAGTGTTTAAGCCTTTTTCCTTTGCCCTGTGCCCCAAATTCGGCCTTCTTTCTCTTTGGGTTCCCCGATGTTCTGAGCATTTGTCCTAAAATCAACTAGTGATTCTCATGTAACGAATGAAAGATAGGAGCTTTTAATGACACCTGAGGTTTATTATTTAAATTTATATGAATGAAATGTTATTCTTTATCACATAATAATTTTAAAATCATTGGAACTGGGAATCTATTTAAAATACTGCAAAAACCAGATCAATGAAGGTGCTAAGCATTGATGGAATCAGCAGGGCCCTGGAAACCCCATCCAGCAGCTGAGGTTAACTCTTTAGTTGCTGGACTGTGGGAAGTTCTGAAAGGTCCAGAGAGCCCTGGATGGCAAGTCAGGGTAATAAGGACAACTGAGGTGAGTGCACTGTGAAGAGTTTCTGAAGGTGAGACTGAAGGTGAGACTGGGAAGAGTTTCTCTATTTTAACAGCCATGATGGCTATATGGGTAAGTAACCTTAATTACGCAAAAGGTAAGCAACTATGATGAGTTCAGAAAAGAACAGTACTGATTATTAGAGAACTGAAAATAATTTAATTTCTCGAACATGTATTGAGCAGCTACTTGTATGCCAGATACTGTGCTAGGCAAAGGTTTATAACAATGACTGTCCCCGCCCTCCTGGGACTTGTGGTCTAGAGAGGGAGAGAAAGCTGTAGTGAAGAAGAAGGATTCATTTTGTTGAGACCACTTAACCTGAAGAAGGGAAAGTTTGAAGAAGTTTGTAATTGCAAGATGTGGTATGACAGGACCAGCTATTATCCATAAAGATCACAGAAATAATTTGCTTTGAGAGAAATTGCTATTAAGTGTGAGGAAAATATTCTGTCGGTGATTATAAGTCAGGCCTGGTAAGGACTGCTGAGTTAGTTTGAGTGGAGGCCTCTACGATGAGGAAGGTGCCCATGCACCCAGGCGGCACAGGCAAGCTTGCCTCAAGGCAACGGGAGGTGTGCGTGATGTCAATATGCCTGTGCAATTCTGCCCATGCTCGTTTTGGACAACGTACGCCCAATCTTTGAAGGATTCCTTTCAGGACCACAGGCCGAGCTGAACACTTCTTTCCCAAAAACAGATTCTGTAATTAGAGATGAGTTAAATCATAGGGTTGCCTCAAAAGGGCTTTGAAAGGCCCTGTTTGTATTCTGAGTCCATGAGCACCAGGAGACGGAGACCCAGTCGGGTTTCCCAGGCCTCAGCGAGAAACATTCTTGGTCTCACGTGGCGCACTTCTCAGTACAGAGAGCATGTATCTATTGAGCAAATGGGCCATGCTGGAGAGAAAATATCAGACTATCTTACTCCTGGTGGCTGTTCCCCCGACGTGTCACTTTGTGAAAGCTGCTTGTTTTGTGGAAACAAACACATTTTGGCTCCTTTTTGGCTCTGTGCATCCAGAGAAAAAGCCAAATTGAATCGCATTCTATCTTATGAATCATCCTCCAATCTGCCAGCTAAATTCTGGCTGAGGACATTTTCTTGTAGGAGAATGAGGTACAGAGCTAAAAGGAAGCATGTTCATTCTCAGATCTCAGGCCATTTGTAGTGTAATTAGAAACATAATGTTTTGACTTGGAAGCTGATCACATCTGATATGGGTGTCAGCAAGACAAGATAAACACTGACCTTTCTGGTGTAATTTAATCAATTCAGTTACGATGATGATGACGCTGCCTCAAGTGTTATGCTGTGAAATTACCTCCCCTCTTCTTTACGAAACTTAAATATGAAATCAGTCTAGAGATTTCCACCATTTAATAATGAAGATGTACAAAATATCTACTTCATATGTAGATGATTTTCAACTAAATATAACACAGCAGAAGTTACACACATGCTTATCTCTGCTCCCTCTCAAACTTTACTATAAGATATACACATGGACATGTTAAATAGCAGAGAAGACAACAATACAATTTTGGAAAGCAGTTGAGGAAGAGTGACTGACTAAGCAAAATTAAAAATAAAGGCTTCAACATAAGCAGGCAGTGGGGGAAGCTTCTAAACAAGCTTATTCATACCATAGAACCACAGAAAAACTCAGGAACTGAGAGCACCAGCTACACCTGGAAATAATGGGGCTGAGAACAGAAGCACTGAATGAAATACTGAATAAGAAGTTAAACACACCTGACCCGCTGTCCTATTGTTCGCAGTTGAGTGACTGCCCTTCCTCCATCCTGATAGACTATTAGCAATTCATTGGGTGACTTTGACCAGAGGGACTTTGGACTTGGGGATACCAAGTCCAAAACACACTGAAAACAGAGGGTTTAAGGAAAAGTCTAAATACTGACTGTTGAACCCACCATCTCCAAGCCTTCTTTCCTCCTCATTTTCCAGAAATTTATTGGTCATAATTATACCCTTCAGGCAGGAGACTGGTGGGAGGGAGCCCATCTGGAAAAATTCAGTCTGAGAGAAATGACATAGTGGTGATTTGGGTCTCAGTGGAATTTCTGGTGAAATCATCCTGCAATGGCATCTATCAATTGACAAGCACTACCCACACACATAACTTCCAACGAACTTTTTAATGCCTCCCTCTTCAATTTAACAGGCATCCATGAATCACCATTATATGAAAGTATTTAACATCAGAGTGCAAACAAATAAAAAGGATAAAACAGATATTCTAAAGAAGACTTTATATGCATATATATGAATCAGATAAAATATGTATCCATAAAACAGAATGCTGTGGTCAAATTAGACCAATGGAACATTTAGAGAGCCAAAAATAGATCTTGGAAATTAGAAATAAGAATGCAGTATTAAAATTTAAACAAAAAATTGGAAAGGTAAAATTGAAATCTTTAAAGAGAAAAAGATATCACTATCAGAAATAGGAAAGAGTGTAGGAAAAATTCAAGAAATAATAAAAGGAAAATTTTCCGAACTAAAAGACATGAGCTTTTAGATTGGAAGGACCTGCCAATTGTCCAAGGTAGTGAATGTAAAAAGATCCACACTAAGTCACATCAGTGTGAAATTCCAGAATACATGGGGTATTAGGAAATGTCCTGCCTGGTTTCAGGGACTGTAGCCTCACTGACAGGTGAGAGGGCCCCAAGGCTGGAGCTAAGCAAGGAGGCCTCAGGAAAATAGGCCACTGAGGAGACAAAACCTGTCCCCCTGGGAGCGGCACACCCCTGTCTCCCTCACATCACCCTGCTTGGCCCTGGAGGATGGCGGTTAGTCAATTATGGGTAAGATCCCTTGATGGCAGGGGCAACCTAAGACAGGCACAGTCACATGGGGACTATCAGGGAAGGACTTGGGGGACACAAAGAAGGGGCAAAGGACCCTCACCTCTCAGCTTTGTCATGACCGCAGTCCTCATTCTATCTGAAAGAGGTCTCCCTATCTCTTACTTGCTCTGCCTGCCACCCGACCGGGTCAGTGAAACAATACTAAAGGCAGGTACAGCCCTAAACTGGATTGGGTGGTTCCCGGGGACAATTAGGCCTGGAAAAAGAATGCATTAGATTGTATGAACTTACTCTGCTAAGAATGCCCTCGAGTTAATGAGTATTGATGTTTGGGGTAGAGCATAGAATGTGATCAGTTTCCCAGGTTTCAGGGCCAAATGGGTGCCACCCTGTCTATCAGACCCTGACCTGAGGCAAATTTCTGTGTTCCTTCAATCATAGCCTTTTGACATTGATTGATGAGCTTTGCAGGCATCCTAAATACCCCTGCACATATTGTTCTCAATAAAAGCCACTTCAAGAGAAGGGCTCAGGGCCTTCTCCACTAGAGGGAATCACCACCCCCCTTTTCCTGGCAGACTGAGAGTGTCTGGAACGACTTATTTTATTTCCTCATCCACAGCGACCTGAGTGGACTCGGCAGGGAATGGGGTACCCTCCTCATGGGGACAGGGAGGGGGAGAGAGAGAGAGGGAATGATGTATAAAGAACTAGTAAACAAAATAGCTTTAAAGACAACAATTCAGAAAAACCTTCAGGATTCTGAGGAAAAATGATTTCCTACTTAATATTTAATGTACAGCTAAACTGTTTATCAAGTGTGAAGGTAAAGTAAACAAAATTATAGATATTCAAGACTTCAAAAAATTATCTCACACATATCCTTTCTCAAGAAACTACTGGAGGATAAGTTCCACCCAAACTGGGGAGTAAACAAACAAACAAAAAAAAGGGTTATAGGGCCAGGATGAATCTAAGAGAGTATACTAGCTCTGTGACAGGCCTTGAGAATAGTCATTCCAGATTCAAGCAGGAGGACAGAGAAATCCAGGAGGAAATGTCACTGAAAAAAAGAAAAAGGAAGAAGAATAAGATAACTAATTTGGTGTATTTGATGTAGAAGACGAGATTCATACTTTTGATCTATTTACTTTTACAAATGAGTCAGTAGAATTACATAAGAAGCCAGGTAAATTTAAAATATGAAACAACTATTAAGTTTAGGGAAACTAAAAAGATTTTGAAAGAATAGATTATCTTTGTATGTTCAATTCTGAATAGTATTAATGCATTAATAATATTTTTCTACCCCAAATCATGTATCATTGTATTGGGATAATGATGACAGAGAGAGAGACAGAAAGACAGGTGATGGTGCTTAGAAGTGCTAAGCCTTATCATTCATAGTAGAAAGTCAACATCAAAATCTGAAAAATATCAGTATGTATAAGTATGTAGGGGAATACCAAAATAAATTGCTAAAAGCTTAAAGGTGTTACCCTATGGTGAACAAGAATTACAGAAGAGAATAAGATAAGGCGGGGACATATTTTATTAGAAACATTATAGATCCATTTGATTAAATATATGTAAAACTTTGACAAAAAATTAAAATTACATTAAAGAAAGGAAACATGGGTTACCAGATTTTTATTATTATTAACTAAATATACTTGTTCATCCACACTGGTTCCGAGAACAAGTTTAGTATGGAATTAATTACTAAACATTTTTCTTTCTGGTTCTTTTTAAGTCTAGATCAGCGATTTTCAACCAGTGTGCTGCAAGAATTTTTAAAACATGCAATACTTGACTATTTAGTCAGGGGCACCAACCTCTTTTCCCTTAGATTGTCAAATAAAAAAATGGCAATAGCCAACACAGCAATAGCAGTCCAATATGAATGAATAAAAATTATACTTATTTTTTTGTCAGATAAGCAAAAAATATAATATATATTTTGGTGTGCTGCAGAATATTAGTAATTAGTTTATGTGGGCCATGAGATGAAAAACATTGAAAATCACTGGTATTCATTAAGGTATGGGGTGACACGAAACTCATAACTGTCTCACAGTGAAATGACAAAGGAAGGAGATTGTATGAAAGTCTGACACATCATTATTTTTTTTCCCTTGGAAGCTTATCTATTTATTTATTTAAAATCCTGTTTATTCTATTATAGTTGTCTCAATTTTTCCCCTTTGCCTGCCCCACCCATTCCACCCCGCCCCCCTCTCCCATAGTCAATTCCCACTCTGTTGTCCATGTCCCTGGGACACTCATACATATTCTTTGTTTAGTCCCTTCTTCATTCCACCATTGTCCTCCTTCCCCTTCCCCTCTGGTCACTTTCAGTCTGCTTCATGTTTTCTTGCCTGTGGTTTATTTTGTTCGTTAGTTTATTCTGTTGAACAGATTCCACTTATAGGTGAGATCATATGGTATTTGTCTTTCACTGACTGGCTTATTTCACTTAACCTAATATTCTCCAGTTCCATCCATGTTGGTGCAAAAGGTAGGAGTTTCGTCTCTCCTTCTTTCTTTTTTTGTAAATGCAGATTGATTTTATTTATTTTTTAAATGTCAAGATCTATTATAAAATATTAAAAAATTTAAATCTATTATGAAGTCTCATCAATTAAAACAACATGACACCAGCAGAGAAATAATCAAGTAGATCAATGAAATAAAATAAGCATTGTAGAAACAAATGTATGTGTCTGTTTAACAATGTAATATATGATTAAATTGATACTTCAAATCAATGGGGAAAATAAGGCTTATTCCACAAATAAGGAGCATGGACCACTATTACTTGAAATAAAAAAAAAATATAGAGCCCTGTTTCACACATCATACAAAAATTATTCAGGTGAGTTAAAAATCAATATGTAAAATCTAAGGAGTTTTAGGTGAAAATAAAAAATAATATTTTTCTTACCCTGAAGTAACATATTCAAACCCAGACGCTATAAAGTAAGATATTGACAACATGACCATATTAAACATTTAAGACTATATAGTAATATATGTATAAAAAAGTTAAAGGACAAGCAATAGAATAGGAAAGTATTTGCAACACATCTAAAAAATGGTTAATAAGGTTTTTTGTTTTTGTTTTTTTAGGAAAAAAATTCTACAAACCTTCAATCAAAAAAATGGATAAAGAATATCTAAAAGTCATTTAAAGCTATTTAATAAAATAATAGAAATAGGCAAAAATATACAAAAACAGGTTTAGTTTCAATAATAAAGTAACAATAAAATTAACACATCATTGTCACAATCACATTAAGTATTAAAAATATTGGTAATATCAAATATTGGTGACTGTGAAAGGAACTGGGTATTTGTAGATTCTTTTTCTTCATCTTCTTAAAGCAGTCCCTTTAGCATATTTTGCAATGTTGATTTGGTGGAGGTATATTCTTTTAGCCTTCTTTGTCTGGGAAACTCCTTATTTCACCTTAAATTTTAATCGAGAGCCTTGCTGGGTAGAGCAGTCTTGGCTGCAGGCGCTCGCTTTTCATGATTTGGAATATTTCTTGCCATTCCCTTCTGGCTTGTAGTGTTTCTGTTGAGAAGTCACCTGCTAGCCATATCGGGGCTTCCTTATATGTTACTACTTCTTTCTCCCTTGCTTGCTTTAGGATTCTCTGTCTGTCTGTGGTATTTGCCATTTTAATGATGATGTGTCTTGGAGGGGACCTCGTTGTTCCCCTTGAATGGGACCCTCTGTGCTTCCTGGACTTGTGTGACTTTTTCTCTCCTCCAATGAGGGAAGTTTTCCATCATTACTTTTTCAAACAGTTTCTCTATCTCTTCCTCTTCTTCTTCTGCTTCTGGTATCCCTATTATGTGGATATTATTATGTTTCAGGTTGTCCTGTACTTCTCTCAATGCCTCCTCATTCTTTTTGAGTCTTTTTTCATTTTCTTGCTCTTTCTGGGAGCTTTTTTCTACCTTGTCCTCCAGCTCGCTGATTTGATTCTCGGCTTCATCTAGCCTGCTTTTGATTCCTCCTACTGTGTTCTTCAATTCAGAAATTGTATTCTTCATTTCCTCTTGTGTCTTATTGAAAGTTTCTATGTCCTTTTTCATGCTGATATAGTTTTCAGTAAGTTCCTCATAGTTTCCCTGTAGTTTTTTGTAGTTCTTTCTGAGCTCACTGAGCTCATTGAGCTTCCTTAGAACGGTTGTTTTGAACTCAGTATCTGATATTTCATTTGCCTCTATTTCATTGAGTTCTCTTTCTGTGGATTCCTCTTTTCCCTTAGATGGGGCGGGGGAGTGGTGTTTCTTTGTCTTCCCATTATTTGGGACTCTTCTTTTTTGCTTCAGCTTCTTAGATTGATCTATCTTGATTTCCTGACATTGTGGTGTGAACTTCCATGGTAGGAGACCGCTGTTTTTTCTTTCTGGATCTGCCTCTGATGATGTCAGATGTTGACCATGTCTGACCTCAGGCAGTCTGTTTGAGACTTCCAGGAATCTATTGCCTGTGGCTCTCTCCTTCAGCTGTTAATCTAGTCACTCTGCACTCAGCAGGATGGCTTAGAGACACCACAGGGCAGGGAAGAGTCCCTCCTGGGGGCGGGGTTATTGGGTCCTCTCAGGCTGCTGCCACTCAGGGGCATGGTCAGCCTGAGCCAGATGACTGCTGCCTTGTAGGGGAGGAGTCAGCACCAGGATCCTGCCGGCTACTCTCTCTATTCTCTCCCCAAAGCCTCTGTCTCTAGTCTCTCCTCAAGAGTCTCTAGACCACTCTGTGCCCCCTTTAGCCAGGGATCTACTATCTGTGGCTGCCAGTCCGTACTAAGCAGGGCCCAGTCCCTCCTGGGGGTGGGGCTATTGTGTCCTCTCAAGCTGTTGTCACTCAGGGGTGTGGTATGCCTAAGCAAGACAATTGCTGCCATATGGGGACTGAGTCAGCAACAGGATCCCGCTGGCTACTCCCTCAGTGCTCTCCCCAAAGCCTCCTTCTCCGGTCTCTCTTCCGGCATCTCTATCCCACTCTTCCCCCGCCTTTGCCAAAGCGCAGGGTAAGTGGCTACAAACAAAAATTTATGCATTGGCCCTTTAAACAGCTCTTTGTGTCTCCAGCCACCTGTCTCTGGCAGAGAGCAACCCTGCCACTTTTCGCAGCTGGCTGTTATCTGTGCTCTTTTTGGACTCTGGTGCTGTAGGCTAGAGATCCCCACTTTTGGTTTAGACCCTGCTCTTCTCAGGGGGATCCAACTGGCCGTTTCAATATACTTCTGGTGCTGACCCCCGTGGGTGCCCCACCCACCTTCTCAAGTCTCTACTGCACTCCTTTCCAGTTAATTTGTGCTAAGGCTGAGCTTATAAGGCTCCTCTCTCATGGTTGTTCAGTTGTTCATTACAGGTTATTTCTCCACAATTTAGTTGTAATTTCAAGTTAATCCAGAGAGGAGGTCAGTGTGACTTCCACTCACTCCTCTGCTATCTTGATTCCAATCTGATGCATCATTATTGAAATAACACAATGATGTACATTTTCTGCTGGACATTGAACTTACTCTTTCTCTGGGAATTATCTTACCATAATCAGACAGGAGATCCTTTTCAGATTGTTTCTGCTTTTGAAATAAATTGGGATCCTTACTGTTTTCTTGGACTGATCGATCCAATGCCAGATTTACTCTCACTCTACCTTCATAAATAAGACTTTGAAGTTTACAGTTATTCCTGTGACAGCTCAGCTCTCTTAGGTACAATGTCTTCTGCTCATAAATCCCTATTCTTTGGGTATGGGCTTAAAACTTTCCTCTTTCATTTCCTGGCTTTTTTCCAACTCTCCTTTCTTTTTATCATGTCTTCTTTTTTTACTTTTTCATAGAATTTAATGTATAAAATTACTTTTTAATCCCATTTTGATCATTAACTGTCCATTCATAATACCTTACCCAAACAGAAACTATTATTGTATAATATGCTACAAAACATGAACTATATATTTTCTGTTATTCAAAGTAAAAATCCATTTTTAGTAATGACAGCATCAATGTGTGTTTGCTCTCCTTTTACCATGTTTGTATATTTTTTTTAATTTCTTTTTTCCTTAGGTGATAAATGGGTTGGCTGGGTAGTCATTTATAGAATATAGCCCTTAATTTAAGAGTATAAGCACTTTTTCTTTAATTATCAGAAAAGGTAACAGCTATTTCCTTTCAGTTAAGTAGCTAGGCAAACATCATATGAATTCTCTAGATTTTAATCAATACTTTTAAAAAAGAAAAAAAGACTCTCTAGACATGTTTTTTCTTTTAGGGAGTCAGGTTAAACCTGTGACATTACACAAAGATTCCAAAGTTCTTTTGGATGATATTAGAATTGAATCAGGCCAACCCCAGGGCCAAGTAAAGAGGGAGCTCAGTCACTACCTCCCCACTGAGCCAGCTCAGGTAGGCAGGGAAGGAGAGAGTGGGGTCCATTCTGGGAGTGGATGGGGAGGAGTCCTGGCTGGGCTGAGTGAGGGCTGCTGCTTGGTGGTGCCAGCGCCCAGACCCCAGAGCCTTGCTAGAGAGGAGGGGGACAGAGGCAGCAGGCCCCTGGATGAGTGAGGCAACGAGATGGCAGACTGCTACACAGAGCTGGAGAAGGCACTCAAGGGCCTGGTATTAATGTGCTACAAATACATGTCTAAGCATAGCCTGGTCAAGAACAAGATCAGCAAGAGCTACTTCCGAAAGATGCTTCAGAAAGAGCTCAGCCACATGCCAACAGACATGGGAACCAACCAAAAGGCTGCTGGCAAGCCAACCACAATGAACACATCAGCTTTGTCAAGTATCAGACCTTGATAGGCAGCATCGCCATCCCCACTGCCAACATTCACCAGCAGAAATCGCAGAGCAGCAGCTAGAGGACACCGCACTGTCCCCTCACAGCACTGCCTTGATGGCCAGCCCCTCAGTCTCTTCCCAGGCTTCCCCTCAGCCTCCTGCCCACCCAGGCCTTGTCCTCATTTCTCCCCTCAGAACTTCTCCTGATCCTTGTTGAACGAGGTGGGTGGGGTTTTGTCAGGGCCTCTTTGTAAGCACCTCAGTCTCGGAGTGTCTCCCTGAAGGTCGCAGCCCCTAGAGCTAGCAGGACCTGGGTGCCCCCTCTATGAGAGCTCAGTGCTATCTGGGACCCCAAGAGTTTTCTCAGTCCATCCACTCTTCCAATGCCTGATGTTCCTGCCTGATTCTTAGTCTCTCCTGACTTCTGGAGGTCAGCTGTCTGCTCCAGGTCTTCTTGCTCCTTGCGGCAGCAGCAGCAGACACCTCTCCTTTTCCCCTCAGCCCCTCTGTTGGGTAGAGTGACTTCCAGGGCTGCCCTCCAGCTGCCTCTGGGATTGGGAACCACTAAGCAGGCTTGAGCCTCTTCTCTCCTGCTCAGCCCCTGAAGCATGGCAATAAAAGCAGGATTTGGAATTTTTATCTCCTTAACTCCCCTCCACCAAAAAAAAAAAAAAAATAGAATTGAATCAAACCACTACAAGTACACAAAGTCACAAGTAAAATGATTATAAGCAGGAAGAGAAGGGCCAATGAAAGCAGTAGGACCTGAATGCTCTACTGTTCCTGATGCAGTGAGTCAGGAGGGTAGCATGGTGTATTAATCAGAGGAACCCCATAAGCTCAACAAGGGTGACAAATGAATATGCCCTTGATTATCAAAATGTGAAATGGAATTCCACTTCAGTGAGTGGCACATTCTCAGAGCGACTGATGTCGTCCTTTGGAGCTCAGACCTGAAACACAGTGGTCTGTTCTGGAGAAGTTAGAGAGGAAGAGTGAGTCAAGGCTTGGCTTGGCTGGAGAGATTGGCAGAAACAGCCAGCACTGGGGCAGGGGGCAGGGGATGCAGAGAAGAAAAGAAGAGGAGGGAAAGCATGGGGTAGTTGATCGGACACAGAATTTAGGCAGCTGTGGATACAAGAAAGATGTTGCAAGTTGGAAAAAACCTTATTAAGCAGCTGCACTCCAGGTCAAACTTGAGACCTGAGTACAGTCACTAGCCCATACGCAGTGGGGCAGAGGACCTCTTACCTTCTAGACTTACAAAGTGGCCAACTCAAGTTCATCTTAAGTCCTGGTTATTTCTTAGGGCACCTGGAGGCCAGGGTAGAGGTTTCAGGAACCTGGTCCTGATTTGGGTAGGGAAAAGGATCTTGACTTGTAGAGGAGAGGGGTGCGGAGGTTACAGAGGACCTTCCTGCGAAGTTAGGTTTGCCTGAGGGTTCTCAGCAGGACCAAGATTCCACTTGGGGTGAAGAACTGTGAGGGAGTGGAAATGCTGCCTTATTCCGTTTCAGGGCCTCAGGGACAGCAGAGATAGAGAGAAGTGGTGGAAGCCAAGGTTGAGGATTTAAAGAAGTAATTATCCCTGTTTCTATCACTGTTGTTGGAAGGTTCCAGATATTCTTTTAACGTAAATTATTCCTTTGGACTGAGGTCCAGCTGGGCTGCCTGAGCTTGGTGTTGGCAGTTATGACTATTAGAGCTACTCTGGAAGAGACCAAAAAGGCCTGAGGGTTTCTAGGAGCATTTAAGACACATAAAAATTATATCTTTGTTTAGGTAAAATGACTCATGAGTACATATGTCCACCATCCATGCATCCTTGTATCAGGGCCACCTGAACAGGTCATAGTAATGACATCACTCCCTCAAGCCTCGCAACCTCCTGAGCCATGGTGCTTACTGGGGCCAACGCAATGGTTGATCCTGACAATTCCTGGCACAGTCTCACCAGACTTAAGGTTTGGATATTCTGGTCAAGGTTCAGCAAACCCCGCCAGGGGAATCCCAGAGGCTGGCCTTCTGCGCCACATTCTACGCCACAAGATGCAGATCCCTTATTTTTCCCTCCCCACCGATCTTAGCATATGCGTGACTCTTCTCTGCAGTGAGCCTGACACACCAGTCAGAGGAAAGACATTCATGGTCCCCTAGGCACACTGCACTGGCACACAGATATTTCCAATGGAAAAAATACATATAATACTTTACTCTAATCTACAAGTCAGATTTTCCCAAATTTTAACTCTCTGGAACATGGCTCCAAACCTAAATTCAGGAAAGAAAGCCAATAGGCTTAAGTCACCCTACTTGGTACCCATGTTCCTCACACAGAGCTATCAACTAGAACTTCACAACACATTCTTAACAAACCAGTTCTCCTGCCCATGTACACACACATGCACGCATACACACAAAACCATTCTGTTTACTAGACACAAACTTTGGGGGAACACAAAGAAATATTTGAATTAATGCCTAATTACATATTATGTAATGCATATGTATGTAATTAAGAAAAAATTTAAAAGTTTTCAAGATGCTTTGAGGATAGAAGGAGAATTATATGTTTATTATGTTTCTCCTTCAATCAAAAATGGTTATGAGTTTTTCAATTTTGTGTGACGGAATGGGTGAACTTCTCTTATCTGGAAAATGTCATTATGTGTGTGTAACACTTCATTTCCCAAGATGCCAAATGAAGTGTCACTGGGAATATATTCTGATTATTTATTTTTCTTTCCACTGCTTCTTATATTCCTGCTTGTTCTAAGTCTTTACGCTGCACACAATTTTCCTCCATTTCATCCTTTTTCTTAGTTAAAAGCAAAAGCATCAATAACTTGAGATGAAAACTGTGGTAGTGTGCTGAGATAACCTGGTTTGAAGGTTCTGGTCAATTTGCATCTAAAGAGAAATGCAAAGAGCATCAGTCTATCTCCACCTTCTCCAGAGCTGAGTGTCCAGTCCAGACGTTCACCTCATTAGAGCCTCTAGCGTCTCTGCTGGCACCTGTTGTTTCATGTCATTTTAGAAGCTGTCTGTCTCTAATAAATGAAATCATATTTCTGCAGTGTTTTCACCAGCAATCAAAGAAACACTGCATCGCCATCTCAGAGCCAGGCACCATCACCCTATAGAGCAGGACGAAGCCGGTCGTCCTGAATCTCCCTTTTCCCTTAAACAGCTCCTGGGGAGAGCTCTGTAACTCTCCAGGGAGCAGTTTGAAACCCACAGCTCAATATCCTCATTTCGAAATGAAGGAGATGAGGTTTGTGGTGGGAAGGATGTAGGGGTTGAAGTTCTTTTTCTAATATTGCCAAAACAGCATGGGCAAGCTTGAGCTAGAACACACATTTCCAGAGATTCTTCCCACCTAATAATTTAGCCAGTCTTCTCTGCACTACATGATGCTACCTAAGCTGTAGTCACCCTTGCTTTTATCTGAATCTTTAGAAAAGGAAAATGTCACTCACTAATCTATTAATTGATATTCATAAGGTAAAAGCTCTATTTTCCAGAGAACCTGGTTTCACACTGTTGCAAATCTCTGTAATAAACAGAGGGGGCATTACATATTCTAAGAGTTTAAAAGGAACTTTGTTTTTCTTGGAGTTAATAATGATTTTGTGTCTAAACTAAAAAGAGAGAGAAACAGCAACAGAGAAACAATAGGAAATACCCCCCCTCCCCCCTCGACTCTGTAACTGCATCTGGAATTGAGAAAACCCAAGTTCTCTTGAGCTCCAGTGTGGAATCAACAAAAAGGCACCATGTCTGAATTTCTCAACATGCAACTTATCCTCTCAGTTCCTACGCCTTATGCTGGCGGGTGAAGATGTAATGCCTTCATATGATGCTTCCTCCTCAGGTCCTTCTCTAAGAGATACTGGGAATTGAGGGTTAGTTAATCCCTTCAGAAAAAGCATCTTTCTGTTAGTTTGTCTTGATTTGTCAGGTCATGGTCATTCCTCTAGTTAGAATGATAGCCCCAGCAGAATTCTGAAAGTTGCTTGTAATTAAGTTTTTCTAACACCCACAAACACCAGTACATTAAAGTGTATTAAAATAAGGTGTCCCTGTGACTTTCTTTTTAGGGAAAACCATTCTCTTCATTTAAATAATAAAAACATATATTGTCCTGGTGTGTAAGATTAGGGTTAGGACAGTATTCTGTCTGTAGGGATGCTTAGGTGTGGAACAATGAGCTCTCTACTACAACACACAAGACTTTCCCCCAAAGTCAGCAATACGAGCAATAAATAGGTTCTCATAGTTAATGGTCATGCCCATCAACCTGCTACTTTAACTGTAGGTTAGGGTTTACAGCAAAGCCTTAGGTTGAAGGAGGACTCTTTCTCTCTCTGTGGACCTTTATTTTATTTTATTTTTTAATTGGGTAAAGAGCTTTCAGTCCTGTCTGACTCTGTGGAACTTGCTTGCTTTCTCCTTTCCTCCCTTCATTCTCCCACTGACTAAAGAACAAGGAAGATGACTAAGGGCTGAGGCTGAAGGAAGAACAGAATCATCCTAATTCCTTGAACTCCTCCATCTCAGCCTAAGAACAAAGACATCAATAGCTGCCTTCTTTAAAGATGTCCAACACATTCCTTAGAGTCATTGGGGGTGTGAACAAAATCAGTGATGTTTACAAATGGTATCTTCCAGGATGCAAAATATTACACATGTGGTAGGACTGGAAGGACCACAGTCTTTTTCTGTTGCTTCTTACCCCTGTGGCTTACAGTACTGCTTATATTCAAGGGAGTAGGAAAACAAAACAGTGCAACACAATTTAACAAATCATTAGCAAGCGTCTGCTATGATCTAAGTATTATGTTAGCTGCTGGGGGAGACAGTGCAAAACAGTATAAACATAGAACTTGCCTTCATAGAGCTTATGTCTACCAAGGAAACAAATATTGAAAAAAACAATTGCGTGGGACATTAGGGACAATTTAGGAGAAGAGGAAAATTGTGGAAATGAGTGATCCTTGCTTTTTGTGAGCCATAAATGGCAATCAGAATACTTTTAAAATCTAAAGTACCAAAACATTAAAAACCTTTACACAAAAATACAGATGATGAGGAATCCAGGGGAGAGCTAGGTCTGATCATTGCTTATAATCTTCTTAAATTAAATACAATGTAAGAACACATGTTGGGATCAGAAAAAAATCACCTTGGTAATGCATGATGTAAAAGAATATGCCTTAAAGAAACCATGCTGCTCTCTTGAAAGAGAAATGCTTAATACCACAGGTGCTTAGAGAGTTCTGGTTGAAAAGCATGCATACTTGGAAATTAAAAGTGCTTCAGGAATTGCAATTCTACAAGGGGGCAAGATTTTCCTATGCTGGTATTCTTTCAAAATTCAGCCAATGGTGAAGTGAAGTGATTATGTCCTTTTATTTTCTTTAAATAATACATTATTGATCTTTACGATTGGAAAAAAAAGAAAACTTTGCGGTTGATCTTGGAGTATCTGACTCTGCTATTCTACCTTCCTTTGTTTGTTTGTCAATGAGATTTCTGAAACAAATCATAATTATAACTAACATAAAAATAGAATTCTATGTGCCAGATACTGTGCTAAGCATGTCTTACCATAACTAATGCACAACAAACCTTTTTCCTTATCTCTGTTGTACAAAGTACCAGACTAAAAGCTTTCCTAACTTTCAGGGAAGTAATGTCTGATTCCAGAGCCTGTTCTTGCACTATTTCATGATATGCCCCCTCATATCTAATTAATTTAATTTGAGTGTTTCTAGTAAAAAATATTAACATATTTGACAGAAATTTAACAGAGAGGGGGAAAACATAGGAATTGAACCCAAGAGGCTTCAAAGCACAAATGAACTTTAAAAGGTGGCGTTAAATCGCACCAATAGAGAAGATAGATGAAATATGGCAGTCTTGCCCAGCACCAGCCTGCATTGCCTCCCCAGGAAAGAGTCTTTAAATCTAGCTTAAGCTTAACTATAACTGGGTCATTTTTTTCCCTGGCTGATGTAAGGTCAAGAAAGGGAAGGGAGGCTCTGAGCAAAGGCACTTGGAAGAGGAAATAAATAAGGAATCAGGGTAATAGAGACTTAGCTTGGTAGTTGTGTGAAAGAGACCTCTAAATGGACTTTTTTTTCCTTCAGTGTTATTGAGATATAATTGACAAACAAAATTATAATGTAAAGTATACAAAGGGAAGATTTGATATATGTAAACATTGTAAACTGATTCTCACCATCATGGTAATTAACACATCCATATTCACTTTTTTAAAATTTAACTTAATTTTTTTTTTGGTGAGAAGACTTAAGTTCTACTCTTAGCAAATTTCAATTATATAATACAGTGTTATCAACTACAGTCACCATGTTATATATTAGATACTCAAATTTTATTCAGTTTATAACTGAAAGTTTGTGCCCTTTCACCTACATCTCTTGCCTCCTAACCCCTGGATCCTGCAACCACTTTTCTACTTTTTTGGGGGGGGGGAGGATTCCACATATAAGTGACTCCATACAGTATGTGTCTTTCTCTGTCTTCCATATTTCACTTAGCATAATGGCTTTCAGCTTCATTTATATTGTTACAAATGGCAGGATTTCCTTCCTTTTAGAAGCGGAATGATTTTTCATTGTATACTTGTATATCACATTTTCTTTATCCATTCATCTGTCAGTGGACGCTTGAGTTGTTTCCATATCTTGGCTATTGTGGACAATGCCACCATGAACATGGGGGTATACATATCTCTTTGAGATAATGATTTTGTTGCTTCTGGATATATACCCAGAAGTAGGATTGCTAGATTATATGGCAGTTCTATTTTTAATTTATTGAGAAAACTTCATATTTTTAAAATAGTGGTTCATCAGCAATATTGGCCTATATTTTTCTTATTTTGTAGTGTCCTCATCTGGGTTTGGTGTCAGGATAATGCTGGACTTGTAAATAAGTTTGGGAGTGTTCCTTCCTCTTTTATTTTTTGGAAGAGTTTGAGAAGGACTGATATTAATTCTTCTTTAAATATTTGGTAGAATTCACCAGTGAAACCAACTGATATTAGAGTTTTCTTTGTTGGGAGGTTTTTGATTACTTATTCAGTCTACTTATTTCTTAGTGGTCTGTTCACACTCTCTGTTTCTTCATGATTCAGTCTTGGTAGAGTGTATTCTTCTAGAAATTTATTCATTTCTTCTATGTTATTGAATTTACTGGCATATGATTGTTCATAGTTATTTCTTATGATTCTTTTTATTTCTGTGTTATCAGTTGTAACATCTCTTTGATTTCTGATTTTATCTGGGAATTTTCTCTGTTTTTCCTAGACTAGTGGAGTTTGTTAGTTTCATGTATTCAAAAAGACCAGCTCTTAGTTTCATTGATCTTTTCCATTGTCTTTTCTAGTCTCTTATTTCATTTATTTTTCCCTTTGATCTTTATTTCCATCCTTAACTTTGGGTTTGGTTTGTTTTTCTTTTCCTAGTATCTTTAGGTGTCAGTTGTATATCTGAGATCTTTCTTTTTTCTTAATGTAGGCATTTGTATATGTATAGACTATAAACTTCCCTCTTAGAAGTGATTTTACTACATTCTGTAAGTTTTGTTGTGTTGTGTTTCCAATTTCATTTGCCTCAAGATATTTTTTATTTCCCTTTTGATTTCTTCTTTGACCATTAGATGTTCAGGAGTGTGTTGTTTAACCTCCACATATTTTAGATGAATTTTTTTACATGAATATTTAGAGAGAAGAAATTAGGAATAGGCTTAACAAAATAACATTACTAACTTGCCTTAATCAAGAAGTTAAAAAGATGGAAAATTGTCTCATTTGTCAATCTTATTTCAACCTAAGAGAGTTGTAGAGCAGGCTGGAGAGAACACTGGAAGTCAATAAATGTGCCTTTATGCGCTGAACTGTGCTTCCTCTTATTCACGCCCTAATTTTTTTAATCCTCACCTGAAGATATGTTTATTGATTTTGGAGAGGGAGGGAGGAAGGGAGGAAGAAAGAGAGAGAGAGAAAGAGAAAGAGAAACATCAATGTGAGAGAGAAACATGGATCAGTATGTTATTCTCTCGTATGTGTCCCAACCAGGGATGGAACCCTGCAACCTGGGTATGTGCCCTGACCAGTGATCGAACCTGCCAACTTGTGATGCATGGGACAACACTCAACCAACTAAGCCACCAGGCCAGTGCCCCACATTGCATTTTATATTGTACTTCAATCCCCAGTGCCTCAAATGTGACTGTATTTAGAGATAGGTATTTCAGAGGTTAAAATTAAGTTCAAATGAGGTCATTAGGTTGGGCCTCACTCCAATATGATTGATGTCCTTATGAGAAGAGGAAATTTGGACACAGGCATGTGCAATGGGAAGTTGACATGAAGACACAAGGGGAAGAGGGACATCTATATAAGTCAAGAATAAAGGCTTGGAACTCACCCTTCTCTCATGTCCTTCAAGAGGAACCAAACCTGACAACACCTCGATCTCAGACTTCTAGCCTTTAAAACTTTGAGAAAGTAAATTTCTATTGTTTAAGCCACCTAGTTTGTGGTACTTCATTATGACAGCCTCAGCAGGCTAATAAAGGTGCCAACTCACAAACTTTGTCCCTTGAACTCTTTTTTTGTGCTTGTTTATCAACAGCTGATCTGTCCAATGTGGTAGCCATTAGCTTTATATATCTATATAAATTAATATTAAGTAAATTTAAAATACAGTTGTACTAGTCATATTTTGTATGCTTACAAATGACAACTGTATTGGACAACACAGATTTAGAATAGCCTGTCACCACAGAAAGTTCTGCTTTAAACAAGACCTAATTTGATTTCACAGTATACCACAAAGAGGGGGAAGATACAGAATCTAGGACCAAATTGAATATTCAGCAATTTTTCATAATTTGGACTGCAGGGATTATGTACCAGGTTTAGTTTAATTTGCCCCCACATGAGAAACTACAAGAAGACATGGGTTTGCATGCGTGTGTGTAAGGGGGACATCTCTTTATGAAGTCACATTTTACCTTGAGTTGAATTCCTAAGTCTCCATGTCCTCTAGCTTTTGTTCCTGCTTCTCCATCCACAAGGCCCTAATTAAATTCTTAGTGTGATTCATTCCTTTAGGTGAGTCAATTCCTATAATATATTGCAAACATTGTAACATCCCTTAAGAATGCAACTGAATCCTAAATTCAAATGTCAGGAGAACAACTGAACCTCTGTTTTAAATGAGCAGTGAAAAAATGGATATGAAAGAGTCAGAGATTTCCCAAACAGTGGTTTCCTGAACAATGTATGTGTGTTCCTGCTATTAAGTGAATTATGGGTCAGAAAGGAAGAAATACTAAGCAAATTAGAACAAAACTTAAAGAGGATTGGGCAGTGGGGAAAGTGAGAGTTCCAGGAGGGAATTGCACTGGTGGATTAATTATCTCAGAAAACTCATAACGTTTAAGTGATTTTCCTTATGTCTTTTCTGAGTTCCCAGAAAGGGATTTGAGTCAAACTGAGGCTAAGATGTGAACAGGACTCATCCACTTCTAAAAGATTTACAACAAATTAAACAATTCAAAAGGAAAAAGAAAGAAGCATAAGAAGTTAACATTAAGAAGTAATTATGGCTTCTCTCTGATTTATTACATGGTAAGATTGTCTTCTTAAGCAGAATTTTGCCTACTGATTGAAGGTTAGTGTAATAAACAGATTGGGTACAACTCCCATGGAAGTGAGACTCTGTGGAGGGGTTTGCAGAAGGAAGTGTTGACCGTCACTCCCAGAGCAGGCTTAGCCCCATTCGTATGAGTGTGAAATGGGGATTTTTTATTATGTTCAGATTCTGCCCTCCTAAGGTCTATCCAGCATTTCTTAATAAGCATATACTTATCTAGGCTACTGGTTGTGAACAGTGGTATGCTGACAAAGGTTTAACAACTGGTCCTCAGAGTGAGATGAAGAATGAGCCCTGATTTGTAGCCTTTGCCAATTTCCAAGTGTAAATACTCTAACTGTGGCTGATTTCAAGCTGACAACGTGAAATCACTGAACACAGAGTTGGGAAGTGTGTTCTGACACCGAGTCTCTGATAATAATTGGGAGGTCCTGAAATTCAACTCAATTATTATACTAACTATCCAGACTTAGTGCAGGTCCTACAAATTAAGGGCAATTTTTTCACAAGACTGTCCCCTTCCAGATGCCAGGCACAAATTTCAGGCATTCCCATGCCACCTGCACTTCTGTCAGGCTGACTACCAATTTGGGGTTTCCAACAATCCCCTCATATTCAGTTTTGTTAGAATGATGCACAGAACGCAGGAAAATGCTATGCTGATGCATACTATCTTATTAAAAAGAATAAAAACGACCTTATCTTACTGGACCTTAGGGCAAGGTCTAGTAGGGTCCTAAATGCAGGAGCATCTGTCCCCATAGAGTCAGAGTATGCCACCTTCCTGTACATCAATATGGTGACCCACTAGGAAGCTCCCCTGAGTCTTTATGTCTAGAGTTTTTTATAAGTTTCATTATGGAAACATAATTAAATCCTTAGCCACATGATTAAATTCAATCTCCAGTTCCTGTTCCCTTCCCAGAGGTCAGAGGTGTGGCTAAATGTTCCAACCTTCTAATCACATGCTTGGCCTTTCTGGTGTGGCTAGCTCTTCTCTTGAAGCTATCTAAGAGCCTACCTTGAGTCATCTCATTAGCATAAATGCAGGTATGGTATGAAGGGACTTGTTCAAATAACAAAAAAAGATCACTCAAGAAATTCTAAACATTTTTTTCAAGCTCTGAGCCAGAAACCTGGGACAAAGACCAGATACAATTCTTCTATCACAGGAAGATCGGCAAACAATCTGCTCTTGTGTGAGTAGGCTGCACCTCACCACTTACTTGCCTCTGGATTCTCCTAGGGAGGTTTAAAAAATACTGATATCTGGGTCTCAGTGCCCTGGGGTTCTGCCTTAATTAGTATGGGGAGCAACCTGGGCATCAGAATTTTAAAAGCTCCTCAGGATATTCTAACGTTCAGCAAAGTCTGATTCTCACAGACTAGCTTTCTTATCTCTTGGAGACAATGAGATGGGCTTCCCTCTGTAGTCTACAAGATATAAATCCAAAGGGTAAGGAAGTAGAATTGACCTTTTTTGGTCTTCTGTAAGCTAAGGCAAAGTTGCAAGGGATGCCTTCCACACTATTTCTGGCCATTCATCTCATTCCATCTATCACTCTTTCAAGGATACAGGCCTGTGATCTTTGAAACCTGGCATTGCTTTATGGCCCCAACACCCTTATAGTCCCCAAGGCAGAACGGGGACCTTTTGCAAAGGCTTCATAGGGACCTCACTTTTGCAAGGTTTCTGAGTTAAGCACTTTCCTCTAGTGGCACACAACCAAATGATTACCAAATGATTAATGTATGCCACTTAATAGTTTATCTCTTTTAATTAGGTATTTTCATGGCTCCTTCTTCTAGCTTCTTTGAATCTTTGTCTGTATGTCGCCTTATCAGTAAAGTGTCCCCGACCACCTTCATTTCTCTCCATCGCATTGATTATCTTGTGAAATACTTCATAAACATACACATACTTCCTTGTTTGTCGTCTGTCTCTCTGTACCAGGAGGTAAGTAGGGTAAGAATAAGGACTTTATTTTATTCACTGAAATGTAAGTAAAAAATACCTGGAACATAGTAACCTTAGTGACTGAATAGAAATGCCCATGAGCAGCCCCAGAGCACGGTACTGTTGCTGTCATTACTATCGTTTGCATTCTGTATAAGCAGAACCTAGCCTCTCTGGTTAGTAAGCTAGTATCTAATGGAGATGAGACTTCAGGGTCCAAGTTTGTCATTTTAGGTCAAGAAAGCCAAGCCAATTGAGTCAGTAATGTCATTTCTAAGGCTCTTAAAGCACTTGCAAAGTGTATTAGGTTTGACCAGAGGTTAGCTGGCTTAGAAGGCAGGGTATGATGTTTAGAATATGGTGTTGTAGGGAAGAATTCCTCAGGCCCCATTTGTGTTCCCCTGGAAGTCTCTTCTGGGAAAAGAGAGCAAGATGTGTGGAGTTTTTCAACTGATGGAACTGGAAGTTCAAAACTCTTCATCCTAACTACGAACTACAAAAAAGAGAAGGGTTTACAGCTAAATTACCCTTACATCTTTCTCTGAGATGGAATCAGTCATCTTCCCCAAATAACTATCCAGAGGTGACTCTGAAAATTCTACTACTGATCTGTCATTACCATTTGTTCATCCGTTCATTCATGTGTCTGTGTGTATTCAACCATGGCTAAACGTGGACCTGCGAGGGGTTTGCCCTCTGCCAGGCAGTGGTGAGCACGCCCATGCATACATGGAGTTTGCCATCTGGAAGAGAGCTGGGCATTAGGCAAGTGAATACTTGAATTATTTAATTAAAAATTTGATTATCTCACAAAGGAGAAAGGTGAGGTTTTGTGAAATTGCAATTAAAGGCACATCCTCTAACCTGGGGCTTGGGTAAGTTTTGTTGAAAAAGTGATATTGTAAGCTGAAATTTGAAAGCTGAATGAAAGTTGGCATTAATTACAATCTTTAAAAAAATGAAGCTTGATTCTCTGGCTGATAGGCATGTTCATGATAGTACAGAATTCAAGCATTTCTGCTGCAGAAGGGACAAATAATATTTATTTTCTTATATTTGTTGTCCTACTAAGCCAGAAGGAAAGAATGAGGAGAATAATATTCATCCACTAAACAGATCTGCTTGTACACTGAGACTTGTTATCTAATCTTAAATAAAAGAGGTGCCCACAGTTTTACCTGAAAGTGACATTAAAATAGAAGTGTTATTAGTGATATTGTAGTTTTTCAAAATTGATATCTGTCTTCATTAACTTTAATTAATATTTCAGAGTCCATTTCTTTGTTGATATAAACTGAGGATTTAGGGTGACTCCATTTAAAAAATACAGCTCTCAAGAAAAGCATATGACATAACAAAGGACAAGACAATTCTCCCTTGGTAACCCCAGGCACAGGTAAGTGTGGCAAAGGGCACACGGCCTTGAAGTTCCATGATTCAGTAAAGTTTCACATGAGAAAGCATTATTTGATCTGAAAGCTACAGCAATCAGGGCAGGGATGAGTACTACGAAGACATAGTTTAAAAAGCAGGAGAAAAGACACTTCAGAGTAAAAAGCCTGAGAACATTAAATGCACTTTTTCTGACCTGGTCAGTGTGTGACTTTGAAAATTGCACATGTATTTTAATGTAGTCTGTGGATTCTGCATTGAAAAAGAAAGAAGAGAGAGAAGGAAATAAAAGCAAAGAAATAAAGAAAGGAAGGAAGGGAGGGACTGAGGGAGGGAAGGAAGGGACCTTCAGGTTGCCAGAGTCTCAGTTTGTGTGGACTCAGAGAGCCACAGATGAACAAAGATCCTGATCAGCTATTTAATTGAAGTAGAGTGACTCATGGCAAATGAGATTTAATTTTGACAATTTCCAGTTCACATACTATTGTTGTGGTGAGAGAGTGGAGAAGCACAAAGGAAGAGAGCAGCATGTACCTCCTGAAGGAAACTAAAGGAAGTCAGAGTCTAGGAAAGGGGCCCTGGAGTAATGGAGCTGTCTTCTGTGAAAACGCTTAGCAGTGGGGGAAGCCATTTGGGTGGTTGACAGATACCAGACATCTGTTGCTGCTGAACAAGGGTGAAGAGCAACACTGAGCCCAGAGTGTTGCATCTATAGAATCCCAACTGAGGAAATTCACACGATGGTATATCATTCTAGGGTTAGGGACTCCTGAGGCTATTTGACCACTTTCCCATTTGATAGGCAAAATTATTTCTAGCCCAAAATTATTTCAGACTGGGGGGTTTTTGCCCTATACTTGCATCTCACCATACAAAATTTGTTTGACAGGTCAGCCTGCAGACATGAATTCTTTCAGCTTTGATGCAAAAATAGTGGCGGACCACTATTATTATATTATTTTTACTTCACACCACCTTCTGATATGAAGAGAAAACTGCTTTGTCCTCTTATTTTATAATTGGGAAGAATGATACATAAAGAGACAATGTCATTTTGTCAAGGTCACACCAGTCTAATGGCTATAAATCTGGACAATCTGGTTCTAGCATCCAACACTTACCCACTATACACGTTGCCTTTTTTCAATACAGCAGAAGCTATTCTGCCATGTTGATAATGCTTTCCTTAGGATATTAAAGGATAGGTCTATAAAAACAGTGACTCAGTGAAAGAATTGGAGCTTCTTAGAAACTTTAACCCATTACAATAATCACGAGAATTAATATAGATTTATGTATGTTTTTGTGTCTTGCATGCCCATATAGAATTGGGCTGATAACTTGGAACCACTCTAAATTCTAAACATTCTAGAACATTCTAATTCTGGTGCTTTAAGTCTCATGCACCAAATGAAAGCAAAATCTAAGCCTTTAGGATGACAAACTCCTTTACGACCTTGTCCCTGCATGTCTATCTTGCCTCATACCCACCAACAACTCTCCTCTGTACACTATCTACTAAGAGCCAGTTCTGTGAAGAAACCATGCTCTCCTGATCCTCAACTTCTTCAACTAAAATACCCTAAAATTGAGCCACTCATATCTACACAATTGTCTTCTGGTGATTTGTTGAGGTTTCTGAACTAAGATTGCTGAGTTGGTGTAGCAGAAGGATATATCTTCAGGCATATATTTCATTTTTCAGCTCAAATGGTGTTTTGCTTAGAATCCTGGATCTACCTGTAAGCTTTGAGTGATTTCCATGTGATCTCTTTGACTCTACATGTTTAACTGGCTATACATGAGCATCCCACACACAGATGTAGACATTCCCCGTTAAAGATTGTTGTTCTATGTATTTTCTTTCCCAGAATATTTAGTGAGACACAGCAACCACCCCAATTATTCTACCAGTTTTTCTTTATTATGCTTGACTACTTGCTGAGAAATAGATTTCCCCTTTGTGAAGGCAACTCACAGCAGCAGTTGCTTCTCTGAGAGAACAAGCTATTTCACAAGTAACTCGCTAAATGGGTCAACCCATCTCTGGAACTACAGCAGGGCTTTGCCGCCAACAGTTCAGGAGAGCCCTAGCTGAGAGACTGCTGCATGCCTCCCTCCCTTTTGGGAACCAATGAAATAGGAATGTCAACAGACAGCCACAGCCAGACACTCTAAGGAACAAAAGAACAAGAAAAAAGACGGAGACTTTGAACACTTCCTACATGGTTAACATTGTTAGAAAATTGTTCGTACCTCACGTCATGCATCCTCTCAGCCTTTCTTAAGGAACATGTGAAGAAACTCAAAAACGAGAAAATTAAGAAATTAAACTATTAAGTCACATAGTCAGTAAATAAAAAGCTAAGTTTTACACAAAGTAACCAACTTCTTGAAACTCCGATGGCTGACATCGTAGAGGAAATCCAACCTCTAAAATAGGGGAGCCTGTCCTCATATTGGTCTGCTAAATGACCAGTTGTGGGGTGTTGGAATACATACTTTTATCTTTGATTCACATGTGAAGGTAAAAAAAAAAGAAAGAAAAATAGAAGGAAAAAAATCAGTTCCTCTGGTTGTGTGGAAATCAACTATTTAGCACTGCAAAGCCTTTCATGGGGGAACAAAGTAATTGAAATTTTTAACTTCCAAAATTGTATTCAAGAAGAGTTTTGACTTCCACTTGTTCACAATCTGTTTCTGAAAAAAAATGGGGGGAGGCGGTGTAGATATTTACACAAGCGTAGAAAATCTGAGTTGCAAAAACATATCCCCTGACTTACATCTCAGAGCTTTGTTTCAGGACTCCAGATGGGGGGCAAGTTTCCATTTCCTGTGAGGTATGTATATTGCGTGTATGTGTGTGTGTGTGAGTGTGTGTGTGTGTGTGTATGAGAGAGAGAGAGAATAGAAGTAAACATAAAACATAGGCAAAAAAGAAAAAAGAAAAAAATTGAGTTGGTCTCTAAAAGAAAATAGTCTTTAGACTAAATGAATTTGAATCAGGACAAAAACATGATCCTCATCCTTGGCAATACCACCTGAGCCACTTGTGAAGCACTGGTTGAAAGCTGACTTACAGCTGGTAAAATCATGTACATTCACAGACTCATAGAGAGCTGCTTTGTAAGGAGGGAAACAGAGACCTGAGCACTTCCCTGGACTCCTGTTCTGGGAACTGGGCTTTAACAGGAGAGTGGTTTTAGAGTGGCTGCAGTGAGTAGTCAAGCAAGATCCAGAAAACAGGGCTGAGAGTGAAGTTACACGGAAAAGAGAAGACCAATTACAAGGATGGAGAAAAGAGGTAAAAGCAGGTGTAAGTCAAGGCGCCAGCTAATAGAGCCAGGAGCTCAGAGAAGACGTTAGGAGAGTGGGTAGAAGGTGGAGTTGCATGGGTTCCCTCAAGTTCTGGAATGTAAGTCTGGAGTTTATAGTATAGGGCTTAAGTATTAGCCCACGGATATGGGAACATTTTCAGGACAGCAGGGGACTTGGAGACCACCAAACCCTTCCTTTTATAGAAGACGAGACGGAAAGTCAGAGAAGGCAGACAATTCACGTGCATGCACACAGGAAACGAGCAAGCTGAAACCGCAATTCAAATAGCTGCTGTCTTCTTGGCTATTTTGATAGAAAGAGCTACTGACTGGTACACTGTTTTTAAGCTAACTTCAAGGCTACCTATTGTCATTTTTTAATTTCACTGCTTGGTTAAGTTAATTGGTAATAGAAAAAAGTAAATAATTTCAGCAGATCATAAACTTCCTTGAAATCAAGGAACCACTATTTATATACTCAGCATTGTTATATGAGTATGTATTGAATATTTAAATATAATAATCAGTGAACTGTATTAGGTATTCTAGATGGACATAAAAACAGTGATAACTAAATTAATGTTTATTCCATATAGTATGTATTTCCAGACTTTTTGATAACTGAAGGAAAGGAATGTAAAAAATACATTTTCAAGTTTGATAGTAAAGTGCTATGCAAAAATGACAGCAGGACATGTGGTTTCCAGAGGGAAAAGGTACACAGGCAAAGAGTTTATCCATGATGGTCCAACAGCAGTAAAGAAGTTTCATGTACATGGGTAAAAATAGAATAAAGGGAACAGAAGATAGAATGATGGAATCGGAGATTACATTAAAAGCTGGGAACAGATTTTCTTATGAACACTACTGTGTAAATTAGTGTTTTCCTCTTCTTCTCCTGAGAAAGAATACAAAAGCAACTAGGAGAATTTTTTAAATCCTGCATTCAACTGTCCATGAAATTTAGAAGTCAGAAAATCTGCAGGCTTCAAAAACCTGTAGGGACTTGCAAAGCCAAAGATTAGGCAGCAGCTGGGAGGAAATGAAAAGAAGCAGCTCAGAGAGTGGTGAGTGGAACCATAAGAAGCAAATTTTAGAAAGATAGCACAAGAGATGTATCTCCTGCTTTCAACAATGGATGTGTTGTACCAGAATGAGCATAGTTGATGGCAGAAGACATGATGGACTCAATCTGGTTCAGACAAGCAGAGGAGAAATGGACATACAAATTCACACAGAAAAACAATAGGTAGCTATCAGTTTTTGCAGCAGTGGAGAAGCAAGCCCTTTGTTGTGAAGCCTGGAAAATTATCTTGTTCCACATCCACTTATAGGAATGTTCTGCTAATAGCTGGTCATGACATGTCAAATTTTCAATGACAATTAGTAAAAAATAAAAAAAATTAAACTATGGAAAAGATCAGCAGAGCTTCCAACTGATGTAGAATATTTATGATAAAAATGTTGCCACTGAGCAAAGTTAAAGTGTGACCAAATATTTTGTCGTGACTTTTAAAGAACTTAATGAAGCAACTGCTTATAAGAAAAAAGACTACAGAGTAGAAATTTAAGACCTTAAGGAGAATACAGTGAAACCACGGTAGATTATAAAACATGAGTGGCCATAACTCAGAAAATAAGAAGAAAAACAAAACCATTGTCGAAATGTAAAGGAAGTCCAGAGATCACAAAGAAAAATCAACACTGGGTACAAGATAGAAAGGACATAAAGAAATTCCTAAAGAAATGAGAAAGATATAATTTGAAAAGTAACTATATTTTAAAAGCATTAGGGAGAAATTACATATACAAAAAATAAGCAGAGTAGATTTTACATAAATATAATTAGAATGCCCAAAGAGGAATTGAATAGAACAAACGTGAAAATGTTTACTTTAAGTAAAATAAAAGCCATAAGCCTTCATACTGAACAAGCGTATCATAAGCCAGAAAATACTGATTCAAAACAGACAACACTAATATAATCTAGTAAAATTATTAAACTCTAAAAGTAATAAAAAGGAAAACTTGGGATAGCCAAGCAAAAATACTGTACCTTTAAAAGAGCAATATTCAATAATAGAAGACTATGTAAAAACAGCTATGAGTATGTAAGAAAAATGTGAGGCAGGGATTTACATCAGACCAAGCTCTCCTTCTTCTATAATAAATACAGAAAATGAGACTCGGACATACAAAAACTCAGATAATGCTGTTCGCATAAGCCTGTGTTGAGATAACTGAAGGATGAACTTTATTCAACTGAGAGATTACGGAGAAAACTACAGGAAAAGAACTTATGGTAATGTATGAATATATTTAACTGTATAAATAAGATTAAAATGGTAAATCAGAAGGACAGGATCAAATGTAAATGTTATATGCCTAGAAAAGGTACGGATGTTATAACTACCAAAAATGGTAGAGGAAGAGGAAAAGAATATGAGAAGTAGAGAAGCTTTGCTGATTGCCTCATATTAGCTGGGAATCAAAGATATCATTTAAAGCTCACAAACCAAGAAATAGAAGCATTAGCATATTTAATAGTACATAATTAAGTGCTATGAAAGGCAATATGATTAACTAAAATTGGGTCATGAAGAGTGAAGAGGAGATAATAGTCATGGACTAAACTAAATAGAGTTCTCTTGATAATATATAAAGTGGCAATTATAAAGGTAACCAACCACTAAAACAAAAAAAATTAATTTCTGTACATGATAGACATGCTATTCACTACATAGCAAAAGAGCTTTAAAAAACCATAAACACATAAACATAAAATAATAGGTAGAAGTAAGGCCAAATGTCTCTATCATATTAATAAAAATAAATGAGTTCAACTAGTATATTAACATAAGTGATTCAGATTAAATCACAAAATTGACTCAACACTATGCTAGGTAAAAGTGACACTCTTAAAAAAGGTGCTTTAGAAGGCATTAAAATAAAGATACAGGTGGTGACAAACTAATCAAATGCAATTGGAAAAGGAGGAGGATCATAAACTTTAATATCAGACCAGAGAAATTTAGACCAAAATAAGACAAAGAAGGACACTTATAATGCTAACTTGTAAAATCACAATGAAAATATATCACTCCTGCACTAAATTTTTAATAGTAGATACATTCATGAAACAAATTAAAAGAGGTATAAAGAAAAATAAACAGAAGAAAACTAGTAATGAGAAATCTTAATTGATCTCTTTAGGTCATGACAAATAAGTGCAAAAGTATGACTATAGAAGTTTTAAATAATACTATTTTTTATATATATGAGGTCTGCCTGGAAAAAGCCCAGCCATTGTTAATATAATGAGAATGGTTTGTGCAACACTGATGTAGCCTGGCAGCCAAGGAGAGTGGACTGGAATGCTCACATGTAAATAACGACTTCACTGTACTAGTCAGTGAGGGTGGTAGACACCACTGAGTGAGCATGTGTACTGTGTGGACATCACATTCAAAATGACTGAGTGAGTAGAGCAACAAAGCTGCATCAAATTTTGTGTTAGGCTTGAACATTCCTCCATGGAAACTGTGGATGTCAGGAGGCTGCAGCTATGGCCAACTGGTGATTGGCAGCTTCATCACAACAACACACCTGCTCATGCATAACGTCTTGTGCAGTTTTTTGGGAAAACATCAAATCACCCAGGTGACTCAGCCCTGCTACAGCCAAGATTTGGTGCCCTGTGACTTCTGGCTTTTCCCAAAACTAAAATCACCTTTGAAAGGGAAGAGATTTCAGATCATCAATGGGATTCAGGAAAATAAAACAGAGCAGCTGATGGCTATTGGGAGAACTGTGTGAGGTCTCAAGGTGCCACTTTGAAGGGGATGAGGCATTATTTTCCTATGTACAATGTTTCTTGCATCTTGTATGTTCAATAAATGTTGTTATTTTTCATAGTATGTGGCTAGATACTTTCCGGACAGAACTCATATATAACATTTGAGCCTGAAAATAGAGAATTGATCACTTTTTAAAATGGCTCTGGCCCTCTCATGAAAATAGACTACATTGGGTCATTTTAAAATCCTAAATAAATCCCCTAAACTATCAGGGAAAAAAGCAATATTTTCTTTTCTTTTTCTAAAGAGTTTATTTGTATTTATTTTTAGAGAGAAGAGAAGGGAGGGAGAAAGAGAGGGAGAGAAACATCAATGTGCAAGAAAAACATCAATTGGTTGTCTCTCACATTCCCCCAACTGGAGACCTGACCCACAACACAGGCATGTGTCCTGACTGGGAATCGAACCAGCAACATTTTGATCACAGGCTAGCATTCAATCTGCTGAGCCACACTAGCCAGGGCATGGAATATTTTCTAATCACAATGCAGTAAAACTAGCAGTGAATAAAATTGGATACCTAAAAGGTCTTTAAACCTGAAAATAAATTTTTAAAAGGTTTGATTCATTTCTAGAGGGAGAAGAAGGGAGGGAGAAAGAGAGGGAGAGAAACATCCATGGGCAAGCAGTACATCAATCAGTTGCTTCTGGCACACCCCCAACTGGGGACGAGGACAGCAACCCAGGCATGTGCCCTGACTGGGAATCAAACCAGCAACCCTTCAGTTCATAGGCTGGCACTCAAGCCACTGAGCAACACCAGCCAGGGCTAAAAATAATTTTTAAAAGTCCTACCTCTTGAATGATTATTGGATAAAAAAAGAAATACAAAATAAAGTTATAAAATGTCTAGATATACTCTGTCTAATATGATTGGCACTAGCTATGTGTGACTATATGAAGTTAAAGTAAGTTAAATATTGAGTTCCTCACTCAAATAGAAAATTCTACTGGACAGTACTGGTCTAAAATGTAATTAGAATAAAAACACAACATAGGAGAATGTATGGGGTATAGAAAAGCAGTGCACAATAAAATCTTCCTAGAATAGGACACAAAACAAGTCTCAGTAAATTTCAGACTACTGAAATCATATCAGGTATCTTCTCTAACCAAAATGGTATGAAACTAGAAATCAATCACAACAAAAAAATGAAAAACAAAGGTATGGAGGATAAATAACATGTTACAAAACAATGAACTGGTTAACACTGAGATTAAGTAAGAAATCAAAAGAGGAATACAAAAATTATCATTTACTTTTGCCTAGAATATGTTTCATTTTTTATTTAATTTTCTAACTTTCCCCTTAAAATATGTGTACTTATTTCTTCTATATGTAAATTCTATATTTTTAAATACATAGACTTATTTCCATATTTTTCTAGAATAAAAAAATATATTTCTTCTATATTTTTGTGTTCCTCTAAGAAAGAATATTGTTTATTAGAGAGTACTATATTATTTCTCTAAGTATACCAGCTGCTTAACAAGGATATATTAAATATAAGAATTATTTTGAAAAAAAATAGGTAATTATCTATGCCATTTTTCCACTTGGAAAATGAGGCAATGTAACCTGGAAGTGAATTTGGATATAATAATATACTAATAACTACTATCATTAATAAAGTACTTTACATACTTTAAAAAAAAAGAAATCAAAAGATACCTTGAAATAAATGACTATAAGAACACAACTCAAAATTTATGGAACACAGAGAAAACAGTTCTATAAGGGAAATTCATAGCAATATAGGCCTACCTCAAGAAATAAGAAAAAGTTCAAGTAAACAATCTAACTTTTCTCTTACATGAACTAGAAAAAAAAATAAAAAAGCCCAAAGTGAGTAGAAGAAAAGAAATAATAAAGATCTGAGCAGAAATAAATGAAATAGAGTAGGAAAAAAAAATACAAAAAAATCAATGAAACCGAGTTGGTTCTTTGAAAAGATAAATAAGATTGACAAACCTTTAATCAGACTCATCAAGGAAAAAAAGAGAGAGGACCCAAATAAACAAAATCAGAAATGAAAGAGGAGAAGTAACAACTGAATCCATAGAAATAAGAGATTGTAAGAAAATATTATGAACAACTATATGCCAATAAATCAGACAGTATGTATAAATGGATAAATTCCTACAAACACGCAATCTTCCAAAACCAAATCAAGAAAAATGATAGAATCTGAATAGACAGATAACAACTAGTGTAATTGAAGTAGTAATCAAAAAACTCCCAACAAACTAAAGTTCCGGACCAGATGGCTTCACAGGCAAACTTTACCAAACATTGAAAGAAGAACCAATACCTCTCTTTCTCAAACTATTCCAAAAAAAAAAATTAAAGAGAAGATTCCCAAGGTCATTTTACAAGACCAGCATTATCCTAATTCCAAAATGAGATAAAGACACTACAAAAAAAAAAAGAAAATTATAGGCCAGTATTTTTGATGAACACAGACTTTAAAATCCTCAACAAAATATTGGCAAACCAGATTCAGAAATGCATTAAAAATATCATACATCCTAATTAAGTAGGATTTATTTCATTGATGCAAGGTTGGTACAATATCCACAAATCAATAAATGTGATATACCACATAAACAAAATGAAGGATAAAAATCACAATCATAACAACAGATGTAGCAAAAGTACTTGATAAAATCTAGCACCAATTTATGACAAAAACTGTTAGCAAAGTGAGATTAGAGGAAACATATCTCAATGTAATAAAAACCATATATAACAAGCCCACAGCCAACATCATAGTCAATGGACAAAAACTAAAAGGGTTTCGCTTAAGACTGGGGACAAAACAGGGATGTTCACTTTCACCACTTTTATTCAACACAGTTCTAGCCACAGCAGTCAGACAAAAAGAAGAAATAAAGGCATCCAAATTGGAAAGGAAGAAGTAAACCTGTATTGTTTGCAGATGACATGATACTGTACATAGAGAACCCTAAAATTTCCACCAAAAATTATTAGAACTGACAAATGAATTCAGTAAAGTAGCAAAATACAAAATAAATATCCAGAAATCAGTTGCATTTCTATACACAAATAAGGAACTATCAGAAAGAGAAACTAAGAAAGCAATCCCATTTACAATTACCTCAAAAAAAAATTACCTAGGATTAAATTTAACCAAGGATATAAAAGACCTGTACTCAGAAATTTATGAGACACTAAAGAAAAAAGATTAAAGAAGATACAAGTAAATGGAAGCATATACCATGTTTACAGATGGGAAGAATTAACATCATTAAAATGTCCATACTAGTTAAAGCAATTAATTGATTCAATGCAATTCCTATCATATACCAATATGGCATATTTTTCAGAACTAGAACAAATATTCCAATATATATACGGAACCACAAATGACTCTAAATACCAACAGCGATCTTGAGGCAGCAAAACAAAGTTGGAGGAATCATGCTACCGGCTATGAAACTATACTATAAGGCTATAATGATCAAAATAGCATAGATCTGGCATAAAAACAGACAAAGATTAATGGAACAGAATAGAGAACCCAAAAATAAATCCACACCTTATGGTCAATTAACATTTGACAAAGGAGGCAAAAGCATACAAGGGTTAAAGATAATTTATTCAGTAAGTGGTCTTGGGAAAACTGGACAGATATGTGCAAAAAATAAAACTAGACACCTTCTATACCATATATAAGAATAAACTCAAAATGAATTGAAGACTTAAATGCTAGACTTGAAACCATAAAAATCCTAGAAGAAAGAAGCAGCTTTTTGGTCCCTCTTCAATCTCTGCCTGGTTTGGTCTCCTCACCTCCACTCCAACCTCCACCAATGGCCACAAGGGTGAACCTGAAGACCTACAAGGTGTCCACCTCTAGACCCTGGGCCTTCAGCAGCTAATGGTACTCCAGTAGGCCCAGCATCAGTTCTGAGGCCTTTTCCTGGGAGAGCAGCAACTACTGGGTTGGCCTGGGTGCCAACATCAACCTGACCAGGGTTTTCAGGACAGCTGGGAGTATGGGGCCCATCAAAGTTGTCCAAGTGAACCAGAGTCCACTGAGCCCCCTGAAGCTGGAGGTGGACCCCGACATTTGATAGTGTGCAACTAGGAGAAGGAGCAGATCAAGAGCCTCAACAACAAGTCTGCTTCCTTCATCTATAAAGTGTGTGGAGCCTGGAGCAGCCGTATAAGACTTTGGAGACCAAACGGACTCCCTTGCAGCAGGAGATGACTCGCAGTAACATGAACAATATGTTCGAAAGCAACATCAACAGCCTTCCGTGGAAGCCAGAAACACTGGCCCAGGAGAAACTGAGACTGGAGGTGGAGTTTGGAAACATGCAGGGGCTGGTGGAGGACTTGAAGAATAAGTAGTAGGAAGAGCTCAACAAGCGCACAGAGATGGGGAATGAATTGTCTTCATCAAGAAGGATGTGGATAAAGCTTATATGAACAAGGTAGAACTGGAGCCCTCCTGGAAGTTCTGACTGATGAAATCAACTTCTACAGAAAGCTGTATGAAGAGGGGATTCCTGAGCTGCAGTCCCAGATCTCGGACACATCCGTGGTGCTGTCCATGGACTACAGGAGCCCCCTGAACCTGAATGGCATCATTGTAGAGGACAAGGCCCAGTATGCGGAGATCGCCAACCTGAAGCCGGGCTGAGGCCGAGACCATGTACCAGATCAAGTATGAAGAGCTGCAGACATTGGCTGGAGAGCATGGGGGTGACCTGGGTCGGAGATGGAGATTTCTGAGATTACCTGGAACATCACCCGAATCCAGGCTGAGATCAATGGCCTCAAAGGCCAGAGGCCTTCCTGGAGGCCGCCATCGCTGGTGCAAGCAGCATGGGGAGCTGGCTGTCAAAGATGCTCAGGCTAAAGTGTCTGAGCTGGAAGCCACACTGAGAACAACCAAGCAGGACATGGCCCAGAAGCTGCGTGAGCACCAGGAGCTCATAAACACTAAGCTGACCCTGGATGTGGAGATTGCCACCTACCACAAGCTACTGGAGGGCGAGGAGAACTGGATGAAGTCTGGGATGCAGGACATGAGTATCCATACCAAGACCACCAGCCAGTACTCACGTGAGCTGAGCCCGGCTTACAGGAACCTCAACAACAGCCTGGGTTTCCAAGCCAATGTGAGCTCTGGCAGGTGCCATGGCTCCTTCATTGGCACCAGGGCCAGCTCCTCCAAAACAATGATTGTGAGGAAGATTGAGACCTGCAATGGGAGGCTGGTGTCTGAGTCATCTGATATTCTGTCCAAGTGAACGACTACTGCAGCCCCTCCTGTCCTCAGAGCCTGTGGGGAAGGGGCTGTGCAGGGGAGCTGAGGGCACAGGAGACCCCAGTCCTCAGCTCACCCTTGGGGTGGGGAAGTTTACTGCCTGGGGCACCCCCTCTTACTCATGCTCCCAAATAAAAGCCAAATCAAGTGTTCTTTTCCCAAAATAAAGTCTCAGTTGGCTCTGAAAAACAAAAACAAAACACCTCGAAGGAAACATGGGTAGTAAAATCTCGGATATTTCTTGTGGCAGTATTTTTCTGCTATATTTCCTTGGACAAGGGAAACAAAAGAAAAATAAACAGATGAAAATATGTCAAACTAAAAAGTTTTTGCACAGCAAAGGAAATCATCAACACAATGAAAAGACCACCCATTGAAATGGGGAACATATTTGTCAATATATCTGATAAGGAGGTAAGAGCCAAATTTATAAAGAACTTATAAAACTCAACACCAAAATAAATCCAATTAAATAATGAGCAAAGCACCTGAATAGACACTTCTGTAAAAAAGACATACGGATGATCCATAGACATATCAAAAGATGCTCAATATCACTAATTATCAGAGAAATACAAATTAAAACAGGAATAAAATGTCTCACACCTGTCATAATGGTTATCATCAATAAATCAACCCATAACAAGAGCTGTCAAGGATGTGAAGGAGAAAGAACTCTCGTTCACTTTTGGGAATGAAGATTGGTGCGGTCACTGTGGAAAGCAGTATGGAGGTACCTCAAAAAAATAAAAAATGAAACCGCCTTGTGAGTCAGCAATTCCACTTCTGGGGATATTATCTGAAGAAACCCAAAACACCAAATTGAAAGAATATATGCACCCCGATGTTCATACAGCATTATTACAATAGGCAAGATTTGGAAGCAACCCAAGTGCCCATCAGTAGATGAGTGGATAAAAATGCTGTGGTACATTTACACAATGGAATATTACTTGGCTGTAGGAAAAGAAGGAAATCTTACCCTTTGCAACAGCATGGATGGACCTGGAGAGCACTATGCTAAGTGAATAAGCCAGTCAGAGAAAGGCAAGTACCATATAATTTTACTTATATGTGGAATTTAATGAACAGAAAATGAACAAACAAAATAGAAACAGACTCACAGATGCAGAGAACAGACTGACAGCTGTCAGATGGGTGGGGTTTGGATGAAAAGGTAAGTGATTCAGCAAAAAAAACAATCAATCAAACAAAAACAAAACGAAACAAGAAAACAGAAAAACCTCACAGACACAGAGAACAGTGTGTTAATTACTAGGTAGAAAGGAGGCAGGGGGAGGTAAAAAAGGGTAAAGGGGGGATAAATGGTGACAGAAGGAGCCTTGACTTGGCACGCTGAACACACAATACAATATACAGCTGATGTATTATAGAATTGAACGCATTAAATCTATATAATTTTATTAACCAATGTCATTCAATAAATTCAATGAAAAAGAATCTTCATAATAAAAAAATGTCAAAACTTATGGAAAACAAACACGTTTTGTATCTTTCTCAAAAAAATTCAAAAAGGACCTACCAAGTGCTTGAAACAGCCTAAGTGCCCATCAGTAAATGAGTGGGTCAAATAACTGTGGTACATTTACACAATGGAATACTACGCAGCAGAAAGAAAAAAGGAATTCCTACCCTTCCTGACAGCATGGAGGGAACTGAAGAGTATTATACTAAGTGAAATAAGCCAGGCAGTGAAAGATAAATACCATACAATCTCACCTACAAGTGGAACCTAAGCAACAAAACAAACAAGGGAGAAAAATATAACCAGAGATATGGAAATAACAAAGTGACCAGTGGGCAGGGGGGAAGGGGATAACAGGGGAAAGAAGGCAAGGGTTAAGTCAAGGAACATGTATAAAGTACCCAAGAACAAAGACGGTGGGGGTGGGGAGGATTGAATGTGGGAGGTGGTAAGTGGGTACGGCAGGGAGAGTAATGGGGGAAAAAAGGGGACAACTGTAACTAAACAATTAAAAAAAATAAAATTAAGTTGAAAAAGACCTACAAGACTAGTCTTTTCAAAGATAAAAACAGAACTTTGTTAGAAAACAGTAGCAGTAATAAACTTAAAAACGGTTAATGATAAAAATATATGAACTGAGAACCTACTTTTTACAAGGATGAAATTTCAATATAAAACTAAGAAATTAAAAAGGGAATAAATATATCAAAGGAAGAGAGAAAATTAAAAGAATAATACGAGTTCACTTTGTTCAATTCTCTGGAAATGATTGGAATACTTAGAAGAAATGAGTAATTTTCTAGGAAAATGTAATTTACTAAAGTTAACACCAGGGGAAATAGAGAAAAAAAACAAATTGGCTTATTTTCATGGAAAGATTACAGAGATGACAAAAAGCTAGACAGCTTCACAGAGAAATTCTACTAAAACTAAAGAACAGATAATTTCAGCATCATGGAAACTTTTGCAGAGGGAAAATAAGGAAAGAGAAAATCCTCCAACTTATTTTTTAGAGCAAATAAATAAATATCAATATGATGAATTTTAAAGAAATCGATCAAGAAACATTACTTATAAATAGTAATTCCAAAACTCTAAAAAAATTGAACAGACTTCAGTGACACTAAAAGAATTATAATCAAATGAAGCTTATGCTAGAAATTTAATGATGATTCAATATTAGGAAATCTAATATAAATAATATATTAATGGAAAACCATGATTATCTACATAGTCTTTCAAAAGACATTTAAAATTTCAATAACCATTCTTGATGAAAATACTCAGTAAAGTAAAAGTACATGGACACTATTTTAACCAGATGAAATATCTGTATCTCAGTTCAAAAGCCAGCTCTAGAGATATTTCCATTAAGTATCAGAATCAAATCAAGGATGCCCACCAATATCATTATTATCCAATGTTTCACTGTGGAATTAAATATGAAATTTGAATAAGAATTCAGATTTTAAAATGGAATAGAAAACTGAAAACCATCACTATATATAGAAGACAATAAAACTAAATATTTGGAAAATTAAAAGAATCAATTAATCAATTTTAAAAACTGCCAGAGGACTTACTAAAGTAATACAGTACAAAATTATTACACAGAAATCAGTAATTTTCATGTACATATATTTACAGTAGCCAGTTAGAAGATACAATGAAGGTAAAGTCTCCTTTTTCAATAACAACCCAAAGATAAAATGGAAATAAAATTAATGCAAAATGTGCAAGATTAAGGAAAAGAAAGCTTTAAAACATTTGTTAGTCCATTTGGGCAGTTATAGCAGAATACTGTAGACTGTGTGGCTTATAGACAACAGAAATTTATTTCTCACACTTTCAGAGGCTGAAAGTCCACGATCAAGACACTAGCGGATTCAGTGTCTTGTGAGAGCCAATTCTCAGATTCATAGACTGTCTTCTCACTGCATTCCCCCTTCACAAGGGGCAAGGGAGCTCTCTGGGGTCTCTTAGAAGGGCTCTAATCCCATTCAGTAGGGTTTTGCCCTCATGACCTAATAGTTTCCCAAAGGTCTTACCTTCTAATAGTATTGCACTGGGTATTAAGATTTAGCATATAAAGTTTGGGAGAACACAATCAGTCAGTCTACAGGAAGCTACAAAAGACTTCTGGCCATTTATCCCACATATGTCCTGGCAGATAATAAAAAGATACATTACAAGATTATTAATGACAGCACTGTCTGTAATTGCAGAAGATTGGCAATAGCTGAAATATCTATTAATGGAGAAATGGTTATTAAATATATGGTATATACTTTGATTTATGGAAGAAGCTTTTGCTGATGTATACCAGAATAAGGGAGCTTTCTGTGTATTGATATGGAATGATCTCCAAGCTATGGTGTTATTTAAGAAAGATGCAGAATAGAGTAGAAAGGGATAGAGTTTTCCTTTTTGTGTTCAACAAAGAAGGAAAAAAGATATATATTTGCCTTTATTTATATACATTCTGACTCTGGAAGGATACATCAAAAATTCATGACAGTGGTAACTATAGGTGGGTAGCAGGCATTTGAAGGTGTCTTTTCACTGTATTCCTTTTCATATGTTTTTAGTTTCTTAAACTATGTGTGTGAATTACCTACTTGAAAGTAAACATAATATATTTAGGAGTAATACCCACACAAAGAGTTCAGAGAATGGTGCATGTCAGCCTAAACTAGTTTTTCTATCACTGTGCTTTACCTCAGAATTTAGAACTTGACTGTGAAGTTGCTAGGTGGAGGAACTTGGAAGGCTGCAGATACTGCAACCAAGACGCTGTATAAAGTTCTTTTTCTGAGACCTGCAGGGTGAACTGAGTTTTCTTCAATGTTCCATTCACTCCTGCACCTTGCAGAGCTGTTCAGAGACAGCAACATTCAATGTGGATGAACTCAATAGCACTGGTTTCAGCTATTTTTCTTGTCGAGGACTGAATTTTGATGTGACAAACTTTGCATTTACTGACCTCTAACACACTTCTTTCAGTCAAAGCCATCTGTATCTGGGCAAATGTGCTCACTGATCTGTTTACTCAGCATCAATTATCTTTATTTAAGGTGTAGGGGGAGATATATCTATTTGCACATCTGAACTTAACTGATTACAGACCGTGGTGAACTGCCTAGTTCTGCCTCTGTTCTTACAGCTGCTGGAAAGTGATAAGAGCGCAACATATGTTAGAAGCAACAATCACAGACAAGGGGTACAGCTTGCTTTTTATTAGATGTGAACCAGAAGTTTTTAAACTTCTTTAGAATGGGAGTTGCTACTGTCCTTTCCTTCACTCTGAGTATTAGTTTTATTTATAATAACAAACATTTTAACACATACCAGAATGGAGCTACTTCCTTGTTTTGTGACACAAAATGCAGTTTATCTGAATATTCACTCACCACTTGATCCACACCACATCCCAGGGTCCCTAAGAAAGGGCATGCAAGACTGAAATCCATCCTACCTGTCTGCCACTGTTTCAGAAGGTTGCTGCCACCTATAGGCACCTATTAGCATCTGCATATATGTGATACCTAGGAGTGGAGGAAGCCAGCCAGAACAGAGGAACAGAGAGAAAAAAGAGGCATGATAGATGAATATAGGGAATTTAAGGGTAAAACAGGGAGGAGAGGGAGCCTTCTCTCTGTGTCAAAGCTGTTTCCAGCTTTACCATCCCTTTCACTCATCTCTGTCATTTAAAACACTGAGGGTACCCAAGGACCTTCAGGTGAAACAAAGTAATTCACTTCAACAGACGTGTGTTGGAGAGAAGAAAAAAACCCAATTTAAAAAAAGCAATCTCATAACCAGTTAGAACCCAAGTGCTTTAACAATTCTGACTTTACAAAATTGAATGCTTAGATACATCCTGGGTTTGCTTGACCTCTTAACCTCTCCGACTGAGCTGTATTTATATTCCATCATAATGTGGCAAGGAAGAACTTACCTACTTTCAATTCATCCATGTTTGTTTCACTTGCTTATATCCTATAAATCCTAGTGTCAGGAATTCTACTAAGTGGAAAAGACTTTTTAAAGCAATCCAACCCACACGTTAACCCCAAGAATCTATCTAACAAAAAATCTCGAACAGGGTGTTATCAAGCCTGCATGTGATGATTAATTTTATGTGTCAACTTCACTGGGTCAGAGGGTGCCTAGGTATTTTGGCTAACATTATTGTGGATGTTTCTGTGAGGATGTTTTGAGATGAGATGAATATTGAATCGATAGACCGAGTAAAGCAGATTGCCCTCCCTAATGTTGAAGGGCTTGAGCCAATCAGTTGAAGGTCTGAATTGAACAAAAAGACTGAGCCCACCCCAAGTCCGAGAATATTCTTCCTACCTAATGGCCTTCAAACTGGGATATTGGCTCTTTTTCCCTGCTTTGGACTCAAATTAAAACACTGGCTCTTCCTCAGTCTTGAGTCTGCCAGTTTTTAGATGGGAACTATGCCATCAGCTTTCTTGGGTTTCCAGCTTTTTGACTTACTCTGCAGATCTTCATAATCACACAAGCCAATTCCTTATAATAAACCCATATATATGTTTTGTTTCTCTGAAGAGTCCAGACCAATATTCTCTGTTATTGAGCCCCCAGCAAGAGAGTTCACATCTTAAGTGAAGCAAGCAGTTAGTCACTGACAGAACCAAGAATTGGACCCATAATTTTCACCTTTTCTGTATTCAACCATCCATCCTTCTATTCACCCATTCAATCAACAAACATTTATTGAGCATAGCCACCAGTCATTTTGAGTTACTTTAACATATTACTTAAAAGAAGTATTTTGAAAATCCAATCATACTCAAAATTTCAGCAGCACACAATGCAGTGGCTTCTGCCTTCTAGGAACTGCAGCTGCTCCTACCGTGTTAACTATCTTCTCTGTTCTCTTTGTCGGATGACACAGATGTTCATGAAATGTAAGGTTCTGGTTTCACCGTTTTCTTTTTCCTACCAGCACTCTTACCCTAAGTGTGCTCATCCAGTCTCTTGGTTGGAAATGTCTTCCATATGTTGAATTTCAGACTTATAGTTAAGTCCCTAAACTTATCTCCGTGCTCCATATTCATACAGTCAACCCTCTACTGTCCATATATTGACTAAGTGACTTAAATTGAATATGTTCAACATGGAGATTTTAATTCTCTCCCTCCACCCCCCAGTCTGTTCCTCCTTCGCATGCTCTGTCTCAGCATGGCACCACCAACCTCTTTGTGGATTAAGCTATAATATTAAGTGCCATCCTTCATTTCTGCCTTTCCCTCACCTTCAAAATAAATCCCCAAATATAGACTTTCTTCCATAATTCTGTACCAACTCTGTTGTCCTGAGCCCCTCACCTTCTACCTGAACTGTAGTTGGGGCAGCTTATGTGATCACTAAGCTTGCATTCTTGCTGCTCTGTAACTCAATCTCCACACAGCCACCAGGGTTTATTTAAAATGTAAATCAGATCTTGTTTCTCCCGTGCTTAGGCAACTCTCCTGCTCTGTTCCAGCTATTTTTCCATTGAATTTAAAATAAAATTAATATCTCAAAAATGCCCCACCCATTTTCCCAAATTTGTTTTGAATCCTATGCTGCCTCTGTCCCCACATTCCAGCCACATGGGCCCCTTGATATTTTTCAAGCATGCTCAGTGTTCCTGCCTTGGAGTTTTTGTCTCTCTATTTTCTAAACTTAGAATGCTTTTGTCCCAGGTCTTTCCATGGCTGGCTTCTCATCCTTCAGGTCTCACTTCTGTTATTATTCCATGAGACACCTTCACATCTATTTGTCATTGTTAATTAAATTGTCATTCTTATTTCCTTCACTTTTCACTTTCTGAAACAGTTTTTTGTTTTCACTTATTTACTAGCACTCCCACCCTCCCCTCTAAAATACAAGCCCATCTTGTTTTCAGTTATTTCATAAAACAAAAGAGATGTTCAATAAATACTCAGTGAATGAATAACAAATGACTCCATCCCAAAAGCTACTGAAAAATATTGACACACTGCTTTTCAATGTCCTCAGAAACTGATGGCCAAGGAAGGAGAATGTAGAACTCTGCCTCTCACTGAGCTCTTCCGGTGTCCTTCACTTTCTAGGAGTCTCCCGCTCTATGTTGCTATGTTGCCCCTTCATTTGGTTTATTGTATGTCCCATGATGAAAGAATGAAATTTGTCTTCAAGTACAGATTAGCTCTTCCAGTTAAATTAGGGTGAAATTACAGAGCCCAGTCTATTTAATAACATTTCACTCCAAGGGACAATAAATACCAAATCTAATCACATGCCTAGAGTGGTTTGTTGGCAACGTGAGTCATGTTTATTCTTTAAATGAACTTATAAAACATCAATGCCTCTAACATAAGTTGGCACCCACTTATGACTTCAATTTCTTCACCTTTTTTTTACTCTAAATGCCAGAAAAGTCTCATTCTTTTTTTTTCTGACCCAGAAATCTTGCTTAATTGTGTTGTTTTGATGTCTGGTCATTAATGTATTCTATGAAGCTAGTATTGTCCTCTACTTCCTTTGTGAAAATTGTAGATCTTTTGTGATATAGTATGAGTAGTGTAAAAAGAACCTTGCATGTCATCTGTCATTTCCTGAACATGTTACCTTACATACTTGAACTTGATTTTCTTTGCTGATGACAGGTATGGGTCATGACATCTCTCCTCCACATTGTAAAGGACAAAATGAAATAATACATGGAAATGCATTTTGGAATCTGGAAAAACCAAATGGAAATGGCTTATTGCTGCTATGTTTTACCCACTTTAGGATATTTTAAAAAATGACATTATTGTATGGTTAAGAGGTCACTGGACCAGGAAACTGTGTGCATGGTGTTAGTCTTGAAACCTCACTGAGACATACTGTCTTGACCTTGAAAACAAAGAACTTGGATGAAATTCTCTTTCAGGTCTTCCCAACTGTAATATGCAAAGCTTTGTTACTATAAATAAGGCTTCAGATATTAAAATGCGGTAACAGTGTCTCTCCTCTTAAATCTATCTACCTTTTATTTATAGGAGAGAAACTTCATTTTATGAAAGCCCACAGAATTGAAATGCTCAGTTATTTTATATTTACCATTGAATATTTATATACAACCCACAGCATCCTAGACACAGTAGTAATGGTTCAGACTTTTATAATCCAATACGGCTTTAAAATCACTCTGATTTTATAATGCCTCGTGTGGTCTTCTCAAATGCCTCTAATGGAAGGCAGGACAAAGATCACCACACCCGTTTCACAAGGAGAGAAGTGGAGGGTGAGAGAAATTAAGTGACCTGCTTAGACTCTCAAACTGTGTAGGTAAGAGTGCAAGTTTGATTTCAGACTCCTGGACTTATGTCCCTGTGTTCTTTCAACTTGGGTGGACAGTTTTGTGATATGGTGGCTATTTTCAAGATGGCAATCTTCTAAGACAGCATTAAAGGCTTGTGACACTGCCTGCTTGACCCAGTTTTAACTGAAGAAATCACCTGATGCTCAACTCACTAAAGCCCTCCTTACCAGAAGATCCATTCCCCTGGCCACAGCCTATCAGAGGGCACACGGCCCATGGACAGCCAGTGACCAATCAGGTTTTCACTCTCAGATTCTCTTTCTCTCTCCTTCAAAACTGAACAAAAGACTCAGAAACTATAGTCAGCACAGACCAGGGTTTTGAGCTGAAAGATCCTTTATCGGGACTGGTGCTATGGTAAGTCAAAGACATATGTAAGCTTAAGTCGCATGGAAGCAGGAAAATCATAAATCATCATAATAATGCTGTCTAGTATTTATTGAGTATTTATCATGGCAGGTACTATGTGGAGTGTTTTACATGTGTTATTCTGTTTAATGTTTACAACACCCACCAATACATGGAGAGAGAGAGAGATGTCCAAATGTATGAAGAATTTGCATGAGTGTATTTGAGCCAAACTTATGACAATTGCCAGGAAGAAAATCTTGATGGATTGAGAAAATGCTCATGAGAATGAGCATTTTTGCAATCTATTTTATACATTACAATCAAAGGAGGAGGCAAAAGGAGAGTTACATGAAATTCATTGGTGATAGATTAGGGGGCGGGAGAAAGCAAAGTGGGGAGATCTCTGAGATTGAGTAAAGAGTAAAATGAAAGGGCACTTACTTCTTTCACATTGGTGGGTAGAGAATAGTTCATTAACATTTACACCACACAGAGATGGTATTTGGGCAACAAGATAACAGTGAAGAGTGCCATGGTCTTGTGCTCTGGTGGGAGACTTTGTCCTGAAGGGTTTGGAAAAAGGGGGATTACTCTGACATTCTGAAGGTATGTTGTTGCAGATGCAAAAAGACAATGGACAGGCTCAAAGCAAAGACTGACCTTTGTCCAGGAATATTCTGGCCTAGGACGTGACTACCGGACGTGACTCACTTTTAGTTAGAAAGTCTTAATTTCAGACCATCTTATGTGGTTATTTTCTGTCTGTGAGTTTGTAAGGCCCACCATGTAGGCCTCCCCTGGGCTTCTTAGGTTTCATATGTTGCTCATTTTTATCCACAAAGAGATAGATAGATAGATAGATAGATAGATAGATAGATAGATAGATAGATAGATATAAATCTGTATCTATCTACTTACATATGCATATCTAAATCTATCTATCTATCTATCTAAAAATTTATTCCAGTAGTTTTCAACTGGGGGCACTCTTTTTCCCCAGGGATATTTGGAAACATTTTTGGTTGATACCTTTTTCAGGGGGAGGAGTGTGCTATGGCATCTCGTGGGTAGAGGACAGGGATGCTGCTAAAGATCTTATAATGTACAAGAAAGTCACTACAACAAAGAATTATCTAGCCCAAAATGTCAACAGTGCCAAGATTGAGAAACCCTTATCTACCCATACGTAGAAACTTTTTCTGGTGCTACCTTGAGCAAAATAAATTAAGCAAACCCTTGAAAATGTAATCATTCCCCTTAGTCTTTTTCTATCTTTCAAAATCCTGAATGCCAAAATAGCTCCAAAGCAGGATGACTTTAGTTTAGTTTTGTTTTTACAGTATTTCATTTAAGCTAAGAGCAGTTTGGAATTTGTCTTATTGGTTGACATAATCATTCTTCCTAGGGACATTTAATATGTGGAGTTGATTTCATAAATGGGTGGGTTTCTAGATATAATAATAATGGCTAACTTTTAGAGAGTACTATTTCCATGCACTGGGGATTATGATTATCCCCATTTTACAGTGGAGGAAATTGAGGCTTAGAGTACAATTTACTCAAATGACACATTAGTAAGTAACGGAGCTGGACCTGAAATATAGGCCAATTCAAAAACTGAGTCTGGATCTCTAACCATCATGTCATATTGATATTTAAAATACTGTACTAGCTTTATTATATATTTTTCCATGGTGTTGGTCTGATAAGCCTAATCACTTTTTTTTTCTTTTTTTTTTTTACCTAAAAAAGCGCAGGTGGCTGAAGGGGAAAGCATAGCTATGCCATGCCAAACAGAACTTCTTGCAAGTAAAAATGAAAATGATTTTGCAACTGGAGGAAAAAGAGATTATAAACAGATAAAAGTGTCTGGACCACTCCAGTGCCCTGATTTATGACTGCTAGTATAGTCCCTTTGAGAAAGAAAACTACAGGATGATTCATATTTGGCATAAAATATGCTGCCTCTAGCTGAGGAAACTGGCAGGTTCTCACCTACTCATATAAATATTTAAGGGCACCACACAACCATTTCTTAGATTTTCTGAAGACTACAAATGTGAGCCTCTGGTCCAGAATGCCGACTTTCTAGGTATCCTTTATATAATCATCTGTAATTTAAAAAAGAGTTTTCTTTTTTTTTGTAGGCCATTTGAGGGTTTCAGAGCTGTTTGGGGGAAACATTTCTTTCTGTGGGATTGAAACTAGCTTGGCTACTCACTGGTTTGCTCTGTGCAGCAATTAGTATTGAGGTAGCTCTCCCAGTACATGGGAGGCATGTGCTCTTCCTTTTTACACATGTGGAAATCAAGGCCCAGGCTCACCTTGTGCACAAAGCTAAGTTAAGTTCTCTTCATTCAAGTAGTTCATCTGCAGAACCGCAATCCCAGACCTGGGTGTCTTCAAGGGAAGCGACGAAGTCTAGATATCGGTAATATCAGCCAGAAGGGAGGACTCCCAATGAAAAATACCATTAATTGGCCTCCTGGGGCCACTAAAAATAGTCACATTATGACTTCAAAAGAGAGAGAATGACCCCAGAAACTGATTCCTGGATCTTAGATGGTGCTTACAAATGACTTCAACTGGGTCCCTGGGTGTAAACGGAAGTGTTATAAGGGTTGAAAAAAGCTGAGTGTGTATATGGGAGAAGAGGGAGAGGAAGGATCTGGGGAGGTTAGGTGGAATCTGGAGAAAAGGTCAAAACAAAGAAGTGAAAATAAATACTTAAAATTACGTATCATTCTTTACTAAGAACATTTTGAAGACAGTGGGAATGAGATTCACCATTTTCTCTTTCTCTTAAAACAACAACAACAGCAAAACCATTACCTCCCAAGCCTAGTGTGAGGGGAGGGACAATCCTCTACTCCAAGGGAAACCAGGGCAATTTATTGCTATTTCATGGAAGCAGCTTGATCCACCAGGGACAACTGAAGAGAGGCTTTTGTTTAAAATTAATGGCTGAGGTCCACCCCTTAAAAGCCTGTCATTTAAATGAACAAAGGAGCAATTGCTTCCTGACAGCAGTGGTGGGAAAATGGAAACATTGGTGTTGATGTTTCACCCACAAATCTCCACTCATCTACTTACTCCATTTTATCCCTTGACCTGTCTTTTTAATCATTTCACCTCCTTTCTGCAAAGAATTACTGCTGTCTCTAGCACATGCAGTGACCTTCCTGCCTGGTAATTTTAAGTACCCCTGTGACAAGAGGGGGTCACTTACTGTTGTTCATCCATCCTTTCAGCAGTAAATCATATGGGGTCTTCCCTTGGGTGTGGACTAATAGGTGAATGGGGAATAGGGCAAAGGTTTGGGTGGGTCGCTGTTGGGATGAGGGAAGCCTGTGGCTCCCACTTCACTGCCTCAAGGGCAAGTCCAAAACCCCAGTCACCCAGCTCTCACAGGGCTTGGATAAAAGCATAATCATCACATTATATTATAGAGTGAATGTGATCTGAAAATATTAAGGAGCACCCTGGCTGTAGAATATGTCATTGCTGCAGAGTAACCCTTTGTTTTATTAGGTTTGAGGAGAGAAGGGATTTTTTTGTTTTCCTGGTTGTCCCAATTTTGAGAGCAATGAGAGAAAAGTGAGGCATCCACAACTCCTGTTGGACTCCGACTTCTTTGGAGCCTCCTGAACCCAGGAGCTGCCTGTGTCTTCTCCCAGACCTGAGAAGTCACAGCACAAGTTGAGGTAGCCCTGGTCTAAAATCTCTAAAAAGAAATTCTTTATTTTTCTGGCCCTTCTCTCTGGGTTTTGCTTCACCTTAATTTCCCCCTAAGAAGTGTATTTTGAGGCTTGAAAGGCAATGCAGCACAGGGGCTAAGAGTGTGGACACACTGTCAGATTGAGGGAATTTGTGTCAAATTTCTGACACCTGCTAGTACTGGGACCTTCCAAAAAATTAAATTTCAGTTTCCTTATTTGTAAAATGGTGATAATAATGTTAACATAGTAGTGTTGTTCTGAGGGCTAGATTAGCCCACTCAGCACAGTGCTTGGTACACAATAAATATTAGCTTTATGAGAATTATTGGTTTGGCCAAAAAAGTTCATTTAGTTTCTTCCATAAAATAAAAGTCAAATTTTTTTCATTTTCACCAATAACTTTATGGATTTGAATATTTTGAGTATGTCGGCTATCTCCCATGTGCTATAACATCAATTGTTCTCAGTTAATATCTTGATTTGATCACTATCAACTTCAACTGGTCTACTTGACCTTCAAACATTGTCCAACAAGAAATCTCCAGCATAAAACTGCAAACCACGTTTGACATGTTCAATCAGTCACAGCATCTTCTCCATACATTGCACAAAATCTTTTTATGTGTGTTACAGTTGTATTTTTACCTTTCTTGAAATAATAAAACATAGTACACTGGAAATGTGTATTTTCTTCCATCTTCAGTATCAAAGTGGCTACACAAAAATTCACCCATTTTGATCAGTTTTTTTAAATACACGTTGATACAACAGCTGTCACAGTACAATCTAACAAAATTATTTTGAATGAAGTTAAAGACAACTAAGCACTACTAGAGCCATCTTATGGGGAAAAAAATGAACTTTTTGGCTAACCCAGTATTATCATTTCTAACTACTACTATTAGCAGCATAAGCTCTAAGGGGTTCAAGTCAGATGGTTACCAATGCCATCTTATATTGAAAAATGCCTAACCATGGCCTTCCACAAAACAGTTAGTAAACATTCTGAAAATGGAAGGAAGGGTGGGAGAGAAAGAACAGGAAAAAATAAATATTGATTAAATGGCTGGTAAGGCAGGGACTTGCATATAAAAGAAAGTGCCGACCCTTGTCAGTCTCTGCCACTTTCAGAGGGCCTAGCTGCTAGCATTCCTGGAAGCACAGTCAAAGGCCTGTGATGGGAGAGAGCATGGAACGTGGAGAAGATGCATGGGAACCAAGAGGCTGGTGTACACAGAATAAGGATGGGCAGTTGGCTGGGGAGACAGGCAGGGCAAGGTCATAAATGATGTTTCAGTCAAGATAAGGACTTTGGACTTTATCCTGAGAACAATAAACCAAAAAAGGGTGTTAAGAAAGGAGCTTTTATGATTAAATTTGTGTTATGAAAAGACTATTCATGCTGCTCTTGGGAACAAGTTGGGTGGGACCTGAGTAAAAGATTATTTGGTAGACTGCTGCAGCAGTCTAAGCAAGAACTGTACTAGCTGGGGATATGGTTAAGAAATAGAAAGAAGTAATTGGAGTCAAATCAAGAAGAGATATTTATGAATTAATGGAGGAAGGAGATGAAGAAGAGGGTATTAGCAACTACAACTCCTAGTTTTGACTAACATGATTGAATAGTTGGTAGGGCCATACACTGGGTTCATTTTGAGATGCTTTTGAGATATCAAAAACAGAAATGTTAACAAAAATATTAGATATGTAAATTTGAAGCCCAAAGAAGGGTTGGGGTTGAACTTGGAAGTCGTTAGATGATAATAAAAGACTTGCAATGAGGGAGAGAGGTATAGCAGCAGCTGAAGTAGATGAGGAGTTAAGACTGTATTAAGGTCCAAAATTCTTAAGCATGTACAAATTTTGATGGGAAAGAGACAATATATTTGAAGATTTGGAGGAAGATGGAATAAATGATTGTGTAAGAAATTCTGTCAATTTGTCTGTTTTTAAAGATTTTATAACATTTATAATTTTAAAAAAGATTCAAAATAACGTCATCTTTCAAAATAAAAATGAAACAAAGCAGCAATTAATTTTCTAAATATTTGAAATCACTGCAAGAAGATAGTAATTCAGTCACGTGCCTGGGGTTAGTCGATCTGTCAAAATGACTAAAATTAGCAAAAATCCTCACAAAGACCAAGTCCAACCTAGCACTTGATTTTGTAAATGAAATTTTATTGGGACATAAACATACCCAGTCACTTACATATCATCAATGGCTACTTTCCCACTACAATGGCAGAATTGAACTGAGATTCTATGGCCTGCAAAACCTAAAATATTTACTATCTGCCCTTTCAAAGAAAAGTATGTCAATTCCTGCTGGAGGACTGAATCCTCTCACCAAATAAAAAGTCTGGAGGGAGGGCAAGCAGTAGGATTTTTGTGTCCAGGGATCGACGCTGTTTCTTGTCATCTCTTGGATCTACTATTCTCACTGTGTATACATTGTCCTGAGACTGGGCCTGGTCACAACTGCAAGACAGTGGGGGCAGCCATGTTTTATATAATGTAAGGAAGGCAGTAAAACTTCGTCACTAACTGTAGGCGGTCGTTTTGAGTGGTATTGGGAACGGTAGCCCCGCGTAAGCTGGGACCTGGGAGAGGACCGGTAAGCCTTGCCCAGAACATCGGTAATGTGGAGGCAAGCAAGACCCAATAATAAGTCCGAGGGCCCCCAGGGGGAAATCAGACTTAGAAGTAAATTACACTCCTTGAAGCATGTTTTGTTTCACCCTTAAGCTCTGTTAATCTTATATCAGATAACCAGCTCTAGGTTGGGAAAGAAATTTATAAAACTCCTGGACCTTGACCCAAATCCCATCTGGTACCATAATGTTTGCTCAAATCAGACCTGAAGCAGTTTGGTGTGTTCCTGCCATTGTCATTTTTAAACAACATCTATTCCCTGTAAGCTTAAGCTACTGATGTAATTAGATTACAAATACATTTCTGCTACCTGTCCCCCTCTTGTAACCCTCTCAATCAAAGCCATTGAGCACAGGGGCTTAGGGCATTCTCCTTTAGAGAGAATCACCTTCCCCTTTCCTTGACAGGCAAATGGTGTTTGGAACGACTCTATCCTCTCTGCCATTTTTTTTTAAGTAAGATGTGTTCCTGCCAAGTTAATTGTGTATCAACACTGCAGTTGCCAACACCAAGGGGAGTTTGAGATTTTAAGGATTTCCGATGGAGTTCTTTTTTTGTAAATGCACTTTTATTTTAAATTTGTCTTTTACACATATCTAGACTTTTACATATTGATTTTACAAATTGCAACCAATCTATTTGTAGCTCTTCTGTTTGATATTTTTTGTAGCTGAATGCTTACTTCCTAAAGTTTTCTCTTTCCACCAGTAAAATAAAAATATTAGGAGAGTCTGACCAACATCATCTTTAATTAGCTGAAATAGTCACTGTGGAAACTGCTTATTGCTCACCTTCTACAAGAGCCAACCGGAAAAACAGAAAGATATTACTCTCTCTGCTTTGCAAAGAGATCCATAAATCATGCAGAAATACATTACCAAGCTTCTTATTGAGCAGTTTTGCAAATTATAATTAATAATATTGCCTAACAATAAGACGTTGGTAACAAAGGTTTACATGCACAAATGTCTTTGCAAAATGCAAAAAGATGTTATTTAAGTCTTTATTATGAGAAAAGAATGATGGATTCACTACTGGTTAATCTTTTAGCCAGTCCTATATATAAAGCATTGCAGCTTAAGACACAGAATATTAAAATCTACTACAAACACATTATTACTACATAAGAAAAACTCTTTCAACTGCTGTATGGCATTTTATTGTTATGCTAGCCTTACTAGTGTGACATTAATAAAATTGATGCCATAATACAGACCTAAATTGGTTGTTACTGGTAATGAGGGAGTAATTTGGAAGTAAATAGTCTCTGGCAAAACTGAAGATGGCTATTTATTTCAGAGTTGACTAATTAATAATTGTTCATTAACTAATGCTAAATGCCTTATGTGTTGTGTTTGCCTCTTTGCCAAAGATATTGGTGCTTTATTTTGAGGCTAAAGTTAATTGTTAATTACTGCTCTGGGACCCTGGAATTTGACTGGGGCACAAGTTTGCTAGCAGCTTGTTTTCCTAAAGGCTTTGTGGAAGAAAATACAAACCTCCAGACCCTTGAGTCTCACTGCCAAGCTCTTGTGCTTTATGCAGAATGTTTGGGGCCCTGAGGCTAAGGTTTGGAAAGCAGCAGGAAAGCTGCACAAGAAAACTATTCATAGCCGAAGCTTTGGGGAACGTTTTCTTGGGCTGAGTCTTAAATAAACTGAAGTCATTTTAATTGAATGCACTACCAGCCTGTTTCGATGAGGAATTTCACCAGGGTGTGTTTAATACCCCATTCGGCTGGTTTTGTTGTTTTTGAATATTTTGACTATTGGGACTAACTGCACCTTAGGTGTTGGAACAGTTCCAAACAAAAGTGTCATTTTCAAATGGCTCAGGAAAATCAATGAATTTTCTTAGCTTTTTTATTGTTTGTGGCTAGAACTAGAGAAGAATGATTTCTACAGAAAGTCACACAAACTCATTTGATTTATTACTTGACAGTTGACAAAAGTTTAGACATTTGTGTGGTTGGTGCTGGACGATAGCATGCTTTAGAACTTTATTCCATGGTGCAAAGTGTGTATGTTATTCTTAAATTTCTTTGCATTTGAAAGTGTTATTGATTGGCTGCATTTTTAAGCCCTCTCAACCGGTGCAATATATAGTGCTCTAAATTTATTCAGTATCATTCTCACACATCCTATTTAGAAAAATTAACACTAAGCACTTTGGGGCCATTTCAGTTACTTTCTTCTACACTCTTCTGATAGGCTGACTTAAAGGAAACACAACGACCATTTGTTTAATTCTTGGAACCAGAACTAGATCCAGGTAATCAAACAGTGGGTTGTCTATTCTATTCTGAAAGGTTTCCAGGAATGAATATTCCATCCTCTGGTAGCCTATTTCAGAGATGAATCAGAAAGTTCTTAACCATGTCTTATTCAACTCCTTCCTGCTGAATCAAAAGTTTGCTTTCTGTGTATTGAGAACAGTTGCAGAACAGCCATTTATAATATTCTTTTATATTCTTTAGGATAGTATCACATTTTCTTCAACTTTCTTCTCACCAAGCTGCTTAACCCAATATTTTGAACCTTTCCTTGTGAGAGTTCACATAGCGGCCATAGCTGCCATGCCTCGTTTATGCAGCAATTCTCAGTTCTAGTGCTCAAAATATTTCAAGGATACTTACTGGTTATTTTGGCCATGAGACATTCAAAAGGCTCTCAAGGAATCCCAACTAAGGGTATTCTATTGTGATGACTTTATAAATCCATATTATCTACCAGGTGCTAAGATCTACCAGGCATCCTTTACACCAGGTGAAGCTGGTAGGTGCTTAGATTTTATGGCAGACAGCTCTTCATGGGGTTTAAACATTGTGGAAGAGTTTACATTCTCAAGTAATGAAGTCATTTTAGACTAAATTCACTGTACTGTCATCATTAATGTTGGTTGCTCTTCCTAAAGCAGCTTTCTTTCAAAATTGATTTATCAAGAAGAGCCCATTGGTTGAGGAAACTGACAAACTAATTCATGTCAGGAAGACCAGACGTCGGAAGAGGTCAGATGGCAATGGGAGAACGTAGGAAGGGCTTTCCCCCTGGGTTCAGTGTCTTTCCTAGACACGGACTAAAAAAGTGAGGCCTCTGTCACATCAACAGTGCTTATCCTAACAATGTTCCACATAGCACCTGGCTCTCCATGCTACTCATTATTTTACTTTTGAAAACAACTCAGCAATTACGATACCATCATAAACTCTTATTTTTGTCATTACACAAACATATGTGCATTTTAAACTAATGAGAAAGCTCAGATAATCTAAAAGAAGAAAAAAAAATTCACATTCTGATAATCCAGGTAAAACTTCTGATAATAACTTACTGTGTTTCTTACCTTTTGATTTTAGGCTTTAGTATACAAAGTAGGATCATATGATAGTCTTATAAGCATTTTTTAAACTTAGTAGGATACTATGAATGTATTTTGACATCAACAAATATAATTTCCCACCTTTTTCAGTGAATGAATGGCATTTGACTATATGAATATAACCTGCTTAATCTTTTTCATATTTTTGAACCGTTTGTTTTCAATATTTCCTACAATAAACAATTCTTAGATAAGCACTCTTGTAGCTCAACCTTTGTACATTTAAATTATTTACTTAGAATAAACTAGAAATAAATGAGAAAATAACAGAATGTACACATTTGTAAGGCTTTGGCTAAGTATTCCAGCATTACCTTACAGAAGGGTTTCATCTATTTATTTTAGCTATTCCAATGGGTGCATAATATCTCAGTGTGGTTTAAATTTGCAGTTGCTGATGGCTAACGATATTGCATCTTTTCATGCACTTATTGGCCAATCATATATCTTCTTTTATGAAAAGTCAGTTTAAATGTTGCCCACTTTTTAATTGGGTTATTATTGAGTTGGTAGAGTCCTTTATATGCAGTGGATACAAATCCTTGTCATATATAATTTTCTTCTAGTCTGTGGTTTGCCTTTTCATTTTCTTAATGGTATATTCCAAAGAACAGAAAGTTTTAATTTTGATGAAGTACAAAGTATCAATTTTTTATATTATGGTTCATCCTTTTTGTGTTTTACTAAAGAACTGTCTACCGCAAAGCAGTAAAGTTTATCAGGATTTTGTTTGAAGTTTTCTAATATTAGCAGATATATTTAGGCATGTGATCCATTTTGAAAGAGTTTTGTGAATGGTGTAAGATACGAATTGAGGCTCGTTTGTTTCAGTACCATTTACTGAAAAGTAATCCTTTCCCTCATTGGCTCCTTTGTAAAATAATAATAATAATAATAATAAATCCATATATATGTGATTCTATTTCTGGACTCTGTGTTTGTATATAATTCCATAGATCTATCTGCCTATTTTATGCTAATGCCACAGTTTCTGGATTACTATAGTTTTTTGATATTACTTAAAATCAGGCAATATGAGTTCTTCCTTTTCAAAGTTATTTTGAGCATCCTATATTCTTTGTGTCTCAATGTAAAGGTGAGAATTAGCTTGTCATTCTCTATAGGGAAGAATTACATGAGAATGACCTTGAAAATATAGGTAAATTTAGAGATAATTGATATTTTAATAACATTGAGTCTTCCAATCCATGAAGGTGGTTTATTTCTTCTTTAATTTTTCTCAGCAATGTTTTGTCAGCATTCAGGTATTATACATGTTTTATTAAATTATTTTATTTTTTGATGCTAGTGGAAATAGCATTATTTTAAAAATTTCTACTTCTAATTGTACATTGCTGTGGTATAGAAATAAAATTAAATTTTGTATATTGACATTGCATTTTATGCACATATTTAGTAGCTTTTTTGTAGATTCCTTAGGAATAACTACATACACGATTATACCATCTGCAAATAAAAACAGTGTGACTTCTTTCCTATCTGTATTTTTTTTTTATTTTTTTTTTCCTTACCTTATTGCGCAAACCACCCCCCCCACCCTCCAGCACAATGTTGAATAGAAATGGAAAAAGATATTCTTTCTTAATTCCTGATCTCAAGACAGAAGCAGTTAGTCTCATATGATATTAGTTGTAGGTTTTTCATACATGTCCTTTACTGAATTAGAGAAGTGCTCCCTCTTTCCTAGTTTTGTACAAGTTTTTATTATATTTAGGTATTAATATTTTACACATATTTTTCTGTATCTTTTGGGGTGATCATATAATTTCCCCCTCCAATCTGTGAACATGCTCAATATGAACAGGGATAAACAATGAGAAATCTAAGCATAATGTTTTAAGGCTCTTACATTTCACAGGAAGTGATACAATATTATTTGAGGGAGACTATGATAAGTTAGGAATGCATAAGAAAAATCCCTAGAACAACCACTTACAAAGCAAAGCAAAACAAGTGACATAGCTAAAAAAATCTCAATTGTTGATATAAAGAAAACCATTAAAATTACCACAATCAATCCCAAGGAAGGCATAATAAGAGGGGGCAAAAAAACAAAAAAAAACAAACAAAAAAAAACCACTTCAAACAGCAGGTGAGGCAACTAGAAAACATATAGAAATATGGTAAACTTAAACACAGTACTTATGATGACACTAAGAATACGTGGTCTAAACACTCCAATGAAAATGCAGAGATTTTTCAAAAGAGATAAAATAACAAGATCCAAAATATGCTGTCTATGGGAAATGTACTTTAAATGTAAAGATATCTATACATTATAAGTAAAAGTATAAAAAAGATATACCATGCCAACAGTAATCTTAGAAAGATGGAATTGCTATATGAAATCAGAGGACATAGATTTAAAGATAAGGAATGTTACTAGAACTAAAAGGTATATTTTATTATGATAAAAATCAACCAATTAAGTGGCATTCTCTTTATATTTTCACCTTTTTTGATTTATAAGAGCTTTTTGCTTAATTTTTATAAGAAAGTTAAAAATCCTTTGTCCAATATATCTAATAAATATTTCCAGTTTGTTACATGTCATTTTAATTTGTGAGCTATATAGTCATTACTAATCTTTTCCTTTATGATTTTTGGTTTCAGTATCATGCTTAGAGCATATTTTCTTATCCTGGTATTATATATGTAATTAGTATCACAGTGTTGTTTTCTTTCAGAAATGTCTTGATTCTATTTAATTTTTCCTCTTAAATATTAAAGCTTTCTCAAATTTAAATACATTTTCATTCTATGTAATTTTTGCTGTTAAGTATTTCATTACTTAGGAATTTTTCCTTCAAAATATAGTATGTGATAGTAATCTCTCTTTACTTTTTCTTACTCATTAATTTCTCTAGTATTGTTGGAAATACATCTTTCCTCAGTTTTCTTTGCAAGTTTAGATAATGACTCTCTTTTTCTCTACTCGCCTCTCCTGTTAAACACTTAACTGAGCAGATAGGTGTTAAATATGAGGTGGTATGTTTGACGCTGGAGATTAAAAAAAAAAAAAAGAGGTGTCAAAACCAAATAAGTTTTCTTTGAGCTTTTGGTCTTTAAGAAAGTAGAGGAACAAGTACTGGTTGCATGAACAAAATGCTGCACAATCCAAAATGAAGACATAACACTCTGCTTGGGAGCAGTTATAAGTGGCATTTGATCTGATTCATAAAGGAGGAAGGGGAAAGATCACAGTTGTTACAGAAACAGCTCAGGATCTAGACAATGAGTGTGCCAACCATGGGGGAGGGGAGGCTGAAATCCAACCCCTCTTCTTAACAAGCTGAGCACCTTGGCATGCAGGTGCATCCTGCTGGTGGAAGAGGCACTTTTCTGATTTGCACAAATGCTCTGTGTGTGCTATCACTAGCCCTAGAAAAATCAGTGCAAGTTCAAGAGTTTGCAAGTGAGTATGAGATATTTGAGGAAGGCTGAACTAGCTAGTGAGGCTTAAGCATGGATTTCAGAGAGAACCATGCTTGGGGAGATGGTTTCAGAACCTTTCAGAGCATATTAGAGATTTGGGGGTTTATCTTATAGGATCAGTTTTTCATGTACGAAAATTATGACTGAATCTTCATGATAGGTCTTGCATTTTAGAAAATCTGACCCTAGCAGCAGCATGGAGAGCCAGGACGAGAATGGGGAAGAGACAGAGCTCAGAGGTACGAGACTAGAGGTTCTAAGTAGCCATAGCAAGAGAGGCTGAAGATCTACATTAATGGTGAGAAACACCAAGTTTTGAGAGAGATTTCTGAAGCTGAATAAGCAGTGCTTAAACTTTCCCTGCGAAGGGAGGGACTTCAAAGAAAACAAATGTTTTCCCTAATCATCCATCTAATCCATAGGCATCAAAAAGATCACATTTTAATTTAAGGTTGCAGTTAAGGCAAGCTCAGATTTCTCTGGGACCTGTGTGCCCAACAGTCCATATGTTTCTTCACAACCTATAACCTCCGTTCACCTTATAAACATGACCAGATCCAAACCTGCCTTTTTAGGACTTTACAATCTAGTGGAAGATTTCTTAAATGCTTATGTTTTTAGAGCAATGTTTTGTGTCCAAGAAAATGCTTCTTTTCCTTAGTAAATATCTCTTTTAGGGGCACTCACAGTCCTTGAGTCACAGAGCCCCATGGACTCACACCTCGATTTCAATGTCATCTGAAAACACTTGTCTCTAGTGGCCTCTGTTTTCCTTCCTCATACCATTCTTACTGGCCTCATAACTGAAGGCTTTAATTTATTCACCACACAATGTCCCTGCCCTCCTGCCATCTGTAATTTATGCCTTACACATTCTGCTGCCTGGTATTATTTAATTCTGCTTTAAAAAATGACAAGAGTTTTGTGAACCAGTTGGTAGGAATTACCCCATTAAAAATATTGTTATGCATAATAGTGTTAAAAAATCCCCAGCAGTGAATTTCAGTTTTGTAAGATAATGCTCTTTTTTACCACTGCCAAGCTGGTAGTTACAGTTATCATTAATATTATAAAATAAAGATAACAGGAGCCCCAGGGAGAGAAAAATGACCTCCCAAGAGAATGCTAGAGTTTCTAATCCAAGTCTGAACAATCCAGTCTGACAAACAAAAGGGAGCAAAACTATGTCAGGGCCCAACAAGGGTTTTCACCTCAGACCAGAATCTCTGCAGAGCTCAAACATGCAGGCTCTACTGGGCAACAGTTGACCTCTCTTTTCTTTAATATTAATTTTTGGTACAGCACACATTGGTAATTAACATACTGAGAGTGCCCTAACAATTACACACAAATGGTATCTTTTATATTTTCTCTTTGAAGAAGTAGCAACCAACATTCTCATTTTAACTTTCTGACTGCGTTGTCCTTTTTTGGGTAATGTGGAATAGAGAAGGATGTGGAAGGCACTACCTAGCTGATTATCAACAATTCTTCTCCTTTCTGGACACCCATTTAGTCCACATTCTCCATCTCTCTGTCATGCAACTGATTTCTGGCCAAAGGAAAGCAAGTGCTATGCTTGTTTCTAACCTGGACCCACAAAACCTGTGTTTGATATTCTTTGTTCTTTTTCCTTTCATCAGCTTGACCCAAAACACGGAAACCTTAGAAGTTCTAGCTGAAGATGATCCAGCCACAAGATTGAAGGATTCTGGGTCCCTGAATCAATACTTGGAGGAGAGCCATTGTTATAAGCTGAATTGTGTTCCCCCAAAATTTATGTGTTGAAGCCTTAACCCCCAGTGACTTTATTTGAAGACAGTGTCTTTATAGACAATAAAGTTAAAATTGAGGTCATTAAGGTTGGTTCTAACCCAGTATGGCTGGTGTCCTTACCAAACGGGGAAAATGAACACAGACACAAAGAGAAGATTATGTAAAAGTATACAGAGAGAAGATAACCATCTATGAGCCAAGGAGAGAGTCCGAGCACGTCCTTCTCTCACAGCCTTCAGGAGGAACCCACTCTGCTGACACCTCAATGTTGGTTTTCTAACCTCCAGAACTGTGAGACAATACATTTCTGTTACGTATCTCCCCTTACTTGTGGTACTTAGTCACAGCACATCTAGCCAACTCATACAGCCTACCATGAACACCCATTTTGAAATTCACAGAAGTGAGAAATAAATATTCTCTTTTGTGTGATCTATTATACATTTTGGGGTTGTTTGCTGCAGAAACCAGTTTTATCTTAACTAATCGATGGGTAGAGTACACTGAACATCACTATCAGCATCTTACACTCGTTTATGTCTGGATCTTCCCCAAAGGAGCCAGTGTACGCCCTGTGGGAATAGCCCTGAAGAACAAGGGAGAAAGGGATCGTGTGATAGAGATAGGTGGGTCGGTGTGCGAGTGATCTCCGGCCAAGACTCGGGTTGGGAGAGCAGCTGTGAGCATAGATTTGAGGGCTAATCCCAAGGCTGGATGTGAAGTTCAGCACTGAGCACCGAGGCCAACGGTGAAGGGAGGGCACTGACACTCCCATTTCCGGAGAGCCATCCCCGTGGGTATTCTGTAACGGCTGATTTGTACTTCTTAATCCCCTTGCTTTGCTCACCCATCCCCCAGACCCCTCCCATCTTTCACCGAGTCCCCCAACCCCCATCCCCTCTGGCAACCACCAGTTAGTCTTCTCTCTCTGTCTATGAGTCTGTTTTAATTTTTTTTGTTCTTTAGATTGATATAAGTATAACATAGGGAATATAATCTATAATGTAATAACTATGGTGTCGCATGGGTACTGGATTTATTGGGGTGACCACTTACTAAGTTATACAATGTCCAATCACTGGGTTGTACACCTGAAACTAATATAATATTGTATATCAAATGTAATTGAAAAAGAAAAAAATATTTAAAAAGAAAGAGAGCCAGCATGGTGCTTGACAAACTTGATGGTTTAAAGGAGTTTTCTAGCCAGAACATTAAACCCTACATAGACTGCAAAGTGTTCACTGATGGAACCCCTTGTTTCATCAAACATTTATAGCTATCTTGGGAAGGAGGCAAGACCAAAAAATTATTAAACAAATTCAGTCCAAAAACCTTTAGGTCACAGAGCAAGGAGTCTGTGTAGCGGTGGGGAAAGGTGCGGTGGCCCAGAGAGGAGTGTTGAAGTCCAACGAGGGTGATGAGAACAAGAGTCTGCATGGGGTCTTGGAGCAGAATAAGGAGGGTGCCTGCAGGCATCAGAGTTGGAGTGGAGTGAGGCAGGATTCCATGCAAGAGAGAGGCCTAGGTAGGGTGTGGGGTGTCGTGAAGGGTTAGGAAGGCATCTCTGCAGGGGAGAGGCCAGCAGCATGGGAGGCCTGCTACATACGAGGTCACTGATCACACAAATAAGCACAATAAAAATAATGGAAACCAGCTTTCTCCTTATGAGAGAAGAAAGTTGCAAATATGGATTTAAAAATAACTGAAAGAACTAAAAGTACCCCAGTGATGTAGAGTAGATTTGGAAGTATTGGTGTGAACATTTGGTTTTCATTATATTATCTAGAGATAGCTATAGAAATGAATATAGATGTAAATGTGGGTATGTGTGTATAATGAACCCACTTAGTCCCCAGGTATCATTTCTGAATATAATTATCAACTAACAGGGTCCAAAGTTCCTTGGAAAAATGCCTGATTCCAGATTTGGGACTGGGAAAGTACAGGATGGGTCTGGAATATCGCGTGCCAAAAAGTAATAAAGTTTTCATGGAATGATGGGCACATATGAAAAGGACACAGCAGGTAGCTTGAAATGGCTCTCACATGGACACGTCAAAAACAATGGGAACATCAAAATAAATAATGATTGTAAAGAATTCGATCCCTTTGACTAAAATAGAAAACTATGAGTTCATATTGATAGGAAGAGATTAATACGTTGGAAGTTTGGTAAGGAACAAGATATTTACATAGTCTCAAAGTATCTACCCACAAGATACTCAATAGTTATGAAGGAAAAATGTTATTAGAATGGAGAATCCACAGAGAAACCACCTTATTCATGTCAACATATTAATGACATTTGTAATGGGACAATCAAAATCCCACATCACCTGATAAGATGTAGTCAAAAGAGCACAGCATCCCTTCTGTGACATTGCTGTCAAAGGCCTCAATCTACTCATGAGGAAACATCAGAAAAACCCAGGTTGAAAGCTCTTCTAAAAAATACGTGGCCTACAATCTTCAATAAGTCTGGGTCAAGAGGATCAAGGGAAGCCCGAGAAACTGTTCCAGACTGAAGGAAATGAATGACATGACAATTCAAATGATATGACAAGCAACCTGAGATTTGAAACTGGTTTCTTGTGCTAAAATAAAAAATATTGAAAGAAACATAAATGTATCTTGATTTGGATGGTTGTATTGTAAGTTTGTAATTTTGCATTGGGTGTTTGTCTGAAATACACACTGAAGTATGCAGTTTGATGGAATGCACTATGTAGCCAACTTTCTCTCAGATGGTTCAGGAAGAAAAAATCCTTTTGTCCTGGAGTTACGACTTTTCTCTAAGTTTGAGGTTGTTTCAAAATAAAACAGTTTTTTAAATTTATCAGACCCATTTCACAGGTGGAAAAACAGAGCCCTGAGATGCTTCAGGTTACCGAGCCGAGCGTTATGGCTCTGGGCCAAGGTCCTTGCCCTATCGACTTTCATTATCCCCCATTTACATTAGAATGATAGAGTTGATAATTTCATCGGAAGATAAATCTAAATCTAAAACTTTATTTAGAAGCTATGTGCTCTGATCATAGTGGTGAATTCATCTAAGCTTCACTTTTCTCTTTTGTAGTTGTCTGAGGAAACATTCAGTACTAATTAATATTCTGTGATTCTGTGTTGGAAAAAGCAAGTGACAACAAACAATAATTTGGGAATGGAAGGTTTGGGAACATTTTCACTTTCATTACATTTTCTGCTAGGTCCATAAAATAGAGAAGCTGTTATGTTAGTCTCCTTTTATTGAAAGCTAGGAGTGGTCTGAGGGTGGGCATTGGGAATGGTGGTTAAATTATTCATCATGACAGAAATAATTATCTTCATACAGGAGACAGAAGCCCAAATGTCTTTTAGGAAGTCAACTTGAGAAATGCTCCCCAGCGGTAATGAAAGTAATAAGATGTGTCCCAGGCCCTATTCATGAGCTCTGATTTTTTTTTTCAATACTTGCAAAAAGTGCCCTGCACTGACAAATGTCTGATTAACAAAATTAAGAGGAGATTTGGCTGCAGCCTGAATCCCTCCCATGGGCCCTTTAGTTTCTGGATTTCTAGGTTGATTATCTTTTCAGGTCAGATTTTTCTACTCCCATCTCATTCTTTATCATTTGTGGTCGAATGAATATTATGGTTTTCTGCCATGACTGGCTTACAGCCAAATAACTATTTCCTTCATCAGGGTTTCTGCTACCCTAATAGTTATGACTCCAGTGTGTCTCAAACACAAAATAAAAAGCACTGTTGATTCGTTTTCACCTTTTTTTTTCCAAAAGTTCGTACTTACCTTCAAAACAAATAGAAGCTGCAGATTGTAAAAAGTGGCAGAAATGTTTTAATTCAAATCTGTATATAACTTGCATAGATTCTCGTGGGGCGCAGTGTTCATTGCTTTTAATTACTGGCTCATAGTTTGGAGGTGCAGGCAATAGAAGTGAATGGGGTATCTCAGGGGATAACTGTTCCATGTGGAACTGAAAACTGGAGTAGTGACACTGAAACCCTGTGAGATAGGTAAGAAGATTACTATTGTTATTACTGCTTTTGCTCTTTGATAGTTGAGCAAACAGAGTCTCCATTTCTAAAGGACTTTCCCTGAGCCAGGGAACGTGCTGGGAGTGGAGTTAAGAATTAAAGTCGGGCAGTTGGACTCCAAAATGCCAATCACTGATGTGAACATTCCCTAAGAACTGAACTGATTCCTTAAGTGTAAATGTTGGGTTATAAATGATATGGCTATTAAGTATGATTCAGCTGCTCAATCTACAAACCATTATTATCTTTGCATTCAAGCATTATCATAGTTGGACATATTTTAAGGCTAAATTTTATATATGTATGGCTTCTAACAGTTAATTCAGAAGAGCAAAATGCATTTATTTTTCTGACCAGGTGGGAAAACATCTGGTATAGCCCCAAATGATATTTTGGCTTTGACCTATTATAAAACAAGGGGAACAAGAAAAAAACAGTAAATGATTATATATGTGTGTATATATAAAAAAATTTCAATTTTAAAAATTCCTATCAAGAAGGATAAAGAAAACATAAAAAATAGAGAAATCAGTGTTACAGATCTGGAGAAATTAAGTGGAGCTAACACAATTTAAAACAAAAAATGGGTCCTACGTTTATTTTTAACCTAATATTTAAATAAATTTGCATTAATAGCAATGCCAGAAACATAAGAAGGATCAGAAAGAGCCTGAAGGTGTCTGTTGACTTGAACGTTAAAAGCCCTCTCTTGAGAGAAAATGTGCACGAAGCCGTTCCGTGTTTAAGCTCCAGCTCTGCAGTGTGGCCCTGGGCAAGTGCTCTCGCCATTCTGGCCTTCAAGTTCCCTCGAACTCCCTGTCCTGGCTCTATGGTTTTATAATTGAACAGAATAAATTTTATATAAAAGGAGAAAGTAGCCCTGGCCTATGTGGCTCAGTTGGTTAGAGCATTGTCTTGTAGACAAAAAGTTCACAGGTTCGATCCCCCGTCAGGACACATATCCAGATTCCAGGTCTGGTCCCTGGTCGGGGTGTGTAGGGAAAGCAACTGATCAATGTTTCTCTTTCACATAGCTTGATCTCTCTCTCTCTCTCTCTCTCTCTCTCTCTCTCTCTCCTTCTCTGTCCCCCTTCTTCCCTATCTAAAAGCAATGAAAAAAATGTCCTTGGTGAGGATTAAAAAAAGGGAAGAAAGAAAGAAAAAAAAAAAGGAGAAAGTAGAGACTGACAAAGAAAGAGCTACTATTTCCAAACCACTGGTAGTAGGAAAGAATGAAAATCACCATACATTCCTGTCAGGCCCAGTGAATTGCAAGCTGCAAACAATCTCGTTAAACGTTTTCTGCCATGATAACCACTTTGACGTCTGACACCTTCTAAACTTTGGGCTCAACCCTTCTTCATAGCTTTTCTCATTTTTCTGCTTCAGGAGGCAGGTTCTTCTCAACAATTTCTGTGTTCTCATGAACATTACAGAGATATTCTTAGGTGTGCCATTTGAAAAGGAAATATGAATATTTAGATATTATACAGAAGTACTTGAAGTGTGGCAGTATAGAAAAATTTTCAGGCTTGGGTTGTCATTGTTTATTTATCTTATAGGAATAAAAAATAAAAAATTCTCCAATGGTAGATTACATTAAGTGAAAAATGATATTTAGGCAGTATTGTTCAGTGGATTTTTTACTGCCAACTTAGTCCATTGGGACTAAGAAAGCAGGCAAATAGAGAAATCGCAGAAGTATTTTAACTGTGCAGGAAAATAATAATGCAGAGATTATTACACTTTTACATCCAACACATTGTGTGAAATGGGTTTCTCCTTTGCAATCTGAGGCTGCAACCCCATTGCCTCTTCCAAACCCTTGAACTGTTGAAAGGTAACTGTACCGAGGAGGCCAGGCACTTCACCTTCCTCTGATCCAGTGATCTTCAGATCATTGAATCCAGAAGACCTGCAATTTGATGGAAGTTTCTATGGCGTTGACCCAGATATTCTGGTTCATAAAATACTAAACCCTTTAATGAAACACAGAATTAACTTAATATGATTTATGTCACCCCTCACCCAGTGGGCTGATGCTTTGTAGTGATCTTGATTAAAGGAAGATTATAAAATAGCTGCAGCCTTCACTCATTTGCATTTGGTTCTAAGGACCGTGGCCCAAACTGAACTAAATAGGTATTTACGTACAAAAAAAGATTTCTTTTTATTAAGCATGAACATAAAACAACTTGCCCATAATTTTCAGGAGATTTTGTGAAGACTAGAAAATGAATTTAACATGAAAAAAATTCAAACTGATCATGTTAATTATGTTTCCTCTGAACAAGAAAATTGAATAACCTCCATCCCCCAAAACATCAATCTCAAACTTCATACTTTATTCCTTAGGGTGAAGAGTAGCGCATATTTTAAACACGTTTGTTTGTTTTTACCGTGAAGGAAGGAAAAGAATAGAAACTAACATACATGTAGTATCTTTAAATATTTGTTTTATTATTATCCTCATTTTACAGCTAAAGAAGTTGAAGCTGAGTGAGTCAAGCCTTAACACTAGGAAGCAATGAAATGAATTTAAATCCATGGTTATCTATCTGCAGAGCCAGCCTCCCTCCACCTCCCTTCTCTGTCTTCCCTTCTCCTCTTTCTCTCTTGCGCTAATATTTCATTTGACTAATATATTCTGTGAATCAAAAAATGGTGTTTTGAACAGAAAATGTTAATCTAGTTAATATTCTATATACTGTTTCCTTGTACACGATTATGGGCTTATGGGTATAATATGAGATATTATAGGGATTAATATCTCTCCCTATAAAACAGTGATATGTGTTTTCCTCAGGTTGAACTAAGTACAGTGTTCACATGATTATATGATTCCATGTGCTCAGTGAGAGCTAGCACCCAGGCAGTATGTGAAAATCACCCCATGTTACTTGCAAATTGCTGACATGAACAGGTGACTGGTTGGTAGTAACTATTTACAAGAAGCTTATAAGTCTCTGTGCATTTATTTACTTAAGCAAGTTTTCAGATGTGTGAAAAACGGCTTATGTAAGAACTTTGAGAAATTGTAGAAGAAATGCTAATAAAATACTAGAGCAAAGATCACACAATTTACTAGACCCAAATAAGACACAATAGTGATTAAGAAGACAGGGAATGTAGAAAAAAGAGAATGACTTGGCATGAGAATAAATCACATAAATGTTCTAAGTAACAAGCTGTAATCAAAATTGAGTAGCAAGCTGTAAGAAATATAAGTCACAGCTATGATTGGGTATTATTGAAGTTGGGTGTTATTTTCATATTTTGAATACCTCTTATTCTATCCAATACAAATGTATATTTTTCACCTATTCAAAAGAAAACATTTTACTAAAAAGAAATGTAAGTCTTTTGAATAATAATCAACAAATTTCAGGGACAGACAGTGACACAATCTTCTGGCATCTCTGAAAGCCTCTATTTTCTTCCAGATGTCTACATATGTCCTTTCAACAGTTCGGTAATTAAACTTTTAAAAGTATTTATCTAAGAAAGGTGATATTGTTAATTGTACTCATAATGAACTAACACAACAAGCATAAACATACAAACATTAATATTACATTAATAATGATTAAGCTCTGCTATGATAGTATGTTATGATGAATTTTGTTATTATTGCAATAAATTTATTTTCAAAGCACAGTGTTCCTGAGAGCAATTCACAAATGAGATCTGGATTGTTCAATATGATTGTTCAACATAGAAGGTGCTCAATGATCATTTGTTGGATGAATGAAAAATAAGAGGAAAAGAGACATGACAAAGCCTAACATTGTAGCTCATGAAAAAGAAAAAAGAGAAAAGTATCCAGAAATCAGCCTTAATATCGATATTTATGCATATTGCATGAACTTTGAACAATGAAACTACCAGTTACTTTAAGAAATGGGGAGACTGAGAAAAGATGGCGGAGGAGTGAAAGGGAGTCACACTGACCTCCTCTCAAAACCAAACTGGAATTGCAACTAAATAATGGAGTAATCACCTGGAAAGCAGTGGAGCGATAGTGGGAGAGGAGCCTTGGTGCCGCGGACAGCGGATTCGACTCTCACACATCCCAACGGGTGAGAATTGCGGTGGAGGCTCGAGAGGGTGGGCTGGGTGCGCACGGGCACTGGCACCAGAGGGACATTGAAACAGCCAGTTAGCGTCCCCCCGGGAAGAACGGGGTCTGAATCATAAACAGGAACCCCTAAACTACAGCCGCTAAAGCCGAGAAAATACAGACAAAACGCAACCCCAAAAAGCTTAGGGGCACTCTCTGCCAGAGACAAGTGGCTGGGGATGCAAAAAGACATTTAAAGGGCAAACGCAAAAGTTGCAGCGGCAGCCACCCTCCTTGATCGCTGGGTACAGGCGGCAGCAGGGTGGGCTGGTGCCTGGGAAAAGACTGGTGAGGAAAACTTTGTGAAGAGAACTGACTCTGCGGCCGGTGGAGCCCGGGTGATAACGCACTTCCCACTCTGCAGCTACCATCTCGCTCAGGCATAAGGGAATCAATTAACCTGCCTTTTGTGCGCTCCGCACACAGCTTGTGCGCCTGTGACCTGCGGGGCTGAGTGCAGACTGTCTGGGAGAGCCTTGAGGAGAGACTGGAGACAGTGGCGTTGGGGAAAGAACGGGAGGAGGAACCGGGGAGTCCCGACTCCCTCCCCGTTCGGTAGTCTCCATTGTGGGCTGGAAAGGCGCGACCCCAAAGAGGCAGAAGCGGGGCGCGCATGAACCAGACTGCCTGCGATTGAAACGCAGTCCGCACAGGGGTTGGATCCTCAGCCGAAGGGGTCACAGAACTGCCCAGAGGCCCCTGAGGGGAGACTAGAAACGGAGGCATTGGGGAAAGAACGGGAGGAGGAACCGGGGAGTCCTGACTCCTTCTCCTTGCCGAAGTCTCCATTGCGCGGGAAGAGGCCACACCCCCAAAGAGCCAAAAGCCGAAAAGCAAACATAGACACCCCCAAAACACCCAGAGCAGGCGCGCACACTTGCGCCGAGTGACTGGCGAGGGTTGGCGAGCGTGTGTGTGACCCACCCGGGCTGGCAAACGCTTGCACCTGCCGGCAAGGCCTCACACAGACTGGCACCCATACGGCCTGCGAGGGATTGCACAGAGGGGCAAGGGCAGGCGTAAATTGACCTGCCCGCCGCGATTGCAGAGCGGCCCACAAAATAAGTAGAGCTGCCCAGAGTCCCTGGAGGAGAGACCAGAAACAGGATTAACCGGAGAGCTGATTTCCTCCCATTTCCATAGTCCCCATTTGGCGAGGGCAAGCAACGCACCCAAAGAGCCAAAAGCGGGGAAAACACACAATAGAAGACTCTAAACTGACCAGTGCCGCGAAGCTCGCGTGCCAGGGAGGTCAGATGAGCACGGGAGGTCGCGAATAAGCCCTCTGGTCTGGGGCAAACACATGCGAGCCCAGGCAGGTGGGGGACCCTGCCGCGCTGGGAACGCGCTCAAGGAGCTCTCGTGAGAGCGCAGAGAGATCCCAAAAAATAGCCCAGCCCTGACCGAAGGGGTCACAGAGCTGTTCCAAGCAGGAGTCAGACACAGGCATTAGACTCCTGAAAGGCTCAAACAAACAACCCAAGGCCCTATAGGGTCAACAACTGACATCATCAGAGGCAAGCCCAGAAAGAAAAGTAAAGGACAAAAATACTTAACAGACTCTCACAAAAATGGGAAGAAAAAGAAGTTCTCCCCAAATGAGTGGAAAAGGGGACTCCCCACAGAGAGAGCTCAATGAAATAGAGGCAAGGGAACTATCAGATATGGAATTTAAAACAATGGTTCTAAGGAAGCTCAATGAGCTCAGCCAGCTCAAAGAGAACTATGAGAAACTGCAGAGAAACTATCAGGATCTTACAGCAAACTATATCAGCCTGGAAAAGGACATAGAAACTATCAAGAAGACACAAGAGGATATGAAGAATACCATTTCTGAATTGAAGAACACAGTAGAAGGAATCCAAAGCAGGCTGGATGAAGCTGAGGATCGAATCAGTGAGATGGAGGATAAGGTAGAAAAAAGCTCCCAGAAAGAGCAAGAAATGGAAAAACGGCTCAAAAAGAATGAAGAAGCATTTAGGGAAATGCAGGACAACCTGAAACGTAATAATATCCGTATAATAGGGATACCAGAAGGAGAAGAAGAGGAGCAAGGGATAGAGAACCTCCTCGAAAAAGTAATGATGGAAAATTTCCCTAATTTGAGGAGAGAAAGGCTCTCATGGATCCAGGAGGCACAGAGGACCCCACTCAAGAAGGACCCAAGGAGGTCCACTCCAAGACACATCATCATTAAAATGGCAAATGTCAAAGACAAAGAGAGAATCCTCAAGGCAGCAAGGGAGAAGGAGAAAGTAACATACAAGGGGGCCCCGATACGCCTAGGAGCTGACTTCTCAACAGAAACACTCCAAGCCAGAAGGGAATGGCAACAAATATTCCAAGCCATGAAAAGCAAGGGCCTACAGCCAAGGCTGCTCTACCCAGCTAGGCTCTCCATTAAAATAGAAGGAGAAATACGGAGTTTCCCAGACAAAAGAAAGCTAAAAGAATACATCTCTACCAAACCAGCACTCCAAGATATGCTAAGGGGACTGGTTTAAGCAGATGAAGGAAAAGAATGAGACGGAGAGGAACACAAGTACAAAGAGAAAAGATGAGTAAGTTTCTATCAGTAATATCTCTCAATGTGAATGGACTAAATGCCCCAATCAAAAGACACAGGGTAGCTGAGTGGATAAGAAAACATGACCCACACATATGCTGCCTACAAGAGACCCACCTCAGAGCAAAAGACCTACACAGATTGAAAGTAAAGGGATGGAAAATAATATTCCAAGCAAATGGACATGAGAAAAAGGCTGGCGTTGCCATACTTGTATCAGACAAAGTCGATTTCAAAGCAAAGGCCATAAAGAGAGACCCAGAGGGGCACTTTATCATACTTAAAGGAAGAATCTATCAAGAAGACATCAATATTGTAAACTTATATGCTCCCAATATAGGAGCCCCCAAGTTTATAAGGAAATTGTTGGATGACTTCAAAAAAGATATAGATAGCAACACACTGATAGTAGGGGATTTCAACACCCCACTGTCCAAAATGGACAGATCTTCCAAACAAAACATTAATAAACATATCGTGGAGCTGAATGAAACACTGAATCAAAGAGACTTAACTGACATATATAGAATCTTACATCCCAAAGAAGAAAAATACACATTCTTTTCAAATGCTCATGGCAGTTTTTCAAAGATAGACCACATGATAGGACACAAAGCAAGCCTCAGTAAATTCAGGAAAATTGAAATAATACCAAACTTTTTCTCAGACCACAAGGCCTTGAAACTCGAAATCAAACTCAAAGAGAAACTTCAAAAACTTGGAAACTCATGGAGACTGAACAGTACACTTTTAAACAATGAATGGGTCAATAATGAGATAAGAGAAGAAATCAAAAAATTTCTGGAAACAAATGAAAATGAACAGACAACTGTCCAAAACCTATGGGACACAGCAAAGGCGGTCATGAGAGGGAAGTTCATAGCAATACAGGCTTACCTTAAAAAGATAGAAACATTTCAAATAAAAGACCTAACACTACAACTTGAAGAACTGGAGAAACAACAACAAATAAATCCCAGAGCAAGTAGAAGGAAGGAAATAGTCAAGATTAGAGCAGAACTGAATGACATAGAGACAAAAAGAACAATTCAGAGGATCAACCAATCCAGAAGCTGGTTCTTTGAAAAGATTCATAAAGTGGACAAACCTTTAAGCAGACTCATCAAGAATAAAAGGGAGAGGACCCAAATTAATAATATCAGAAATGAAAGAGGAGAAATAACAACTGATACCACAGAAATACAAATGATCATCAGAAACTATTATGAACAATTATATGCCAAGAAATTTGAAAATCTGGATGAAATGGACAAATTTTTAGAAAAGTATAATCTTCCAACACTGAAGGAGGAAGAAACAGAAAGCTTGAACAGACCGATAACAGTTGGGGAAATTGAAGCAGTAATCAAGAAACTCCCAGCACACAAAAGTCCAGGGCCAGACGGTTTCCCAGGAGAATTTTACAAAACATTTAAGGAAGAGCTAACCCCTGTCCTTCTCAGACTATTCCAAAAAATCCAAGAGGAGGGAAGACTGCCAGACTCCTTCTATGAGGCCAGCATCACCCTGATCCCCAAACCAGATAAAGACCCTACAAAGAAAGAAAACTACAGGCCAATTTCGCTGATGAACATAGATGCTAAAATCCTCAACAAAATATTGGCAAACCGCATCCAGCAATACATTCAAAAGATTATCCATCACGATCAAGTGGGATTCATCCCAGGGATGCAGGGATGGTTCAATATACGCAAATCAGTAAACGTGATACACCACATAAATCAAAGAAAAGACAAAAACCACATGATCATCTCGATAGATGCAGAAAAAGCATTTGACAAGGTACAGCACCCATTTATGATCAAAACACTCAGCAAAATGGGAATCAATGGGGCATTCCTCAACGTAATAAAGGCCATATATGAAAAACCTACAGCCAACATCATACTCAACGGGCAAAAACTGAAAGCTTTCCCACTAAGATCGGGAACACGCCAAGGATGTCCGCTCTCACCGCTTCTTTTCAACATCGTATTGGAAGTCCTAGCCACAGCGGTCAGACAAGAGAAAGAGATAAAAGGCATCCAAATAGGAAAGGAGGAAGTAAAACTATCATTGTTTGCAGATGACATGATAGTGTACATAGAGAACCCTGTAGACTCTACCAAAAAAACTCCTCAACCTAATAAGTGAATTTGGCAAAACAGCAGGATACAAAGTCAACATTCAGAAATCAAAGGCGTTTTTGTACACCAGCAATGCAATAGAAGAAGAAGAAATCAGAAAAAATATACCATTCGATATAGCACGAAAAAAGATAAAGTACCTAGGGATAAATTTAACCAAAGACACAAAAGACCTGTATGCAGAAAACTATACAACATTGAAAAAAGAAATTAAGGAAGACACAAATAAATGGAAGCATATACCGTGCTCATGGATTGGAAGAATTAATATCCTTAAAATGTCCATACTACCAAAAGCAATTTATAGATTCAACGCAATCCCTATTAAGATACCAATGACGTATTTCACAGAAATAGAACAGACATTTCAAAAATTTATATGGAACCATAAACGACCTCGAATAGCTGCAGCAATTTTGAGAAAGAAACACAAAGTAGGAGGGATCACAATACCGGACATCAAACTCTACTACAAAGCCACTATACTCAAAACAATCTGGTACTGGCACAAGAACAGACCCATAGACCAGTGGAACAGAATAGAAAGCCCAGAAATAAGCCCAGGTCTCTATGGACATCTAATATTTGACAAAGGGGGCAGAAGCATAAAATGGAGCAATAACAGCCTCTTCAACAAATGGTGTTGGGAGAGCTGGATGGCTACATGCAAAAAATTGAAATTGGATCATCAGCTGACACCATACACAAAAATAAACTCAAGATGGATAAAAGACTTAAATATAAGTCACAACACCATCAAAGTCCTAGAGGAGAACATTGGCAGGAAACTCTCAGATATCCCACGCAGCAATTTTTTCACTGATATGTCTCCTAAAGCAAGGGACATAAAGGAAAGAATAAACAAGTGGGACCTCATCAAAATAAGAAGCTTCTGCACGGCTAAAGAAAACATCAGCAAAATGAAAAGGGAGCCAACCATTTGGGAAAATATATTTGCTAATGATACATCAGATAGAGGTTTGATCTCCAAGATATACAAAGAACTCACTCGACTTTACTCCAAGAAGACAAACGATCCAATCAAAAAATGGGCAAAGGACCTGGGCAGACGCTTTTCTAAGGAGGAGATACAGAGGGCCCAGAGGCATTTGAAAGGATGCTCTGCATCACTAGCCATTAGAGAAATGCAGATCAAAACCACCATGAGGTACCACCTCACACCGGTCAGAATGGCCATCATAAACAGATCCACAAACAACAGGTGCTGGCGAGGCTGTGGAGAAAAGGGAACTCTAGTCCACTGTTGGTGGGAATGCAGACTGGTGCAGCCACTATGGAAAGCAGTGTGGAATTTCCTCAGAAAGCTGAAAATGGAACTGCCTTTTGATCCAGCGATTCCCCTGCTGGGACTATACCCTGAGAACACCAAAACGCCAATACAAAAGAACCTATGCACCCCAATGTTCATAGCAGCACAATTTACAATAGCCAAGTGTTGGAAGCAACCTAAATGCCCCGTCAGTAGATGATTGGATCAAAAAATTATGGTACATATACACAATGGAATACTACGTAGCAGAAAGAAAAAAAGAAGTACTAAACTTCGCAACAGCATGGATGGAACTGGAGAGCATCATGCTAAGCGAAATAAGCCAGGGGGCGAAAGACAAATACCATATGATCTCACCTATAAGCGGAACCTAACCAACAATGCAAAGAAGCAAGGCAAATATGGCCAGCAACACTGAAAGGAAAAGAAATCAACAGAGACAAGAGGGAAGGGGGGGGCAGGGAAAGGGAAGGGAAGGGGAAAGTCAAGGAACATATAGCAAGGACTCATGGACAAAACCAAAGGGGAAGAGCTGAGGGAGGGAAGGTGGGAGGGGGCAAGGGAAAGGGGGGGGAGGCAGAGACAAATGTATTTAAAAAGTAAATAAATTAATAAAAAAAAAAAAAAAAAAAAAAAAGAAATGGGTAACTGCAGAGAAAAAAATGAGGGAAGGTCAATGGCGAGAGACCTCTGTACGTACCAACTCCCGCCTTGGCAGATGACTGTGGAAACTAGTTTGACTCCTCTCATAGATAGAAAGGGCTGCATCACAACACTTTGCTTTTAATTCCTCCAATATTTGTTAAAATTGCAAATAACTTTCTATAAAATTATATTTTGGTGATCATCACTGGCATACAAATGTAACCAAATTAAAGGTTTTATATTCAATGAAATCGAGGTCCAATAATGTAATAGCATATGCTCTAAATAAAAAGTTTTTATGAAGGGAATAGTTGCTTTAATGGCTTAATATCAATTTCAAAAGACTCCTGAAATGTCAATATGTAATTAACATTAGCCTGTCATTTTACTACTAACAGCTGTACGCTAATAGATAAATATTGTGTTCTGCAAACACAGTGTTAAAAAACAATGGCAGATCCCAAAATGTTTCAAGAAATAGAAAATGTGTGTTTGATTATGTGGGCAACTCGTAATTGCTGACTACATACACAGTGTTATAAGCAGATCTCTAGAACTTTCATCTTGCATAACTGACACTTTATACTCATTGAATGGCAACTTCCCTTTTCTACCTCCTTACAACCACCATTTCACTCCTCAATTCTGTGAATCTGTCTATGTTTAGCTACCTCATATAAAAGGGGTCATGCAGCATTTGTCCTTCTATGACTGGCTTATTTCACTTCGCATAAAGTCTTCAAGATCCAGCCATGTTGTCATATATTGCAGAATTTTCTTCATTTTTAAGGCCAAGTAGTAATCTATTAAGTCATATAGAACATTTCTTTACCCATTTATGAACATTTAGGTTGTTTTCACATCATTGTTAGTGTGCATAGTGCTGCAATGAACCTAAGAGTGCTAACAACCCTTTGAGATTCTGAGTTTAGTCCTTCAGATGACCATCTAGAAGTGGAGTTGCTGGGTCATAGGGTAGTACCATTTTGCTTTTTTTGAGGAAACTTCACACTGTTTTCCATAACAGCTGCACCATTTTGCATTTCTACCAATAGTATGCAAAGACTCCCTTTGATTTTCTTCTTTATTAGCTATGAAGGCTCTAGGAAAGTCTAACACAGGTTGTCTCCCCTGGACTATGACTCGGGACCATTTCCCAGAGAGTGCTACTCCCACCCTTGGAATCTGACTCCATAGTATGCAGGGACAATTTCTTCCCAAGTCTGCTAAAAGTGACCGGGGTACAGGAAGTAATGCATGCTCTTCCCCGTTCACACATGAAAAGGGTAAAATTGGCAATCAAAGACTGCTCACGGCATCAACAACATGAGTTTTTTGGGGGGTGTGCATGAGAACAGTGTTGGAGGGGAGAAAATAAGGAGTAAGGATATGTCCTGAGAAATACATAATTCGGAGTCATTGTGAACTCAGAGCATTGAGTGCTGGGGGCAGAGGAAGCGATGCCAGAGGAAGCCTGTGGTAAAGAAAACACTGCCCCCGCTCGCAGAGGGAAAGACAGGCAGTGTTCCTCAGTGCCTGCTAGTCAATATTTCAAGCTTTGTGGACCTGTCAGGGCTGGCTTGTCAACACCTTTTTCTTTCCAATTAGCAATTTACTCACAAGAAAGTGGGGGGAACTGGGCATTTTTCTTTTTCTCCATTGGTGGCATTTTTAAAAGTGATGCCTTAAGGGATGTAGGATTCCCCAAAGGTGTCTCTAAACATACTATTCCCCTTATCGACGGACCTGAACAGAAATAGGAAAGTCCTGATGACCATCCCTAAAATTGGTCTGCGTTCATTCAGCATGTAACTCTGGTCTCTACAACAGGAAACTGTGCGATAAACTTCTGTTGACAGAAAAGAAGATGTGACTGCTAAACATGAATAAAAATGAGCCTTTTCTACAGGGAATACTGGTTTATAATAAAACATTGTATCACTTAGCACTTCCATGAATAGCTTCACAATATGGGTTTTTGGCGTTTGTTTGGTTTTTTTTTTGACTAATACCACTAAACCCCACGAAACACACAATGTCAAAACTCTCTTGTTGGTGACACACACACACATACACACACACACACACACACACACACATCATACGTGTCCTTGTGGTAATAAGGGAAACCTGGGAGTTAGGAAACCAAAGTCCTCATCCTGACAGAGCCCTGACTTCAGGTCCATGGATTTTCTCCCCAGTGGTTTGACCTGGATGAGTCATTTCTCCTCTCTCAGCCTCATTTTTTCAACTCTTGAGTGAAAATATTTGAGTTGTTGTATTCTAAGTTCCTTTCCTGCTCCAGAGGTCCTCCCATTTGTGCTGAATCAAGCAAGCAGCCAGTCTAGATCATTGAGTGTTGCGCATCTGGAAGAACTGGTGATCTGCATGTTTCAGATTTATTTCATTTATGTGCTAAGCAAAGTTTCCATGTGAATTTGTTATTCATTTAGGAAGGACCCCAAATGAATCCTACAGAATCCAACTCCGTAAATCAGTAATTTAAGCAATATCAGCTGGTGGGAAAGAGTCCATGAGAGGGAGTGTTCAGGGCCCGAGGGCAGACAGAGAAAGGCCTGTAGGAGCTTGGCTGCTTGCAGCTCCGCTGTGCCTCCAGTCACCTCTCAGCTAGCCTGAGGAAGGAAGACGCACGGAGAGCTCAGACACGCGCCAGCCTCCATTTCCACCCTGCATTTGTTCTAGCGAGTGGTCCAGATGGGACGAGAGCAAACACTGAGGAAACTGACAAATGGTTTCTTGTGGGGGAGGGAATCTAAAGAAACAGTTTTTCTTCCTTTTCCTTATATCTTGGGAGTGAGGGTTGAATTACTTTTCTGACTTGATTCACTGCTGCTGAGGATCTGGTTAAAGAGCCCTCTGTCTAAATGTTTGTTTGATGTCCTTATAGCCACGGAAGGACTGTAAGAAAGGACCCAGAGCTACAGATACATTTTCTTCTCATCAAAGAGCACATACTTTATTAAAGATGAATTGAACACTGTGCTCATTTGCTAGTGGAGCACCCTGTCTTGTCTGTCAAAACCTACAACTTCTCTGTGGCTGCTCCATTGATATTTGATGTGTAATGTATAGACTCCCTTTCTAATTACGTGTTTCTAGAAAAAACTCACACATCTGACCCATAACACTGAAGGAATATTCTTATCCTGCTCTGAAGACCAGAGAGCTCACTGTTTTCCAACAGATCATAGCACAAGCCAAATCACCTGCTACCATGTGGGAGACAAAAATCGTCATGTTTTGTAAACAATCTATACCTGTCAAGCCCAACACTTGTTAAAGGAAGAAGCAAGGCTCCTTTTCACTGAGAGGTCACAAGCAGAGCTGGCATCTGGGGTCAAAGGATCTAATTTCAAATCCTTAGTTCGCTGCAAGGAAACACTTTCCCTCCTTAAGCCTTGACATCTATCTCTAGGGATGATGGTATTATTATGGACCTTACAGACTTTCTAGGAAGATTAAAAGAAATGACAAACTAAAAACTATGTATAAACAGAAAACGGTTCTGTTCTCTAGTCAAAAGGTTCTTACTACTATTTTTGTCCTCCTGATCCTTATTTAGCACTCTGATGGCCACGGCAATACTGTATCAATCATGCCTCTAAATTTTTCTGTATTTTATGATGGTTTGACATCCTGGCGTCTGCAGATTTGGGAATAGACTACCCCTCCCTCTTTTAGCTGATTCCTGGAGAGAGAAAGAACCTTGCCTGGGAGTGCGCTTTTGAAATGCAGACAAACCAAACCGATCACAAGTCCCCACTTCCGCCCACCTCCTTTTATCAGGCTTCTGCAGTTGGAGACACTATTTCCCTGCCCTAAATCACCCCAGGACAAGTTACTGGATAAGAGGGGCCACCCCTGCACGCTAGAGCCTGCTGAAATTATCAAGAGATCCAACCCTAAGCCTGCTCAGCGACGCTGCTCTCACTCCTTCCTGCGGGATTAACCCTTTTGTCCACTTGCCCCTCACCCCCTCTGCCTCCTGACCGGCCCTGGTGCTTCCCGGGGTGGCCCTGCGTGTGGGGCCCAGCTTCCTGTTTCTAGGGATCTGTGTATATAAGTGTCTTCCTTCATGACAGTCATTTCCATGTCTGTATGTCTTAAGATACCTGAGTAAAACAAATTCCAGGTGCATTTTAAAACAGGTGCCCAAACAAATTTGTTTTTGGAATGAATGGATCTGTGGAGCATAAAGAGCCAAAGCGGTGAGTTTGGTGAAGCCATTTCACCTCTCTGGGCAGCAGGGTTGGCACAGGATTAGGTCACTGCTGGCTCGCTGCTGCCCCCCGGAATCACTGCAGAGCTGGGAGAAACGGCAGGTGCCTGGACCCCATCTCAGAGCAGGCACATCCGCACCTCAGTGTGGTCTTTTTTCATTAAAGCCCCTCCCATGAGTTAAATGCAGAGCCCTGACTGAGAACAACTGGTGGTCCACCTGTGAATTTCTCTCATACTTTAAAATATTATACTAAATATACACTGGGGGATTATGCAGGAAGAGAAATATTTGAGAAAGATGAATTAGACATAGAAAACTCCAAAAATATTAGACCCTATAGACAAGTCCCCCTTGGTTCAAAAAAAGAATACATTTACCATACTTTTGAAATGAAGTGGGAGGGGCAGGATTTTTTCCCATGTCTGAGCTGATTAGGAAACTACCAAACCCATTGTGTTAGGATGGTGACATGCGATAATATGGCCTTTTGGGTCTTCATTTTGGCCTTGAGCTGTTCGATGGAAACATCAGCTTCAGTGGTGTATAATTCAGTGTCTTGTATCTGGCCCCAGAGGCTGCTGAGGTAGTTTATATAATGATTTCACTCATGGGGGAAAAATTAATTGCATCTTCCTCACCAGTTGCTCAGTGCTACAGCTTCATTGGAAAAAGCCAGAATTCCCCTTAGGAGACCCAGTTTCAAGTGAATATATAGTAATGCTGAACATGGCTTTATTAATCTAGAGGCAGGTGGATCTGGAAGTAAATATCAGCAGGCTGGAGAGGTTCATTCTTGACTGACTGGTCCTTGGCCGAGCTGTGCGATCTAGGCCCCACCCTGCACCACTCTGTTCTTCAGGTTCCTTCCCTGAATGTGGAACTCGAATAATCGCATATGCCTCCTGGGCACAACGAATGAGATACTGTCTTCGGAGGGATCTGAGCTCCTTGGAGAGTATTACATAAAACTGACACACACACTCATGCACTTGGTCTCTCCATGTACATTATCAGTTTAATAAGCAGGAAACTGTAATTCCCCCTCCCCAAAATCATAATTCTACCCCACTTACTATTTTTAAGAGAAAAGCCATTTCTCTCCACTATTTCTGCTGGGAAAGTTACCGCTAATGTCCTTGACAGGTTGCAATTGCAAAAGGACATTTTGTTTCCTGTAGCCAGAGATGCTGGAACTCCATGTGTTCTATGGGAATGACCCCATTTGGGGCTCAGAGAAGACATCAGACATGTTTTCAAATGTTTGGACTCCATCAAATCCCTGTTGTGTATTCTTTTCCCTACTAATCGCTGTGGTGTTTAATTGTTAAAACCATGTGTGTTTCAAGGGAAATTGAATCCATATGTTTCTGATTCATTTGCACTGAGCTCATCAAATTGTTGTTTTATAAGAGCTGTTTGCTGTCCAGGAAGAATCCCCAAGTGCCTCTTCATACACCATTCATTGCTTTTCAACATATTTAAAACAGGAAACAAAACCCACTGTCAATACAACTACATATGCCTCCTCCTCCATCATATTCTTTTAATGATAAAAGTTTCTTCCTTGCTTGGTCAGACAAGAAGATACCTTATAAAAGGGCTTCCTAAAGTAGATTTCACAGAAACGACAGTGTGAAGATTGAACTAAACTAATGGAGGCAAGTTCCTTTTATTGGTTTTTTAAGACCCTAAATAGCAAAATATACAAAGGGGTAAAGTTCTCCTAAATTCATTCATTCAACAAGTATCTGGTAAGTACCTGCTACAGACCGAGGTGTGCTTTTAAATGGTATTTGTAGCCAAAAAAGAGAGCTTATTCTTAAGAAGCATATATTCTATGGGGCATTTCCCAAATACATTTAGATCATGAAACCAGTCCTCTGAAAGTCACTCCCGAGGAAGTACTTGTTCACAGGGGTACAAAATAGAAGTCCAGCCAATCTGAGTACCCCAGAACATGTGCTCAGATTGAAAAATATAATATTAATCAACAATTCTCTGTCTTAATATATTCTATGGGACGGAGAAAAATAAACAATTAAACAAGGTCAGGTTATTATAACTGCTATGAGGAAACTAAAGCAGTAGAATTATGGATGGGATGAGGGCTTATTTTTTTATTTCAATAAAGGAAGTGACATCTGTAATTAGCTTACATGATTATGGAGGCCAAGAGTCCCACAGTCTGCCGTCTGTAAACTGGAGAACCATGGTATAATTCAGTCTGAATCAGAAAGCTTGAGAACCAAACTTGCCAATATCCAAGGGCAGGAAAAAAAAAAAAATGGATGTCCCAGCTCAAAAAGAAAGACAATTTGCTCTTCCTTTGCCTTTTTGTTCCATTCGGGCCCCAGTGGATTGGATAGTGCCTACTCATGTTGCTAAGAGTGGACTCCTCTACTCAGTCTACTAATTAAAATGTTAATCTCTTCCAGAAATTTCCTCACAGACACACCCGGAAATTATGTTCTACCAGCTTTCTGGACATGATTTAGTCCAGAAACATAGAATTAACTGCCCTGGACAGGTAGCTCAGTTGGTTAGATAATCCAATAAACCAAGGTTGCACGTTCAATCTCTGGTTGGGGCACATACAAGAATCAACCAATATATGCATAAATGAGTGGAACAACAGATCAAGGTGTGTTTTTTTTTTTTTACTCTCTCTCTCTTCCTTCCTCTCTAAAATCAATAAATTAAAAAATTAATGTAAAAACAAGTACAGATAACTGAATGAATAAGAGAGGGGAACTTATGGGAAGATCTAGGGTAGGAGGTAAGATTGTAATTGCATTGGCAAATTTGATTTTGTGATAAAATCCCAGTAAAAGTTGTTCTGCAGCTGAAACAACTAAATGACAGCAGAGAAACTGGAAAGCATCTATGACTGGTGTTGGCGCAGACATAGGGAAGTGATCATTTTAATTTGTGCTAGCACACATGGGTAGGAGGATGACAATGAAGAATAGAGGAACAGCGTGATGATGAAGACAATTTGGGGCATTCATTTGGTCACTTCTGATTAAGGGTTTTGTTGATTCCTAATGAAGAAGTTAAGACTGTGTTATTAGGACTTGCTTGGGTGTGTTTATGCCCAAGGCATTTTAGAGGACTTTTTTTTTTCTTTTCCTGTCCAGAACTTTTTCCAATCAGGAAGTACCTCTTCCTGGCCTGGTGGCCTTGTTTTGTCATAGTAAGCCTAGACTGTCCAGTTAAAGTGTACTATTCCCTGGGCCCAGTGACTGGTCAAAGGGGAGCAAACAAGATCCAAGCTGGACCAGTCAGAGCTATGACAAAACTATGCAACCTTTGCAAAAACAAGATGATAATTTAATCTTTGGAATCCACCCTTGCTTAAAGCAAATGCTGCTTCTGGACTATTAATTAAAAAAACCCATATATTCTCTTTTTGAGCTTAAGCTACTTGCTATTTTTTCCTTATAATCTCAAAAACATAAGAGCCCTAACAAACTATTATTTAATTTGATTATATGTTCTATGTATATAATTTATTTCAAAGGGTAAACAAATTCTATTTTTTGTTTCCTTTGTCAAGTTCCAGGTAGGGTGCTCCTTTTGGTGTTGCTAAAGTTAGGTACCTATAATGAGATGTTGTTAGGAGCCCAGACTGGAGCCATCTGGTAAAGCAGCAATCCTTACAGACTGTTCCCTGAATGCATCCTATCTCCCTGTGTGAATACCCTATCAGTATCCCAATAATAGTAATGAAAGAACTCATAAATAAATGAATGACTGACCTATTTGTGCGCAGGATCCTCAGTATGCTACAAGATAGTGCCCTTCCTACTAATGATAAAACCTAGGGTACCTTTATGTGTAAGTGCTACTGAGCTGCAATCAGTTGGAGGCTGGGAGAGGGAAATCTTTCATGCTCGAAAGTTATATTAAGTCTGGGAAACACAAGACCTCAAAAACTTCCCACTGATTATGAGTTCTAATCTCAACTTTATCACAGGCTTCTTACATAACCTTGGGTCACTTACATTCTCTCATTTCAGTCTTACCTTATCCCATTTTTGCACAAAGACTTGTTTTTTTCCAACCTTAAAATTATGGGTATTCTGCCAAAAGACTGCACAGGGTATTACACGACAGAGCAAATAAAATGATTGAAATGTATTTTGAAATTATAAAAGCATCCTAAAATTGTTTGGCAGCACTCTGTGGGGCTATTTCCTGTGAATTGGCCAAAGGTGTACTGGTATCATCCAGAACAAAGCAGCCCAAGCCAGCTCTCATGGCTTTAATGCCAACCTATTTTATGATCTTAGACAAGACAATCTTTCTGAGCTTCAATTATCTCAAAATACCATCTACATAACTTTGTCAAAAAGAATTAGAATAAAAATACATTTGTGATTAAATCAGTGTCTTGTAAATAGATATAACATTGACCCAAATGTTTAACTATGAGGGAAAGGATTCTGTGTCAAGTCATCATTTTATACTCAGTGGAAGCACACAGTAGGCTCTCAGGACATATTTGTTGACTAACGGTTGATTAATAGACTTAATAAATGGATAATAAATCACTTATTTTAAGTTTCCCAAATCCTAGCATTAAAACTTAGAGCAAGGATCCTTGTTACACACTGACTAATTTCAAACAAACTCAAGTCCTTCCTCCTTTCAACTGAGAAGAATAGGCAACTTTGCTGTATCTCTTCATTTGTAATGGTCAATTTTATATGTCTCCTTAACTGGTCACAGGATGCTCAGGTATTTGAGCTGACATTAGTCTTGGTAGGTCTAGGAGGATGTTTTTGGATGAGATTAACATTTGAATTGGTAGACTGAGTCAAGGAGCTAGCTCTCCCTAATGCAGGGGCACCTCATGCAATCAGTTGAAAGCCTAACTGAATAAAAAGGCTGACCCCTGCCTGCAAGTATGGGAAATTCCTCCTGCCTTATGGCCTTTAAACTGAGACATCAACCTTTTCCTGCTTTCAGACTCAAACTGAAACATTCACATCCCCTTTTGTCTTAAGCCTGCTGGCCTTTGGCTGGATCATTGGTTCTCCTAGTTATCAGTCCTTTAGACCAGGACTAGAACTATACATCATTGGTTCTCTTGGGTCTCCAGCTTGCCAACTCACCTTGCAGATCATGGGTCTTGTCAGCCTCATAATCGCATGAGCCAATTCTTTATAATAAATCATATATGTATCTCTTATTGGTTCCATTTTTCTGGAGAACCTTGACTAATATACCATCTAAGAAAGACAAATGGACTACTGTCTCATCAGTATTGAGTATACACAGTGGATCTATTAAAATACTAGTTTCTGTCAGGTTATAAAATAACAGATGTAGTCTATATACTTTGAGAATCTTACAATTGAAAATAACCAGAGGATCTTACAACATAAAACAATAAATGCCTGTGTAGCACACAGATGGTAAAAGAAAGTCACAAGAATATAGGTTCATTTGTTTAAGTAGTGAGTCAGTCAATGAATAGCAATAGGCATTGTTGGAAACACCAGGACTACTTCAGCAAGAGGTGTGGAACTTCTGTTATATGGGCATACCCAGCATCGACAATGTTCCCCATAAGCACTTTAGCTTATGCTGGTCAGTGAAGGCTTAACAGGGGGGAGAGCTGACATTTTGTTGTGATAAAATATACAGTAAATAATATAAAATTTACCATTGTAACCATTTTTTTTGTGTTTACAGTTCAGAGGCATTAAGTTCATTCATGTTGTTAAGCAACCGTCCATCTCCAGAACTCTTTTCATCTTCCCAGACAGCAACTCCATACTCCTTAAACACTAACTTCTCACTCCTTCCTTTCTTCAGCCCCTGAGAACCACCATTCTACATTCTGTCTCTGAATTTGACTACTTTATGTACCTCATATACATGGACCCATACAATGCTTGTTCTTTTGTGTCTAGCTTATTTTACTTAGTAATATGTTTTCACGGTTAATCCATGTGGTAGCATGTGTCAGAATATCTTTCCTTCTCTTCCTTTTTAAGACTGAATAATGTTCCATTGTACAAATATACCACATTTTGTTTATCTCTACTTCCTTTAATAGACACTTGGGTTGGCTCCACTTTTTGGCTATTGTGAATAATGTTGCAATGAATATGGGTGTAAACATGTTTGTTCAAGTAGAACACTGGAATTGAGTCAAAGCATAAAGGGAATTCCAAAAGTAACACAAGATGAAGGAGGGTATTCCAAAGAAATGTGATCATTCCTAACACATTTCAGGAACTTCAAGTGGTCCACTATGGCTATTCCTGTAGGTAAATGATAGGCAATGAGGGAGAGAAATAGGCACATACTAGATCATAAAAAGAACTTTGAAGTTTATACAAATGCTTATGGGGGAAAACATGCAGATATTTAAGAGGAGAGAATTAATGGCTTACTTTATAACTAGTCTTAAAACCCATAGTGGGTGATAAGGATATAAATGGTGTTGTAGATCATCTCCCAAGATGATCCCCCGTGATCTCTGCCTCTGATGTAAATGCATTTCCTACAGTACATAGAGCTGACTTATACAACCAATAGGATATTGTGAAAATGTCAACATATGACTTCCAAAACTAGGTCATAAAAGACATGTGGCTTCCCCCTTGCTCTCAATCACTTACTCCAGAGGAAGCCAGCTGCTATGTGGTAAGGACACTCACCTTGCCCTTTGGGGAGGTCTCCATGGTGAGAAAGTGAGGCCTTCTGCCAACAACCAGCACTAATTCATGAGGCATATGAATGAGTCACATTAGAAGTGGGTCCAGCAGCACTAGTCAAACCATGATCAGGGACACTGAGTCAGAACCACCCAGCTAAGCTTCTCCAGAACTCCTGACTCACAGAAACTGTGTGATAATGTTAAATGTTTACTATTTTAAGTCACTAAGTATTGGGGTAATTTGCTACTGAGTGGCAGCTAACAGCTACATGTGGTCACAGCATTGTCTATGCCCCAGCAAACTTGTCCATTTTTGGACATGGCCTGGGATTTCTCTCCTCTTTCCCATGCTTTCTCATATTTTCCTCTCCACTTGCAATGCCCATCCCCTATGTCTGCATAGGGAAACCCTGCTTTCATTTCCAAGAACTGGTGAAGTCATTCCTAATTCTCCCCAACTGAATGTAGTCTCTACCACACTTAGATGGGCCTTTGGTATTATAAAAGTTACAGCAATGATAAAACCAAAGATGGTGTAAAGCAAATTGCTCAAATCAAAGGATGCAAAATCAAATGAACATCATGGAGGAGGCATGGGATAATTCCTGACAGGTGATACATAACTCAAAGCAGACCAATAGCACATCGGACAGCATGCTACCCTTTCCTCAATCTATTTTCCATCCAGTGAAGAGTAACTGCTAACCACTGTCACAGAGATTTTGGGATTATACTGTAAACAGTACATTGATGTGGCCTTGTTATCTTAGAACCATCCTGAAACAAGTATTTTGCTTCTTAAAACAAACAAACAAACAAAAAACCTGTTTCAGGATGGTTCTGAGATGTCAAGGCCATATCATTGTACTGTTCTGTTACTCCAACATGAGTAACAAAACAAACCAAGCAAACTAACACCCAACTCTTAGTGCAGAAGCCTGTTAATTTGGAACTGTGGCCAGAGAAGGCAATAGGAGCTTCCACCCCCTTTTCTCCAATTTCAGTTCCTTGGTGGAACTTTCTGCGGAAGTGATGTTCAAAATGAATATGGCTGCTGGTAGATAGGGGGGGAAGGCTCACCTAGCATTGGGTGGACTGAGCCAAGTGTCCTGTTGAGGAAGAGGTGTGCCGATTACAATGAGTCTGAGGGCATTATTCAGGCAGAAGGCAAAGAAGGGCCTACTACAGCAACCTCAGGGGATATCTGTGGCTCAACCATTTTATTGACCTTTTATCCTTTCTCTGCTTTCAAAAGCAATGAATCTGTTCCCCACTGATCCATTTTCCCAAGTTTACATCATTATAAATGTGGGATGATTCCCATTTGTTTAATTTACTCGTAATGCTCAATTCCTAATTGCTTCAACTCCTTTGCTTCAAGAAAGCACAAATCTGAAAGTCTTCCACCCCACATATGACAGCACCAATACCTCCAATGTAATTACTCATAACCACACGTGATAAATATTTTAAGCTTAACCTGTATTGTGTGGAGGCAAGACAGTCATGATAGCATCCTATAGATAATATCCATCTCCACAGAATTTTTCTCCTTTTGTCTGATTGGGCACATTCTGCCTCATTATTATTTGTGTGTTTATATTTTTACTACTAATTCAAGTTTTCTTAAACATTGAAAATTCACAATATATCTTATTTTCATCCCTGTAAGCACCTCACCCTGTTTCTGGTCAGTAATAATATTGGTTAATATTTACTGGACTTTTTTCATGTACTAGACATTGTTCTAGACACTCTACTTGTGTTAACACATTTATATTTCACAACAACCCTTAAAAAGATATACCATTATCATCCTCAGTTCACAGAGGAGAAAACTGAAGAACAGAGAGGCTTGCATACCTTGCCCACTCAACATCTATTTATAAAGTAGTTTCAACTCAAACAATTCTATTTCACAACCCATTTTCTAAGATAATATGCAATATTGCTTCTCTGGTAGGTTCTCCTTTAAAGAAATTTTTGTTGAATAAGTGTTATTGAATGGACTAAATTAAATTAAGGGAAGAGAGCTTTTTCAATAGATACCAATAATTTGCCGGGAGAAATTGTGCCTGGTAGATACAGAGAATAAATCAGCACTACTTAAAACATGGCCTTCGTACTTTATTTGAGCTAGTTAAGCGAGTGAGTCATTTTTCTCCAAGGCTTGCATATTTATCTTATTTACTTTAAGACAAATTGCCAAGCATTTCCTCTGCAGCAAAGATCAGATATCACTCTTATTTTATTTTTGGCTATTTTAGTCTATTCTAGTATATTTTATTCCATTGCTATATATAATCTCTCTTAAGGGAGCTAAAAATGTTTAAACAGTAAAGAGTTAAAGAAGCCCCTGACTACAGTTACTGGATGATAAAAGAGCTCTTCCACCCGGAGAAACCTACTCTAAACTAAGGCTTAATAATTGATTTAATAACGGGTGATAGAAATGTGGATACAAAGAGTGTGAATATGCTTTTGTTGGTTTTTCCACTTTCTCTGATGCTCTATTTGATAGCTAGGATGACAAATTACATAGATGCAGTCATAATGGTAAAGGAAAAAGAAGTGCCATTTTGACAATACTAACAATTACCAAATCCCATCATGTGGGGCCTGTCGAAAGTACTATAATCCCATGAAAATACAAATTTTATCTGTGCACTGTTTGAACTCCAGGATTTTACCCCATCATTAAACCAACTGAACTGCACCAACTGAGCCATTTGCAATTCTGATAAGAATCAGAGCAGAAGTGTTTTTGGACCAAAGGGACAGGCTCTGCCTCTGTTTGCTCTGAGTGTGTTGGCCTGCGTGAGACCTCTGCTCCTTTGTCTTGCCGGCAACTGAGTTAGGACAGCCTAGTTCACAGTTCGCCTGAGCATACACTGAAAGGAAGCGGCAGACCAGAAAGCCCTTGTTCTGGAGCTACGGGGAAGGCCGGTGATGAGGCTATTTGTCTGCTTCCCCCTCCCCTCCCCCCCCACCGCAAACAGGAAAAGAGAAGTGTCTGTCTGTTTGCAGGGAAGCAACACGCTCTCCTCATAATAGGCACGTTTCTTCCAGTTTAAGCGGGTTTAAACTGTCCAACTGTGTTTGTAAATCTTCTAAAAGAATGTGATTTTAGAAACACTCCAAATTCTTAAAACATGTCATTTATAAATGGGCATCTTTGTTCCAAAAGCTTTCTTTATCAAAAAAATGTACTTTCCTGTAACTGGTACTTTCAGAATAGAATTTGATTTACAAACCCAAATTCACTAACTTTTAAAATTCCACAGAATGCATGCAGTTGAAAAGGAAATAAATACTAACTTTAAACTCATTTTGTAAATAAGACAGAGTTTTCCATATCATAATTAAGTGGGGAACTTCTGATTCCAGACTTGCTTATCCCCATAATGAAAGTGACTGTCAGAGATCAGTGACAACTCAGAAGGGAGGCACCTCATTGCCTGATGAGGCCCATTTTTAATCTCAATCTAATTTTAGTGCCCAGCACTAAAATCTGCATGATTATTAGATTTATCTGAATAATAAAATAATAAGTGATTATAATGAACAATAAACTTATTAATAATTAGTTACTGCTAAATTGGTTTTATCACTGCCCACCTCGTATTTACACCTAATAAAATATAATGTTAGATTTCAAGAGGCAAGTAATAATGATAACATCATAGTAAAATCCTTATGGGATCTTATTATTCCATACAGTCAATACTTTGCTGCTCAAATAACAGTCACCATACTCGGATGAGCATTAACATAGAGTGCACCATTTCTCCAGTCTAAAGATAGTCTAATATGAAGGTGCTAGCTCTGTCCTCTCCTATCAAAATTCTAAAGGTATTTTCCTGTTTTTAAAATAATAATTAAAATCTCATTTTCAGGCACCTAGATTAGATAGCTACATATACAAACAAGGGAATTTACTAGAATATAATTGTAATAAGCACTTCTCCACTTCTCCCTCCCCCCCCCAAAAAAAAATAAAGAAAGAAAGAGAAAAAAGGGGGGAAAAGAAAAGAAAGCAAACACAAATATTTACCAAGAGATTACAGGTTGAATAAATGAGTTTGTTTGAATATATAATATGAAAAAGATGCATATTGTATATTTAAATAAAAATATAAGCAAGTTTCACAGTGAGTAGTATATATCTCATTTTTTGAAAAGGAAGAAATGAAGAGAGAGGAAAAGAGGGAAGAAGGAAGGAGGAAGGGAAGAAAGACGGAAAGAAGAAGGGAGGGAGGAAAAGAAGGAGGAGAGAGAGGACAGCTTAAATGTTCACATGAGCTCAAAGTACATGGAAGTACGCTGAGTAAATGGTTAACACTGTTCTGGAGGTAGAATTTGAGAAGCGAGAAGCATTAACCAACAATTTCTTTATAAACCTCTGTTTTGTTTTATTCACTACAGCAAGCTTTTATTATTTTAGAATTTTAAATAAGTAGAAAAGGACACAAAGTCTAAAGCAAACAATGACAACAATAAAAACTTTCATCTGAGCCCTGACTAGTGTGACTAAGTTGGTTGGAGTGCCGTTCCATAACCAAAAGTCCCAGTCAGGGCACATACCAAGGTTTTGGGTTTGATACCCAGTCTGGACACATATGTTCCCAGTCCAGGCATGTACGGGAGGCAACTAATCAACGCTTCTCTCTCGCATCACTGTTTCTCCCTCTTTCATCCCCTCTATCTCTTCTCTCTAAAAAAGCAATGAAAAAATGTCCTCAGGTGAGGATTTAAAAAAAAAGCAACTTTCACCTGAGTTTCCTTGACTTCACAATTCCCAAGCATGAGAAAGGATATAACTATTTTATATTCATGTGTATCCTTCACAGGTACACATTAAGATAAAACAACAACTGAACAGGTTACTGAGTTGGAACATCAGGAAAAAATATTTCCTTTAGAGGCAATTAGTTTATATTTATTGACTATCTAGCTTTAAATAAAGGGTATATATAATATTTGATATTTATATCATTCTTCACTATTGACAAAGAGATTTTACATGCACCATTTAATTTAATCTTCAAAGCATAAACCTCAGGATTACTCAGTCAAAGAAGTTAAGTGCCTGTGAACATCCCCCAGTTCTACTATCAATAAAAATTAAACTTTGATTTGAATTGATTAGATGGACAAGAATGCAGTGCTGTCACTATTGAGGAAAAGATAGATTTCTTGTGGGAATCCTGTATGAAGGATGCATTTGTGCAATATACAAAGCCACCATAAGTATTAAATTCTATAAATAACACAAGTAATAATAGCAGATGATTCATGCTTGGTATAAGTAACTTACAAAAAATAAGTGTTTTCAGTTGTTCTGTAGGCTTTATAAATGATGGTAATTAAAGTCTTGGGCTTATAAGGCAAATGTCATCAGTTGACTGAGTTATGGTAACTATTCTCTCCGGTATAAAGGACATTTCTGGACTCAGGGCTCCAGAGCTAATAGATTGCTCTAGGCTGTTGTAGTTCACTTTTCCTATTATGGTAGATCCAGGAAAAACAAAACATTTTAGATAGGAAAACAGCAATAGAAGAGTTGGTTCTGTTAGGAAATACATTGTTTTAGTTCTTATATCTTGGGTAAAGAGAGAAATGTGTATTATAAGGCTTTCTACTGCTATTAATAATTTTGCCTCATGCTTGCAGTAACTGAAAAGTGTTGATGGGTAGGCTGGGTGACTCTTACAATGTTATTTTGTTGCAGGTGAAAGAGAAGCCAAAAGGAATCCTGGGTGCTAGTCATTCAAAAGTTGTAGTAGGAGAAAAACCTCATCTTCTTTGACTCACACTGCCCTAGGTTTCATCTAATTAAAATATTCAACTTGGTTTTGTTTATGGCTTTATTTCTAGTGGCCAGCACAGAACTTGGCTCTAAACAGATATTCCATAAACATATGCTGAATAAAGAATGAATGGAACGCTAGAATGTTCTAGCCAGAAACACCTGTCCAGTCATCGTGTCTGAGCTCTGCTGCTACATGTAGAATACTGCGATGTTGAGAGGTAACTTCTGTGTTGTACAGACGAATAGTAACTCAAGTAGGTCTTGTCAAAGTTTGCTGACATTCTAAACCATGGTATCTTTGTGTTCTTAATTATATGTACATGTCAACTATCTTTAAGTAGAAGTGGCCTAACTTGGGGATGGGAGATTAGAAAAATCTCCTTGATGTTCCCTCCTTTCAATTTAAATCATTTCCAAATCACATCCACCGCAGCTTGATTGCCAGAAGGAAAGCGGATGACGAATCTCTGTGATTGAATTTTCAAATAGAGTGTTCTGGTGACATAGATCAAGAAGATAGGGTTAAATTTTTAATTGTGCTTCAGACTCATTCAATGATTTATAGTAGCAATTCTCAAAGTGTGGTCCACAGACCAGCAGCATTAGCATCACCTGCAAACTTGACAGAAATGCACACAGTAGCGTCCTATCCCCTACTTACTGAATCATAAATTTTTAACAAAATATAACACAAGGCACCTAGATTTTGATAGCCTCTGGCTTAGAGTATGCCATCAGTCATCTCTCTACATTGTCACATCAGGAAAGCTGTGTTTCCTGTTGTCCCAACCTATCCAGCTGTCATGGACTGCATGTTTGTGTCCCCTCAGAATTCATATGCTGAAGCCATAACCTCCAGGGTGACAGTATGTAGAAGTGTGGTTTTGAGGGAGTAACTAAGTTTATTGAAGTTGTGAAAGCAATGTTCCCAGATGCGATAAGCATCCTTATCAGATGAGGAAGAGACTAGAGCTCTCTCTCTCTCTCTGCCATGTGAGGACACAGCAAAAAGGGGGTCTTGGCAAGGAAGGAAGCAGGTTTTCACCAGGAACCAAGCTGGCCAGCACTTTCAGCCTCGAGAAGTGTGAGAAATGTCTGCCATTTAGGCTGTCCAGTCTCTGCTTTGTTGTTATGGCAACCCAACCTAACTAAGACATTATCTTAGGAAGCAACTGAGGTATTTTTATGAGATTCCGACAGCAACTTATCATATAGTATCTTTAATATACATATAAAGTTGGCTCTATTAGTTCTACTGTACCATTGCCGTGTGGCATATATTTTAGTTTTCCTTCCCTCTTGCCCTTACCTCCCCGCCAGAGCATTGATAGGTAATCTGCATTTAACTATCTTTGTTTTCTCATTCATTTAAACCAATAACCAATAGCACTTATCTTCAGATCCACTGAGCAAGTATAGAGAGGAAGTCTGGAACTAAGCAAAAACACTTCCAGGTGGGCGGGAAACCCTAGACCATGGTTTCAGCAGCCCCGTCTCCCAATCTGCAGGGCTTAACAATCTCTGATGTCCACTGTCTCAGACTTGCACAAGCACTTCAGAGAAAAAAAGGAGGTCTCTCCTTCAAGTTATTTATACTCAAATGGCATTTAGATGGATCTAGGAGCAGACCTGGAAATGGCCATTTTGGGGTGTATATTATGATACAGCAATGTTTGTAGGCTTGCTACAAATATTGTGGGCAAGAAATATTTTTAGAAAGATGTAAAACAACAGTGAGATTTGACACACCCTTACAAAGGCCAAATTCTGGAATACTGACAACTTCAAATGCTGACAAGGATGTAGAAAAACATGAAATCTCAGTCATTGCTGGTGAATGCAAAATGGTACCCACTTTGGAAGACAGTTTGGTGGTGTCTTGCAAAACTAAATGCACTCTTACCATATGTTCTGGAAATCTTACCCCTTACCATTTACCCAAAGGAGTTAAAAACTTATGTTCATATACAGCAGCTTTATTTATAATTACCAAAATTCAGAAACAACCAAGATGTCCTTCAATGGATAAATGGATACATAAATGCCGGTACATCAAACAATGAAACATTATTCAGTGCTTAAAAATATGAGCTATGAAAAGACAGAGAAGAACCTCAAATGCATATTAGTAAGCAAAAGAAACCAATCTGAAAAGTCTCTGTGAAATAATTAAATATATATATATATACATTTATATGTATAAATATAAATACCCCAGTTTCTGGAAAACAGTTCTTGAAATTTTTGTAATTTCCTAAGTGATCAGAGCACTAGGAGCATCTTTTTTTTAACAGGGCAACTTTGAGTGGGCTCCTGGATGGGAGCTAGTCACCAGGAAGACCAAGCCATGGTTAGAAGCTTGGAATTTTCAGCCTCACCCAGAGCCCACATCCTCCAGACAGGGGAGAAAGGCTAGAAATGAAGTTTGTAACTGATTATATCCACATGAGGAAGCCTCCATAAAATCCCAAAACTATGGGATTCAGAGAGCTTCCAGCTGGCAAACACATCTATTTCCCAGAGCAGTGATGCATCCCAACTCCATGGGGATAGAAGCACCTGGGCTCAGGACCCTCCAGACCTCACCCTGTGTATCTCTCTCTCTAGCTGTTTATCTGTACCTTTTATTATGTCCTTTAGTAAACAGTTAAACACAAGTAAAGTGCTGTGAGACATGATAGCAAATTAATCAAATCTGAGGAGGAGTTCGTTGGAACCTCCAACCTATAGCCATTTGTCAGAAGCATAGTTGATAACCCGAGCTTGCAACTGGTGTCTGACGTGGCAGAGGGAGCATTCTTGTGGGACTGAGCCCTTACCTGTGGGATCTGATACTATCTCCCAGTAGAATTAAGTTGTAGGACACCGAGGTGGTGTCAAAGATTTCTTGTTGTGGGGGAAAACATCCACATGTTTGGTGACCGGCAGTGTCAGAAATGAAGTGATCTTGTGAAGCAGTAAAGGAGACACACAGGGAAGAAACATAGAGTAAGGATGAGCTAGGTTTTTTCCTATATGAGAAGGAAAAAGTTGAGTTTTTCTATTATAGCTACATACTGTGTGATTTCAACCCTATGACATTCCAGAAAAGGCAAAACTATGGAGACAATAAGATGATCAGGGGTTGCCAGGGGTTAGAGGGAAGGACTGAACAGGTGAAGCACAGAAGGTGTTTAGAGAAGTAGAACTACTCTGTAGTGTACTACAGTGGTTGGTGCATGTCCTTATATACTTGTCTGAACATGAAAGTGAACCCTGATGTAAACTATGGACTTTGTTTGATGATGATTTGTCAATGTAGGTTCAGTCTCATTATGAATGTCCCTCTGGTTGGGGATGTTGACAATGGGTGAGGCTATGGGGGTGGGGAGCAGAGGTATAGTAAAATCCCTGTACCTTCCTGTCATTGTTACCGTGAACCTAAAACTGCTCTAATAAAGTCTTAATAAACTTTTTTTTAAATGTATTTTATAGGTTAGAAAGTAATAACTGCTCAAAAAACAAAAGGGAGCCAACTTGAACATGATAAATGAAGCACCATTAGATTATAACACAAAGTATAAAAAAATCCATGAGTCCATACTGATAAAAATATGTTATTGCATAAACAAAAGGGGGACAAGAAACAAATCCTCTGCTGCTCCTCCCTGTAAGAGGTGGGATGCTCTAGGGGACTTGCTTCTTGGAAAAAGAGCAGAGTATTGAAAAGAGAAAAAAGGAAACTTACAGTGGATCAACCTTGCAAACACTACCTTGGCAGGTGATTCAAGTCAACATCATCAGTGGTAAGTTATTTTAATAGCATGTACCCTTGATATGATGTAATGAGAATGGTAACCTATATCCCCAATCTAATCACAAGGAAAATATCAGACAAATCCAAACTAAGGGACATTCTATAAAACACTTGACCAACACTGCTTAAAACCATCAAGGCCATTGGAAACAAGGGAAGCCTGAGAACTTGTAACTGACCAGAAGAGACTAAGGAGACATGATGATTAAATGCAACATGGCATCCTGAATGGATCCTGCCTGGAACAGCAGAATGATATTGGGGTAAGGCCAGTGAAATCCAGATAAAGAGTGGCTGTCTTTATAGCAAGGTACCAATGTCGGTTCTTTAGTTGTGACAAATATACCACACTAATGTAAGATGTTAACAACAGCAGAAACTGGGAAAGGGGTATTTGGGAGCTCTCTTTACTATCTCTGAAACTTTTTTTTACAAATCCAAAAGTATTCCAAAATTTTTAAAATTCTATTAGAAGACTAAGCTGTTATCATTTAACACCAAACCTAATCCAACTTCTTCATTTGTGAAGACAAGGAAAGTGGGACCCATAGACCTTGACCAAGTTTACACTTTCATCTTTTCATAAATGTACATACACTTCAGTTCTACTCAAGGGACCTACTTTCCCAAACTCTCTGCTGCACAGAATAAAGAAGATAAAGCAGGTTAAAGAGTTTTCAGAATCTAAGAATATAGCTTATTATGGTTAGTTTTATATACTTCAAGAAAAACTGATGTGCAAAAATTATAATACAGATATGTCAGGGAATACTAATCTACTCACTAAATGTTTTTGTTTGTTTAATAAAAAAAAAATTTACCCAAGTTCCCATAATAGCAAACGTCTGTATTGAACTAGTAAATTATTTACCCACTTTTCCAGATACAGCTCCTTTTTACAAATAATTTATGCCTACAATACTGCTCTCACAACAAGTTGTTCCTAGATTTAGATTTTCAACTCTATTCCTCTTTTTGAATATTTGTTACTTAGAGTAAGCAAGGTACCTGAAATATTTCACTATATTAAAACTTCAAACAAATAGACATTCTTATTGGGGAAATAAATGTCTTTGTATTTTACTCATTAATTTTTTGTTTTGTGCATAATGAAAATCTCCAGGATTTATACTTTTTAGTGAAATATCATGTCTACCTGAAATCTGTAGTCTAAGCTATAGAAAATTAGAATACAGAGAATTATTGTGTAAACATCATTAATCAAGATCTTTAATTATATATGTTGGTAAAACCCATGATCTAAACTTATCTGTGAAATAGCAAATTTAAACTGATTCCCTGGAGAAAAAGAATAAATGAAGTATGATGCTCATAGGGTCATTTTATAGAAGACAATCAGCATATTTAGCTGATACCAATTTCTAAATCACTTCACTTTCCCTCTGGTGGTTGGAAAGTAACTTTTATCATTGCAGCCATTAAGTAATTCCATTTGACCTTAGTGTTTGTGGCAAAATGTAACCCAGGGCAGCTCTAACAGAAGGTTTCCTAGTCAGCTGTTGGCTTGTTTTTAACATTCGGCTTCTTCCTGGGGATCCTCCTGTAAAAAAGAACAATTCATCTACTGCTCACACCAGCACCACATGTTCACACAGCTTTTAAAAGTGCATGTACTCCTTTCTTGGACCCTAAGAATTAGGTCAGCGGAAAGGCACCCACAAGAGAGACGACCTCCTGCAACCATGTTCTGGCAAGAGCAAGCCACACTCTGTATCCAACACACCTTTAATTAAGACCCTCTACATGGGGATGCCCGTTCGGTGGTTATTTTAAAGAAAGTTTTCCTTGCATTGAAACAAAATCCTTTTTATTTATTATTATTTTTTATTTATTTTTATTCCCCTCTACCCACCCTCTCCCTCCTCACCCACACAATCACCACAATGTTGTCTGTGTCCATGAGACATTTTTCTTTTTTTGCTCGATCCTTCTACCCCTTAACCTCCACCCAGAGCTGTCAGCCTGCTCACTATCTATTAGTCTGTCTCTTTTGTGCTTGTTAGTTCAGTTTGTTAGATTCCACATATGAGTGAAATATGCAGATATTTGTCTTTCTCTGACTGGCTTATTTCACTTAGCATAATGTTATCCAGGTCCATCCATGTTATTGCAAAAGGTAAAATTTTATTCTTTTTTTTATGGCTGAGTAGTGTTTCATTTGGTAACTGTACCACAGTTGTTTTATCCACTCATCTACTGATGGACCCTTGGGCTGCTTCCAAATCTTGGCTATTGTAAGTAATGCTGCAATAAACATAGGGGTGTTTATATTCTTTTAAATTAGTGTTCTTGGTTTCTTCAGATAAATTCCCAGAGGTGGAATCATTGGGTAATAAGGCAGTTCCATTTTTAATTTTTTGAGGTATCTCCATACTGCTTTTCATAGTGTCTGCACCAATCTGCATTCCCACTAACAATGCAAAAGTTCTGCTTTTTCGCCACATCCTCATCAGCACTTGTTGTTTGTTGATTTATTGACGATAACCACTCTGGCAGGTGTGAGGTGACATCTCATTGCGGTTTTAATTTGCATTTTTCTGATGATAAGTGACATTGAGTATTTTTTCATATGTCCATTGGCCATCTGTGTCTCATCTTTGGAGAAGTGTCTATTCAGGTCTTTTGCCCATTTTTTAATTGGGTTGTTTGTTTTATTGGTATTGAGTTTCATAAATTATTTATACATTTTGGATATTAATTCCTTTTCATATGTATCAGCAAAAATGTTCTCCCATTCAATGTGTTGTCTTTTTATTTTTTGATGGTTTCCTTTGTTGTGCAAAAACTTTTTAGTTTGATTATTTCCATTGTTTTTTTGTCTTTTGTTTCCCTTGCCTGAGGAGATATATCAGATAAAATATTATTATGAGCAATGTTTCAGTTTTTACTGTCTGTGTTTTCTTCTAGGATTTTTATGGTTTTGGGTCTAATATTTAAATGTTTAATGAATTTTACATTTATTCTTGTGTGTGGTGTTAGAGATGGTCTAGTTTTATTTTTCTTCACATATCTGTCCAATTTTCCCAACAGCATTTATTGGATAAACTATCATTAGCCCATTGTATGTGCTTGTTTTCTTCATAGAATATTAATTGACTATAAAGGTGTGGGTTTATTTCTGGGTTCTCTATTCTGTTTCATTGATTTATATGTCTGTTTTTATGCCAGTACCATGCTGTTTTGATTACTATGACCTTATAGTATAGTTTCATATTAGGTAGCTAATTCCTCCAACTTTCTCAGGATCACTGTTGCTAAGCAGAGCCTTTTGTGGATCCATACAAAATTTTTGAAATATTTGTTCCAGTTCTGTAAAACAGGACATTGGTATCTTGATAAGAATTGTGTTGAATCAATAGATTGCTTTGTGTAGTATGGGCATTTTAATGATATTAATTCTTCCTGTCCATAAACATGGTATGTGCTTCCACTTATTTGTATCTTCTTTGGTTTCTTTCTTCAGTGTCTCATAATTTCCTGAGTATGTTCTTTTACATTCTTGGTTAGATTTATTCCAAGGTATATTATTCTTTCTGAAGCAACTGTCAATGGGATTGTTTTTTTAACTCCCCTTTTCAATAGTTCATTATTAGCATATAAAAATGCAAATAATTTCTGGATATTAATTTTGTATGCTGCTAATTTGCTGAATTCATTTATCAGTTCTAGAAGTGTCTTGGTGGAATCTTTAGGGTTCTCTGTGTACAGTGTCATGTCACCTGCAAATAATGACAGTTTTACGTCTTCCTTTTCTATTTGGATGCTTTTTATTTCTTTTTCTTGTCTGATTGCTATGGCTATCAGTAGTATGTTGAATAAGAGAGGTGAAAGTGGACACCCCTGTTTGCTCCCAATCTTAAGGGGGACACTTGTAGTTTTTGCCCATTGAGTATGACTCTGGCAGTGAGTTTGTCATATATAGTCTCTATTATGTTTAGCTATATTCTTTCTATTTTACTTAACTGAGAGCTTTCTGTCATAATGGCTTTTATCAAATGATTTTTCTGCATCTATTGATATAATCCTGTTGTTTCTGCCCTTCATTTCATTTATGTGGTGTATCACATTTATTGATTTCTGAATATTGTTCCAACGTTGCATTCCCAAAGTAAACCCCACTTGAAAATTGTGTGCGATCTTTTTAATAGATTGCTGTATTTGGTTTGCTGATATTTTGTTGAGGATTTTAGCATCTATGTTCATCAGGGATATTGGCCTATACTTTTCTTTATTTGTATTGTCTTTATCTGGTTTTTGTGTTAGTATAATGCAGGCCTTATAAAGAGATTGGGAGTCTTCCCTCCTCTTAAATTTTTTGGAATAGTTTGAGAAGCACAGACGTTAGATCTTCTAACTTGTTCACAGGTGGTAAGACTCACCCGTGAAGCCATCCAGTCCAGAGATTTTGTTTCTTTGGAGGTTTTTTGTTTGTTTGTTTGTTTGTTTGTTTTACTGCTTATTTCACTAGGTATAATCTGTCTATTCAGATTCTCTGATTCTTCCTGATTTCCATCATTGTATGTTTCTAAGAATTTATCCATTTCATCCAAGTTGTCCAGTTAGTTGGCATATAGTTGTTTGTAATATTTTCCTACATTTTTTGTATTTCTTTAGTGTTAGTTGTTATTTCTCCTCTTTCGTCTCTGATTTTATTTATTTGTGTCCTCTCTTCTTTTCTTGGTGAGTCTGGTTAAAAGTTTGTCAGTCTTGTTTACCTTTTTAAAGGACCAGCTCTTAGATTCATTTGTCTTTTTATTGTTTTCTTAGAGTCTATTTCATTTATTTCTGCTCAATCTTATTATTTCCTTCCTTCTACTTACTTTTAGCTTTGTTTGTTGTTCTTTTCAAGTTCTTTTAAGTGTAAAGTTAATTATTTATTTGAGCTTTTTCTTGTTTTGAGATAGGCCAATAATGCTGTGAATTCCGCTCTGAGGATTGCTTTTCCTGTGTCCCACAGACTTTGGATTCTTGTGTTCCCATTTTCATTTGTTTCAAGGTATCTTTGGATTTCTTCCTTGATCTCATTTTTGACCCATTCATTGTCTAATTTGATGTTATTTAGCTTCCATGTCTTTGTGTTATTCTTGTGATTGTTTTCAGTGTTATTCTTGTGATTGATTTCCAGTTTCATAGTATTATGGTCAGAGAAGATGCTTGATATGATTTCAATCTTCTTAAATTTTTTTTTAAACCTTCTTAAATTTATTGAGACTTGTTTTGTTTCCTAACATGTAGCTTATCCTAGAATACATTCTATGTGCACTTGAAAAGAATGTATATTCTGCTGCTTTGGGATGAAATGCTCTGAAGGAATCAATTAAATCCATTTGATATAATGTGTCATTTCAGGCTGCTGTTCCTTTGTTGATTTTTTGTCTGGGAGATCTATCTATTGATGTCAATAGGACATTAAAATCCCTTCCCATGAATGTATTTCTGTCAGTCTCTCCCTTTATGTTCACCAAGATTTGCTTTACGTATTTAAGTGCTCCTATGTTGGGTACACAAAAGTTTACTAGGATTATATCCTCTTGGTGGGTTTCCCTTTATCATTATGTGATGTTTTTCTTTTTCTCTTACTGTAGCCTTGGTTTTAAAGTCTCCTTTTTTGGATGTACATATTTCTACACCCTTTTTTTTTTTGTCCTTCCCATTTACATGAAATATCTTTTTTTATGTCTTTACCTTAAGTCTGTGTGTCTTTCATTCTGAGGTGGGTCTCTTGGAGACAAAATTTATATGGGTCTTGTTTTCTTATCCATTCAGCTACCTTATGTCTTTTGATTGAAACATTTAAGCTATTTACATTTAAAGCAATTATTTATAGATATGTACTTATTGCCATTTTCTTTTTCAACTATTTCCTCTGCTTTCTTCCTTCTCCTCCTCCCCCTTCTCCTCCTTCTCCTTCTAAAGCTAATCCTTTATCATTTGTTTCAATACTGGTTTGGTAGTAAATTTAAAAATTAGGATTTTTAAGTTTATAATATTAACAATACAAAATAAGTCTATTAACTGTAAAATGCTATCTTTTTGTTACTATTACCTTTACTATTTATGATTGATTATGTTTTCCAAATCCTCCAATGTGTAAAAGTGGATCTTCTTTCACCAAACCATTTCCAGCCCTTCTAGGGTCTCTCCGATCTTTCAACAAATTCCAGAGATAGTTTCTATCTTCTCTGCATTCCCAGCTCCAACTCAGCAATCATAAGCTAACATTGTTCCAAATCTCACACAAGATAATTCAGTAGACCATGACTGGCTATAAACCTTGTTTTCCTTTTTATTTTCACAACTCATGCATTTTTTAAATTAACTTTTTCCCCTTATAATTTTTTAAAATTCTTATAACCTTCGTATCTCCCTCCCTATTCTCTGTTCATCCTCACCATACCATATAACTGATCTGCCAAGGTAGCCTGGGCAATTACATGCTGCACGGACTTTTCCAGTAAACAGTAGCAGCGGATACACATAAGCAACGAAAGAGTTATAGTCTGATATCTAAAAGTTATCAACAAGGAAAAGAGGAGTTAGATGACAGTGGGGATCGTGTGGGAGATACCAGAACATAACATGTATAGAAAGTAAATTTATCGAATTTATTTGGCTTATTTATATTTCCTCTTTAAAAATACTTTATTTTTTTGTGCATGCAAGTTTACATTCCAATGATCTGCGTGGCACATATATGGTATATAATGAGGATATTGAACTTGTTCCTTAGACTCTCTCTCAAATACAATTTATCTCACCTGAATTTTTGACATGAGTTATGTAGCATTCTGAGTTTTAATATTCAGGTTATTATCAAAAAGCAGAAATTTTCTCTTAGTAGAAAAGGTGATCAACATATGCTAGACCTTAGATGGTCAAGAAGCAGTATCAATGTGAAGCTGTGAAAACTAAGAACTGCTGATGTATCTGATCTTCCAAAAGGTCTGCTCTATCTCCATCAAGCAGTGGGCTACATGAAAGGAAGCTTGCTTCAGAGTTAAACTTTTTATGTAATTGGCCTGAAAGCCTGGGGATGTATTCAGCTGAGTTCCCAGGTTCTGCACCAAGAAGTTTTGGAAAAACCATTTTTTGATCTGGACATTTTAAAGGACGACATGCCCTTTGAATCAAATGTTTGCCCACCTGTTAACAATTCTGGAAAAAAATACTTCTGTCTCAAGGAAACAGATGTTATTTACCTGTAAATTTCAATTAGCTTGCTCTATTAGGAATCATTGACTCTAGCCCACATGATCATACCTAGTTATAGAAAAGACTTGAACAGTGTTTACTGATATGATATTACTTTGGTATTTAATATATACTTTAAAAACTGCTCTTGATATATACAACACTTGATAGATCTCAAGGGAATTATGCTGAGTCTAAGAGCCAGTCTCAAAAGATTATAGATTGTATGACAGCATTATACAATATTCTTAAAATGACAAAATTTTAGAGATGGAGAATATATTGGTGGTGGCCAGAGGTTAGAGATGGTGGGAGTTAGGGGATATGTTTCTGGGGATGGAGCAGTTCTGTATCTTGATTTTGGTGGTGTTTACAAAAATCTACTCACATGATAAAATTTCATGGAACTACACACACACATGAGAACATACAATCTTAGTAAAACTTGAATAAAGTCTGTGGATTATACCAATGCCAATTTCCTGCTTTTGATATTGCGCTGTGGTAATGTAAGAGATAAGCATGGGAGAAAACTGAGTGAAGGGTATCTGGGACCCTTGTACTATTTTGCAAATTACTAAGAATTCATAATCATTTCAAAATAAAATATTAAAAAAATAAAATCTCCATTAGAAGCCCAGGAAAAACTCAGTAAAGTTTAGATTTTTTTACTGTCTTTTATAAAGAATATTTTCCAGGTGCTAAAAACACTAACCCCTAGGTACACAGCTTCCCTGGGAGGCCCAAGTTCCCCACATCTCAGAGTTGGGTATTGACTGAGTACCAGGAAAGACAGGGGTACCTTTTAGCCACAGGCTACAAGCAGGAAGTCCTCTGCACTACCCTTCTAGCTGATCTTTCTATCCTTGGTATCTTCTTGCTCCTACTTATTTTACACAAACCCATGAAATAGACTTCTTTATAGCCTTCCTTTTCTGGACCAAGTACAACTCTTCTAAAGATCCAGCTTGTTTCCAGGTAAAAGGGTCTTCCTGGTAGGAAATCAGAGATCGCTTATTTGATAAAGAATTAACTTGCTCTTCCACTTACACTGCAATCATGTCTGCCTGATATGAGTCTGAGGTCAATGGTCTTATCTGTTGTTTTTTGTTATTTTCCTAATGTATCTTCCAGTGGGCTTGGCACAGAATAACATCATTAAAAATTCCTGTTGAAATAATGACTAAGTTAGTTATACCAATATAATTGGCATTCAAAAGTTTGTGGAATTGAATTGGTAAGTGGGACAGGGACAAAATTCATTAATATGTTAGTCTTCAGAGCATTTTATTCTCTCTTCCATCCCTCCTCTCTCACCAGTCGCTAAAGAGGATTCTCTCTTTAGCCGTTCAGTTTCTCCAATAAGTGAGTCTGATTTTTGTCAGCCTTGCTCCAAGGTTTTTTGTGATGAGAAGGGAGGGCAGGGGAAGAGAGAAGATGATGACAGAGGAAGGGGGAAGGGAAGGGTAGGAGAGATAGAAAGAAAGGGGAAGGGAAGAGGAGAGACAAGAGAAAGGAAGGACCAGGAGAAAGAAGAGAGTATTAGTGTATCCTAGGAGCAGAAGCTAGAGGAGTGAGAGCTGAAAGAGAGCTGAACTGGACTTTTTTTGGAAGGAAGCTTGGCAAGTGAAAGGGTTCAGAGTAGCCTCTACTAGACTTTTTTCTGCCTATGTGATTGCAGGATTTTTTCCTTAATCCTTGAAAAGTAAAAATTTTGTCAAGCTCTAAGAGAAAACTTATTTTACATTTCTAAATCATAGAACTCTTTCAGAATTTCAAACTCAGTTTTATAGCTGTTTCTAACTTTGAGGAAGTTCTTTTATGGAACATACTAAATATTTATCGAATGAACAATTTTATTTCTGCCCCAATTATTCTGAGGCAGAAACAATACTTAGGTGCAAATGTAGCTTTATTCTCTACTTTACACAGCTGTTGTATTTTCTTATCGTTCATCTCTTCTCCTTTCCTTTGAATTGTTTGAGAGCCTTTGGTTTGTTCTCTGTAACCCCGGTAGAATTTTATGCTTTTGTTCTACTCTTTACTGCTTCCAGAGCAGATTTTAGCTGTTATTGTACTTTTAGTTTAAATACTTGAAAAAAATCTCTGCTTTTCGTCTAAAAGCATTTCCATCAAAAGCACCTAAAATAAAAACTTCATCTAAAATGTTCATTTTAATCAGACAAATTTTTCTTTCATACTTCATCTTTTGTTTCATAGATTTATATTTTAAACATAATTAGAAGTCTTCTAAAATAGTTTTCTCTTTTCTGAAAGTAATATGTGTATGCCTAGATATATATATAAAAATATATATAAATATATAAATATAAATATATAAATATATATATATATAAATGATTAAAAAGATTGAGAAAAAAGTGATCCCTGCTGGCCCAGTCCTGCTGACCAGCAATCTCTGTAAGGTGAGACATAAGTGTAAGGTGAGGTGGTTTCATGAGACAAGTTATCCAACATTTTGCCCTCCGAGCTTCTCTCTGCCCTTATAAATTGTGGACGTGGGTGTCCCCAAAGAGCTATTGCTTATATGAGTTATTATTGATATTTATCATAAAATGTTTTAAATATTTATTAATTCATTTTTAAATACAATGATAAACTTAAATTTTATCTAACATACTTTATTTTAAAACTACATTTTAAAAATTGATGAAAAGAGTGACACTGTTTTATATTTTTTTCAGATCTTTTTGAAATCTGGCTTCTCATATCCAATTCTGCATTCCATCTATTGTGATATGCTGCTTTGGTTGAAGTAAATGAAGAACTCAAACTCAAACAAACTCAAAAAGATATGTAATTGGAAAAGAGAGTATTTTATCAAACTTTTCACTTAACTGTGGATATTTTTTTTAGTGGTATTTTCTTAGAGGTTAGCTGCAATATGGAATCTGAAAACCTATCAATGAATTCTGCATACTTTTTTTGTATTAAAATCTATTTGTCCACTTTGCATTTTGAATGGGCCTTTTAACCATATATGATTTTGTAACATCATGCATTTGGTCTTCTGAATGCGCACATTTAATTATATAGTACCAAAAAAATCACATTCCTTAATATCACCACCAACCTCAATAGAAAAGTGTTCAAAAGTGATGGCTATTTGGAAGCCATCAAGTGCATGGTAGTGAAGTTTATTTTTCAAAATCTGAAGTCCACCTGGAAACTCAAATTTTATTATTAACCACAAATATTGTCAGTTGTTTTCCTTGACATGACATGCTCACTTTATTTCATGAAAAGTTGGCCAAATGCTCATGTCTGAGTAAATATAGTTTGTTAAGTAGTTCTTTCAAGTAAAAATGTTGTTCATGCAAAAGTGGCCTGTGGAACTTGCAACTCAAACAATATATAACTGGTTTTCCATAAGGTAATCGCTATAGTTTTCTGTGCAGTAGAATGCTTTACTTCCCATTTAGTCGTGCAAGATATATAAAAGATATACCCGTAAGATTTAGCAAAATAAATGTTATTGCTTCATCAGGACATTTTAAAACGATATTGTAGACGTTTGTCTCTGTATTTACTCACTTGGGTATGTGGCGGTAAAGAATGAAATGATGACCAGATAGTTTGGAGCCACTACTTGGTATGTGCGAGGACCCACAGTTTTACCAACCATCACTTTCGCACCATCAGTGCCAATGCCAGAGCAGTGAAAATGCCAAATAATGTTTTAGTATTATTAAGAAAGCAGTTTTGACTTTGTGAATTTCCAGTGGCTCATGGATCATACTTTAAGAAACACTACCATAAAATAAGCTTTGGATAACTTCTGTATTGGTTCAAGACTTAAATGTTACCTCATTGTTACCTCTGTCTTCTGAAAGATTAAACTGTCAATAAGACAAGCAATGAATTTATTAGATGCTCTGTTTCCAGCAGAATGAGACTTGGAGCCAACATCTAGAGAGTTGGCATTCCTCTCTACTACTAGATCTTTTTCTTCTCTCTGTCAGGTTTGTGATTTGGGGCCTGTGCACTTGGAAAGCATCATCCATAACCTCAATTCTAAAACTGTATCAGTAACTACATCAGTTCTGCTTCTCTCTCCACTTATCTTCAACCAAATACTCCCCACACTATTTATAGCCTCAGGCTGGTGAATTTCTCCTCAGTCACACATTTTCTGACTGATTTATAGTTGTTCTTCTCTGCATCTTGTATTAGGTTTTTGGTTGTTATTTTTTTAATAAAAATATATTTTACATTGCTCTGAATCACTTGTTTGTGTTATCAAAATTTTTGGTTAAACTGAAATGATCTTTTCTAGCTAATTGGGTTAAATTCCAAAATTCTCTTAAGTTTTATTTTAAAATTTATTTATTTATTTGACCTATAGTTGATATATCTAAAATCTTAGTTTCATTCCTTTCCCTTTTATGTTTTCTAGAGAATGGTGAAAGCCTTCTTCATTGATGGTCCTCCTTCTGTGCTGTCCTTCCTAGAATTGGATGTTTCCTCACACAGGGAATTACGACCTTGACAGAGGAAGTCAAAAGACTAGTGTTCTAGTCCTGGCATGATGACGAATTAATGGCACAAAATATCTTCTTTCTTATTTCCACATTTGTAAAGCACAAAGATTGAGCTAGGTGATACCTAGAGTCCTTTTTACCTCTGTGATTTCTTGTTTTCCAGAAGTAGTTTCTTTTCTCCATCTCTCTACTGAGCCAAGCATGGAGGGCGAGTGAGCAGGAAATGGTTAAGATGGTTTTCCAATGTATTCCTTCGTTTCTTCCCTCACCAGACAGAAAGTACTCCCCTGGAAATGCTAACGGAAATGTAGTCTTTAATTAGAATGAGTCATTTGCCTTATAATATAATATGAATCATTGGCCTTACTGGATAAGTTTGCCACCCTTATGCTCCTGGATAATAATTCATCTGGAAGATGATAGCTACTTTCTTGTTAGGGTCTTTACATGAATTCTTTCTTGATTAAAAGTATATATTAAATGATATATATTAAAGTTAATGTGGGTATACAGAAACTTACCAACTTAAAACACTTCCCACTGATGGAAAAAAAATTGCATGATGTGCAACCCAAACTCCACTTCAGAGTGACCACCTGGCTGGTCCCTCTTTGGGGTATGACAACCTGTCTGTGAGTGCATATCCTTTTGACTCACATGTCCTCCGATTCCTCTTGTCTTCCATGATCCTCTTTCTTTCCATCCCTGACTGAATAGCCTTTCACTGACCTTATTCCAAGTCTCAAACCTCATTTTAGGTAAAGACTGAAGCTGATAGTCAACTTCCCATGCCTGGATCTCCACAACATTGTTACTACCAGCCTACTGTTTAGAAGCTGCCCCACCTTGGCTGTGTCTGTTGTGCTCTGAGTAATATTCCTCTAAACTCTGCTGCATCCACCTGGTAAAGTTGGTCTTGGCCTCATCATGTTAGTTTAGAACAGCGATCTTCAACTTTTTTCACCCCATGGCACACATAAACTAATTACTAAAGTTTTGTGGCACACCAAAAATACATTTTGCCAATATGACAAAAAAGTAAGTATAAATTTGATTCATTCACACATAGTCATTCACACAACAATGGCTATTGTTGTGTTGGCTGTTTTTATTTTTTTTATTTGACAATCTAAGTGAAAAGAGGTCAGTGCCCCTGACTACAGAGCCAGGTTATTTTTAATTAAAAAAACTGCATATTTTAAAAATTCTTGCAGCACACTGGTTGAAAATCATAGGCTTTAGAAGATCCATGTTTCCTGGAATGCACAAGTCCTGGGTAGACAATTGAGTTGGTTATGCCTCCAGAGATACAGAATCTTTGGCTTTTAATTGCTGTTCTTCTGAGAGACAGATTGGGTTTATGATGGTCATGAGGCAGCTCAGGAGAAATAGGAACTGTAAGTGTATTATCTTCTTAAAATTCTCTATCTACAACATGATGTAAAGCATCTCATTTGAAATCAAATTGGCCTGCATCAGTTATAAGTTTCATCACTGACCAGCTGGGTGACTTAGAGAAGTTGATTTAATCTCACTGACCTTCAATTTCCTTATCTGAAAAACATAGATAATAAAAGTTTGTCATTTTAGAGGATGATAAGACACAAATGTAATGTTTTATACATGGGAAGTTTCAGTTACCAATAATTATTAGTACTTTTACAATCAATAAGTCACCTTTGAAAAGTCTAGGCAATTTATTTGTATCACGTCAGTATGCTAATAATCAAGTGATATAACCATGTCTTGGTCCATGTGCATAGTAGTCTTCATTCTCTGGAAAGCATAAAATGCTAAATCGTATGTAAATTTATTCTAAGATTAACAAACATGGAAGAGACTTATGACATTATCTTAGAATGTTTTCATTTCTCTGGGTTTCTGCACTCACATGATTAAAGGAGTGAGTTTTGGGCTGCTGACTTTGTCCTAAGTTGTGCATGGACTTGATTTATGTAGAGACAACTTGCAAACGCAGAGTGTGGCGCTGTCATGGCACTACCCACTCTCATGAGTAGAAACAAATACTGTTTTGAAGTCTGGTTCTTAGATCCTGGTCAATGGCTGGAATGAAATTGATGTGTGTGGCCTCAAGTCAAATACTGTTAATCCCATTTATTTCCCTGCCATTGAGTCTTCTCTAGAATTATACCAGTACTGCCTCTTAAAATTGGACTCAGTACTAGGCAATTGCTCTGCACCAAGAAAGTGGAAGGCATCATCAGATATTGCCATCAGGACAGAGGAAGGGAGGATACCATTTAATTTCAACTTAACCTCCTTTTTGGCTTGTGAACATTAGAAGAAGGCGTCTAATAAAATGGTCAAATTTGTGATCTCATTTGTTATAACTAGTACTATCTTCCCAGATGTGAGACCTGATATCCAGCAGCTGAAGGGAAGTCTATTGGATTAACTCCAGTCTTGTGATTGATTTGCTCTGGGTTCCATCAGTATGCAAAGCAGATGTAATGGTAGGAAATATAGAGTGTGTATCTTGGCTGATGACAAACTGGTTCTCTTCCAGAAAGCAAGATATTGTCAAGACTTTGGGCAACAGCTCATCATTTCAGAAACTTTAAACTCCTTCCACAATGTAAATATACTTCTGCTCTCATTTAAAATTTTTAAATATTCACCCTGGCTGGGTAGCTCAGTTGGCTAGAGCGTTGTTCCAAAAAGATTGTGGGTTTGATCTCTGGTCAGGGCACATATAAGAAACAATCAATGAATACATAAATAAGTGGAAGAACAAATTGACATTTCTCTCTCTCTCTTTCTCAAATCAATTAAATAAATAGATAAATGAATGATATTTAAAAATTCATTATTACTCTATAGCACCAATAATCAATTATTCACCTATGGACTTTTCTCATGTAAGACTTATCATCATTTGTGGTCAAGCATAACTTCTGGCTTTATAATTTTCTCATCAGTGAGTGTCCATTCAAAAAATGGTCACTAATTTTACAATAGCCCAAAGAAACCATAAGTAGAAAGGTAAATTAGATTCTGGAGAAAAAAATAACGTAATAATACATCTCCAAATAAAACAGAACTGACTTTTTGATTAGACCTTCCTTTATTTTCTAACATAGCAAGATTTGATGAAAGTTTATTAAAGCTAGTTAATTCCAAAGAACTCAACAAATTTAGATTTAATAACCTTTTTTATATATTAATGTGTAGGTCCAGGTAAGCTACACTGTCATTAGCAGATGCCTGGGCAAAATGAAATAAGGAGAGTGAAGATGACTTAACATCCTATTAAAGGACAGGGAAGAGTTGAGACTCTTCCTTGAAACAAAGCCTCTTGGCTTCTGCCCCTTTCACAAAGCTGCCTTCCTCAATGTTATTTTTAATACTCTCCTTAGTAAGCAATGTAGATTTATAATTTGGGGGTGGCATTTGTGTATTTAGACTTACTTCGAATCATCAGTTCAGCATTAATCTTATAAACTTACTTAAATCATTAGTTAGCTCATTATTAAACTCCTAATTGGAATTGATCCAGCACCACAAATGAGAAAAATATGAATAAAGTGATTTATAAGTAGGCAGTTAGCCAGATGTCCGTGGAGCACACCAGGCAGTTCGACTGTAAGTCATCATTGTGTGTCCCCAGTAAGTTTTCAAGTTATGACTAAGGTGTACCAGCTCTAAAATTTTTTTAACTATATATCAACTAGATTTAAGATCAATAATAATATGTTAAGGCCAGCACAGAACACACTTGAGAAATGCGATCTTATGTCACAGGCAGCCAGGATTTCAATAAAAGGGGGACATGGTAAGATTTGGAAGATCAGAGGAAGCTACTTAAGATGAAAGAAAGCAATTAGAGAGTTATGGAGGAAATCTGGACAAGAAATAAGAAATCATTGTAGCAACAGTGTGGATAGGGAAGGGGTGTGTATTTGAGAAAAACTGAGGACTCCGTGGGAGAGGCTGGCTAATGAGAAATGGACTGAGGATGAAAGCAGATTCTGGACCATTTCCAACTTCCTGGCATTGAAGGCTATATAGAGGGAAGTGACCTCATAAAGAGAGAGGCTAGTGGGAAAGGAGACTAGGGGAGCAGAAGGGGTATATGCTCTCAGGAGTGGGGTTCAGTCTGACTTATCCAGACAGGTTATTAAGACTCCTTTCAAGTTTCTATGTTCAAATGTCCAGCAAGTCATCACATCTAGGTGTCTGGGAATCAAAAAAAAGAGATTTGGTCCAGAAAAATAGATTTGGAAGTCATTAGTATCTAGATGGAAATCAAAGTGGTAAGTCTAGATAAAATACTTTTGGCAAGAAACAGAAAAGGAATAGAACAGAGGATGAATTTCTCCTGGGGAATCAGCACTTCAGGACTGGATAGAATGGTTTTCAAAGGGACTGAAAGAATGCTGTGGGAGGTGGAGGGTAAAGCAGCAGGGGCTGCATTGGGGAAAAGCTAGGAGGAGAATGGGAGATGAATGTCAAGGGCCAAGTGAAATAGGATCCGGTGTTCTTTGCTTGTCGAGGATCATGAAGCACTGGGATGGATAGCCAGTGGGATAAGGGGAGAGCAGAAGATTGAAGAGGGTATAGGGAAGCTAAATGGTGATGGAAGGAGGCTTGACTTGGGGTTTTGAATGCACAATATACAGATGATGTATTATAGAATTGTAGACCTAAAACATATAATTTTATTAACCAACATCATCCTAATAAATTTAAAAAAGAACCAGATAAAAAAGTAAGAAATTAAATAAATTCAATTCCTTAAACTGAGGTCTACAAGCCTTTGGAAATCCAAGGTTATTTCATTCAATCCTTAAACTAATATTTACTGAGTACCTACTATGTTCCATATTCTGTTCCAGGACCAGGAAATTCTGCATTTCTCCTAGACGGAGATGAATACAATAAACAAGTACACCAACTAATAACACAATAATGTAAAATAATAAGTAGATGAAGAAAAATGTGACTGAGGGTGGTGTAGCTATTTTCAAATATCTGAATCATTCACAGAAGGAAAAAGCTCAATATTGTGAAGGTATCAAATCTGTTATAAGTCAATCTGTAAATTATATTCAAAATCCCAACATAATTTTAAGGGAAACCCGACTAACTGAAATCGATGTGCCACACAAAGAAGGTAAAATAGTTCTACCAGTTATCAGAAATTTGATAGAGCCATAAAGCTGTGTTGTACCCATAGAATATTAGATCAATGGAACAGAACTGGAAGTTCATAAACAGGTTCCTTTGTGTAAGAGAAATTAGACAATAAAAAAAGGTGGCATTTGGAGAAAGAATGGCTTATTCTATAAATAATTTTAAACCATCTGTTTAAAAGAACAAAAGTTAAAGGAAAATCTATCATACTGGTAGCTATCATTCACAAAAATAAATTCCAGCTGGAATAAAGACAAAATTGTAAAAAGAAAAATACAAGAAAATATGTTTACAAGATAGGATGGAGAAGGAGTTCTTAAATGGGCCACCAAAAAAAAAAAAAAAGGAAACATGAAAACTGGATGAGTGAGCAACACTGAAGTCCATTGGTGGTAGCTAAGGCCAGGAACATCATGTAAGCAATTTGTACAAATTTACATCATTTTTAAATGCCAGAAATGAACCTGTGTGCTTCACTGTTCTTTCTATGGTACCATGCCAGAACTTCAAAATTGGCAAAGAATTAAAATGGAATTTTGGACATTATAATTTTTATCCTGGATATCTCTAAATAGATGACCTCCAGTCAGGATGGTGGTATAGGTAAATGTGGTACTTGAATCCTCCCATAACCACATCAAAATTACAACTAAACTACAGAAAAACAATCATTCAGAACCACTTGAAATCTAGCTGAACAGAAGTTCTACAATTAAAGATATAAAGAAGAAGCCACATAGAGGAGGGGCAGAGATGTGGAATGGGTTGGCCCCAAACCCATGTGTGGTTGATAATAATCAGGAAGAATATCTTGAATGCACAGATGCCCCCCTAGGGAGCAAGAGGTACCAGTTCCACACCAGGCCCCCCAGCCTAGGGTTCCAGTGTCAGGAAATAAAGTCCCCATAACTTCTGGCTATAAAACCAGCAATGACTGTGGCTGAATGAGATGGAGGTCTTCTGGATTACCAAGAATTTCTCTTAAAGATCCTGAGCATGAACTTACTCAGCCTCACTCACTTGAGAACTCCAGTGCTGGGGCAGAAGCTCAAAAGGTACCAGCGACATACAGGAAGGAACTGAATTGTCTGGCATCGGGACAAGAGCTGGAGGGGCAAATTTCTCCCAAATAGAAGTGTTGACAGAGGTCATTGTTCCTTTTCTGAGCCCTTCCCCTGCAGAGAGTCCACAGGTGGGCACCATATCTGAGTTTCCATCACCTGCCTAACACAGTTTTCCCTGCCCTGGTGATTCTCTGAGACCCAGACTTACTCAACTTTCAGGCCCACCCAAGCTATTTCCAGTGGCTTTTCCATAAAAATTGGCCTGTCTTGGCTCCTGCTTTGGATCTTCCTAAAATATCTCAGACAAGCAACATTTGGCTTTGACATGCTATGTACCTTTTGCTGAGTGATCCCAGCCCCAGCACTAGCAGCAATTGGCTTTGGTTTGCAGCTTCGCCTCTCCTGGGCACCTCCAAGCCTAGCACACATAGCAGCCATCTGCAGATCACTTTGTAGCTCAAGCAAGGCACAGGTGGCAACTGACCTTGGCCTGCGCCTCCTGGGAGGCCCCAGAACCTGGAGCCAGAGAACATGGTAGAAAGCTTTATACCACATAGAAGCACCATCCAACCATCTTAGGGGTGATACACTCAAGGAGTAGACTCAGTAGTACCAGAGCCCCACTAAAGGAAGTTCTGCTCCATGAGGTCAGCCTCTAAACAGCTAATCCTCCATGGTGGTTGCAGCCAGTCCTTGCAGTCAATTGCCCTGGGGATAAATCCCTTCAATTGAGATACCAATAGCAATTAAGGCTCAACTACAATAGTAGGATGTTATGCAGCCCACACAGGGCTGTGGGGTATGAGCACACCTGGAGTGCACAGCTCAAGTGACCAGGGAGGCTGTGCCCTGGAACCAACAGGACACCTACAACATAAGGTCACTCTACCAAGCTCAGGAGACATAGTATCTTTCCCTAACACATAGATGCTAACACATGGAGGCTGCCAAAATGAGTAGATAAAGAAACACATCCCAGAACAAAACTCCATAAAAAGAACTAAACAAAATGGGGACATGCAGTCTACCAGATGCAGAGTTCAAAACACTATTCGTAGGGATGATCAATGAATTTAGGGGAAGGTTTTATGAACTTAGTATGACCTTCAACAAAGAGATAGGAAACATAAAATCAGATAAAAAAATAAAAAAGAACCAGTCAGAAATGAAGAATACATTAACTGAAATGAAGAATACATTACAGGGAATCAACAGTGAAGTAGATGAAGCAGAAGATCAAATCAGAGATTTGGAAGATAAGGAAGCAGAAAATACCCAATCACAGTAGCAAAAAGAAAAAAAGAATCCCCAAAAATAAGGGTAGAGTAAGAAGCCTCTGAGACAATGTCATGGGGTGCCAGAAAGAGAAAAGAGAATGCAGGGAATTGAAAGCCTATGTGAAAAAATAACAGTGGAAAACTTTCCTAACCTGGCTAAGGAAATAGATACACTTTACAAGTCCAGGAAGCACAGAGTCCCAAAGAAGATGAATACAGAGAGGCCCACACCAAGACACATCATAATTAAAATGCCAAAGGTTGAAGACAAAGACAGAACCTTAACAGCAACAAGAGGAGGACAGTTATTTACCTACAAGGGAGCTCCCATGAGACTATCAGCTAATTTCTCAACAGAAACTTTGCAGGCCAGAAGGGACTGGCATTAAATACTCAAAGTAATGAAAAGGAAGGACCTACAATCCATGTTACTCCATCCAGCAAAGCTATCATTTAGAATAAAAGGACAGATAGTTTCCCAGACAAGAAAAAGCTAAAGGAGTTCATCACCACTAAACTGATATTAAAAGAAATGTTAAGGGATTTTCCTTAAGGAGAAGAAATACAAAAGATCAAAAATGTGAATAATAAAATGGCAATAAATACATATCTATTAACAATCAACTTTAAATACAAATGGATTAAGTGCTGCAATCAAAAGACATGCAGATAACAAAATAAGACCCTTATATATACTGTCTACAAAGAGATTCACTTCAGATCAAAAGATACACACAGACAGAAAGTAAAGGAATGGAAAAAGATATTTCATATCTGGGTATTTATCAGAAGAAATCCAAAACACTAAGTCAAAAAGACATATACATCCATATGTTCATTGTAGCAGTATTTTCAATAGCCAAGGTATGGAAGCAATCTAAGTGTCCATTAATAAATGAATGGATATAGAAAAAGTGGCACATATATACAATGGAATATGACTCAGCCATAAAAAAGAATAAAATCTTGCCATCTGCAACAAAATAGATGAAACTACAAGTATTGTGCTGAGTGAAATGTCAGTCAGAGGATGACAAATGTTATATGATTTCACTTATATCCCCAATAGGTAAAATCTAAAAATCAAAATAAATAAACAAGCAGAACAGAAACAGACTAATAGATACAGGGAATATTTTGATGGTTGCCAGAATGGGAAGGGGTTTAGAGGGATGGACAAAAAATGTGAAGTGATGAATAAGTACAAATTTGTAGTTATAGAACAGTCACAGTCATATAGGAAATAATATAGAATAGGGAATATAGTAAATAATATTGTAATAACTATGTATCGAGTCAGGTGGGTGCTAGATTTATTGGGGTGATCACTTACTAAGCTATGGGTGTACACCTGAAACTAATATAATATTGTATGTTGACTGTAATTAATTAAAAATTTATTTAAAGTAAAAACAAAGAAAATATCCAAATCTCTAGCAAGACTAAGAAAAAGAAAAAAAAGACATAACCCAAATTACCAGTATCAGGCATGAAACAGGGGATGTCACTACAGGTTCTCTAGATGTCAAAATGATCAAAAGGGTATAGTACCCTTGCAACTCTTGAATAAACTCCACTTGGTCATGGTGTGTAATTATTTCATATACTGTTGAATTATTTGCTAAAATTTTGTTAAGGATTTTTACGTCTATATTTTTGAGAAACATTGGCCTGCAGTTTTCTATCTCTCTCTGCCTTTTTTCTACTAAAATCAAAACCTTAGCCTGGTTGGATGTAACTGTCATGGGAGTTAAGGAAGAATTGGCAGATGCTGGGTGAAGGGAGCTGCATTTGTTTATGCTGGTGGAAGTGTGACAACATGATAGGGCTAGTAAAGGAGATCACATGGCAATGAAACACAGTCATGTGACTTAGTCAGAACCAGTCATACCCAAGGAGATGCACTGGCCAATACAGATGTTACAAATTTTTATTCAAATTACATTAATTAAATTTAAATAAAAATTTAAAATTCAGTTCCTTACTTGCACTAAATATTTTGAGCATATATCAAATGTTCAAAAGTCACGTGTATGAGATTCTCAAGATGGCAGAGGAGTGAGTGGAAGTCACACTGACCTCCTCCCAGGAACCTGGAGTAACAACTAAATTGTGGACAAATCACCTGGAACAAACAACTGAACAATAGCGAGAGAGGAGACTTGTAATCTTGGAGACAGAAGAATAGGCTTTGGCACAGTCTAACTCGTAAGGAGTGCAGTAGAGACTCAAGAAGGCAGGCGGGGTGCCCATGGGAGGCAGCACCAGAAGGATATTGATATGGCCCGTTGGATACCCCTGAGAAGAGCGAGGTCTAAACCAAAAGTGGGGATCTCTAGCCCACAGCACCAGAGCCCAAAAAGTACACAGAAACATCCAGCTGTGAAAAGTGGCAGGGTTGCTCTCTGCCAGAGACAGGCGGCTGGAAACACAAATTGCCTTTTAAAGGTCCAATGCAAAATTCTTATTTGCAGCCACTTACCCTGGTCTCTGGCACAGGCCGGGGCACAATGGGCTAGATACACCAGAGGAAAGACTGGGGAAGGAGGCTTTAGGGAGAGAATTGAGAGAGTAGCTGGCCAGATCTTGGTGCTGACTCATTCCCCATGTGGCAGCAGCCATCTTGCTCAGGCAGAGACCATGCCCCTGAGCGGCACCAATGTCAGAGGACCCAGCATCCCTGCCCCCAGGTGGAATTCCACCCTGCCCTGTGCTGTCTAAGCTGAGTGCAGTGTGGCAGCCACAGACCATAGATCCTTGGCTAAAGGGAGTGCAGAGAAGTCTGGAGACACTTGAGGAGTGACTGGAGATGAAGGGTTTGGGGAGAGAACTGAGAGAGTAGCCGGTGGAATCCCAGTGCAGGCTCCTCCCCCATACACCTGCAGCAAGAGAGGACCCAATAACCCCGCCCCCAGGAGGGACTCCTCCCTGCCCTGAACTGTCTAAGGCAGCCTGCTGAGCACAGAGTGACTAGATTAACAGCTGAAGGAGACAGCCAAAAACAGTAGATTATTGGAAGTCTCGAACAAACTGCCTAAGGCCAGACAGGGTCAACATCTGACATCATAAGAGGCAGACCTAGAAAGTAAAAACAGTGATCTCCTACCGTAGAGGTTCACACCACAAAGTGAGGAAATCAAGACAGATCAACCTAAGAAGCAGAAGCAAAAAAGGAGAGTCTCACAAATAATGGGAAGACAAAGAAATACGCCCCACTCAAAGGGAAATGAGGAATCCCCAGAAAGAGAACTAAGTGAAATAGAGTCAGGTAAACTATCAGATATTGAATTCCAAACAACAGTTCTAAGGAAGCTCAATGAGCTCAGTGAGCTCAGACAGACTTACCAAAAACTACAGGGAAACTATGAGGAACTTACTGAAAACTATGTCAGCATGAAAAAGGACATAGAAACTATCAATAAGTGACAAGAGGAAATGAAGAATACAATTTCTGTGTTGAAGAACACAGTAGAAGGAATCAAAAGCAGGCTACATGAAGCTGAGGACCAAATCAGTGAGCTGGAGGACAAGGTAGAAAAAAGCTCCCAGAAAGAGCAAGAAAAAGAAAAAAGACTCAAAAAGAATGAAGAGGCATTGAGGGCAATGCAGGACAATCTGAAACATAATAATATCCATATAATAGGGATACAAGAAGGAGAAGAGGATGAGGAAAGGATAGAGAACCTGTTTAAAAAAATCATGATGGAAAACTTCCCTAATTGGAGGAGAGAAAAAGTCACACAAGTCCAGGAAGCACAGAGGGTCCCATTCAAGAGGAACCCAATGAGGCCCACTCCAAGACACATCATCATTAAAATGGCAAATATCAAAGACAGACAGAGAATCCTAAAGCAAGCAAGGGAGAAAGAGGTAGTAACATATAAGGGAGCCCCAATATGGCTAGCACCTGACTTCTCAACAGAAACACTGCAAGCCAGAAGGGAATGGCAAGAAATATTCCAAGCCATAAAAAGCAAAGGCCTGCAACTAAGACTGCTCTACCCAGCAAGGCTCTCAATTAAATTGGAAGGTGAAATAAGGAATTTCTCAGACAAAAGAAGGCTAAAAGAATACACCACCAAACCAGCCCTGTAAAATATGCTAAAGGGACTGCTTTAAGAAAATGAAGAAGAGAGTATGAATATCCAGTTCCTTTCACAGTTGCCAGTACTTGAGATTACTAATATTTTTTAATACTTAGTAATCTGATTGTGACAATGATGTGTTACTTTAACTATTCCTTTATTATTTGTTGAAACTAAACCTGTTTTGTATATTTCTTGCTTATTTCTGTTATTTTTAAAAAGCTTTAAATGACTTTTTGGAATTCTTTATCCATTTTTTGATTAAATGTAGAATTTTTTCCCTAAAAAAACCCCAAACAAACCTTTAACCCTGTTTTAGATGTGTTGCAAATACTTTCCTATTCTATTACTTATCCTTTAACTTTTTTATACATGTATTACTGTATAGTCCTAAATATTTAATATAGTCATATTGTCAATATTTTGCTTTATAGCGTCTGGGTTTGAATATGTTACTTCAGGATAAGAAAAATATAATTTTGTATTTTCTCCTAAAACTCCTTAGATTCTACATATTGGTTTTTAACTCACCTGAATATTTCTTGTATAATGTGTGAAATAGGGCTCTATATTTGTTTTATTTCAAGTAATAGTGGTCCATGCTCCTTATTTGTGAAATAAGCCTGATTTTACCCATTGATTTGAAATATCAACTTAATCATATATTACATTGTTAGGCAGATGCATATGTTTATCTCTAGAATGCTCATTACATTTCATTAATCTACTTGATTTTTTCTGTGCTGGTATCATGTTGGTTTAATTGGTGAGCCTTTATAATGGTTTTAAATTTTTTAATATTGTATAATTAAATTTGGCATTTAAAAAAATAAATAAAATCAATCTGCATTTAAGAAAGAAAGAGAGAAGGAAAGAGAGAGAGAGAGATGGAACTCTTACCTTTTGCTACAACATGGAGGGAACTGGAGAATATTAAGCTAAGTGAAATAAGCCAGTTGATGAAAGACAAATGCCATATGATCTCAACTATAAGTGGACTCTATTCAACAAAATAAACCACAGGCATGGAATCATGGAGCAGACTGAAAATGACCGGAGGGGATGGGGAAAGAGGACAATGGCGGAAAGAAGGGGAAGGGACTAGACGAAGAACATGTATGAATGACCATGGACATGGACAACTGTGAGAGCGGGGGGTTGGGGTGGGATGGGTGGAGAGGATTAAAGGGGGGAAAAAAAAGGAAAAAAAGTCGCACATGGACAGGCCACTATTAAGATGAGGAATGGTAGAAATATAAAGAAATAGATGACTTAAACCTTGATTTTCCTGGGCTTGATTATATTCACTTGTCAGATATAGAAATAGACAACTATCAGTGCTTTTCAAAAATTTTTGATAGTCAGAAACTTATTTTACACTGTGACACCCACATGTAACTGAATCAAAACAATACTAATTAGTCCTACTATGTAGAATAAACTCTAATACTTTCTGAACCAGTCTGTTTTCTAAATGATGGTCACAAATCATTAAATAGATGTCATGACCCACTGATTCATTGCAATTTTGGACAGATGGAGGAGCTCTCCTCCAATTCTCTTACCATGAGGTCCTACAGACCTAAGTGAATTCACAAGATCGGAATAAATCTAGTAGGTGGGAAAAATGAGCTCTCTAATTGGAGAGACTGTTACCCCACTGAGCCACTGTAGTTAATATGAAAAATCAGAGGCACTCCTGATAGAAAAAAAAAAGATCATAGCAGGAGAAAACCATCTGTGCTGGCACCAAAATGTTCCTCGTTCCCCACCAAGTAATCAGGTGATTCAGTCAGATTCAAGTTCAAAGCTGTCAGTTTGAAATAAGACAATTTAATAATAGTAATGGTGCTTTACATATAGATTCTAACAATTTGTTTTTTTAGATGTTTCTATATCATTTTAAAACATTCTTATGAGATGAACTAATCAGGTGTCATTATACCCTTTGCACAGATAAGAAAACTAAGGTGCCTAAAAGTTAAATGACCTACTAAACACAATACTCTGCACAATATTCGCACAATTTGCTTTTAATAAGTACCCGTAAAATGTTAGCGAATTATGCTGCACATATATAAAAAACACAGAGCAAGGTAAAATAATAGTGAAAGCTGATTTCCTGAATTTAACTCAAGTTTTTTCATCTATACTATGTTGAGTTACACTGAAAAGAAAACTCTCAAAAACACCTGTAAGTAAGGCCTTTTTCTAGATCTGCTTAAAAAGAACTGTCAAGAAAGAAACTATATTCTTTTAATTTTGATTTGAATATAAAAATGACATACTCTCTATATATATATCCTCACAGATATACCTCAGTTTCCTCAAATTTAATTTTTATTTTGCATTTATATTTCATAGCTACTAACCATTTAAAAGGGGAGAGCCAAACATTGCTCTGCCACTTCTTGTAAATGTGATTTTGCTTAAGAAGAGGAATTTGATATGTTCCTACCAATTCCTAAACTTCCATGATTTAGATAAAGCATTAAAAATTTCTCTAATGATTCTTTTACTATTTCAAAAATTTGTGTATTTTTAAAAGACAGTTAGTTCTTTGGAGGATTTCTTCTTCTGTTAATTTATTCAACCAATATTTGAGTGTCCTTATAGGCAGGTACATGCAGGTTTCATCTCTGCTGTTCACAAGGAGTTCATTGTCTGGTGGTACAGAGAGACATATGCACATTGGTGAGCTAATAACAGAGAAAGGGAACACTGCTAAGGACATGGGGATATTTCTCTGAGGACAAAAAGCTATATATTTTGCCCTGAAAGACTATGGGTAGAATAAATACTGAAAACTGTATTTAAAAAAAGCTTAATAGTTTCACTCAGGGACCGAATCTGTCCTGAAAAACAATAAATACACTAGAAAACTCAAAATACACAGATAAAAGAAAAAAACAGTTTCTATTACTACTTATTGAGTTTTTGAGACTATTACTTCCCAGCGAATCTTGAGTACTAAGCTAAATTAATGATCACAATTGTTTGTTTGCAGTCCAAGTCTGTTGAGTTGTCTTTCATTACCTCACAGCTACTCACTGCCATTTTTCCAGGAATCTGTTCCGTTCATATTTACATTCTGTTTTTTGTTCATTTGCTTCCCAAGCAGGCAGTTCAGACCATGCTGCTGCGTGGTTGCATGGATGAATATGCAACTCGGTGATGACAAATTCATTTCACCATCTCTTGAGTAATGGAAAATTAAACTAGGTATAAAGCTGAGAGAAACGTGGTAGCAAATAATTCTGCACTATCTGCAAGGAGCTGACCTAGTTAGCCTGGAATTTCTATGCTTCATAAATCTTGTTTCAAATAATCATACCTCCCTTGGAAGAGAGTTGACTCAGAAATGAATACCTACGATCTCTGAGAACAGTCCTACAGGGAGGTCAGGCAGGCAGGCTCTGGCTTTGATTGGATTATTTCCCAATCCCCAACTAACTCAGTATTTAGTTCCAGATAAACAGCAAATGATCACATACCAGCAGGAGTTAGAGCCACAAGTAGGGTTTCCTTAGTCCATCACGGGGGGCTAAGCCAACAAAGCTGGCCTGACGGGCAGGTAAGCTGGGTGGTGGTCCACTTATTGCTTCCAGCTGCTGTGCTGTGGCTGGGAGGGGCGTGTCCACAGAGAGAAACAGACTCTTGGGGCAGTCTGAGTTCCCAAATAGTTGTCTCCACAGTGAAGATTCTCTTATGCCACGGGGCTCAACAAACATGTCCATTTTCAATGGGCACTACAATGAAAAAAAGACTAGAAAGCATTGGCTGCACACTGTGATTTTCAGGAACTATCACGCACTCCCCCAACTACCATCCTCTTTGGGCCTGTCAACGATGTCTGAAAAAGTACCATTAGAGTTTCATTTTTAAAAATGAAAAATATTCCCGCTTTAAATTATTAATATGAGGTTATGATTCAGTAGCTCAGATTATTTCCAACACAACAAATTACGAGATGCACATTTTAGTAAGTAGTAGGATGAAGATTTTAGAAGGATACTGGGCACCAATAAGTGACTAGGGTCAAGGTTTTCCCTCTCTGGGCCTCAGTTTCCCCATCCACTAAATGAAAGTGTTGACCTGACAGTAAATAGGCCTTTTTCCAGGATCTTTCAAATCTATAACACCAAAAATAAATTTTGTTTCCATCTCAGGTTTGCCAATTTCCCTTGACCTTGCCCTGAAAGCAAATACAGTCATGAAGGCTTTAGGCTGGCTTGGGAAGGGGTTTAATATCTGGGCCATGCTGTTAACTTTGTCTAAGCTACCCTGACAATATTCTCATGGATCACCTCCACTGTCATTATATTGGCTTCCCTGATTCAGGTCTCTCTTTCCTCCTTACCATGATCTTCCCAGGCCCTGGTCGTTGTTACCACCTTATGCAGCAGCCCGGAAAATGGGGGATCGAGTGTCAAGCTCTTCATCGTAGAATTCATGACCTCCTGTTAATCTTCAGCACCAGTCCTCCAAAACAGCCAGGCCTCTCCTCCTCTCTGTTCTCAACTCCCTGTGTGTTGAACTCTGCTCATTTGGTAGCACTCCTCCTTATAACTATACTCATAGTGCCATCTTATTTCGGAGCTGAAATTGAATTTACATTGTGCAACCTAATTTTCCGGTATCCTTCATGACTCACTTCAAATCCTAACTTTTTTGTGAATTATTTCATGACTCTCCCCATTCATCACTGGCCCAATACAAAACTTCACCTTCTAGGAATTCCCTTAACCTAATGCTTTATACTACAAAACCGGAAAGTTGATTACATTCTGTTTCCTTTATTTGATGTTTTTTTCATTAAAGATTCTCACGTAGGCACAGATTCTGTCTTACACATTTTTGTACCTAGCATTGTGCTGGAAATACTAGATTTTCAGAATATACTTTTTATTAATTAAATACTAATATTCATACTTCCTGTTTCTTTCATAATTTCTCTTGCTCTTCTCACAGAAACAACTTTAAATGGGAGGAAACAGCCTCAGGTGTTGATGACTCTTGACAAGAATCAGAATGCTTCAGAGCTGGCTTTAGAGGGAGCTATTAGGAAGGTATGAGCTGTTCACTCAACTTCCACAGCAGCCAGTGAATATGGTAAGTTCCAAGACAGTGAAATTGTAAGAAGCCAAAGACACACAGTAACATTGCTTTCTGGCCTCATGTTCATATGCAGTACAAGCAGTGGTAGAGCACAATTCTCACAATTCAATGCAATGACCATCTAAGTCAGTGGAAGGGGCAGAGGACATCCTACCCTTGGCCTTGAGATCAATGTAGCCTGGACTACAGAATGAGAGAGAAGTACAGACAAAGTGGCATCATGAGGGTACACCTAGTACCGTGTGCTCCAAAGGGCCTTGCACTTAGTTAATTCTCTGATGTCACCACCTTGAAAGTCTTATTAGTTGTTGGTTTTTTTTTTTAAACAAGATGTCTGCATTTTCATCCTGCGTTTAGCCCCACAGGTTATATAGTGGGTCCTGACCACAGACACATGTGCAGAGCCAAATGGCCCCATAGAAGCTCCAGGGCACTCTTGGCAGCAACGATGGGCGCACCGCTGGGAGTGCAGGAGAGAAACAGGCGGCAGAGCAGCCAGGGAGCCCACGCCCAGGAGCACGGAGGCACTAGCCCTGAGAAAGAAAAGGGGCAGAACTGAGACCTAGCCTCCTGCACATTAGCAGGAGGATGGTAAATAAAAGAAAAATTCCTGCTGTTATTATTACTGTGAACACACTGTTAATCTCAAGGCAGTGGTCACCTGAAGAAAAACAGGCCTCGTTTTAAAAGAAAAACCAAACTGGCCTGAGAGAGGAAAACCATAACCAGTTTGAAAATAATAAAAAATAAAATAAAATAAAAAATAAAAAATAAAACCAATTTGAAAGCACTTACTTTCTCAGATATCCAGAAAGACAGTTTGAGAGAGAGAGCTTATATACCAAACTTAAAATCTCCCATATATGTTTTAAAAATTTATTTGTATTCCTGTGAAAAGTAAAAGAAAAATTCAAGTGTTTATCCAGGAAACATAATGTGGCTATTGTGTTTGGTCCCAGATAAACATATGGAAACACAGAAGAATTGTCACACATCCCTTCAGCAAATCAATATGTTTGGGGTTGCTCGAAAGAACCAGCATATTTGAGATTACAGCACATAATAGACTCTCAGTGTGTATTTGCTGCGTGCACGGATGAACTCTAGCTATCCAATTAACAGGATTCCAGAAGGTAGGAAGTAGGCAGGAGTAAGAATAGAGAATAGACACAACAGAGGGAAAAACAAGCAAACAAAAATAAGAAAACAGGCCCCAAACCTCTATTTGTTCATTAAATTTAAAAAGAAATGAAGAAAACATGGAGGAAAGAAAATGCCCATGTTAATATTATAACACCACTAAGATGACCACTGCTAATGGCCAAACTTTGTAGTATGTTCTCTATGAACAGTTGTAAAAACACTTTCCATGGATTAACTTATTTAATATTTGCCACAGCCTATAAAGTAACAAATATTATCCATAGTTGAAAGAATGAGAACTTAACCCCAAATCACACAGCTTCCAAATGAGGTTGAGGAGTCCAGTTCTAGGCCAAAATCCTACATGATTTTTTTAAGCCACAGGCAACTTCAAAGACTTTACCTGGCAGACTACACCGGGGAAAGCTGTCCTTGCCACACCAGGCCGCACAACGGTTGTTACAGGCTCTAGGGGAGCTGCCTGCCGCAAGGCCAGCCATGCTCTGTTGCCTATTTGCATTCCTAGCCCAGGTGACTTCATTCCCAGGTCTCTTTTTCTAGGACCTTTGGCCAAGGTCTTCCATAAGCACCTCCGTGCCACTCCAAGCCCTCATCCTTCTCTTCCCCCGTCAGGGTCCATAAAACTACTGAGCCTTCGGTTCAGCGTTCCACTACAGTGAGAAGACCCCCAGGTCTGCCCTGCCCCTTCACAAGCAGACCGTCCTGTGGGGGAGGGGATGTGGAAGTGGAACAAGGGGGAGCTACCACCTCTTCCTGTTTCCGCCCCTTGCTTATATTATTACAGTAAATAAAAGCTGAACTCCTTCATCTGGGCCAGTTTTTAATGGACTGCTCCAACACCTGGCAGCTCGGATCACTCCAGCTCAGCCAAGCTCCTGACAGAGTTCTGTTTCATTTTGGTTCCTTGTTTTCCACCTCTAATGACAGTCACTGGCTAGATGAAATAAGGGTGCTTTTAAATGCCAGGGGAAGGATGCTGGGGGCTGTTCAGTCTTTTCTGAAGAAGCCCCATACCTGGGCTGCAATACTGGTGCTTGTCTTATGGTGGCATAGAAGTTTCTGGAGAGTAAGTGCAGGGACTCCCAGGCCACAATGTTGTCATTGCAGAGGTGCTGTGCACCTCAAAATTCATTTGTTAAGAGAAACACCTATTGGCAAATGAGGACTGGTTTCCTTCAGTCCCTATGCATATATGAGATGTAATTTAGTAAAAATGTCATCTTTATGCTTTTCATCTCTCTGTCCCTCAGTATCACTGGGGAGCTTGCTGATGCCCTAACCTTTGAATGAGAGGTTTGGCATAGGAGAATATGACAAAAAGATTTTAGTGGAGCTGAAATGTCTTTTCTGATGATTCAGTGGTCTGCCCATTGGCTGAAGATAAAAAGAATCAGTGGAAGACTCCTTAACAAATTAATAGAGCTTCTTTTACAATTCTATTATAAAGGATTACTTTTCTTAGTTTAAGTTAAATCCCTTGCCTTGTGTATTAGTTACGGTTTTTTGGAAAAGTAGAACCAATAGAATAGAGAGAGAGAGATACGTAAGAGGAGGTTTATTACACATGTAATACATATTAATTTTAGAAAAATGAATATATTACCACTACTACTTAATTACCTATCCTCCAACTGTCCTGATAAATTCTCTATCTATATCTCCATAATTTTTAACACACATGTTGTGAACTTCTCCTATTCTTTGCAAATATTTATATATGAAAATCATCCAGACTTCAATTTTTAATTAAGTAGGAGACATAAATGTTTGAAATTCAATCATGCCAATAATTCAGGAACCACAGCTAGAAGAAGTTAGAAAAAACTGAACTCATACCATTAAGTGACTCTCATTTTCAGTAGGAAGCAAGCAAGGGCGCCAGGCCTGAGGGCGCCAGTCGTTCCTGCTTGGCGAGGCCGCCAGTCCCTGCCTTCTGCCTGTGCCACCTTGACCATGCTAGTCTGGCTGAAAGAGGTTTATTCCATCAACCGAGGGATGATAGCAAGGCTGAGTTATCTACATTCTTGCTGATGGAAGTGTTTTGTATTAACTGAAGAAAATGAACCTAAGCTGAATTTCTCTAAGTGAAGTTCAACATGTTTTTAAAGACATGATCTTCAGAGGTGATTCTGGTTTCTGTAAAAATCAGTCTGCCACTTCTCCTAACATCAAATGTCTGATATGGGTCAACTCACCAGTTAGTAAAAGAGAAAACAAGTAACAGCAACCATTTATCAAAATGTTTTCTATGGCAGGCCCTATGCTCTGTGGCAGGGGCTTAATAGCTCTTACATGATGTAATCATTAACGCAGTAAAAGAGGCATTATTACCACAATTTTATAAATGAGGTAGTTATTACTCAAAAAGGATGATAACTTATGGAATGTCATACATTCTTAGGATAGAGGCAGAAGTTAAACCTTGCCCCAAGGATAATTGTCTTTCCATACACCTAACCGGATCCTATTGATTTAACAGACTCATCCTGTAAGGACTGAGTGGTTATTTACAAAGTGAAGTCAGTAGCAACTCCACTCAACAGCAGTCATTTAGCACATACGTATCCTCTGTTCCGCTAGCCTGAAAATGTTAGAGAAGAGAATGGTCTGAGGTTTAGACCACTGACCATCTTTGATGAAAATAGACTGTCAGGAACCCCAATAATCAGGCAAATTAGCACCCTCTTTCTGTCCCCCCAAATCCAGGAAATTAAGAGTCCCTATGCTTCTTTAAAATTTACTTTATTTCAAGGAATATTATTATTAGAAGAGATATTACTATCAAAACTTTAAATATATTCATATCCTAGGAAATTATGCTTATGAAATAGTAAAAAAGTTTAAATACAAACATTTTCATTAAAGGATTATTTATAATTACAACAAAAAAGGACTATGTATTTTTAACAATGAATCAGTGCACTCATATGGTAGGATGCAGACAAATGTCAACACTGTTAAAATGTAGAAAATATTTATAACATTAAATGAAAAAAAAAAGAAAAACTGTATTTATAGACTGCACTTAAGATATAAAATAAAATGCATAACAACAGCCTGGAAGGGAAATCACCAAAATTTTAACAGGTGTCCTCTCCGAGTGGTAAGATTACATTCTTACCTTATAGTATTATGCACATGTGTTTTTTCCTTTACTGAGCATATGTTGCATTTAAAAACAGACAAAAATTAAAATTTTAATTTGCAACCGCAAGCTGGTCATTTATACCAGTGCTTCTCAAATTGTCATGTGCATATGTTCACCTGGAGAACTCGTTTAAAATGCAGATTCTGATTAAGCCTGAGATTCTGAATTTCTAAGAAGTCCTCAGGTTACGCTGATGCTGCTGGTCTGGAGATCACACTGTGAGTTAGGTTTCATGTAGAATAAGCAAGAAATAATCATTGTAGATCCACTTAAATCTGAGAATGAGAGCCTATGAAGCATTCCTTGAAAAGTCTTTCTTGAAAATCGGAGTCAGGAAGTTTGCCTAATGGCTACCTAAATCTCTCCTGTTACAATGTAAGCCTTTTCCTTTTTCCAGCTGTACTCCACTCTGCACCAACTTGAAAACCCACAGTCCAGCTCCTGAGGTTTTCTTCTCCAGGGTAACCTTCTTTTGCCCCTATTTTGAAATTAAATTCCATTTGTTCTGCTCATGTTGGCACAAAAATTGTCTCAAGTTAGTTTAATAAAACCATCACTAAAACAATTTTCTTAAGTAGTGTAATTATAGAGCTAGTAATTAGACTCCTCACTAAATGAATAACGTAGTTAGATTACATTTAGACAAGTACCGCATACCCCATTCCATTTTAATCACCCTTTAAATGCAATCCTGTTTGTTTGCATGAAAGGGCTTTTAAAATGGTAATCGTAAAACTGTATATACACATTTGGAAGATTATGCAACCTATAAACTTAGGGAAATTTGGCATAAACCACATTACTGATTATATCTACCTGCGGTGGCCGGGGTGAGGAGTGGCAGGGGTTTACTAAGCATTTGGTCAATATGGGGAATCCTATCACCCTCTGCAAGTGAGGTCAGAATTCACTGAAGTCGGAATCTCCTGTGACACCTGCCCGAAACATGGTCATGACATAAAGATGCACCTTGGAAGCTCTGCTTCAGTTTCTCACGTTCTCTCTTTCATAGGGCCTTCCATGACTCAGCAGCTCCTGCATGGGCCATTGACACTCCTTGCTGTTGGTTTTAGTGCTTGGTTTCATATTTCATTCCGCAGCATATTTATCTTTTCTGGTTCTTGGAAGTCACCTGTGGTTTCCTGGAAGCACAAACAATGCAGACTGCAGGCACCAGGCTGCCCTTGGGACTTCCCACTCTACTACAGCTCTCCTGGGAAACTGCAAGTGCCATCAGCCCACAGTGCTCTGTACAGGGATGGATTCATATTATGCAAAGTTCCACTGTGTATCCAAGAACACTGAATTCCCCATTGACCTGTTTCATAATTTCCAAAGCATGGAGCACTCCTAATAGCCAATAATTGTTGGGGGTTTAGCACTGTGCTCCACCCCTTAGGCGCATCGTTACACTTGATGTCCAATGACCCTTGTTTCCCAGATGAAAAGCTGAGGCTCAGAGAAGTTACATCATTTGCTTAAGTTCAAGCTAAGAAATGGCAGAGCCAGGAGTGGAAACCATGCTGTTCTAACACCAGGGCCCACATTCTTAACCACTATGGCTCATTAAATGAAGCTAAGGCCTTGAAGCCAGAGAAGCAGCCGAATCCTACACAGAGTCTCATGTTTTCTCTTCTCCTGCAGGTTGGTGGGACAAGTGTGGGGCCAAGGGCAGCCCTGATTCTCCAGGTACCTCTCACTGGCTATTCAATTTAGGATCTTCATTTCCTTGTCTACAAAAGTAAAATAATTGTATCTATGACACTTGTATCTCAGGGGCGTGTGTGTGCATGTGTATAAAATGAGACAACCTCTGTAAAAGCATTTTGTAAAATGGAACAACATGTTATGGCATGAAAATTATTATTATAATGACTTAACCAGGCCCAGGATATGAATTGCTTAATAAATGGAGTTCATCTCTGCAGTAGTTTAAATATCTCATGTTATATCAAGGAAAAATAGTATTATATTACATATGAATATTATTTACATCTTTTATGTAAATTGACTTATCAAAATATAATTATACAAGTAAGATGCTTCTGTAGATGTTGTAAGCCTTCGTTTACATTTTACTTTTTATCCTGGTTTCATTTGCACGCTTTCTGTTCCCTCTTCAGTAACAGAATGACTTTGTTCTTGGCTGACTGATTCTAGGAATTTGCCGAATGCAGCCAAACTATGACATATTTGCATTTTTAAGGCTTGAAATGTTCTTTCGGTTTTTAAAATGAGTTTATTTTGAGGAAATGTATGACTTCTTGAACTAATGGCAAATTAAGTTAATAAAATTCATACCTGCTGTGGGCAATGATGATTATATATCAAAGGGAAAAATAAATCAAAGGCTAAATTCCACACTCTCTAATTGGCCACATTTCCCATACATTTCAGTAGGAATATTTTCTGTTTGGGATTATAATATAGAAGCACAGAACAAACGATTCTCCCTTTCAAGTTGCTTCTTTCTTTAGCCTTTTCTCTTAGAAGCTACTACTGTTGACATTGGGTTCTTCCTCCCACCCAAACACACAGCCATCAAAGTTTTCTCTCCACATCTGCTCACTGTACAACAGATACTCACAATATTGCAATTTTCATCTTCCATAGGAAGTATGTTTAGTTTGTTTGAAATTGTGTTGGCTGATGACTTGTTAACATGAATCACGTTTCTATATGAACTTCAAAAAAGCCGGTGTAGAATAAGACACAAGGCTGGAGTTCAGGCATATTTTCCATAAGGCCCTGCTATCCAGACTCTGGCACTATCTAGCCCAGTGACCTTTCACTCACACCCTCAGTTATTGCCCTTGAAGTAAGGCCAATTCAAGAGGATTTCAAAATGTTATGATCTCCGATAATACTGATGAAACTAAGTAGATTTGAGTTAGTACACATTTTATGGAGACCCATAAATCTGAGTCCGCCTGAGGATGGATTAGTTATGAATCATGGAATAAATTAACTTTTATTAATAGATGTGTATCCCAAATACGTACTTTTCTTCAGCCCAAACTAGAATCTCTTATATTATAAATTTGCACCAAAGGGAACAGTCTTCTGGTTTTACAAGCAATCCTATCTCCAATCCTAGAAGTGTGAGAGTAATTTTCCTGCTGTTATTTACACCATATATCATATTAGAATTTGCTTAGTCAGTGTTTCTATAAGGATGCAACCTTGATGGGTGACAAAGTGTATAAAGTAACTAGCATGAAAGACAGTCTGTTTAGAGGGAAAAAGTCTCAAAGAGTAAATTTAGTCAGAGATGCCAAACAAACTAACAAATAGAGAAAGACATTTGGACAATCCAACCCAGGAGTAAGAATATTTAGTAGAAATATTTCTGGCAAGTATACAAACAATAGCAGATCAAAAGAATGACATCATGGCTAGCTTTAAAAAAATAATGTCAAAAATGGGTAGTCTCCAGAATTGAAATCAAATCATTACAACTCAATTCAATGCAACAAACATTTGCTTAGTAAATATACTGTGTAGGGGCTCTAATATTTAATATTTCACTTGACCTCAAAGAATTGATACCTAGAAGGAATAATTTGGAAAACTCATAAATAAATACAAAAACAACTTACAATAAGATAATAGAAAAAAGTAATTGACTGTTAGAGAAATGAATTTGAATTCTACCAAGTCACTTAATTCTCCTTGTCTCTTCCTTCAAAAATGTAAGGGGATAGTAATGTAATTTAGCCCACTGGGCCATTCAGAAATGTTGCAGGTGAAAGTACTTTTTAATCTTTCTCTCCAAAAATAAACTCATAGACAAGAATTGAGGTGCTAAGTGAATAAATGGCTGAACAAGCGAACATGAAAAAGGTGCTACCAGAGTTTTTAATGGGGTGCTATGGTAGGAGAGATGAACTCTAATAAGATAGAGTTTAAAATTTCTGTGAAGGATGGTGAGTGGGGAAATTCCAGAGGTGTAGGAGCAGAAAGTGAGTACATTCTGGAACTTTGGTTGGAGTGAGAGGAAAGGAAGAAATTAGTGAGAGGAAAGGAGTAAAAGAAAATTCATCTTTAATTAGGTAAGGCAGAACCATTGTTTTTGAGCAAGGCAGTGACATAGTCAGAGTTGTGTTTAGGGGGAAAAAAGGCATCTGGAAGTAATGCAAAGTGGGTTGAAAGAGTGGTGATCAAAAAGGCAGAAAAGTACCAGGACGCATTAGTCTATAGGAGGAAAAACAGGCTCTTGAGCTACTGGGGTGTAAGTAGCAGTGGGCATTACAGGAAAGGAAAAATTTGGAAAACAGTCCTAAGTTTTGCTTGGACCACCTGAGCAAAGGTGAAGTAGGACTGTGATAAGGATAATGGCAACAGTGACACATATCTGTACAGCCTTGTATCATTTACAAACGTAGGCAGGAGTCATCTGAAGAGCCTTGTTGACTAGGATGAGTCTGTCTCTATTTCTGAGTAGGCGTTTGAGGCATCAGAGCTCCACATTAAAGCAGATGACTCTGGCCACAGTGGGTGAGTGCATTATAAAGAAACTAATTTCAGAGAGAACTGGGACATTATTGAAGTAGTTCAGATGGTAGCCATAATTTAGCATATCTTAACTAAAATATCTAGGTAGGTAGCAAGGAAAATAAAACGAGGGCATGGTTTAGGTACATCTATCCATGCAATTTAATTTTTACACTGAGCAATAAAAAAATATAACTGCCTATGTCCATACAACTCACATCCCCCTCCTTTACTTTTTGTCCAGCTAAGAGGTTACAATCAAAATTGATATGTTGACAGTGGCCACCGAAAAGAAAACATGAATGTGAAATCTTCTTATAGAACATAATAGTTCACTGAATATAGGAGTTATCAATATAAGAGTGATGAAGCAATCAAAGATTGCTTCACCAGGTTTTTTAGTTTGGGTGACTGGAAGAATGTTAGTCCCACTAAGAAAAACCAAGAAAATGGGAGTGGTATTCAGTTTTGGACAGGCTGAGTTTGAGGTGATGGTAGATAGACATCTAGGTAGAGAACTGCAACAGAAAGCTAGAAATTTTAGAGCTTACGGGGAGGAGCTGAGCTGGGTGTAAAAACTCAGAAGATAGAGTGTGAAAATTGTAGTTGACGCCAGAGGGGTGATTAATTTCCTGGATTAATAAAGCAATTCCCATGACGGTTGATGAAGAAGCAATACTCACTCATCAGCCCATCCTATTCCGACAGTCCCACTGGGAGCTGGTAGATTTCTCAAAGTGGAGGGAACCTAGGCCTGTTTCTTTGTTTTTAGAAGTAAAGGGAGAATAGACAATGATTTAGTTGATTTAATCAGCCAGACCTGCTAAAGCAGATAATTAAGCCTCCTTTGCCACACTTCTATTCTCATCCACGTTGTACCTAAATTATTCAATTTGTATAGCTCTATTGATTAAATATGCAACTCCTTCACTTTGGATGGGATACAATCATTTATAAGACTTAAAGGAATTTAACCTGATTTAAGATTCTAATAGCATGTAAAATGGACCTACATTATCAGAGCTCTATTTTGGAAAGGCAATTCTGCACATTTCTGAGTCTATCCTCAGCATTATTGGTCAATATTTTATTTTTATTTTTAACAACATAAAATACAATTTTATTCTGGGAGCATTTCATACATGTAAGAGTTGTAAGTACTGAACAAAGAACTTTTTTCCCCGCCCTGAATCATTTCAAAATGAGTAGCTGATATGATGTTCCATCACCACCAAATACTTAGGTGTATATTTTGTACAAATAAAGATATTCTCTTATATAAGCAAAATACAATTGTCAAAATTAGGAACTTAACCTTAACACTTTACCACCATCTAATCCTTCAACCCAATTCAACATTTAATGATTGACTCAACAATATCCTTTATGGGAAATAGATCTAATTCAGAATCACACATTTCATTTAGATATCATGTCTCATTAATCTCCTTCACTCTAGAATAGTTCCTCAGTCTTTGCTTAATTTTTAAGACTAAAAATTCTAGGCCAGAGGTTTTGTAGAATATCCTCACTTTCCTTTTTTTTTTTCCTGTTGTTTCCTATCGATTACATTCAAGTTACATATCTTTGTATTGGTAAATCTTTTAAAAGTTGAATGTATTTAAAAAAAAAAACAAAAATGTTACAGCCCTGGCTGGTGTGGCTCAGTGGATTGAGTGCCAGCTTGTAAACAAAAGGGTCACAAGTTTGATCCCCAGTCAGGGCACATGCCTGGGTTTCAGGCCAGGTCTCTGATAGGGGGTGTGTGAGAGGCAACCACACATTGATGTTTCTCTCCCTCTCTTTCTGCTCCCTCCCCCTCTCTCTAAAAATAAATAAATGAAATCTTTTTTAAAAATTACAGAAGTTGAATCATCAAAACTTCTTTCACCCTGGCTGGTGTGGCTCAGTGGATTGCATGCTGGCCTATGAACTGAAAGGGTGCCAGTTTGATTTGTTCAAGGCACATGCGTGGGATGTGGGCCAGGTCCCTGGTAGGCGGCATGCTAAAGTCAATGAACTGATATTTCTCTCTCTTTCTCCTTCCCTTCCTCTCTCTCTAAAAATAAATAAATAAAGTCTTATTTTTTCAAAAAAAGACTTATTTCAATCATTTACTGCTATCAGAGGGATGTTGCATCAGATTGAAATGGAAAGAATTCTTATACTGAAATGAAAATTCTTTATTTTGTAAGTGATTTTTAAAAACTAAGAAAAATGCAGATCATAAATCTGTAAACAATATACTATAGTGCAAAATTTCAGAACTTTTGAAACTGAGTGTGGAAGTTTTAAGGAAGACTATTGTTTCTAATTCCACAATTTACAAATATTTTAATGTGAGGAGATAGCATGATTTAGTAGAAGGAGACTGAGTTATGCTCTTGTGACCTTGAAAAAGACGTCTGACCTGTTTGTGTGTATGGGCATCTATTTTCTAATAGATGGATGTGCTTAGACTAGATCCAGGCCTTTCAAGTATGCTCCCAGAGGGCCTGCAGGATTTGATTCAGAAAGAGGTGACTCAGCTTTACCCACAACGGCCTCGTATGTTTTATTTATGTTTCCCTTTAGGGTTCTTTTTTCTTTTAAATAAGAAAGCTTTATATACACCCACACACACATTTGCAAACCCTCAGACTAGATGCTCTCTACTTTCTCTAACATTTGTGGAATCTAAATTATTACGTCCTGATAGCCTATCACCGACCCAATTCATCTTCCCACCTGTCAACAATTTTACCTTCTTCAAAAATGTCAGATGCCTAAAGAATAAAGTCTAAACCCTATGAGCCCAGCATTCAGACACAAACTTGTTCTATTTAAAATTTTGAGCCTCCATTGCTGATAATCTCACACACAAGCTTAAGACATACTACTTACTGTAACGCATGTTCTTGTTTCTTTGCCTTTGTTTCTGCTTTCTTTTTAAACTGTAAGTCTCTTTTTTAAAAAAGATTTTATTTATTTATATTTAGAAAGAGAGGGTGAGAAGGAGAAAAACATGGATGTGTGAGAGAAACATCAATCGGTTGCCTCTCGTATGCCCCCAGCTGGGGACCTGGCCCTCAACCCAGGCATGTGGCCTGACTAGGAATTGAACCAGCGACCTTTTGGTCCCCAGGTCAACACCCAACCCACCAAGTCACACCAGTCAGGAATTAACCTGTTCAAGCACCCATTCATCCATCCATTCATTCATATGTATATTTAACAAATATTTATTGAGTGTTTGCTATGCATCAGGCAGAGACATTAGGATAGGCATTGAGATTATCCCAACAAAGGAGATATGGCTCCAGGCCCTAAGGAAATTCCACTTATCACCCCAGCCCCAAGAAGTAGCTCAAAAATCTCTCCATAAAGCACCCTCTAATCTTCATACTTCTTCCCAAGATTTCCTTGGCTATTGTTGGCCCTTGCCAAGTTCACATACATTTTATAATCAGCTAATCAATTTACAAGTACACACATATGTAACCTGGCATTGCATGAACTATATAGATGAATTTAGGGAGAGTTTCCCTCTTCATAATGTGAGTCTTCCAATTTATGGATGTCATATATCCCTCCACTTATTTAGGTCTTTTTATGTCTTTCAAAATGCTTTGTAGTTTCAGTATACAAATCTCACATTAAAAAAATTATTTCTTTTTTAATTTTTTGAGGTAACTCAATATGCTTTCTACAGTGGCTGCACCAATCAGCATTCCCACCAGCAGTGCAAAAGGATTCCCCTTTCTCCACAGCCTCTCCAGCACTTGCTGTTTGTGATTTATTGATGAAAGCCATTCTGACCAGTGTGAGGTGTGGTTTTATTTTGCATTTCCTGATGATTAGTGACATTGAGCATCTTTTCATATACCTACTGGCCATCTGTATGTCCTCCTTGGAGAAGTGTCTATTCAGGTCCTTTGCCCATCTTTTAACAAGATTGGTTTGGGGTTTTTTTGGTGTAGAATTTTATAAGTTCTTTATAAATTTTGGATATTAACTCTTTATCAGATATATCATATATTAGTCAATATGTCCTCCCATTCTGTTATCTTTTTATTTTGTTGATGGTTTCCTTTGCTATGCAAAAATTTTTAGTTTGATACTGTCCCATTTGTTTATTTTTTCCTTTTGTTTCCTTTGTCTAAGGAGATACATCAGGACCAGCAATTCCACTTCTGGGAATTTACCTGAAGAAACCCAAAACACTAATTTGAAAGAATATAAGCACACTTATGTTCACTGTAGCATTATTTACAATAGCCAAAATTGGAAGTGACCCAAGTGCCCATCAATAGATGAGCAGATAAAACAACTGTGATACTTGGCTATAAAAAAGAAAAAAATTTCACCCTTTGCGACAGCATGGATGGACCTGAAGAACATTATGCTAAGTGAAATAAGCCTGTCCGAGAAAAACAAATACCCTATGATTTCAATCATATGTGGGACCTAATGAACAAACTGAACTAACAAACACAATAGACACAGACTCGTAGACAGAGAGCAGGCTGACATCTCTGGAGGTAAGGGTTAGGAGGTGAGGGGATTAAGCAAAAAAGAGATAGGACTCACAGACAACAATGTGGTGATTGTAGGGGTGGGGGAAGAGGGTGGGTGGAGATAGAAGAGGGTAGAAGGGGGATAAATGGTAACAGAAAAAATACAATAAAAATAAATTTTAAATAATTTATTCCTAAGTATGTAATGTTTCTGGATGCTATTACAAATGACATAACTAAGATTTCATTGTCTCTTTGCTGAAGGTCTATAAAAATAGAATTGACTTTCCTTACTGACCTTAAATTCAGAGACCATATTAAATAGGTTTATTAAATTTAAGTTGTTTGTAGATTTCTTTGTATTTTCTCCTTTCAGAATCAATTCATCTACATATAATGACTGTTTTATCCCTTCCTGTCTCATTATTTTTGCCTTCCATGTGTTCTCTTGCATTATTGCAATTGGCTTGAAGTTCCAGGACAATGTTGGATAGAGGTGGTAAGAGCAGACGTCCTCACTTCTTTTCACCTCTCTAAAGGGAAAGCTGTTTACTTCATCTTTAATTTTCACTTGGGTAAGTCTGCTCTGGCCTGCCCTCTTCCTAGGACGTGGCCCTCCAGGCTTCCCCTGAGCACCTGGTATGCCAAAGACCCCACCTCTGGTGAGTGGTGAACTCCAACATTTGTCTCTACAACATCTCCAGACAGCAGAAAACCCCACTCAGTTTTTCAGATGTTTTCAGCTTAGAGTCTCTGTTTCCTCCCATGTGCAGTTTCAGAATTCAGCAAATGTCTTCCAGAGAAACTAGCCCTGTGTTGCAGGTTCTGTTAGTTCTGTAACTCTTCCCAGGAACAGCTCAGACTTTGAGTCCATTGCCCTCACCCAGAATCCATAGGGCCCCAGAATAAAAAGCTGCTGTAATCTTCCTCTCCCAAATCGTAACCCTTCTGCTTGGCATTGCTTAAGCAACTCTTCAGTGCCTTTAAAACAGGTGACTTTTTGGATTTCATTTGGGTTACCTAGTTGTTTTTAGGGGGAGGTGGTCTTCCCCAAATGTTTCCACCTGACTCAGAAGCAGGAGTCCCATAGTAGGTTTTTAATAAATACTTTCAAATTTCTCTTGGACCTCAGCCTTTGGAGAAAGAATATCAGAAATGAAGCAAATACTAGAGGTCTTCCGTAGTCTCTGTCTGAAAAGCAACCCAAAGCTTGTTCCCAGAACTGCAGAAATAAAGGGCCAGCTGAAGGAACGCGTTAACTTTGGGTATATCTGAAGGGAGAGGGCAGACTAAGACACTGGTGTTTATCTGAGCCCTTGTGAGAACCAAATACTGCCTGCCCTTGAATACTCTCTTGACCATTTCCTCAGTCTGTTCAAGCCACACAGGGGTAATTGGCAGATGAAGCCAGCCCATCGCCCTGGGAATTACCTAGTGCTGGCTTCATAGAAAAGTTCCCTGCCTTCTCTATACTATAGACAAGCCATCTGAGCTTGGGAACAGGCATCCAGAGATTGATACAAAGTAGATTATGAAGGTAATCTGTCCCTGCATTATTGCTAAAAGTAATTTTCCTGATCTGATAGGCATGCAAGATTCCTCTCTCAAAATTCTGTGTACATCATTTCTAGTCTTGAACACCCTTCGCAAGTAGAAGAAGACAATTCCTTGATGAAGCATATACAAGTGACTGGCACATTTCTCTTCGAAGCAGACAGGTTATCTGGCTTTACACTGCTCTGGTCTATTTGGGCTACATTCCAGCAGCAATATATCACTCCATATAGTGTCATAACTCTCTGCTTTTATTTGGCAAGTCTTTTTAATCATAAACTGAGTCTTAGCGTAAGTGGTAAAGTGATTTTTCTTAGGAAGTGTTAACTCTGCTATGAATGTTCAGTACTTTCTACAAGGGTGGGGAAGGATCCAAGTTGTGATTTCTGGACAATGCGCAGCAACTGCTCCTTCACTCACTAGTCCCTCAGATGTTGCAACTTCAACAGGCATCTTTTCATCACTGCAAACACAACTGAGGAAAGAAACCCACTGGAGGCTTGGGGTGATCACTCATTTGGGACTTAATTTGGAGGGGCTCTCAAAGGACATCAGATTGAGGACTGGTCATTTTCTAGTGAGGATGACAAGAAAAGGAAAGGAAAGGGGGAAGCTATGAAACACTCACTGGCATTTTTTGGGGGAAAAGCATTTGTCTTCACCTTTATTCCAGTATCCTTTTATATTTCCCTAAATTCTGCTACTTGTTTCCATGTTAAATCTTGTGTAAGATTTACTTCTCAGGAAAAAAGGCCAGCATGACAAATAATTCATATTCATGGACTCAACTCTGATGAAGATAATCCCCAGGGCTTTGGTGCACTGCATCCTGAATTAAAATGCTTTAGACGTGCAGGGTTTGGGCTCGACTATCTCCTGGGATGTCATTAATGGCTTATGCATATCAGGCTATTTTCCAAATTCTGCTCTTTTGCTCTGATAAATAAATGAAGAAATCCAGTTGAGATACATCTGGAAGGCTTTAAAAACTGGAAAGATTCTCATCTGGATGGATGGTTTAAGTGTGATGCTGCTTAAATTTGGGGCCTAAGGCTGCGGGACCTCTCCAGGCTGTTTCCAATATTTGAATTTTATAATGCTATGAAAATCTAACGAACAGTCCCCTCGGGGATAAATTTAAAAATTGGACATGATGTGAAAAAAATTCAATTAATTTTTTTTTTGATGTACTAGAAAAGCCCTGAGCTGGGATTTTTAAAATGTAGCTTCTTGTCCCAGCCCTTCCCTAATTAGATGAGTGACTTTGGAAAGTCACGTAACCTTTCTGGGCCTCAGTTTCATTACTTGTAAATGAGGGTTCACTTGGTAAGACCTAATGTCTCTTTGAATTACCTCTCGACCCCCGTAAAGTCTTTAATTTTTTTTGCATCCATCTGTCCACTCCCCTCCATACTCCCTTCTCATAGTCCTCATTCTAATTAATGCCTTGATTTGGCTTCCCCTCTGACTATCTGTGTGACCTTAAGCAAGTTACTTAACCTTTCTGTGCTCTGAAAAAAGAAGAGTAGTACTGTTGCCTGCTTTATAGAGTCAACAATTAATACATGATAAGTAAGCACTTGGCTCAGGGTACTGCATAAATAACTGTTAGCCAATAGTCATCATTTTCCATAGAATGACTTCTTTAGTCATAAGTATAGTTGGTGCATTTTATTCCTGGGTAAAAAGAAATAGAGTGGAAGTCATCCTTAGCAAGAGCAGTCTATACTTATTGAAAAAATAGATAAACCTATTGGATTATTGATCCCATTTCTCTTGCCTCATCTCATAGTATTCATTCAAGAGCTCTGTACAAACTTAAATATTTCTCTCCATCTGTAACTCTTCTACTATCCTTGTACAAAAACATGGTGTGAATCATAAGGGGCTCACATTTGTTCTGAGAACCTGACAATAACATCCACACTTCCACCTGTCTTTGGCTCTCAGAGGTACACACTGCGGGTTGGAATTACCAACATTCGAATATACTCAGAAAAATTTAATTCTATATATATAATTATGTACATATAATTTTATATATATATATATGAAACACTAGAAAGAATGGGTAATAAAGGTTTAGAGAAGTAGACTGAAAAAATGTTTATGGTTTAATTACATACTATAAAATGCCCCACTCATAAATGCCCAGATTGTATTTGTATGAGTTTTGACAAATGTATGCACTTATGTGCCTGATTCTAATCAAGATATAAAGTGGCAAGCCTAGAAAATTCTTCCATGTCCCTTTCTAGTCCATGGCCCTCCTTGGTCGGCAGCAACTATTAATTTGATCCCTCATAGTTTTTCTTGCTCTTGAACTTCACACAAATGCACACTTTTGTATCCGGTTTCTTTGATTCAGCATCCCGCTTTTAAGATTAAGGGCCTGTCATTGCAACTATTCTCAGCTCCTACCTTTTTAGTGCTAAGGAGTTGGTGTGCCATTGTTGTGAATATACTGTTAATTTGTTTATTCCTTTTCCTGTGGATGGACATTTGGACTGTTTTTCTTTTCCCTATCATGAATACAACTGCAATTACTGTAGGAAATGAATGTTATAGTGAATTTTTTTCTGAACTAAGGTTTTCTGTTAGGTGGTTATATTTTCAAAAAAACAAGATTTAAAAATGTATCTCATGATCTGCTCTAGTCTTCCCTGTTTCATGAGAACTCTATCTTCTTCCCCCTATTACCACTCTTTTTTGAACTGCTTTTGCATGTGCCTATGCGCAAACACACGTGTTTCACAAAGTGCCCTCAATCGGATTACCTGTTTAACATTCCCATTTGCCTCTTGTGAATCAGGTTTATCTCCTTATTAAGTGACACAATTTCTTACCTTTCGATCACTTTAAGGCAAAGCATAATTTTGGACATCTAGACATGTATTTTACATCTAGACATCTAAATGAAATACACTTAGACATGTATTTTAGTGTGTACTTTGTGATCACACACTTTGGTCAGTCTTGGCCATTGACATTGGAAATAGTTAATTTTATAGAAAGAGGAAAAAAGACACAAAAGGATTAGATAAACTGTTCCAAATCAAAGCCCAGATTGCTATTTCCAGTCCAGTGCTTCTGAGGCCCCATACCTTGAGTCGACTCTGCAACATGTTCACTCAGAATTTTTGTGGCACGTCTCTTCTTTCCCAGTTCAAAGAGCAAGCCTGCTGAAACTGTTTCTTGTATATTTCCTAAGTATTCTCCTTTGCCCAAGTGGAGTGTGTTATTCTGGAAACATTTGTGAAATCACTATTCATATGATGTTACACATCACACACGCACATCTTTCTGCAGTTCCAAAAGGAGTGATGAAAAGACAGAATTGCTAGAATTGATAATAGGAATAAATGAGTGATTTGTTTAGCTCTTTGATGATAATATATAAGCTCTGGATGTTGAAGAGTGGAAATCAGAAAGCTTACCCACTAAGAGCTGTCAGAGTCCCCCTCACATGCTCAGAGTGGCCATGCTCTCCATGTCTTCCAGCCCATGTTGTGCGTCAGCATCCCTTTTGTAACTGCTGACTCACATAGCCTAAACCTATATGTTAATCTCATATTTTCTTTCACATTTGTTCTTCATCCCAATATTTGATTTCAATGAGAGCATGTAGAAGAAAGCGGACAAGCATTTTAATAGCAAGTATTTAACAAGTAAATGGTGATGAATAGCTAAAATACATAATCAGGTAAGTAGGAAACATTTCTAAAATATTAGAAATCTAATAGTAGTTGATCAAAACTTTATTAATTATTGGAGTATTTAATTTAATTTTTGAGTGTTCTTTTTTAGGAAAACTTTTTATATATTTATTTAAAATATCAAATAAAACTAAAAATTAGAATTTTATTCTTGATTCTTATTAAATGTATATATTAATGTAGTTTTACTAAATATCAAGTAACAGCAAATGTAAAATAATGTGTATATATTTTATTATAAATTAATACAATTGATTGTAGAAAATTGGAAAATGAAGATTTGCAAAAAAATTATTAATTCTAGAGAGCATTGTTAGATATGTATACATATATATACGCACACATATATATAAAGGTAAATACCAATATATGATTTTATATGGATATATGTACATATCTATAATAGATAACATATCTGAATATATGTATATGTATATATAGATAAAATCAAATTAAGCATTCATTTGTTTCTTTCTCATTTAACAGAAGATTATGACATATTTATGTATCAATAAATATTCACTTACAGGATCTTTGAAAGTGACTGAATGAAATTTCATTTTAACAATATCCTATATATACAAAATCCTCTTTGACAGAGTAATTTGATTGTTTCTAGTTTTTCATTATAAAAAATACATTGTAGGATTTGCTTCTAGACAAGGTAAAATAATAGGGACCAGGGTTATCCTCCTATCTAAAACAATTAAAAACCAGACAAAATATATATGAAACAATGAAATTTAAGAAATTGGATATCAGGCAGAAAAGGAAAGTGTAATAGGATTTCATGTCTGCAGTACAAAAACTTTAAAAACCTGGACAGATCCCGGCAGGCTCCCAGAGTTGAGAACAGCTGAGGTCCAGTGAGACCAAAGTAGCTGGAGTTCACAGGGCAGAGAGCTGGAAAGGAGAGCGCTGCACAGAGAGATGACTGGAGAGGTGCGGAGCCCTCCTCAAGCATTCAGCAGAGTGCTAATCAGAGCATGCATAGGAGGAAACCACCGAAGTCCAGAGAAAGAACCATATGAAATAATGAGAGAAGAACAGTCCCTGGAGCTCACACAAGGCCAGGAATAGTGTCTCTTCCTTCTAGTCACACTGGAAAAGCTTGTAATCCATGGGGCACTGGGTCTTGCCTCAGCAGTAGGGAACAATTAGCCCTAGACTCAGGCTAATTGGTGGGAGGGACTAGAGCAGCATTAAGGGCTAAAGGATCAACTTGTTTTCAATTAACTTGACTGCAACCCAAAACAAAACTCAAGATAGTCATAGGTATATAAAGATATCTGTAATCCATGTAAATTGCAATATCTAACATCTTTTCAAAAATTTCCAGACATACAAAGAAGGAGGAAAAACATATTGCATGAGTAATAGTATCGCTGGAATTTTGAGGATCGCTATATTCTTCCAGTCACAGCTTTGTGTCAGAGGTGGACACCTGACCATACTATAGCAGCCAGTGACCTACGGCATCTCTGGCCTGACTTTTCACAATAACCTGAATGAATCAACTGTTTCTTTTCTGAACTTAAACTAAGAAACAGAAAGAAGTTACCAGTCAATGGTGGATGATTGAGTTGAAATGTTACACAAAGTTAGCTGTGGGATGTCCATTATTGCCCTACATACATGTGGTTGTTATAAAGAAGAAGAGACTCAGAGAGAGGATGGAGCAGATCTACAATACAAATAAGCCAGGAGAGGGAGAGGTGGGAATAAAGAGAGTTGGTTGCCCCAAAGATGCCCACGTTCTTATACCCCTGAGTCCTGGTTACTCAGGTGTTTCTTCATTCCCATGAGCTCTTTATACCCTACACTAGTGATTCTTAACTGAGAGTGATTTTTGTGCCCCAGGTGACACTTAGCTATGTCTGAAGAAATTTTTGGCTGTCACAACTAGTGGCTGCTACTATAATCTAGTGGGTAGAGGCCAAGAATGTTACCAAGCATCCTACAATGCACAGGACAGCCCCCACAAGGACAGAGTAGCCAGCTCCTGTCAGTAGTGCTCAAGTGAGAAACCCTGCTTTATGCTAAGCACTTTTTAAATCCGAATGAGTGTCTATAGATTTCTGCAACTAAGAAATCCTTCTGTAAAACACCACTGTGGCTAAGTTTTTGCACATATCCTAAATTATTCCCTTTAGTTAAATAGTTTTAACTAGATTTGTGGAGTGGCATCAAAGGACATGCATTCTTTTGAAAGTTTAAATGCACATGGCCAAATTAACATCCAACTTCTAACAGAGTACTCTTGAGTCTCGAAGCCTGAGATCTAAAGAGATTTCATCTGTTAGGAGAATAAATTCTCCAGCTTTAACACCCATCTTTGTTTTGAAACTAAAAGGAACATATATTTTGGCTTATCTAAGATGAGTCACATCTTTACTCTTCATTAACAGGCAACTACAATACTACGTACTAAATATTAGCCACCATCCCTAACTTCCTCTCCTTTAGCACATCTTCCTTGGGATCATCTTGCAGCAACTGGGTAACACTATGGCACATGTGATACTACTCCCTTCTCCTATACCCAAGAACAACATTCATTCAACAATCATCAAATATTTTTTGAATGCTTATTATGCAACTCATAATTCTTCTTCATATAGTGCTGTAAGAAACCATTACAAATCAGAATTGGCACATGAGATTTAAATAAACAATAATGACAAAAATCAAAATCACTATTGGCCATTCCTGGCCTCTCGAGGGGTTGTGACAAGAGCATTGCTTTGACCTTTCTCCATATTTCTTCCCTTTCTATAGAAAGAGCTAAGGGATTATTGTGCAAACTAGAGCTGATACAAGTTCCCCTACATTTGAGTCCCCCCACTAGAAAATCTGTTGTCTTTGAAGATAACGAGGCAAAAAATGTTAGTGAAACAAAAATTCAAAGGAGACAATAGTCTTTGGTATTTGATGAAGCCACTGCTTATCTTGAATTCGATAGGTCCTGAGGCAATTTCTTTCATAACTCTCTCCTCTGGAACGTTTTTTAAACCAAGGAGAGTACTTGAAGATTCTCTGGTACTACAATACTTTATAGATACCCTCTCTTTTAATGAAACTTTTAAAAAAATATTGTCTTAAAAACTGGACAGCTAACCGGCAGGGGAGTTCAGCCATTACGGCAGTGGCTGTAAGCCTCATGCACAGGACAGAACACCCCAGTTTTCCTGTCCAGGTTGCACCCCCACTGCTTGCACCAGAATTATCTACACATCCACAGACTGTTCGTTCTGGGAGGCGGGGTTTCTCTTTTAAACTTTATAACTTATGTGTCTTAATATCTGCAGTGTTTCATAGCGCTTGACACAGACAAATACTGCTTAAATAAACTTTCTTGAAAAAATGTCACAGAATGACTATGGAGATCGTGTAAGTACTTCCTGCATGGGACATACTGGTACAATTCTGGTAGCTGGATAAAAAGGGCAGAAGAAGGTGGGAGGAAAAAAGAAGCAGGTAATTAGGTAACCGCTCAATTTATCTGGCCTTGTCTCTTTGTCCCTATATATAATCCACCTTTCAGTCCATCTTTCTTTCTATCAATCTGTCTTGTTCTCTTTCTTTATACCTACCCATCTATCTGTCTACCTGCTTCTCTGTTTGTCACACCATTTCTGAGCAATATGATTAAGAGCACTAGGTGTTTAAATGTGCCGCTTCCTCTGTCAAAGCCTGCAATGAAAAATCTACTTCTCTGTCATTTGTTTTTATGACACCTCAGCTCATCCATTCAGTATCTAAGTGAGGAGTTAGCAAGGGTCCAAAAATAAAATGTGAGAATCTTCATTGACTCTACTCTTAGAGGAGGCACTGTAGCTGGGAACGGTTTTCCTCACTCTTTCTCTCCATCGCGGATTATTTGAGCTAAAGAATCTCTCTGCCTTGTCCCTTGGAGCCCTGGCCCTCTGGGGCACCCCACACTAGTGTGAATTCTTTAATCAAGTAATCCCTAGGCCTTCCTGTCACCCAGGGACAGAGACTGGCTTTCTGAATAAAGGCAGACTTCAGGATGGTGATGTGACCCTCGGAGGGCTTTGGAGAACCAGACATCATCTTGGGGAAGGGACACAAGAAAGTGGGGGACCACTCATGACAACTTAACATGTTCTGAAGTTTTCCAAGGGCCCTGGTGGTAGCACCTGGTTCAACCTTTTAGTGAATGCCTGACTGGCGGTGCCAAGTCTCACAGGTGCCCAAGCTTCATTTTTAATGTTTTCAGACCTGGGCAGGCTTATGTGATCTTTGGGGACTACATGTGAAATGACAGAGAATGAAAACAACATTGCATTGTCACAGCAACCGAAGGGAGGCGCAAGGACATGAATCCCAGGCAAACGCTATGGGAAAACAGACAAGGGCAGATGGAATTTTCTTTAGTGAAAAGTTGCCACAATCAGTACTCCCACTCACTGGCACCAATATGTCTGTTCCTTTGGTGGACTTTTGAAAATGTTCAACAGAGTCTTAAGTACACATACATGTAAACTGAGGCAAGAGAGCTACCTGAGTGGATTCAAAATTAGTCTAGACACATCATAAATCCACTGTGTAATTATCTACCCTCCTGTAAACTACCAAGTTAAAAAACTAAAGATCATCAAGTACTGCTATGTTAAATAAAAATCCAGCCAATTATGGGTGTAATAGTTTCCTAGGGCCGCTGTAACAAAGTACCACAAACAGGATGGCTTAAATAACAGACATTTACTGTGTCACCATTCTGGAAGCTAGAAGTCAAAAACAAGGTGGCAGCGGTATTTGTTCCTGACGGCTGTGAAGGAGAATCAGCCACACCTCTCCCCAAGCTTCTGGTGATTGGTTGGCAATCCTTGGCATCCCCTGGCTTGCGGTGGCATCACCCTGACCTCTCACTTCATTTCCACATGTTGTTTTCATGAGTGTGTGTGTCCAAATTTCCCTTCTTTATAAGGACATTGTCATATGGGATTAGGAACCTAATCTACTCCAGTGTGACCTCATCTTAACTGATATATGTCGATGACCCTGCTTCCAACTGAAATGGTATTCTAAAGTACTTGGGGTGGGGACTTCAAAGTATAAATTTGGGGAAACAATTCGACCCACCATGGAGGGAAAACAAATATTTTAGAAATTGCTGTTTTGTGATGAATTCTGACCCCCTCCCACTTCCCCCATTTAAACATATTCTGGTAGAATTTCTGCTCTGACTCTCAGACGCATTGTTTTCATGTTCATAGAGCAGGCCAGGTACCAAAATTTGTCACTAACAGACACTTACATGTACATGTGAAATATCCCACAATTTATAATTGGCATCACAATCACAAAGTAATCAAAGTACAGGACTAATACATATTTTCTAAGGATTCTGGAAAATTGTAAACATTTTATCTATTTAAAATTGAATTTGTATTTATAAATGCTATATAATGATTATTCAAGAACTTTCCTCAAAAGCAAATAGCTTGATGATTTGGGCCCTGTGTTTATAAAAACAAGTAGGAATCTTTTAAAATTTTTAAATAACAAGTGACTAAAAGAGCCAAACGAGGGGCCCCAGGTATCCTTATAAGCAGAGTGACATTTTCTTTCCAGAGATAATTAGGTAAAAAATAGATAGGTCCTCCTATCTCTTTGAACTGTTGTTCCAGTAAACAAAAATTTTCAGGATTAAAGCTACTTAATCCTAAACTGTTGTTTTTTTCACGTTTGTTTTCTGTTTTTCAGTGTTATTAAATTAGACTTGTTTGTATCAAAATCTTGCTGTGAAACAAAACCCACAAGCATTGGATGATGAGCCTGCCTCCAGTCCCAGGAAGACCCTGGCACAGCCAAACAAGCCAAAACTGCCTGGGTGACAGGTTTGGTGGACGATGTGAACAGCATATGCCACTATGTCGGGTCAAAGCACTCAGGTGAGCACTTATTAATGAACTGAAACCAGAAATGACTAAAACCAGGGCTACAGTCCAAAAGAAAACATGTCATTTCCTTACAGGGATGTCCATGGAAGAAATTAGTTTTTCCAGTTTCAAGTATTCCAAGTAGAGACTTGAGATAAAGAGGCCCCGTGGTTTTGTTATAATGAAAGATAAAGGCTCATAATAACTGTTTTATTAAAACACAGAAAATATGTAATCTAAGTATTTTTACCTCATAACTAAAATGGAGTTTAGATAAACATGTTTATAACATATTATCTCCTCAGGTATTTATTCTAATTCCTCACAAGTCCAAAAGTACCAGTCATCTATTGCTGCATTAAAAAAAAAAACAAACAAAACACATAATTGCCTCAGCTGCGTGGCTCAGTTGGTGAGAGCATCGTCCTGTGCACCAAAAGGCTGAGGGTTTAATTCCTGATCAGGACACATACTCAGATTGTGGTTTCAATCCCCGGTCAGGGCATGTACCGAAGGCAATCAATCAATGTTTTCCTTCTCTCACATTCATCTCTCTCTCTCTCCCCCCACCCCGCCCCCCCCTTCCTCTTCTCTAAAATCGATAAATATATGCTTGGGTGAAGATTTATAAAAAAAATCAGAGATAAAAAATCAACTTTATTATTCTCATGGATTCTGTTGCACAGGAATTTAAACAATGGTGGCACAGGATAGATTCTTTCTGCTTCTTGCTGACTGAAGTCCCAGCTGGGAAGACTCAATTGCTGGGGTCACTCAATCAGCTGGGTCTAGAACCCTCTGGGGAATGGTGGGGGGATCTTCACTGCCCTGTCTGTTCACCTGAGCCAGGATGACTTCAAGGCTGGGCTCAGGTGGGACCATTGGTAGGCCTACATCCATGTGACTTAGACTTTCACACAGCATGGTGGCCTTAGGGCAGCTGGGGTTCTCATATGGTGGCTCAAGGCTCTAAGAGCACATATTCTGGTTAACAAAATGAAACTGCACAATCTCTTCTGATCTAGCCTTGAAAGTCACAAAATGTCATTTCTGCCACATTTTGTGGGCTGCAAATGGATGATGAGGCTGGCCCAGGTTCACTGGGCAGAGAGGGGGCAGTTAGTCTCCCACCTCTCAATGAGAAGAGTACCAAAGGATTTGCATACATCTTTAAACCACATGATTAGTTTCCTAAAATAATTTCTTTTCCTCACTCATCTACTGCTTCCTTATCAGTAGATAAAATAGGCAGATATTGAGAGGACTGAGCACTCTTCTGGGACTATGCCATCACGATTAATGCCTACTCTGCACCACCATTCCTATGGCAACTGAACACAGTGTTTGAGAAGATAGTACTGGGAGTGGCAGTGGTGGTGAGGGCATGATAAAGTCATTAAATCATGTTTCCCCCTCAAGGATGTTTTTCCTCCTCCAAATTAATAAAAATATTTTCCTGAAGGTTCTCTTTCAACCTCCAAACATAATAAACATGAACATTTTATGAGCAAGATAATTTTCAAACAAGAGTTGCTAGCTTCAACTAAAGCAAAATGAGCTTCTGTCAGAAGCAACTGCGTAAAAGCTATTCAATATGCTTAAACTTTTCCTAAAATTTTCATTTTTTTCTCTAATACTTTTTCACAATGTTCCAAATTTTTCTAGACATTTTTATTTCCCTTTTCTTTGAAAAATAACTTCCAAGCCTTCTACAATGAATTTCAATAAGAATATTTTACTAAAGCAAAAATGGATTAAAAAACACATTCACAAAATACAAAAATTCTCAGCTGAGAAACACCAAAGTCAGTTATGACCTATAATTAACTGATTTTTGAAATGGTGTTCTTTAACAGCCTACTTTAAGGGACTAGTATATTTTTTAATTAACTTCTGGAATAAAAACTGATTTTGTTTTTAAAATTTTGAGATTATTTTTAAATACAGTTTCATTTTTCAAGATTTGATAACTTTATAAGTTTTATAAATTTAGTTCTAGGTCTTATTAATTTCTGTTAAATTAACTACCATTTCAAAAGATAGAAAGAAAAATTTGGGTGAAAAAAATAACAAAAAATAAAGATAGAACTGTTTTGACTTTTAAATTAGGTATTTTTTGTAAGCACCAGAAGATTGTGTTTAGAGCAAGCATACATGTAACTATTTTACATATTTTTCTTCAATTAAAAAAGGCAACTTGAAAATTTTTCATTGTATGATGAAGACACTAATACATGGTTAAGGTACAGAGGGATGCAAAAGTACCTAAAGGAAGTCAATAGATTTAAGAATCCCTTTTCATGTGTCCTCAAGGGTTCTGAGAGAACTCTACAAGCTTAGTTCTGAAGGAGGTTAAATGCCGTGGAGGAAGTAACCACAGACTCAGAATTCCTGTTCTGAGCAAGTGTATTATTTCATCAGGGCTCATAAATGCAAAAGAAATGTGGCCCCAAGCAGTGCCACCAAGTAAGAAAGTGAAGTGTGCTTTCAGTGCATAGTGGCTGTCTGATGGACGGATTCCATCCACCCACTCCCCCTGTAGGGTCAGAAATTTTCCCTGTTTCATTTACTGACTCCAGGATGATGTCTTTTGCCATGCACATACACATAAAAAACTTATCTCTAAAATGTAAATGAAATTTTTTAACTAAATTTTATTTCACAAAAGTAAATGTAATAAAAATCAACTCACATATTCATTTAGAAACAACTTAATTATTATTGTTATAATAACAAGAGCTAGCAATTATTGAGTGCTCACCATGGGTAGATACAGGTATAACTTGGTGTTTGAAACTTTGTATTCCACCATTTTGCTTTTATGTAAGACCTATGTTAGTACCTGTTTTTAACTGAAAAAAATCCCAAGAGAATGTACACTTTTATGAAAAAAAAAAAAAGGCAAAGAGCAAACACAGCATTCAGCATTTGTTTTGCAGGGAGCTATGTTAGAGGCAGCACTCACTCCATGCACTGACAGTGGTCTCGCCAAGCTCCTTCCCTGGGAACCACACTCAACATCTCAGGATCCAGCCCCATAGCTTTGAGCTGGGTCTGTGAGCACCTAGACTTCTGTGCATCCCTTAGCAGGATGTGTCCTAAAGTATCAGAAAAGCATAGGAGAGCTCAGAGGTGTTTTGCCTAGCCTAAAAATGGACATAATTAAGTGTACTTGGTGTGCTTTGGTAAGTAATTTGGGGGGGTCTGAAAATGCTCAAAGTTTGTTCCATATAAATTAATGGCCATCATTTGTTCGCTTTATGCCATTTTGGGTTATGAAAATTTCAGAGGAAGGATCTACTTCAGGATAGAGGAGGAAACCAGTATATGCTGTGATTTCATTTGAAGAAAATTTGGGGTATACAGGATGAGACAAAAGCAGGTTTATATGTGGTTGTTTGTATAGAAAATAATACAATAATTAATAAAAATAAGCCAATATCCCTGGTAAACATCGGCGATAAAATCCTTAACAAAATATTAGCAAACCAGATCCAACAATAAGCGATCATACACCATGATCAAGTGGAATTTATTTCAGGATGCAAGTTTGGTACAATATCCCCAAATAAATAAATGTGATATACTACATAAACAAAATGAAGGATAAAAACCATGTGATCATATCAATAGATGAAGGAAAAGCTTTTGATAAAATCCAGCATCCATTTATGATAAAAACTCTCAGCAAAGCGGGAATAGAGGGAACGAACATATTAAATGAACATATTCAATGTATTAAAGGCCATATAGGACAAATCCACAGCCAGCATCACACTCAATGGACAAAAACTAAATATGTTCCCCTTAAGACTGGGAACAAGACAGGGGTGTCTGCTTTCACCATTCTTATTCAACATAGTACTAGAAGTCCTACAGGGTGACAGCAATCACACATGATGAAGAAATAAAAGGCAACCAAGTTGGAAAGGAAGAAGTAAAACTCTCATTATTTGCACATGACATGATAATGTACATAGAGAACTCTAAAGATTCCACCAAAAAACTATTAGAAGTGATAAATGAATTTAGTGAAATATCAGGATAGAAATAAATATTCAATAATCAGTTGCATTTCTATGCACCAATAATAAACTATCAGGAAAGAAAACAATCTTATTTAAAATTGCATTAAAAATACCTAGGAATAAATTTAGTCAAAGATGTAAAAGACCCGTACTCAAAAAATTATAAGATACTGAAGAAAGAAACTGAAGAAAGAAACTGAAGAAGATACAAATAAGTGGAAGCATATACTGTGTTCATGGATGGGAAGGTTTAATATCATTAAAATATCCATACTACTCAAAGCAATATATAGATTTAGCACAGTTCCTATCAAGATGCCAGTGACATATTTCACAACACTAGAAAAATAATCCAAAAATTCATATGGAAACACAAAAGATCCAAAATAGCCACAGCAATCTTGACAAAGAAGAACTAAGTTGGAGAAATCATGCTACCTCATAGCAAACCATGCTACAAGGCCAAAGTAATCAAAGCAGCACATTGTTGGCATAAAAACAGACATATGGATCAATGGAATGGAATAGAGAGCCCAGAAAAAAACCTAAGCCTTTATGGTTAATTAATATTTGACAAAAGAGACAATAACATACAATACAAGTAAAGAAAGTCTATTCAATGAATGGTGGGAAAGTTGAACAGATAACATGCAAAAAGAAAAAGACAAAAGGAAAGAAACTAGACCACCTTCTTACACCATACACAATAATAAACTCAAAATGGATTAAAGACTTAAATGTTAGACTCAAAACCATAAAAATCGTAGAATTACGGTGATTACCAGAAGAAAAGAAAGGTGGAGGGAAGTAGGAGAGGGTAAAGGGCAGATAAATGGTGAAAGAAAGAGAATTGATTTGGGGTGGGAAACACACAATACAACAGACAGAGGATGTATTATAGAATTGTGTATCTGAAACATAATTTTATTAGCCAATGTCACCCTGATAAATTCAATAAAAATAAATTAGAAAGAGAAATAGTTATAGAATGAATGAATAAGTAATACAAGAATAAACTCTGTTTTGTATACTCACAACTGCAAACCTACTTTTGCCCTGCACTGTATATCTATAAAAATAAGGCCACTAGAAGTATTCATAGCTCTGTCACCTAGAGATAACCACTATTAACCTGTTGGTGACTACCTATTTTGCTTGTTTGCAATAGTAAATAAAATAATGAAAACATATTTTACAGTTTTTTTTTTATAACTTGCCCTGTTCACTTTGCACAGTGTGAATGTTTCTTTGGTATATAAAAATCCTTTCATAAAATTATTTTCAGTAGCTACATATCATGCTATTTATATGGAAATAGTCTGATTTATTTAACTGATGCCCTGTGGCCAGACATTTAGGTGGTTCTTCGTTATTTGCTATGACCTACAGAGCCACAAAAAAAAATTCCTAGAGCTATATATTCTTTCATATAGCAGTGATTTCATCACTTATGCTTCCCTACTTATTCTAAGTTTGAAAAGTCAGAGAAGACATTAAAGAATCACTTTTTGAGGAATGTTTTTATATAACAAGAACCAAAGTTCTTAAAAAAAGGATGAGAGGATTTTAGACATTAGCTGTAGAGTTAGTAGAGTTTGTTGGTTTGTTTTATTGGCAATAAGGCTACCCCAGTCCTCCAGAAAAGCACATTGAATCATGAAACCAATCTATTCCAACTACTCAGAAGGTCAGCTTTGGCAGGAAAAATACATCCTTGGAGGAAAGTGCATTTGAGAAATGCAATGATCTGGAAGAGATAATGCAGAAGTTAAGTTCTCTTCTCCCTCCTTTGACAACAAAGTCAAATTCTTGCTGCTGCCATAACTTAAATCACACCTGATATTTCTTCTATATCCGATCCATGTGAACATCTGTCAGGATATTCCTTTTTACACCCTAAAAGATAAGTCATATTTGAATATATACCCATATGTTTCAGATTTATATTGAAAATTCTGTAATTAGGTCAAACATTCTTAAATCTTTCTGAACCAAACAAAACACATTTATCTGATTATTATAATTGCAAAATCATGTTTCATTTGCAAAAATGTTTATGAATACAGCCAAACAAGTGTGGGATTTTTCCTCCATCGATGTTATCTTTCTAACAGAAAAAAATGTTCACAAGAGCAGAAGGCAGACTTGGCAAATACACATTAATTCTTCTATCAGAAACTGAGTACATTCTAGGAATTCCCCAAGATTTATATGTTTTCAGAAACTGGCACCCACTGTACCCCATTCTCTGGATCACTGCCTGACTCTCATTTCTTGTGATAAAACAGTGGTTCGCATTATGGTTGGTCATATTCAGAACTGGCAAAACCCTGCAACCTTTAAGTGCCTCCAAAAGGTTTTCTACTGGAAAACCTACAGACCCAAACTCTACTAACCTCTGAATTCGGAATCTACCCAGGAATTCTACTGTCAGTAAAACTACAGAGACACTTGTACAATGGACCTGTTTTGATTTCAAAATTCTTTAACATGGCAGTATTTCTTTGTTTCTGGCTTCTCTTTTTAAAATTACTAAAAAATGCTGAATAAGCCCTGGCTGCATGCATCAGTTGGTTGGAGCATTGTCCTGTACACCCCCTCTCAAAAAGGTCATGGGCTCAATCCCCAGTCAGGGCACATACAGGAAGCAACCAATCAATGTTTTTCTCTCATGTCCATCTCTCTCTCCCTTCCTGGCTCTCTAAAATCAATAAACATAACCTCAGGTAAGGTTAAAAATAATACTGAATAACATGACAGTTCTTCAAAAAATATCTAAATAAGTCTGGCTGGTGTGGCTCAGTGGATTGAGTGCTGGCCTGTGAACCAAAGGATCTTTCATTCAATTCCCAGCCAGGGCACATGTTTGAGTTGTGGGCCAGGTTCCCAGTAGAGGATGTGTGAGAGACAACCACACATTGATGTTTCTCTCCCTCTCTTTCTCCCTCCCTTTCCCTCTCGCTCTAAAAGTAAATAAAATCTTTTAAAAAATAAAATAAAAAATGTCTACATAAATACTCTTCTTAGAGAGGTTGTAATAGAGCCTTTCCTGCAAATTCTTTAAATACAAAGATGATGTTCTGATTTAAGAAACTGTTCCTAATTGAAAGATAGGCAGTATGTACTACTTGAGTGCTTTGAAAATGTATTATTGCATCTACTTAAAAGGAAAATATATTTATAAATAAAGAATTCATCTTTATTTTAAATATATCAGTATATGTATCTGTACCAATATCTATACCAAAATTAATAGTAACACAATTCATCTTACTTGTACAACATGTTTCTAAAAAGCAGTTTTTCATTTTGGAGATTCTTCCCTTTTCTCCAAACCACTGCCCACTGCCTTTGCTGTCTTATTTACCCCAACACACAGACACACACATCCAACCATTATTAAAAACAAAACATGGAAACTACTGGATATTTATCTGAACTGCTGGGATTGAAGAAACAGAACAGGGGTACTCTGTGTTATTTCATTTCCCTAGACTAGATGAAACAGGAAAATCTCAACTATTAATTCATTTAGTAAATATTTTGAACCTCTTTATTAGTTGGCTTTTTCTGTGTTAAAAATTATCTTAGTGTGCATTTATTTCCTGCATACATGTCTTTGTGTGAACTCAGACTTGATTTAAGATGAATTTGAACTTTGCTTTAAATCATCTGCTGGGTGCAGGTAGGCTCCACATGTCTCTCAGCATCCTAGTGTCAGCAAAAACCTGAGTCATGTTCTTCTCATGGCAAAGACAGAGGTCCAAGAAGGTAAGGATGGCTGGAGCCTCTACTTGTTTATACCTACTAATATTCAATAAACCAAAGCAAGTCTTATGGTCAAAATCAAGTGATAGGAAGGAAAATATTTCTTACACCATGATGCTGAAGCAAGTTGCATAACCAAATAAACATCAACAGGGCAGAATGGTATTCTGAAGGCAGGGGAGGAAATAAATATTTGCCCAATCTATCTCTGCCCTATCAATGCACTTTGCTTCATACTTAAAATACAATGGTGATAAAAATTAACTGTGCCATCATGGGATTTAAATTTTAGAGGATGAAACAGACAGTAAGTAAGTAAATAAGAAAATAAATAAATACATACATACATACATACAAAGTTAGGTGGTAGTCACACTAATGGAATGAGGGAGGGTCTCATTTAATAGGTGGTCAAGAAAGTTTTCTTAGGATGAGGTATAAATTAATTGAGAGGATTGGCTAGACATCTATTTAAAGATTTTTTCCAGCCAGAGGGAAGAGTCAGGAAAAAGAACTTGATGGGGGAACCAGCTTGACATATTTAAAAAGTGGCAAGTCAGCCAAGTGTGTCTAAAGGAGAATGAGCTCATATAGAGTCCTTGATGACACAATCTTATTTGAGGTGAGGTGGGAAACTAATGGAGGCTTGAGATCAGGTGAAGTATGAGTGGAGAGAGGGACAGAACATGGGAATCTATATAAGCATTCCTAGCTCAATTTTGCTAACCCTATGGAAACATGTAGGCACTTAGCTAATACAAATTGTTTTTTAAAGTACTCATTCATCCCTAAGATCCAAGCAAAACATTGTTAGGCTGAAAAACTGTCCTCATTTACCATTTTATTTCCATTTGCACAACACAACCAGATTCATTCTATTCATAGATTTTATTTTTAAACCTCACAATCTAAGAAATGGATCCAAGTACTAACTGACTTTATTTTTAAGAGTCTCATGAGCTATCCAGCAACCAAATGACCTTGCAGGATGTCCTGTGCAAATGACTTAACAGAAACTCATCTCCCATTGTCTAATCTTCTTAACCAGCTTTATGATATGCTTTGTGCCTCTCCTAGGTGAAGGGCCACAGGGGTAGAGTAGATTTTAATACAAAAATGAGCTTCAAAAGGCCCTACATTTTTAAAATTGTGAAACAGGGACAATTCAGATTCCTTAATAGCTGTTCACACAATTCTGATTTCAAGCCTGCTATCCCATGTCCCTGTTTTATTATTTTTTTTTTGCCATTTAAAAGGAAGTTTAATCATCTTTTACCAAATTTGTTTTGCATAGCCAGAGGATTTCATAGATAGGAAACAATAAATCCCTAGCAACACAGACTCCTAACAGATGGTAGTAAACAGGTTTGAAAATATTTCAAAACCTGCCCTAATTTCCATTCCCCAAATGTCTTTCCCTCTCAGCTTTTTTTTTTTATAATAGCAGTTTCCTTCATTGTCTTCCAATGGTCCCATTTTGGTTATAATTTATGCTCTCTCATGCTCTAAAACTGTATCCAAATTACCCACGAAACATGGGTAACTCCAAAAAAAGAAAGCTTGCAGCATTGTGAAAGTTTTGAAAGATGCAGCATTTATCTTATTGGTTGAATATTCCACTGAAGACAAAGAAAATGGACATTTTTTATGCGAATTTTTCAGTAGCAGACAAAATACTTGCATCAGGTTTATGCTTAGAAGAGTGAAAACCCACCTCATTCAAAGAGAAAGGATTTCATTTTTGTCTGGGATAAAAACAAATTTATAGCTTATCATTGAGAAGAGACATTATACAGCAATGTAATATTACATGTGCACCCACACACTTTAATGTTTACCAAACCCCTTTGCCTTTACTCTTTCCTTTAAGCCAAAAGCACCCTATGATGACAGATGGGCCCATGTTTTTGTTCCCATTTTACAGAATAGGCCACTGATGGAGGACAGAGGGATCAAGTGGCTTGGCCAAGAGTACACATCTAGAGCTGATAGTCAGAAACAAAACTCCCAAGCCTAACGAGGTTTGTCTTTTTCATTTATAACAATACTTGTTTTCTTTTGGATTACAAATTAATATATATTTGCAGTAAAAATGTTTCAGCAATACAGAAACACACATGGAAGAAATTAAAAGCTTTACATAGTTTCACCACTCACAGAAAAGTGTTAACATTTTGCCTGTTTAAGCATATATCTATTTCTTATTACAAGCCTGGGATCATTCTTGGCATACTGGTTTGTAACCTGTCTTTTTCACTTAATGGCAATTTAGTAATCCATCAAAATAACTGAGCCATAATTAATTTGTACAATCCCTTTTAGTGGATTGTCTCTCATTTTTTCCTGTGAGAAACATCCTTGCTATAAATTAGCGCAGGGAACCCTGGGGAGTATAGAGCTCTCATTATTTCCATAAGACAAATTTCTAGGAGTGAATTTGCCAAATTTAAGGGTATTAACCATTCTGAGATTTTAAAAGTCCATATTGGCAGGATGACCCATTGCTAAGGTTGTTGGAATACACACTGCAGTTGTTAGGATCTCAAAACCATTTTCTGGACCCTAAACCTACCCAAATGCTCTTTCTCCTGGACTAGGCACCCCTTTCAATAACATTTCCCACTTCAAGTTGAAGATATAATGAGATAATAGATGTGGGACTCTGAGAATAACACTGCTCATACTAATGACCAAGACTAAAATAAATCAGTTGCTTAGGTCACTGGAATGGCTCAGGTCGGAGGTGAGTGATGGTGTGCTCTGAGATTCTTATGCAAACCCATTGTTCTGTACCCATCATGAAGGCAAGTCACTCCTTCACCCTTCCATCATGTAAGGACACAGTGAGAAGGACACAGTAAGGCCAGCTTTGCACTAGGAAGAGAATACCTACCAGACAGCAGTGTTGTGTTCGATCTGGGACACCAGCCTCCAGAACTGTGAGAAAACAAGTTTCTTTTGCTTATAAGCTACTCAATCTATAGTATTTTGTTATAGACTCCCTGAATGGACTAGGACAACAGTCTCTATACACAATTCTTTGGAGCTCTGTTTTCTTTTCCATTGTATTAGTTCAGCCATAGTGGCCATTAAAGATGAGAAAAGTAAGAGCAACCTCTCCTTCAAATTCCTCTTCCCTGTTACATCATTTATTCTTTCATTCATTCAATTGTTTATTCATTTATTTATCTCTTCATTCACCCAACAACTATTAAGTATTTACTGTGCAAGCACAGTTTTAGGACACATTGGTGAATGGAACCCTCCTGGAACTTACATTCTGGTAAGGAAGAGACAGTCAACAAATTAGTAAATAAAATACAATATACTAAATGTCACAGTGTGAAAATTCCAATAGAGAAAAATGAAACAGGTTAAAGGGAGAGAGAGTCATGGTTTTGGGGGTGGTAGCAGCTAGTAATGTGGGTAGCCAGGGAAGACCCTCTGATGAGGTGACATCTGAGTTGACTCCTGATAAGAGGGATGAAGACCACATAGCACTCTAGTGGAGGAGATCCTTATCCACCCCAGTACACATAATGAGAGTGGTCTTTTACTGTTTATGACTTGAAATAGAGCCCCTAACCAAAGTTTCACTTAGTCCTCACAAATTCAATTATTGGAAAGATGGGTAAAAGAAAAACTATCATACATAGGGACACAAAAATATTCTTCCTCAGTAGCTTTTTTAAAAGTGACTCAAACACAATAAGCCTTCCCCACGCTGGACCATTCCAAAGGGATTTGCATTAAGTCAGTGTTGGCTGCCCCATCCTTCCATATATACACACATCCAAACCAAACCCACCAGTTACACACAGATTCGTTAATGCATTTGAAAATCTCCGAAAGTCCATCCTGAGGCAGACTTGCAGGGGAAGAGTACAGAAAGAAATTACCAGAAAATAGTATGTATTTTCACTGACCTAAAAACAGTACACATGTGGAAGGTAGGAAGAAGGCAGAAGCAAGAATGACTTACATTTGTCGATTTATTAATTCATTCATGAGTTGCATTTTGTGCTTGAGACTGTGTACTAGGGCTACAAGGAGAAAGAGGCATAGTCCCTGGATTTTCTTAAATCATAAACTTGGAAGCAAATTACACATCCTTCAGTAGGTGAATGGATTAACAAATTGTGGTTCATTTAGACAATAAGATGTTATTCAGAGCTAAAAAGAAATGACCTATCAAGCCATGAAAAAAACATGGAAGAACATTACTAAGAGAAAGAAGCCCATCTGAAAAGACTACCTACTATATCCTTCCAACTTTAAGAATTTCTGGAAAAAGCAAAACTATACAGACAATAAAAAGATGAGTGGTTGTGAGGGGTTAGTAAGAATGGAGGGATAAATACACGGCACAGAGGAGTTTTAGGGCAGTGAAACTACTCTGTAGGACACTATAAGGGTGATTGCAGGACACTACACACTTGTCCAGACTCACAGAATGCACAACACCAAGAGTGAACCCAAATGTAAACTATGAACTTTGGACAATGTAAGTTTATCCTTGAGGGGGAAAAAGTGCTATTCTGGTGAGTGATAGAAATAATGGGGGAAGAAGCTATGCATGTGCGGCGACACAGGATATATGGGAAATCTCTGTGACTTCAGCTCAATTATGTTACAAACCTAAAACTGCACTGAAATTAATAAAGTCTAATAATAATAATAATTACAGTCAGTGTTATCCTGTCCTTCTTCTTTTGGTTGGTAATTCAAGCTGTGCGTATGTGTCTGTGTCTGTACCAGTCAATTTCTATCCACAAAAGAAAGTGTCATGCTTTCTCTTCATCCTGCTTGTTGCCTTGCTGATTCACTTAAAAACTCATGCCTGTTTCTAGAGCAACACCAGGTTCTAATTAATTGTCTTAATTTCCATATTCTAGGGCACATGTGTTTATTAGGCTGTTCAAAGTACTGAAAAGACTTTGTGTAAACCAACAGGTTTAGTGATTTCTTCTTCTTCCCCCTACTCTTACCATTCATCTCCAAACAAGTTTAAGTTGATCCTAAAAACCAATACCTGTGGGTGTTCATCTGCTGCTCATTATACTTGCACAGGGAAGTTGAAAGGGAACATGTCAGCCTAGAACACCCGGCCATGAAGAGGCAGTAGAGATCACCTGGCCTGATTCACTGATGTCAGAGGTGGGACACCAAGGTCTAAAGAGCTGAAATTGGTCCCAGTGCCTTGGTTGGGCCAAGAGTATCCAACACTCTCTTCATCTTTTCATGAAGCTTCCACAGTACAATGCCTGGCCATCTGTCCCCAGTACCTCCTGCCCTGTCTTCCATGCATGTTTACCATTCAGAATAGGCCCAGAATTTCTGAGTCTTCTCGTTTATTCAATATTGTCAATGCTCTGAATAACTTGGCACCAATCCTGATATCATAATCATTTATAATGTGCCTGGGAGACCTTTGCCTGAAACTCTTTTGCCACCATGGTCTAAATGCCTACCATTCGTACATTAATTCCTGGGAATTGGCAAATGTCTTTTTTAAGTGACTGTTTCTAGGATGGATAGGACATTAAGCTGTTGTAAGCCATTAACAATCTAGTATGAGTCATTTTACTTTGTTGTTTTCCTATTGAGAGTCTGGTGCTTGGAGAATGACAATTTCAAGGGAAGAGGAGGGACAGCAGTGTAATTTTGGAGTATAACAATGTAATTACAATGCCCACAAACCCAATGCCATGGTGTGTGCTGTGGAATAACCGTGGGCTTGAGTGCCTGAAGGGGTGGGAATTTGAAAGGAAGAAATGCCAGCTCCACTTTGTATCTGGATCACAAGACCAAGTTCATCATTGATTTCACTTGCTTTGTTGTTTTTCTTTTTTCTTTCAAAGTAATTAGCACATCCCTTGATACATTCTATGTGCCTGCTAAATGTTAGCCACTATTTTTGTTATCTTAATTTTTTTTCTGCCACTCACAGTGACCATGTTTCTTCTGGAAATAAGAAACAAGGTTTGAAAAAAATCAGCTAGACACCAGGAACTAAAGCCGGGTTGTAGATGCGGGTACGAGTTCTTGGGAGTAAAAAGCATGGTGGTGGAGATGAGACAGGGCCCTGCTGTGTCACCCTGATCAATCTTAGGGCCGGGAAGGACCGGAGCACACCTATCCCAGCCCCGTGTTCAGGCGAGTGCAGTAGGCTTTCTCCATTTTATAACTCAATAGTGAGATCCAGAGAGGTCAGAAGTTCCCTAAGGCCACAGCGCTGGGCCAAGGGTGAAGGTGGCAGGGCTGGAGCTCAGAACGGAGAGTTTCCACCACCACATGCAGGACCTGGCTGAGTGTACATAAGTTAACCCGCATACATGCACAGATACCTCCGTGTCCATTTGATGAATGAGGCGGTGCGGGGGCGGTATAACTCTGCACCATGACTGAGAGCATGAGTTCTAGAGTGAAGAGATTGGAATATAAATTCCAGCTCTGCCGCTTTCTGGCTGTGTGACTTTGGGCAAGTCACTTCAATGCTCTGAGCCTTCATTTCCTATCTAGTAAATAGAGATCATAATGTCTACTTAGAGGGTTGTCATGAGGATTAAATTAATGTAAAGTAACATAAAGTCATCCATAAATGTGACCTTTTATTATAATTTAATGAGGCAATTGGGCAAAGAATGTTTCTGTGACATTTTCAAGGTCATATAATCAAGAATGGCAAGAGGCTGACTTAAAAATACCTCTCCCAATCCTAGAAAAAAATGCCTGCGTGTGTAGAGAGGTATTAATTCTTTTCCAGTACCGCCTCTAGCCAAGTTCAGATGTTCTTATTAAATATAATTAATTCTTCCTTATGAAAACGTGATAATTCTTCCAAGCTTAGATCAAATCACTGTTATGAAACCACATATTCTGGGTGGAATAGTAACTACTTATTTTTTGTTTTTGATAGAAGGGTTTGGGGGATTTCCATAAGTTACATGTGTCACTTCAGGGAAAAGTTCACTGTGGCCCAGCTGCCCTAAACTGCACCTGGTTCTTTAGCAATTCTCTAATGGCTGATGGTTTTGACCCAGGAAATAAAAAGAGAGCAGTGCGCTTTGCTGGAAGGAAGTGGCCTTTGTCCCCCTCTACGTCTGAAAAGCTGTCACTTTTCTTGCCCAGGGTCCAGTGCTGTGTGCAGAAGACAGAGGCAGGGTACTGTTTATTTGTCACACCACCTCATCCCCTGTCACCGTGGTCTCTACAGACTGGGCGGCTGTTGCCTGTGGATTCACACCAACCTCTCTGTGTTTGAGTGGTACGCACTTCAACACAACGCAGTCTGACTGTGCCAGGGTTTCTCCACCTAGTAACCTGGAGTTTTCCTTGCAGGTTGCTGATTCCCACCTTGTGCCGTCCAGAACAGATGAGTGTCACTCAGGCAGGTGGCCTCAGGAGTCAGAGTCATCAGGAGTCGTTGTAACAGTGTCACCTGCTCCTGGGTCAGTTGAGGTGGATTATCTCTGTTTGGTGCCCGTGGAGACCAAAGACGTCACACCACTCATTTTATGGTAAGGAGACTGAGTCCGAACAGGAAGGAAAATGACATCTGAGTTCATACATGTCAAGTCATTAGTGACAAAATGGGAAAGGAACGTGTCTGCTCTCCACACTAGCTTAAAAAATAAATGCATGCAGAGGTGCTTGGACCATCCCAATACCCTGAACAATTTTCCTCCTGAGCCCTTTTGCATCCATTTAAAATGAGAGGCTGTGACATGAGACTGGCCAAAAATGACTTACATCCAGCCTTACCTCATTTGGAAAAATGTCCAGGATTCACAAAGCAAAGCATGTTACTCCAGGGCTGCTTCCACAAACCTCCCCGGACATTCGCTGATCACACACTTTAATTGCAGGTAAAGGATTTTGATTTGACATTGGACTTTGGAAGAGATGGGAACCCCAGAGGCTGTGCAGGCTAGTAGCAAAGCCAGGCAATTCGTTCTGGAACCTCTTGCATTTTATTAGTTCCACAGAACATGTTCTTCCCTTGTTCCTCCACACCCCACCCCTCCCCAAGTTTGTCTTTCCCCTGAATGTCTACTGCCATATGTGGACTCCAAGGAGAATGCACACCATGTGTTTCTGATTAATTTATACTTAACTCCCCTGAAAATGATTATGTACGTCCCATCGAAGCCCAAGCAGGCTTTTAAAGCATCCCCCACCTCCCCTCAACCCCACCATTTCCAACAGGAGGTTTAATCATTGCCAAGGCCACATGAGAGACCCGGTGGACCGTCTCCAAGTGGGAGTCAAGGCTGGCCGGCACATTTTGCCCTCTCAGTCCACTGGACTCTCTGCTCCCACTCACAGTGGGAATCGGGAACATGGCACAAAGCAGCCCTTGCATCTCTTCATTCAAAGCACCCCCCATGTGGGGTTCCATTAATCCAGAGGACTCCTGGGAGGCATCAGGGGCCTGCATTGTCTGCTCCCTCTCCCTCCCCAGCTCTCCGGCAGGGCTGTGCAGCTGTGTTTCTGTGAAAACAAGGGCACCAGAAAAGGAGAAAAACACTGTTTATGGAGCTGCCTAGATTCGAGAGCCACATCTTTTCAATAGCCTTGAGATATACACAGCTGACTACTTATGCAAATTTCAGACATCATGTTTGAACAAAAGGTTACGCAGTAACATAACCTGGAGCTTTTATTACTAATGAGGCACTTATTTCCATTTGACTACAGAAGTGTGTATTTTTTTCCTTTTTATGGTTTCTCATAATTGTGTCTAATAATATAAAAATAACATCGGGTCTTTATCTCCACATGGCTTAGACATCAGATGCAGACTAGGTGTCATCCAGTCGTCAGAAGAATGTGACAGTGGACCCAGCTCTCCCTCTTCTTCAGCACAGTTTAAAGACACTCAGCCCTGAGTGCCTCTTTGAAATGAAGAAGTCCATTAACTTTTCCTCTGAGTGCTGCCTGTTCTTTAGATGGGATTTAAAAATTTATAGTAATAATAATAATAAAGGATGATGATAAAAAATGGTCATGTTTGGTTTTTATTATCAATTAGGTAAGGCATACCTGGCACAGATTAATAGCAGCCTTCTTCCTAACAGTGATTTGTATTTTGGTGTGATACAGAAAATTAGAGTTGACAAAAATGAGAACTTCCTACCCTGATACATATTTCCACAGGTGAGCCATTGTGCCCTAGTGCACTTTATTTTAATGAATAAAATAAATGAGAGATAAGTGAACATGCAAATAAAAAGATAAATGACTTGAAAAACCATAAGAATCAATTTAAAATTCCAAGCTTGTACCAGCATATATTTATACACACATGCACAAACACAGAACACACGCATCTGATTTGAATTAGCCACTGCCACAGATTTTGTTGTTAAATACATAATTTAGCACTGAACACGGCATCCTATGCTGAATCTATGTAGTGAGTAATATTTCAATCATATATTCTCTCCTTTGAAATGTGAAGACTTCGGGCATTTAAATATCAATCTTTCAGGGTGGGGGAAATGGGGAGATATGGGTCAAAGGGTACAAGGTTTCAGTTATGCGCAGTGAATGAATCCTAGAGATCTAACACACAGCCTGATGTATACTTGAAATTTGATAAGAGAATAGATCCTAAATGTGTTTACTACACATACCAAAAATGCTAATTACGTGAGATGGCCGAAAGGTCTATTAGCTTGATTGGGGTGACCATTTTACCATGGATGCATATATCAAACTATCACATTGTACACATTAAACACATATAATTTTTTCATTTTTAAAAATTGTTTCTAGAGAAAGGGAAGGGAGAGAGAAAGAGAGGGAGAGAAACATCTATGTCAGAGAGAAATATTGGTTAGCAGCCTCTTGCATGCACCCCAACTAGGGACCGAACCTGCAACGCAGGCATGTACCCCAACAAGAAATCAAACCCACAACCTTTTGTTTTGCAGGATGACACCCAATCAACTGAGTCACAATGACCAGGGCTGTATATAATTTTTTTTCTGTCAATTATATTTCAGTGAAGCTGGAAAAAGAATTTATTTTAAAGAGTCAATCTTTCAAATGCAGTACTTCTGGAAGGGGGCAGATTTTAAAGAGTATTACCCAAAGAGTAAGTGATGAGTTTACCTCTGGGGGATGAGCCGACCTCAGCTGAGGGCAAGAAGAGACCTGGAGGTCAGACTGCAGACGCTGGGCAGGGAATGGGGGAAGGAGAAGAGTGAGACAGAGATGGGTTTCAGGAACGACCAGGATCCAGAAGTGGGTTTGGACATAGTGAAAAAATTTTCAGGACCCCTTCCTCCCAAATAAAGAGCAGATGGGCTGAAAATCTTGAGAGAGCTTTGCCTGGAACCTCCACCTGCGTAATGATAACCCAGAAATCTAGATGCATCTCAGTAACCTTTCCACAGCTCTGAGAAAGGTTCTGGTTTAGAGTTTATGAATATTTCAATACCCCTCATCCCTACCCTGGACTTCAGCCTGCCCAAGGCCATCTGCCTAGAAGGAGATGAGATTTAAAAAGGTGTAAGCTCAGTCTCTAATAGACTTAGACATCAGTGTTGTGATGGCGGTTTGTTTGTGCCAACTTGAATGGACCACGGGGTGCAAGTATTTGGTCAAATGTTATTCTGTGTGTGTCTATAAGGTGTTTCTAGATGAGATTAACATTTAAACTGGTAGACAGCAACGGGGATCCAGATTGCCCTCCCTCCTTTGGGTAAATGTCATTTAGTCAGCTGAAGGCCTCAAAGTCTGAAAGAAATAGACTTTCTCTTCTCTCCCCCCTCCTCCTTCCCTTCCTCTCTCTCTCCCTTTCTTGCTCCTTCCCTTCCTCCCTTCCTCCCTCTCTCTGTCTCTGTCTCTGTCTCTGATTGTCTTCCAACTGGAACATCAGTTTTTTCCTCACTTCAAACTCAGACTGAAACATCAGCTCTTCTTGGTCCCAAGCCTGCCAGCTTCTGACCTGGAACTCACACCGTCAGCTCCCAGCTTGCCGACTGCAGATCTTGGGACTTGTCTGTGTCCCTAACTGTGTGAGCTAGCTCCTTATAATAAATCTCTTCTGTGTATGTAAACATCCTATTGGTTCTGTTTCTCTGGAGCACCCTGATTCATTCAGTGTCCAAAAGACAAAAAGGAAAAGCATGTAGTATTTCCCATTCAAAAAAAATATATGAACTCATCTGTAACAGAAAACTAGCGTTTAGGATTAGGTAGTCAGCTCCGGTGTGAACAGTAAGAAACAGAGCTATAGAAACCTGATACACTGGAAGAAATATAGAGAATAACATTAAAACTTCCCTCCCAGAAGACTCTCCACAGAGAAACCTTTTCTCTATACTTTTCAAATTACTGAGCTTGCAAAAGAGTGAGAATCAAAACAGGCAGCCAGCTTCCCCAGCACAGAGACACCTGGAACAACCTTGGCTGCAAGTGGCTGAAACTGGACCCTGGGCACAGGCACAAGACCCATTTCCATGACAGAGGCAACCAGACAGAGGCAGCCTGATCCTCTGTCTGTTTGCGTGGGCCCTGGGACTCACCCCTTTCCATTGATTTTATTGGAAGAAGACCCACACATCTTTCTGACCAGGTGATTCCAAAGGAGATGATGACAGAGACATCACCTAGTTACCGTGGAATGAGCTGACTTTCTCGAGACTCCAGCTATGGCAAGGTGCATTGTCTCCAAGGTTCTTAGACCATATGTGTTTCGCATGACTAACAGCAGGCTGAGCTCCAGAATGGCAGAAAAATCAAGCAAAGAGTCAAAAATGGCCTTCTATGACGTTCTCTCTAAATCCTTTATTTTAGGGCTGGAGAGACTGAGACTCAAAGAGGTCATGGGATTTCCTCAGATGTCCACTGCTGAGCAAGTGGCAAAGTTAGGACTAGAAACCCAGGGTAGGAGCTCTCAGCCCAGTGCTTCTTCTACAACACCAACTATCTTTGTGTGCCTGTGCCTAGGATACATACACCTAAGGAAATGGGCCATGCCCAGGGGCGTAAATGCATAGAGGGTTACTGGGAGGCTGCGGGCTTTTAAAACTCTGAGTAAGAGATTTTAAAGGTGTAAGAGCCCACTTTACAAGCCAATTAAAGTGGCCTCAGTTTTCAGAGTGAGCATGAATTGCTGGGAATGGACGACTTAAATGTCACCAGGAATTCAGCCGTACCTCCTTGTAGGGGCTTCGGGCACACAGTGTCCAGCCTGGGGAAACAAGAAAAATGTGCTGACACTGAGCCAAAGGCGGTAGGCCGAACACTGTTCAACCCCCTGCGCGCGACTCACTGCATCGTTTCCAAGAAATTAAATGGGCTTAAAAGAAATGAGTTTGTGAGCTTAGGGGAAATTTAATAACCACCTCTCCTCTCTGTTCCTTTTTTATTGGGCTTGCATAGAGATTTGTGCTGGTGAGAAAACCAACCTATTCCCTCGTCATACAGAGAACGGGCAAAGAAAGGAATGCCGAGTCAGGACAAACAGTGCCAATTAGTAAAATGCTGTCAAATCCAGAGATTGTTTTTAATCTGTTTGCCCTGCTCCTTTGAGCTCCAGGTATTTGGGCAAGCACTTCTTTGCTAATATTCCTTTAAATTGATTGAGACAATTCCAGGAACCAGGCACTGTACACATTCAAACAATTTACTTCTCCCTCCTCCAACCACACCAATACCCAAATACCCTCATACAATCACACATTTGCACAAATGCTCTGCATGCATGCATGTGCACACACACACACATCTTATATTTGGAGCTGGGAGAGAAGTAAGTTGCTTCCGTCTGGCCCAATGGACAGGTGAACCCAGAAGGCAGCCCATCGACTAACAGAGGCATCCTTTGCCCATCTTGTCTTCCTGGGCAAATCCACACTGATTTCAGGATACCTCTGATCATTGGCTCAGCTTTGGAGGGCAACCCATGCCCTGTTTTCTTTTCGTTTGTTTGTGTCATTTTATTTGTTTGGTTGTCTATTTGTCCTGTCCTTATACCAAAGAAGCTACAGAATTATGTTGGGGCTTAGGGTGAGGTCCCCATCATGGCTGGTATGTCGTTTGAGTTAAGAGTCAGCACTGCTCCAGATCTTCCAACTCTCAGATGGAAGTAATAGCTATAGTAGCTAAATATATTAAAAACTTATTGTGTGCAACATATGGTGCTACATGCTGTATGTCTACTATTGCAGTTCACCCTTTCAACAACTGTCTGTGGGATGTGCCCACTTTCCACATAAATGAAGTCTAGAGAGTTTAAATAATGTGCCTAAAATTATGTTGCTAGCAAGTTTTCAGCACCTAGGGCACTCCACACCTTCTTCCCTTAAATCTTCTTACCTATTTTAGTTACTGATTTAATTTCTATAATCAGTTGGCTACCTCATTTCACTGGAATCCCATGGAAAAAAAACCCCACAATAAATCCCAATGATATTTCAGCTATTACTTTCAGCAAAGCTGAAAGCTGTTAATGCAATGACTATACGTACCTAGAAGTGTAAATACTCACATCTATTTACATTGCATTTGTTATAATCTGGTCACCAGAGAATGAAGACTTTCAGGTGACTGAAGACCTACACACGATTAAGAGAGATGATTCCTCAAAACCCCAAGGCCATGAGTAATTGAAACCTCCAGCCAGAACAGAGGCAGGTCAGAGCAGAGCAGAGCAGAGCTTATTTAGTACAGATTTAGTACAGCGATTTTCAACCCCTTTCATCTCATGGCACACATAAACTAATGACTAAAATTCTGCAGCACACCCCAAAATATATTATATTTTTTGCCTATCCAACAAAAAAAAAATAGGTCTAATTTTGATTCGTTCCCACTGAATGGCTATTGTTGTGTTGGGTGTTGCCATTTTTTTATTTGACAACCTAAGGGAAAGGAGGTCAGTGCCCCTGACTAAATAGTCAGGTACAGCATGTTTTTAAAATTCTTGCAGCACACCAGTGTGGAGCAGCACACCAATTGAAAATTGCTGATTTAGTACATGGATTAAACCACAGGAACTGCATGGAAAACCTATTCCTTGTGCTTTCTATTGCTGCTGCTTAATTTTAGAATCTTGATTGCAGGAAGAACATAGGACTTTCCCCAGAGAGGAGCTATGGTAAAATTATTATTATTTTATAAATATAAATACACATATATTTGGTCTTTGACCCTGGTTCCTGCACAGAAATTCAAAAACCCTTAGGATTTCCTGAGTGACAGGAGTGTCTTTTGTCATTCATAAAGAGCCCCTTTGACCAGGCTACATCTGAGAGTTTATGCCAACAAGGTGACTCACCGTGGGCTCTTAGATAGTTTCAAGGGAGGGTTTGGCCACTCCACAAGGACAAGCATGTGGTTAGAGGACTGGGACTCTCAACCCCAGCCCCCAACCTCCAGCAAGACAGAGGGGCCAGAGGCTGAGTTCAATCACCAGTGAACAATGATTTAATCAATGTGCCCAGGTAATAAAACCTCTATAAAAAAAAACTCTGAACAATGCACTTTGAACAGCTTCCTGGTTGGTGAACAAATCCATGCACCAGGAGGGTCTTGTGCTCCGACTGCATGGGACAGGAGCTCCTGTGACCTCCTACCCACACTGCACCCTTGCGTCTCTCCCATTTATTCCTGGGTTGTATCCCTTATAATAAGACTGTAATTTTAAGTATAGCACTTTCAGTAAGTTCTGGATATTGTTCTAGCAAATTATTGAATTTAGGGTTCATGAGAACCCCTGAATTTGTAGTTGGCCTGGCAGAAGTGCGGGGAGTTTGGGGATACCTAACACTTGGCCCTAGAATCTGAAGTGGGGACAGTCTTGTGGACTGGGCCCTTAACTTGTGAGGTTTGCACTAACTCTGGATAGTTGGTGTCAGAATTGAATTGAAGTGTAGCACACCCAGCTGGCATCAGAGAACCTGTTTTGCATTAGAGAAACTAAAGTGAAATGGAAGGTGAATAGGTTCTGAAACACAACTCAGCATAAAGTGAAAGCACAAACATGAATGGTAGATTATTTTAACTTATTTTACAGTGTTTTCCATTAGTCTGATGGGAGCTGACTAGTTAAGATACTGACTTTTCCGTGGCTCTTTCCAGTGCCCTTCGATGACCCACCAAGCTAACTTAGACACACTTCTTTGGACTTCAGGTGCATACCTCTCTCCTTATACATAACATATGGAATGTCATAGCTGACTTATTTATTAGTACCCTCCACTCACTGGTCCTCAGCTGGAGGAAATGTTGCCTCTTAGGGGATATGCAGCAATGTCTGAAGACATTTTTGATCCTCACAACTGCCTGGGGCATGTGGGTAAGAGCCTGGGGCTGCTCAACACTCTAATGCGCAGGACAGCCCCCACAACAAAATTCTCCAGCCCAAAATGTCAGTGGTGCCCTGACTGAGAAACTTGGGGTTTCCGCTGGCCCGTGAGCCACTCAGGGATGGCGATCATATCTTATTTGTTCCTGTAAATTTAGTATATAAGCAACACAATATAACCTTAGTATATAAGTAACACTTGCTGGATAGATGAGTAAGTGAGATAGAAAACTAGCATACTTTTCTCTGACAGCTGTAAGCGAAAGGCTTGTCTATCTTAAAATGTGCACAAGCAAAATTAACACTGGAAAAATTAACACTTCACACGTTTTGATGAAGTGGCCTAGGTTTAGTGCCTCAGGGTGCAGTGCAGGGTTCCCAGAGACTAGGCACAAAGTGGGGTCTGGAGCAGGGCTCAGTGAGAAGGCGTAGTGCAGGGGTGAGAAACTGGGCTTTGGCACCAAGTGGCAACCTATTTAATACCTGGCACTAACAGTGTAACCCTGAATAAGTGGTTCTGCTCTTCTGAGTCTCGGTTTTGTCATCTATAAAATAGGAATAATCATACCTATGGCTTTAAGAACTAAATGATGTTCACAAGAGCCAAAAGGCAGAAGCCATCCAAGTGTCCAATGATGGATGAATGGATAAACAAAATGTGTAATATACAGACAATGGCATATTTTTTTACCTTTTTTAAAAAAAGGAAATTCCAATGCATTTCACAACATGGATGAATTTTATGACATTATGCCAAGTGAAATAAGCCAGTTTCAAAAACACAAATATGATTGGATTCCACTTCTATGAGATACCTAGAGCAGTCAAACCATAGAGACAGAAAGTAGAATGGTGGCTGCAGGGGCTGGGAGAAGGAAGGGACAGGGGTCCCTGGCGAGCGGAGACTGAGTTGCAGTTTGGAATCATGCCAAGTTCTGGAGAGGGATGGTGAGGGTGGTTATGCAACAATATGAATGTGCATAATATCACTGAATTGTACATTTTAAAGTGGTCAAAATGTTAAATTTTATATTATGTATATTTTACCACAAGAAAAAAAGAAAAATATATTTAGGAAAATGCCTGGCAGATGGTAAGAATTAATGAGTTATCTTTCCAATAAGAACATGTTAAAATTCCCATAAAATAGTTCCCCAGTATTTTATGGTGGGGAACCAACAAAGAATAAACTGAAAATAAGAAATAGGTACATATACACATAGCTTTAATAATGAAAAAACAATTCAGAGTCCTTCTTCTTCTTAAAGTTCTAATCCAGTGTCCAGCTGCCCCCAAAAGTGGTGTCGCTCTATGAGGAGTTCGTGGCATTTTGTTCCGAGATGATTAGGGCTATAGTCCCAACACAGGCTAAAGCAGCCATGGAACGGGAAGTAAAAGTGTTGCTAGTCTTAAAGTTATTCTTTACTAATCTACTCTACCAAAGTTTTATTCGGGGAAAAGCTCAGTCAATCAATCTCTTCTCCTCTTGGGCACTGGTGATAAATTACATTGGACAAAAGGCAACTGACTAAAAGCAAAAGGCAGAGAAGCAAATATGTACAGATCAATGAATTAAAATTTGCAGATAATTCCTTTTAACAGAAGTGAGTGTTTATTAAAGTTTCTGGTGTGCCTGACACCGCTCTCTGTGCAGTATTTCATTTAATTACCACAATAACTCCACCTGGAGGGGCTGCTAAATGAGTGAAAAGATCAGGTGGCAGAAGGAACTTGCCTCAGGGTGTGTAAGCGAGGGAGCGGAGCCCGAATCTTAACCCAGCCACCTTCACCCTAAACTGCCTCCTACTGTCGTTAAAGACATTCACTTTCTGTCTGGAACAATGTCTGTCTACCTTGCAGACCTTAAGCTCTGCTAGGGAACTTAGTGAGTTCTCCAAAAATAGTATTGAATCAGTGAACATTATTCTTACACTTGGACTTTGGATCTAGTCTTTAGTTTTCACAGGCATGCAAATACCAAGCCAAGTGACATAACCTGGAACAGGAGACTTAAAACCATTGAAAGGCGCCCATCAGAGCCCTGAAGCCTAACCCAGATCTCCAGGCGCTCCCCCGTTCCATACACCTGGCTCTCATCCCTCCGTCAACAAACTCCTCACCTTAGAAGTCTGTTGGGTTTATATGAGGGAGCATCGACCACCCCTTCCAGCTCAGTGGTGAGGAAATTTCTTACCAGCTTCACCCATCTCCCAAGCCCACCCCAACCTTGAAACTACACATGGTTCCTCCTTTTCTTCCCCTGTGTGCTCAGATAAAACCCAATGCTCTGTCTCTCCAAAGGTTAGGAACCACTGATTCAGTTCAGATAATGAGGCCTGAATTCGTGTTTTATCTGCCAGTCCTGATGATTTACACAAATGCAAGAGGACTCTTGTCCCATCGGTATCACATCTTCCACCTTGAAAATTGGAATTTTAGCATAAACTGCTATTAATCCAGAATCTAACCAACCGGAAAATTCATTACCAATTTTTTTTTTTAATCTGCTGTCAGGAAGAGCAATAAGCCATAAGAAGACAGAAGACAGAAGAGCAGGCCAAGTGCTTGAGTGCAAAGAAATATTATGATGGCCTGTTTGCCCCCCTTTTTGGGTTGGTGTTTGTTTGTTTGTTTTTTGTTTTTTTGAAACAAAGCAATTCCTTTTATTCAAAGGGGAGGAGGGTAGAGGCAGGAAGTTGATATGAAAAGAACACAGAAAAAAAGGAAGCTATCTTAAAATAAAAATGTTAACAAGCAAGAAGAGAAAAAGTAGAGAAGGAAAGCTAGGTGTATAGAAGCGCCTGTAAGAAAATTCAGTGGGAGCGAAGAAAGGGCAGACAGAAGAGAGAGGTCAATAATCTAACTGTGCCAAAGGCAAATGGGAGCTGCCTGGTACGTCATAATACCAAGTAAGTACTTCAAAGTATGTATTGTGAAAAGCCAGAAAGAGAAGCTTCAACAAGAAGCATGGACTCTGCAAGAGTGTCAATATCAGTGTGTATTCTAGAAGCATGGGACTAGAAGACTTGAGGAAAGACTATACTGAGGTTCTGTGTATGTTTACTGGCACCAAGGCTCACACAGAACTTTCCTTAGGTGGGGCTCTCATTCCACGGTACTATCAGATATTGCACCAGACTTGAAGTTGAAGACCTGGGCCTTCAGCTCTTGCTAACTGTGGAAACTTAGCATTTTACTGAACTTCAAATTCTGTTTCTTTGTCTGAAATAGATTTATCAATACTTGCTTCATAGAGTGGTTGTGAAAGTCAAATTACACAAAATGTATGACATCATAGGTGGTACAGAGGCAACTCAGAAAATGTCAACTCCATCAGGCTAAGGGTTTGCATATGCTTAAATTAACTGTGTTCAATATAGGTGACTGTCAGCTAATAATCAGAGTGCCTCTGATCTCTAACATAAGCAAAAGATTTATATTAGGAAATATAGTTGACTGGTCAGCCATGTGTACTTTCTGAAGGATGATTATTTTAAAACTGGGGCAAATATATGAACACAAGATACATGAAATGAAAAAATATTTAGATTATGAAACTGCAGAAAAATTTGGTTATTCTTAGAAATGTCATTGCAAAACATGGTCTAACTCCAGAACAATTTCAAACGCAGATAAAAACAGTATATTTTGGTGATGCTTGCTGAAATCCAGTCATTAAAGTTCATTTGAATGCAATGTCTTGTCTTAGTGCTACAACCTCAATAAAATAAAATTATTGGGGTGTGAAAAGTATACCGCCCCTGAAACTGTTGCACTATATAGTAACTTGTTGCTTACAAAAGCCAAGTAAGCCATAAATAGGTGAAAACACTACTTTTTAAAAACAAGTTTCTGACTTGTCTCATAATTTATTTATAATTCAAGTGTCTTCCAATGAAATTACAATTTGAAGGCATGGGTTTACCTGAAGTGGAATGCTGGTATGTTGAGCTCACCAGAAAGTGGGACTAATATCTGCAAATAGTTTTCTCATTTCCCTTCTTGCCATTAATATACATCATTGATTCGATCTCTGTACACAGATACAATCCAGAACATAAGATTAATGATTATAGGAAAATGAGCAATTATAAAATTTGCAATCTTGGTTTTCCACAGAGATTTTAAAATGTCTTTGAGCCTGAGATTCTGCTAGAATAAAAACAAAAAGAATTGGGTATTATTTTGTAGAAATGAATTCTAATAAAGAATCTGAAGACTTTCACCATTTGTCAGATAAATGAATTAATTCAGTAATCAATTTCAAGTGATGGAATTTTTAAATATAGCAAGTTTCAGAGAATTGTTTTGGTTTTAAGCAATTAGCACAACCACAGCCACAAGCCAATTTCCTATGGTAATATGTTAGCTTGAAAATAGATTTTTTTATGACATAAAAGAAAGCTAGAGCAAGTAGGAATATGCATTTTATCCAGTTGTGTTAAATAATCAGAAGCCAGCTTACCAGTTACTCCCAGTTGGCAGCTAGCATTATCATAACTTCCAACAGGCTCTTTCAAAGTTCAAAGCTGAATATAAACTTACATGCTTGAATATTTCTCACATGTAAAATATATTTATTTGTAAATATGGTAGCACATGGACTTCATTAAATAGAACTGTGTAACTTCAGAGGGCATAAAAAAATAAGTTATTTTTTTAAATGATATTTAGTTTTATACTTTTAAGATACATCCTTATTCTCCTGACTCAATTATAATTAGAAGTGAAAATTCATAATAAAAAGGTAAAAATAATCCTTTGATCATGAATAACTATAGTATTCTTCATTAAACAACAGGGAAATATGTGCTGAACTTTTATAAAAGCTCTAGGATAATTATATTTTCCAGCTACAAGAGTTTCAATTTTTTTGAGCCTGTGACATGCAAATATTTAAGAATAATTCTTCTGTATAGAACCAGGGTTGTTGTATTCTGTTTACAGTATATTGGATTATTTCGTATTTGTTTTATGTTGCTTTTAAGGATTTCTAAGTAATTTTTACACATGTATCGTATTTTTTTCTTGTTATTCCTTCATGGTGTTTGCCTTACCCCTCACCACTGTCCCCATCACCCTCTTCTTGTCTGGATAGTGGTTCTAAAGGGTACAGGTGTTCTGCTTTATATCCATATTACCCTTGAAACAATAGGAAGGAAATGTCAGAAATCATGTCCTATATGAGGCCAAGGTCACCATTTGCTTTATACCGAAAGCTAAGCAAACAATGAAAACTGCCTTAGCTCGAGCTGCTGAAACAAAATATCATAGACAGGGTGGCTTAAACAACAGACATTTATTTCTCACAGTTCTAGAGGCTGGAAAGTCAGAGATAAAGGTGCTGGCAGATTCTGTTTTTGGTGAGAACTGGATTCCTGACTTGCAGAGGTCCACCTTTTCTCTGTGTCCTCACCTGGTGGGGAGAGAGCTCTCTCTCTTTCTCTTCATAAAGCCACTAATCCCATCATGAGAGTGCCACCCTCATAACCTCATCTGACCCTAATTACCTCCCAAAAGCCCAACCTCCAAAACCATTACTTTGGGGTTGGGACTTTAACATATGAATTTGGAGAGTGGAGGGAAATACCATTCAATCCAAAGCAGAAACCAAAGCAGGAGGAATAAAGGAAACCATGGTAAGACCCAGTTTGAACAATTAGTTGGAGAGTACTCATCTGGATTAATTCTAGAGACAAAATGTCAGTGTACCTGCAGGAGCTTCCTACACATTCCATGGTGCATTTCCAAGGTGGCCATTCAAGGGGATCACATTGGCATACAGCCTGTACTTGATATAGGACTCTCCACATATGCCTGTTAAGCTGCTCCATCAACAAGCAGGCACTGAGAGCCTTTGAGCATGGATCTGCTACTCTACCTAGTCCTATCTGTGGTTTTCTTTACACACATTTTAGATTGCTGGACTTGGTGCATTGTGCCTGAATGCATACAAGACATTAAACCAGAGTGGCAGGCTCCAAACCAGAGCAGACGAGGCAGTGCCTCTCTGATGCTCTTCCCTACTCCAGCTCCATCTTCCCCACAAGACAGAACCTGGCCATCCTTCATCTGGCCCAGCCCCACCCTCTGCCTGGGAGGTGAGGGAACTTTCCCTCTTCAGTCTGGCCAGGCTTGAAAGTGGGACACAGTTAGGAGTCAAGAGGGCAGATGCTGGCTGACATCTGGGCTACTTTATCATTAAAAATAAGAGAATTAAGGTGTTTTTCAGAACAACAATGTAGCCTTATTTCAGGCAAACTCTTCTGCAAACAGCTTAGTTTTTAAAAAATAAATGGGCTTCTTAGGATTGACCAAAGATACAAAGGGATTATTAGATTTGCAAGTCAAATGTCTAACCTGGTTAGAGGAACTGAAAAAAAGAACAGAAACTACAATTAAGAAATTGTTAAGAGGAGAAAAAGTGGAGAGGAAAGGAGGGATACAGAGAAAGAGAGAAAGAAAGTTTAAAAAGCCTACAAGTCAATTAGGTTTCTAAACACTTTAGTTATTTGGCTAACAATTGCTAAGGATCAATTGCATACATGACAAAATCAATACAGGATTTAGAAATCATTTAGAAGAATCAAAACCAAACCAAACCACCTGATCCCTCCTATTGCAGAGTTGGAAACCTGGTGGGTCTGTCCCATTTCCCTGGGGTTATAGCCTAGTCCTGACAGATTTCCCTTGTCCGCTTTGCCCCCCACCCAGGCCCCCCAGGCCTCTGCAGGATTCCATGAGATTATTTATGCAGCTGAATCAAGATGCTGACTTCAGCGCTGTAAAACACAGCACAGCACCCAGGGAGTCCAGGTGGCAGGGCCTGCTTTGCTGACAGTTTTACAAGCCTCAGTAAATGCCCCCAGATCCCTCCTCCTGCCTTTGTGCCCCTTGCACTTCAGTGGCTAGCAGGCTGGAAAGTGGCCGCTCTTGCCATCGGCTCTGTGAGTTCACACTGACCAAATTGCCCAAATGAATAAAAAAGTGGCCTTGTCCTGGAAAGCAACTACTACTATTTATTGGATCACAGCAAGGCACCGGCACACAGGGAACACGCTGTGGTGAGTTCTGGCTCTCCCACTCCGGCTAGGGAGACTGTTCACCCCCATCCTACACACTCAGAGCCACTCAGGAAAGGGGTGTTTACCAACTAAATGCCTGGAAGACATGCCAGTGTTTCCTGATAACTTCTTCTCTGTTAAACATCATTAACTCCAAAAAATGAAGTGCTTCACTTCATGCAATTGTGAGAACATAGATAAAGACATGCAGAATCCTGGAGAAGTAGAAATAGTCTCTGTCTCTGCTCACATCCCAATCAGAATAAACACACATAAGTGTGTATGTGCATGAGCATGCGTCACACACACACACCACTCTACCTCTCAGGCTGAGAATGTTCAGCCCATGGGAGGTGGCTCTGCGGAACGGGCACATCCACAACACCTGAACATAGAACCAACCATGGACACAGATCATCCGTTCAAAGGCCAGCATCCAATACTGAGGCCTTCTGCCTGTAGGGCCCTCCACTAGGCATGTGGTAATTGCACAAGCTAACACAATATGACTCCTGCCAGGTGCTATGTGAAGCTTTTTATCAGAGTTATCTCATTTATTCAGTACACAGAAATACAAAAATGTTCTATGGGTTGAAACTCCTATTTTCCTATCTTTTGTGAAAGACATTGTAGTTTAGAAAGTTTAAATAATGACAAGGCTAGTAAGTGACAGAAGTTGCTCTGAGCTGAGATCCCACAATTCAAACTGAGTTTGTATCAGTTAGCTATTGCCACAAAGATAAAGCATAACAAATCATCCCAAAACCGAAATGACTTAAGACAACACTAACCTATTCTCAGGTATGTCTGGGTGGCGGGGGGTGGTGTCAGATGATCTAGGGGGAGTGTGGTTGGAGGTACTCTGCTCCATGTATCTCTTAGCCTTTTCCTGGGACCAGTAAACTGGCCAGAGCACCTGGCAAATGTGCACATGGACATACATAAGTCTTTGGTCCAGTCTTGGAACTGGCACACCCTCACAGCTTTCTCATTCTACAGGGCAAAAAGAAGTCACATGACCAAAACCAAAGTCAAAGAGTGGGGAAATACATGGCACTTTTTGTGGGAGGAGCTGCAAAGACATGAGGCAAAGAGTGCAGATGGGCAGAGCAGAGAACTGAGGCCAGAAGGCGACATGCCTCCCCCAGCTCCTAGGCTCCACACTGTCTCCCTAGAACTGTTCCTTTAAGGCTGACCTTCCTGAGAGCTTGATAAATTCAATCTAATGTTCATTCTTTAATGTTGGGAGATAAAATTGTTATCACCAGCTTTGACATTAACCTCAGAAGACCATCTTCCTGAATGCCAACTGTCACCCACTAACTGGGGGACCTTGACCAATTTTTTTAAACTCTCAAAGTCCCATTTTCTTAGTAAATAATAAATGCCATGTGCTCAACCTGGTGGTTTCAATGTTTCCTGCCATTTTAAAATTTACAATCCATCAGAAGTTCACATTTTAGATAATCTTCAGCAAGTACCCATGATATTGCAATGGAATTGGTAACTTTTGTCCTGAAGGACAAGCTACAATCAGCTCCTTTACTCAAAAGACCTCTTAACCTCAAAGATACAGAGATAAGAATGAAGAAAGTCTGCTCCCTCTCCTGATTCCAGAGCTATTGCAGATGAGGTGCGCCTCCCTGTCCTACGCCTTGGATCCTGGCTCAGTGTTCTAATGCACAGGGAAAGGGGATAGGAGCTCCACAATGGTGTGGTTGTTGGGGGTGACTACTCTTGCTCTGCAGAAGTAAGCCCTATGCCCGCATCTGGCCAGGGCAGCTGAAGCCAGAACTGGAAATGAGCTTGTCAGTTCATCATCTACACCTCTATCTTCAGGGCCTTAGTCTAGAAGATAAAGTAGGAGACAGCATTGCATAGTGGTTAGGTACACTGGCTCTATAGCCAAGAGGCCTGGGTTCAAATCTAAGCTCTGATATTTATTAAGAATAATCTAGGGCAAGCTACTGAGTCTTTGTGCCTGTTTTCTCATCAATAAAATGAGCATTATTTTTCCTAATTCATAAAGCTGTTATGAGTTTAAAACATAGATCTATCCTTTGTGCTCAGTAAGTGCTCAGTAAGACTTAGAAGTCACCCCCTTACCTCCTCTCACAGCAGCTCTCCACAGCGCTCATTCCCAATGAAACATCAATGCATTAATGCAGTACCCCTTCTGAAGAATGGTTCATAGGTATCCTGTAGCTCTCCACTTTCTGGATAATTACACTGTGTCTTGGTGGGAGTCTTTCTAATTCTATCCACTAGCACGTTCTTAACACAAACCTTCACTTGGACCACATACAGTCTTTATTTCCATCTGATAAGGCCAGAGCATTTGCTTCTCCACCTGAAATCCCCTCCTCCGTCCTCCACAGGGACCTTTAACCACCCTACAGGGTCCACTCAGCCCTACCTTTCCACAAAGCTTCCCATCACTACCAAATTCAGTTCAACAAAAGTTAACTGAACACCTATTATGTGCTAGTCAGACAGTAGAAAAAAGGAGGCAGACACAACTTCCTGCTTTAAAGAACTGATAGTGAGGTAAGAAGGCAAGAAGGGCATCGAAATAAGTACTGGTGGCTGGATGATTTATTGAGCTAGGAATTTGTGTCAGGCCTTCACATTTTCCTCCCATACTCCCAGCCCCCAGCATCCTTGCAGCTCCCCAGGGAACTGGCAAGAACATCTGAGGGCAACAGCAGTGAGGCTGGGTCCTGGATGGGCTGGGACACTAAGAGGATCTGTATTTACCACAGTGGGTAGAAGGCAAAGGGCAAGTGATCAGTAAGCCTTAGACATCACTCCCTTGTTGCCTCAATGTCCTGTTGTATGGAAGATCTCAGGACTATTGTGGTTCAGTGGAAGAGACAACACCAACGACGGCTAAGGTTGAATTCTCGATGACATTGTGAGATGGGGGTTCTAAGTCAAAACACATTTGATTTTCGAAAAAATATACAGCATAACAGTTATAAATCTAAGCTTGCGGAGCACAAATCATGCAGGTTCCCTAGAACAACTGAAGTGTCAGGCATCAAAATCTGTGTACATTTCTAGGGGTGTTAGATGAGGGAGAAGGCATTTCTGCTTTCCAGGGTCAGGGGAGTCAGGCAAAGGCAATTTTCAGAGAGGAGAGAATATTTGAACTGTTTATTAAAAGCTAAGTGAGAATTGATCCAGTGGATGCAGAAGGCCATGAGCATCTCCCACGCAGGTGAAGAGCATGTGCCCAACATGAGGCAGAGACACAGGTGCAGAAAGCCCAAAGCTCTGCCCTACCTCAGAAGTCTGAGGTTGGAAGTCAGCAAGCTGCCCACTCTCTCTGCTTCCATCTCCCCTTCTGAGAATGGTTCCACTGCTGATGGAGGGAGGGAGGGCATTTTGTCAAGCATTTCTATTGGACACCTGTCGAGGTGTGTCCTCTTATTTGGCGTGCATCCTCTAGGGTTAGGTAGACTGCCATCCACTGAAGGGAAGAAGCAGTGGCACAATGCACCTCTCACTCTTGTCCTACACCCTAGGAGAGTGCCCTGCACATAGAAGACACACTATACTTATTAAATGACTGCATGAATGACCAAAGGGACCAATCAATCCATCAGAAATGACTTTGCATTTTAAGAAAAGATGGCACAAACAAGCAAATGTGTAACTAAATGGGATATGTCATGGTGGTACGATGTCAGGTGCACTGGAAACAAGGTCGGATGAGGGAGTGCTCCTTTTGGGCACTTTTCAAACCATTCCAAAGACATTAGTGATCGCCAAATGAGAAAGACTATCAGAATCATGTGAGGAGCTCTTAAAAACGCCGATCCCTGGGCCAAGACTTGCCTCACTGATGAGATTTCTGAGGCTCCGAATTCTCAGCTGAGTCAAGTATTGGTTGAAGGGTGGGAGCCAGGAATGGGGAGTAGAGGTCCTCACACTTGAGTGAGGTCAGGGGCATCTGGAGGCTGTTCTCAAACCGACTCCTTGGCCCCACCCCAAGGGCATCTGATCTAATAGGTCAAAGGTGGGACCTTAGAATTTCTTCTTCTAATGAGTTCTCAGGTGAGGCTGCTATTGGCCCAGGGACCTCACTTTGGGGACCATGGATGGAAGGGCCCCTGCCTCCCTGGCCATGACCTTCCTCCAGCAAGCATCTCAGGATGACCCTCCCTGCCTGAACTGCCACTCACCTTCTAGCTCTTGCCCACCTCTTTCTCTCTCAGGCACCCCCAGCTTATTTTTGTCCTGTCTTTCAAGTTACTGGTGTTAATGACTTGAAGCTGTGTAAAGAAAATGGGAGGATTTCAGAGCTGTCTTGTCTCTGAGCATGTAGTTTACCAGTAATCGATTAAATTCCCAGGGACCAGTCTCTAATGCTGGCAGAGCTGCGACAAACACCACGACAGCACACGTCACTTTAAGCAGCCCACCCCATCCTCACAGAAATGCATTAGCAGAAGAATTTCTGTCAGTTCACCGGATTTGACAGAGATGAGAGCCAAATCCTTCTGAGTTCCCTTCGGTCGTTTATGTGGGTGTTTTATTCACAATTTTTTTTCATTAGAAATCTCTCTGAAGTAAAACCTTTCCTGTATATTAATTAGTTTGGACTAAAACTAGTGGCCTTCAGGGAATCACATTTAAATATACCTCAAAATGGTTTCGTTGAAATTCCTTCCTTTGGCCACGTTTTCTAATGATTATATGGAGGTGCTCTTATTTTCTGCAGTTTCCCTTATAATCACCATCTCCCTGGTGTGGCCTCTTCCTTTTGCCTTTATAAGTGGAACTTGATTAATACCTGCCTGCAAAGGGTGTTTGCTGGGGACTGGCTCCTTGAAGGAGTCCTGATGAACAGTGGCAATTATAAAGACAAGATAGAATGGGGTCTGGAGCGGGATGAGCAGAAGGGACAGCAAACCACAAGAGGACGTTATTCCCCCTGAATCCCTCAGCTTGAAGCCATTGAGAGAATGCACCTTGTCTTATACCTGCTTAATATGGGAACACCAGGCCAGGGAAATGATACTGCTGAGAGACCCACTTGTGATCAATGCAGAGCATGCTAGAACTTAGAGCAAACGACAATACACCCACGCAGTAGAATCAGAACAGCCACAAAAAGTCACTCCTGAACTCATCACTCCTGGAACATGGGATTGTATATTATTTCTCTCTCCTCCTTTGGATCTTTATTTTCTAAGTGGATAACTAAGTACTTCCCAGAAAGTTCCCCGCCTCCTACCCAGCCCCATCTCACCACCACATCTACATCAGAGGGTCCTCCTTGTTCTCATAATGCCCTCTGTCTACATCTATCGTTGCACTTACCAAGTCGTTCTTTAATCATCTGCTTATTTAACCTATCTTGTCCATGAAGCGATGAGATTCTTGAGGTCAGGGACTGTGTCTTGCTAATCTGTTTTCCCAGCCACTATAACTACTGTATGTTAATTGCTAACTAAGTATCTGCTGAATGAAGTAAGGTCCCAAACCATTAACAGCAGTTGTCTCTGGGCAATATTTTATTTATTTCTCTTTGCCTTTCCAAGCATTGTTACATTGAGAATGGATTACTTCTATAGTCAGATTAAAAAGGATTTCTAATAATTGAGCCACTCCTGTCTCATAGTTGATCTAAGTGAAGAAAACATGTTGACTAATTAAATCAATGAACACATTTTTACTCAGTGCCTATTATATGTTCTATGTTTTTATCCAGATAGATTCCCATCCAGAATTTCTCTAACTGTACTTGACCTTGGAGTTCAAATCTGTGTGTAAAGTGAACTGCTGTGTGACCCCATTTGGCACCCAACAGTTGAAGATACATAGATGGGTGGGTGGCTGTTGTGGAAATAGCCTTTTTGTCTCCATGAATCAATGGAATGTGCGAGTGAGATCGATTTTCAAAATGCATACATCTGCTTGCCTAAGGCGTTAAACCCTTTTATGTCTAGCTCATGTAAACACATTTAGAGAAGTGATGTTTTTGTTTCTTATCAAAGGACAGTCCTCAGTATGACCATTTCAGAGTGAGGAGAAGAACTGCTCCAACGCTGTCCTGACTTGAGGCCCATCCATTTCACAGGTCGGAGAGGAGGAGGGGATGCTAATGGGAGTCTCTGGGGCAATTTTCATTAAGTCACTCCCTAAACTAGACAGCAATAAAGCAAAGGCAAAGCAGTAAACTGGGAAGTCAGGGGTATCTACTGTTTTCTTCACTTCTTCAATCACATCTGAGAAATAAAATAGGCCTCCCTGATGTCTGGGAAATACATGACCTTACATCTAGACCTCAATGTTATCACGAACTGGCCTGACACTTGCAGCTGAGCCATGTGTTTTCCTCTTACACATAAATAATTCAAAAGACCCACCCAGACCAGGTCACACAAGATACAAAAATCCCCCAGTCTTGCAATATACGTGACTCCAGCTTTATCCTGGCTCTAGTCTGCCCTCCCTGTACATGAGATTTATTGAGACATCCATTCATGGAATTGTCTTTGTTTTTCATCAATATCCAACGTAGACCAAACCTCTGGTTCCATGGATCCTCCCCAAAGCCCAACCAAAGCCCAAATCCTTTAACAGTTTCTTTTGAACACCCTCTAATACTGAGCATCCCAGTTCTCTATGGTGTGTGTCCTCGTTCTCTGCAGCTAATAATAAATCCACCTGTTCAACTACAGCTGTGTTCCTGGCGGCCTTTGGATGTAGAGCATTGACACATTCATAGTATCAAGTTGAGTCCTTATTAAGAACTAAGTACTGTTCTAAGACCTTACTTACTTTTTGCTTACTGATTACGGAACATGTTAAATAAGACAAGATCTCATGGTCTGAGCCATTCTTATTAGAAGCTCTTCTTGCTAAATGTTAAAATACAGCACAGTATTTTGCAGAATAGCTATAAACAGGAAGAGCCTGATAGGAACTCAAGATATAAATGTAGCCAACTCCAAAGAACAATCAACATGTAATTGACTAAACAATTATACACACACTCACTTACACACACTATTCAGTATACACATACATGCACACATATACACATATCTGTCTGGAAAAAGTCCAGCCATTGTTCATGTGTTTGCACAACATCGATGTAAACTGGGAGCCAAGGAGAGTGGACTGGAATGGGCATGTGTGAACAATGATGCCTTCACAGTGAGGGCAATAGATACCATTGTGTGAGCATGTATACTGTGTGGCCATAGCATTCAAAATGACTGAGCAAGTAGAACAACAAATCTCCATCAGATTTTGTGTTAGCTTGAACATTCCTCTGCAGAAACTATCTGGATGATTCAACTCCAAATATGGGCCACAGCCATGGGCAACTAGTGATTGGTAGCTTTATCATGACATCACACCCACTCATGCATCATGTCTCATACAGAGTTTTTGGCCAAACATCAAATCACCCATGGGATTCAGACCTCCTACAGCCCATATTTGGTGCCCTGCAACTTCTGCCTTTTCCCAAAACTAAAATAACATTTGAAAGGGAAGAGATTTCAGACCACCAATTAAATTCAGGAAAATATGACAGGGAAGCTGATGGTTATTGGGAGAACTGTGTGAGGTCCCAAGGTGCCTAGTCTGAAGGGAACTGAGGCGTCTTTGTCCTATGTATAATATTTCTTGTATCTTCTTCAGTAAATGTCTCTTTTTCATAGCACATGGCTGGATACCTTCTGGACAGGGAATATATATATATATATATATATATATATATATATATATATAGACACACATACATATATATACACACACACTTTTATGTATTTAAAAATATATATAAATATATATTTTTTCTGTCCAGAAACTTTGGATAGAATCCCCTGTCTCCATCACTTGCAAAGAGTAAATAAAACTACCTTGTGACAACCATGTTTCCTTCTTCAAAATAACACCCCAAGTGTCAAAACCTTTGAGTTCAGTAACAAACACTTGCTTTGTCTAGAACCCCTGGGTATCTCAGACCACACATGCAATCAGTACCACAGAGAAACTCCTCTCCTTGTGCTATCTCCTGAGGCTTCTCACTCACCTGTATCAAACATGATCACCAGTCAGAAATCCCAAATCAGGGGCCAAATATTTACTGAGCACTTACAGACTAAGCTTTGGACTAAACCATATGGGGGAAAGCTTTGCCCATATATTTTTTAAGTACCCACCAAATACTTCCTATGGTGTGGAGACAGCTCTGGAAGCTTACACCTGTGGGGAATGCAAGACAAGGACAGTCTAACCAACCTGAATCTATGAGCCAGCTATGCCATCCATCAACTCTTTCTTATCATGGAATTGGCAGGAGGCATTAACAAAAAGGTAATTACTTATTAATGGTTACTTGAAACCTAGAGTTTCCCCACATGATTGCAAAACACACAGGGCCATTTATTTTAAGTGGTTTCCAGACTTTGATAGAGTGACTATTCTTTCATGCTGGCAAAGGTATAAATGCAATGATGCTAACCAGAGTAACTGTAGAAACAATCCTTTCCTGGTACAGCCTTAGAACATTTCTGAACAATCATCCACATGAAGGAAACATCAAGGGGATAGAAAAACCATCTGGTCTCTATAGCTAGAACAGTTGAACAGCTTGTAAAAGAAAAAAAAAATTAAACCTCACAACAAAAATCTGGCAGATAATAAAACACAATATTTTCACATTTATCAGCCAGTTGCTATAGACCAAGAACAATATACAAAGAAAGAACACTGTCAGAATCCAGCACCTCTGGCTGGAATGAAAGACAAGCAGAAGAAACTTGAAATTGAAGTTGATTATAGTTATACTGTCCTAAACACACTACTCACCAGCAAAGCTATTTATTTTCTTTACTGATGATGGGAAATCCAAACAAAATAAAATTATACAGAATGTTGCAAGGCAAAGCACTTCTATGGGTGTTTCCTGGCCAGATGGAAGCAGATGTAACTACATCCCCATGAAGAAAGTCTGCTCTCCAGAGAGGTCGGAGACAATTTTGCAGATCTGAAGATAATGGCCAATCCAAAGATGATCACAACCCAAGCTCTTCATTGGAATAAGTGAAATTTCCAACCCCCAGCTCATGGGCACAGATAAGGTCCTTCCTAAACATTTCTGCTTGTTTGTCTTTCCTGGCTCACCTCCTGTTAGCTGCAGGCAGTTTTCAGCTCAAAGTTTGACTTCGACACACTCAACATCATAATGAGCCAAACTGGGCTCAAGATTCCATAACAGAGCGGCTTTGCATGGGTATGTCAAACAGATGTGCACAGTCACCCGGGTCACTGGGCTTCTCTGAAATGGAACTGAAACTTTGCTGGGGCTTGGCCCGCTGTAGCTCACCCTTCAACAGAGCCAAGTGGTTTTTTCATGTGACCTCCATCTGTCTTTATACAGCAATGATCTGAAGAGTTGGCAGTGTAAGATAATAAATATACTATTCACTGAATAGGGCATTTTAATTTTTTCAAAGTCTTTCCAGAGCCATTTAATGTATATCTGAGTGTGTGCACGTGTGTGTAAAATTATCTCACCAAAAAGACAGCATCCTCTAAATACATAAAGTCAAAAAGGGAGACTGGCCTCCTCCTTTTCCCTTTGCTCCCTACTCCCATCACCCAGAGGAAACCACTGCTAATCATTTTGTATCAATCTTCTTATGCTCATCACTTTTTTTAAAAACAAAAATTGTATCACATCTTACATCATTTCCTGCAACTTCCTATCTTCAGGAAATGCTATTACAACTGTTAGGAATGTCCTTGTAACCCATTAATGGCAGATTTGCCTTCTTATTAAAGGCTGCATAGTGCTCCATTGCATGAAGGGACCCACATTTATCCATGCATTCCCCTAATTTCTTCCAATGACAGGCAATGTTGCAATGAACATCTTTGAACATGAAAAATATACAATATCCTAGCAAGCTTGCCACTGTTTTTTTTTTTACCTCTCTGCTGTTAAGATAAATGTGGTGGTTTCATGCGTCCGAGGCTCTCACCTTCTCCCAAGCATAACCCCACGAGCATCCCCAAGTTAGTTGGCTGAGGTTGGGAAAAAGTTCTCATGAGAAGGCACCTCTGTCCTCCTAGTTTCACATGCAAGAATTAGAGACATTTCTAAAAACTCCTTCCTTTTATTGATGTTATGTTTGGCCACCATAGGTAGAGTCACCACAAAACTCATTGAGCTTATGCTTCTGGGCCTTTCATTTACACCGGCCACTTTCAAGGTCCTGTTTCTAATATTATATTAATAAGTTCTGTCTTTTCTTTAAAGAGGACTCCCCAAGTTCTATAAACTCCAGACCCCACAAACTTGATTCTCCCTTGTCGGTCACTGAACAGCTTTTTAATGTTATACCTAATTTGTTGTTCCCTTGCTTCCTGGGCCTTTCTCTATGATGGTATTACTTCTGCTGTCTTCCTCATGCAATTCCACAACCTAATCTTCTGCAGATCAGCACGTTGAGATTTCCCCAGGTAAACTCGATTTTGTTCCTTCCTTCCCCCTCCTTATATACTCCTAACCTCTGTTTACCCTTCTGCACCGGACTTGATCTTCCGTGCTTTCTCTAACACTTGCCAACTTAGTATTCCTGGCAGAATTCATACACATCCTCTTGACCGGTTCTTCCAACTCATTGATAAAGATTTTTAATAAACTCAGTCCTCACAGTAAGCCCTGGGGCATTCTGCACAGTTACACCTTCCAGCAACTAGATTTGCTGCCATTTATTTATCATTTCCATTACCTTTGGTTTATGGTTTGAGGGCCCGTTTCAAACTGCATCGGAATTCTCCTATTCCAGCCAATTTGAACTTGTTTTGCAAGTAAAATTTCATGAGACATTTTTATCAAATGCTTTAGTAAAGTCCAAATAAGTAACATCTGCTGTGTTGTTTTAAACCATTCATTTGGGTGATGTGTGTGTGCGAGAGTGTACGTGCATGCACATATTTCTTTTTGAGAAGCAAACTAGTAAGACTGTCTGGCATTCTTAGTCTCTAAGAAACCCGTGCTGCTATTACTCCTGGATTTCATTATTATTCTCTGGTTCGGTGCTAGTCTCCATCGTTTAGGATTTCCCCCTCCTTTAATATTTGTCTTATACATAAACAACTTATCTCAAAAGAATGCCTTTTCTTACATTTGAGGTCCTTAGGGGGTTGCTCTGTGCTCCCAGCTGCTTCCAATCAAAGTGAATTCCCTCCCACAGCCTGCACCCTACTCCTAGAGCTGGCACCAATCTCCCCATTGAACAAGATGACTCAGGGTGCTTGGGAAGCAGATTCTCATTTCCTCCTCTTTCCCACAGCTTGTTGCTGGCCCGCCTACAGTAAATTTACCTGTTTTGCATGAGAGTTCAGAATCTCATCCGCCTGTCTCTCTTCGTATCCTGTGCGTCTGCATTTTCTGGAGTTAGGACTGGTTCCCTACCTGACAAAGACTCCCCTTCATGAAACTTCAGTCAGGCTCCTCTTCGCCCTTTTCTCCCGTGCCTCATCCTTGGCAGATCTGCGTAGCCTAAGTTTAGCACCACTCCTGCTAAGTCATTTTGGAAAGAATCGTCCATCCACCCTCTGCATCTGGACAACCTGAAATATCTGACCAAATTCTTGATCAGATGTCTAATTACCCTCAGCTGCCTTCAGCAAGAATCTGTTGTCTGTTTGGCTAGAATCCCTCCTTACCCCTTGATGTGTTTGTCCTCTTAATAGTCTTCCATCCACTGACCCACATTCTGCCCCTTGGCAATAAATCCCCACTTGTCCTTATTGTACATGGAATTGGGCCCAGTATTTTACTGAGGTCTCTTTTCACCTATTGTCATAGTTCCCAGATAAAATCTGTTTTCCCGCTTTAACTACTGTCTGGCTCAGGTTTCCTTTACCCTGCATGTTCCCAGCCCACTGCAAGGAGACCTGGAGGTGGAGTTAATTCGTGCAATAGTCCTCAGGCTCTTGAGGTATGGCCAGGAAGCGTTAGCAGCAGCCCAGGAGCATCATGGAGGGCTGGCCGGGAGGGTGGACAAGAGAGAGAGGATGGAGGCTGAAAAGAATATTTTAAAGTAAGGTAACTTACCAGTAGTGACTTATGGATAATGGAGAAAAATTGGAAAAATAGAGATTGCATAAGGTGAACACAGAAAGGTCAAGGGCTTCAGAGAAATAACAGTCTGCTAAGAACAGTCTCTGATGGTGGCAAAAATCTTATGAACTGAAAGGGAGGCACTCTGGACACTGAAAGGGTTTAAACTTCTTTCTCTCCACTAATCCTGCCTTCCGGGCGCACAGGGGACGGGAGTGCCCCAACCGTCACTTCTAGAGAATGAAAATCTCGGAGCTTGGAGACGATGCCACTGCCAATAGCAGCTTTGCTTGCCGAATTTCCACAAGAGTGTCAGGAGGAGGTAAGAGGACCACAGAGGTGGGCTTGGTTGAGTTCTGCCACGTTTTGATTCCTAGAGTTCTGGGGTTCATTTCTTGGCCTATTTCTAATGCAGCAGAACATCCCATCCTTCAGAAACATGGCAGGAAAGAAACATTGCCACTCTAGAAATCAAGTCCTTCTTAGGTTCTAACGTGGGAAAGACTGTCCTTCCTCAGGATGGGGTTTTCTGACCAACAGTCATTACTGTGAAGAACAACCCTGATGTTTTTCTGTGTCTAAGGAAAAAAGTCATAACACACTTGATGGTTGGCTGTTGGTGATTCCATTATATTTTTCTGGTTAAATGTTAAAATGTGCATCAGGAAATTCTATGTGAGAGTGTAATTAATAATATTAGGGTCATTATAATATTACTATTCCTTTATGCCTGAGACTCTCCATAGTCACTCAAATATCATCCATTCCCTAATTCAGTACATATTTATCAAGCTGGGTACTATTCATCCATCAGGCATTGTATTCTAGGCTGTCAGAAGTTCCCTCCAGTCTACTGCCTGCCTTGAATTTACCTTTCTACTGTCTTTGTTCCACCTATCTCCCACTTTCAACACCTACCATCATCACCTTCTGGATTAAAAAAATAAAATCACTCCCACTGAGAAAGTAAAATCCTGCCTGGCCATTTGTCAGGCTGGAACACAGATAGGGGCAGCTGCAAAGCTAATAGGAAACAATATTTCTCCCAAGAACATACTGCAACTCTTATGTGTCATAACAACCCTTTCTTTGAGTCAACTACTGCTTTTTTACTCCCTGAGAAACTTTGCTCTCCAACATCATAAACTGCAGGAACTTCTGTTTGAAGCTGTATCAGTTAAGTGCGAAACCCTCCACTTTTGCCCAGAAGACCTAGTCACTTAGGACACAGAGAAGCAGTTGCAATTAGAAGTTCAGAGAGGTGTTTCTGGTCACAACAGTCCATATCTATCCTAACTTTATTGTTTGCACAGAAACAGGACCCTGGGTCTACTTTTCAGCCTAGAGCTGATATTGATCTGTACACTAAGCTACTTTGCTTTGATCCCATCAAAACAATGCTTCATTCAAATTTCATTTAATCTCCCTGTCATAGAATGCCTCTATTTGCTTCTTCATTTGGAGAGATGCCCTCTAGAGGGTCTTTTCCCTCACTGCATTAGATTAATCAACGGAAGTGCGACAGGCTACTGTAGGCTTTGGCTTGTTCCTAGTGGCCTTAAGCTCATCAGGCTAGAACACTGAGCACCTAATATTCATTTTGCCACACACAGAACAAATTTCCTCAAAGGTTGGCAGAACCATCACCCATACTCTATTTTTTCAAAGTACTTAGAAGCTGGAACTTTTGCTTTTTAAGTGATACTAAAACATGAAATGGAGTACAAATTTTGCACTCAAGGAGCCAAGACCAGTTAATACTTTCATGTAAACTTGGTAATAATTATCCTAGATAGGGTATCACAATTTTCTTTCTGTAAAGGTGCAGGTATACATGTAAATTAATATCTGAAGCTTGGCGGCAAATAGTTAACATTGCTGTAGCAACACAAAAGCATCTGTAGACAATGTATAAATGAATGCATGTGGCTGTGTTTCAATAAAACTTTATTTACCAAAACAAGCAGTGGACCAGATTGGGCTCCAGAGCTATGGGTTTGACCTCTGTGCTTGACTATGATGATAAAATAGAATGACAGCTTATGAGTTTGTTAATAGTCTTTATCCATTGAAGTTCATGTCAAATACTACTGAGTACATAGAGAAGGACGACTGAAATCGAAAGAACTTTGAGAGTGTCTGGAAGGGGACATATTCTTGATCAATGGTAATAGTGAAGGACTATGCAAGTTAACAAATATTTGGTGTGATCACTGTGCTTGGTACTTTACATAAAATGACAAATCCACATAGCACTGCCAGGGAGGCATTTCAATGCCATTTTATTTGTAGGACAATCAGAGGCAAACCAAGTCCATCTCACTCCAAAGCTGGCCTTTCTCAAATACGTCCTTTAAGAATGTAAGCAAGACCACTCTACTTTGCCATCTATCTCTTTTTATAATGGCCAGGCACTAAGTTCCCACTCAAAGAGCTCTCTGACAGCATTTTTTCCAGGAACCAATGAGAACGAACTGGAATCGATTAAAAATGCAGGTCAGCAGAGCTCTATCAGCTGAGCCAGCCAATGGAAAATAAGCAACAAGAGCCCCAGCTAATCAACAGGACACAAAGATTGAAAAGGTCTCACACGTTGGTACATGGCTGAGGGGATTCTGAGCCTAAAGGTATTGGGCTTACTACCCCCAAAGCCCCTTGCTTTGAACTAAATTGTGTCCTCCCTGAAAATTCATATATTGAATCCCTAATCCTCAACGTGATGGTACCTGTAGATGGAGCCACTGGGAGGCAATTAGGGTTTGGGAAGTAATTACACACGAAGGAAAGGCCATGTGAAAACACAGTGAGAAGGCAGCTGTCTACACCCTGAGGAGAAAACTCCTGCCAGACATGGAGACATGGACCCTGCTGGCACCTTGATCCTGGACTTCCAATCTCCAGAACTGTGAGAAATAAATTCTTGTGGCTTAAGCCTCCCAATCTGTGGTGTTTTATTATGGCAGCCCATGCTGACTAAAGAAACCCTCAAGGAAAAATCGTGTATAAACAAAAATCCTTGAAATGACTTGATCTCTTCCAAAAGTTCCATTTGGAGAAATTTATAGAATACTAAGGAAACCACAACTTTTACTCACTTTTGAGACCTGAATAAAACAAGCTATTTTGCCAGAAAGATTGCAAGTTTTTCCCTTTGAGTGCTCAGACAACAAAATATCATTCAATATCTAGACTAGAATAAGCTGTACCTTTTTTGTCTTTCATAGGGTTATGCTTGACTTCCCCTCGGCAGCAAACAGTGGCCTGTCTTTGTAAACTACAGAGATGACTTAAATACCTATTGTAGGAAATTCTGAAAATCTAGCTTCTTTAAAGAATACATTGGCCCTAATTACCAGCTTATAATATATCTTAATGCCATTTTACTTTCTTTGGGAGGGGTTAGTTAGGGTAACAGAGTTTCAGATTGCAGTTCATGAAATTCTAGAAACAAGTCCCCCGACAGTCGGATACAAATCACTGTGTGTGGCTAAGACGGAATAGCCAGGTTTTGCAAGTAGACTGCCCTTGGACCAGGCACTTAAGAAACACTTCATGTCAGGCTAGACTCATCACAGCCAACTTGTTATCTTAGTATACCTGTTTATGGCTCACTATCAGCCCTACACACTCAGTCTAGACAAAGGAGCTGTGGCATTGCAGAAAGACTAAGCAAGTCAGCATTGCCACAGAATTCCCAGGAGATGACCACAATTCAAACTCTCATATCTGGGCTATTAGTCAGCCTTTGGTTCCGAGATAAGTCTTTGAATTTTCTGGAAAAAATTCTAACATGAGAACTTGGTAAATTTCCATTTTGTTCAAAATATAAATAAGAGCTTTCTTTTCTCTTCTCTTTTTTTTAATTTTTGCCTGTTAAATGCTAGCAATCAGCTTTCATGAAGAGAGTAAGATTTTACTCTAGTTAATTAAGCAAAGGAGGCAGGAAAGGCATCATCTTTGTTTCCACATGGCGGCTCATCAGAGAGCAGAGCAGGAGATTCAGCGTATTCACACTTGTTAGTAGAAGAACACTAGGCTACAGTACATTCCTAGTTCTTTCATTTTCTAGCTCTCTGAGCATGGGTAAATTACTTAACCTGACTCAGGCCTGAGTTTTCACACCAGCAAAATAGAGATCATAATATCTACAGCAGAGCTGTTGTGAGGACAAAATGTGTTGTGGAAACTGTGGAATATTATATGCAACTAAGGTATCACTAAAATCTTTCCTCTTTCAGGTCAACACCTCTTCCTATAGATATACACGTACTACTGGTTTTGTTTCTCTGGAGAATCCTGACCAACACAGATGGTAATACTTTTATTGAAGTATACTTGTGAGAAATAAATGAAGGTGCTTGGTCCGTCCTAAGCAGTTGGTAAGCTACTTTTGTTGTTAAAAGGAAGATGTAAAGGAGAGGGCAAATATCCTGCCATAGCTCCTACTTTGGAAAAAAGTGGTCCTATACCTTATTATTTTTGTGTGTAAAGGGGATGCATTCAAGAGCCAGGGAGCCTCTCACAGACCCAATGGGGCAAAACTTCCAACAAAGTTGAAAGAAAGTCACTGCTGTATTGGGCTGCCCAAAAAGTTCTTTTGGCTTTTTCCATAAGATGACTCTAGAAGCACTTAGCTGTCTTTAAATTCATTCGAAACAATTTTGTTAGATTGTATTGTGACAGCTGTCATATCAGTGTGCATTTAAAAAAACTTATCAAAACCAGTGAATTTTTGTGTAGCTATTTTAATATTGAAGGTGGAAAAAAATATGCAACATTTTCAGCATATTATGCTTTATTATATCAAGAAAGGTAAAAACCCAACTGAAAAGCAAAAAAAAAAAAAAAAAGATTTGTGCAATATATGGAGAAGGTGCTGTGACTGATCGAATGTATCCAAAATAGTTCGCAAACTTTCATGCTGAATATTTCTCATTTGGCGATGGTCCACAGCCAGGTAGACCAGCTGAATTTGATAGCGATTAAATCAAGACATTAATTGAGAACAATCAACATTATACCATGCAGGAGATAGCTGACATACTCAAAATATCCAAATCAATAAAGTTATTGGTGAAAATAAAAAAAGTATCTTTTATTTTATGGGAAAAAAAAAACCATTGACTTTTTGGCCAATGCAATATTTGCCTGTCCATATGCATTTCCCAATTCATTGGAACTCAGAGGGTACCTCTGAGATCTTACTCCCCATACTGTGTGCTGACTTTTAGGGCAGAACCAGAGATGGCCTCTTCCCTTCAAATTGTATGGTGGCCTCATAAATGTGTGATCACAAAGAATCAGGGCAGAGGCCCTTTTAGGGGTTATCTATCTAGAATAAAAGGAAGAGGGTATGCGCACTTGAAAAGAACAACTCTCAATATGTGGGACAGCTGACACGGGGATTGGCTGTAGATGTGGAATAAACCCCAGTTAAAATCCCTTATGTATCCCATAAGCCTACCTTAGAAAGATAGCCTCTTCTATACTCACTTCCTTGGAGCAGGGTAGCAAAGAACCACTGGAGATGAGTTAAAATATTAAAGTCCATAGTAAATGAACATCTTCAGATTAGAAGGAACCTCTAAAGCTCCTGTAATTAAAAATCCAGCCTGCGGGGAAAACAACACCTGATCCATGAGGAGTAAAGGCGTGCAGAGGGCAGGTGAAGGAGACAAGAGCAGAATTCAGCTCTCCTGACTCTCGGCCCTTTATTTTGACCACAGAAATAAATTTCCCCTTCCACCACAGAAAAAAAAAAAAAGATCGGATTTCTCCAAGTCTTGTGAAGGTGTGACTTGCAATTGAGAAGAATCTGTGTGTTTAACTGCATCCTCATCTAACCCAAGAGAGTAAAATGAAATAAATAAAACCGGAACAATGCTGGAACTGGGGGCTTGGGTGGTCCCCAGTGCAGCCTGCTTCCTCCCGGCACTGTAATTGCACTGCTGCTTCAGATAAAGGGACCAGAGAGCAGCGGAGCCCGGCTGAATACAAAAACCAGAAGCCTCCCTCCGCCTCCCCTCCCATAATTAATCTTTTCTGCTTTCCGCAGGAACCATCCTCTGCAGTGCTCCTCATTTGGCTGGGACTTTCCCTTTTGTTATCGCCATGGCTGTCTTTGTTTTGGGAAAAAAAAAAAAGAAAAATACATCCATGGCACATAGACCCTACATGTGAAGGCAGCTAAGCTTCGAATCTACCATGTCACAAGTAAAATTCATGTCGTTCTACGCTCTATCAATTTGAACATCATTTCTCTCCCTAAAGAACTTAGGAAATGCAAAGCCAACATTTTTACTTATCTATAACTCTAAGGAGTGGAGTACTTTTTAAAAGACACCAATAACATCATGTGATGCAGACACTCCATTTATGCTCTGAAAGAAACCAGTATTTCTGAACTCCTTTACTATTCACTGATGTAGTTGCCATGGAAACCATACCATTAAGCCAGGCAGTTACTTCCACATTACATAATATTATCTAATGCTTAGTTACTCCTGAACAAACGTGTTTATTCAGTAGCTTTTTGTCCATGTAATCAACCATATGTACTTTGATTTGATTAAACAAGGAACACAGTATAAAATTATCTACTGCACAGCGCTCTGTGCCTACTACTCACCGAGAAAAGGATGTGCCACACTGTGCATGTGAACTTGTGGGAAGAGGGTCTGGCACTGCTCACACAATGTGTGTTTATGGATCAAAGGACATTAAAATGATATGAAGTCAGAAACTAGACTAGCAATATTTAAAATGAAATTATAATAGTTTTAAATATCTCTTTAACAAAAAAGGGAGGAGACAGCTCAACTCTAAAGAAGTCCGTACACATTGACAGGATGCTTCAGAGAAAAATGCTTGTATTAAAATCCTTGTTCTGGGTAAAGGCATTATTCCCCATGTCAGTAGTGGGCTCTGTTGCATGATTATTATTGATTTACATGGTATTTGAGAGATCATAACTGACAATCAAATTTTCAATAACCTTGTTAGTTACATCATGAAACAGCCCTTTTATTCCTCTTTGGCTCATTTGAACACGCACTTTGGGCTTTTCTCAATGAATGACAATAATGGATAGAGCACCAAGGCATAAATAATGCCTCTGAGAAAAGTTCTTTACAGAAATTGAAGCTTTCTTTTTTCCCATAGGTGGGGTCTACTGTCTGTATATTGCAAGCTTTGGAGAAATTTACTCTCCCCTCCCTACCCCTTCCCGGCCCTCTCCTGTCCCCTCTCCTCCCCCTTTCTTTCTTCTTACTTGTCTACCTGTCTGATTTTTAAAAAAACATTAAATAGATGCTAAATTTATTGAGAAATAAGTTGAATTCCTAGGCTGGCTTTAAAAAAAACACTTTACTAAATATTTGTGTAAGTATATAACCTATTTAGTGAATTTCTAATATCTTGTTTAAGTATGTCCTTATTAAAGACAATGATAATGTGCATAGTCATTTTAGGGGAAAAAAGAGAAATAAAAGTACATTAAACCCACTCAAAACTCTCACCATCCAAAAATAATGACTTGTGTCATTTTTATGCAAATGAAATAACACTTAATTAGAGCTTCTAAAGGAATGCCTCCTGTTCTGATTGGGTTTGTAGCTCCTTTCTTCCTGTATTTACTTGTTTCTGTTGATTTTCTCCTGTTCTACATTGGCATGGCACTTTATCTCAGCATACTATTTTTTTTTTAGTCCTTATTTTTTGCATCTGCAAAATCTCAAAGTTGACTTTTCTTACTATTCTAGATGCTTCATTTCCTTTCAACACCCCCTCTCTTTTTCTCTTTTGCTATTCCTAAGGACTCCGAGCTGGCCAGCACCATGCTGTTTTCATGCAGTTTCCTTGGTCTGCTATATTCTTCTTCCCTCCTCTTCCTTCCTCACCCCCTAGCGTCATGACCTCCTACACCTGGCATCTCTTACTATAAGACTTAGTTCAGGCATCAAATCCTGAATAAAGTCACCACTTCACAACATTCCATCCCACCCAATTACCCGCTGAATTTTCCCCTTCCTGCTTCTACCTAGGCACTCCAGCCTGAGTCTATTTCTATAAGATATTACTTTCTGAGTTGTTGATCAGTCTGTCTTCAATCATTTATCAAACGAGCATTTATGGGGCCCCAGTCTGTATGAATCCAGACCAGTGGATCAACAGAGGTGAAGAAGACCAAAAGGGCTGGTTTCTGAAGGAGAGTCACCTTGTGGCTTGAATTTCCTGTGTGCTCGGTGCTTAGCAAAATGTATGATTTATAGTAGACACTTAAATTTGTTTAATTGTTTTTTAAAATGTCCAGTTTTATTATATGCTATTACTTAAATTTTAGAAAAATAGAAAATATAAATTAACCCCACAGGAAAAAAAAAACAAACCATGATTTACCCATACTCTACCTATTCAGAAATTAATACTGTCACATTTTATGTACATATTTTTCAAATAAAATTTTCTTAGATAGTAATGCAAATGTAATAATAGAGTTATGACATGTGTTTTTGTACTCAAAAAATCCACACACATGGCAATAGCATTTGGAGTGGCTTCAGGTAAGAATAAATGTTTTTAAATGAGGGGGACACTCCAATGGGTCAGGTGGTTCCTGAGCCATTTCTGCCTTGGATCTGGCTGTCTCTCCCTCTATTTTTTTTATAACTGCACTACAGTGAAGTTTTTGCTGACTTTTTCCACTCATCCGGAAAGAGGAATAAGAAAGGACATAGGAAATTGAGTCCCTAAAGACAAAGACCTTTATTCCAAGAAAACAGATCAGAAGTAGTCAAGCTTTGTCAATGGTTTCTAATGCAAGGTTTCCATTTGCAGTACCTCTCAGACATCTTGAGGGTATAATACATAAGCCCCTGTATTTGCGTACCTGGTTTTGTACTCAGAAGGTGTGCGTACAAACAAACCTCAGAATGTAAAATCTGGAGTCAAACTACTTTGGCTTTCAAGTGCTAATCCTGTATTGCGAAAGCTGCAGGCAATTTATTAAGTCTCTCTTTTAAGTCTCAGTTTCCTTTTCTACAAAATCAGAGCAATAATAGATTAACTGAAGTAAATACCTATATAAAACCTTTAGTCTAGTGCCGGGGACATAGGAAGCATTTAACAAATATTAATGCTCACGCTCTCATGAGCTCCCTCTCTGTCTCTCTGTCTCTCTGTCTCTCTCTCTCTCCCCCTCTCCCCATACATACACACACAGACTCAAATACACGAAGATTACAGGCTTAACTTTTGGAAAATTTATAGGTCTTCTTCCCCTAAGTAATGTAATATTAATTACATTTCTACTTTGCATATCTCCCTTTTTAATAAAATGTTTTCCACTGGCTTGATCTGATCAGCTTATTCTTTTTGGCTCTATAATTTACTTGTCTTCTAGTACAAATGATTTCCTCCCCTTTAAGCCTCAGTATTCACTGCACTTAGAATTTTCATAGTATGCATTTTGCTGTTGTTCAGTCATACAATTACATAAGAAAAAATTTTGATCAGTAATAGTTCTAAATGATCTTACTTCTTTAACACATCTATGATACATTTTATTTGTGGAGTTGAACTGAAACTATTTCATAAAATGGAATTTCATGCAGAGAACTGGAAAGTAGAAATGGAAAAATAATGGACACTATTACCACTACCCTAATTCCCTTTGATTATTCAAAATTTGGCAATTTAGCTCAGTTGGGAAGCATTATGGGGCTGCCTTATTTGACATTCCCAAACACAGGGCGGGATGATCTAGTCCTCTTAAGCTCCAATAGGAAACCCAGAAATTAGACAAGAAAAAAAAAGCTGACCATTAAAAATGTAGGGGTTCTCTGTTAAGAGGCTGAAACAACCAATTCACTCAGGTCAAATGGAAGAGAAAATGAAGAGTCTGAGGAAAGCAAAGCCAAAGAGACTGCCAGTTAAATGCCCCTCTTGTCTTCTCATGGCTCTAATCACCACAATTCCAGTAGCCTCTACACTGTCCCCATAAAAGGAAGGATGTCTGTTTATCCTGCTATTAATAAGTTGGGAGGCCTTGCTGAAATGTTTTCTTTAGCCTAAGAAACAGTGTGGCTGGTAGATAAGTTCATTCCAGCCCAGTACATTCTCTATTGTGATGGTAGTAGTGGGGTTTTGAGGGAAAGAACATCTCTTCTTTCATACATTTTATGAAAGAAGGTTACTTTTCTGCAATTGGATGCCTTAATTCATCTAAATATTTGCTGAACATTTTCATAAATCTGCTTTAAAGGTAAATGAATTGTAAGATTTTATTGCCAACTATATATATTTATTCTCAAAACATCTCTTTCGGTACATATATACTTATATTTGACTTTTTATAACTTAAGACCACATCCAGTCTTTGAAGTAATTAGGGCTTATTATACAGACTTCACAGAGAAAGCTCAGAAAACAAAAGTTACACGCCCAAAATTCAACAGTGAGTAAATCAGTGATACTTCAGTTTTTAATGAAAACTAGAGTCTGACCCCAGAAGGACACAGAGACACATAAATTTTCCATTTATTTATGGAATTGTAGTCCCCCCTGAAGCCCATTTATGGAACTTCAACTTAAAAATCCCTAAGATTAGTGAAAAACCTAGGGTCTGAATCCAGCTCTTCCAGACCTAAGTCCAGCATACCTGACCCCATCCCACAATGTTCGAATATCTAAGTCCATATTCACTTGGTTCCTGTCTGTTTATTGATGTTTGATGATATCCTCACTCATCTTTAAAAAAAAATTTTCAGGCAGAAATATAACCTTTTGCCTGCCTCCTAGGAGAGTTGCTTCATCATCCCGAAATCGTTTTGGATCTTCTCGGGAGCTGACCTGCTGCAACCTGCACAAGGAATTCCATGAAGATTTATGTCACAGGGAGAGCAAGGTTTGTGCCCGAGATGCTCAGATCCTCCTGATGACTCTAAACAACAGTACATCAAGTCTATGTCTTCTGAGCATGAGAAAGTCATTTGCTACTAATCATCCGAATACTTTGGGTACTTCTTTTTTATAACCATTAACCTTTTTGTACAGTGATTACCAAAGTATTGCCACCTATGTGTTCACACCCAACCTATCTTCGGTATCCTTAATGGACCTCTTATTTCAATGTAGACTGTAAAACACTAAGAAAACTGTTATTGATTAAATCAAATGATTTATTAAAAAGATTACCAAGTTGCTCCTCTTTGTGATTGAGTTTAACCTAGCAATGCAAGCACTGTGCAATAGTAATAATGTAATTGACTCAAATTAACAAATTAAAGGAAAAGAAAATTCACAAAATCCTTTCCATTAATGCTGAAAAAGCATTTGATAAAATTCAGTGCCCAACCATGATGAAATGCTCAGCAAGCTAGGAATAAACGGTAATCTTCCTTATTTAACACTTGAAAGTGAAATATTTGATATACATATTCCCATTAAAATTTAAAAAGGCAAGATATCTGCTTGCCATAACTATTGCTGTTCAACGTTGGCCCATGAACCTTAGCCAATGCAATGGAATAAAAATAAATAGGAAACCTAAATTCTATAAAGGAAGAGACCAAGCAAATTTAATCTTTTTTTTTTATTGCTCACAATCAAATTGTCTACCCTAAAAAATGCATTGACCTTTCTTCCTTTCCACCCTCACCCAATTCTGCACACCGATATTAGTCTCCCTTGCCCAAGGTCACAGAGCTGGTAAGATGTGAGGCTACCATTTGACCTTCATCAGCCCAATTCTCAAGCCACAAGCTTCATCACCTTCTCACTGCCTCCTTGCATTGTTTGAAAATGAAAAACCAAAACAAAGAACAAGTATGCACCCTGCCCCCAAATGATCAGGGTTATCAAAAGCAGGCACAAAAGTTTCCTAGCAATTTCTCTTGTATCTCTTTTTAAAAGAGGTGGGGGGGCGGGGCTGGGGGGCTTGTTTTAAAAATCAGAGCTCTTGCCCTAATTTCTAAAAAATTCATTAAAATAGAAATAGTAAAGAGGAGAATGCCAGCGAGCAGCATGTCCCCACTGCACTTCTAATGCACGCAACTCAGACAAAGGAGGTGCCATTATTGCTTTTCATAATGCCTCATGGGTCAGTGGAACGCTCGTTTTTCTAATATAAAATAAACAGTGGATTTATGAGACCTCTCTCTCAGGGCGCTGGAAAGCTAACAAGGACACTGTCCTGGAGCCTTCACGTAATCAAATGCCTAGTAAGGTCTGGGCAGGGACAGGGGGAACACCGAAGCCCACTACCATTGCTTGAAGGTTATTTCTGACCTGCTTGTCAACATCTGTTCTCAAACTCTGAATAGCAACTACATCAGATAAAGAGAAGAAAAAACATAAACATGTGGTCTACTAAGTCTTAATTTTTCAAATAGTTGGTTTCAATGTCCCAAGTTAATCTTGTTGGGCTCTGCTTAAAGTACTGTTGAGTTTTTCCCTTTGAATGTGGTTACTTTTATCTCCTTTTCCTCTGCTGGTAAAAATCAGTATGTAAGTTAAAGTCTCTTGTGGAATCTTTAAAAAAAAAAAAATGTGCCCTGGCTGGTGTGGCTCAGTTGGCTGGGGTGAAGTCCCATACACTGAAAGGTTTGATTCCTGGATCAATTCCCTGCCAAGGCACATGCCTAGGTTGCAGGTTTGGTCCCCAGTCAGGGCATGTATGAGAGGCAACTGATTGATATTTCTCTCTCACATCAATGTTTCTCTCCCTCTCTTTCTCCCCCAGTTCCCCTCCATTGACATGTCCTCAGGTGAGGATAATAAAAATTTAAAAAAAGGAAAGAAAAAGAAAATGCATTACCAAAACTTGGTATTTATAAATGAAGCTTTGAAGCAGGCAGAGGACTCCAAATCTATATTTCAAGAGAAAAATATGTTTCCTGTAATATATCTAAAGGTTAAGTAAATAACCGTAATGTTAAGTGAATATTATGGGACTCTTATGAACAGTGTGTGGTATAGACCTCTGGCTTCAGGGTGGTTCCTTATAGTCTAGTTTATTAATAGTAACCACTATAGATAATCTTTATAATGTCCCATTAACATGTGGACGTTTTTGTTTCCTTTAAAACAGGTGTTAATTTCATGCTAGACTATCACATTGAGGCAAGTCATATCTAAGTGCCTTTTGAGGTTAAATAAAAGATTTTGAATTGTTTCCAGAGCATTTGGTTTCTCAGAAGACATTGGCCACGTTAGAAATGCTGGGTGCAGAACATATCACACTTGCCTCCCTGAGTGTGGGGAACCTACTGAGCTTTACTGAGAAAGGAAGGCTACCTGTCTGGTTCCTGTTGTTCCTGACACTTTTTGAACCTACTCTCCTTTTAATAAAATAATGCAGACAATGTAAAGAGCCTGAATGAGGTTAGGGTGAGGTAAGGAGTTACAGAAAACCTTCTCCAGCTTCCTAGTTTTATCACACAATGAGAATGCAGGTTTTCTTAATCATAATTGATTTCTTAATACTCAAGGTTAAAGTGAGTTGGGTAGAGAGTTTAAGAATATATGTGGCACCCACTGTTTCTTCTCAGCCTGGTTTGCTCATTCTGAGCTGAACTCACCCAGAGAAATATATCATCTCCTCTGAATATATTTATAAATATGATGGCTGCTTTGCCAGGGAAAAAGAATTCCAATGTGTTCAGAGCTCTCCCAGGAATACATGTTCTTCTCAGGAAATATTTGTTGCCTGACCTAACTGCTGGATGTTGCCCTCTGACACAAGAATAAAACAGCTTCAGAGACATTCATGTTATGCATCAACCTCGATATTTGTAAGTTCACATGAACAGATGTCTCACCGTCGTCTGCCTGTGGATGTGGGCAGCTGTGGCACTTAGGGGCTGCTGAGCCATGTAACATTTTCATACGTGTTGTCTTGGCACATACCTCAGGTGACAGTCCACTCGCAGAGGATGAAGTGGAAGTGTTTGCGGCATCATTATCGGGGGGGGGCCAACGTCATAATTTCTATTAATATTCATCAGATACCTGAAAAATGAGTCAAAAGCCCTAGGATAAACAAAATAAGGTGCTTGGATATGCATCACACAGAACGTGACATTATCGTACCCGCTGAAAGAGAGCCAAGAGGAGAACAAGATGTCCTAGAGGGTTCTTCCTGTGAGCTGCGCCCTGGGCTGGGTACTTGGAGGCATCCACGCTGTTGGGCTTTGTGAGGAGTTTAATCAGCAATGAGTTACACAGGAAAATCTTGGCGCCAATGTTCATTCCAAACAGAGGATCTGTTTTCAATTCAGACTTTATAAAGGAAGTTACTTGTCCGACGTAAAGATCTAGCATGTGACCCTTTCCGTGACCACTGCATAGAAGCCAGTACAATAAGAGAATGTGATCCAGAAGGCAGGAGTCGTTGCCAGGTGGTCGGCGTCTCAACCGGCGTCTCAGCCCCTGCTCTGCCGTGGGCCTAGTGCTTCCTTCTCTGCATCTCCAGAGCCTGTCTGAAAGTGGGAGTAATAGTGCCACTCTATAGGGCTGTTGTGAGACATGAATGAGAAGCCAGGTAAGCACTCAGCATACTAATCCACACGTAATGGCCAATGCCTGTTCTCATAAACCAGATACAGGACCCAAACTGTTCAGAGCAGCACGTGAGGCAGTAGAATCACAACATCACGCAACTCAGAGCGAGGCTTTCTCTGAAATGAGTAATTAGCAGCAGGTGTTGTTTTGCAGCGCGCATATTGGAAGAAGCAAACCTACTTAAAAATACAATTGATACAGATTATATACGATGTTCACTTTGGTGGAAACTTTGATATTACCACATGGTGTCGAGCACAGGCAGGAAGGTCTGCGAATAGCATGGGCAGACACCAGAGAATCAGCTCAACTCGGCAAACACAAAAAGAGCAAAACACCAGACTAGAAGAGAAGTTATTCTTAGCTTCATCCTGCTAAGAGTTTTCCTTTTTTCTTTTCTTTCCTTTTCTCTACTTTAAGAAATCTTTTAAACCAGTTGCTTAATGAAGTGGTAAGGGAAATAAATAACAGCACCCCACAGAGCAATATTCATCTGTGCTTGAGTAAATTGCAAAGGAAAATAAGTATAGTTTACCTTCCACTTCTTTTACATCCACTAATTGTTAACAACTCTTTCTTGTCATCTTTAATCCCTGGGGGCAGCTTATCACAATATGATAATCAATATCCCAGGGCCCAAAATAGTTATGGAAGAATGTTGTTCTGCCTGCAAGTGCACCACGTGGCATGATTTCTCGTGTTCCCCCCGCCCCCTTCAGCCCCTCTACAACACAGCGAAGCAGCTCTCTCGATGTTACTAAGAGGAAGCTGGGTCATACCCAACACTGCCTTCACTACTCCAACAGTCTCTGTATTGTACAGCTAGTACATCTACTGTCTCTAAAACTAGAATGGTCCCTCACTCAATTGGAGCCTATATACCTCTATCCTCTACCCTCAAACCTGTGTAGATTGAGATGGCAAATGCAGCTAACATCATTGTATTTCCTCCACACATGAACTCATCACCTCTGAGATGCATTCCAATTGTGTGTCTACTTTTAAATACTGATACTTCAAGTCTATTCACCTCAGGCCACTGTAATATCAACATTTTGCTGCTAAATTACCACTTGCCTTTTCACATTTTATCACTGGGGTGTTGGTTTGGATTGTCAGCTTATTGTGGACAGGGAAGAGTCATAAAACCAGGTGGTTGGGTGTGGTTTATATGATGCTTTCTGATCATATAAATGATAGGGATGTGCTTTTGGCTTAATAAACATGGAAATGTTAAAAGAAACTCCAAGATTAAATGACAGGGTTATTTTGTGACAAACATGCGTTTGGTGCTGGCATCTTACACTCATTCTACTCACCAGAGAGCATGAGATGCCTCTCATTGGGTTTAACTCTAAGTGATCTTTCTTACTTTCTCATTACAGATTAAGAGGCAAGCAAGCAAATGTGCCCACAACTGTGCTTAAGAAAAGCTAGATCAGTCCAGCCATTACAGAAGTAATTTTCTGACATAGTAATCTCTTTAAGGGAGCAAAGTGGGAATGGCATTTGATTCCTGGCATCTCCATGAGGGATAAACATAGTGAGTGGGGGAAGCAGGGCAGTAGACTTGGGAGGATTGTCTCAGCAAAAGGGGCTCCAGGCATTCTTTAGTGATTTATCTGAATGAATGAAAACAGAATTATCCAAGTTGTATGATCTGTCAAAACACATACAATGTGCCATTTTATATTTAGAACTTTCTCCTGGATGTTTGCATTTTATTTCGTTTCAAAAGGAAAACCGTGGTGGGCGGGGAGGGGAAGGACTCATAGGTGGGCATTCCTGAGTTATGTTTGAAATTATATGGATCCATTGTCTTTGAAAAATCCCAGACTTTGAAAGGTAAGAGTATCCCATTTAAGAACAGAATAGACCTCTGAGGGAGACTGTTTTCTCCTACAGCACCCATGAATGGTTGTGCAGGTTGTGCACTGAACAACTCCAGCGGGCACCATTCACATTGTGGTCACATTGTAGTCTTTCTGAGTGACATTTTTTAGAATTATGCAGTGAAAAACTTGAAAAGATGCACAGATTATCCTGCTCTTTAGTCACAGTGTTGACATGTCTTAAAAATTTCAGAACAGGAACTTAAGACACAGGGGTTCCAATTAAAAGCACAAATTGGGTGTACTAGTGAAAAGTATAAAAGAAATGAGAATGAAAGAGGTTTTACCATGATATCATGAGTTTGAAACCCTATTCCACCATTTTTAAGTGTAGCCTTGGGCTAGTTACCTAACCTCTCTAAACTTCTGTTTTTCATTTATAAATATTGACTAATTATATCTTACAGGGGTGCTGTGAGGAAAAGAGTTAACCTCCTGTCAGTTAAGCACATGGTTCGCAGTGGATGCTAAGCATTTATAGCCGTTGTTATTATCTGTGTTCAGTTGGTCAGCCTATGGAAATCACAGGATGTGACAGAGTGAGGCAGACTTGGGATAGCAAAGAAAAAGGTCCCTTGTTGTTAAGCCTGCTGAGATATTCATCAAGAAGCAAAAAGAAATGATTATTAATTCACAGATCAAAGAGCCATCCCAGGGGAAGAGAGAGAAGATTAAGTAGAATACAGAAGATTTTTGGGGAAGTTAAACTACTCTGTGTGCTACTACAATGATAGATACATGCCATTATACATTTGCCCAAGCCCATAGAATGTACAACACCAAGGATGAGCCCTATTGTAAACTATGAACTTTGGGTGGCAATAATATATCAATGTAGGTTCATCAACTGTAACGTAGGACTCTGGTGGGAGATGTTTTTAACTGGTGTGGCTATGTATGTGTGTCAGCAGGGGACATATGGGGGAGCTGTCCTTTTCTCTCAATTTTGCTGTGAAACTAAAGCCATTTGAAAAAAAGAAGTCTTAAAAAAGATAATCATCAAGCACACGCACAATATGTTCCATTTATGGAGAAAACTCCCAAATAATACTTAGAGACCTTTATATATTTATATGTGTACGTAGTACTGACTACATGTGCAAACCCTATTCATATGAAAAGAAATCTCAGTAGCTTACTAAATGCATATCCAAATTTGGGTGGTCTGAGGATTCTTTTCTCAGTTGATCTATCATCATAACAGAATTTTTTAAATACAGGTGAACAAATTTTCTTGGAAAGTGAAATAGGGTAGGAAAACAGGACTTCGCCAAGTAAGAGTTTGTATGAAATTTATATACCATTGCTAAGATTTGAACACAAATTTTTCTCTAAGCTCCTTAAAATACAAAGCAATGGGGAAAATATGATCAGGTTTCAGAGTGGTGGTGTACATGAAATTAAAACAAACCAGTCATTATTCAGTGACACACATTTCCTTGCCCATAAAATCTGAGAGAAATTTCTCTAGGTGCTCAGAAAGAAATGGTTGAATAATAACAAATATAAAGACTATGCATTGAATGCCTTTGCTAAGGTGAAGAGGTAGGACAAATCATTGTTCCTCAGAATTTCTTTCTCATCCTGATTCAGAACTGGACAGCTTCAGAGCACTTGACATTCACCTTTTTCCCTTGCCCGGGGAGTTTGGAAGTTGAGGAGAGAAACAGGCAGTAGCTGAGGTCTCTTTGTATTCTGACGTTGGCCAGCCCTTTTCATGACAAGATTTAACCCGCCCCAAGACACCACTTTTTAGAAGCTCAAACCCAGACACTTTCCGTCTTAGGGATTGTCCAGACTCTTAAATGAAGTCAACCCAATTCTACAAAGAGCAAAGAGCAATGGCATTTTGGGGCTTTTTATATGTGACCCAAAGCCTCTTTCGCCATTCACCTCCCCTAAAAGGATGTCTACTGCTGAGAATCTGTGTTCTGTGAATTCAGGAGCTGTTGACTAATGTCACAAATCATGTTGCTTGTTCTATGAACCTGTACAAAAAAAGAAAAAAAAATCATAGTTTAGAAAAGTGCAGGAATGATTGATAAATATAGACCCAGGAGTTTGTTAAAACAGACTTATTTTAATCCACTTACTCCCACTGAGCTACTGTACTTAGGTGGAAATGCTAGAATCAGCATAGAAACATCCCAAGATTAAAATCGGAAGATTCAAAACTGCTCTTTACAGGATAAAAAAGGTGATGAGTTGAGAAAACTCCACCTCCAAAATACAGATACATAGAAAGTGGCCTAAAGCATCCAGGTTGGTTATTTAACTACATCCCCTGAACTAAAAAGGCAAGTGTGTGACTTCCAGCTTTGCTTTTCCCACAGAGGCATTGCCAATTGCTCTCGGTTTTCCTCCCGTAAGCTTCATTCTACATCTGGATCTGCGTTGTGCTACAAGAATAAGCCAGTGATGAGGCCTCCACATCTTTCATATAGATCCATTGTATGACCTCATTAAATAGGACTTCACAGATTTGAAGTCAGCAATAATTAAGATGGGGGATCACTCAAGTTTTCCTTGGCACTGCTCAGGGATCAAATGGTTTGCTAAGCAAATTAATAATGTCAATGAGAATCCAGGGGAAATGTTTGCCTACTTTAGAAGACAACCTGTTGTCAAGTACACGAAAACCTCAAGCTATCAATTAGGTGTGTGCCAGACACTGTTTAAATGGATTGTGTAGCACTGACTCAGACAGAGTTGGGAAGTCATTTCAGTTCTACTGTGTATGATCTGGGTGACATTAGACAAGTTACTTCATCTCTTCAAGCCCTACTTTCCTCCTTGAAAATTAAAGTGAAACTATCTCAATGAGCTAATGTATATAAAGCACCAGAGAGATATTGTTTCAATATATGTCCATTGTTTTTCCCTTCTCTCTTTCATTGATTCCAAAAATTGCCCCTCCAGCTAGTAGAGAGATATACACCTAGTTATCCCAATGTAAGGAACTCTACTTGAAAGTAATAAAAACTATTTCTTTTCAAATATTTTATCTCACAGAGTGGCCTTTACACTGAATTTGTGAGATGTGACTGTGTTTTCAAAATAAAATGAGAATATCTAAAAATATAACGAGATTATGTTTTGTCCTCCTAAAATGAGTTATGCATGAACATTTCTATGATGGGTCTAAATAGCTTTAAAAAATCATTATAAACTGGTTGCCACTATTGGAAATACATTTCTAAATGTATATCCCTTGGAAAGCAGCAGGAAAATTATTTTCATACATTAAGAGTAATCTATACACAGAGCATTTATGCATGTAGCTAACTCCAAATAGAATGAGTAAACTCTCTAGCAAGGGTGTGGCCTATGGAGCAGAGACATTATATAGGTCTAGATACTATTTACTGAGCTGTGAAGAACTGAGTTAACCATGCCCTAGAGGCCTGCCTCAGACACCACATTAATGATTCCTGCATACACAAATTCATTAGTTGTTTAATTAAGTTAAATCATGAATTGAATTTGTTTAATCATTAATTAACGAGCAAGCAGTGCTGTGCTAAAATTTAGCACCTCAGGAAAAAAAAAGCAGAAGAAAAAAGCAATTCCAAATTCCTTGTACCCCACACCCACCAATGGTTTCCAATTCTGCCTTCTAACTCCCCTACCCCGCCACACACACACACACAGAAACCATTTTCAGAAATATTTTTACTTTTCTGTTTCAAACTTGGTTTTGTTTTCAAATTAAAAGTGAAAGTCATTTGTTTGCAGACTGTATATTTTATTTTTGTTCCTCCTACAGATGGCATTTTCCTTACTTCAAAGGAAAAAAAATTATGTGCCTACTCTCATAAGATAAACTATTGACTTTTTTTTTACCCACGGAGGATCAGTGGGGGGATTAAATTTCAACCCCAAAAGGATTCTTGAGAGAACTTTATCAACAACCTCAAGACCTCCAATCACTGTTTTAAGAATTCAGATAACAACCATACAATTAGAATCACGAACAGAGGTTGTGTCTCAGGCTTCCAGCTCATAAAATGGAGACTTGCATTCATTCAACACCTGAAATTAAACTCTCTCAGCAACCGCAGTGGAATATTGAATGCCACCTAGAGCTCTTAGATTGTGAGAAAGTGAGAAAACGGTCATTTTCTCTGTGAATATAAGCAGTTCCCCAAGCACCATCTTGGACATGACTTGTGAATCACACAGCCCTTCCAGATGGCTCGTGCCATAATAATGCACCAAGAAAATTTATTCTGGCTTCCAGCATGAGTCAGTGAGCCATCTATATGGCAGCTTGCACAGGTGCTTCTCCAGAGCAGGATGGGAATTCTGGTGCAGTTGATTTGGTTTCTTGTGTTACTAAGGGTGGGGGAGGGGATTTACTTGGCAGTGTGGTTGGGGGACTCAAGGCTGAAAATACCTTCTTCAGCATAATTGTCCATGTCTTCACAGAAGTAGCTGGGTTAGTTGTCATAGCAACAGACCAAAATTATCCACCTGAATTTTCCCTTCTGGATCTTCAGGGTATAGCACCGTGAAGTTTGAAAAGCCCTCTCCAATGTGCTCACAACAAAGGCAGGTGAGTTTTCTCACTTATTTCCCCTAAAAGCTGATTTTCAAAAATCCCATCTTTCAAATTGCAGCCTGGTGGATGAGTCAGAAAACAAACATATTTGAATAACATTAACTAGACAGAGCAGTGCATGTACCGTGTCACATAAATGGAGTCACCCGAATTTGCTAACAGAGGGTCAGGTCTTTGGGGAGTAGAGTGAGAGCAAGGGCTTCACATAAGAGGAAGTTACAGGTAGAGCAAGAGGAGAATTATTTGTCCTCCTAGCTTACTCAATGGAAGCATGGAGAGTACTGGCTCCGTAAATTGTCTCTCTGCAGAATAATGATTGTTGCTGAATGATCCAGAAAAACATGGAAATTTTTAGTGCCTTAAAATTCATAAATATAAAATATATATTAATATAAGTATTTATATATATACATATATAGATATATAAATCTCCAAATCCATATCTATTTCAATAAATGAGGTATTAATTGAATTATGACTAATACTTCAGATTCAATGTAATTCTACAATATGTATTTAGCACCTGTAAGTTAAAAGGCATAAGGTATCAAGTTGAATAAAACAACCAGGAGAACATTTGTTCTACAGAGGGTAATAGACAAGCATACTAGTGACCATAATACAGAGCATGACAGCAAAGTGCAAAATTCAGCAAATGCCACAGAAGAGCTTGGTTTCATAACTGAAGAAATCAGGAAGAGATTCATCAGACACAGAGTATTTAGAATGCTTGGTAAGAAATGAGAGAAGTGCTGGCATAGAGGATAGAGAGAACCCTAGGCAGAGATGGAATGAAAAAGGATCAGAGGAGGGACTTCACTGAGTTTTTTGGGGGTTGGAGTAAGAGTGTCAAAGATAATACTGGAAGGCAGATTGGAACAATATCTGGGGAGGACTTAAATGCCAATGTCAAGGTTTTATTTTTAATTTGGTAAGTCACTGGGAATTTCTTGGGCAGATACTGACATGACTGGAGGTTCATTAAAGACAGGTTAATAGGACACTACTCATATGTAAAATGAACTGAAATAAGGAAGATGGAGGACAAGAGATGAAGAGAATGGAACACAAGTGTGTACCTGTCTAACCAATGACATGGTAGTTGGCAAGGAAAACAGAAGTAGACTCATTGTCTCTGAGGTTTCTATGGCTAAATAAAGATGGGACAGTTTAAACATCAAGAAAAAGAATAACTGCAGTGCAGTCACACACACACATGCTCCACTAGTTACCTTAGGAGGTAGTTAATCAACTTATTTTTTTATAAAACTGGTAAATAAAGCAAAAGAAACAAACATTTGTTGTGCCTTTCTTATACAAATTCCACCTTAATGCAACCAAGTGGATAATTTGGAAAACTTCCCTGTATATTAGTATTCCAACTAATAAATTAAGAAGGAATGATAGAATAGACTATATTATTTTACAACCATAATGAACTAACAGCTCCAGGTCAGTGGTTCCCGAAATATGGCCCCTAGACCAGCAGCATCAGCGTCACCTGGAAGCTTGTTATGAATGCAAATTTTTGGGTCTAACCCAGACCTACTGAGTCAGAAACTCAGGCTGAGGCTCAGCAGTCTATATTTTAATGATTCTGTGATACTCTGGGGAGCACACTCCAGACTGAGAAATGCTGACCTACACTATAATCATCTATGGCTGCTAATATCACAGAAAGAGAAGACTATATGGCATGAGTTTGCTGACAGAAGTATACATGGAGTAGTTGTGCCAAATAATGCATATCATGCCTCTATATCAAACTATCAATGTATAGGAAACATAGGGGACTATAGACTATGATAGACCAACTTTCATGGGTATGCAATCAACAAATCCTCACTATGGAAAACCTTACAGGACAAGCACATTTAGTTCTTCAACAAATAAATTTTAAGGAAAAGAGGAGAGAGACAGAGAATCCATAGATGAAGAAATGCATCAACTCATTGCAGCATATGGACCTTATTTCACCTGACTCACATAGATGAAAACCACAACAAAATAGTTAGGAGCCCCAGAGGGCAGCTCAGTTGGTTGGAGCATCAAAGTTGCAGGACACATATGGGAGGCAACCAATTGATGTTTCTCTCTCACATCAATGATTCTCTTATCAATGTTTTTCTCTCTCTCTCTTTCTCTTTTCCTCTCTCTTGAAAATCAATAAACATATCCTTCAGTGAGAGTTGTTTTTTTTTTAAAAAAAAAAGAGGTGTATACATACAATGGAATGCTGCTCAGGAGTGAGAAAAAGAAAGATATCCTGCCATTTTTGACAATGTGAGTGGAACTTGAGGGCATTACGCTAAGTGAAGTAAGTCAGCCAGGGAATGACAAATACTGTATTGCATCACTTACACATTAAATCTAAAAAAAGTCAAACTTGTAGAAATAGAGTAGAAAAGTGGTTTCCAGGGACCGAGGGGTGGGGAAATTGGAGAGAGGGTAAAAAGGCACAAACTTTCACCTATAAGATGAATAAGACCTGAGGATCAAATGTATAACATGATGACTATAGTTACAGTTGATAACACAGTGTTCTATTATTTAAATTTGCTAAGAACTTAAATGTTCTTACATACACAAAGATAAATATGTGAGGTGATGAGTGTATTAATTAACTAGATGGGAGGAATCCTCTCATAATGAATATATACGCAAAATCATCACAATGCATACTTTAAATATCTTATAATTTTGTCAACTTTTTCTCAATAAAGCTAAAAAATGGACCAGAAAGGTATAGTTATACTATATAAAAACACTAGTTACAAGGATGTTCAAGGAACTTAGTGAGGACCTCAGCAGCATAAAAAAGATCCAGTCAGAAACAAAAGATACACTAATTGGAATGAACAATTTTCAGGGAAATAACAGTAGAGTGGATGAAACTGAGAATCGAATCAATGGTATGGGACATAAGGAAGCAAAAAACAATCAATCAGAACAACAATAACAAAAAAAGAATCCAAAAAAAGGGAGGAGAGTGTAAGCAGCCTCTGGGACAACTTCAAGATGTCCAACATAGCATCACAGGAGTGCCAGAAGGAGAAGAGAAAGAGCAAGAAATTAGAAATCTATTTGAAAAAAATAATGAAAGAAAACTTCCCTAATTTGGTGGAGGAAATAGACATGTAAGTCCAGGATGCACAGAGAATCCCAAACAAGATAGATGCAAAGTGGCCCACACTAAAAACATCATAATTAAATGCTGAAGGTCAAAGATAAAGAGAGAATCTTAAATGCAGCAAGAGAAAAACACTTATTTACCTACAGAGGAGTTCCCATAAGACTGTCAGCTGATTTCTCAAAAGAAACTTTGCAGGCTAGAAAGGATTGGCAAGAAATATTCAAAGTCATGAAAAGCAGGGACCTACAGCCAAGATTGCTTGCTTTACCCAGCAAAGCTATCATTTAGAATCGAAGGGCAGATAAAGAGCTTCCCAGGTAAGAAAAAGCTAAAGGAGGTCATCATCACCAAACCATTATTATATGAAATGTTAAAGGGACTTATACAAGAAAGAGAAGATCAAAACTATGAAAAATAAAATGGCAATAAACATATATCTATCAACAATTGAATCTAAAAAACAAACTAAGCAAACAAGAAGGAGAGAGACAGAATCATGGATACAGAGAGTGTTTTAATGGTTGACAGATGGGAGGGAGGTGTGGGGGAGTGGGTGAGGAGGTGAGGAGATTAAGAAGTACGAACTGGTAATTGCAGAATAGCCATGGGGATGTAAAGCTCAGCATAGGAAATGGAGTAGCCAAAGAACTTATATGAATGACCCATGGACATGAACAATGGTGTGGGGATTGCCTGCGGGAATGGGGGGTGCTGGGTAGAGGGGAGCAAAGGGAAAAAAATTGGAACTGTAATTACATAATCATTAAAATATAAGAAACATGCATAGCGTTTTATGACTGAACAAGCTCTGAAAATAAAAGTACTCTGAAATGCAATGAATAAGTAAATAAAATAAAAAGAGGCCATAGAGCTATCTCACTTTCTCTCTACCTTGTGAGAGCACAGTGAGAAGTTGGCCATCTATCACCTAGAAAAGAGCCTCATAAGAACTTGACCCTGCTGACACCCTGATCTAGGACTTCAAGCCTCCAGAACTGAGAGACATAAAAGGCTGTTGTTTATAAGCTACCAAACTATGGCACTTTGTTATAGTGACTTGAATGAACTAAGAAAACACCTAATGAATACATTTGAGTTCTCACAATCAATTTCATCACAGGGAAAATATGATGAAAGAAAGATAATGAATGAATCTCTAGTGACACAGAATTTTTTTTCCTTGTTGATGACTCAGCAGGAGTCATTGGATTCAGTAACAATTCGATGATGTTTAGCATCATGAATATCAGATTTATTTAATGTCACCAGTACAAAATTATTCTAATGATTATACAACATTTGATCCTCATTCCTTAAGGCACTAAGTCCATTTCATGAGTGGAAGGCCACATCTCAAGCCAAAATGCCTCTAGCCCAAAGATACTGTTTTTAAGTGACTAGAGTTTTCTGAAACAAAAATATGTTCATGTGATATTGTTTTAAAGAGTTCAAGTTTTAGGCCTGGAGAAATGGAAGGAGCATATTTCTTCAGACCAGATAATTACTATTTTATCACTGGTCTTCTATCTGACACACATTTCCAAATGATGACAGAATCTCCCGCAGCCTCTTGGCTCTAGCCCTGGGCATTTTGAAGATCATGGGCTGGAACCTGAACATGGCCACTGGCCTTATTAAAAAAATAATAATAAGGCTTTTCCCCTAAACCAGAGTTGTTCAATAGAAATATAATGCAAGCCAGAGATGTCAGCCACAGATGTAATTTTCAATCTCCTAATAACCACATTAAATTAAGCCACACACATTAAAGACACATTTCTAGAAAAAGAAACAGGTAAAATGAATTTTAACAATATATTTTATGTAATCCAATATATCCAATGTAGTTTCATTTCAACATGAAATAAATACAAGAAAATATTGAAATATTTTACTTTTTTTCCCCATACTAAGTCTTCAAACTCTGGCTTGTGTTGTACACTCACAGCACACCCTAGTGCAGGCTGACTACATTTCAAGTGCTCGATAGCCATATACAGCCAATGCTGTCATAGTAAATGGTTTCCAGTTTATGCTCAGTGGGGCTGTTCCTGGTCCCAAGGGAACCCCTTCTGAAAACAGAAGGTCAAAGCTTGAAGTGACAAAACCCAATGTGGAGTTATGGAACCCACCATTGGTACCATTTGCACACGGCAACTGAGAATATTACCATCTAGGTCATCAGTAGCCTGTATGGGATATAGCTGGCAGTGCCCATTATTTTTCACTGATAAGCAGAAAGCGTGTCGTTGACTTATCTGTTCTGTTCTACAACAGAAAGGACACTGAGTTTAAGAGAACAGCCTCTTCAATTACTCAGCTTTCCAACCTCGGGACAACGGTATTAGCAGGTTTTCTCTGAATTCAGCTTCTCAGGACCAGAAGCTTTTTCTTTGCTATAAGAAAAAGCTTTCCTATTTTATAGGGATCTGGTAAACATCAATATTTTGGTTACTCTGACTGACAGGAGCAATGAAACTTTGCTCTCTGTACCAAGTGAATCAACATTTTATTGAAACACTGAGTACAAATCTATAGATGTGTCACATGTTCTACCCATTTTCCTCTTGTTATTGCACTTAGCAGCTTTTATTATTTTTATTAGATTTCATTTTAGATCTCCATGATAGAGATCTTCTTTATTATCTAAAAATGTGTCAGTTTTTCTTTTAAGCCAGGTTTCACAGTCTGAGTGACTTATTTCTCTTGGTGACTATAAGATGATCAGGAAATGCTCCCTTTTCACCCAAATTCATATGAAGGCTTTATTTCCCTGTGTGACAGCAATGCTTCCTGCAGTTATTTTTTGGAGACTCAAAAGTTTACTTGTGAAGGTGCCTAGACAATCAGCTGGTTTTCCATATCCTTTTTTCTTCCCCAGCTCTCTCTGGAAAGTTTTCATTTGGGTAACCTATGATTATGTTATTGATGTTGGTAGGTCAGAACCACTTGTACCAATTGAATGCAAGCAGTCCTTTGAGAAAGTTTGTATCTGCTTAAGTCCCAAAATGATCGTTCCCCACCCCCAAGACACCCATATATCACAAGCAACTTCTACTCCTCTATGCTAATAGGAAGATCAGAAAATAAGTCATCAAAAACAGAGCATGACATCTAAATTACTTATATTTCTTGTTGAACCAAAATGTGTTTGGATTTGCCATTCGTCATCTTGCCTAAGATTTACTGTTCTGCTTGTTTTTGTTTTGCTCAGGTTTTTATTAATATTAAATCATGTTCCTTGAGTATCTACCAATTGAAAATAAATGAACAAACGGTTCTCCAAAGGTAATCAACACAGTGGTTATTCTCTCCAAAGACTGACACTGCACGGTCTCGTCCTTTCATTTTTTGGTGAAATATTTACTGAGGCCAGCTTTGGGCAAGGTACTGTGCTGGTCTCTGTGACCCTGTCTTCAGGAGTTCTCCCCTCAGCAGAAGATATAAGTCATGCAGTGAAGTGGCGGGTATATATGGTAGAGAGTGATTGTTTTTGTAAGAGAGACATTCACAAAATTGTCTGCCATGGCAGTTCCGAGGCGGGCAGAGAGAAGAATCAATGGAAGTTTGGGCAAGGGAGCATTAGAAATAAGCCTGAACGAATGGGCTGAATTTGGGCATTTGGAAATAGAAGTTAGCAAAATGCCAGGCACAGGAAGCAGGGGTCACTGGAAAGGAAGTTAATTGCTCTTGAAGAAACTGCATAACAGGTGTTAATTTAGAGCAGTCCTGTTACGTGCCATTAACTCTGTAACACGATAAAAAAAGATGTACTGCTCACAAAAACGTAAATTGTTACTTATTTAATAATGAATTAATTATTGAAGTAATTGAGGCCATCTCTCAGAAAAACTGTTTTTTGTCTATATAATTCAAACAACAGTAAACTAGTAAAGTTATTGCCCACCCCTCCCATAGACCAAGAACAAGGCTTTCTTATTGCTATATTATACTTTTTAAGAATAAAACACAATATATTCTTTAGACAGAAAACATAATTTCCATCTCAAACACTTGTTTTGTGTTTATATACTTGGTAGCAGACATACACACGAACACCCACTCATTATGACAATTATCTCTGGCACAATCAACTTTTCTACCGAGTGTATTTCTGAAGGAAAAAAAAAATCCTAATAGATATACATGCTTGAGCTGTCCTTATCTTGGAAAACTGAGTGCCTTTCTTTGATACTTTAAATGCAAAAACAAAAAACAAAAACACCAAACCTGCTTTTATTTTTTAAAAAATCTAATACTCATTTGGTGAATTTACATGTGAGGTCATTTACAAAAGTAAAGATACAGACAGATGCACTTGCTTTAATAATGAATGCTCTCAAGTAATGGATCAATAAGTTAATCTACAGGAGGAGTGCTAGGAAAAAAAAATCCAGCTAATGAAGGGGATGAGACTATGTCACCCCAAAATGTGCCACTTCGGTGTAAGATATTTTGAGCTGAAGGCAATTGAGAAATAGCAGATGCAGGAGGAACACTCTGCCCTCCTTTCTGCCTAAAAAGCAGAGCATGCATTTCCATCTGGAAAGGTGTCTCCTTCCCTTGTACCATGTCGAGGGGATGCCTCTCCATCTCTGAGGGAGGGCGGGGAGGGCTCTTGCCACTGGAGACACAGGTTGACTTGAGTCTGCCTCACAAACCTTACTAAATAACCCATATCTTTCATGAGTTTCCCCCATACACTTTTCTTCCCAAAATTTGTTACCCCTAGGAATCAAACCCCTTTTCCTCTCACTTCTCCCTAGTTTATTACCCTTTGGTAAAATGGTATATAAGCTCTCAAGCCTAACTTCATCTTTCAGTTTTCACTTCTTTTCTGTGAAGTTCCCATGTGCTAACAAAATAAACATTTTCTTCTATAACTCTGTCTTTTGTCAGTTTAATTCACAGTCTCCAGCTACAGAATGTAAGAGTGTAAAGGAAGAGTTTTACCACCCCTACGCTAGTGACATCCTCAGTGCTCAATGAAGATTTATAGAAAGACACTGACCGGCAGTTTTAAGATAGAATCTCACAGGTCCAGGGAATTATTAGCTCTAGGTTGGGGTTGGGGAGAGATGGTATCCTGAAAACCAGGCCAGCCCTCTCTTTTACCAGTGAAGACGATGAGACGGGGGCGGGGGGGGGGGCAGAGGGGGACGGGGGCTGTTATTTATGATACAGCCGAAGCTCACACTGTCAGTTAAAATCTAAGTTACCAGTAGAGGTACATTCTGAAAATGAGTTTTCTGACTGCAGTGCAGCATGTTTTCTGCTGCTCTCTGATGCCTCACAACTCTCATGACCAGAGAAGAACAGTTTAACCTTTTTTGTTTCTGTTTTTAACATTCGCATATTCAAGTTGATTAGCAGTGTGATAGAAAGTGTCTGTGGTATGCTGAGGTGAGTTGGGCAGATAATAAACCTTGCCTTCTTGGGCCTTTAGACTTAAGAGGACTTCCTTTCAACACAGAAGCACGTCCTGTCATTTGAAGATTTGAAGATGCATGCAAAAATGAGATTATTTTTTTTTAGGTTTTGTTTCCCAGGCAACTGCTCTCAAGTCAAGATTGAATGCGAACACAAGAATCCCCCAGAGGCGCTCCTCCTCACCCTCTCCCCTCATCTTCTTACTGCAATAAAGCTGGGGACTGTGAGGACCCAGGATCCTACCCGCCTTTGGAGAATGAGAGGAGATGCAGGGCATGGTTGAGAATGATGCTAACTTCACAAGCACAAAGTGCCTGCCAGCGGGCAACGCATTCTGGAAACATTCTGTGTAACATCGACAGAGCAGAGCCCCAAGTTGACCAACATATTGGTAGCCCAGAAAAGATGGAAAAACAGCTATTCTGTCATTTGTCATAATCTCTAAATAGCAGTTGATCTCAGATGATAATAGCACAGAGAAATCTGGCCTTTCAGACCCATAAAGTACAGCCTTCATTCCTGAAGGACAACTAAGTGGCTGCCAGGGTGGCTTGGCACAGCACAAGCCACAGGTGTCCTCTGTTAAAACAGCTCCCCAAATCTGCATTCTGAGGATCCTAAAATCACCAGAGATTTTGAAATTGCCTTGGCAGTCATGCCAATTGGAGATTTTCCAACAGTTTCATTACTATTAAATTTATATAACATATACATGTCAACTATGAAAATACGCTTTGTACGCATGGCTAAAACCTAAGTAGCACTTCTCCCCAGGAAATCATGCTAATTTTTGTTTGTTTGTTTGACCAGGATCCCTCTCAGATTTCTAAAGCAATATTGAGTATCTTAGGGGTGGGAGGTGGGGGGGAGGTGACAGGACAAGGACATCTTAAATATGTTATTTCAAAGACATTTTTTCTTTCTCGTTGTGGTCATGGCACAAGTCTTGTGATCTGAATCACAAGGAGCATATGCCCAATTTGACATTTGAAAACAAAAGTAGCCCTGGCTCGTGTGGCTCAGTAGATTGAGCACCAGCCTGCGAACCAAAGGGTCACTGGTTCAATTCCATGTCAGGGCTCATGCCTGGGTTGCAGGCCAGGTCCCCAGTGGGAGTTCTGCGAGAGGCAACCACGTATTGATGTTTCTCTCCCTCTTTTTCTCCTTCCCTACTCCTCTTTCTGAAAAATAAATAAAAATTTTTTTAAAAAAAAAGCAAACACAAGTAACTGTTTAGTTGCTAGACATTAGAATACTTTCTTAGAGGTAAAAGGTAAAGTTGTTCTTTAAAAGAAAGATCACATGAATATATTTTTATTAAACTTTCACTGTTACTGCCCCCATCCATCTATCACTACTTCTATCAAGTATATTTCTGAGAAATCTTTCTAAGAATTTTTAGTTGAGACATTTCTTTCATCGATGAGACATATAGACATAAATTCTATATTATTCTAGAAGACCACTTATGATTTTTTCTGAACATTAAGATTTTTTGCTCTTATCATGATAAAATTAATCTATGTATTATGATCCTATTTTTACTCTTGAACTACAAAAATAAAAAGGTCATCGAATCAATCATTTTCTAGTCATTTTTCTGTATCTGTTACCTTCCGACGGATGGCCTGTTCCATTAGACTGACAGAATTACTTATTGAATTCTTCACTCAGAATGCATAACATATTTTTTATGCTCAATTTCTTTTCCCCAGAGTCACCTAGAAGACATTTCGGCTATCCTTTCTTTCCCCTAGCATGTCCACATTTCTGACACCAGATACAAGTGGATATTCAGGAAATGCAAACCCATTCTAATGGCCCAGTAATGGCTTTAGATGTGTCAGGGTGAGGAAGGGAAAGGATCATGGTTCCCAAATCCAGGGCTATCTGTGCTACTTTTCCTAGTGTAATCTTGATTTGGCTATGTAAATAATAAAATAATTTTAAAATCCAAGAAGCTTTTCTCTGAGCAACATTTTGGTAGTGTAAATGTTAGGCCTTAAGTAGAATGAATGCTCACAAAATGTCAGATCTATTTGTGAGAGGAGGTTTTTAAGGGAAAATAACAGTCAAATGAGCCCGCAAATGAGCAGGGAGGAAAGAAAGCATGGTGACCTAGCACAGTCAGAATGGCACTTTAATTAAATGAACAGGAGATGGTACAGAGTCACCAAACATTTAAGCTGTTATAATTTAGTGCTGTGAAAAATAATGTTGTTTTTGGAATTGAAGAATGTCAGTGCTTTCATGGTGTTTATTTTATCCAAGGAACAACTAATTTCACAAAATCTCAAGTAGGAGACAAGAAAAGATAAAAAGAAAGAAAGAAAACAAGAAAAAAATGAAAAAATAAGATAAAGAGTATAAACCATGAATAAATAAAAAAGAAAGAAATATAAGGATTAAGAGACTGATTATAAAGGTGACTCAGAAATCTGTAAGAACTAGTTCCTCTAGCTGTATAGGACAAAGAAACAGAACAATTATTATCAATAGCCACATTAAAAGTGTCAAATATAAAACCAACATAATTTTAAATACTCTGGCTTTGTGTTCCAGACTTTTGCTGAAAATTCCTAGTCGTATGTGTCCACAAGAACTTTATATCTGGTAGAGGTCTTGAAAAGGATTTAGTTCAAACTTCTCATTATGCAGATAAAGAAACTGAGAAAAACTTTCTCCAAACCATAAATCTGTTTTCCATTCATGACAATTCAACAAGAACAAGTGAAAGCATGGCATTGACATGAGACACAGGGTGAACCGTTGATGACCATGAGTGAGGCCAGCATTGGCTCTGCAGGCTGAAAATTGGGGCAGTCTGCATGCCGTATTGCTCTGCATAGCATCAGTCACAAATTGAAAATCCTATACGTTTTATGGTAAGCATCTTACTTTTGGAAATTCAATGTCAGGTAAGACAACTTCATGAGTTTCTGGAGCAAGTTTTCTTCTCAAAGCTTAAAGTTTCCCCTTTACAGAGCAAACTAATCTAAAATGCTTTTGAAATTACTTGAATCTGGATTCAAAACTATTTCAGACTTTTTATTTATAAAGAAACTATTTTAAGGTAGAATTCAGATATTTTTCCTATAAGTCTGTCTATACTGTTTTTGAGACCATTAGCCAGTTTTCAAGGCATTTTCTGTTTAGCAAAGGGAAGGTTTGAAATATCTGCAAAACTGCTGTTAATTTTTTTTTCAAAATGTTTCCTCTGAATATTTTTTTTGTTACCACCCACAGTTTTTTTTATATACTTGCATATGTTATATTAGATTTTATCACATATACCCAGGTAAAGAGAAATGCACACAAAGGTCATTACAGTTTTCAAATTAAATATTTTTACATTAAAAAAATAACATACCAAAAAAGTAAAGTTTAAAAAATATAAACATAAAAATTAGAAAAATGTTACTCATAACTTCTGAAATCATTGTCAACAGTTAGTTGTACTTTCTTTAAGGTAATTCTCCAACACCCATTTTTTTGGTGTAAACTTGTCATAAAATTGACTTTAAAACAGAAGTGTTGGTAAAGAGATGTCAATTGATGTCAAATACTTGAATTACCTTGAAGAAAATCACAGATTTCTCCTGCTTTAAGGTGTCTTTAAGTCCTACCACTGGTGTACCGAATATCTTTGGTGTTTTGGTACACTTCGTCTCAAGATCCTTACAGTAGACTTTTAAAATGTGTTTCTGTCAATAAAATCTCTGCTTTTTATTTTGTCTCTTCTTATTTTCTTTAACATTAACTCTAATTCAAAGGAACTGTTGAACCACCAGTGTTCCACTTCAGAAACTTGTCCCTCTCTCAAAGGAAGGCAACTAACTAGCAAGGAAGGGATGAATTTGAAGGGAAATGAGAATTAGAAAGCAGAATGGCTTACAGTAAACTAAGAAGCATAGGTTAATAAAGCATTTCTTCACTAGAAATGTTCTTAGAATGTTAACTGTCACATAAGAAGGATGTGGTCAATTTAATGTAAATAAAAGGCGGTCCCACAGATAGGATAAATTTTACAAATCAGGTCACACCCAGTGGCTGTTCAGATCTGAGCACATTACTTTAGTAAGAATGCTGACCAGTCTGTGGCTTACTCAGGAGAGTCACCCAGCATGGTGGCAAAGGTGATATGGGAATGGTAGATAAATGAACCAAGGTGTTTTACTTGGAAATAGAGAACCTCTAAGGAGTGATACCAGTAGACTTCAGCTATCTGAAAGGTGGCGTACTAAAGGGACATCTCCAGAACCCATATGTGGATTCATCAAGGGATTAGGAATCAGCTCTCAAAAAAATAATTTGTTTCTAAACATTGAGATTTCCCAAATGTAATGGGACGTCTTGTCCACATTCCCATCTCGGAAAGTTTAATGAGCAGTTGTTAAGTGTCCATCTAACTAGAATATCCTAAAGAGAATTTCTACACTAAGTTGTAGATTCTAGAAGGTTTGTACTGTTATCTAACATCTCTGCAGCTCCTAAACTCAAGGATTATGTGATGTTGCTAAAAAGATTTCCACATTGGAGGAAGGAGATCGAGCTATACAACAGATGACTCTTGATTCCTACTTCCCTCTAAATTCTTAGCATTTTAACAGTTAACTCAGGAATCATATCTCAGAGTCTTGCCTGTTTGTTGTTTAAGTCACACAAATACATCTTTTAATTAATTAAACAGATCTATATAGAAGGATTCATTTCTTAGTAATAAAAAGTCCGCAAGCCAATGAGTAGAATGCCCACAAGGAGGCCTCTACTAAAAAATGTAAAACACACTGCTGTATTTTCATGCTAACACACACAGAGAGCAGTGAGATTTTCTAATTTTCTAGTTCTTGTTTTTTGTGACCACATCTGTTGACCTAAAACTGGCATTCAACATAGCACATATGTGCCAGGAATTGCAAAGGTAGACAAGAGTAGAAAAAAAGGCAAGTGTTGTTCAGGAAGTATGAAAAAAGGAAGGCAGGGGTTTCCTTTGTTTTATTTATTTTTTTCTAAATCACAAGAACAAAATAAAAATGCCCACATTCTATCCAACTGACACGGAGCTGGAAGCGGCAGATGGAAGCTCTGTTAGGACTGACCGGGTGACTGCTCAGTTGATGGAACTGTGTTCTCAAGGCCATTCATGATAGTCCCAAACAAATGGCTTTTTAAATATTTTATCTTTCCTTTTCAAAATTTCCTGCCAAATATTTACAGTTTTGCTTGCTTTGTTTCATAGTAAACCTACTTCGCAGGTCAGGAACACCGAATCCTACCATTCCTCTAATTCTATGCTGTTATTCCTTCTGCAACACAAAGTTCCTGACTGTTTCCAGCCATCTAAACTGAGATAATGATGAGTCTTCAAAGTACTCACAGAAGAGAAGGGACTCAAAGTATCTGGTATTTTTGGAATGAATCTTTAAATGGTGCAGGAATCAGGCACAAGGTCATTTGAGTTTTGATATCACTGTCCTTCTGTCACACATCCAGTTTTGCTTTAGTAGAACTTATGTCAACTAAGCAAAATTAGTAAAGACAAAAAAATCTCAATACAAAAATTTTGATATGCCCACCATTTTTCTGCTTCAGAACTGTGTTTTTATGTCTATCCACACAATATTTAAAGAAAGAACATGAATTGGATAAAAAGTAATTGTGTTCACTAAAAGAGAGTTTCCTGTTACATTGTTACAGGTAGTTTTCATTGACCTACTAGTTGCTATAACAAACGATTATTTCTGGCCTCAGTTGGACATAATCTACTATCCAATTATAGTTTTCAGAATAGTTCCCTTCTCCTTTTTAGAGCAGAGGCAGCAGCAGTAAGAGATAATTAGCAAGAACTGCAGGGACAGCATATTTTCTATAGTGGGTGACATACTGAGTTTGACTGAGTGAAGGAAAAGTGGCTTTACTTTCTCTCTTTGATGGAAATTTTTTATTCAGTTTACTAGGGTGACATTGGTTAATACAATTGTATAGGTTTCAGGTGCCCAATTTTGTAATACATCATTTGTGTATTGTATTGTGGGTTCACCACCACAGGTAAAGTCTTCTTCCATCACCATTTATCCCCATTTAACCCACTTCTACCTCCCCCACCCCCTTTCTCTCTGGTAATTGCCATACTGTTGTCTATATCTATGAGTTTTTTTTTTAATGCCTTCACCTTTTTTACCCAGTGTCTCAACAGTTGTCCCCTTAGGGAGCTCTCAGTCTGTTCCATGTATCCATGCCTCTGTTTCTATTTTGTTTGTCAGTTTATTTTGTTCATTAGATTCCACATATAAGTGAAATTATATGGTACTTGTCTTTCCCTGACTGGATTATTTCACTTAGCATAATACTCTCCAGGTCCACCCATGCTTTCTCAAAAGGTAAGATTTTCTTCTTTTTTATGGCTGAGTAGTATTCCCTTGCATAAATGTACCATATTTTTATCCACTCATCTACCTGGGCTGCTTCCAAATCTTGGCTATTGTAAATACGCTACAACAAACATAGGGGTACATGTACTCTTTCAAATTAGTATTTTGGGCTTCCATGGATATATTCCCAGAAGTGGGTTCACTGGGTCATAAAGCAGCCTCTTTTTTAATTTTTTGAGGCAACTCCATATAGCTTTCCACAGTGGGTGCACCAATCTGCATTCCCACTGAGAGTGCAAAAGAGTTCTTTTTCCTCCACACTTGTTGAGGACGTGGAGGAAAAAGCTGTAATGTGATACCTCATTCTGGCTTTAATTTACATTTCTCTGATGATTGGTAACATTGAACATCTTTTCATATGTACAGTGGCCATCTGTATGTCCTCTTTGGAGAAGTGTCTATTCAGGTCTTCTGACCATTTCTCACTTGGATTGTATGTTTTGGTGTTGAATTGTGTAAGATCTTTATAAATTTTGGATATTAACCCATTATCAGATGCATCACTGGCAAATGTTTTCCCATTCAGTGGGTTGTCTTTTCAGTTTCTTGATGGTTTCCTGTATGTGCAAAAACATTTTAGTTTGATACACTTCCATTTGTTTATTTTTTTATTTTGTTTCTGTTGCCTGAGGAAATATATCAGAAAAAAATATTTGCTATGAGAAATGTGTGACATTTTACTGGTTATATCTCTTCCTAAGGTTTTTATAGCTTCATGTTTAACATATAAGTCTTCAATTCATTGAAGTTTATTCTTGTTATGCTGTAAGAAGGTGGTGTAGTCTTATCTATTTAGTTAGTTTTTATATCTATCCATCCAGTTTTCCCAACACCATTTTTTGAGTAAACTGTATTTACCTCCTGTTAATCTTGCCTCTTTGTCAAATATTAGTAGACCTTAAAGGTGTGGATTTATTTCTGGGCTCTCTATTCTGTTCCATTGATCTATATGTCTGTTTTTATGCCAGTACCATGCTATTTTGATTACTATAACCTTCTAGTATAGTTTGATGTCAGGTAGCATAATTTCTCTTAGTTCTTTTTTCACAAGTTGCTGTGGTTCTTAGGGGTCTTTTGTGGTTCCAATATAAATTTTTGGAATATTTGTTCTAGTTATCTGAGATATGACATTGGTATCTTGATAGGATGTCTGTTGAATCTATAGATTGCTTTTATGTTAATTCTTTTAATCCATGAACATTGTATATGCTTCTACTTATTTGTATCTTCAGTTATTTTCTTTCTTATAATGTTCTGAGTACAGGTCTTTTACATCTTTGGTTAAATTTTTCCTTGGTATTTTTAAATGCAATTGTAAATGAGATTGTTTATTTAGTTTTCTCTTTTTGATAGTTCATTATTGATGTATAAATAATGCCATCAATTTATGAATATTTATTTTGTATCCTGCTACTTTATTGCATTCGTGTATCAGTTCTAGCAGTTTTTTGGTGGAATCTTCAGGGTTTTATATATACAGTATCATGTCACCTGCAAATAATGACAGTTTTACTTCTTCCTTTCCAATATGGATGCCTTTTGTTTCTTTTTCTTGTCTGATTGATGTGGCTAAAATTTTCAGTACTATGTTGAATAAGAGTGGTGAAAGTGGACATCCCTGTCTTGTTTCTAATCCTAAGGGAAATACTTTTAGTTTTGTTGTCCATTAAGGATGATGTTTCCTGTAAGTGTGCCATATATGGCCGTTATGACATTGAGGTATGGTCTCTTTATCCCCACTTTGCTGAGTTTTTGTCATAAATGGTGGTTGGATTTTATTAAATGCTTTTTCTGCATCTATTGATATGATCTTGTGATTTTTATTTTTTAGTTTGTTTATGTGGTATAACACATTTATTGATTAGAAGATATTGTACCAACCTTCTATCCTCAGAATAAATCCTACTTGATCATGGTGTATGATACTCTTAGTGTATTGTTGGATTCATTTTGCCAATATTTTGTTGAGGATTTTAGCATCTAAGTTCATCAGGGATATTGGCCTATAATTTTTTTTTGTAGTGTTTTTATCTGGTTTTGAAATGAGAGTAATGCTGGCCTTGTAAAATAAGCTTTGGAGTCTTCCCTCCGCTTGGATTTTTAAAAATAGTTTGAGGAGGATAAGTGTTAGTTTTTCTTTGAATGTTTGGTAAAATTAACCTGTGAAGCCATCTAATCCAGTACTTTTGTTTCTTGAAAGAGTTTTGATTACTGCTTTCATTTCACTAGTTGTAATCTGTCTTTTCGGACTCTGTGATTCTTCCTGATTCAGTTTGGGAACATTGAATGTTTCTAAGAATTTATCCATTTTGTTCAGGTAGTGCAATTTGTTCATGTTGATGAGGTAATATTTTATTGCAATACTTTGTATTTCTTTAGTGTGAATTGTTACTTCTCTTCTTTCATTTCTGGTTTTATTTTTGTGTGTCCTCATTTTTTTCTTGATGTGTCTGGTTAAAGGTTTCTCAATCTTGTGTTTCTTCATAGAACAAACTCTTAGTTCATTGATTTTTTGTATTTTTTTAGACTCTATTTCATTTAGTTCTGCTACAGTCTTTATTATTTCCTCTCTTATATTTACCTCTTATTTTGGGCTGTTTTTTGTTGTTTTCTAGTTCATTTATGTGTAAAGTTAAATTGTGTATTTGAGATATTTTTGTTTGTTTCTTGGGGAACGCCTTTAAAGCTATGAATTTCCCTCTTATGACTGCTTTCACTGTGTTTCATAGATGGGGTTTTTGTGTTCTCATTTGTGTTCATTGGTATCTTTTGATTTCTTCCTTGATTTCATTGTTAACCCGTTCATTGTTCAGTAACATGTTATTCAGACTCCATGTCTTTGTGTGTTTTTCTGTTCTTTTCATGTGGTTGATTTCTAGGTTTATACAATTATGTTTAGAGAAGATTCTTGATTTGATTTCAATCATCTTTAATTTATTAAGATTTGTTTTCTTTCTAACGTGGTCTATCGAAGAAAATGTTCCATGTGTACTTGAAAAGAATGTATATTCTGCTGCTAGGTGATGAAATACTCTAAAAATATCAATTAAATCCATCTGATCTAGTGTGTCATTTAAGATTGTTTCCTCATGGATTTTCTTTCTAGAAGATACATCCATTGATGTCAATGGGATGTTAATATCCCCTACTATGACTGTCTTATCATTGATCTCTCCTATCATGTCTATCAATATTTGCATTATGTATTTGGGTGTTCCTATGTTGGATGCATAAATATTTACAAGGATTATATTCTCTTCTTGGATTGTCTCCTTTCTCATTACATAGTGTCCTTTTTTGTCTCTTACTATATAGACTTTGTTTTAAAATTTATTTTGTCAGATATAAGTATTGTTACCCCAACTGTTTTTCATTTCCACGTGCATGAAATATCTTTTTCCATCCTTATACTTTTAGACTGTGTGTATCTTTTGTTCTTAAGTGGGTCTCTTGTAGATGGCATATATATAGATTTTGTTTTCTTATCCATGCAGCTACCTTATGTCTTTTGATTAAATCATTTAAGCCATTTACCTTTAAAGTGATTATTGATAGGTGTGTATTTATTGCCACATTATCTTTCTAATTATGTTCCTTTTTTTTCTGATTCTTCTACTTCTTAAAAAAGACCTTTGACATATCTCTTAGTGCAGGTTTTGTGCTAAAGAACTTCTTTAGCTTTTTCTTGTCTGTGAAGCTTTTTATTTCTCCTTTAATTTTAATGATAGCCTTTCTGGATAAAGTAGTATTGATTGTACATCCTTTCTTTTCATCACTTTAAATCTTTCATGCCAATCCCTTCTGGCCAGAAATGCTTCTGTTGAGAAATCAGGTGACAGTCTTATGGGAGCTCCCTTTTAGGTAACTAACTCTCTTTCTCTTGCTACTTTTAAGATTCTCTCTTTGTCTTTAACCTTTGCCCTTTTAAGCATAATGTGTCTTAGTGTGGGTCTCTGACTTCATCTTGTTTTGGATTCTCTGTGCTTCTTGGGCTTGTGTGTCTCTTCCCTTCACCAGGTTAAGGAAGTTTTCAGTCTTTATTTCTTCAAATAAGTTCTCAATCTTTTGGTCTCTCCCTTCTCCTTCTGGTACCACAATGATGCAGATGTTAATATACTTCATGTTGTCTCAAAGGTCCCTTAAACTGTCCTGTTTGTTGTTGTTTTATTTTGCTTTTATTTATTTGTATATGTGTTCGCTGCTCTGATTGGAAGTTCTCTGCTACCTTGTCTTCCAAATCACTGACTCATCTAACCTATTGTTTAGTCCTTCTAGTGTCTTCTGCCTTTCAGATATTGTATGCATTTCTGACTGGTTCTTTTCTATGTTTTCTAAGATCTTTTTCATGCTGCTGTATTTCTTACTAATTTCTTAAGCATCTTTATAATCATTTTGTTTAAACTCTGTATCTAATAAACTGCTTGCTTCCATTTCATTTAGCTCTTTTTCTGGAGACTTCTCCTGTTATTTCATTTGGGTCATGTTTCTTTGTCTCCCCATTTTGGCCATTTCTTTATGTTTGTTTCTATTTATTAGACTGGTCTGCTATGACCTTCAGTCTTTATAGGGTGGCCTTATGTCATAGGTGTCCTGTAGGATCCATGGTGCAGTCTCCTCGATCATCTGAGCTGGGTGCTTCAGGAATGACCTTTGTGTGAGTTATTGCAGTTCTCCTGTTGTAACTGAGTTTTGATTGCTACTGGCTCATTTGTGCATGGTGTCAAACCTCAGGCTGCGTGACTGTGAGGGTCAGTGCTGACCACTATGTAAGAGCTGCTATGTAAGAGCTGATGTGCAGATGCTGATGACACAAAGTGGAATTCACCTCAGCTGGGTCTGGTGCCTGCTGAGATCTCCCTTTTTATATGTTGCTTGTGAAGCTAATTAGATTCTGCTCTGATGCTGTCTAAAGCTGACCTCTGAGTGTGTTGGTTCTGGGGCCTTTTGGGGAAGACTCTGGTGTATGCCAATGTCAGACGCTGCCTGTGACTGCCTGTGGGCAAGCTTTCTGGAGCATAAAAGCATTCCATAGTTGTGGCTGCCTCAGTTGGGCCTAAGCATGTGAGGGAACAACCAAGCTATGCACCAAGGCTGGCTTTTACCAGCATCAGGCCTGGGGAGAAGGTCAGCTAAAGTCCCAAGGCACTCCAAGATCTACCTCTGCCTACCTCCACTTGTCAGCTGCTTCCTAGTCTCAGTCACTAAAAGAACCTCTGGTGGTACTTGAGTTGCATGAGGTAGGTTCTTAGTGAGACACCAGGTAGGGGTGAGTAGTGTTCACCAGACTGATACAAGTTCAATCTCAGTGCCAGTGCTGTGTCTGAGGGCACTCAGCAATTGTTGCAAATGTTTCAGGGTATATCAAGTCTAGCTGTCACCTGTTGGGCACTTGCACACTACTGTGGTGGGGCAGGGTATCAGAGGGTATCAGGGTAAGGCCAGCAGAGTTTACCAGGCTCCAATGGACCAAGGTTTGTCCATGTGAATGGAAGGCTCTGCACTCATTGGGCATGCAAAAGAAAAACAACCCCTGTCCTAGAGCCACAAAACTCAGTATGTCCCCAATTCTGCCAGAAGTCCAATCTCAGCAGGGCATGGCTACCAGAGTAGGGAGGATGGGGACAGTAGATCTCCCATGACAGGGAGGTGTTGATCAGTCTTGGGGGATGGTGGGGAGAGTGGCCCCAACCCTAGAGCCACACAACTCAGTGTGCCCCAGATTATGCTCAGACCTTGTCAGGGTGGAACCACCGAGAATCAGAAGGCTGGGGCTGCCAGGAGCCCAGAGGGTGGGGCTAGATCTCCTTTGAGTGGGAGGTGCCAGTGAGGTTCTCAGGAGAGTGGGGGAAATGCCCCCCCACCCCAATGCCACACTGCTCAGTCACTGACACATTTTGAGTCTGCCTAGATCTCTACACCTCAGCCCAGGCAGCTGATTCCTCAGCAGGGCACAAGCTACACAGGATGGGGTGACAAGGGGTTCAGAGTGTGGGGTTATTGCTTTCCCTCAGTCTGATGTCTTACCAAAGGGAGTGCTACATCCAAGAAGGATGGTGTTCGCGGTGTGGGAGAGGGGCTCAGCACAGGGATTCTGGTAGTTGTCCTTTCAGCTCTCCCCTCAGAGCCACAAACCAGTCTCCACTCACATACCCTAGACTGCTCTGTTCTCTCTCTGTCGGAGACCAAAATGAGCAGTTAGAAATGAGATTTTGTGCATTGGCTCTTTAGGAGGGAGCTGTGTCTCTAGCAGCCTCCTGTCTCTCCCTGGCAGACAGAATCTCCACTGATTTTCACAGCCAGATGTTACATGGGTGTTTCTTCCCGGCACTGGTGCTCTGGGCTGAGGAGCATGGCTTGGGGTTGAGACCTGACTCTTCTCAGTGTGAATCTATGCAACTGAGATAACCCTTCAAAATCTGAGACACCACCTGTGGCAGTGGGGCCAGCCATTCTCGTGTTTCCATCCTTCCTACCGATCTTGATGTGTGGAGTAAATTTTGACTGTTAATATTTCTATATATCTGAAGTGTTTTTATACTGTAAGACCACCCTCAAAGAGAAGGGTAAGTGAATAATGACTGAGAACCAAGGTAATTGATGGTGGTAACCAAAGCCAGTTAAGTCTTACTTGTCTTTCAGATCTGACAATGTCTATATCTTTGCTCTGCCAATAAACTGAGAACTGCATGGGAACATAAACTACAAATAGAAATTTATAGAGAGGACCAATAGGAAGCATATTATTTTTTTAAATGTAGTGGAAATGCAAATAGAAAGCTGATATAAGGCAAATAGGCTCCCAGTATAATGATTTGATGACATCCATCATTGTTTTCATATGACTACCACCAAAAGCCATATGGTTTTCTTTCATTTTTTAGTGTGTTGTACATCTTCAGAGACATGAATTCAAGAGGGTCAAAACACAGTGAAGAGTAGGGGACCAGAAGAGGGAAAACTGTAGTAATAGTTGAAGAGGAAGGATTTCTAGGATTCCTAGACTAACCCTAGCTACTAGTTTGTGAACATGACTGAAAAACCAGAGGGAAAGAAAAAGAAAAAGGGAGAGAAAAGTGTTAAATATCTAAGGGCTGAGACCCAAAACCTTCAAACTTGGCATAAGATGCCCTAAAGTCCTGAGGAGAGATCAGAGAATTTCCTGCTCATTTTAGCTTCAGGCCCAGGAATCCAAGAATCAGGATCTAAAAGGTATTTCAGATTCCATCCAGACTTGGCATCTACATTATATCCAGTTGGGGACCCTGGAAAATGAATTTTTATATTTGTACAAAGCTGTCCTGACTATATTTGAATTCTTCTACTCTGACACCTTATTCTGTTTCCTCTCTATGTGCATCAGCCATTCCTTAAAATAGCCGAGAGAGGTAAGTGCTCCTATTATTTCACAAATAGGCAAAATGAGGTACCAAAATCTAGGTTTAGCCCTCTGAGAGTGGCCAAGGGCTCTGAAGATCTGGATTCTGAAAACAATTTTCCCTCCAGCATCTCGAGTATCTCTAGGGAAATTATTAATTCCTCTGTATCTCACTTTCAGAAAAAGATATTCACATTGACAGAAAATCCCTTACTCTATAGATAGTACCATGAATGGGAAAACTATGGTTTATAATTCACATGACTTCAGTCAGGATTTTCCAAAACAAAGAGAACTTTAGCTACATACAGAGAAGCAGTGGGTAAGTACATCATCAGGGCATGGTTTGTATTTGCTCCACTTAAAACGAATTGTCACCACTCAGGGTCCTTTATAAATGAATGAAACTACAAATGCTAATCCATACTCTGAATTCTGGCGTCTTTAACTTCTTCATCACTTACTACAGCAGTGACATTCTGAGTTCTACTTTAAGCCCTGTTACATCTTCTGAAACCTGCAACTTGAGCTTATCTTGAATAAACAGCATGGACCAAGTAAAGTTTCCTACTCTTTCATCTAGATTCTAGTCCTGGGAAACCCTTTACATCCTAGATTAAAACTGTGGAGACTAACTTTCTGCTTCTTTTCCCCTTTGGCCACTAACAAAAGGAATAATATTCTTTATACTTTTACAAATAAAAAATAAAGCAGAGCATCAGTTTTCCTGCATGACAACCAAGTGGCGAAACTAATTTTTGTGGCAGCAATAACTACTGTGGCACATTAGTTGGCCTCTTCCGTATCTCCCCTCTTTGTTTACTCCCACTGCTTGCTGCTAGACCTGTCTGTGGGTTCCTGGGCCAGTCCCAACAGAGGCAAGAAGCAGGAGCAAATCCTCATCTTGCTGTCCACAGGTTTAGTAACCAGTGGGCCCAAGAGAGACTCAATGCCCACAGACTGTACATCCTTTATTGTTTTTTTAAGCCAGTCCATAGAATGGGTCTTGTGCCTCAGTTTCTCTAGGTAGCAATTAGATGCATGCTCAGAAGCACAGCAGTGCCCTAAATACCAGCCCACTTGGCTAGAAGTTTCCAAACTGCTGGCTACCCAAGGGTTATAGTCCTGTTATGCCAGGCTTTTCAGCAGACACCCCAGTGTTGCTGCCCCAGTCATCTTCCACGCTTCAGGCTGAGCCTCTCTGGAACAAACACCTGAACAAGAGGGGCCTGAGCAAAGAGTCTTCTCACAGCCTAAAGCTAGGTCAGTTTCCCAGTACCTGTCCTGTCTGGTCTCAGTTCCCCTCCCTCCTCACCGGTTTACCTCAAAAGAAATTACTGGAGAGAAATGTGATTTCCGATCAACACACCCAAAAGCACAGGCACTCCTCAGAGTTGGAGCCCCCAGTTAGCTCCAGTTTCTACTCTCTCTGGGATAAAGTGCCAGACAAGGGTCAAAGAACACTGCCCTCTTTCCCCCAAAAAACAACCCCCAAAGTTATATTTCACCTCATTCGCCTCCTGGTTCCAAATTGACTTCCCCTCTGTTTGAAGTATAGATCCTCAGTATCCCAAGACTGTGACACACTGACACATTACACAGTCTATTTTCTAAGAAAGAGGGTAACTGACAGTGGTCCCCACTGGCCTTCTCCTGCACGACTCCCGCAGGAACCACAGGGTGCCTCAGTAACCGTTCGAGGACGGAAGTCAGCTCCCCACTCAGCCTTCACCGGCAGGTGTAGACCTGGGACCGCAGTTCTCATAAAGATGCAAAGAAACAAGAAAGGCAGCACCATGAGCCTGCAACAGTGTTCCCTGTGGCGTTTGGCTGGGGTACGGTGGTTGTTGTCTTAGGAATTTTCTGTCTTGTTAGGCTGTCCCTTCCCTGGTCCATTGACTAAAGAGAGCAAGCATTTTGGGGGCTTGTTTTGTCTGTGCTCTTTGGTGTTTCCACATTGTTGCTTCTCTGGGGCCCAGGCTGGGGTGTGTGAAGCAAAAGGAAAACATGGAATTCACCACTGTGCCATTCTCGGTGCCCTGAGGCTTCCAGAATTGGTCTGCTTCTCTCCACCTTCTTACTTTGTTTTATACATAATGTTCAGGATTTTTAACTGCCTTTAGCAGGAGAAATAAGAACAAGTGTATCTACTCCATCTTATTTGTGGTTTTTACACCATTTTAAACTTTAAAATTAAGACAGGCTGGCTTATGAAAATTATGAAGATATTCTACCATAATTAACATAGGCAAGGCAAGAAAAGAGTCTTCAGAAAAATAAAAGACCATTAACTGTGAGTGACACATTTGAGCATGGAATACAACATACATTTGTACAGGAATATAACAATGGTCTGAAAAGACAGAGAAGGCCCTTAAAGAAGAAAAACAGTAGAAAAGGTAGTACTGCAGCAGTCTTTGGAAGGTCTTGAAAGACAAGCGGAAGTATAACTGACGTACGTGTTGCCATGAGATGGAGTGCACCTTGAGAAAGAAGTGGGCTTTGGTGTAAGCCTGGTGTTTACATACCACTCATATGCTATTACTTAACCTCCCCAAGCATTTTTCATCTCCACAATGTGCAGGATCTTTTAAAGACTTGTTGTAGAATTAGACACAATAGGTATAAACATCTTAGCGAGGCACTGTGCCTAGCTCAAGAAATGGCACCATTAAAATAGGAAGTAGGCTATAAGGATTTTAAAGAAGAGGAATAATGAAAATGGATTTAAGAACTTAATTTGAAAAATATCAATGAAAATTTGAAGAGTCGAGAGCCTGCCACTTGGCGCACTAGTGAGGTAGCTGCTGCAAGGGACTCGGGGGAGGTGACAAAACTTAGGAGCTGGGGGGCGGCTGGGTCTGGGCAGAACTGAAAAATATGAAAGTGTTTTGAAGTGAGAAAAGTAGTATGTATGATTTTTGACTAAATATGAGAAATGAGAATAAATGAAATCTCACTAATTCTTGTTGAATGTGAGAAAACCTGGTAGAGTTTTAAAGAAACTCAATATAATTTATTGTGATTATATAAAGAAACCAGGCATGTACAGTCATCTCTTTGCCAACTACAGGCTCTCTCTAGAATCTCTTCTGATGATTAGAAAAACCATTACTCATAGTTATCATCTTTTGTTTGAATAATGTTCTAATGTACTCTTAAATAATTCTTGTTCTTAATATGTTAAACATTCCCTCCAGAGGTTTGTTTGCACTTTTGATTAACACTACAAAGTAAACAGAACTTTCTAAAAAGAAAGAATTATCATAAATAATTCTAATAGGCCTGACTAAATTTTATTTTACCATGAAGTTTTACATATTTAGAATTTATATGAAAATTTTTATGGATCAGTCATTTTTGTTAATTGTAAACTGTATTTGCAACTTGGTTAAGCTATACATAATTCAATTCTCTTCCTTTTACACAAAGTAACTCGAAGTCACCACCTCCAGATTTTCCCAATTCCGTCATTGGGATGGATGCAAACCACAGCTTATATTTTTAAGTGACACATGCCCCAAACTCCCCTAACCAGATTTCATGTTAACAACCATAGCTGAAGATGAAAGAAGTTGATTTACCAGAAGCTGAGGAAAGAAGAATACGAAAGAAAAAATGGCGGTGGCATCAAGAAGTGAGAGAATTGAAAGCTGATTTCTCCAGAGATAGGAAATATCCCCCAAGCACGCACACGCGCTTTCTCTCTCTCTCTCTCTCTCTCTCTCTTTCTCTCTCTCTCTCACACACACACACACACACACCCCATGAGACAGAAAGTAGCGACCAGATCCTGTACACGACACACAAAAAGTTCTTTCTAGAATAATGATTTTATTTAATTCTCACAACAGTGACAAATGACATGAGGCTTGTGTCAAGAATTTTTTTAAAGAAATCGTAGGAGCTATGTCAAGAATTTTTTAAAAGAAATTGTAGGAGCTACCACTTATTAGGGACATGGCTACAGTTTGAAATATATATGGTTGGAAATACATTATCTCATGCATTCTTTCAACAATTCTGGGATATGGGCAGATATGATTATTCTAGTTTTCCAGGTGAAAAAAAAAACTGGGTTTCAGAGAGTCTAAGGGATATGTCCAAGGTCACCCAGTTAGTATGAACTTGAGCCACACTTGACTTTAAATTTGTTTGACTGCTAATCCTAATCTCTTACATACTGCGTGCATTGCTTTCTATGACTTCCCCCTGGTGGCTTAAAGGGGTATTGTGTGTTGTCTTTCCAATATTAAAGCAATAATAAACTCTTTCATAAGGGGACTATTAAACTATTTTATTTAAATGTTTGTCCATTTTACTACATAAAGATCCTATTTGTGGATAATTGGATAACAAATAGGGAGGAAACTTCAGTTAATTTCTGCTTCCCTCTTGTGTCTGAGACCAGTAATGACAGTTGCAAGAGCTACACATTGCCTCCTATCTCCTTTCTCTCTCCTTTCATTCACCTGTAAGTTATTCCATATCTTTTCCATCTGAGTCAAGGAAAAGTCTGAATTTAAAAATTTGATTTGTTCACAAGTATTCCTCAGCTGCCTTGAAACTCTCAGTAAAAGGTATCTATTTCCTTACAAGCAACAATTTCAGTGTATGATAGAATAAGATTAAATCAATACAACATAATGCAGTAAACCTCCTTTGTCTCATGCCTTCAGTACAAACTGTCTCGTAAATAATTTTCAATATTATGTAATGCTGTTACCAAGTTATAAGTACCTCTCTGAAGGAACCTGATGAAATACTGGGCCATGATGGGCTTTGGGTCACAGTTACTGGTTTATAAAATACAGGTGGAAACTTCCTTTCCATGTTATTATGTCTGTGAAAAGTCATGCTATTTATTGCATCATTAAATGCTTTATAAGGACTTACTATTTAAAAAAATTTTAATGAGTCATTTTTCTAAAACAAACAATGACTCCTCAATAGTAGCTGCTTTACAAATCCAGTTTTTACGTAGATCAGGTTTACTGGAAGAAGCTCTAGAATTTTCATATAAAGAGACCTTATGGGTAAAATATAGTTGGGAGTAGAGCCTGAAGATTTAGCCACTGTTTTTTCCCTTAGGTTGTATGTTTCTCCAGGGTGCTTTTAGGGGCGGCTACAGATGCTGTTGGCAGGGATACTCAGAGATCTCCCCATTTCCAGTCACCTTTGAACTGCTGAAACTCTCACAAAATATCTCATTCTTGCTACAAAACCTGCTAAGACCATAGTAAAATCAAAATGCCCTCCTTTTCATGGTCTGCTTTTCCTTTGCTCTGTATCTTACTGTGACTAAAAGTGTCTCCCAAACCAGTGTCAGTAGCTTTCTATAGATTATTGCAGTAGGTGCGACCTAGCCATGGCTTTACATCTAAAAAAGCAGGTGCTATGAAGTAACAAGGCAGAGAGAATAAAGGGTACTTTTGCATAGGGTGGTGCAACAATCCTTCTCCCCTCTTAGGGAAATGGGTAAGTTTGATTGAAGGAGCAACACTCCAGCAGATCAGAGGCATTTATGGAGAAAAGTTGTCAGTGTCTGAACTGTACTGTCTAACACGGTAGCCACTAACCACATATGGCTAATTACATTTAAATTAATTAAAACTAAATAAAACTAAAAATTTAGTTCCTCAGTTGCATTAGCCACATGTTAAGTGCTCAGTAGTTACTGGTTACTCTACTGGATAGCACAAATACGGAACATTTCTTTTGTCACAGAAATTTCAAAAAGACAGCATACCTGGAAGACCGCATTTCACATGAAATTTCTTGACTGGGATGAGTTCATAATCAATGAGAATACCTGAAGAGTTTTCCCTTATGATTATAAGGGGTAAGTCTAATGCGGGAAAGGAGAGAACAGGGAAAAGGCAAGATTTCAAAATCTCAGAGGGCCAGGAGGGGGAGCTACGATCCTCTGACATGGAGACTGACTTTTCCCCTACTGGAAGTGGGACCCTGCACAGATATGGTTACATTTAGCACCAAAATAGAAATCTAGTTTTGCTCTAAGTACAGAATATGTCACAACTCAAACTCTTTGACAATACCCTTAACCTCAGAACTTCAATAAGGAAAAAAAAAACATGGAATATTGGTAGCAAAATTTACACAAAATTGCATAATTTTATAATTTTAAAGGCTATGCATAAAATATTACACAAATTACAATATACAGTTTTCAAGATTACACATGTCTCTAAGGAAATTTATGGGATAGTTTAGAAGATCACACATTCAAAACACAGAAGAGACTTCAGCCTACAACTACAAAAGTGAACTCTAGAAGATGAATTCCTCTCTGACTCCCAAAATGTAACAGTAGATGGGATACTAGTTACAAACTGATGAATAAAAATATCAAAGGAGGTGTATAAGTAAAAAGCCTGTCATGAAGCAGACTTCCCACTCAAACATATGACCTCCATGGTCCAATTTAGCAAATTGTGTGGGAGTTTCCTAAGGGGTCTCTGGTGCCCTGATAGGACTAACGTCCCTCTCCGGTGTAGCCAACACCCTACTCTCAGAGAGAAATATGGGCCAAGCTCCTGAGACCTGTGTGCGCCGGCCCCACCGCGGGAAGCGGCCCACCTGAAGAGGGCCATCGCACAGCGCCAGGGTGTCACTGCCCTGCATTTAGAAACATTGAGAGCCCTTCTGCATTCTAAAGTCACAGGGCCAATTTGAAGTCATCGAATTAACAGCCATGCTTCAGCAATGTGTGAGCCATATGTGGAAGAAATTTTTGATTTTTTTTTTTTAATTTTGCAAATTTTGATTGCTCTATTTTGATTTGAGGGCAGGAGACCCTTTGGTCTCCAGAGGTCCTGGCCTCCTTGGCCACTTCAGCATCCCATTTACTAGAGTCTCATTTTGCCCACCCAGTAAATCCAGGGAGTAAATATTATCAACCCTATTATACTGACAAAGCAGCTGAGAAGACTGTATTTTAGAGTAGTGTTTCAGGAATGGAGCATTTGAAGGGTTTCTAGATACATCTCTTGTGAATTTTCCCTCCTAAATGTCAGGCATCTACTTTTGGGGTTTCATTTGAAAATACCACAGGGTAGAAAATCCCTAAACCACCTGAGAGCTATTTTAACTACCTCTGTATGTCTACTGTCTTCTTTCTCAAAACCAAGCTCTGACAAGTGCCTCTAATGAATTTTACTGCTTATTGGGCTTTCCAAAAACAGGGTAACTTCATATTTGCATTCAAATTTATTGCCTTCTAAATGAGCTGACATTTCATTTGTTTCCAAGACTTCTCAGCTGGAGCAGATATTTTTATATATACTAAAATATATCCAAATACATACTAACATTGTTGCAAGCAATTTTTGTTTTATAAAAATAAACCCTCAAACTTACTTAAGGAAAAAAGAACATTATGAGAATGTTGATATCAGAATCTGAAAATGGAAATGCAACTAGACCTCAGGATACAGTGTAACCAGGAACCTGAATAAGGTCAGACCTCTTTCTCTGACTAGTACTCGGCTCATATCTGAACATCTGATTTGTTTTTCTCTCTTGTTCTGCAGAAACACATAACAGGAAACATAGCTAACAACATCTCTTGAGCTTTCTGTCTTACAGTTTCAGCCCCAAGACAGACAGCCAGCTCACTCCCTCTCAGTGTCAAATTTAGTATCTCAATGAAGAGACACATCTACCCAGTTTGGAACAGACTCCATCTTGGCACTTGTCACCTCTGGAGGTGAATCAGGATCATGCTATTTAGAATAACAAAAGGATAATTATGGGTAGTGTGTGTGTGTGTTAGCTAATTTACAAGAAATTATTACTGCTGACTTTCTCAGTCTATCTTTTCTCTTTAAAGTCAAGATATCAAAATATCACTAATGAATTTTTCTATTTACCTGAAAGACTAGGAAAAAAATAACTTCATATTTAAACATGGTTTTAAATTATGCCAAGACCTTTTTTCTTTTTAACAAAATATTTACAAGTACCAAGGCTATAATTTTTCACAAGCTGTTAGATTGATTAGGCTGTTAGTTTGATTACAATGATAATATCAACTGGATAAAATATATTTTGAATTGTCTAAAATATTTAAATTAAATTGAAGCCGATCTCCCTTTTCAAAGATTTTTTATTACAAAAGCATAGTTTAGAATACTAAATAAGATATTATGGATTCATAATATTTACATTACCTACAAAAATAATGAGTAGGGAATATGCCTTGAACATTACAAAAATGAAAATACTAGCTACATCATTTCTTGCTAAATTAACTAAAACTTTCTTTAACTGTCTACTCATAGACATTGTGTCCCTATTTATATTTTTATTCTAAATATGATCACTTGTTATCTTAAGGGTTTATCAGCTTGATAATAAGAACAAAATAATAAATGCTTTCAATGGTCTTCTATAGCAGTAGGCAAGACTGAAAGGTAAACATGGCAATATAGGCACATTATAATTAAAATAAGCAGAATAAGATAAAAATGAAAACAAGAAACTACTTCTAAACAAATATTAAGAAGACATACGATGCATAAGTAGAGCTCTAATAAACTGATTTGCCAACTGTTTCTTCAGCACTATTAATATTATTTTCAATCTATAACCTAAATATATTTATAAGTATACTGACCTTTCACCTCTTAAACTGCCAATACTCTTATCCATCAGGTAGTTAGGTAACCGCTGCAAATAATAATGAGAGAGAGTTGATTTGGTAGATGGTTGAACAGTACTATTTTCAATTTCATAAAAAACAAGTTCAGTAATATAATTTGGGAAATAGAGTCATTAAAAATAGGAGTCCAAAGACTCATTTCTATTCTGGATCTAATACAAACATACCGTATAATTCTAAAGTCATTTCAGCATTCTGAGTGTTTACAAGTAACAAATATTTCAAAGAGGTGCAATGAAAGATATTTTTATTATTGGGGAAAATTGACATACAATGAGATGCATTGGTCTTAAGGGTACAATTTGATAATTTTTGACAAATGTAAATGCCTACATAACCAACACCCAAATCACAAACAGCAAGCTTTGTGCTATTTTAACTTCCCCCATTCCCATCTCCCCCTCCCCAGCTCCACAGCAGTCCTAAAACCCAGCAGCCGATAGTCACACACCATGTGAACAGAGTAAGGATGAAAAGCACATGGTCATCACAGTAAATGCAAAACCTCCAACAACCGTCCTGGGTGAAAATACAAAACAAACTAGGAATAGAAAGGAATTCCTTCAACTTAATAAAGGGCAACTACAAACATAGTTAACACCTTACTTGTTGATGAAAGACTGGATGCTTTCCTGTAAATATCAGGAACAAAACCAGGATGCCTGGTCTCACCAGTTCTATTTAACGTTGTTCTGGAGTTCTAGAGAGGACAGTTAAGCAAGAAAATGAAACAAGGAGTATCCAAATTGGAAGGAATATATAACACTGTTTCTACTGGCATGTGGCATGATCTTAGAAAATGGGATATAGAAAATCTCAAAAAAAAAATCCACAATAATAAACCTATTGGAACTTATAAGCAAGTTCAGCAAGGTTGCAGAATACAAAATCAATGTGCAAAATCCATTGTATTTCAATGCAGTAACAACAAACAAACTAAAAATGAAATTAAGAAAATAATTTCATTTATAACAGCATAAAAAGTAAACAAAATTCTTAAAAATAAACAGAACAAAAAAATGAAAGACTTGTACACTAGAACAGCCAACACATACTAAAGAAGAGTAACAAAGTTGACAATACCAACCTTCAGTAAGTACTATAAAGCTACAGGTGGTGTGGTATTGATAAAAGGCTAGACAGATAGGTAAATAGAAAGGAATAGAGAGCCCAGAAACAGACTCACAAAAATATAGTGAACTGATTATTGACAAAGGAGCAAATCCAATACAGTGAAGTACAGAGAGCCTTTTCAACAAATGGTAGTGGAACAACTGGACATCTATGTGCAAAAAAAAAAAACATGAGTTTAGACACCGATATTACACTCTTCATGAAAATTAACTCAAAGTTGATCGTAGATCTAAATGTAAAATATTACACTATAAAACTCTTAGAAGATAACATAAGAAAAAACCTAGATAACCATCAGCAGGATGAGGAGGTTTTAGATACAATAAAAAGGTGTGACCAATGAAAGGAAGTATTGATAACATGGAATTTATTAAAATTAAAAAAGTCTTCTCTGCAAAATACAGTATTAAGAGAATGAGAAGATAAGCTATAGACTGGGAGGAAAATAATACAAGATACACATCTGATAAAGGACTGTTATCCTATATACTTCTATACAAAGAACAATTAAAACTGAACAATAAGAGAACAAATAACCTGATTAAAGAATGGGCCAAAGATCTGAACATATATCTCCCCAAATGAGACATCCAGAAGGCAAGTAAGCAGATGAAATGTTGTTGAATATTTTATGTCCTTAGAAAACTGTAAATTAAACATTGAGATATCAATATTCACCTATTAGAATGGCCAAAATCAGAAACTCTTGTCAACACTGAATGGGAACTCTGATCGCTGGTGGAAATGCAAAATGCTGCAGCCACTTTGCATGACAGTTTGGTGGATTCTTATACAACTGAACACACTCTCACCATATAAATCAGCAATCATGCTCCTTGGTATTCATTCAAAGGACTTGAAAAGTTATATCCATGCAAAAACTTGCACATGGATGTTTCCAGCAGCTTCAATTATAATTGCCAAAACTTAAGACGCAACCAATACATCCTAAGTTTTAATGAAGACATGTTACCAAACAGCCACATGGGGTTCTGCTGCCCACTGCCCATAAATTCTGGGGGCAAAGGTTTTGGTGAAAAAGGAAAGGAGTCTTTTACTTAAAGGCTATACAATTTTGGAAAAATAATGGCTTCTGCTTCAAAGCCCATTCCCTTTGAAATACCCAGAGACAAATAGCTCCTCCACCCTTTGCCAGATCAGTTCAAGGCTGCACCTAGAATTCCTTCTCCCATTTAAAAATACCTGGGTTTAGCATGATTACCCAGGTGGCTTAGCTGGTTCTGAGTCACAGTCTGGCTCCAGGTGTCTTTAGGAGTTTGTACACACTTGCGCCCTATTCACTGTGCGTTGCCTTTTCCTCCAGCAGCTGCCTGCAGGCCGCCCCTGTGCTCCTCTCTCTGGCCATCGGCTCATCGGTGTATCTATGAGCAGTGCAGTGCCAGGCACCAGTGCTGCCGCTGCTTCTTAAGCGGGGAGAGGTGTTTTGCTTGACACCTGCACATGCAGCTTCCAGTGCCTGGTGGCCGGGAACACTCAGACCCCCGGACCTGCAAACAAGGGGAAGGAAAGAGTACAACTTCCCAGGGACCTTCCATTTAAAACTTCCGCCCCAAAATCCTGTGCATTGTGGGAGTGTCCAACTTGTCAGCCAACCCAAGCTTATGTCCAGGATGCAAGTCAGCCCACACAGCATCTCTGCTCCTCTTCCTGCTGCCATGATCCAGAATCAGGTAGGAGGGTTTTTAGCCACACGCAGGGGCACACTGTCTCTGCCAGCTTGCTTCAGCTGTGTCACGGAATGCTGGTTGGTGGCTGTGGCAATGCATGCGTGGCGCACTGGTCTGGAGCTTATTAACCCTCCCTTTTTTAGTAAATGCATAAAAAGGTGGAAAGAAGTAGGTCAAAACCTAAAATTCATATCTAAGCTCTTTTTTTAAACTTGATCATTAGCTTAGAGAAAAGGTCTCATGTGTGAAAGAGACACAGAAAACCGTGAATCAATACATAATTACTCTGCATTGTGTTTGGACTGTATTTAAATTACCGCAGGCCTGCATGCTATCTTTGTTTAAAATTACTTACTTAGAGAAATTAACAAACTTTCAGCTCTAAAAGTTCAATGTTAATTCTCATAACCTAAAAGTTATGCCTAATATATAACTGAATTCATTTTCCTGAGATTTAGAATTTTTAAGATATCAAAATGGAAGAAGTGTTTTCAAATTACTTAGTCCCAGTTATAAATTTAACAGAAAAACCAAGGCACATAAAAAGTTATATGTTATTTTTAAAAACATTATAATGTTAGGTGGCTTGTTCAAGTTCAGAGCTAGTTAATACACTATTTCTTTCAGGCCTCTGCCTAAAACAAATTCTAAATGATAAAGCTGTCATAGATATGTAACTCTTTTATTTATTTAAATATATTGTTCAAAATAGTATTTGTTTACTTAGCTGGTATTTATAAAAATCAACAATGCTCCTTTGGAAAAAATAAAAAAACATTTCAATCTATTAAGAATAAAATGCAGCCCTGACCAGAGAGGCTAAGTTGGTTGGGTGTCGTTCTGTGAAGCAAAAGGTCACTGGTTTGATTCTCAGTCAGGGCACATGCCTGGGTGGTGGGTTCAGTCCCCTGTTGGTGCACATATGGAAAGCAATGAATTGATGTTTCTCTCTCACACTGATGTTTCGTTCTTCTCTTTCTCCCTCCCCTTCTCTCAATAAATAAATAAAATTTTTTAAAAACAATAAAATGCAGGAAATATTGTCCATACCCCATCAACTTTCTCCAGCTAAATAAATTATCCCTGTCACTTAAAGTATAGAATCATCTTAATTCTCTATGTGTTTAACTATTGTTTATTGAGCACCTGCCTCATAGCTCTGAGCTCACACCTGGGTATGTATTGCCATAAGACATCATACAGTAACTCAGTACAACTGCCCACATTTCTGATCCAGTTTCTTGCAGCCTATCAGGGAGTGTGACAGCCAGAATTTGATATACTAATCATAGATCTTCTAAGATTTTTTGACTTAACACATTGTTTGGGACAATTTTCCGTGGGTCTCTCATGTTTCTGCACATTTTGGAAGCAAGGAATCGACTATCCTTTCTTGTACGCTATGTTTTCAAGTATCTCATTATAGCAAACAGGCTAGGAAAAGAGGGATATTTCTCTCCCTATTTGCTCCCTCCAAGCAAAGGGCAGACATCTATATTGACCATTATCAAAGATTCGGTTCCCCAAATTCTGGGCTCCTCTTCTATAATGCAACCCCCTTCATCTCCAAGTACCATTTGGCCCTCTCTGAGTTGACATTTGGGAATGGGCTTTTGGGAACTGGCACCTAAAATGCTCACACTTGGTTACCACTAGTGCATGGCCATTGCTGATTGAGGGGTCTCATGCCTTCTACCAGCATCAGTGAAATTGTAGCAGACTAATCTGTTAGCTTGTATATAGGGTAAAATCTTAGACTCCTCATATTTGTTGAACTCTTAGTACACAAAGGGTTATATGCCAAGAATAAAAGATTAAAATCTAAATTCTATATGACATACAAGGTTGTGCATAATCTCAACTCTGCCATACCTCTCTCTTCCCATGCACTGATCCCATTTCCATCTTTTGCCCATTACTCCCATTTTTATTTTTTTAATTTGTATCTATCTCATTTGTATTCTTATTTTTAAATTTAAATTATATTTTATTATTTATGCTATGACAGTTGTTCTAATTTTTCCCCTTTTCCCCACCTCCACCCAGCACCCTTTACTCCCCCAAGCAATGCCCACACCAATGTTCATGTCCATGAATCATGTGTATACATTCTTTGGCTACTAAATTCCCTATGCTGTACTTTACATCCCCATGACTATTCTGTAACTACAAATTTGTACTTCTTTATCCCCTTATCTTTTTTGCTCATCTCCCAATCTCCCTCCCATCTGGCAACCATTCAAACTTTCTCTGTATCTATGATTCTGTTTCTTTTCATCTTGTTCATTTACTTTGTTATTTAAACTCAATTGATAGACATGTACTTATTGTCATTTTATTGGTCATATTTTTTTATCTTTGTCTTAAAGAAGGCTTTAACATTTCACATACTACTGATTTGGTGATGATGAACTCCCTTAGTTTTTTCTTGTCTGGAAAGCTCTTTATCTGCCCTTTGACTCTAAATGATATCTTTGCTGGGTAGAGTAATCTTGGTTGTGGATCCTTTCTTTTCATGACTTTGAATATTTCTTGCCAATCCCTTCTAGCCAGCAAAGTTTCTTTAGGGAAATCAGCTGATGGTCTTTTGGGAGCTTCCTTGTGGGAAAATAACTGCTTTTCTCTTGCTGCTTTTAAGATTCTATTTTTGTCATTGCTCCCCTTTTTAGATCAACCTCTACAGGTTCCTACTCAGCACCACTGAATTGCTTCCACTTCTTTGAAGACAAAATTTTACTGTACCACTCTGTGCTTTTGCTTTGGCTCATTTAATATCTTTACCATAAAGGGCTTGAAAAGGCTCAGATTCTCTGCTTTATCTTCTCTGGACTGAATGTTTATGTCTCATCAAAATTCATGTTGAAACCAAACCCCCAAGAGCATGCTATTAAAAGGTGGGCCTATGAAGGTAATTATGTCATGTGAGTAAAGCCCTCTCCAATGGGATTAGTGCCCTTATTAGAAGAGAGAGGAGAAGGCTTGCTTTCTCTCTCTCTGCTCTCTGACATGTGAGGATACAATGAGAAGGTGGCCAACCACAAGCCAGGGAGCTGGACCTTGCCAGACACTGGGTCTGCCAAATTATAGAAGCAACAGTGAGTTTGGATTGGAGCCTTTACCCTACTGTTCAGTCAAAACCAGAAGATTCAAGAAGTAGTTTACTAGAAGGTCATTAAGATAAGAGAACAGAGCAGGAAAAAAAAAAAAACACCTTGAAAAAGAATTCATCCTAAGGAAAGAGACACTGATATAACATGTTGGATCAAAGACAGTGAACTGGGACAGGAGGGGCTGCAGTGGGGACTGGAGACAAACAGGGAGTCATTTCTGGCCCAGCCTCTGTTCTTTCTCAACTTGGAGTCAGCGTGGGAGATGGACTATGGTAAAAATCAATATTTAGGTATAGAGCATCACACCCCTGTTCCCGTGACTTCAGGGCTATCAGGCACTTGGGGCCTCAATGGCAACCTCAGCATCCAGAGTTTCCTCTGGCACACATGGGTGGTCAAGGCACAATGGGGACATCTGTTTTTGAAACTCATTCATCTTCTCACTCATTTGCTCAGGAGACATTTATTGGACACCTGCCCTATACCAGGCACTAGGTTAGATTTGTACAAATACAAAATTAAATAAATCACTAATTTAAGGGACTTCTAAAGGAAGGTTCCACAGCCAGACAGAGAAAAAAACTAAAAAAAAAGACAAATGTAATTTGGTAACAAGAACTCTGTTTCACAGAACACATATGAGATACCTCCTGGAAAGGCCCAGAGCAATTTGGGAATAATCTGGGCAGAGGTAGAATTCCTGTAAAGAAAAGTCTGAGAATCATACTTGGTGACATTGTCTGAAAATGTACATTTTATAAATTTTGAAATCTATTACTATAGATGTTTTCTTTGTATTAATATACCCCCTCATGAGAAGAACCCTGCCTTACACTTTGTATACTTCCCTTGATCACAGTCTAGAATACACAGTAACACCTAGGAAACACTTATGAGTTTAAATTCATTCAATCACATACAACTTATTTATTCTATGTATGTTTATTGAGCAACCTTGTATGTGCATTAATCAAGACACTAGAATATTCACCTAGAATTCTAGGTGAGGAAGACACAGGGCTCTTGTTTCCATGGAGTGTAGATATTGGTGGAGCGTGACAAGTCAAAAAGTAAAGTAGGTAAATAAATATGCAAAATAATTCCAGCTAATTATAAGTACTTTGGAAAAAAATAAAAGAGGCTAACATGAAAAGGAGGAATTTTGGCGATCCAGACCCACCCCGAGGTGCCATTAAAATTGACATCTGCACATGCGATTTGGGGAAAGAGTGTTTCAGGTAGAGAAGACAGCAAGTGCAAAGGCGAGGAGGCCAGTATGGCTGCTTGGAAGGAGGTAAGGTCTGAGTAGAGGCTGGGGGCGAATCACACAGAGCCCCCTTGGTCATGATTAAGAAAGGCAATTAGTGAGTTTTCATAGGGAAGTAACATGAAGTAACATGACTGGACTCCTACTTCTAAAGGCATTTCTGGCTAGTATGTAAAGAAAAGTCTGCTGAGTTGCATGAGTAGATGCAAAAAGAATAGGCAAGTGACTATCTCTGTATGCCAGGCAAAAGATGATAATGGATTGGACCCAAGTGGTAATGATGGGGATCAAGAAAAGTGATACGTTAGGGACATATTTTGTAAATGGGGTTGAAAGGACTCTCTGGCAGAATTGATATGGGGAATGAAGAAAGAAGAGGATTAGTCAAAACCCCTAAGCAATAAAGGCAGCTTCTTTACCATTCTTTAGCCACAAATTAGCCATTGTCCAGAATACCATCAATTTTAAATGTCTCTCTGTAAGATTGTTCTGGTTGGGTTAACAACAGATAAAGGAGAACCCAATACTGAACAAAAACCAGGCAGATTCTAGAAATATATGCTAACCACCATTTTCCTCCTGGATAAATTAATGGGTGACATAAAACAAATTCATTATAGGGATTTTTCATAGGCTACCTTATTTCAAACTGGAAGAGACCCCTATAAAATGAAAGAATGGTAGCAATTTAGACACTTAAGATCTCACCTATGAAACTCTGACCAGAGGGGCCCTAACAATGGATCTGAGAATATGAGCTTCTTTGTCCTTTTATCAAAGCTAAAGCTAATTTCCTAGCCTTGGTAAAACATTAGTTCATTTCAGAAGAAAAAGGAAGGAAGGAGAGTGGGACAGAGGGAAGGAAAAATGGAAGGACAAAGAAGAGGGGTAAAGAAGGAAAGGAAGAAAAAAGAAAAGCAGTAACACTAGGTGGCAGTGACTTCATGACTTACAAGATTTCAAACTGGGTGGATCATCAGTGTCATTGCCATGGGAGAATCTAGGCTGAGATGAAAAGCCCAGGAATCCTGGAGAGACTTTTCTCCACTTCTCCCCCCAAAGCTGCTGTGCATATGACAGCTGGATCCTGTCCCTTGGCTGTCAGGACAGATACATTAATTTCAGAGTTCCTCCACATCTTTAACAACTGCTGTATCCTCTAAGACTCTAGTAAAAGTTACAAAACAAATTTACATAATTAAAAGTGGTTTTATACATGACACATTGGTACTTTCATCAACTATTAAAGTTCTGAGACTCACCTTTGCTTGTGTGGTTCAGTGGATTGAGTGCCAGCCTGTGAACCAAAGAGTTGCCTGTTGGATTCCCAGTCAGGGCACATGCGTGGGTTGCAGGCCAGGTCCCCAGTAGGGGGCATACAAGAGGCAACTACATATTGCTGTTTCTCTCCCTCTCTTTTTCCCTCCCTCCTCCTCTCTCTAAAAGTAAAGAAATAAAATCTTTAAAAAAAAAAAAAAAAGAGTTCTGAGACTCAGAAGAGCCTGAAACAGGGTTCTCAGCCTTGGCTGTACTTTGGAATCACCTGAAGAGTTTGTAAATGGTACTGATGTTTGAGTCCCAGTGAAATGGATTAAACCAGACACACTTGATGTAGAACATGGAACAAACATTTTTAAAAGCTCCCTAAGTGGCTCTACTGCTCAGCCAGATTTAAGACACACTGTCTGAAGACCCAGAAATGGGCCAGCCACCATGGTTTGCCCCTAAACCAATGCTATCGCAGCTCTCCTTCAGGGGAACCTGTAGTAAATTAGCCAACACAGACTTGTTTCTTGGCTTGGCTGCCTGGGAGGCTGGCGGTCCCCTCTGGCTCAGCCTGCCAGTAGCTTGACATGCGAGCCCATCCAAGCAGCAGCAGCAGCATCACCCGCAACATCGCACAATGGCCGAGAGCAGAGGCTCAGACTCAGACAGATGTCAGTGTATCTTACCAGTTGTGACATCGGGCAGGGACTTACTCTCTCTGAGCTTCAATTTTCCTCTCTGTAAAACAGGAATAGTTTTCAGTGTCTCACAGACTGATAGTAGTACTAATCTAATATATGTAAAACATCTATAGCCATTCCTGGCACAATAATTTGCAGCCATTGATAATCAAATTTCCTTCCAAGAGCTCATCACAAATGTTGGGGGCCAGGGGGTGCTTCTGAGATTCTACAGGCAATAATGAATTGGAATTCTGTTACAAAAACAAAACAAAACAAAACAAAAAATAAACAGGCAAATAAAACTCAAGGTAAAAAGTGTTCGATCTTACTGTCTGTTACAGTAGCTTTGATCCGTGATATTCTTTCCTACCATCCTCACATCTGTCACATTTCAAATGTGCATAGGCAAGCCAGGGGATGGGGATAATGGTTATATGTTTCAACATTGCTAGTTAACTGTCTTAGAAGTCATATTATGAATTGGTTTTTTTCATTAAAATCTCAGAAATTTAGATGATTTTTAAATACACGACTGCAATCCACTATTCATGCATTAACTAAACATCCAGCATACTCTCCCTTTTAAGTTGTAAAATGTCCCCTGCATGGGCTCCCTTTTCAGTGAGAAGGTTTGCTTCTTCATCCCATGGAACAGCCAACACCACTGCTCTGAGGCAACAAGGGAAGTGACACCAACTGCATGGACACCGGGTCCTGTAGCTGTGGAGTCCCTCATCCTCTGCTGCCCAGACGTCTTGGGACAAGAGCTCCTCTCTCCTCACCTTCCATTCCTCAACTGCCTTAAAGGAAATCTGAGGGCGACATTTTCTCTAGTCATCTGGCCTAACCCAAAGTACAGTGTAGTTTGTTTCAGACTCTGGAGCAAGGGAAGAAAAGGTCCTAAGCCCTCACCAAGCAGAATATGGGAGGGAAGAAAGGAGTGGGAACTCCTTTAAGGATAAAGAAGGCATTGTGAAGAAGATATCAATCTCAAACACACACCGAGTTTCGCAAAAATCACATTTCCTAACAGCATTACTTCATACTCATCTTCTCACAGTTTACATTTCCAATGATCTCTAGAATGAAAGCTGGTCAGGGGCAAATTGTCTTCCAACTAAGGACGTGAGCTGCTGTGACATGAATTATGTTCCCCTAAACTCATGTGTTGAATATCTAACCCCCACTGTCTGTATTTGGAGTAAGGAAGTAATTAAGGTTAAATGAAGTCATAAGAGTGGGGCCCTGATATGACAGGATTAATGTTCTTATAAAAAAAGACACCAGAGAGCTCACTTGCTCACTCTCCACCGTGTGAGGTCACAGAGAGAAGATGTCTGTCTGCGAGACAAGAAAAGAACTCTAACCAGAAATTGACCCTGCAGGCACCTTGATCTTGTACTTCCAGGCTGCAGAACTGTGGGAAAATAAATGTCTGTTATTTCAGCCCCCAGTCTGTGGTATTTTGTTATGACAACAGGAGCAGACTGACAATGGACACGCCCTCCTTGTGCACTAGCTAATTTCTGGAGGCCAAACATTTATAAACCTTTCCAGTAGGCTCAGAAATCAGTAATGGAAATACAGTCGAATTAGCTAGGACAATGCAATTCCTCCTCAAGTTTATTAGCTGTTCGGGCTCTTGGAGGACCCATGTCTCACGCTTTCTTTCAAGCTTCTTTGGAGTGTGGTTCAAGTCCAATCTTCTTAGTTACATAGTGACTCCAGGGTGGAGTTCGCTCTCAATAGAGAGGGGTGGGGCCTGAAGTTCACTGGTCACACTATACAGAGGAAGCAACTGGTAGGTCGGAAGGCAGCCATTTCCATTGTCCTGCCTTATACTCAAATCCGTCCCCATACTCTGGTCATGCACAGACCCTCCTCCATGCTTCTCTAACCCCCACCCCACTAGGAACTCTTCCAAGATTATTATTTGTGTTTATTTAGCATATTACCTTTACTTTCTCTGAATCTTGGCTACTCAAAGTCAGGTGCAAATCATAGTAACACTGGCATCTCCTGGGTGCCGCTTAGAAATGCAAAATGCCAGGCCCCACCCCAGACTGACTGGACCAGAATCTGCGTTTTAATAGATCCCAGGTGATTCATATGCACAGGAAAGTTTGGGAAACCCTATTCCGAATGACTGCTATATTATGATGAAAAGAAGACAGCATTGGAACCAATATGACATGAATAGGATGTGTGATTGGGCAGGTCACAGCTTCTCTGAGCCTCAGTTTCTCCACATGTACAAATTGGGAACCTGAACTAGAAGAGCTCTAATGTGCCATCCAACTTAATACTTCCATATTCTATCCCTTAAATAAGATCCTCAAAGACACATTCCTCTCTTTCATATCTTTCTATCAGTAGAATCTGACAGAAATCTCAAAATAATAGTTGCTCAATGATTTTCTGCTCACTGACTGACTGGAAATAAGCTTAAACTATGTTCACCCTGGGACTGTGTCATAGCTGACCTTAAGAGGTAGCTGGTAATTCCTGTGGTTAAAGCAGTGACCCAGAAAAGCCTTTATGTCATAGAGAAGAAGCCTCTGGTGACCTTTGGGGTAGCAGATTCTGGTTACTTTGGCCTCTGTGGGAACTGCTTTCACAACCATGTATAGGCCCCTCCAGCAACCAGTGCCAGTGACGCTGCCTCGAAGGCCCTGGTACTCTCCATTGTCTAGAAACTGCTAGAGCAGATGGTAAATGGTGACTCCATTCCCACGTTAGAGCATGAGTGTGGTGCTGTGCAATGCTGACCCAGTAACACTGTCTCATATGTGGTAGATGTTTATTGCTCTTTCTTGCAAAATCCTAGCTGATTCAGGGGCTATGTTCTTTGGAAGCCTCCAAATCCCTGTCCCCTCCTCTCCAGTTGTTCTTTTATCTTTTCCTCATCAGGCTCCCCCTACCCAAACTTACCACCGCACCTGCATTGCAGCCTCTAGGGAAAAGGAAAGGAGAAAGGGGATGGGAAGCATAAGCTTCCCCATTATGGGCCCAGATATTATATACATCATATCCACACTGAACCTCCTGGCCAGAGCTAAATCACATGGCTCCATGCAGCTGAAAGCAAGACTGGGAAATGCAGACCTGTTCTGGCAGCCATGTGTCCGTCCAAAAGTCCTGACACCCGTGTAAATGGGGAGAATGGCCACTGTGAGGCAGCTATCAATCTTTCCCACAGTAAGCATATATGGAAAACCCCAAGGAAGAGCTTACGGAAATTTTGAAGGTGGATTCATGTTGAGAAAATACTGTTCTGGGACCCTTATTTCTCACCCAGACTAAATCTGAGTTGCAGAAAATTCAAAACAAGTACAAAGAATACTAGTGGTGTTTCTAGGTTGGCTTATTTTCTGGAAATTTAAGATCTTTCCAGAACTTCTTTATTAATTGATGTGAGTAAAAATTTCCCCCTTTCCTGTCCTTCAGACAGAAATAGTCACACCTCAGAATGACTAAGTGTTTTTGTAGTCAACCTCAGAAGATAATAGTTTCAAGGAAATGATTGCACCATAAATGTCTGAAGTGGATTTGGATGTTTCAAATATCAGGTCCAATGTTTATTTTCAGTCCCTGTAAATTTCTCAGAAGTAAAGAACAATGGTCAAAGAGTCAACAGGGACTTTGGGAAATTGTATTTATGCTCAGCTTTCTACTTGTATGCTATCTTCCCAAACCCCCATAATGAAAATGAGAAGCTGGTTGCTGAACGTTCGTCAGGGAAGGTTGTTAAAAGCGCAGATTCCTGGTTCCCCCTTCTCCAAAGAGTCTCCAATAAATCTGGATTAGGTTCCATGAACCTCTACATTTCAAAAGCTTTAACAATTTTTAATTTCATTTTTTAAATTGAAAACTTAATACCTGATCAGATTTGAAGTTTACAAGCCAATCAGGGAGATATTATCCCATGTTGTAAATAATTATATTGATAAATCGACGCATGCAAACCACTATGAATTAACATTTACAATATTTAGAAATATTTTTCACCAGTAGTATTAAAAACATATATATGTTAAATGACTGTAATCTTTAATAATCCACTTACTAGATTACAAGTAAGTAGCTCTTATTATACATAAAACTTAGTCTATGAAGTTGTATTTCATTTTCTGTAAGAACTAAAGGAAACCTTGAATTTCTGTGCTGATCCACGACCCGCTATTGGGAATCGCGATTATGATACTAAATACTGTAAGACAATCTGTAAGTGATTGCAGCTATTAGTGTTTAACCAGGAAAACAAAAGTTCTTCTAGTATTTACAACAATGGGAATTTACTGCAGGAAAGTGGTTATATGGGTTGAGAGCTGAGAAGCCAAACTGAGGCAGCAGATAACCCTGAGGTTGGCAACAGCAGGAAGCCACTACTGAGGCTGAGGACAAAGAGAAGAAGCAGTGCCGTCTGAGACCTGGAACCAGCACTACTACCTAAAGGAAGCTGACACTGCCTCCGGTCTGTCTGGTAGGAGCTGGAGTCTCACAGATGTAGCTGCTACCAGACAGGTCACCTAAGACCATGGGGGAGGAAAGCAATGCCCTGTCTTCTCCCCTCCCCCACCCTGTAATCCCTCATCAATTAGCTGCATCCAGTGGAAAGTTCATTGACGGGAGACTAAGAAACACATACTGTAGAGATCAAATACTAAACAGAGCAGGAGCAGGGTGAGAAATGGACCTTCGGGCAACAGGTAGAGGACCGGTAGACTTAGGGATGCTGTAAAGATAAGTACATAGGTGATTAGGGATGTGGAGGGAAAGGAAAGATGATCCAAAACAAAACCGAAAAAGGTTGCCAAAGATTAATTATAGGCTAAGAAAGAATGCTCGGTTATGTTTCACAGCAATGTATAGGTCCCTCCTATACAAGAATGTTTGATTAAATTCAAAAGGAAACACGGGTACCGATCAGGCTTTCTGCTTCTGCTATAAATTAGACTCCCCCATCTAAAACAGCACTGTGGAAGTACAATACATTATGTAAGGATACAGCATATACAAAAAGTCAGATTGATGTCATCTTTACTGCACGTGTTCTTTTTTCATAAACATCTCATGACTGTCAGTTTTCAGAAATATGAATTAATCTGAGGTAAGTTAGAGAAAAGGAAGATGAAAAAAGACACTTGATTTTCTTGGATACACATTTTAAAAGAACTTGGTTTAGTATGAATAGTTTTTCTTATGTGTAATAAACATTTTTCTCATTAATATCTGTATTTCATCTCTTATCTGTTATAGTGAATTTAATAGACAATATCTCTGATTTATAATCAATTTTTTTATTCTTTGAGATTTTTAATATGCAAAAGATTACCTCAATAAATTCTGTTTTATGAAGCTCAGTTTGGACTTAACATTTATTAGTTTTAATTCCCAGGCTTCATTTAAGTGTTCGGTATTAGAACTTGCATTTTCATTCTACTTTCCAAATTAAGAACTATGATATATTAGAAATGCCAAGTTCTGTATGGCCAATAGGTGAAGAAGAGAAAGGCGAGAAAGAGGAAGAAAGAAGAAGAGACCAGAACAAAGAAGAAGAGAAGGGGCGGCAGTTGTCAGAGCAAAAATCTGAGTCATCTCGCAATCCATTGAATGGAAAGCAGGTATATAATAGCTACATTAAAAATAAATTTATAATTCCTTTCAAAGAAAATACTTTTATATTTAAAAGTCATTGGCTTACCCCTTTCTATATTAATATATTTTTACTTTATAAATTATACTTTTCATCAGATAGATTATATTCTAGTTTTCCTAATATCTCTGCTTGCAATAATATCTTAGTACTACATCATTCTGTTCACCGATTTAGTTCTAAAACTTTTTCCCCATAATTCCTTAAAATACTTAAACAACTATATAGTCATTAGCTTCTTTAATACTTTAGATTTAATGAAAACATAATCTTACAGATCCAGCAAATTCGGGGATCTCTAGCTGCATAAAAACAAACTTGGATATAAACATATCATAGGAAAATTAGTAAAAAAAGATTTAAAAAATCTGTAAGCAGACAAAAATGATGCGCTATATATGAAAAACAAGAATTATGACTAATTTTTTATTGTTTAAAATTTTTAGATATTTTAAAGTAGCTTTAAGTTCACAGCAAAATTGAGGAAGTACAGAGATTTCTCAAATACTCCTGGCCCCCACCCCACATGCACAGCCCCCCAGTTATCAACATTCCCCACCAGACTGGAGCATTTGTCACAATTGATGAATTTGCAGTGACACATCATTATCATCCAGAGTCCATGGTTTATATCAGAGTACACTCTTAGTGTAGCATATTCTCTAAATTCGGACAAATATATAATGATATATATCCATCATTATAGTATCATAGTGTTTTCACTGCCCTAAAAATCCTCTGTGTTCCACTTATTATCCCCCTACCAGGACTGACTTTTCCAAAAAAGCAATGAAGGCCAAAGGACAATGAAAGTTCGTATTTAGAGTTCTGAAAAAAATTGCTGTCAAACCAGAATATTATAAGCAGAAAAAGTTTTTTTTTTCAAAGTGAAAGCACAGTAAAGACATTGCAAGTAAAATAAATATGACAGAATTGTCACGAGCTGACCTACACTAAAAGAAATGTTAAAGGAAGTTATACAAGTTGAAAAGAGCTAATGCTGGATGGAATCACCGATCTGCAGAAGGTAAAGAAGAGCACCAGAAATGTGAAATATGTGGGTAAATACAAATAACTTTTAAAAAGACATATGGCTTTTTTCTTTAAAAGTTAACAATATTGACAAATCTTTAGCTTGACTAACCAAGAAATAAGATAGAGGAAAGATCAAAATAAATAAAATTATAAATTGAAAGGAAGACATTACATTTGATATCAAAGGAATAGCAAAAGATCATGAAAGACTACTATGAACAATTATATGCTAACAAACTAGATAATCCAGGAGAAATGGATAAATTCCTAGAGGCATACAACTTAACCAAGACTCAATCATAAAGAAATGGAATATATGAACAGACCAATTACTCATAAAAATATCAAATCAATAATTAAAAATCTCTCAACAAAGAAAAGACCAATCCAGGATGAGATGATTTCACAGGTAAAATCTACCACACATTTAAAAAATTAATACCACCCTACCTGGAGTAGCTCAGTAGATTGAGTGCTGGCCTGTGAACCAAATTGTTGCTGGTTTGATTCCCAGTGTAGGGGCACATGCCTAGGTAGTGGGCCAAGTCCCCAGTAGGGGGCGAGTAAAATGCAACCACTTATTGATGTTTCTCTCCCTATCTTTCTCCCTCCCTCGCCCTCTCTAAAAATAAAAATTTTTTAAAAATCATGAATTTCAGATAAACAACAAATATTTTAAAAATAAAATAATAAAATAAATAAAAAATTAATACCAATCTTTCTCAATCTCTTCCAAAGAAATCGAAGCGGAATGCCTAAAATGCATTGTACAAGGCAAGCATTATGCTGATATACAAGCCAGATAAGTATACTATAAGCAAAAAAAAAAAAAAAAAATCATAGGCCAATATCCACCGTGAACATAGATGTAAAAAAGTCTCAACCAAACACTCACAAACCAATTCCAGTACAAATGGCATTCACCCCTGGGATGCAAGATTGGTTCAGTGTACGCAGAGCAACAGTTATGATGCATTATGTTAAGAGAATAAATGACAAAAACCATATGATTATCTCAATAGATGTAAAAAAAAGAATATGGCAAAATTCAAAACCTATTCATGATAAAAGCTCCCAAGAAATTGAGTGTAGGAAGGATATACCTCAAAATAATAAAGGTCCTATATGACAAGCCAACAGCTAACATCATACTCAATAGTGAAGGAAGAAAGTTTTCCCTCTAAAATAAGGAATAAGGCAAGGTGCCCACTCTCTCCATTCCTATTCAGCACAGTACTGAAAGTCTTAGCCAGGGCAATAATGCAAGAAAAACATCATCCAAATTGGAAAGGAAGAAGTAAAAACATTTCTGTTTGCAGATGACACAATCATATCTAGAAAACCCTAAAAAAGACCACCAAAAAACTATTAAAACTAATAAACAAATTCAGTAAAGGTCGCCGGATAAAAATCAGCATACAAAAATCAGTTGTATTTCTATACTCCAATGATCACCTATCTGAAAGAATAATAAAATAATTTCATTTACAATAACATAAAAAACAATAAAATATTTAGGAATAAATTTAACCAAGGAGATGAAAGATTTGTACACTGAAACTGCAAGACATTGGTGAAAGAAATTGAAATAATACAAATGAATGAAAAGATATCCTCTGTTCATGGATTGGAAGAACTGATATTTTTTAAATGTTCACAATGCCTAAAGTGATTTTCAGATTCAATACAATCCTTATCAAAATTCCAATACCATTTTTCACAGAAATAGAAAAAAATTAATAATCCTAAAATTTGTGTACAGCCACAAGAACCCAACTAGCCAAAGCCATCTTGATAAAGAAAAACAAAGCAGGAAGAATTACACTTCTTGATTACAAACTATATTACAAAGCTAGTGTAATCAAAACATGATGACATTGGCAATAAAAACAAACACATAAAACAGAAATTGAAGTCCAGAAATAAACTCATGCATATATGGTTGACTAAAATGAAACCAGAGAGCTAAGACTACTCAATGAGAAAGAGATATTCTCTTCTCTCATCAATAATGATGTTGGAAAAACTGGATATCCACAGGCAAAAGAATAAAATTATCTTTATCTTGTACAATACACAAAAAAAACTCAAAATGAAATAAAGAATTTAATGTAACACCTGAAACTACAATTCTCCTAGAAGATAATATAGAGAAAAAGCTCCTTGACATTGGTCTTGGCAATGTTTTTTTTTTTTGTTTTTTTTTTTTTTGATATGACATTGAAGCACAAGCAACGCAAGCAAAATTAAACAACTGGGACACTATCCAACTAAGAAGCTTCTGCATAGCAAAGGAAAACATCAACAAAATGAAAAGGCATTCAGTGGAATGGGAGAAAATATATACAAAGCATATATTTGATAAGGAACTTATAAAGTCAATAGCAAAAATAAAACAATTCAATGAAAAATTGGACAGAGAAACCAAATAGACTTTTTTTTTCAAAAAGACATACAAATGGCCACCAGAGACATGAAAAGTTGTTCAGTATCATCAAGGAAAGACAAATCAAAAGCACATTGAAATATCACCACACACTTGTAAAAATGATTATGATGAAAAAGATAAGAAATAAGTGTTGGTGAGGATGTAAAAAAAGGGAAACTCATATAAGTGAGGTATAAATTGACACAGCATTATGGAAAACAGTATGGAGTTTCTCCCCCCCAAAAAATTAAAATAGAACCACCATACTATCCAGAAATTTCAGTTCTGGGTATTTCTTCACCCCTATATTCATTGCAGCATTACTTACAATAGCCAAGATATAGAAACAACCTAGGTGTCCATCAACAGCTAAATGGATAAAGAAGCTGTGGCATACATTGATGGTTTCTGATTTATAATGGTTTGACTTAAAATGTTTGGACTTTAAGATGGTGCTAAAGCAACATTTGGTAGAAACCATACTTTGCATTTTGAATTTTGATATTTTCCTGAGCTAATGGTGTGTGTACAATGCTCTCTCATGATGCTCGGCATTGGCTGCAGCTCCCAGTCAGCCCTGCAATCACAGTGGTAAACAACCATTAGTTTACAGTGTGTTCATTATGTTAGATAATTTTGCCCAACTGGAGGCTAATGTATCTTTTCTGACTATGCTTAAGGTAAGGCTAGACTAAGCTATGATGTTTTGTAGGTTAGATGTATTCAATACATTTTTGATTTAACAATATTTTCAACTTATAATGGGTCTATTGGGACATTGCACCATCATAAATTGAGGAACATCTGTATATACAATGAAATATTTCCAGCTATTAAAAAAGAAAGAAATCCAGCCATTTGCAACAACATGGATGACCTTTGCTGGCACTATGCTAAATGAACAAAGTCAGACAGCAAAAGACAAACACTATATGATCTCACTTATACGTAGAATCTTAAAAAAAATTAAAAGAAAACAACTCAGAAACAGAGTAGAATGGTGGTTGCCAAAGGCAAGGAGGTGGAGGAAGAAGGTGAAGGTGGTCAAAGGGTACAAACTTCCAATTCCAAAATGAGTAAGTTCTGAGGACCCAGTGTACAGCATGGTGACTATAGGTAACAACATAGCTAAGAGCATAAATCTCAAAAAATCATCACATTGTACACTTAAACTTACATAATGTTATAAGTCAATTATATGTCATAAAGCTGGGGGAGACAGAAGATATTAAAAAACAAATAAGCATGTGGAAAGATGCTCTACATCATATGTCATCAGACAAATAGAAAGTAAAATAACAAGATGACTCTACACATTTGTTAGAATGGCCAAAATCCAGAGTACTGATGATATCAAATGCTGTGGATGTGGAGCTACAAGAACTTTCATTCATTGCTCGTGGGAATGTAAAATGGCATGGGCATTCTGGAATCTCATTTGGCAGTTTCTTACTAAATACATTCTTACCATACAATCCAACAATTTCACTCCCTGGTATTTATCCAAATGAGCTGAAAACTGATACACAGGCAAAAATCTGCCCACAAATGTTTATAGCAGTTTCATTCTTAATTGCCAAAACTTGGAAGTAGCTAAGATGTTCTTCAGTATATAAATGGATAAATAAACTGTCATACAGCTAGACAATGATATATTATTCATTGAAGCCATAAAAAGACATGAAGGGACCCTAGATGCATATTACTAAATGAAAGAAGCCAATCTGTAAAGGCCTCAAGTTGTGTGATTCCAACAATGTAACATTCGATGGCAAATCAATGGAGACAGTAGAAAGAACAAAATCATGGAGATAGTAGAAAGAACAGCAGTTGTCAGGGGTTGGAAAGTGAAAGGTATGAATAGGTGAAGCACAGAGGATTTTTAAGACTGTAAAAATACTCTGTATAATACTGTAATGATGGGTGCATGACATTACACATATGTCCAAACCCATAAAATGTACATTGTCAAGAGTGAACCATAATGTAAACTACCATATTTGGGTGATAGTGATATGTCAGTGTAGGTTCACCAACTGTAACAAATGCACCACTCAGGTTAGGGGGTGGCTCTTGATAATAGGGGAGGTCCTGTGCATGTGTTTGGGCAGGGGCTACATGGGAAATCTCTGTACCTTCTGCTCGATTTTCTAGAGGACCTAAAACTGCTCTAAAAAAATAAGTCATTTTTTTAAAAAGTCTCAAGGAAACTTCAGTGAAGCTACTAGAATTAATAAGTGAATTTATCAAAGCTATTGGACACATGGTTGCTAAACAAAAAATAGTTGTTTATACCATCATAAATGAAAATTCTTGAAACATTTCTGCTTATACTAGTGTTCCATCCTGTACCCTAATTCCCTCTCTTATGCTTTAAATTAGCCAATAAAGCCCTGACTGGTGTGGCTTAGTGCATTGAGTGATGGCCTGAGAACCAAAGGGTCACTGGTTCAATTCCCAGTCAGGGCACATGTCTGGGTTTCGGGCTAGGCCCCCAGTTGGGGGCATGATAGAGGCAACCACATATTGATATTTCTCTCCCTCTTTTTTTCCCTCCATTTCCCTAAAAATAAATAAATAAAATCTTTTAAAAAATTAATTAACCAATAAAGAATAAACCACAAAACCCTAGACACCCACCATTGGATCCTAATAAAAGCAAAGTCTCAGGTTCATTCTCATTCTCTCTCTCTCTCTCTCTCTCTCTCTCCCCCTCCCTCCCTCTCTCCAAAACCCCTGTCCATGACTTTACTGAGTGACCTTTCTCATGTACCCTATATTCTCTAGGAGCTATGAGTGGGAAAGCTTGTCCCTCAAAGTATCCAGGTGATATCTGGCTGAAATGTGTCCTTTGATTATACGAGGTCTGTCTGGAAAAAGTCCAGGCATTGTTAATATAACGAGAACAGTTTGTGCAACATCGATGTCCTGACAGCCAAGGAGAGTGGACTGAGATGTGCATGCGTGAACAATGACGATTTCACTGTACTAGTCAGTGGAGGCAGTAGGTGCCATTGAGTGAGCACGTGTACTGTGTGGCCATTGCATTCAAAATGACTGAGCAAGCAGAGCAATGAATATGCATCAAATTTTGCATTAAGTTTGAATATTCCTCCATGGAAACTATTCAGATGATTCAGAAGGCCACAGCTATGGACCCCTGGTGATTGGGAGCTTCATCATGACAGCATGCCCACTCATGCATCATGTCTGAATTTTTTTGAAAAACATCAAATCACCCAAGAGACTTGGCCCCACTCCAGCTCAGATTTGGTGTCCTGTGACTTCTGGTTTTTCCAAAAAACTACAATCACTTTTGAAAAGGAAGAGATTTCAGATCATCGATGAGATTCAGGAAAATACAAAGGGGCAGCTGATGGTGATTGGGAGAATCTTGTGAGGTCCCAGGGTGCCTACTGGGAAGGGGACTGAGGCATCATTGTTCTATGTACAATGTTTCCTGTATCTTGTATCTTCTTCAATAAATGTCGCTGTTTTTCATAGTATGCGGCTGGGTACCTTCTGGACAGACCTCATACGTAATAAAAACCACATGAGCTTTCCCAGCCATAAGTAGTTGCTCCAGTGGAAGAAAAATCTGTGGAGATCCCTAGGACTGATGTGTGCCTGGGTGAGTGCCACAGGAAATCTTGAGGACACCACCCTGATAGCCTTGGGACCAATGGAACTGAAAGTCTTTTGATAAATGGTGATGGAATAATCAGATGGGTATCCATATGGAGTAACATGTACTTTGATGCATATTTCACACCGCAGACAAAAATTAATCCAAAGTGGATTAGAGACCTAACTGTAAACTAAAACTAAAAATTCTAGCAGAATCATAGGATAACATTTTCATGACCTATTTATTAGATAGGACCCTTAAATTACTAACTATAAAAAGAAAATGTTGATTAATTTTATTTCATCAAAATAAAAACTTCTCATCAAAAACATTGTTAAGAAAATGAAGGGGCAAGCCATAAACTAGGAAAAACTATTTTTAATACCTGTATCTGGGGAAAAAAAGAAAAAAAGCATGTATCCAGAGCATATTTTTAGAAATCCCTTCAATTCAATAATAAAAGACAAAGTATTAAAAACATGGACAAAGCAACCTGAATGGACACTCCACAAAGGAATGTGTTCTAATAGCCAATAAGCATATGAAAAACGCTTGATATATTTTCAATGGGAAATGCAAATAAAAATCACTAAGAGATATCACTACACACCCAATAAAATGACTAAAATTCAAAATACTGAGCAATCGGAAATTGCAAGTACTGCTGGTAGGAGTATAAAATGGTACACCTGCTTTGGAAAAAGTTGAGTAGTTTCTTATCATGTTATTTTCCCCTATTACCCAGCAATTCCACTCCGAAGTAGGTACTCGAGAGAAATGAAAACAAGCCTACATGGGTAATCAAGTATTTATTCATAATAGCCTAAAACGCGAGACAACCCAACCACCTGATGAATGAATAAATCTCAGGAAGATGAGAAGTTAGAGTATTCAATCACACAGAGGGCCCTCTCGAGAGACTCAAGTTGCGCTTCAATCAAAGCAGAGGGCCTCTGGGGAGCTTCGGGGTTCTCCTTCAGCCATCTCAGCAGTGCCTAAGATTGGGAAATGGTTATCTTGGCAACATGGGAGGTATGGCTTTTATCAAACGGAGTGAAATCAGTAAAATTCCCTGAAGATCCACAAACTTCTTACAAAAATTGTTTCAGCAGAAACACTGTCAGTTTGGGCTAAAAGGGACAAAAAGGATAGGGAATAAAAACAGACTATGGGATTCCCAAAATTCTCTAGCAAGAAGTAAGCTGATGAATCTGCTAAACTGCAAACATGAGCTACACTTCATTGGAAAAAATAAAACAAAACAAAAAAAGAAAAACACATGATGGAACCAAGAGCCCAGAAGGAGAACCCATAAACCAGAGAGAATTATGCACAGCCTTTAAAATCTAATCCAAAAATTCCCATTTCTCAGTTGGATTTGGGAACTGCCTTTAACAGGTAAGTAGGGTTTTTACCTTCCCTTTTCTCATTTTTTTGAACCACAATATCTGCAACTGTTATTCTATGCCTGCCCCACCAATGTATGTTGGGAGCAAATTATATATATATTAATATATATATAATATATATTAATACACACACACACACACACACATATACACGCATTTTTTTCTTCAGTTTCACGTAACCACAAATGGAGAGACAAGACACTGTGTCCCAGCAGCTATACTCGATGAATTGAAACCAGTAGCATCATTACCCCCAGCACTGACCTCAGTTTTTTTTTAATTAATTTATTTATTTAAAGATTAAAATTTTAATTTTTATTGACTTTATTGGGGTGACATTGGTTAATAAAATTATGTAGGTTTCAAGTGTACAATTCTATAATGATCATCTGTGTATTGGATTGTGTGTTCACCGCCCCAAGTCAAGTCTCCTTCCTTCACTGGAGTAATTATGCTCAAGTGGAAGTATGCTTTTAGATTTGCTGGACTTGCGCTGAAATGCAAACTGGAAAATTTAGGGATATTTAGATGATGTCCCTATGACCATTTCACATGCCCTAGGAGGATTTACATGACACAAACATTTCCTAAGGGATAAATCAAATACAACCTTGATTAGGCCCCTCATTTCCCCATACTCTTTACATCATACGTAGATCACACTCACCAAGAGGGTGTACTGAAAAAGCAGTCTCTCCCCTGTAAGTGCTCCCTGAGAACACCCACCCCATGTCCCCAGGAAAAGCAAATGAGACTGAGCCTGGCACTGACTTCAGTTTTGACTTGAGCTGGTGAAATTCAGGTGAATTGATGCTGTAGTGGGATGAGACTCTTGGGAACCTTTGGAAGGTGGATACATTTTGTACTTGGAGGGACATAAATTATCAAGAGCCAAAGAGTGGAGTGCGGTGAAGATTCCTTGGTGAGCACACCTTGTATGACTTCTTCTCCTTGACTGGGCTTGAACTGTGAATGTGAACAGATACACTCTCACAATTGGGCTGAAAATCAGTTGACTTTGAGTCCAACCAAAGGGAGAACATCTTGGGTCTCATCTAATAAGGCAGATCCTCACAGAGAAAGGAAGCAACAGGAGCTGCTGGCCTGGAAAGAAGAAAACAAGTAGCCATGTTGGGAGCTACCCATGGCGGCCACACACTAGGACCTGTGGACGGCCTCTGGGACTGGTGCGTGGTCCCTGGTAACAGGCAGCTGGCAAATGGAACCTCATACATACAACTGTAAGGAAAGGGTCTCCAACAACCTATGAGGTGGGAAGAGGACTCGGAACTTCAGATGAGAGTAGCAGCTCTTCCCAACACCTCCATTTCAACCTGTGACCCTCAGCAAAGAACCCAGTTAGGCTGTTCCTAGACTCCTGACCCATGGACACTGTAAGATAATAAATTTGTGTCCTTTTAAGCTACTAAACTTATAGTAATTTGTTATGCAATATAGAAAACTAATATATTTTTCTTAAAGAGGTGATTTTTGGGCAACAATGGAACCATTTCCTTCTTCTTCCTTGAAATCATGCTAAATATGCAACTGAGACTCAGCGTGAGACAGGGATGGATGAAGTTATTTACCAGCATCTACTCCTTAATGAAAATGGTGAATATGCAGAAGGGGGAAGTTCTAATATTTTAAGATAGACAAATGGACAAAAAGACAGATAAGGAGGCATAGAGCTCTCTCAAGAGTATTCCTCCTGAATGAACTGAAGAGCTGCTACCTGAAGTATTTTCATGGCTATTTTCTACTTTAGACTTACCAAATTCCCTGCTTCATTCTTTTTGGAGTTTTCCCCCAGAGGTGATACATAATTTGACAACATTCAGGGAGTGGAAAAAAAGAAGCTATAATAATTTTAAAAAGTGTCATCACTGTGGCAACCCCATTTCCTATGATATTCCTCGGTTCAGAATATCCTTCAGGCCAAAGTACCCTTGTTCTAATGCCATGGTTCACCCACAGGGCTCATTCCCATGGGTTCATTTGTGACCCCAGACATCAGTATCTATTATCTATCTATCTATCTATCTATCCATCCATCTCCAATGGGGAATGGAGGGAGAAAGAGAGGGAGAGATGTGAGAGAGAAATATCAATTGGTTGCCTCTTGTATGCACCCCAATTGGGGACCAGGCCCACAATCCAGGCATGTGCCCTGACCATGAATCAAACTCTTGACCTTTTGGTTTGCAGGACAATGCCCATCCAACAGAGCCTTACCAGCCAGGGCACCAATATATTTAATTGGCCGTTGGATTGAAGGCACAGAAGTTTGGGAACCCAGGGCAATGCATCCCCGATGAATGAGAAGCCTGCTTTTCTTTGGTAAACTAAGAGAAGTGTAATTGGGAAGTGGCGAAAAACAAAGGAAAACAGCATAAAATGTTGTCCCAACTGCATTTGCAGACAGATCATTTTTTTAGGAAAAAGTGTACATGGCAGTCAAGAATCTGGCAATGGATTCTTTGAAAACTACCTAGTCCATATACCACCTTTAAAGTCTTCAGGTAGCCTACATTCCCATGTTTAGATTTTGCAAATTGAAATATTCCTGAATAAAAAGTCTAGAGATGTAACTTCTAAAACTGCAGGCCAAAGAAAAACACATCTTCCTCAGTTCTCTTGACTTGAAGAAATATTTAAAAAATTATTGAAAATTAGAAGGAGAGAACTTGATTCAAAACAACCAAGGTTTTTTTACTTTCATTTTAGTTTCACACCATAAAGCCACAAGGGGGATGTGTATGTGTGTGTTTCTTCAGTGTGTCTCCATACAAATATTCTGAATATTAAAGAAAATTAACAGCTTAAACTGAGTTGATAATACAACTTTGAGTACTTTTGCATTAGCCAGGTCTTATCTAATATAGTGGCTCCACAGGTGCTTCTGGATTCAAGAACCCTCAAGGATGGTGTTCAGTCAAAATATCCCAATGTTCCATAGTGAGAATCTAAGCATAGTTTTGATATAACTTTATGACTCAAAATATCATAATTCAAAAACACAAATGAATCCAAGGAGAGGACCTCTATTTTGGTGAGATCTTTAAATATAACATCTTTGTCTATTTCATTGTGTTCTTTGACTTATAGTGTGATTAAAGTCAAGTTTTGGTGAATGACAGTAGGAAATGATATCTTTCTAGGACCCAAAGTGAAGTTATAAATCAATTCTTTGAGATAATATAAATGAAAAAATTGGCTGTACAATTTCACTGCACTAAAATTCTGTGAGTAGTTTGTTAAACTTCAGGGACCTGTCACTTAATACATCCAAAGACCAAAATAAGGAAATATCAACTTAATTCATCCTAGGGCAGACAAGGTAATGAAGACAGGTCAATAATATCTCCTGGATTCTCAACATAACATTTCAGCTCTGTAATAGAGGTAATATGGCTGGCTGAGTGAAGTACAGCAAGGGCAATCTTTTATATGTTGTATGATTCTGCCCTGCTTGCATGAGATGACCTACTTTCTACTAAGCAGGTGGCAAGTCTGCTCACTTTAGAAAAGAGTCATGACCAGGAATTTCTGAGCAAATTTCAAAAGCCATGTTTGGGAATGGAATCTAGCCTTACACTTGGAAGTTGTTTATCAGCCTGGTTTTATTATGTTTCACTCAAACCTACAAGAGGCTATTACACACTAGTTTATACTTAGCACCAGCAATAACAATTATGGTAATAGCTGCCTTTTTGACTATTTATTCTGTACCAATAACTGTTCTTAACAAACATGATTGTGTGAAATTCTCACAGTAACTCTATGAGACACATTTTTTTTGTATTTTTTTTTTGAGGCTGAGATCAAATTTTATTCTGGATGTGAACCCACACTTTTCATCTCCCGAACTTTAGGAGATCTATCCCACCCCCAACACACACACATGCACTCCCTACTCTTATTGAAAATGTAAAAGAAACCGCAGTTAGCCTGGAAATTGTCTTCATGGAATAAATCAGCATATTGTTTTGAGTTTTTGCACTGTATGTATTAATTTTAAAAGAACACATGTCTTGGTTCAGTAAAATTTGCAGAAAGCCGGACATCCCATAAAAAGAATTTGTTGGTTGAGATGTTTATCCCTCCAGCTATCTTTCCCCTTTTTATGACTACAAAGAATACTGGTGTTTCTTCACTTTTTAGAATCCTCTACTCAGGAAGACTTGTGGCAGCAGCCCACAGGAAGCCCCACTGTGCTGAAGTAAAGGGCCTTTGCGAGTCTGGTTCCTTCCCACCCTGTGACCTGTCTGCCCATAGGTGTGCCGGCTGCCACACTGCCTCTGCCAGAAAGTGCCTCTTTCAGCCGGGATATTCTACTTGTGTGAGGCATGATCCAGAGTGACTGGGCCCAGCCACACCGTCTCACCCTCTATCCCTGCCTCTGTCATGTTGTGGTGCTTAAGTGATGAGGGTGAGAGGTGAGGGGCTAGGGGAAGCTGCTTCACTGGAACTGGCCAACATAGAGAAAGACATTCACAAGGCCACAAAAATCAGACTTTTTCTGAGGAGAACTAAGGCCTTCCAATAACTGATCCTCATCAACTTCCATCAACTGCTAAGTTACCCAGTATCCACAAGGATGATCCTAAAGCATTCAAGGTCCTGAGGTGACTTCTGAGAAGGCAGGCGGGACACCCCCAGGCGGCAGCACCAGAAGGACACTGAAACAGCCAGTTGGATCCCCCTGAGAAGAACGGGGTCCTGGTCTCTGGCAAAGGTCGGAGCAGAGTGGGCTAGAGACGCCTGAGGAGAGACTCGGGAAGGAGGCCCTGGGGAGAGAACTGAGAGAGTAGCCAGAGGGATCTCGGCGCTGATTCATCCCCGCTGCTGCGGCAGCAGCCATGCCGCCCAGGCAGAGACCACCTGTATTCTTCATTTTATGTGCAGAAGAAGGGATAGGAAAACTGGGTATCACAAGGCAGCAACATGCTGAACTCAAAAGAATTTGCATAATAGCAGTATTATCTTCACATTGAAAACAATTTGGTTTAAAAAGTAAGTTTAATGTGTCACATTATATTAATGCTGCTAATTTTATCAGTTTTACGCTTTTATTTATTGTTAAATCTAAGTTGCATACTTAAGAACCATAAATGTGAGGACTTTATTTCCCACTTATATTTACATATTTTTAAATAATAACTAATTTAAGCCAACAATATATAAAGCATTTTTTCTTTCATACGATCTGCACTTTCATAAGTTTGTGAAGCACTGGAGTACATTTGATACTATAAAAAGATAAAACTAAGAACTAAGGATGCTTATCTTGGAGGAAAGAAAACTGAAGGTAAAGAAACAAGGAAACACATCAGAATAGTCTTCAGTTTTCTAAAATGCTATTGCCCAAAAGAGTCAATGTATTTCTTTCATGACCTCAAGGGCTAGAGGTAAATATAATGGGTGGAATCTACACATAACACACACACACACAATCAAAGTTGTGGCAAGACGGAATGGGAAATGAAGAAATTAATCTCCTTTTATTGTGGCCATTTTAACGTAGAATTCTATGACCAGCTTGGACCTTGGGTATAGACTGGAAGGGCAGACCAGAAAACCTTTAAGTTTCCTTCCTGGGCTGAGATTCTCCGTCTCAAGGAAAAAGCATTGAACTAAGGATGACAGAAGGCAGACTCATCCAGTCACCATTTCACACTGATGGGATTTTGTCACTTTTTGTAACAACATCTGAAAAATATGCTGTATGTCAAAGACACAAGAGGCACCAATGAGCAGAGGGGAAAAAAACCCAAGTATTTGTTGTCCTTAAGAAAGCCTCTTAACAACTGAAATGAGAGAAAGGAAGAAAGGATAAAGCTGCTAACTTGTCAATGAACACATAAAACAGCCTGTCTTCTTAGCTTGAGGAAGATGGTCTCTTTAGTTACTTCTCTCTTTGCTACACATTTTGATTGAGAATCTAGTTCCCCAGACTTCTCTTCTATGACACACTATTCTCTTAAGACATACATAAAATTGGCTCATTCCTCACTCTAGAGAAGCCCTGATAAAAGAAAAAGCCTTGACAGACAGACAGTATATGACTGAAAAGGAAACACAGCACTCCACTATTTTAAGAGAACTGGTGGAAATGAGAATCTCAGAAAAGTAAATGAGCCAAACATACTGAGGCTGACAGAGAACAACACAAGTTTGGTGATGGCGGCAGTATTCACATTCATTTCATAGTCCAATATTCAAGACTGAAAAAAATGGTCAACAGAATTTACAGTAACAAACAAATATGGACCAATTGAGCTTCTACCTCTTCTTCTGCAGTTTTAAAACATTGTATATTATACATAAAAAAGAAAACACACTCAAAATTATTTTCCATTGCCATAAGAATATAGATAATATTTCTTATAAAGCCATATTGATTCAGCATATCCAACGTGACTTCTAGTATAACATTTTCTAAAAACTCAGCTCTTATTTTTCCCTGGTTCATATATTGTCAAAGAAAAACAAGTAAAACATCCCCAGAGTGTGCCTAAATGGTCATCTATTTCCTTCATCTCATGGTCCCATATACATCTGATAGCATGTCTTCCTTCTCACCCAATTTAATATTGCAAACCAGCCCTCCTTCCCACAGTTCTCATTCTCTAACTCTGCCTACTTATTTTATTTATCATAATTAACATTGAAAAAATTGATAATATACTTCTTTATATAGTTTATTATTTATTGTCTCCTCCTGCTAAAATGAGGGTATCACGAGGGTGGGGATCTCTGCCATTTTTCACTGACATATGCCATGCCCAAAACAGAGCCTGATACAAAGCAGGCACACAGTCCAAATTTGCTGACTGAATAAATGCTAATAGTCTATTTTTTAAATTAGTTTTACCACAAAACTGTAATTCCTTAAAGACGAGAACCATTTCTAATTTGTGATAATATCCCAACACACAAAAAACATTAACAATGTTGATTGAATTAAGAAAGAGAAAAAGAACCTGGCCTGATTCAGAACCTGGCCTGGCACTGACAGGCCAGGTTAAACAATCTCACAGAATACCAGCCTCCAAGAAGATTACTCCGAGGTCATAATGAAATGAAGTCACTTCATAATTTTGTCTAAGCACAGACAAAAATGAATCATTATGCCACCTACAAATACCAAATATTCTTGTCTGTTGGCCAAAATAAGTAATGAACACTTCTTTACCAATTATAGCTCTTCTCTCATTTTTAGCCTCCCTCTCTGTGTGCAGGATTTATTAAGATATTCAATCATAGACGTTATCCAATCTAAAGAAAACCTCTACTTTCTTAGGCCCTCCTCCAACTCACTCTAATTTGATAGTTGGTTCTTTTCAATACCTTCTTACTGGGTATTTTTCCCCATGGCATGTGTTTACACTCAATAAAATAAGAAATAAATTCACTCATTTGTTTATTTATTTTTTCCTTTGTATCCCTTGCCTGGGGAGATATATTGGCAAAAATATTTCTATGAGAAATGTCCAAGATTTTACTTCCTATGTTTTCTTCTAGGATTTTTATAGTTGTGTGGCTTACATTTAAGTCTTTAATCCATTTTAAGTTTATTCTTTTGTATAATGTAAGAGGGTGGTCTAATTTAAGTTTTTTTGCATATATCTGTCCAATTTTCCCAACACCATTTATTGAAGAGACTGTCTTTACCCCACTGTGTGATCTGGCCTCTTTTTTCAAATATTAATTGACATAAAGATGTAGGTTTACTTCAGGGCTTTCCATTCTGTTTCATTGATCCGTATGCCTGTTCTTGTGCCAATACCATGCTGTTTTGATTACAATGGCCTTGTAGTATAGTTTGATATCAGGTAGCGTGATGCCTCCAACTTTGTTTTTCTTTCTCAAGATTAGTGAGGCTATTTGGGGGTCTCTTATGGTTCCATATAAATTTTTGGAATATTTGTTCTAGATTTGTGAATAATGCCATTGGTAATTTTTTTATGTTTTATTATTTATGCTATGACAGTTGTTCCAATTATTTCCCTTTTCACCCCCTTCCACCCATCTCACCCTCCACTTCCACAGTCAATTCCCACCCTGTGGTCCATGTCCATGGGTCCTTCGTATATGTTCCTTGACTAACCTCTTCACTTTCTTTCAAAGATTCCCCACTGTCCTCCTCCCCTCTTACTGCTGCCAGTCTAGTCCATGGTTCTGTGCTTCTGGCTCTATTTTGCTATTTAGTTTATTTTGTTCATTAGATTCCTCTTATAAGTGAAATTATATAGTATTTGTCTTTCAGCAACTGACTTATTTACTTAACTTGATAGTCTCCAGTTCCATCCATGGTGTCACAAAAAGTAGGAATTCTTTCTTTTTTTCTGCTGTGTAGTATTCCATTTTGTAAACATGCCACAGTTTTTTAATCCATTCATCTACTGATGGACACTTAGGCTGTTTCAAACCCTTGGCTATTTTAATAGGAATTGTGTTGAATCTGTAGATTGCTTTGGGTAGTATAGGCATTTTAATTATGTTAACTTTTTCTATCCATGAACATGGTATGTGCTTCACTTATTTGTATCTTCCTCAATTTTTTTCCTCAGTATGTTATAATTTTTCCAGTACAGGTCTTTTTACCTCCATGGTTAAATTTATTCATCATAAATTTATTCATCATAAATTTATTTTTTATTGTTGTTGCAATAGTAAATGGGATTATTTTCTTAATTTATATTTCTGATAGTTCATTTTTGGTGTATAAAAACATCACTAATTTCTGAATATTAATTTGTACCCTGCTACTTTGCTGAATTCCTTTATTAGATCTAGTAGTTTTTTGGTGGAGTTTTTAGGGTTTTCTATATACAATATCACATCATCTGTGAGTGACAGTTTTACTTTCTCCTTTCCAATTTCAATGCCTTTTATTTCTTCTTCTTGCTTGATTGTTGTGGCTAGTATTCCAGTACTAAGTTTGCTTGTTTTTTATTGAATACATTGGGGGTGACATTGGTTAATAGAACCATATAGTTTTTAAGTGTACAACTCAATAACACATCATCTATATACTGTTCCATGTATACATCACCCAAAGTAACATCTCTTTCCATCCCCATTTATCCCCCCTTCGCCCAGTTCTACCTCTGCCCACCCTCCTTTCCCTCTGGCTATCACCATAGTGTTGTCCATGTCTATGTGTTCTGTATACATAGTTTTTGCTTAATCTCTTCACCTTTTCTCACCCAGCCACCAATCCCTCTCCCTTATGACAATTGTCAGTCTTTTCTATGCATTTATGCTTCTGTTTATATTTTGTTTGAGTAAGAGTGGTGAAAGGAGACATCCTTTTCTTGTTCCTGATCTTAAGGGGAATCACTTAGTTTTTGTCCATTGAGTATGATGTTGGCTTTGAGTTTGTCATACTTGGCCTTTATTATGTTGAGGTATGATCACTCTATTCCCACTTTTATTATAAATTGGTACTGGTTTTTATCAAATTTTTTTCTGCATCTGTTGAAATTAAAAAGCTTTTGCAAAGCAAAAGAAAACATCAACAAAATGTAAAGGGAACCCACTTAATGGAAGAACATATTTTCCAACAATACACCTGAGAAGGGCTTAATTTCTAAAACATATAAAGAACTTACACAACTCAAAACACAAAGACATACACACACACACACACACACACACACACACACACACACAATTAGACAATGGGCAAAGGACCTGAATAGACACTTCTCCAAAGAGGATATACAGATGACCAATAGACATAGACATGGGAAAAAATGCTCAATATCACTAATCATCAGAGAAATACAAATGAAAACCACAATGAGATACCACCTCACACCTGTCAAAATGTCTATCATACATAAAACAAGTGCTGGCAAGGATGTGGAGAAAGGGGATGCCTCAAGCACTCTTGGTGGGAATGCAGGCTTGTGTAGCCGCTATGGAAACCAATATGGAGTTTCCTCAAAAAATTAAAAATGAAACTGCCTTTTGACCCAGTGATCCCATTTATGGGAATATAACCAAAGAAACACAAAACACTATTTTGAAAGAATATATGGACCCCTATGTTCATTGCAGCATTATTTACAATAACCAAGATCTGTAAACAGTCCAAGTGCCCACAAGTAGATGAGTGGATAAAAATACTGTGGTACATTTACACAATGGAATACTACTCAGCTCTTAGCTGTAAAAAAAAAAAAAAAGAAGAAGAAGGAAATCTTACCTTTTGCAACAGCATGGATGAACCTGGAGAACATTATAAGTGAAATAAGCCAGCCAGAGAAAGAGAAATAACAAATGATCTCACTTACGTGTGAAATCTAATGAACAAAATAAACTGACAAAATACAAACAGAGGCAGGTACACATGGAACAGACTGACAGCTGTCAGAGGGGAGGGAGCTTGGGATACTGGATAATAGAAGGCAAAGGGGTTAAGCAAAAAAAAAAAAAATCCCATACATATAACACATAGACATGACAACAGTGTGGTGATGGCCAGAGGGGAAGGACAATAGGAATAAGTGTAGGTAGGCAAGTGGGCATGTAAAGAGACTTTGGTTTGGAAGATGGGCACATGATGCAGCGTGCAGATGACATTTTGTTGAGTTGTACACTTGAAAACCTGTATGGATTTGTGAACCAATATCACCCCAGTAAATTCAGTAAAAATAAACAAATAAGTTCAAATTGTTTAACTACTTGTGTGTTTTTTGGTGGCCAATGGCTAAAGAGCATTGACAGAATAAATAAGTTACTTAATCAATGGAAGCATTTCATAAATTATCTGCCTAGGGATTTCTTATTATCTTGAACTTTACAACTTCCCAAGGCTGTTAGAAGGAAAACAATTTCACTTCCATGCTTCTCCAACAAAAAAGACACTCTCCCTTCTCTGGCAAAACCCCAGGAGACTTATTTCAGTGGAATTCTGTTTTCTAAAAGTAAACCCATACATCAGGGATGAAGGATGTGAAAACCTTATGAATCATTTTTAAATTATAAAACCAGCTACATTATACATATGTTGCATATTTATTCACAACCATGTGTCATCACTTGTAAAAACAACTAATTCAAATTACATCTCTGATCTGCAGCCACTTTTTAAAGATATTAATACATCATAGGCTTCAGCAGTTCTTTAAAGTACAAAGTAGTAAGTATTACTATAAAATCTACATTAGATGAACCCAAAGAAATTACAATAAAGGGTGGACAGGTAAGAAACAGAGGTTTGGAAGTCATTCTTGAAGAACATGATGTCCAAGATAAACAAGGCCTGGACACTACTTAAACACAATGAAAATAGATCTCATTGCAACAGGGAAGAGAATCCAGCACAAACCAACATGAACTTCCATCTGTGCAGAGCTGACTGGATTTTTTCAAGGGAGATTGCAGGAGTAACAAGGGGGGAAAAGTGGGGGGCTGAAGCAGAGTCAAGGAAATAGAAATGTACAAAAAAGAGGAAAAGGTTTGTCAATGTGAATGTCAATTGGTTTTGTTAACTGGCACTGACCCAACTTAAGCTCCTGACCTCCTACAAAGACTGGGCAACAAGAGTCCTATGTTCAGGTTTTGTTTACAACAGTAAATTCTTTTGGAATTCTTGAGCTTTCCCAGAACCTGAAGTGGGCCATGGTCGTCCTAGGAACCTTGAGATATTAGAAACAATGATAGTATTTGTTCAAGTTTCCTAGTGTAGGGATTTGGATGAAATTCTTTGTGCTGAGGGTCTTCAGTCCTTATTGACCAGGATTGAAGCCTAATCAAGAAGAGGTCTAAGAGGAGCCTGGGTTTGACCAAGAATAGGGTCTTTGTCAATGGTAAGATTGATAGAGCAGCCCTGGAGCTCAGCTACCCAAAACAACGATCATATATGGCTTCTGCCAACAGGGTAACTAGGTCACTGGTGTAGACTATAGTAGGCCTTGAAATTGTCTCCATAACATCCACACTTCCCTTCTTCTGTGTATAATATCTATACAGTTTGAGTGTGTCTGACCCCATTCTCAGCTTGTGCAGGCAGGGAGTGATGGGAAGACCGATGGGTCTAAGCCAATCAGGATAGTCCCTTATCTATTGGTTCAAGTGCCCCAGATCTTAGCCAGTTGGCACATATCATTCCCGTAGCCACATGTGTTCACCAGTTTGTGAGAAACCCAGTATTCATGGTAGATGACAGTGAGAAGTCACCCACTCTCTTTTCAGGAGTCACGCAGCCCAGCCATGAGTTAGCCATCCTCCCACAGTGAGAGAAAGCAGCTGAGGATGAACTGACATGCAGAGGAAGGCAAAGTGGAGAGAAACATGTGGGGCTAGAACCAGATCTCTGATCGAACAGTTAGCCTGCTCTGCCCTTAGCCAATAAATCTCCCTTTTCTGTTTAAGATAGTTTGGGTTTCCTTTTCTATCACTTGCAGTTATAAACATCCAAACTGAAATGTAAATTTTAATATGGCCTTTTGAGAAAGAAACAGTACAAACACAATCAGACAAGAAATGATAAACACAGAAATGTTTTGCAATTTAATGGTTTGGTGTTTCATATTTAAGAAGAGGGAAATTTCTAAACCTATTATTCTAAACCTAAACAGGGAAAGATGGTGGGTAAGTGGAGGCCTAAGAGTGATCCGAGAGTCCTTTGTACTCAATGCCTTTGTTCACTGAGCACTTTTTATCATTCCCAGCAAGAACTGGTTGCTTTTAAGTATATGTTAAAATAAAATTAGTGAATAATGCCCCTTTTTAAATTCATGTACCATAATGATGTCAATTTATTTGAATAGTTAACTTAGAAAGCCATTGTATTGAACTTGGCATAAGCCTGTTGGCCCTGTGCTCCGTACACTCTCATCCATTATCTCCTAATAAAACAACAAAGGTTCCCTAGAAATGCCCCAGTTAGACATTATTACTAAGCATTTTACTATCATTTGCTAGATTAATATGACTTATACAGCCTAAAGCAATGAGTCAAGACCTTGGTGGAACAGTTGAAATGAGGTGTATGAATCCTTTTGTAATTTGTTTTAAGATAAAAGCAAGTTCATTTATTCTTGATGGACTTGGGTACTTTAAATGTCAGTATCTCTTCCTCATAGTCATTGCAGGCTCCAAAATAAGAATGGATGATTTACAACTCTTGGGAATTAACTTTCTGAAACTATGTTGGTTCAGTTTTCAGCTTTAGAGTAGCAGGCATTTGGACTGGATCAGGTTACTACATATTACATTAGGTCTTCTTCTGGTATAAATTAGAAAAGCAATAAAGATAAAAAGCTACAAAATATACCTCACATGGTTAATAACAATTTATGTCTAAAAAGATCGAAAGAGAGTCATAGTGGTTAAATGGTGCACTCACAGAATAAATCACCAGGGTTCAGATCCTGGTCTTTCTCCTTCCTAGTTGTATAATCTTGCAGAAATTATTTAATCCTATTAAGCCTTATTTTCCCATTTGGTAAAATATAATACAATGGTAGTAGTACCTATAATAATAGTACCTATCACACAATGCTGTATTGAGAACTCAGTCCTTATGAAGTGCTTAGCTACAATGCTTAATAATGGTCAATAAAAGTTAGCTTACAATTTTACAAAGAGGAAAATGATAATACAATATAAAAAAGAACATTAATATAAATATGTTTGTAATTTTGTTTATTCTTACAGCAGTCTTAGCATTTTTGAAGAGAAACTCTAAATATTTTTGAGATTTTGAAATCTGATTTAAGGTATATTTTCAATGTGGGACTTGATTAGAAGTGGGTAAAGACCAAGATAGAATATTTCAGGATTGGTGATTACAACAATGCCAGGATTTCCAGGCAAGGGGTTCGAATAGTCTTGGAGTATAAACTACTGTTTGATATTTTTTTGAGGAGAGACTATATGTCTTTCATTATACTCTTGAAATGAGGTTATTGCAACTTTTATTTTCCTGAGGGAGATGTAGCAAAATTATGTTAATGAATAGATTAGAAAATTATGTTTGCGAATAGATTAGCAAAAACTAAAAGTTTTCCCATGAAGATCAGGAACAAGACAAGGATGTCCACTTTCACCACTCCTATTCAAAATAGTATTGGAAGTCCTAGCCATATCGATCAGACAAGAAAAAGAAATAAAAGGCATCCAAATTGGAAAGAAGGAAGTAAAACTATCATTGTTTGCAGATGACATGATAGCATACATAGAAAATCCCGTAGACACCACCAAAAAACTATTCGATCTAATAAATGAATTTGGCAAAACAGCAGGAAACAAAATCAATATTCAGAAATTGAAGGCATTTTTTGTATATCAACATGAAATATCAGAATTAGAAATCAGGAAAAAATTTCCATTTGCTATAGCAACAAGAAAAATAAAATACTTAGGAATAAACTTAACCACAGAGGTAAAAGACCTTTACACAGAAAACTATACAACACTGAAGAAAAAAATTAAGGAAGACACAAATAAATGGAATCATATACCGTGTTCATGGATTAGACGAATTAACATCAAAATGTCCATAGTATCCAAAGCAATTTATAGATTCACCGCAATCCCTATTAAAATAACAATGACGTATTTCACAGACATACAACAAACATTCAAAAAATTTATATGGAACCATAAATGACCCCAAATAGCTGCAGCAATTTTGAGAAAGAACAACAAAGTAGGAGGGATCACAATACCTGACATCAAACTATATTAAAAGACCACTGTAATCAAAACAATCTGGTACCGGCACAAGAACAGACACATAGACCAATTGAACAGAATAGAGAGCCCAGAAATAAACCCATGTCTCTATGGTCAGTTAATACTCGACAAAGGGGGCAGAAGCATAAAATGGAATAAAAAATAACCTCCTCAACAGATGGTGTTGGGGGAGCTGGACAGCTACATGTGAAAAGTTGAAATTCAACCACCAACTTACACCATACACAAAAATAAACTCGAGATGGATAAAAGACTTAAATATAAGTTGCAACACCATAAAAGTTCTAGAGAAGAACGTAGGCAGGAAACTCTCAGATATACCACGTAGCGATATTTTCACAGATATGTCCCCTAGAGTAAGGGACATAAAAGAAAGAATAAACAAATGAGACTTCATCAAAATAAGAAGCTTCTGCATGGCTAAAGAAAACATCAGCAAAATGAAAAGGGAACCAACCGTATGGAAAAATGTATTTCCCAATGATACCTCGGACAAGGGTTTGATCTTCAAAATATATAAAGAACTCACATGACTCCACTCCAGGAATACAAACAATCTATTTAAAAAATGGGCAAAGGACCTGAACAGACAGTTCTCCAAGGAGGACATAAACATGGCCCAGAGACATATGAAAGGATGCTCAGCATCACTAGCCATCAGAGAGATGCAAATTAAAACCACAATGAGATGCCACTTCACACCAGTCAGAATGGCCATCATAAACAAATCAACATACAACAAATGCTGGCGAGGTTGTGGAGAAAAGGGAACCCTAGTGCCCTGTTGGTAGGAATGCAGACTGGTGTAGCCACTGTGGAAAACTGTTTGGAATTTCCTCAAAAAGCTAAAAATAGAGCTGCCTTTTGACCCAGTAATTCCACTGCTGGGATTATACACTAAGAATCCCAAAGCACCCATTCAGAAGAACCTATGCACCCCAATATTTCTAGCAGCACAATTTACAATAGCCAAGTGCTGGAAGCAACCTAAGTACTCATCAGTAAATGAGTGGATCAAAAAGCTATGGTACATTTACACAATGGAATACTACAGAGCAGAAAGAAAGAAAGAAAGAAAGAAAGAAAGAAAGAAAGAAAGAAAGAAAGAAAGAAAGAAAGAAAGAAAGAAAGAAAGAAAGAAAGAAAGAAAGAAAGAAAGAAAGAGAGAAAGAAAGAAAGAAAGAAAGAAAGAAAGAAAGAAAGAAAGAAAGAAAGAAAGAAAGAAAGAAAGAAAGAAAGAAAGAAAGAAAGAAAGAAAGAAAGAAAGAAAGAAAGAAAGAGAAAGAAAGAAAGAAAGAAAGAAAGAAAGAAAGAAAGAAAGAAAGAAAGAAGGAAGCCCTACCTTTTTCAATGGCATGGATGGAACTGGAGAGCACTATGCTAAGTGAAATAAGCCAGGGGGTGAAAGACAAATACCATATGATCTCACCGATAAGTAGAACCTAATCAACAAAACGGACAAACAAAGAAAATATAACCAGCAACACTGAAAGAAAAAAGACACCGACAGTAGCATGAGGGAAGGAGGGAGGGGGGTAACAGGGAAAGGAAGGGGAAGGGTCAAATAAAGGAACATGTACAAAGGACCCATGGACAAAGCCAAAGTGGGGAAGGATTGAGGGTTGGAGGTGGGGATGGGTGGGGCAGGGGAAAGTGGTGGCAGGAAAATGGAGACAAATGTATTTGAACAATAAAAATTTTTTTAAAAAAGAATGGATTGGAATAATAAAGTTACACTAATGTAGACAGTAAGCTGTTTGAATTTCTGTTTTCAATATAAAATAAAATAGCAGTTAACACAAAATTTGTTTCCATAGAAAATTTTCTATGATAGATTTTACATCAAATATCGGCTCCAAATTTTATTTTGTAAAAAGTGCTGTTAAGTATCTTTATACTCATTTAGTACTTCCTATCTCAGCATAGATGAAAAAGAAACCATGAAGGAAAAAGTTTAGCCTTAATTACAATATCTCTTTAGAGAATCCCTATTTAAGAAGCAGAATTAAGAAGCAAGATACCATAATGAACAATAAAGCATTGCCTCCTTCCTGAAGGTTCCAGTCTCTTTATTTAGGAGGTTCTTGAAGTTTAATTTGGAGTTACACTGCTGAAACCTGTTTTCTTTTTGGGGGGAGGGGTGAAGGAAAAAAGCGTTAAACAGTATGGCAACAATTCTTTCTCCTTATCAGTTTTTGATTCCACCATATTTTCTTAGCATGTAAGTTCCCTCTCAGTTTCACGACCTTCCTTATTCACTTCATATTGTGTTTATCAATCACTTGCATTACTAATACTTCAAATCTCTTGTCCCTCTCCTTCTAGGTTCCATTTACCTTGCAAAATTTCACCCGTTGATGAACCCAGCTATTGCAGATCTGGATTCATATCCACTTACACTTGACCATGCAAAATTTTTGGTTACTTTGAGAACAATCGTATAAAGTATCTGAAGAGTGTAAAGGTTGGCTACATCCTCACAAATCCACCACTTGGTTACCATGAAATCAAGTCACAAGTCAAAATACTGCCACATATGTAGACATTTTGTATACAATCATTTATTAGCAAGCAGGTGGAAAATGCTCTGCAAGTTCAGCTCTCTGCCCTTTTAGAGATCTGTCCACATCTTGCATGAAACTAACTTGAAGCAGAACGACAATGCAGAAACAGGATTTTTTTACCCCTATGTTTCCTATCAGACAACCAGAAAACCTTTGACCAATGTCTAGACACAGGTTCATTAGTGACATACTTCGCTCCTGTTAAGTATTAGTATTTTTTAGGCCACCTATATATCTTGAATACTACCGATTTCACCACTGACAGCTCATTTCCAACAATTTTGTTAATTTATGAGCTTCTAATTTCACAAATAAAAATGTATTCTTAACATCCATTATGCTAATTAGAGAAAGAGCCTGATATTGATCAGGGATTAAAGAGAGCTAATTTGTTTTGTAGTAAATGCCCATGAAGTGTGGCCTTTGTGATACCCTGAAAGGTGAATTTCTAAAATGACAGCTGACTCTCCTCAAAGCAGACTTCCTCAACCTCTTTAATCTAGAGGAACCCTTTAGATGATTTTCAGGGTACAAGAGTTTAAAGAACAATGTGGCATGTGGTATATTCACATGGAAATTTGTTTCCCTTGTTTAAAACAAAAAAATGACTTTTTTACCAATCTTTTCTAGGAAAAAAAAGGAAAAAGAGATAGTTAATCTTAGTTTATCAATCTTAAAATTAAGCTCTTCCTTTACTTTAAAAATATTTAAACACTCATGAAGCAAATATAATAAATTCTTGCTAAATAACTAGATTAAGCCAAAAGATAACTTCATTTTTTAAAAAAATTGGCTCAATAGAGTTACTTCAAAGAAAGTTTATAAATTTACTTTTATTAATGTTATTTACAGCATGAAACTTTATTGACAATAAATACCAAAGCTTCTAAAAAATCAGTATATCAAAATTAGACTTACATTATATAAGAATTTAAGAGACAGAGCTAATCAGTTGTGAAGAGGGGACCCTAGAAAATGGATATTTGGAAGAAATGGAAAATAGGTAAGGTAAATTCAGATTATAGACACTTTGCAAGATAAGCACAGAATACATAAACTGTTTGATTTCCCCTGAGAATGAGGCAAAAAGAGTTAGCTTTTGTTTCAGTTTAGCCATTAGGAAGATATCCAATAAAAGCTATGTGTTTTTGACATATGAAAGGATGCTCAACATCACTAGCCATCAGAGAGATGCAAATTAAAACCACAATGAGATATCACTTTACACCAGGCAGAATGGCCATCAGAAACAAATTAACAAACAACAAATGCTGGTGAGGATGTGGAGTAAAGGGAAGCAAAGTACACTGTTGGTGGGAATGCAGACTGGCGCAGCACTGTTGAATACAGTATAGAATTTCCTCAAAAAACTAAAGATGGAACTGCCTTTTGACCTGGCAATTCCGCTGCTGGGATTATACCCTAAGAATCCTGAAAAACCAATTCAAAAGAATCTATGCACCCCAATGTTCATAGCAGTGTTATTTATGATATCCAAGTGCTGGAAACAGTGTAAGTGTCCATCAGTAAATGACTGGATCAAAAAACTGTCGTACATTTACACGATGGAATACTACACAGCAGAAAGGAAGAAGGAATTCCTGCCTTTCTCAACAGCATAGATGGACCTGGAGAGCATTGTGCTAAGTAAAATAAGCCTGGTGGTGAAAGACAGATACCATATGATCTCACCTATAAGTGGAACCAAATCAACAAAACAAAGAAGCAAGCAAAATAAAACCAGAGACATGGAAATAAAGAACAAATTGACAATAGCCAGATGGGAGGGAGAGGGGATAACAGGGAAAAGAAGAGGAAGGGTCAAGTCAAGGAACAAGGAACATGTATAAAGGATCCATGGACAAAGAAAAGGGGGGGGTTAGATTGAATGTGGGAAGCAGGGGGTGGGAAGGGCAGGGGAGAGTAAGGGGGGAAAATGGGGACAGCTGTAATTGAACAACAATAATTTTTTTAAGGCTATGTGTCATTAAAATAGATTAACAAAGAGGCTGGTAACATATCAACTCAGTAAAGGGAAACAGAAGTTTTCGATCTGAAAGTAGAAGAGAGAAATAAGAACATGTACTCTTTCAAATTGAGTTACACTCTGTCCCTTTTCTTTTCATTTTGTTTTTCAGTGGGCCAAAACAAATCATTTTCACTACAGTCTTCAGTTACCACCAAAACCCTTCACTAGATTACTTGGGGAATTCAAAATTTATAGTTTGGGTTGGCTTCAAGGACTTATTACCCGCACAGTTGCACAGGACTCCACACTCACAAGGGAAATACTTATGTTCCCCTGTTGCTGTAGTGAAATTCAACTAACTTTTAAACAAATGATCTTGCATTTTTATTTTGCACAAGACCTCCAAAATTATGAAGCCAGTCTTGCTTATAGTTTAAGTTCTGGGCCATATCATCCTAAAGGAATAGCCATGTGTATGTCCTTCCCAGTCTTAGGTTCCATTTGAAAGTCTTATTTTATTAATATGAATTTAGAAGGTCCTACGCCCAATCACCCTTCCCCATTCCTGAGACAGCTTCCCCTGCCCTTGACTACCACTACCCCTACACAATAGCACAGATGAGAATTCACCCTAGCTTGAACTTCCCATGGTAAAACTCACAACTAATAGATTCTCTAAAGATGATCTTATACATAAGTAAACGAGGACAGGGGTATGTTGTCTGCTTTGGGAACATTAAAGTACATGTACTGTCCCTCTCCTTCCTCTACTCCCACAAATCCCTGGCCTCCCACCAGCTGGAAATACTGTAGGACTTATCAGTGCATTAGTACAGATTTTAGTTTTCTTCTTAAAGTTTTGTGTTATAAAAATAGATCTTTATAAAGAAAGTATTTTCTAGTTCTCCAAGTGTTTTCACCTATTTTGTATTATTTTATCACCATAATAACCGTATGGTAGACAGAATGGATCTTATAACCTCGTGTGACAACGATACAAAGAACGGATATTAGAAGGCAGGCAAATCAGGGCCAGATCCTGTCTAGACCACTTCCTTGTCTGTACAATGGAGTTTTATAGAGATTAAATGTGAATGTGTATAAAACTCCAACTGCAATGTCTAGCATGTAATGGGTGATCTTTATACAGCAGCTTTTGTTGTCATGAGAGTACTTCCTGGGGATGAGGACAAGCGCCATCGTGATTAGAACCCATGTCCTCACATCATCGCTGCCAAGACACCTGGCTCTGGCATTTCCCAAAATGCATTATGTTCTCTCATGGCCTTTTGGCCTTTTCCACCTGCTGTTCTGACCAAAATTGCTGCTGTCCGTTTTCCATCTGGCTAACTCCATTTATCCTTTAAGACTTATCTCACTTGGTCCTTTTTCTGAAACCTTTCCTGAAAAGCCCTCCTTCGTTCTGTTAGGTGACCCTCTTTTGGGCTCCCGTCTCTCAGTCTTATCTCTGTGGCTGCACAATGTTGTACTATAGCTGTTTCCTACTTGGTCTCTTTTGTTGTCTGTACTTACCTATAGGGCAGGACCTGTGTCTTCACCCTGTTTCTGTCATCCCTGAGTAGATAAATATTTATTCCTTAAATGAATGAACACTCAACTGAATGAAAGAAGGTAGAAAGGAATTAATGAATTTACTTTTCATGTGCGTGCCCCCTGGTAGCAGAACTGAGATGCAAACCAGCATTTCGACTGTCCTGGAGCTAAGCCAGCACTCCCTTTTGCAGCAAAAAGCAGCAGAACGTGACTTCTCTAAATAAAAGGATTTCCTGAGTTTCCAGGAGTCCGGCCTGTAGCCGCAGGTATAGAAGTGGTAGCCTGCTGGGTCTGGGCTGGGGAAGGAGTATCATTTGAGTACAAAGATCATTTTTCTTGGCACTAGTCAAAGAAGAGGACCGAGACATCTGCATGACCCAATGACATCACTCGGCCCTGCCTTGCACAATAGAAAAAAAAATTGTCAGGGCAAATTTCCAGTTTATCTAGAAATAGCTGGGTCAAGGCCAAGATCTTCCACCCCTCCCCACACTCCTGCTGATTCCAACACCAAAAATGGCTCTTACAGAACTGAGTAACATTGCCTGGAAAGAGTGAAACGCCATCAGATTCACAGCCATGAATTCAAGGCACTGTGATCACACCCCATCTGTCCCTTTATGCTTCCATTTCTCCACCCAACACTCATCCAGGGGAACCACTCCCTCCAATTTGGGGGTTATCATCCCTCAGCATTGCTTTATACTCAGACTATACAAGCATATATTCTCAAAGCTACATACATTGCTTTACATTTTCTAAACTTTGTATGTTATGTCATTTGGTATGAATGTATTCATTTTTAATTCACTTCAACTTACTGTGTCTTCTCAATATGACATTGTCAAGTTTATCCACATGGATATTTGTAGCTTTCTTCTTTCATGATGGGTAGTGGCATTCCCGTGGGCAGTATCAAATTCGACAGCTGCCAGCTCAAGACGTGTGTTATGTGAGACTGACAGATGGGGAAGCAGAAGACACACTCACACAGGTCTTTGCTTCTTCTCTTCTTGGGGTAAGCGTGTATCCGGCATGCCACAGAGCTGGGGGGTATCTGTGGTCTGTTTTATCACATGTAGACTAGGCTGATCTCATTTCCTGAACTTTGTTTGCTCCTGAATGAGCCTATAATCAGACAGTATATTGTTGCCAGAAGAACACTAGGCTGGAAGTCAGAAACTTAGATTCTTGTTCCAGTTCTGTAATAAGAGCCCACATGTCCTCTGGCTAGTTACTTCACCTGTCCAAGTCTCAGTATGGACATGGAGTGTAGCTTGATTTCCTTAGGCTGCATAGTTGCAGGGAAATGTGGGACACACTTCTTGAGTCGAATGTGGTGAAATTGTTGAACTATCTGCAGAAGGATCAAGTGGTAGCCTCTGCTCCCTCATTTCCCAACTGGGGATAATCAGGCATATTACTTAAGCTTCCTAAGTCTCACTTACTTTCTCCCCACAAATTGAGAACATAATGATAAAATTATATAATGTATGTAAAGTCCTTAGTACAAGGCTGCCACACAAAAAATGATCGATGTTAGTTCATAGTAAGTAGTATTATTTCCCTGAAGAGAATATTTTCGCATTCTTTTGTGTAATCTCAGTCCTTCTAAAAACCTGCCCCATACCTAGTTCTCTGAGTCTTTAAAGGACATTTTGTCAACCCTTACTGTGAATGAAGCTCCTACAAGCAACAATGCCACCGTGACGGCTTTGAGAGACCAACCAGCCACAGACAGTTTCTGGAGCCCCGACTGCCACCACTGCATGTACCGCCTTCTCTACCATGTGTCCCAGAATTAAAAAAACATCTCTCTCAGGCTCATTGTTTTATTTTGGTTTTTCATTTTAATTGTTGATGTTTATTTTCAACCCTTTTCTTCTGAGCGCTCATGGAAGCTGGGCTGAGAAACAAATTGGAATGTCAGAACTCTGCCTGAGCCTCCCAGTCACTAAGGTTCATTTGGCTGCTAGATCATGTTTATGTTCTTGGATTCCTGGGAGCCCTTCTCACAGCCCTTCAGCCTCAGAGGCCTCTCCTTCTGTACCTTTTAAAGACCTGTACTTTTCTTTCCTTCATTAACATACTTCTCAGTGTCTTGATGGCGGCGGGGGGGGGGGGGGGGGGGGGGGGGGAGCAAACTCTCTGGCTCCTCTCAGAGGACATAGTTGAGGGTGTGGTGACAGAGTAATTGCCTTCAAAGATGTTTACATCCTAATCCCAACACTTGTGACTAGGTCACCTTGTTTGCCAAAAGGAACTCTGCAGGGGTGAATACATTAAGGGTCTTGAGATGGGAGACTCTTCTGGATTATAAATCGGGCCTAATGTAAGAATGGGCATCCTTATAAGAGGGAAGCACAACGGTCAGAGTTAGAGTAGATGTGAGGCTGAAAGCACATTTGTGTGTAAGAGAGAGAGATTTAAAGATGCTACCCTACTGGCTTTTAACGTGAAGGAAAGTGACATGAGTCCAGGAATGCAATGGCCTCTAGTAGCTGGGAAAGGCTAAGAACAGGCTGTCCCCAGAGCTTCTAGAAAGAACACAGCCCTGCCAACACCTTGATTTTAGAACTTCTGATTTCCAGAACCCAAGCATGGTATATTTGTGTTGTTTTCAACTACTGTGTGTGGCAATTTGTTACAGCAACAATAAGTAACTAACACAGGTGAATAAGCAAGCTGGACATGATAAATCCACCTCATTATTCCTATCTCCTCAAGTCTTTTCATTCCCTGTTCTGCCTAAGGCATTTCTGGCACCTTAGAGTCCTTGAGTACAGGGTACGACCTCTCAAGTCCACATTTCAGTCAATCCTCCGAGCAAATGTTGAAAACCATTCTCAGTTATTCAAAACCAGAATATCCAGTGCATGCCCCTAACTGATTAATTCAGCCTAATCTAAAATCATGTTCTTTTCTTCCTGGCCTATGGCCTTTAAAATACCCTCCTACCTATTCTTCCCTGGTTTCTGCTCCTATCAACTAGCAAAATCCTCCAATTTGTTAACTGTGTGAGCTTCTCCTCCTCATAAGACCTGTGTGTTACTGGGGAGCCCAACTCTGTAGTTGTCAGGAATAGAAAGATCAACAATCTGGAGGTGGAGAGTGAGTAGTCTTGTGATGAGAAAAGTAGGTGTGCGGCTAGAAACGCGCAACCTCTGCTGCTATTCAGCAGCCCACAAAGGCCGACCACATCTGATTTGCAGTTGCTTCAGCTTGTGGCTCCAAAATATGAGATGTTTGCAAGGGCATCCACAGATGTTACCTTGCTTCTCTGTTTCTTAAAAATACGATTTAAACCCTGAACTTATCGGGTATTTTTTTCATTAGGCTGCTCGTATAAATAAAAACAGGTAACCCATATTCTGAAGGCAGCACATCTCATCTGCTTCCATCTCCAAACAGATAAGACTACCACCCCCAGACCCCCACCATTTTCTCAGGAATACTGACACCAGTTACTGTAGAGTAACAGTTCAGCTGTCAGGAACAGACTCCATGCTAGTTGCTTTAAGAGAATACTCCCATCATAGGCTATTAAACACATTCCCAAATCATTAGGAAGGCTGCAGAAACAAACTCTGGGCTGTGCTTCTAAGAACAACTTTGAAATTACATCGCAGTGCCTGGAAGCCTCCAGAGCTGTGCTTCTGCCATGTTCCGACATCAGAGGGCTGCCACCTGAGGGATAAAAGCTGTTTGCACACTTACTGGTTTCAGAACCTCTCTGGCTCTGCTGGGACCCATACAAACAGAAAGAAGGTTCATTGCCCACTTCAGATTCAAATCCCAAGCAAATGTTTCTGATCAGCAGGACTTGAATTGTATCCAAAAACCTAACTGCAAGGGAGTTCTAGGAGCTGTCATTTTGAACACTGCAGGCAGGGGCAGGCAGGTGAAGCAACCAGTCCACAGTGTTGGCTCACTCACCCTGAGGATTCCTAAACAGGGACCGCTGAAGCCCTGCCTGGGAAGCAGTGCAGTGCCGGCAATCTGCCCTAACTGGCTGCACTGGTAAGTCAGGATCGGCCAGGCCTCTCTTCCTTGCAGATGAGCTGGGAGTCTGAGCAAATGTGGAGAGAAAGGCAGAACCAGTCTCCTGCAAGTGAGGACGTCCATTCAGCCTCAGCGCTTGTATCGCTTGGCTCAGAAATCTTAACTCTGAAAGGTGCTCCATTGCTAATCTTTTTGTGTTTTGAATTTCTTCTCATCGTTACTGTCTCTTGTTTTTGAGTTCTCCCATTTTATTTCAGAAAGGGAAATATTTCTCTCCTATATTCAAGATATATAACTGAAACAATACTGAGAGAGAAATGGGTCCTACCAGAGCGGAATTCCCTCTGACGAACTTCTGACTTTAAAATTTCTCAGTTTATGTTGAATTTGGCAAAAGCAAGCCAAATATTCCTTGTTTTGATTTTGAAATTAGATCTATACAATTAACAGAGTGAAAGCCAGCATGTTATATGAATGCTAATTAATTACTCCTCATTTAAATAACAACAATCAAGCCATTGTTCAAGCTGTACTGGATTGCATATGCAAATTGTGTTTTTCTCTGCTACTGGAAACTCACTGATCACAGCTGCATGAAAAACTGTCTGGCTTATGAAGCTTCCATCAATCTTCACATGATAAAGCTTAGTTATGCAGAATTAATTAGCATTTGCAAATGAAAAGATTTGACTTCCATTTACATCTACCTTTAACTCATAGCATTGCATAATTAATCTCTAAGAGAACTTGTGAAGAATAATCATTTAATATTAAATCAAATAATAAAACATTTATACTTGGATGTACATATTTGAATGAGCTTGAGAATTAGTGGACTTCTAACAAATCAAACGTATGGACCTTTTTGAATCATTTGAGAGCAATGTCCTGAGAACCCCCCAAGCGGTTCTCTAGTGACTAAGCCTGGTCTTATTTTCTCTACACCTTTTCCCACTTTCCCAGAAGCATTTTTAAATGGTGTGCTGTTTTCTACATTTAAATTATCAAATTACCTCAGAATTTTACAATAAAGCAAGAAAAAGACCATTAACTAATCACAGCAGTAACAGGTGCACAGGCTGTTTTAACATCCCCTACATTCCTTGCACCCAGAAACTTTTGCTTGTTCTGCACTCACGTTTTTCCCCAATTCACACCATGAAAGACTGGCTTGGTCTCATTTATTTGGATGTGTATTAGAGGTTTGTGTATCTTAAAAGAGAAGCTATCTCTGTACTCCCAAACCAAAACATGGTAAGAAATCAGTCCCTTTTTCTCTCAATTATTTGGTCTAGAAACCAAATGTGGCCTCCAAGTAAACTTGAGCATTTGTAGAAACTCAATATGGATAATTTAACAAAGGGAAATCATCCAGCTTTTCTCATAACTATGCAGGTCCAACCATAAATTATATGGTTCCTCTGGGCCTTAAGCCTTGAGTGATTGACATCAGACTTTTCTCCGGGGGGAAAAAAAAGTGCAGTATGGGATTGTACATGGCACAGTCAAGAAATAATTAGTCAAAAAATTTAGAAGAGAGGGCATTTATGGAGATAAATTGGGGGAGTCAGGATGGGACTAGACCATGGAGAAAGCTAAAGATCAGAATACAAAAGCTGCATGTTTATTCCACAAGCAGTAGGATATTATTGATAATTTGTTGACTCCAACCGCTATCAATAACCCTTGAACCCCCTGGACCAGAATAAGACAATACTTCAGGTAATACAGGAAACACAACGAAGGGGAGTACAGTCCACTCCTGAACCATACAACTGCCCTCCCCAAATCTTGGAAAGAGTAAAATGTGGACATGGAGACTTTCAATAAGGTTTGAATACAGGAGAGGCAAAAGGTAAGACCTCATAGTTTGATCCTGATGTTTCCTGCTTGGATATCACTGATTTTTCAGAAATCATGACCTGTAGATTCTAAGACTTACAAGATGCTTCTGGATATTTACAAAGCATTGAAGTCTCAACCACGTAACATGTCAGAAAGTTAAAATGACAAAATAATTAGGTAAGCAGGGATAGAGGAGGAAAAAAGCTTTAAAATCTGCAGTAGAAGAATGGCCTCAGAGAACTCCTTTTCATTTTATTTTATTATTTCTTCCTTTTTATTTTATATGTTTAATTCTATTAAAAAAATTCATTCACTCAGTAGATATTCTTTGAATGCTTACTGTGGGCCATGGGAAGGCTACCAGAGCACAGGATCGAGTGACAGCTGCCGCTAAGCCCACACTCTGCCATTTTCTGGTCATGGAACTTTGGCAAATTGTGTGAGCTCTGTGGCCCTCAGTTGTCTTTTCTGTAAAATGGCAGAAATGATATCCATCTCCTAGTCTGTTATGAGAATTTTGTTTATAAACCAGTTCCAGTACCATATGATTTCACTCATATGTGGAATCTAATGAACAAACCAAACTAACAAGCAAAACTAATGACAGACTCATAGACAGAGAGCAAGCTCACAGCTTGGGGGTGGAGGGTGGTGCTGGGAGAGGAATTGTGCCAAAAAGAAAAAAAGAGAAAGAACTCGTGGACACAGAGAACAGTGCAGTCACTGCAGGCGGGGGCAGGTGGGTGGAGCTGCAAGAGGGTATAGGGGGGCATAAATGGTAATGGAAAAAAATGCCTATAATAAGTGAGCAATTGAAGGAGGCTTAAAATTGTCAAAGTTTCATTTTTCTGTATCATTAAAAATATTATAAGATTTACCACTGTATGATAGGTCATTAGCTATTCCCTAGTTATAATTTCAGCAATTACAGTAAGCTCTGCCTATAGAAGTAGCTTCAGTTAGAAGTTAAATGCCTCCATTTAATCTTTAAATTTCTATAAGAAGTATAAATTATAACTTATTAGTCATTTAGGGATGGTCAAGTCAATTTCCATTGATTTGATGTCTCTGATTCTTTTCTAACTTGAAAAGAAAATAACAAATTGAAAGCTATTTATTTGTTTCACATGATTCTATGCAATCACTTGGAATGTATGCCTTCTACCTTCTCAAGCATTTAAAAATTCTTTCAAGCAATCATGAAATATAAAATAACTTATCTTGCTCTTTCCATTCTGCTATGAGTTTAATTCTTTGGGACTCAGTTATTCAAGCTTTCATAAATGATCATTATGATTCTATTACATTGGCAACTCGGCTAAAATTTCCTACAACTAAACATGGAAAAAAAACATTTTAATACTTAGATCTCTTTAGACAGATATAATACAATTGATAAAACTTCCAAAATTAGCTGAATCCCTAATACTCATTAATAAGCCTATCGTCTTTGATAGTATTGTGTTAATATTTCTACTGAATAAAAAGCTTTGTGCAAGTTGGAAAAATACGTGACAGTGACATTTTCAGGTGTCATTTCTTACCTACAGAAAAATAACAAAAAAGCACATCAGAGACATTATAGTCTAGTTTCAAGAGCTGTTTTTGTCTGGAAATGAAAGAAAATCTACCATATTTACCTATAGTTGACATGTCTCCATCAGTTAGAAAGGAGGGCAAAGGTACTAGCAAAATGTGATTTCAATCAGTAGGTTGAGGCATCCAACAAAAATGTTTGACCTTATAATGTCTCCTTCCAAGGATGCTGTGCAAGCAAGTTTTGTGGGTTTTTTCCCGCAAAAGACAAAAACAGTCACTGTTCAAAACCAGCATGGCTAGGTTTAAAATATCAGCAACATCTGTGAATTTCTCTACAAACCCATCAGCAGGAACAGTCGGTAATTTAACAACCAAATAAGCAAAGTAAATGACTCTACAGAGAACTCTTTTATACAGGATGGGCTATGGCGGTTGATGCAATCAAATTACTTAGGCTCTCCCGCTGAGCTTGCAGTTCTCAAAATACAGTGCCAGCTACTGTCACTGCTGCTATCGCCAACTAAGTCTGAATGTCCTCTACTTCTGAACACCCATCTGCTCCTCCATTCAAATAAGATGTCTCCATGTTTTCCAAATACATTAGGAACTTTCTCAGATTCTTATCTTTGCTCATGCTATTACCTCTCCCTGAAACGACTTGTGTTTACTACCCCCCTGGAGAAAGCCTACTCATTCTTCCAGATCCTTTTCATAACATTATCTCCCCTTGGAAGGCTTTCTAGACACCCTGCCTCCCAGAGACACCCTATGGAACACTTAGTAATTTATCTTCTTCTCCTACTAATTCATTCCCATGATCCTCTTCTTGACCTTGTCATTATAAATAACTAAAGCTTTCCATTCCTTGACCATAATCATCTGTCTTTCTAGATCATACTTTCTAGTATTCTTGCTCCAACAATCCTTTTAAACACCCTTCAACATAGGACCTTCAATGTATCTCTTATACCACCTTTTTCACTCTCCCTCTTCTTCTCACATTGTCGCTTCTTTCCTTGCCACGCTTAAATTTCTCAGTAAATTTCACTATATGCCCTTTCTTACGTAAACTCTTAGCCCCTTTATGCATGTTTTGCTATATGGAATTCATTTGGCTAAACTTCAACCCTGGATGTGGGAAGCAGTGGATTTTGCATATATTCTGAAGAAATATGAGATGCAAGAGAAAAAGTTAAGTATGATTCCATGATTGTGGCCTGAGGAATGCAAGAACAGAGTTGACAGTTTCAGTATTGGAGAAGTCTGGGAAAAAAGCAAACACAGGGAAGCAGTATCTGAAATTTAGTTATGGACAGGTATATTTTAGGTGCCCAGTTAACATGTTAGTGGGTGTGTTGACTATTTAATTATTTAACTCTGAAGTTCAAGGGAAGATCTTAGATGGAAAAATAAATTTAGGACTCATTAGTAGGTAGATGGTTTAAAAACAAACACAAGACTAGAAGAAATCCCTCAGGGATGAATGAGTTAGAAGTTATCCAAGGACTCCAGAGAATAATGCTAGGGCACCCCAACATTTTAGGGCTGGTGGAGTGGGAAAAGGTACTTAAAAGCAAGTAGTTAGAGAAAAGAAGATATAATCCAATGGGTTTGGTGTTCTGATATCCAAATGAAGAAATATTACAAGAATAAGAAAGTGATCAGGTGTGTCAAAGATTGATGATCCATCAAACGTTCATTAGGTTATTTTATGGTAACGAGAAATCTCACAATTTCAGGGGCTTACATCAACAAAAGTTTATTTCTGTTTTATGTTACATAGTCTCTCTAAGCCCACTATAGCTCTACTCTGGATATTGGTTTAATTTCAGTATCTGTACTGAAGGAACATCCCCCATCAAGGAAATACCATTCTAATGGCAAAGGGTAAAAACAAACAAACAAACAAATGAAATGATACACTTAAACTTGTGCTTTAAACCAAATTCCTGATACTGCTCCCCTCTCTTCACTTAGTTAAGTAGCCATACCTAACTTTAAAAGAGTCCAGGAAAGGTAGCCTAGCTATGTGCCCCAAAAGAGAGGAAGATTTTGATGAATAATCTTCAGCCTCTGGAGAATGATGGCAACAAAATTGCAGAATTGAAATTTTCTACTATCTTCCCTAGTCCCTTCCCTAAGAACATCAATTTTGGCAGTCACCCACTGAAAAGAATGGACATTTACAAGTCTAACAGAGAAGTTAGAACTTTTGGAGCAAAACAACCTGAGACTAGACACAATGAAGAGGGTAAGAGGAACAGTTTCACTTTACCTGTGTCATTTCTTCCCCAAATGACAGAGCTCAGTGATGAGAGAGACCTTCACAGTGCAAAATTTCTCCCATAGGAGGAAGCAACAACCTGTGAGTGAGCACCCAGCTTCCCCATAGTGTGGGGTGCTGCCAAAGGGACCCACTTCTTTCTCACCCCATCCAGAATACTGAGGTGAGCTGTATGACTGTGTGGTGGGAAGAGGCAGAGGAAACAGCAGCCAGGGCTCCAAATATATCAAAGGAATGTGGGTTCTACTAACCACTTCATGCCCCAAATAGTTAATGTAATCTTGAGCAAGAAGAGCAAAGTTGAAGACATCACAGTTCCTAATTCCAAACTATATTTCAAAGCTATAGTAATCGAAACACTATGGTATTGACATAAAAAAAGACACTTAGATCTATAGGACAGAATAGAGAGCCCAAGAATAAAACTATGCATACCTGGTCAATTAATTTTCAACAATAATGAGAAAGTAGAGCCTCATAAATAAATGGTGGTGGAAAAACTAGATATCCCCATGTAAAAGAATGAAACTGGACTCTTAGCTCACACTATTCATAAAAATCAATTCAAAATGGAATAAAGAGTTAAATGTAAGACCTACAATAAAACTCCTTGGAGAATATATGGGTGTAAGCTCCTTGACATTGGCCTTGGCTATGATTTTTTTTACTTGACACCAAAAGCAAAGGCAAAAACACAAACAAGTAGGACTATATCAAACCAAAAAGTTTCTGCACAGCAAAGGAAACCATCAACAAAATGAAAGGCAAACTACGGAATGGGAGAAAATATTTGCAAGCCACACATATAAGGGATTAATATCCAAAATATATAAAGAACTTGTTTACAACTCAGTATTAAAAAGGGTAAAATAAAATAGGCAAAGGACTACATTTTTCCAAAGAAGACATATAAGTGTCCAACTAGTACATGAAAGGATGCTAAACATTACTAATCAGCAGGGATAAAAATCAAAACCTCAATGAGGCATTACCTCGCACCTGGTAAGATGTCTATTATCAAAAGGATAGAGATAACAAATATTAACAAAGATGTGGAGAAAGGGAACTCTTGTACACTGTTGGTGGCAATGTGGACCGGTACAGCCATTATGAAAAACATTATGAAGGTGTCTCAAGAAATTAAAAATAGAACTACCACATGATCCAGCAATTTCACTTCTGACTATACAGGAAGGGGCAAAAATAGGTTTACAGTTGTGAGTTTATGAAACATTTTATTCTTGAATTATTATTATTGTATTATGTTCCATATGAACAACTGTAAACCTACTTTTGCTTCACCCTGTATATATCCAAAGAAAGCAAAATCACTAACTAGAAAAGATATCTGTTCTCCCACATTCATTGCAGCATTATTCAAAATAGCCGAGATATGGGAACAACCTAAGTGTCCGTTGAATGAATGGATTTTTCAAATGTGGTATATATCCATAGTGAAATATTATTCAGTTTTAGAAAGCTGCCATCTGTGACAACATAGGTGAAACTGGAGGGCATTATGCTAAGTGAAATAAGTCAGACAAAGAAAGACAAAAATGATATAATTTCACTTATATGTGGAATCTCTTTTGAAAAAAAGGAAAGTCAAACTCATAGAAACAGAGAGTAGAAAACTGCTTGCCAGGTGCTGGGGGTGGGGGAAGGGCAAGAGGTTGGTCAAAGATACAAATGTTCAGTTATAAGTTCTGAGGTTCTAATGTACAGCATAGTGACTATAGTTAAAAATACTGTATTGTACATTTGAAATTTGCTAAGAGAGTAAATCTTAAGCATTCACAGAAAAAAAAACATAACTATGTGAGGTAACAGATGTATTAATTAACTTTATTATGGGAATCCTTTTACAGTGTGAATGTACTCAATACATCAAATGATCACATTGTACTCTCTAAATTTATGACAATTTTATTTATCAGTAATACCTAAATAAAGCTGGAAAAAGTAATTATTTTCTGTCCCATCTACCTTTTAATTATTTTAATAACTTTTTAGCTAAAATTTATTTACTGCTACTTTAAAATCCATTAATTTTTATATATGAATTTGTGTATAATAATCTTCTAAACTCTCAGCCTTATAATTTATTTATAGATTCTTTTTAGTTTTCTAAGTATACAATCATCTCATCTGTAAATAATTACAGATATATTTTCTGTATCTAATCCTTTCTGGTTTATTTATTTCCTGATTTTACCCTGCTGGCTAGAAATAATGTTGAAATGTGGTGAGAGGAAACATTCCTCCTTATTCCTCGTGTCAAGGGAGTAAGTTTTCAGACTTCCAGTCAAGATGGCATTGGCAGACATGGCTCGCCTCTTTGCACAACCACATTAAAATTACAACTAAAATATAAAACAACCATCAAACAGAATGGACAGAAATCACATTGAATAGAAGTCTGACAACTGTAGAATTAAAGAAACCACATCCATTTAGACGAAGCCAGAGTCCGCAAGCAGGTACCATAGCTGAGACTCCATCAAACTGGCTAACACTGTTTGACCAGCCTTGGAGATCCCCAGAGGCTTTGTCCCACCTAACTTACAGGCACACCCAAGCTTTTCCACATGAATGGCAGGTCTTGGCTGATACTGCACAACTTCCTAAATTCTATCAAAAAAACAACAGCTGGCCTCAGTGAGCCCCAGGTCCAGGACTAGCAGCAGCCAGCCTAAATTCACAGTTTGTCTTTGCCTGGGAATCTCCAAGTCCAGCACAAGTAGCAGCCGTCTCAGATTTCTTTATAGCTCAGGCAGGGTGTCACCAGGAAAAACGCAAGTGAGGTCTGACCTCAGCCAGCACCGCACAGGAAACCTCAGAGCCAGCGCACCCAGTGGACAGCTACAGACCACGTCGGAACACCACCACCCTGCCCCTACACAGCTGATCCTCCACAGAGGGTGGAGGTTGGTGGTCAGTGGTCACAGCCAGTCCTTGCAGCTGACTGGCCCGGGTAAATCCCTCCCATTGACCTCCCAACAGCAACCAAGTCTTAACTACAAGAGGATGGTGTACTCAGCCCACACAAAGGGCACACTTTGAGTAACTAGCTTTGGTAATGATAGGGGAGGCCATGCCACTGGACCCTACAGGACACCTACTACACTCAGGGAAAGCAGAGATCTACAGCCAAGATGGCTCTACCCAGCAAAGTGATCATTTAGAATTGAAGGGCAGACAAAAAGCTTCCCAGACAAGGAAAAATTAAAGGAGTTCATCTTCACCAAACCATTATTATATGAAATATTCAAGGGACTTATTTAGGAAGTGACTTATAAATAAGAAGATCAAAGCTATGAATAATAAAACAACAATAAATACATGTCTATCAACAACTGAATCTAAAAAACAAACGAAACAAACAAGAACAGAGACAGAATCCTAGATATGGAAAGTGTTTTGATGGGTGACAGATGTGAGAGGACAGTATGGGGGAACAGATGAAAAGGTGATGGGATTAAGTACAAATAGGTAGTTACAAAATAGCCATGGAACTTTGAAGTACAGTATAGGAAATGGAGTAGCCAAAGAACTTATACATGTCACCCATGGCCAAGAACAAGGTGTCAGGATGGCCTGAGGGAGTGAGGGGTGCTGGGTGGAGGGGGGAAGAAGAGGAAAATCAGGATACCTGTAATAGCATAATCAATAAAATATAATTTTTTTTAAAGGGGAGAAAGTTTTCAATGTTTGGCCATTAGGCTGACTCTAGTTTGCTTTTCTTTTTTTTTTTAAGATACTCTTTATCAAATTAAAGAAGAATTCTTCCAAACTAAGAGTTTTAACATGGATGGATGTCAAATTATATCAAATGTTTTTTATGCATTTCTTAAAATGAGGGTCATTTTTCTCTTCTAATCAGTTATTGTGTTAAATTACATTGATTGACTTTCCAATGCTGCCCTCGATTAAACAAATAAATCATCATTGGTTATCATTTTAAATATTACTAGAGTTTTTGCTCATAATTTGCACCTATGAGAATGTTTACACTTTAATTTTCTGTAGGTCTTCTCAGAATGACAGATGAAATGAAAATGTGTCAAGAGAAAATTATCAATTACAAAATTATAAAATATTATAAATCCTTAAAAAAAGAAAATCCTGCCATATGTGACAACATGAATAAACCTGGAGGACATTGTGCTAATTGAAAAAAGCCAGTCAAAGAACAAATACTTTTTTATATATGGAATCTAAAGTAGTCAGACTCATAGAAACAGGGTAAAATAGTTGTTGCAAGGAATTGGTGGTAGGGGGAGCAGAAAACAGGGAGTTTCTGCTCAACTTAATACTTCAATTACACAAGATAAATAAGTTCTAGAAATGTGCTGTACAACATTGTGCCTGTAGTTAATAATACTGTATTTGGACTTAAAAATTTGTTGTAAGAATAGATTTCATGTTAAGTGCTTCTACCACAATAAAAATTTTTAAAAATAAAAAGTGATACTAGCTTCCTAAAATACACTGGGATAATGTCTCCTTTTTTTTTTTTCTGGTTAAGAATAGGTATAAGACTAATTACTTTATTAATTTTGTTTAACAAATGCATTAAGGTATAATTTAGTTGCAGTAAAATTCTATATTTTCATTGTACAAGTCAATGACTTTTGCCCAATGTACATCATGTAACCATCACCCATTCAAGATATGGAGCTTTTCCATCTCTCCAGAAAGGTCTTTGCAGCTCTTTGCAGTCCATCTCCATCCCCAGTTCCTGCTCCAGAAAATCACTAATTTCTACCACCATAGATAAGGTTTGCCTGCTCTAGCACTTCAAATAAATGGAGTCATACTGTATGCACTCTTCTTCAGTGTTTGATTTCTTCCATTCAGTGTAGTAATAAAAGGGTCCTTCCTGAGACTAGCTATGCGCAGGAGGCATTTGTGGTGGCAGCACCAAAGCTATGCTCTAAGCTAGCAGGAATTATCCCTACCGTTAAAGTCTCGCAGGAGTCAGTTCTTTATTTTTTATTTTATTTTTTGTTGAATTTATTGGGGTGCCATTGGCTAATAAAATAACATATGTTTCAGTTGCACAATTGTATAAGATGTCATCTGTATTTTGGATTGTGTGTTCACCACCCCAAATCATCTCCTTCCATCACCATTCATCCCTGCTTTTTCCAATTCTACCTCCCTCCACTCCCTTTCTCTTTGGTAATCACCATACTGTTGTCAGTGTCTATGAGTTTCCTTCTTTTTTGCTTAATCCCTTCACCTTCACACAGCCTCCCAAGACCTATCCCCTCTGACAGTTGTCAGCCTGTTATCTGTATCTACAAGTCTGTTTCTACTTTGTTTCCTAGTTTATTTTGTTAATCAGATTCCACATATGAATAAAATTTTATGATACTTGTCTTCCTCTGACTGGCTTATCTCAATGAGCATAATACTCTCCAAATCCATCCATGCTGTCACAAAAGGTGAGGTTTCCTTTTTTTTTTTTTTTTTTTTTTTAACAGAGTAGCAATCCATGTGTAAATGTACCATACCTTCTTTACGCACTCACATACTGATGGACACGGGCTGCTTCCAAATCTTGGCTATTGTAAAAAACACTGCAATGAACATAGAGGTACATATATTCTTTTGAATTAGTGTTTCAGGTTTCTTTGGATATCATTATGGAAGTGGAATCATTGAGTCATAAGACAATTTCATTTTTAATTTTTTGAGGTAACTCCATACTGCTTTCCACAGTGGCTGCACCAGTCTGCATTCCCACCAACAGGGCCTGAGGGTTCCCTTTTCTCCACATCCTCGACAACACTTGTTTGTGACTTTATTTTTCTTATCTTTATTGTATTTTTTCCATTACCATTTAATCCTCTTATACCATGCTCCCTCCAGTGATCAACACACTGTTGTCTATGTCCATGAGTCCTTCCTTTTTGATTAATCCCTCCACCCCCTAACCTCCCCTGCAACTAGCTGTCATCTGTGCTCCATCTATGAGTCTGTCTCTGTTTTACTTGTTATTCAGTTAAGTTATTGATGATAGCCATTCTGACAGGTGTGAGGTGATAACTCATTGTGGTTCTAATTTGTGTTTCTCTGATAATTAGCGAATTCAAGCATCTTTCCATATGTCTGCTGGCCATTTGTATATCCTCTTTGGAAAAATGCCTACTGAGGTCCCCGGATCATTTTTTAATTGGATTGTCTGGGATTTTAGTGTGTGTGTGTGTGTTGAGTTTTTAAGTTCTTTATAAATTTTGGATATTAACCTCTTATCAGATGTATTGGCGAATATATTCTACCATTCAGTGTGTTGTTTTTTCCTTTTGTTGATGGTTTCCTTCACTGCACAAAATCTTTTTAGTTTGATGTAGTCTCATTTGTTTGTTTTTTCTTTTGCTTCCCTTGCCTGAGTAAATATATCAGAAAAATATTGGTAAAAGAAATGTCCAAAATTATATTGCCTATGTTTTCTTCTAAGATTTTTATAGATTCGAAGCTAACATTTAAGTCTTAAATTCATTTTGAATTTATTCTGGTTTAAGGTTTAAAAAAGCTGTCTGTTTTCATTTTTTGCATGTATCTGTCCAATTTCCCCAATACCGTTTATTGAATAGACTATCTTTACTCCATGATATGTTCTTGCCTCCTTTGTTAATTGACCATAAAGGCATGGGTATTTCTAGGCTATTCTGTTCCATTGCTGTCTACATCTGTTTTTATGCCAGAACTATGCTATTTTGATTACTATGGCCTTGTAGAATAGTTTGATATTAGATATTGAAATTTCTCCAACTTTGTTCTTCTTTCTCAAGATTGTCATGGCTATTCGGAATATTTGTGGTTCCATATAAATTTTTGGAATATTTGTTTTAATTCTGGGAAACAAAACATTGCTATCTTAATAAGAATAGCATTAAATCTACAAACTGATTTAGGTAGTATTAGATATTTTAATGACGTTAATTCTTCCTAACCATGAACACAGTATATTCTTTGACTGATTTATATTATCTTTTTCTTTCTTCAGTGTCTTCTAATTTTTGAAGTAAAGGTCTTTTACATCCTTGGTTAAATTTATTCCTTATTTTTTTCTTGATTAAATTGTAAATGGTATTGTTTTCTTATTTTCCCTTTCTCATAGTTCATTTGTGACATATAAATGCAACTCATTTCTGTGTAATTATTTTGTACCCTGCTACTTTACTGGAATTCATTTGTCAGTTCTAGTAGTTTTTCACAGAATCTTTAGGGTTCTCTGTATGATGTGTCCTGTCATCTGCAAATATGCAAAAGAGCTTTACTTATTCCTTTCCAACTGGGATTGCCTTTTATTTTTTCTTCTTGTCTGATTTCTGTGGCTAGGACTTCAAGAGCTATGTTAGGTAACAGTGGTGAAAGCAAACACTCAGTCTTGTACTTGATCTTACAGGAGATGCTTTCATTAATAGTTTTTGCCCACTGAGCATTATGTTGACTGTGAGTTTGCAATATATGGCTTTTATTACATTGAGATATGTTCCCTCTACTACCACTTTGCTGAGTTTTGTCTAATGGCTGCTGGATTTCATCAAATGCTTTTTCTACATCTATTGATATGGTTGTGTGATTTTTATCCTCCATTTTATGTGGTATATCACATTTATTGATTATGGATATTGTACCAACCTTGCATCCCAGAAATAAATCCCACACGATCATGGTGTATGATCTTTTTGAGGCATTGCAGGATTCAGTTTGCTAATATTTGTTTGAGGATTTTTTAATCTATTGTTCATCAGCAATATTGGCCTATAATTTTCTTTGTTTGGAGTGTCTTTATTTGGAATTAAGATAATGCTGACCTTGTAAAATGAGCTTGGGAGTATTCTGTCCTCTTGAATTTTTTGGAATAGTTTGAGAAGAAGAGGTGTTAGTTCTTTGAAAGTTCAGTAAAAATTTACCTGTGAAACCATCCAATCCAGGACTTTTGTTTGTTGGAATTTTATTCATCACTGTTTCAATTTCATTAGTTTTAATTTGTCTATTCAGATTTCCTGATTCATCTTGATTCAGTTTTGAAACATTGTATGTTTCTATGAACTAATCTATTTCATCCAGATTGTCCAATTTGTTGGCATATAATTGTTCATAATATTTTCTTATAACCCTTTGTATTTCTTTGGTATCATTGTTACTTGTCCTCTTTGATTTCTGATTTTATTTAATTGAGTCCTCCCGCATTTTTTTCTTCATGAGTCTTGTTAAAGATTGGTCAGTATAATTGATTTTTTCCAAAGTACCAACTCTGGTTTCATTGACCTTTTGTATTGTATTTTTAGACTTTATTTAATTTATTTTGGTTCTGATCTTTATTACTTTCTTCCTTCTCTTCACTTTGGGCTCTGTTGTTTGTTTTTTCTTCTAGTTCTTTTAAACATAAAGATAGATTCTTTATTTGGCATTTTTCTTGTTACTTGAGGTAAACCTATAATGCTATGAAATATTCCTCTTAGGATTGCTCTTGATAGGTCCCATAGATTTTGGAGTGTTCTGTCCTCATTTTCATTTGTTTCAAGGTACCTTTTGATTTCTTCCTTGATCTCATTGTTGACCCATTCATTGTTCAGTAACATGTTATTTAGCCTTATGTCTTTGTATGTGTTTCAATTTTTTTATTGGTATTGGCTCTGTTTATATACCATTATGATCAGAGAAAATGCTTGATATAATTTTAATAATCTGAAATGTATTGAAATTTGTTTGTGTCCTAACATGTGGTCCATCATAGAAACTGTTCCATGTGCACTTGAGAAAATGTATATTGTGCTGCTTTGTGGTGAAATTCTCTCAAGATGTCAGTTAAGTCCGTCTCTTCTAGTGTGTTATTTAAGGCTATCATCTCCTTGTTGATTTTCTGTCTGGAAGACCTAACCATTTATGTCAATGAGTGGTAAAATCTCCTACTCTGACTGTATTTCTATAAATCTCTACATTCATATCCATCAGGATTTGCTTTATATATGTATGTGCTCCTATGTGCGTGCACAAGTATTTTACAAGGGTTATATCCTCTTATTGGATTGCTCTCTTTATCATTATGTAATGTTCTTTTTTGTCTCTAATTATAGCCTTTGTTTTAAAGTCTATTTTGTCTGGTACAAGTATTGCTATCCCAGCTTTTTTTCATTTGCATTTGCATAAAATGTCTTTTTCCACTCCTTTACTTTTAGTTTGTGTGTATCTTTCGATCTGAAGTCAGTCTCTTATAGACAGCATATATGTTGGTCTTGTTCTCTTAACCATTCAGCTACCTTATGTGTTTTGATTGAAGCATTTAAGTAATTTAAATTTAAAGTGATTATTGATAGATACATGTTTATTGTCATTTTATTCTTTTAACTATGTTCCTCTGATTTTTTTCTTCTTTTTCTTAAAGAAAACCCTTTAACATTTCTTGTAATACAAGTTTGGTGGTAACAAACTCCTTTGGCTTTTTCTTGTCTTCCAAGCTCTTTATTTCTCCTTCAATTTAAAATGATAGCCTTGCTATGTAGTCTTGATTTTAGGTCCTTGCTTTTCATCATTTTGAGTATTTCATACCACTCCTTTCTGGCCAGAAACAGTTCTGTTCAGAAATCAGCTGACAGTTATATGGAGCTCCCTTGTAGGTAACTAACTGTCTTTCTCTTGCTGCTTTTAAAATCCTCTCCTTGTCTTTAATCTTTGCAATGTTAATTATGATGTGTCTTGGTTTGGGTCTCTTTGGCTTCATCTTGTTTGGGGCTCTTTGTGTTTCCTGGTCTTATGTGTCTTTTTCCTTTACCAGGATAGGGAATTTTTCAGTCATTATTTCTTTAAACAGATTATCGATCTCTTCCTCTCTCTCTTCTCCTTCTAGTACCCTTAAGGTGAGAGTGTTGTTACATTTCATGTTGTCCTAAAGGTCCCTTAAACTATCTTCATTTTTCAATTCTTGTTTTTTGTTTTTTGTTTTTGCTGCTCTAATTGGGTGTTTTCTGCTACCTTGTCTTCCAGATCACTGATTCAATTCTCTTATTCATCCAACCTACAGTTTATTCCTTCTAGTGTATTCTTCATTTCAGAAGTTGAATTTTTCATTTCTGACTGGTTCTGTTCTACAGTTTCTATGTCCTTTTTAATGTTGTTGTAGTTCTTACTCTGTTCCTTGAGCATTCTTGTAACCATTTTTTTTTTAACTCTATATTTGATAAGTTGTTTGCCTCCATTTCATTTTGCTCTTTTTCTGGAGACTTCTCTTGTTCTTTTATTTGGGGCATGTTTCTCTGTCTCCTCATTTTGGCTCCCTCTTTAAGCTTGTTTCTATGTACTAGATAGATCTTTCATGAACCCAAGTCTTGGTAGTGTGGCCTTATGTAGTAGGTGTTCTGTGGGGACAAGAGGTGCAGTCTCCTTGAGCACCTGAGCTGGGTGCTCCAAAAATGACCCATGTGTGGGTTATTTAGGTCCCCCTGTTGCAAATATGTCTTAATTCCTATTGGCTCATTCTTTTGTGGAATTGAACCTCAGTCTGGCTGACTATGAGATTCAGCCCTGACCATGGCATGCAAGCGGCTGTGTAGGTGCTGACTACATGAAGCAGAATTCACTTCAGCAGGGTCTGATGCCTGCTGAGATCTTCTTTTGGATATTCTACTTGTGAAGCTTATTAGATCCTTCTCTGCTGTTGTCTGAAGGTGGCCATTGACTTTATTGGGCCTGGGGCCTTTTGGGAAGGCCTCTTGTGCAGGTCAACGTCAGACAGTGCCTGTGACTGGGCCTCAGCAAACTGTTTGAAGCTACAAAGGGATCCACAGTTTGTAGATGCCTCTTCTCGCATGGGTATGTGCTGGAAGGATCAAGCTGTGCACTAAGGCCAGCTTTTACCAGCATTGGGCCCAGGAGCAGTTCAGCAAAAATCCTAAGGCTTTCTGAGATCTGTGTCAACCTGCCTCCTCCTGTCTTGGCCTGGCATCTGCCAGTTAGGCTCAGTTTCTGAAAAAGTCTTTGGTGGTACTCTAGTTGCATGAAGTAGGTTCTCATTGAGCCACCATGTAGGAACAAGTAGTGTTACCAGATTGATACAGTTTCAAACCTGGGGTCAGTACTGAGTCTGAGGTCACCCAGCAAATGTCTTACAGTATACCAAGTCTAGCTGCCACTAGCTGGGTGCTTGCACACCTTTGTTTTGGGGCAGGGTCTCAGGGATTCATCAGGGTAAGGCCAGAAGACTTTACCAGGTCCAAGCATATCTAGGTTTGGCCATATGAAGGGAGGACTTTGTATCAGTCGAGTATGCAAGCGAAGAAATTACCCCCATCCTAGACCCACACAACTCCACCTGTTGAAGATTCTGCCAGGAGCCCAATCCTGGCAGGCTAGTGTTGCCATCATTAGGGATGACAGGGCTAGTAGATATCCTATGATGGGGATGTGTTGGTCAGGCTTGGGGGAAGGTGGAGAGTGTGTCCCCCAACCCAGCATCACATAGTTTAGTCAGTCCCAAATTCTCCCCAGATCTGAGCAGGGCAAAGCCACAAGAGTATGGAGATTGTGGCCATCAGGAGCCCAGAGTATGAGGCTGGAGGATCTTCTGTGAGGAGGAGGCACCAGTCAGGTTCACAGGAATGTGGTAGAAATGGCCCTGCCCCAAAGCCACACAACTCAGTCCTTGATGCCCTCTGAGTCTGTCGAGATCTCTACAGTGCAGCCCAGACAACTGACTCCTTAGCAGGGAGCAAGCTCCGCAGTGTTGGGTGAGATGGAGTCCAGAGTATAAGGGCTATTGCTTTGCCGCAGGCTGATGCCATATGGAGAGGAGTGCTCCACACAAGAATGATAGCGTCTGTGGTATGAAAGAGACTCAGCACAGGGATCCTAACAGCCGCCCCTTTATCTCTCTCCCCATAGCTACAAACCCCAGTCTCTTCTTATGTGACTCTAGTTTGCTTCACCCTCCCTCCACTAGAGCCCAGGGCAAGTGGCTGGAATCAAGATTTTGTGCATTGGTTCTTTAGGAGGATGCCTGTTATCTTGCTAGCAGACAGAATCAGTGCTGATTTTCACAGTCAGATGTTATATAAGTGCCTCTTCTTGGCTCTGGTGCTCTGGGCTGGGGTCCCGGCTTGGAGTTGAGACCCCATACTTCTCAGGGGTAAGCTCCCCAGCTGAGATATCCCTCCAGAATCCCAGCTGCTGCCCACAGGAATAGGGCCAACTTTTATTCTCTGCCCTTCCTACCAGTCTTCCTGTGGCTTCTTCTGTTAATCCTTGGTTATAAGACTTCTCTTCAGCTAGTCTTCATCTGGTTACTCAGGTTGCTTTCTCTACATTTTATTCATAATTCCAGTTTTGTCCTGGGGGAGGTGAGTGTAATAGCCACCTTTGCCACTACTATCCTGAATCCCACAAACACAGAAATCTACCATGAGTCGGTTCTTTAAATGTTACTTCTGCCAGTAAAAGTCTACACACAGACATCCCACCTGCCTGAAACAAGCCTTTGGCAGTGCTTCTTTATATGTCATGGTTTAGATGTAGGTAAGGGTTCATTGTTATTGTTGCTTTTAGGTAATTTTGATAGGAGAAAAAAAGCAGGGCTATTTTTACTCTGCCATTTTAACACTGGAAGTCTAAACCTTAAGGGTCTTCAGTTAGAGTTTGCTGTTCTTTCTGCCTGCAAAGCTCTACAGCTCCCTTCCTTCTCACCAGCTATACCAAAGGTTGACACATTCCTCATTCAGGTCTTATTTAAATGTCACTCCCTCACGGAGGCTTCCCCACAGCACTCTGACACCCTATCTCTATCACATCACTCTGCAGCCTCTTCTCCATAGCATTCATTGCTATAGGAAATAATCTTGTTCCCCTTAGTTGTTTACTTGATTGCGATCTCCTTCCTTACCAGACTGTAAATAAGCAGTCCTGGAAATAGTTTCTGACACAAGTCTTTAATAAATATTTGTGAATGACTGTACTAAAAACATTATTAATTGAATTTCTCATTTATAAATCAATCTCCAACAAGCCTCTTTAACATAAATTGGTCTCTCAGCTATATCTCCTCGAGAAAGAGAAACAGAAGAAAAAAAATGCATGGAACTTCATCAAACTACAAAAGTTTTTGCACAGCAAAGGAAACCATCAATAAGATTAAAAGACAACTTACTGAATGGGAAAACATATTCGCCAATAATAAATCTGATAAAGGGTTCATATCTAAAATTTATAAAGAACTCATACAACTCACCAAAAACAAAAACAAAAACAAAAAAGCAACCAAAACAATCAAATGAAAAAACGAGCAGAGAACCTAAATAGACACTTCTCCAAAAAGGACATACAAACAACCAATAGGCATATAAAAAGATGCTTAATGTCACTGTCAGAGAAATGCAAATTAAAACCACCATTAAAGCCTTGACTGATGTGGCTCAGTGGTTTGATTGTCATTCTACAAACCAAAAGGTCACAAGTTTGATTCCTAGTCAGGCTATATGCCTGAGTTATGAGCCAGGTCCCCAGTTGGGGGCTTGCAAGAGGTAAATTCTCAATGTTTCTCTTGCACATGGGTGTTTCTCTCCCTCTCTCTCCCTTCATTCCCCTTTCTCTAAAAATAAATAAAATCTTTAAAAACATAATAAAACCACCATTAGATATCACCTCACACCTTTCAGAATTGCTATCATCAATAAATCAACAAACAACAAGTGTTGCCAAGGATGTGGAGAAAAGGGAACCCTTGTGTACTGTTGGTAGGAATTACAGATTAGTGCAACCACTGTGGAAAACAGTATGGAATTAACTCAAAAAAGTAAAAATGGAACTGTCTTATGACTCAGTGATTCCATTTCTGGGTACATACTTGATGAAACCCAAAACACTAATTTGAAAAGATATATGTACCCCTATGTTCATTGCAGCATTATATTTAATAGCCAATAGCATATTACTCAGCCAGAAAAAAATAGCATCTTATCACTTGCAACAACATGGATGGATCTGGAGGGTATTATGCTAAGTGTAATAAGTTAAAGAGAGAAAGACAAATACCATATGGTTTCACTTATATGTGGAATCTAAAGAACAAAATAAGGTAAGAAACAAAACAGAAACAGGCTCATAGATACTGAGAACAAACCAATGATTGTCAGAGGAAAGGGAGATTGGGGGGATGGGTGAAAAAAGTGAAGGAGTTAAGAAGTACAAATTGGCAGTTACTAAATAGTCACAGGGATGTAAAGTACAACATAAGAAATATAGTCAATAATATTGTAATAACTATGTATAGAGCCAGGTGGGTACTTGAATTATTGGTGGTTTACTTTGTAAATTATGTAATCATCTAACCTCTATGTTAAATACCTGAAACTACTGTAAAATAATATTGAATGATGACTTTAATTGAAAAAAAATGTTTAAAGTTTCACAATTAATAGATCTAAAGTTGACCAGAGGCCAGCTAGAACAAGCCTGTTGGTACCTTTAAGACAGCCAGGTGAGCACTCAGAAAGGTTTGGTCATGTGCCTTTAAAAAGCACTCCAGGCCAGCAGAATTCAATCTTCTGGAATTCATTTGGACAGTGCCTTAAATGCCTCATTTGTATCTTCATATTCCTAAGCTTAGTGGGTGTTTCAAACTCCAGCTTTGGTATACACTCCCCTAAGCTACTGATATTTACAGACCTGATGCCATGACCTGGTACTTTTGCCTTCTGGAGAGGTGTGATACTTACCAACTCTGGGGAAAAGAAAATTAGCTTCTCAGGGACTGGTCTTTCTTGATAGATTTCTAGTCTAAATTTTTATTAAATCTTTATTTAATCTGTGATTAAATAAAACCATAAATAGTTGAGGGGACTTCAGTACAGCAGAATATCTAGCCTGAAAAATCACCAGTTTGTCTCTCTGACTCTCTCTTTCAACCCAGACTGTAGCCTGATGAAGACCAAGAAGCACTCTAGACTCAGCAGCACCCTATTTTTAAAATTCTTCCTTGGTGGTTACTTTTCTGGTCAAATCAACCTTTAATTCTAGGAGGTAATATTCTTCTGAACCTATCTCTTAATTAAGATCATGTACATGCAGCAGGCAGAATAGCTCCTCCCAATGACATACATTCCCTATTCCAAGATGTAACTAAGCTTGTAGACCTTAAAATGAGGATATGGTCCTGGATTATCTGGGTGGGCCGAATCTGACCAAAGGAGCCATAAAGACAGAACACTTTTTCTGACTGTAGGTAAGAGATGTGGCAGAAGTGGAGTCAGAGAGACCCCAAGAGAGGGAAGGACTGAACCATGCCTTTGCTGGCAAGAGGCATGATGGGTGCCTCTCTGATGGCAAGAGGGGTGGGGGGCCGTATGCAAGGACTACAGAGTGGCTTCTAGGAGTTGAGGTGGTTCCCATCTGACAGCCAGTATTAAATGGAGACTTCAGTTCTATAGCTTCAAAGAATCGGACTCTGCCCCAACCTGAATGACCCCAGAAGTAGATTCTTCCAGAGCCACCCAGTAGGAGCCCAGTGAGCCAAACCCTGATGTCAGCTTTGTGAAAGCTCAGGCAGGAAAACCAGCCAAGTCAACTCAACTTCTGGCCTACGAACTGTGAGATAATGAGTTTGTTTTAAGCTGCTAAATGTTTGGTAATTTGTTACAGCAGTAATAGAAAATGAATACAACACCCTATTTGAAAATAGTGATCCCTTGACTCGACACTATTGTTAATGAATAAATACCTTCATTGACTTATTACTGATTTTTATTGAAGTCATTTGATTGCAGTTTCCAAAAAAAAAAAAAAATAGATATTCCATTCAAAGTGAAGAATTTGTTCTTTGTTTTTATTTGTGAACATATTAAATACTTCTTATGATATAAAAGACTAATTAAATCCAGTTATTCAAGATCTAATGTACAACAATTTGACTAGAGTTAACAATATTGTATTATATACACATATCAAATCATGTTATAGATCTTAAATATATACAATTTTTAATTGTCAACTATACCTAAATAAAATTGGAGAAAAATAAATAAAAAATAAAGCACTTGATCTTTGTTTTTACTTGTAAATGTATTAACTACTTCATATGATACATAGACATCATCTGCAGCTATTCAATGCTTTTAGATAAACATATAAGTGAATGTATGTCATATGTATATATGTAAGTGTATTGCAATTATCTACCTTTACTAAATTCATCTATTTAACAAACATTGTTTGAAGAATTACTATGGGCCAAGTTGTTGGGGATCCAATAGAAAATACAACAGAAAACATGGAGTGTATGTTCCAGAAAGGAGAAACAAACTGGGAAGAGGAGTGAGGAGGGGCGCCGAGAGGGGAGACGCATAGGGAAGGGTGCCTGGATGGAATCTAGGGAGGTGCAATTTTAAATAGAGTGACCAGGGATGAGAAATTGATGTGCAGGCTGAGAACCAAAGGTGGTCTTGTGCCGATGTGAGGCTGAGGTTTGTATGGTGGGTTCAGGAGCGGGATGAGGTCAGTGCGGCTGGATCTGGTGAGGAAGGTGATTCGGAGGGGTGTCTGGGGAGCAGGGCTGGAGCACATCCTCAGTCAGAAGGGAGCCCCTGCAGGGCTGGGGCAGGGACGCGGCACATGTGACAGGAGGGCAAGCTGCAGTGGAGCAAGAGCGGAAGTGGGAGCACCAGTCACACGGATACAAATGCATATTTCGCCATACACATCTGTGCTTGTGTATAAACACGTAGACACTGATAACATCTCTGTGGCAGATAAGAGCTTGACAGAGATAGAAGAGCTCACTCTGCTTTTTTGTTATACGTATGTTGCTGTTCCCTCTAAAACTAAACCCGCATGTGAAAAGCACAGGTATCTGTTCTTCCTGATGCACTGAAGAGCTTCGCCTATTCGCCATATTCTTATTTGATGGTGATCAGTAAGACAACCAGAAGAAAAAAATTAAACTACTTTGTAATTATCCTTCCCCTTGTGTGTTTTTCTCTGGCAGCTTGGGCAGATGGCTTCCTGAACCAATGCAAGAAATTTAGTTGAGTGGTTTTCCCTAGGTAACCCAACCATCTGAAAGAGAACCTCCAAAGTTAAAATAGTAGTGTCTTGTGAAAAGAGAACTTACATAAAACTATTTCCATGTCTCTCAGTTTTAGATGGTTACATTTCAGAAAATTCAAAGGATGTTCTGTTTCTTGCAGTTCCTTCTGATTCACTGTAACATTCAGACATGTGCTCATATCATGAATTCAGTTGGTGCTCTCTAAATATTTATTGAAGAATTAATTAATTTTGATAGGAATAAACTCAACAGATCACAGTGGATGACAGAACCTTGAAAATAACAGTGAAGGTGAAATGTTAGCTATTTTTAGCAGGCCAATTGCTTCAAGATGGGATCTGACAAGGGACACTTAGAGCTACTTGGGAAATGGGAAGAGTCACCCAGGAAGACATTTTCTCCAAATTTCCCAGAATTTGAATTAAAAGAAGAAAAGAGTGGCTGCTTAAAAACATACTGGAGTATTGAAAATGTCGAAGACACAAGCCTCCGTGGTTGTGCAACCACAACTCTATCCTAATTGTCACAACAGATACAGTTAGGCCCTATTTTCCAACACCTTTTGAAACTTGCAACAATTGACAGTATTCTTCTCAAGAAAAACTCTTGGGTTTTTCTAACATGGGTTTTCATGTTTAAAGGAACTCCCCACAAATGATCTTTCTGAGCTACACTTTTTCTATTTTCTAGTGGAAATTATAACCACAGGTTACCTTGTTTTCTTTCCTGTGTTTGAAAACCACATGTGTTTTAGTGAAAACATTAAAGTGAATAATGAAATGGAAGACTTTAAAATACTAGGTACCTGTCATTGGAAATGGAAATGTCTTACTTACCACTCTCTCAGTGGCAATATATTCTAGTAAGCTGAAAATGTAACTTTTACTTGTCAATCTCAGCTGAATACAAATCACATTTAATTTTCCAAAGTACAAAAAAAAAAGAGTACAAATATATGTCAGAGTTAGGTTATTTTGTATCTTGTAGATTTCTTGAATTAGAAAAGGCATTAACTAGTCCATCACTTCACTTTACAGCTGAGGAAACTTGGGCCCAGAGAGATGGTGCCTCCACCCAACATCCATGTGGCTTGTCAATGAGGAAGTCCAGACATGAATTTGGAGTTCTATTACTCTGAGGTCCACAAGCTTCCACCACGCTACTGTGCCTCTACTCTTCCCACAGCAGATGATATAGAAAAGGTTGGGGGAAGGTAACTTGAGCTCTTACTTAGAAGCCTCCACATGTTTTATTTAAACTCATTCTTACCTGTGAAGTGGGTAACTGGAAGCAGAAAAGTGTTGTAAAATGTATTGAGCACCTATTATGTAAGCAGGCACTTTAAATGTCATAAGGAGACTCAGAATCAGGATTTCACTACTATTGAAGGTAAAGAAGAAGGTGACGGTGTTTCTTTAAAGCTGGAAATCAGAAATTAAACAAATTAACATTTACACTTTTCTAAAAATATAGACTTAAAATTTTCTCCATTTCCCTGACTTCCTCAGCAACACCAAAAAGGCTCCCCAGACCATAGCATGAACGGACACCCACCCACTGCAGCACAATATGTAACCCTCTCAGCTGTGCGTGAGGGCTGACGGTAAGGAAGGGCTGGACAGACATCATCGGCCAGGAGCCTGCAGTCCACCTGAACCTGGGCCATCGGGATCTTCCTTCAGTCCAGTCCACTTTCAGCACAGCTAGCCCCTTGGGGTGGCTGCTCTTGAAAGATTCCTGTCCCAGCACCTGAGCCTGGTTTGGCAGTGTTAGGAACTCAGTTTTTTCTGGGCGATCCATATGTGATGGAAGGGTGTGCAGTATCCATCACAGAGGGCCCACCTCACGAGATAACCAGCGTTGCTCCAGTCACTCCGGACACTAAACTCCAGATTGAATCGGCTCTTCATGGGCAAAGAATTTTTGAAATACCACCGATAATAAACCAAAGCGGTGTCCTCAAAAGGGTAATTATATCAAGCTAATAGGGGTTTATCCTTTTGTAGTTTAGCAATATATCTTTTGAAATAAACAATTTCAGCTTTTTAAGCAAAAAAGTACAATTAAGTACAACTGAACAATTCAGAAGGCAAATTCTTACCATCCAGCTCTCCTTTTTAATATCCTTTACCAATCCTCAGACTATCAGTAAAACTTTATCTTTAATTGCCTTATGCAAATTTTCCAGGTGATTCTTTATTGTCTTTATTTATATTCTATGGCAGTTGCTTCATGACACTTTAATCTCATAGACATGCTACCACCAAAAACAGATGAGTGGGTCAAAACTACCCCATTTGTATTTGGTGCATTCTTTATTGGATTATATTTGGAAATTGACATGAAATGTCTTTTGCCCAAGTTGGAAATTTTCTTTTTTAATTTTTGAGGCATTTATCCATGGAGTAGAAAGCGGGATTTGAGCTCATCTTTACTGAACTGTTGCCTGTAGAACAGATAAGTTGAATTATCCATTGTGGTAAGGCATGGCATCAGGGAAGCAGGGGAGGGCCAGGAGAACAGTGCAAGCACAAATTCTGGCTGAGGAGGTGTCGGTGCACCACCGCACAGAGCAGGAGCAGCGGGGTGTGTACGAGGACTGGGTCCTGGAGACACCACCTTCTCTGACTCCTTCACTCACCAAACAAGAAAAAGGACTCAAAGTCTTAATGACTTGTTTGAGGTCACATGGTATTCAGCTTAACATTTGGCCTATTGAATAACACAAACAGAGAGAGGGACAGACACAGAAAGAGAAGCACAAAGACAGAGAGAGACACAGGTACAGACAGAGAGGGAGAGCATTGCTGTGTCTGCACAGAGCCTGCACTCACTGAGCTAATGAACTCTCTACTACCTGGGCCACCAGCCCTGCTTCTGGCTACACAGAAAGAGCTCTACAAATATGATAACGCTACATTCCATTTTCAAATAATCTCTTTATTGGGGTTGCCCCATACTGAAATGCACACAAGCCACAAAGGTGCAGCTAGATGAATTTTTACAAAGAGAGCCCATCTAAAACCACCTCTTCCATCCAGTAAAGTATCACCAGCTCAACATAAGCCATCCAAATGCCCTGTCCCAGGCACTACGCCACCCATCTCCAAAGACGTAGTAACTACTAGCCTGACTTTTCACAGCATAAATTCATTATACTTGTTTTGAACTCTACAGCAATGAGATCAAACAGTTTGTATGATATCACACCTGCTTTATTCTCTCAGCATTACAATAGTGAGGTTTGTTCATGCTGTGGCTATACTTTGCCCGCTTTTATTGCCACATCAGGCCCACGGATGATGGAGCACAGTTTAATCCCACATCTACAGTGGATGGACACTCAGGCTGTTTCCAGTGTGGGGTGCTTATGAGCTTGTGGCATGTGTCTTTTAGTACATGTATGTATATGTGTCTGTGGGTTAAGTACTCACAGAATGCCTGACTCCCGAGGTATCCACATGCTCAGCTTTAGTGAATACTGCTGATTTGCATGAGAATTGGAATCATTTTCCCAAAGTTGTACTGATTTGCATGAGAATTCCACTTTCTCCACATCTTCCCCATAACATACATAAGGGACTCGTTACATCCAGGGGGTTACAAAGAAGATCATGGAATTTTTGGAATTTTCTTTCTTAATTAAGAATTAAAAGGAAAAATTTAAGTTTAGAATCATGGACGAGATTTCCATTCCATTCAAATGAAACTGCAAGGTAAAGGGAAAGTGTGAATCTGCAAAAAGTAGGTAAATACACAGACAATATTTTCTTAAAGATTTCTTTGTAGTGCTTTGACACTGGAACATGTAAAGACCGTAATAACTTCAAGAACATATGGTTAAAGACTTTTGGTTGATTTATTGTTTGATTTCTATAGCTCTGGTTCTCACTACTTTCCTAGGAAAAGTGGAGGCTTGGCAATAAAGTTGTTGCCCCTTGCTGGGTTCTACCCAGAAGCCTTTTTAAGTTCTGTAAGTACTGAAGTCTTTTTAAGTTCCCTGGGCAGAGCATGTCACATGATGTCAAGGTCCTCAAGCAAGAGCTTTCTTGTCTTCTGCTTGGAGAGAAACTTACTTTATGCGATTAAAATTTAATCCACATTTCAGCAGCCCTCCCAAACTTATGTAACACCCAAATTTACTTATTTAATCTGGCAAGTCAGTATCAATTAATTGCTTTAGCCTAACCAAAAGCTTTTCTCTTCTAGTTAAAAGTGTGTGATCCAATTAGTGGGAGTTGGTGGTTTTCTTTCACTGCACTGGGGAAACTGCTTAAAACAAATTACATTTGAAGAAAAAAAAATTAAGCCATTCTGTAAAGTTATAAGGGCAGATTTAAACAGTATTCATTTTTAAGAGTGTGTGTGTGTGTGTGTGTGTGCGCGTGTAGAAGTAATTTTTGTCCTTTAGTGAAAAAGCAAAGTAGCTAGTTCTATTTAGAGCAATCAGAACATTCCAAAAATCATATTTGTGATTCCTTTAAAAAAAAGAAACATCAACAATCAAGTAGAAACCAATTTTTTTTTTAAATCAGTCTGTGGACTATAAAGTAAAAACTGTGTGACTGGGTAATTTCAGCTTCAGTCTCAAGATGTGTGCTTTCAGCCATGACAGGGGTATGAAAACAGAGTATCAACAGTTGTCTTTACATTTTGAGATTATGAGGGACTTAAAATTTCTTTTACATACATTTTTATATTTTTCAAATTTTCTATGATGACTACTCATTACTTTACAATCAAGCAAGAAGTAAAAAGTTATTTTTAAAATAAAGTAATTCCAAAATTTATGTATAGATCAAAGAATGTAAGGAAATATACCAAATGTGCTTTGTCTTTGGGGTATGGAATTATGGATAATCTTTCTTCTCTTTTCATTTTAACATCTAGATGTGTAAGTGCATGTGTGCATCTGTGTGTTCAAATGAATGCGCAACTTTTATAATAAAAGCAATAATAAATATCATTTTTCAAAATCAACATGCAGAATATGACCCCCTATTTTTAGCTTCTGTGACTGGTGGCAGAAACCTGTAAACACAATTCTACATAGGCCCGAATGCAACCCACCTGGGTTTTGACTCTAGCTCCCTTGCTCTGTGATCATCTCTAAGTTACTTATCCTCTCTGGGCCTCCATGTTCTTATCGGTAAAAGTATGAATAATACCACTCATCTTACAGGGTTGTTATGAGGTTAAATAAGAGCATATAAGAAAAAAAAAGAACATGGTACAAGTGTTTCATAAAGGGTAGCTGATCATTCAAAAAACTGCATCCTCTTCTTAATGTCTGTAGAAATCAAAGTACTTCAGAGGTTTTATCTATTCTGTCTTCCCTATGAAATTCTCGAGATGTAATAGGAACATCTCCTCCTTTATTAATTTTAAAACAAATACTTAGAGGAAAAGATTTGTGAAACAATCTATGACATTTATAATCTATTGAGAAAAATGAGTATATCTTCCAATTTCAAATATACCATATATCTTTGATTTTTTTAGCCTACCACCTCCATCGTGTTCTAATATGAGGTGTAAAAAGATTAACTTGTTTGTTTTTCGTCATTGTTAATGTTGCATAAACATACAAATATAAGCTATGATCACTCAAATATTACACATATTTCTTTAATAATCAGAGAACATTTCATTCATATACTGGACAATTCTAGTGTGTATGTGTGTGTGTGCATGCAAATGTGTAAGATGTAGATAAAACATCTGCTCTCCAACTGATATGCTAAATCCCAGATATAGAGCTTTACTCCTTTTGTTTGTGACTCTGCCTAGTGACAGCAGGAAAAAGAAAGAAAAAATAGAAAACATCAACTTGAATCTGCTTACAAGATGTAAGCCAACATAAATTTAGAGAAATAACCAGCCCTGAGGGTTGGTTATTTGAAGCTAAACAACAAACACTTCTGGAGTAAGATGCTTGGGTTGAGGGATATAACCTGACCACCCACTAGAGTACAAAACAGCCAAATATGGTCATCCTAGCCTCATTAAGCCACTGTCCTAGCCACTAGGAAAGAAATCCCTTATACTTTTGTTCCACAAATTTTTTACTTTGAAGTGAATGGCTGACACTATGATGCAGTCTGGAAAGCTGTACACAAACAAGAGAGAAATGATTTCTATTGTCTTCCTGCAACATCAATGAATGGCTTCCTTGAGTGTATTTGAAATTTTCACACCAGTGAATATATAAAATTAGCAATGAGTACAGCTAGAAGCAAATTACATCACATTCCTCATTACTGACAGGTAGAAATTTCTTTCAGTTAACATTTATTCTTAGAATTTTATAGCTGAAAGAATTGCCCATGTAGTTAGTCCAACATATTTTGGTAAAATGAAAAAAATCCCCTCCCTCCTCCATTTGTGTGTGTGTGTGTGTGTGAGTGGCAGAATAAAGCCATAAACAGTAGATGTTTGAAGGGCATGGGTTGAAGGAGAAGGGAGTAATGAGGAGCAGGCATGACATTTGCCTTTTCATAAAAGATATTGCGATAGTAGTTTACTTTAAACTAATGTGCTTTCATTGGTAGATTTTGAAATCCACAGGAAATTGCACTGTCATATTTTAGAACAGTAAATATTGACTTTATAAATATGTCAGGTTTTGTCTTGATTTCTTCCTCCTGGATTCTCCGATGAAAACTCAGACTTATTCATCCTTCCTGGGGAGGATTTCTCATTAAAATTATCAGTCTTTCAAACTCAGATTGCTCTTGCTTTTCCACTGGTTGAAAAGACTCACTAAAATGTGATCTGTATAAATTATTCTCCCTAATCAATAGCTCTTCAATTTCAGACAAGATTTTATATCCATTTGAGCCATACTCATTGTTGGTATCATGTTGCTATGATTGAACTCACCAAATTCAGCATTATATCTGTCGATCCTTAGAAATACTAGCCTTTTCCATTATGTTCAGATTTTATCTACCATTAAAACTTACAAACTTACCAAGTTTGTGTTAACTTGTATGTATATTCAAACAAATTTGAAAATGTTATTCACTATCTGATTCAGATAGTTATGTTATAATTAGTGTCTCTTTATTGACAGTGATGACTTAAAAAAATAACGAGCATCTTTAGGATTGCAGAAGCTACAAAGCAACAATATTATGTTTTGGTAACTTTCCTATCTTTTTAAAAAATAATAAAAGTAAGATTTTGTGCTCAATTTTACTCTTTAATAAATGTACTTTATCAATAGTAATTGATACTCAGGGAAAAAATAATCTACTCTAAATGTTCTGCATCATTAAAGATTAAATTTTGTTTTATTTTCTATGGTTGTATTAGTAAGTGGATGTTTTGATACATTATAACTTACAAATTGGCCAGCTATAAATGTGTTAACTGTTCTTAGAATAATACCTTATTAATCAGGACATTCACAAACATATGCAATTCTTTTACTGTTTTAAATCAGATAATCTCAGCTCTCATCTTTTTTCTGTGTGTATGATGGCAAAATTCATGGATTTGGGGGTCAACAGTTTTGGAGTCAAGCCATACCCACCACTTACTGGTTCAATGAGCCTGGAAAAAGCAGTTGTTTAACCTCTAATACTCAACTATTGTATTCATAAAGTGAAGAAGATATTACCCATCTCAAGGGATTTGTTTAAGGATCAAATGAAGTAATTGAAGTATTTAACACTGTGCTCTGACATACATCCTAAATGCACAATAAATATTAGCTAGTATCAGTTTCACTTTTTATCTCTTTCTTGAATAAAGACTTAGTATTTTCCTCCCTTACCTTGTCTAAGATCTTTAAATTAGCTTAAATATTACTAAGTATGTATAATAACAATGGAACTTTAAAAAAAAATCACATGATGAACATCGCTCCTTTTTCACCTCAGGGCAAGGTTTGCATTTACCTTTTACCACTCCCCCTCATGGTTTGCAAGAGTTGATATCTTATTATCAATAGTAATCAAGGTTTATTTACATCCCAAAAGGAGGACCAATTTTTGCTTCAAGTTTAGAGCTCTTTCCTGGTAATAACAATTTCTAACTTTTAATTATCCCCTTTTTTCCCACTTGAAAGCCTAAATTGGATTGAAGAGGAAAAAAAAATTCCCTTTCCCTTATCCGAGCTGTGAATTTAAAATACCTGTGTTTTGTCTGCACCTCTGTCACTTTGACCCATAGCTCCTAGAATAATTTTGACAATTTCTGAATAATTTTACACTAGAGTCCACATGTTTCTTGAGCCTTTGGTTCAGGTAGATCAATGTCGATTCTTCTGAGGATTCAGGTGGCCCACTTTAAAAGCAACCTCTGCCGGGCCTTTGGAAAAGTAGGCAGCCAGAGAACGATACTCCTCATGAAATAGTCCAATCCGAATTTCTCCAAGTGGTGACTTTCTGCAGAGAGAGAAGTGTCCATAAGTATTTTATAATCCAATGCTTAAAAGATCTGTTTGTCATATTCTACTTCTCCCCAAATACCATCTTTCTCCAAACTGAGGCTCATAATGAGAACATTTCTTTTTAATTTCTATTCTAAGTGCTTCATGAAAGGTTAATCCACAGAAGGGTGCGAGAGATGGTCTCTTTGTGAGCTAGAGCATAATCGTCAACTAGGTCCAGAATAAAAGGCAAGTGGTGTCCCAGGCTCCCTTTTGCAAATTCCAAGCTGAAGGACGATGGATTGTGGTATCTCCAGGGATCAGATTCCTGGGAGTCACATTTCCCTTAGCTATGGATCCAAAGAGAAATCATGCCTTCCCGGCTGCAGTGAAATGACGCAGCTGCCCCTGGTCTGTGCTCAGCACGATTCCAGGAAACTCTGGGGCAGAAACTGAAGGAGGAAAAGAAGACAGGGCTGAAAGTGCGGGTGTGTTTAACGTAATGAGTAGAATCTCACCACCCACAGGCAGTCCCCTCCAGGAAATGCCATTTTCTCTTCCAGGAAACAAAGGTGTGGAGAACTTCTGAGCAGCAGCCGTGTTGATAAAACAATGAGACACTGTCTGATATCAAACAGAAATGCCTTGTAGCCTAGAGAAAGAGAAGCCTGACCAGACAGGATGCTGGGAGTCGAAAGCATCCAGAGGTATCTCTAATACCTAGCACATATCAAGAACAGATTTGGATTTTTCCTTTTAGGTGAGGTTCAAGAGAAAAAAAACTTTTTTAGACATATGAAGAATATTGTTTTCAAAGATCCAGTCTTCAGATTAATGGGTTTCTAGTTGCAGGAATATACAGTTATAAAACAGAATAGCATGGTCTCTGAGACCAGCTATCTCAAAGAGAGAAGCAGAAAACAGAGGGCGTGGCTGTGGAATGGAGCAGGTACTGAATGGTGCCTGCGGGGCTACTTCGCACAGGCCTGCATTGAACCTGCCTCAGTTCCTGTCAATTGTGACATCTTAAGCAAGCTGCCTAATCCTTCTAAGCCTCATTATTCTCATCTCTAAAATACAAATGATGATTATATAACATCTACCTCAAAAGATTGTTATGAGGGTCAATCGCGATGATGGGTATATAGATACTCGATACATAATCACCATTATTTGAAACTTAAAAAAAAAAGCCACTGACTAGTATTGACTAAATTAAAAGGACATGTGAATTTCCCTTGAGCCCCTATATGTACTTAGCCTCCTTCTCAAATAGTCAGTGAAAAACCCCTGCAATGGGAATGAGTGGGTTTACTATGTCCTAGGCGCCGCAGCCATTGGCGGGTCTGCCATCTCTTCTCCATGTGGTAGGTAGGTTCTGTGTAACAATAGCTGGAGAAGAGCTAGGAGGAAGACATCTTGAACTAGGAGGTTACTCCTTTGCAGTCTGCAGGGAGGACCTGATAGGTTTGTGAGATGGTCATTGATCCAGCTCTGCCAGCTTGTTTCCAGACATAAATCGGTTTTTTCCAAAAAATTTCAGTAGCGAATATACAATGAGCTCCTACTACATGCCAGGTCCTTGTGATATCAGGGTGAGCAGATCTGAGGTTCCACCCACCCTCACACCGCCGGCTAGAATCTTCCAAGAGGTGGCAGCATCTCTGCTGGGTGATCCTGGTGATCAATTCAATACGGTTAGATATAAATGGTAGGGGAGAGGGGCTAATATTAATGGAATAAATTTTTATCCTTAAAAGGTGTGTGTGTTCACTTTTCTGAGTTCATACAGTTTGAGGGAGAGTCACCATTTCTGGCTTCCCAGCACAGGCCGCAATGTGAACTAATCAAGTCACCAAACCCTGCTGGGCCTCGATTTTTCGTCTTTAAATTAAAAGTTTGAAACTAGCAGCACTCTCTCCTTCCATGATCAGAAGCCTGCTGATCCAAGGCTTGGCTTTTTTTTTTTTTTTTTTTTTTTTTTTACCCCCTACCTTTTTCATCTCTCAGTTATCCTCATCACGATAGTCATTAGTATCACTGAGGCACAAAAGTCTTAAAATAACATTACAACTTCAAGGGCTGTTAAGTTTAGAGAGGGCACCTTTGGATATTATAAACAAAACAGTGCGCAGATAGAAAATCAAAATCCTAGGTCAGACGCAATCTCGGAAAGACTACCCAAGGCACAGAATTGTACCCGAACCTTCTCAGGCAAGTAATTGTAAAACAACAATATTCACAATCCTTTCTAGTGTAAAAACAGACAAAGTAGATGAAGTTCTTTTTACCGGGTGACCTTGATCCTTCCCACTGAAGGATCATTTTCGCTTTTCAGTTTGGCTAGCTGTAGAATCGCGGTCTCACGCCGCTTCCCCCCCCCCCCCCGCCCCCCCCCAACACCTCCCCCCGCCCCCCGGCCCCTCGCCTTTCCTCGCCCTCAGCCTGTGCCCCTTGCTCAGCGCGCCTTCCTTAGCCCTCCCTGAGCATCGCACCCCAAGGGTGTCCCAGCCCCCTCCTCTGGTCGCTGCAGCTAGGCGAGAAGAACCAGTAAGGAGCAAGGCTGGAGGGAGGGGCGAGCAGAGCAAGAGGAGAGGAGGTGCCGGCAGTGGTTCGCTCAGGGCGCTGGTTCCTGGGCGGGCGGGTGTCCGGGACCCGCTCCGGCGGTCCAGGCGCGGGGTGACGAGCGCCCCCTGGCCGGCTCCGCCTGCGGGCGCACCCACCGCACCGGTCCTGCCAGTGCCCGCGCCACCGCAGAACAGCCGTGCTCGGAACGGCAGCCCATCCAAGAGGTAGGTCCATGCATGCCCGCTCATCGCTGGCCGGGGAGGAAAGAGGGTCTGTCTGCGCGGGTCCAGGACCGCGGTCCACTAGGGAAGGTCTGCCCAGCTCCCACGGTGATATGTTCCAGGAAGGGGAGAGCAGGGTGACAGAGAAATCGAAAAGAGACACAAGCGCAGCAAACTTTGGGTCACTTGTTTCCCGGGGCTTCTTGTGTGTGGGTTGCACAGGACGCTGCGGACCTTGGCCGCCAGGAGGCCACAGGGCAGGGGGCGCCTCCTCCTTCTTTCTTTCTTTCTTTTCTTTTTTTTTTTTTTAACTCTCACCTGAACTAATGAAGGTAGGAGGAAGGAAAGGAAGAAGGTGGAACGGTTTATATTCTTGGCAAATATTTGTAAGGAGAGATGTTTGCTACTGATGGCAGCCTGTCACGGAGAACTTGTTTTCTTGAAATCTATTTGCTAGAGGAGCAGAAAGGACTGCCAACACTCACTCTTCAAAACGAACCAAGTTTCTCTTCAAGGGCCTGGGGCAGGGTGAGGTGGGTTTCTGAGAGATCAAAAAAAACCAAACCAAAACAAAACCAAACCTCTGAGGGACAGTTTGTTTTTCTGCTTTGAGGGTCACATGTATAGAAAGTAGAGTTAAATGTTTTTATTTTACTGGATTTTTAAAAGCTCCAATTATCAATATGAGATTGACTGTTTAGGCTAAAGGTTTGGGCACTTCTGTGAGCATGAATAGAAACCCAAAGGCTGGCTTAGCTGGGCAATTCTGGTTATTTCTGCAAGGTGAGTGTCACCGAGCTGCCTTGTCCTTGGGGATTGTCCTGCTCAAAGTTGGTACTAAGAGATGATTCAGTAATGGCATGGGGACACGGAGGGGTGGTGACATGGAGAAAAGAATAGGCACTACTGCTCCTCCCTGTCAGTGGTGAGAACCACCATCCTGGGGAGCGTGCAGGTCCTACGAGGGCCAGTGCCCTTTTTGGACCAAAGTCTGGCAGCTCTACTGGTTGCTGCTCCTCTTGCATTGCTTTCTAGAGCTGTAACCACCACCAGTCCTTTCCCAACTGGGATGTTTCACAGACAAGCCCTATTTATAAAGTCCCGGGTGCCCCCACTCCCAGGATACACCCCAACCTTGTGAATCACCATCTTCATTTTACCCCTAACTTATCTTTGGCAACTCATAAAATGGCAGGCTTACCCGCGGATGCTTGATGTCTTTTAAAAATGCTGTGTCTCTGCAAAGGAGGGTGACATTTACTAATTTGGTTGCAAATTACTTTTGAAGTTTATGCACAGCTGTTTAAAATCCCTCCGAGATCAGTGCCATTGTTTGAGGCAGGTGTCTGCCTCAGAATGATCTTGTTATCTCTTTCTTCTGCTGATTGAAGGTACATATATTTATTTTGTTTCCTTTTGTTCAAAAATATGAACATATATATATTTTAAAATGCAGTATTCGAAGAGCTTCTAAAACCTTCAAAGCCTCAGGTGAGAAACTCATCCAGCTTAGTGATTAAGTCTAAATTAAGTTTTGTTGTTTTGTTTGCACTCATCAACTTTTATTTCTGATTTCAAGAGTAACCTCTTCCACATCATTAGCCTTTGTTTCAGCCTCCTGTGATTTTTTTGTAAACTTGTAAAATGTAAACTTCCAGGGAGGAGTCTTGTCACCATCCTCCGTTTTGTCATATTCGCTTCCGCCACTGTCTTGTACTGTGGTGGCTCAGGATGGTGAGGAGCCCTTGGGCCCACTTCTCCACCTTCTCTCCTACAGCTCGCCCTCCCTACAACCCTTTGTTGAGTCCACCTGGAAAATACACCAGTCAACTACTGGAACTTTGATTCCTTTTGCTGATGTCCCTCTTTCAGGTCTACAGGGACACTGCTCAGTTATTCACAGCTTGGTCTTTCTTACGATCTCAGTGGTCCCCTTCCACACTAATAGTTCATTTCTCACTTTCATGGCAGGCGCTGGAGACTCCCTTGAATAGCCTTTGTCTTTGGTCATTTCTAGAATGACCAAAGGTCTTCATTAAATTGTAATATAATCTCTCTGTTTTGTGGAAAAGATGGAATTCTGCTCTATAACAAATTTGGTGTTTCCAAATATAAAATGTCCTGTGCACTGGGTCTAGGATTTTCTTTTGTGAGTGTGGGTTTATTGTACAAATCTGTGACTGGCATTCAGGGTAAAGCTCCACAAATCTCCTTATAGTGCAGTACTTAATTACAGGACATTTGCCAACCTTTAAAATGGGAATTAGAATTAGTACTTCATTTTTTTAATGCATTTCATGTTTTAGAGTTACCCATTCTGTTGTTTGCCCCTGAAACTATTGCTGATGTATTAATCTAATGTGTCCGTTAATAAGGGTGTATTTGATTTCAGGTGATTTCCTTTTCATAAGGTTCAATCTTTTTTTTCTTTTTTCAAATAATTTCCACAATTAATTTAAGGTAAAAAGTTGTTATGTAATGAAAAACCCCAGAGAGCATAGATGTATCATGTGATTCCATATCTATGTAATTTTATTGCCCCAGGTCAAATCTGTCATCTAAAGTAGAGAAATTAGTGTTGTGATGACATGCATAGCATTAAGCTCATTCTTTCTGTTTCTTTCCATTACTCTGAAGCTTTAATCATCCAATTTTCAAGCAGCAATGTATCTCACTTTGTATTGTCATATCTGTTCTAGCTGTTAAGGTAGAAATCATGAAAAACTCATAGAAAAACATGATGTTGAGGCAGAAAGGTGAATTAAAAGGCATTTCTTTTAGGAATGGAAACATCTTTCCTTATTTTAATATGTCAAGCATTTATATACAAATTCTCATTTTCCTGTCATCTAAAAATATCCTTGGGGAAATGAGAATCAGAGGTTTTGGGAATTAGGGATAGCTCATCTGAAACCTAGAGTTGCAGGTTTCTTCTGCGGGATTAAACTAAAAGATATTTAAAGGCACTCATTTTGGCAGCATATACTTTTACAGGTTTGTAGAGGTTAATATTAACTAACTTTGACTTAAGCTAATAATGTTGATGATAATAGAGCCAACAAAAACTATAAAACATAATTATATTGAATTGTTTATAACTTATGTACTAGATATTATACTCCCAATTTTATTTATTTTCACAAACATTACTATCTCATTTAATCTTTGCAAAGCTTTTATAAATTAGATATTATTATTATCATCATCATCCTCATTTTACAGATGAGGAAACTGAGGCTCAGCCAGGTTAAGTCACTTGTCCAGCTCTTGAAGCTGGTAAGTTGGTAGAGTCAGGTTTATCTGAGCACCAACCACTTGCTATAAACCACAGAGCTGGACAACCTACCAATTAACTTTTTAAAAATTATGACAAAATACACATAACATTTAAGTATACAGTTTATTGGCATTAAATACAAGGTAGGCCAAAAGGAGTTTACAGTGGTTTGAATGGAAAATAATACAATAAATAATGATGCAAGAATAAACTCAGTGTTTTGCGTACTCACAACAGTAAACCTACTTTTCTCCCATGCTGTACACATTATTGTCCAATCAGCCCCGACATCCTTCCATGCAAAACTGAAACTCTGCTCCCATTAAACCATAACTCCCAATTCCCCACTTCCCCCAGCTCCTGGAAACCACCACTCTACTTTCTGTCTCTGTGAATTTGACTACCTTTGATACTTCATATAAGTTGAATCATACAGTATGTCTTTTTGTGACTGAGCTATTTCAGTTAGCATAATGTTTTCAAGGCTCCTCAAAGTTCATATTGTAGTATAAGTCACAATTTCCTTCCTTTTTAAGGCTAGATAATAATCTACTCTATCTATATTCCACATTTTGTTTATCCATTCATCTCTTGATGGATACTTGAGTTGCTTCCACATTTTGGCTATTATGAATAATGCTGCTATGAACATGTGTGTACAAATATCTCTTCATGTCCCTAGTTTAAATTCTTTTGGCTATATACCCAGAAATGGAATTGCTGGATTAAATGATAACTCTATGTTTAATTTTTTGAGGAACCATCACACTACTTTCCACAGCAGCTACACCATTTTACATGCTCACCAATAGTGCACAAGGATTTTAATTTCATCCTCACTGACACTTCTTATTTTCTGTTTCTATAATTGTGGCCATCCTAGTAGGTGTGACATGGTAACCAATGAACTCTTTACCAAATCATTTGATGCGTGATATCAGGGGTCTCCGGGCTGATGATACTCCTGAATTCATTGCTTTTTCCTATATCACCTTGTGCTTATATGCCTTTCTCTAGTGCCAAATCATTGGAGTAATTACTACTCAAGCATTCCCTGAAGGACTAGGGAAACCATGGGCAGGTGGGAGGGCTCCTAAAAGATAAACAAAAGGTCCCTCTACGTAGGGCGGTGCCCACCTATGTGGTTTAGAAACTATAGGTTAAAAAGAAATAGTACTGATAATGCAGACCAGGGATGATTCAACCAGAAGTTGACAAAAGACAAAAACGGCCACTCGGTCCTCCCTAGAGCTTTCCCCGTGCTGCTGGGAGAAGGCAAACATCAGTGGTGCCATGGGAGATGTGCTTTCCTTTCTAAAGCTGGCATCCCTGGGACCAGAGCTGAATCCAAAAGCGTACTCTTTTCGGTGCCTATACAGGGACTGATGAGTTCTACCACAAAAATATATTTGGAACTATGCAAATTCACGATGCTCTAATTCCATGATTTCCAACTGCAGCCAGGCTCTCAGACTTTCCCTGGTCAGCCGTCTTGCACTTTCTGCAGCAGCTATTTCAAGACCTTCTCCTGATACCACCATCCCCTGACTCACAGAAATTTGCCTTGCTTCCTGCTTCTCTGAAAATGGAAGTTTTCCAGAGGAAAACAACCTAACCCTTGAGTACATGATCTCGGGGCTTAAAATCTTAGCTTAATATGGGTCCACCTTCCCTTCTTTTACAATTAAGAAAAAAAAAGGCTCACTTCCTGTCTAATGTTCATTTTTCAGTGGTGCTCTGGAATCCATTTCTTCTTCATTCTTGGGAGTCTCTCTGATTATCTCCTCTCTCACTTCCATATTTTGCCATGTACAATGCGCACCCACGTTTTTGAATGCATTATACACAGATTATACCCATTATTATACCGATGGTATGTAATCATTATACCCATGTATAATGTGCATTCTTATTTTTCCCTCAAAAATTTGGGCAAATAAGTGTGCATTTTATGTGAAATACGGTATGTTTTCCTTTTCTCCCTCATTACTGGCACCATTCTCACTGCATTAAACAGGCTTAAATCCCTTCCTCCTTTGAAGAAAAAGACCATCTTTCTATGCCTCCCTCTAGCTACTTCCTTCTCTCCTCTTCACAACCAAACACCTTCAGTTTTCCTCTCCACCTGCTGTTCTGTTCTTTCACTCCAAATGCCTTGGCCACAGACATCTGTCTTTGCCTCTATTGCCTCTAGGAAGCTCTCACAGTCACACTCTTATAGCTAATTCTTGCTAAATCCTGCTCCTCTCTTACTTGATATCTCTGCAGCACACTAGGTACTAAGCACACCTGCATTCTTTGAGCAGTGTTTCCATTTGTTCTCCCTTCCTTTCTCTCTTCTCCTTTGAAAGTTCCCCCTCTCCTTTCTGTCCCCTGGAAGGTTAACATTCCTCAGTTTTTCTCACATCATGGGCAACCTTATTCCTCATTGACCTCAACAGCAGTGTCCTTGCCGACTTCCACCCAAACATCACCTGTCCAAAGTCCTACTGATCCTCTTCCACAGATAGCTGACAGGCGCATCTAGTACCACAATGTCCCAAACTGAATGTATTGTCTTCCTCCCTCCTCTTTCCCTAAATTTGCCTTCTCACTTTTCCTGGTATCTGCCACTGACAGCATCTGTTCTTGCATAACCAGAAATCTGAATGTTTTTCCATTAACGTCTCCCCTCCAGGCTTACCCCAAACCCAGTTCTATTGGTTTCACCCCCTGAATATCTCCATATCTTGTCCACCTTTTCCTGCCCCTACTGCCTCTGCTCTGTTTACAGGCCACCGCTGGTTCTATTCTAGGTCACTGCCAGATGGTCTCTGTTAATATGGATTGTTCTCCATGCTGCAGTTGAAAGGATCTTTTTAGAATCCAGATCTGAGCATGTCATTTCCTTGCTTTAAGTTTTCCATTGGCTACCCAATACACTTGGAATGAAATCCAGACTCTGTAACATGAAATGGGAGGTTCTAGTTAATCTACTCTCCCCTGTCTTCTGCAGCCTCATCTCTCTAGCTCCACACACATCACACTCCTCCAAGTCTGGCCTCTTTGGGTTCCATAGCATTTCCACATACCCCCTGCCTCATCAACTTTCTGCCCAGCCTCTAAACTTCTCATTCCTGTGGCTAATTCCTAATATCTTCAATCCCCACCTTAAACATCTTTCTCTGGAAAGCTCGTCCTGATGCTCCAAATTAGGATTTTGTTTCCTCCCACATGTCCTTAAAGCACATATGCGATATAAAGTGTTTAGCACCATGGGTGGAATATAGTAACCAATCAACAACTGTTAGCTACCTCTACACTTAGAATATCTTGCTGTTATTTGTTTACTTTTAGACTTCTCCAGTAGACTGTAAACTCCATGAGAGCAGAGGCCACATTCTCCCTTATTCTCTCTTGAATCCCTAGCATCTAGCACCATAACTGACATATAGTAGGTGCTCAATAAGTATTAGTAGGATAAATAAATAAGCCATACATTTTAGAACCTGTAATATCAAGAGAACTGAGTGCTATAGGAGAAAAGAATCCTAATCTAGTCATTTAAATGTCTGAACAATTAGAATCGCTATCATCCTGGACAGTTCTTGCCTATCTAGAATTATCTCAATAACTTCTACTAGAAAGTCAAAGTTGAAGGAAATGGGAAACATTTTTAAAGCTAAGAGGCAACGTGCTACAAGGGAAAAACTCTATTTCCCCCTGCCTATGGTATGATTTTCTCCCTCTAGCATCCTTAGTTTCTCACTCTGTTAACCATTATGATGCCAGTAATAAAAGGGGGAAAAAAGACTAAGCTAAAAATGATCAGAAAATAATAGCTTATATTAAAATACTTTGAAACATCCTATGAGGTAAAAGGTATACATTAAATGTAGATATACTGACAAATTAATTATATAATTTTATTAAAGTTAGTTACTTAAATAAAAAGAAAATATTAAAGCATAAAAGAGGAAAAAAGTTTTAACAAAATGACTAAAGACTTCAAGGCTTATGTTTGTTTCTTCACAACAAAACTATAATTATCTTAAAACTTGTTTAAGCAGGCAAGAGTAAGAAAGGTAAAAAAGTGGAAGACTAAATTCAAGAATTTGGATGATAAAAGCATGCCAGAGAAAAAATAATTCAAGGCATTCAAAGAAAAATGTTTTTAATATAAGGAGTAATAAATTATTTATGGACTACTTGAAGGTAGGATAACCAAAAATATGAAATCAAAGGGGAAAAAACATAATCTTTTAAAGGAGATTAAAAATAAATCCCAGCAATAATAAAATGAAGTGAACATGAGTATGGGATCCTAACAAGAAAGCCAGAGTTAAAATGATGTTAAAACAAGAGCTTGGGTTTCTGGCTTGTACCACAAAAACTCACATAACACTATGGGGTTTCAGAGAGTTTTCCAAGTGCCCTTTACTCCATGAATGGCATTGTGTTTCAGAGGAAATGAACTGTGGGCTCCACTGTGACCCTTCTCTCCAAGGGAATGTCAACATAGGGTCAGGTAAGGGCCACCAAATCGGTATGCTCATCTTTGCCTGCAAATAAGGGAAACACTTCTTACATCCTATGCATTCCAGCCCCTAATAGGCTCTCCATCCAAAGCATCCTGCTTTCCTTTAGCAAATAAGAAAACTAGGTGGCCCCCTAAATCCTAAGTTCATTCGTCCCTTTGTTCATGAAGACCTCTTCTCAACCAGAGTCCCTTTTAGCAATTAGCAGGAAAAAAGTGTCCTTCCATGTAACTTGTCAGGTGATTACTTCCCTTTTTTGATTCTGTGTGTCTTTGAAGTGAGTCCTCTCAACGTGAGTCTCTGAGGACCTGAGATTTCCATCCAGCTCATAACTGAAGCTCAATAATGATATTTTAATTTGTCTCCTAAATAAGCTAGCCTAAGGACATGTGCCAGGTGTTCTGTTTCCTTCCCTTTCTTTAATACTTGGTGTGGAACTCAGACTGCAGACTTAAGGAAGCTCATGAAGCCTCTCAGAGTCAAGGGATATATTTGATTTTCCTCCAGTCACCAACATGACAGATTCTGAGCATGATGTACATTTGAGGGAGCCTTATCATTCATATTAAGAGCCCCAAGCACTCCCATTTTTGTCTGTATTCTCAAGGTGAGTTTCAGGGATCTGCCTGAGCGTGGTTCATAGAGCCAAGTACAGTTGTTCTCTGGTGTGTTGACTTCGGTTTAGCCAGTCTCCATACTTTGTCATCTGATGTTTCTTCCCTTCCCACCTTCTAAGGTGCCAGTCTCTCCACCTCATAAGCTCTCCAATTTCCCTACAGTAAACAAGGATATATGGGAATTGGCACACAGAGGTACTAAGGATCCAAACTAGATTGTCCCTTTCCATAAAAAAGACTGGAGAGAGGCTGAAGGGTTGTGTGGCATCATTTCCCCTGCCCATACCCTGCCCCTCGATGGCCATGCCAGTCTTTCAGAGCCATCCAACAGGGAAGGCCAAAAGAAAGATCACCAAAATTGGAGCCAGGAGACCAAGATTCTCATTCCAGATTTGCCTTGTTGACCACAGTGAGTTGGATGAGGAGGTCTCAGGAGCCCTCCCGATCCTATCATTTTGTAGCTGTTTTTCAGGTATTCTTTTGGTATCTGCATGTCCCTGAGTACCTGGGCTAGTGCAGTACTGGAAAATTTTAAGGATTCCAGGTGATAGCCTCTTCATAAGTGTTAGTAAACAGCCATACAGAGTAGAAAATATAATTAATAGTGGACTGGGTAACTCCTCACCGATAACCTGAAGTGCAGTCACTCAAACAGTGAAATCATTCAACTACAATGTCTTGATTTTGCAAAAACAAAATTTCATATGATAACAAAATGTTTCCTCTACTGTGTTGTTGGTGATGGTAACACAAGGAATATTGTAACAACCAAGTTTTCTCAAAATGCTGGTTCTCCAAAAGAACAACTTGATTTCCTCAGTGAACTTTGTTTCTGGAAGATAAGATAATAGTGAAGAACTGCCAGATGGAATCTTCTCTCTTTTGGGATTGGGAACTGTCTGGATTCTTCTGCACTGGTCATTCAAAAATAAAAAGAAATTGGTATGTATTTTTTGTTCAGAATATATTCAGGCTGTACAGAGGGAGTGATATTAAGAGTAGTTGTATAAACCCTTTCTTAAAAGGAACTTGAATTACTCTGCCTCTTACATACAACTGGGTTAATCCTAGAGAGTTTTTTTAAAATCCTTTAAATGTTGACAAAATAATCCAGTCAGAAATAACTTGCATAATTCCAGGTTGTGGGACAGAGGCAGATTAAGTATTTGCCAAAGGCACAGCACAAAGTTCTTTAACCTTCCTTCCTTCATTCCAATAAAAAGAAGGATTTTGCGACTGGGACTCTTTCTTAGTTCCTGAACATTGAGATTTGTTAATATTTATAGTACACTTGAGATCTGTGACTAAAGGCACTTTAGTAAGGCATCTGAGCAATAGGAAAATGCTTTTCATTACTTAGTAAAATCAAATAAATGCAACTTACTTGACCAAAAAATGCCAATATCGCTAAACATAAATTAACAGATAATTTTAGAAATTAATGAAGTAAAACTCATTTGTTAAAAGTTTCCCATAGGTGGAGCTGGTGGAGAAAAATGCCAACATTTTGAATGTTATTATATCAATAGAAATGAAAGGAAGAAAAGCCCCTTCCCTTCAGAGAACAGACTAGAAGTATTCAGAACAGAGAGAATATATGTTTATTTAAATATATTAAAAGTCAATTTTCTCCTGAACAATATTGTAGGTACTGTCTCAGGAAAAAAATAGCCTAGACTTTGGGTGTAAAAAGCTAGACCTAGAGAGAGGACATACTATTCAAGTACTACTTGGGGACACTTAGCCATACAGCAAAGAAAACAAATTGTGAAGAATCAGCAAACATTCTGTAGCTCCAAAAAGTGAAACATGTATTTGCTTGGATATTTGTCTTAAAACTACCAGCAGGAAAGTTCACACTGAACTCCAGGGAATTTTAATCCACACACCACATTTTCTTAGCCTTTTGCCAGACAGAATCACAGGATTACATTTTCTAAGAACCCCTTTCTTAAAAACTTAAGCGCTAATCAGTGACATGTGACATAGGCTCAAAATGAGATTTGTTAGTAAATAGTTAAGGATGAAGTACAACTGGCTGCACAGTGACAGTGAAGCAATGCTATTGCCCTGACATTGTCAAGGCTGCAGTTTATTATTTATTTGGTATGCATTTATTTGACTCAGAGTATTGCTTTGCATATGAATCTCTGTGTAACAAACCACCCCAAAGCTTCATGGCTTAAAAATGACACGATTTTATTTGGATTACTCTGTGGATCAGGAATTTGGGCTGACTGCGTTCCTCACGGTGTCATCGTGGGTTTCTCAAGGCGGTGGTCAGACCTGAGACGGGCTCCCTCACATATATGGTGCTTGGCAGGCATAGCTAAAAGAGTGGGACCACCTCAAGTCCCCGCTTTCTATGTGGCTACCTCCGGCTTCTTTTTGAGTGTTCCAAACACACAAAGGCAAAAGCTCAGATCTCGTAAGGCCTAAACTAGGAAGTCACAGAGCATCACTGCTGTCAAGCCCTACTGGTCAAAACACACCGCAGGCTGGCTAAGCTCACGAGAAGGGCCGCAGATGGCACCCTTTGGTGGGGCACGGCCGAGTGGAACTGCAGGAGTGGGGAATGGCAGATGCCGGTGCGGCCCTCTTTGGAAACACAGTCTTGCACAAATATTTAGGCTGTTGATCCGGATACAGGTGATAAAGGTGACATCAAGTGTATTTTCGCAATGGAGCCTCTGGTCTCACCCTTTTCACCCACTCTTCTTCACTCTGCTGACATAAGGTTCTGGCTAAAACGAAAATCTGACTGCCCTTCTCTACTTTGAGAACTCTTTGATTGCTCCATACACCCTGCACAATAAAATCCAGACCCTTCACACGGCTTGCTGGGTCCTTCCCAGTCAGTCCCTTGACTGCCTCTTCAGCTCCCATCTCAGGAGGCCTTGGAGTTCTTACCTACTCTTGGTTCACACAGCTCCATGTGGGACCAGAGGCTTGAGATCCACTTTACCCCACCCTCACTTTGCTGACCCCTCAGGCATCACCTCCCTTGTGAAGCCACCCCTCCCACCCCCAGTGTGTTAAGACATCCTCCCCCATGAGCCAGGGTGTCCTATACAGGAAGCTACCTCAGTAGTGCTAACACTGCCCCTTCTCATCCCAACCACACCACGAGCTCCTTGTGGGCAGGGGCCTGTGTCTCCTTCTCTCCAGCCTGCCCTTCCCTAGGGCAGAATCCCACACACAAGTGCTCATAAATATTTCTTAAATGTCAGTTTAGTACAGGCAGATGATGACAGAGTGGCGGAATGCCTGAGGGAAAGACCAGAGAACTCCAAACAGCAAGAAGACTGGTGTGAGGAAGAGGAGGCCCAGGGCCAAGGAGAGGGAACAGTGTGAGGGAGCTAAAGTGGTGGGTTGCAAAGCTGCAACAATGCAGAACGGGGATGCGCTGGAGAAATGCACGACCAGAAACAAGCACAGCAAGTCAAACAGAAAATTCAATCAGAGGAGAGAGAAAGTGTGTCGAGGTTAAGGAAAAAGGATCAGTGAGAAGATATGACTGCCTTAGATCAGACCCTGCCACAGAGATACGGGGCACCCCTGAGCAGAAATTACAAGGTGGGACACCCAGAATCCAAACAAGACAGAACCTCCCTCCCCCAGACACCAGCTAGCTCTCCTCAGGTGACTGCCCCAACTAGGAGGGGAGGAGAGAAGCTGGACAAAGTGAAGGGTACCTGATGCTCCCCGGGAAAACCATGGAACATCATTCCTACATCTGAGATGTTGCTCTTTACTCCTGATCCAAACTGACTGAATAACATGAAAGTGAAACTGACCGTGTTGCGCTTGATTCTGGTGACAAGGTGTAGGGGAAATGGTGTAACTGGGGCGACGCGGGGTGGGAACTGGGCACCAGCAAGGCACACCCACCTTAAAAGAACCCATAGCCTTCTTCTCACGACAAAATTATAAAGAGAATAACCATCATGAGAAAATATTTTTTTCTGCTAAATAGTGGAAGAAAACATGACTCTATTGAGTATATAAACTAGGTACTGCTAATTATACTGATATTGTTGTTTTGTTTTGTTTTGTTTTTCTGTATACCAGTACTGCCCTGATAAGTTTACATCCCTTAACTCATTTTAGGTAGCTCCTCTCATTGTCCTCATTTTACAAATGAGGTAGAGTAGCTTCAGTAAAGCTACTTTCCTGAGGTAGCTTGTTGAAAGCCACATTGCTGAGGGCTAGAGTTGGAATGCCAACAGGGTGCTGCCGTAGCCCATGTTCTCAACACTCTCTACTGAGCTTGAATTTGACTGTATGCTGTATCTACTGGCTCAGTTTTTTTAAAAAATATACCTGACATTGGTAGTAATTCTAAGAAGTGAGTTTTGACACTTCCTTCCTTCTTTATATCTCAATTACTGTTTTGGGTATATTTCCTTGTTTTGTTGTGCAATATGTTACTCATTTTAGTAACAGAGAAAATACTCACTTGGGTTCAGCTTCATACCTCAAGCCTATACTCTTTCCTGGATTGTTCCCAGGCATTTGCCACTGGCCCTCGAGGGTGGATCTCTGTATGCCAGGCAGCTTGTAAATTCATCCAGGCATTTAGAGACATGTTTTTAACAGGCCAGAAAGCTGCATGGAATTCTCGAAGCTTCTGCCTCTTGGGTAAACTGATGAGGGAGAAGGAGACTGCCACAGCGCTTCCCTCTGACTCTCATCACCAACAGGTCGCGCCCGCATTCCCATGAGGGCAGAAGCACATAGAGGAGGCCCACAGGCAGCCATGCTCATTTACCTGGTCCTCCTTTCTTCCTCGACCTTGAACATCTACCTTGACCCCTGCTTCTTCCCTGCCTGCGTCTTTCCTTTCCAGTAAAGTCAGACACCAGATTCCTTGCATTGTGTTTTCTTTCTGCCAGCTATATTCCAAGTCCATACTACTGTAAAAGAAAAATACATTTTAAGTAAACTTTAAAAATGTATTTTAGAATCCTAATTTATTCTCCTGATTTTTTATCTCAATCTCAAATTCTTGTGACACGCTCCTTGAACTTTCCTGTTACATTTTTATTCTTTTTTATCATCAGTTCTTCTATGTGTTTAATATTATATGTAACAGTACACTAAACAGGTTAAAAATTACACATTCTATCATATATAGACACACACACATATACAGACTGCTGTAAGTTGCAAAGAGCTGCTAAGAAGAAAGTTTGCTTAACTAGAAATGAGTGAGAAATGCAGCCAGATTAGCATTCTTTAGTAATAACTTTGAAGTTTGAACTTCAACTTTATGGTGTTGTTCCGGAAATTACAAGAGTAATATATTGTTATACTGTGAGATAAATTGTTTTCCAGTATATGCTTTATATAGATTTATAATTTGCTTTTTAGTCAGTAGGTTCTCATATCTGTGAATCACTAATAAGGTTCACATTAAATTTCTGATCCTTTTTATATCTATTGTTTATTCATTATTATTTGACAAGTTTCTGAAGCACAAGATTCCAAAAATTTCAAAGAGATGTTCTCAGTCAAGAGAACACCTCTTTTACCAATATTTTCCAAAGAATAATTTTTAAATCTTAAGAAACCTGTACTTTATTATTTTTGGTTGGTTTGCAGAAATAACACAAAATACAGCAGATGCCTAATATTTGAGCAAATGGACAATTTTTAGAGGCTGAGCAATTTATTGAATATATAAATATTAGCCCTGAAAACGCATAAATAGGCAAATAAAGCACAGAACATCCATGATTCATTGACTTGGGGGCAGAAACAAAGCATCTACGCTTATATAACTTCCATTTTAACCTCACCCTCCTGTCCCTGGTGGACCCCTGAGGGGCAGCTGTCCCATGGCTGGCGCTTTTAGAGGATGTGTGGACTCAGCCATAGAGGAGGAAAAGAGGCTGCGAAAAACCAGAGCATTACAGAGGCATTTTCTTTGCTTGGAGTAGACTTCCCAGCAAATCAAAGGGTGGCCACCTTTGGAATGCTACTTCCCACCTGATCTCAAAATAGCCTTCCTAACACTGCCCAGACGCTTACTTCGCTTTATTCTAGTACCTGAAATTCTGCCAACCAGAAGTTTAAGGAACATAGATCCTCTTAAAAATGCAAGCACTACTAAGATTTCCTTCACATGTTAGAGTGGCTTAATCAGTAACTTATAAAAAACAGGAAATTTTATGGAAAAGGGAAAGGCCAAGACTGACTCAGTCAACAAATATTTATTGATCAAGCACTTCATTCATCATTAGTGATTGATCTGAGGGTTACAAGGTCGGACATAAAGGAAGGCCACGGTCCCAGCCCTCATGAAGCCTACTTTCTTTTGGAGGATAAAGACAATGAAAGAAGTAAACAGCACGTAAATAAGTTGCTTTAGATTATGACAACTGCTATGAAATAGCAGCAAAGGAAGTGAAGAACTAAAAAGACAGATTTCAGAAACCTAGCCTATACTTACATTACTATTTTTCTGTCTTTTTATGGAGAGTGAGGAAAAGGGAAACTATCTGATATACACTCACTGCCACAAAATCAAGGTTACAAAAAAAAGAAAAAAAAAAAGAGGGTGGAGACGAGTCATCGGGAGATACAGAAGAGGCATATTCTCTCCTCTCATGGTCCCAAATAGTGCATAACCCTTGTTTTCTCCATTCCTCCTTGAGGATGAGGCTGGGGGCCATGGCTCCTTTTTCACCACTATGTTCCTTTGCTGGTGTGTACCTGGCACTTAGTATGTTAGTAGGTGGTCAGTAAATATCTGTGGCTAAATATATGGAATCTGACTATTGACTATGATGATTTCTCTTACTAATGAGAATCTACACCTTTAAAAAATAATCCTTAATTTTGTGTTGTCTGTTACTAAAATGAACAGGAGGAATCTGGGACTCAGAAGAGCTGAGCTGGACATTCAGTGTATCACAGCTGGTTAGCAGTAGAGTCAAAACCACACTGAAAGCCTCTTGGCATCCACCATTGAACTCTGGCTCTAAAATAATCTTAATAAACACCAGTGTTCTTCCATATCAACCTCAAAAATTCAACTTGGACCTACAAGTCTTATTTCTCCTCCTACATTAAGGTGACCATATCCTCACAGGTGAAAGGAACATGGTCCTTTAGGTGACACTATTCCAGCAGGCAGGGATTCCCCTAAGAACATTATGTTCCCAGGAGCTCTGTGGAGTCAATCCATCAGCTTCCTAGTCCCAATCAATTTCCTAGACCTTCATACTACACCCATAATGTTTGCTTGCTAAACCATCAGCTTAAGTTATTTACCCCATATCTTTTATCTCAGTTTTCTGGTTGTATTTTATCTCAGTCATCTTTACCTTAGTGGAGCTAAAGCTGTGGTTTTGTAAATTAAATCAGTTGTGGGTTTCTGCATATATCTCTTCCATGTGTTTACGAAGCTATTTTTTTTTATTAGCATTAGATGTCTGTTTTCATCTTTACAGTTGTGTGAGGGAAGATTTGTTTTGCTTACGGTTATTTTAAACAAATTTAAGACTGCTGAGAAGAACACATTTTAAGAAACCAAACACTTTTTTTTAATGCCTTGTTTAAGAGCTATATCTTCAGCCACAATTGAGTTTCCTTAAAGTTTTGAAGTTTGTCTATAACAAAGAGATCATGTGGCTTTTGAGTCTGGACTTCACACTTTAGGCAAAAAGAAGCTGTTTCATCTTTTTCAACACGAAAGAGAGATAGAAGGACAGCTCTTATGGGTATTGTGGAAGAGAAATAGGCAGCATGTAAAGACAAGAGGATCTATACTAATTAGAAATTCATTGTAATGATCTAGAGAAGATATCTGTAGTTACCAGGCTAAAAGATTGAAGGTTAGGGATCAATACAAAAGAAATAACCAGACAAAATCCATAGGACTTTTTGCATAACTGGATGTAAGGGCTGAAAATAAAGCACTCCCAGTTGATTTCAATATTTGTAGCTTGGAAGACTCAGTAGTTGGTAATTCCGTTGATCAAGACAGGAAAAAGAAGAAAGGCATGGCCATTGAGGAAAAGATAGAATTCACATTTGTTTTTGTCATGCTTGAGGAGGTGGTAGAACACCACTTGGAGAAGTCTGATGTGTAGTTGAAAATAAAGGACTGATGGAAGTGCAACTATAGGTCAAAAAAATGTACTTATTAAAGTTATCACTAAGTAGAGGATAGTTGAAGCCATCAGCATAGAAGAGATTGGCCAGAAAGGAGTCAAGTCAAAACTTGGACATACCCATATTTATTTTTGTAAAGAAAGTTGAACCAAAAGATTAGACTAATGAGTGACTAAAGAGATGGAAGAAGGGGAGCCAGCAAGGAAGAAGACCAAGAATGAGCCAGTAGATCTGGAAAATGCCATCATCAGTGCTCTCTGAGAGAACAAGATCCGCGGAGTGGTGGGCTGCAGATATCAAAAGGCAGAGGAGGCAGAAGGAAAGGCTATAGAGCCACATCCGCAGGAGAAGCAACACCAATGACATCATCGGTAACATTTGGCTCTTCTAAATATGTCTTATCATTTGTTCCTTTAAAAACATGACCAATTAAATAAGAACAAAGGGAATAATGAGAAGGTAATAATTCTTACTATAATGTTCTATAGATGAAGAGGTCATTTTTAACCATACTCCATTTTTTTAATCCCCCCTATGGTATCCACTTATAAAACATTACTGTAATATTATAAAATTGGTAATTGCATTATTACCCTTAAAGTAATTCAAATTAGTGGCAGCCTTTGAAACCCATTATGATATATTTTGATGCTTGTTTTATATATATATATAATATATGTATATATATATTATATATATATATAAAACAATGGATGTCTTCCCCCATCCAGTGATAGCACAGAATTACAATTTAGTAAATATTTTTCTGTTTAGCTTCTGTTTTAAAGGATTGCTTTATTCATCTGAATTTATATTGTCTGAAGTAGAAATTCCTAAAAATAGTTCATATATGCACCATTTAGAAAAATGAGAGGTTTTACTACTAAGCTATGCAAACAAATAACCACTCTGCTTTCATGTCAATTAAAGGTGACATGAACAGATCCTTACTTCTTGTGAGGAGATTCAAATAAGTCATTATAGGATTAAAGTTGGTTATTTTTAATGGAAATAATTTTTTGTCAAATAAGAGTACATTATAATAAGAGACTTACTGGAAGAAATGTCTGATACTACAATCAGCCTCTAAATACCAGTTCTCTTTTCATTTTCTGTGACTAAACACAACTTTTATTTTTATTTTCTGGGGAAAGAGCTGACAAAATTCCTGAAGATGAGTGAGATGTGCCTCTTCTTACAGCAGTGTACGGTGGATCTGGCCTTACCAGCTGCCTTCCAAAGGGAGAACTCTAGACAGAAATGTCAGCAGCCACAGCATTTCCCTACTGCCCTCTGCATATTGCAGAACAAGTTATCAAAACAGGAAACTATTTATCGCGCTGTTTCCTTCCCCAACCTTATCCCCCTCATCCAATTCCAGTGCTCGTTAATTCCCAATTCCAAGCCCCATTTCTCTCCTAAAGCAACTGCTACTGAGTTTTCTCTCTTCAGAATAGTAATTCCTCCAGAAATCAGTGTGGACTTCAGCATCGGCTGACCTTTGTTGCTTTGTGTGTGAGTCTTGTATTCTGAAGAGACTGTATCTTTCTGATACATTTCTTTCTGTTACTTTCTGTTGCTTTCTGATAGTATGTTTTAACCCATATAATCATGAGATATTAACATTTTACAGATGAGGACATTGGACCAGAAAGGCAAAGTAAGTGCCTAAGGTCACACATCAGGCAAGTGGTTGAATTGGCATGCGAGAGGATGGGGAGGGAGATGGGTGTGTTCTTTCCCTAGAAATATTTGAATGAGCTCTGCCAGACTCTGTCACTGGAGCTGTTTTTTGCCATTTCCATGGCTAACCGTCAGCATCTTTTTGTTTGGGAGACCTTTCTCTACACAAGATGCAATTCCATACTGTTAGTTATAGTTCCGTTTTTAAAATCATAACCAAATTTCCTGTCTCCCAGAGATAACCTTGAGTTAAGTTTTAAGTGCTTAAAAACTATCGACCGTTTCACAGATTTTAAATTTTAGAGAGCAATTTGTCAATTAGTATAAAAGCAAAGACATGTATATACCAAAACCCACTTTGCACATATTCTGAAGAATCTCTCAAATATGTGCCCAAGGAGAAATATACAAGAATTCTTAACAGCATGGTTTCTAAAAGAAAAAATAAGAACATCAACAAAAAAACAGATGAAGACTGTAATGTATTTATTTCAATGGAATACCAAAGAGAAGTTCTCAAATTGGGGTCCAAGGAACCCTGGAGATCCTCAAAACTCAGAGATTTCTCAGATCAAAACTAACTTCATGATACTATGAAGTCCTTCTTTATCTTTTCACTCTCTTTCTGTATCTTGGAGTTTTCCAGAGGCCACATATTAGGATAGCAACAGACGGAGCACAGAAGGAGACAGTGAGAAGCCAGCTGTCTTCTGTTAAGCCAGATACTTAAAAGTTTGCAGAAATATAACACAATGTCACTTTTCTCATTATTTCTTTTGCTTTAAAAAATATTATTTTTCAGAAAAAATAATATTACATATAATAGGTTTTTACTATTTTTTTAGTTAATAAAGAATTGTTTTAAATTTTTCTCAGTGTTTTTTCTGAGATGGCACATGCTGATAGATTAAATCCATATAAACCAAAGCTCTTCAACATCCTCAATAATTTTTAAGAAAGGAAAGGAATACTAAAACCAAAAAGTTTGAGAACCACTGATATAGAGTAATGAATTAATTGAGACTATGTGTATGAACAAGAATGAATCTCACAAAAATGATAAATAAAGTGGTGGAAGAATATAAGCAATTTTTATATTGAGTTTTAAAACTAGTAAAATATGTATATGTATTATGTATAAAAATGGTGAGAATAATAAACTCCAAAGTCTGGATAGTAATTCTGTTGGTGGGTACTGGGTATCTGAAAGGGAATGAAATCAGTGGGAGGACATTAGCAACTTCAGATATATGAGTTAGGTGTTTGGGTTTTTTAGGTTGAACTATTGGTATAAATGTGTCCATTAAGTTTTTTTTATATTTTTGTACACCTGAAATGTTTTAGAATACAATTTAAAAACTAATACCTATATACAACTCAACAAACCAAAAAAATTTGTTTAAGTTCTCAAAGGACTTAAATAGACATTTCTCCAAAGATGATATACAGATGGCCAAGAAATATATGAAAAGATGTTCAACATTACTAATGATTAGAAAAATGCAAATTAATATCACATGAAATATGACATCATCATACCCATTAGGATGGCTACTACCAAAAAAACAAAATGTTTTGTTGAGTATGTGGAGAAATTAGAACCCATGTACACTGTTGTTGGGAATGTAAAATAGTGTAGCCACTGTGGCAAACAATTATGGAAATTCCTCAAAAGAAAATTAAAAATAGAATTATGGTATGATCTCACAGTCCCACTAGTGGATATACATCCAAAAGAATGGGAGACAGTGTCTCACAACAGGATGGTGATTACTAGAGGGAAGGGAGGGGCAGGTGGAAGAAAGTAAATGATGGACAAATGGTGACGAAAGGAGAGTAGAATTTGGATGGTGAGCCCACAAGGCAATGTGCAGGTGACAGATGGGAGAACTGTACACTGGAAAACTATATAATTTTATTGGTAAATATAACCTTAATAAAGTCAATAAAAAGGGAAAGAAAACAGTGTCTCAAAGAGGTATTTCATATCTATCTTCATAGCAGCATTATTCCCAAAAACCTCTAGGTGAAAACAACCCAAATAACCATTGATGGAAGAATAGATAAACAAAATGTGTAATAAACATACAATGGAATATTATTCAGCTTCAAAAATAGAAATTCTGACATATGCTATAACATGAATGAATCTTAAGGACATTATGCTAAGTGAAACAAGCCAGTCAAAAAAAAGTCAAATAAATATGGATTGATCCCAGTTACATGAGGTATCAAACGTAGTCAAATTCATAGAAAGAGAAAATAGAATAGTGGTTACCAGGGCTGCAGGAGGCAAAAAACAAAACAAAACGGGGAATTGTTGTTTAATGGGGATAGACTTTCATTCCTGCATAATGAAAAGTTCTGAAAGTCTGAACGACAATGTGGATATACTTAACAATACAGAACTCAGCACTTAAAAATGGTTAGGAAGGTAAATTTTATGTGTGTGTTTTTTTGTTGTTGTTGTTTTTTTACCACAAGTCAAAAAACTAATAGCTAGAACAAGATTTTTCTGACCTAGAGATTTTCAAATTCCTTGCTGTCACTCCAGTTACCATCAAAGCAATAGGTTAACTGTATATGAGTTATCTATTTGAATTCCTTTCTCAGATTCCTTGCTTCAGTACAGCCTTTGACATTGGCTCTTACTGGATATTCTGCCCTTCCAGCATCCCGTCTATTTCCTCTCACCTACCGAAATCCTACCTGAAGGAATTCTGATGACTCCCTCTGGAGAATGCTCAACCAAGTTGTGCTTTCTCCCTGATTCAGCCCCAAACCATCCAAAGCCACTTAGGTCCCTCCTGCTTTGAGGACCTGGTGCACTTATTCTGTATACAACCTATTGTCCATTACTCATTAGTCCTAGTCCTGGGTATTGCGTCTTAATTTTTCAGAGGTTTTCAATTGCCCCAACTAAAATTTAGCCCTTTGGAAGACAAGATCAATACCAGATGGCTGCTTATGCATGCCTACAAGTAAGCTTTGCACATAGCCAGCAGGCAATAAATGTGAGTGAATGAATGAATAAATGAATAGAAAAATGGATGGATCAGTACGATTTTTAAGATATAGCTGAACTGAATGTAGTAAGAATGTTTTCTCAAAGCTCTATACCTCTGGTTTCCCTATCCTTACTTAGATTCTTTGTACCAAGCCCCATATTTCCCCTCAACAGCCCCATTTTGCTTTCTTTAGCTGAAGAGGCACTTGGACCCCATGCCCAGTGGAGAGAGGATGAGACAGTTCTTACTCTCCTCCCTTGCCCACACTGCTACCCCGTTTTTATTGTCCTTTTGTTTCAAATGAGTTTACTATTGATTGATACATAAAAACAGATAGCAGGTGACAAAAATAACAAACATCAGGACTTGCACAACAGCATAACAGTAATGCCTGGTATTAGAGGTTAGACATCTCTGAGTTCATTTCTTCACTCAACTCACTAGCTGTGAGCCCTTGGACAATTTACTTTAACCCTTTTTAAAATTGTGTTAAAATATACATAGCATAAAGCTTACCATCTGAACCATTTGTAACTGTACAGATCAGTGACATTAAATATATTCACATCATTTAGCTACAATCCCCGCCATCCATCTCTAGAACTTTTTCCTCTTCCTAAACAGTAACTCTGTGCCCACTAACCAATAATTGCCGTTCCCCCTCAACAGCCCTCGGTAACCACTATGCACTCTACTTTTCATCTCTATGATGTTGTGTATCCTAGGGCTCGCTCATACATGGAATCATATAGTATTGGTCCTTTTCTGTCTGGCTTATTTCACTCAACATAAGGTCCTCAGGGTGCATCCATGTTATAGCATATGTCAGAATTTTGTTCCTTTTGGGGAGCTGAATTCCACTCTACTTTAACCTTTTAGACCTCAGTTGCCTCCTCTGTAAGCTGCTGTGAGGACTTGAGGCCACGAAAAATGATGCCATGATAGATACTAATTCAGTTTCTTTCTCTTCCCTGTCTAAATCCTAAATTTCATGAAGACCACATGCAAGAAATATGCCTTTCTCATTTCCCTAGTTCCTAATTTTCATATTAGTGAGTTTGCCATAATTATTAGGGTTAATTGAACTGCAAAATCTCCTTATTTAGTAAATTAGAGATCTACTCCCAGGGTCCCAGCATCATAAAAGCGATCATCTGTTTCACAATTCCCGATACTCCCTCCCCCCATAGATTAATAACATAAGGGAAATAATAGCAGACTCCTGTTACTCAGGAACACAAAATTGATATAATCCATTAAGTAATTGGGTCTCTGATAGCTTAAGTAAGAGAGAAGGTTGAACAGTTACCTAATAAATTCAGATACTGAGGACAGACTGAATCAAACCACAAGCGAAGTCCCAGTTTTCACTTACCTTAATTTGTAATCATCCTTTGGCCTAAATTAATGAGAGGTAATCACTGTAGAATTAATGATAGTCCTTCTCCTTGCTGTTACCAATACATCCTGTGGTCACTGCATTATTAAAATGAGCAAATCAGTACTTCATTTGACAGTGTGACTTTGTTCTTAAGGGGTAAATGTGATGAAGAACGTTGAGTAATGCTGATTTTAGTGGAAACATAAAGCCATCCATGAACTTTCCAGAATGGATATAAAGTGGCAGGAATTAAACTCAAAACTGACTCTGTCACAAACAGTTTAACTTCTGTCAAATTAGTTTTCCCCACTGATAAACATTTCTATAAAAAAATTTACTCCACACTCTTTTTGATTCTTGAAACATCATTTTCCCCAACCTCTCCCTCTATAGCTACCTTGAAAATGATAATTTAATGCATAAATTATTTAGCTTGAGAATTTCTTTTTTTCTTTGACATGAAAGAGGGTAGTAAGAGTATGCTCAGGGAGAAAAGTCAAGTTATTTTTGTAATTCTACATTCTATGAAATGAATCGTGCCTATCTAAATTGAGAAAACAATGAGCTTAAGTTTATTATGTAGAAAATAATGTCAAGTCTATTTATTTTATTATCTCTTAGGAAAAATTAGACTGGTTAAATTTTGTGAATATTTGTTAGGCACCAAAAATAATACAGCTTTCCCAAACTGCTGAAAGTAAATATGTCATCTTCCATAAAAAATAGGCCTCTGAATGTTTTAGAAACATACGCTACAAATCTTAGAGAGGCCAACCCCATAACTGATTGGAAAATAAAGGAATACTTTATTTATGTTATACTAAACCCAGAAAGCAAAATAATGTGTAGGTCTTACAGAGTTGGGGGTTTGTCTAAAAATAAAGAAAAGGTAAAACATAATATTATACAAAGAAATGTTATATTCTTCCTTTTCTTACCAGGATCTCATCAGTTAAGAGTTACACAGGACCTTCCCAAAGAACAGAATGGCTTAGCAATTAGGCAACAGTTGCTTTGCAGACAAATGGAACAGGCTAGACCCCCAGGCAGGGGAAGGGTGGGGTGCAAAAGTACCTCAGATCTTTCCATCAGTTCTGCACAACACAATAAAATAAAAATTAATGGGGCAGTGATATTTTTACTGTCTTGCCTTTGTCCCAAAATATACAGAATATTGTGACTTCTTTGTATTTCAGACAAATTAGAAGAGAAGTTAGTGAAATTCTAGAATAGTTACAGTGTTTAATTATGTTTGATTAATTTGATGGTATGTAAAGCAATTGAAATAATTAAAAATAGATTGTCTAGGAACACCCACCCTTAAAAATAGAAACTGGCTGTGGTTGTAGTGGAAAGGATCTCAGATGCTAACTCCTTCCCTTTTTAGTTATAAATCCGTGTATGAGGTGTTTAACCTTTTTGCCTAGTCTCTTCTTCTGTAAAGTGAGGATGACAATTTCTACCTTGCAGAGCTACTGTGGGCATTTTTTAAAGATAGGTATAAAGCAACATAGGGCTCAATCAATGGTAGCTAATCATATTTCTAACTTGCATTTCCATTATAAATACCTGCATCCCACACATTTAAACACATCCCCTTAAGATTTGAAATAGTCTTGGTATAGAACTTAGCAAAACCCTCACCAAAATATGTTTCCCAAAGGTAAATTTCAATCTATCCCTGCCTTGTGAAATTTAACACATATTCCAAATTAATCAGGGATGAGCCGTAGACTGAATTAATGAGGTTTCCAACTTACCGCAGTAAGATAAATGATATAATCAGTTTTACTTACCTGAGGGGAAAATGGCAAACTCCTTTGAAGCTACATGCAAACTACCTGAAAAATGTGTAACCATCTTAGTACTAAGGAGGCTGGAGATGACTCCTTCCCTTCCCATAACGCTCTGTGGTTTCCAGGCCTGACAACTGCCTACACAAAGCATAAGTCAAACAAGATCACTGTTAGGGGTGAGTTTATTTCATCATCGATGACAGTATTTAAGTGTCTGGAGGTGTGTGTTTGCTTTTCTAATGTAACCACAAAATAGCGGTTAGTTTCTCTCTAATAGCTGAGGGTGACAGAAGCTGCTGTTGGCTTTAAGATGATGTATGAACTCTTATTCTGAGAATGCACTTGGTAAGTTTAGTCATGACAGACCTAGTGCCTACTTTTTCCTCTCTCACCTTTTCCCACCAGCATCCTTCCCCTTTTCGTTTTTCTCCTCCATTTGGAAATAGAAAGAAACCAGAGCAGGCTCAGCAGAAAGTGTTAAGAAGCATGAAGCCAGGCTGACTGTGCTTCAGATGCGTGGGCTCCACCCATGTGACTTTTTCTTCTTTTCTTTTTAAAAGTAAACACAGCAGGATGTGCGCATACCAAGTACTGAGCACACAGAAATGGGGGAACTGCTGGGCTGAGGAACAGCTTCAAAGGACAGTGGCAGAAGCTGGCTGCCTCCCTGCCAGGCATTTAAAGGGCTGCGCTCTCCCCGGGAGGGAAAGAGTTGACTTCCTAGCCCTTGACTCTTTCAAGAGCCCCACCGAAGGAACTCGAGGTAGGGAAAGGGCACGCTGGCAGTGGGGTTTCACCTGGCTTTGAGACTTTCCGAACCCGAGCAGGAAAAGAAAGCTTTATTTAAAAAAATAAGCAAATAGAAAGAGAAACAATGAAAAGAATATGAACTTGACTTTGAAATACCTCACACCTTATGAATTATATTCCCAGGGAATGTGAATATATATATATTCATATATATTCATATGTATATGTGTGTGTGTGTGTGTGTGTGTGTGTGTATATATGATGTCAGTAGGCTTTATTACCTCCAACCTTTTTAGATAAGGAATTTGAACCACAAAATCAGGTGAGTGACCTTTACCATCATATTCAATGTTAGGCTGACCTTCTGACTTCTTAGTATGCGCCCCATGTCCTACAACCTAACATCACAAGATGAGTGGCAGAGTGCACTGCCAACCCAGCTGCGGAATTCTGCCCTAGTCTCAGAGTGAGAACAATTTCCTCGGAAACTGTATATGCCAGGTTATTCACATCTCCACGGTTTCGATAAGTGCTGCTGTAGTCATGTTTCACTGGTTCCACTAAAATGCAAGTGTTCAAGGGTAAAACACCGATCACCCGTGCTCAATGAGTATTCATTGTGTGAATGTTATTATTGAACAGACCGTTGATATGTTATTCCCAGAATGTCAGAATGCAAGGATATTTCTACAAGATGGCAGCTTTCTGCCTGTAAATGCATTGTAATCAGCAAAAGTGACCACAACTAGCAAGCCTGGAAGCCATCACACACCATAGGGTGTCGGGACTAAAATAGACTGCAGAGATTAACCTCTACTCCCTCATTTTGTAGGCAAAGACGATGAGACCCACAGAGATAAAATAATTTTCCAAAGTTTTCCCAAGTTTACCTAGTTCCTCCTTGACCTTTGTATTGGCTCCTCTCTCTTGGTGAGAACACAAGAAGAGGACACAGTGAGAACTGTGCACAGCCCAGGCTCCTGCCTCTGCCAGAGAATCAAGGAGCATGTTGAAAAGCTGTGGTTACTTTCCTGGGCCTTAAAGCTAATAGTGCAGAAATGTCTATGGGCTCAGTGTTTTAATAAGTTCATACAGAAATCAGATACTATCTAGAGAGTATGGGGAAAACATTTGAATTTTGAATATGAATAAATTTTGGAGAAAAGAGCTAATAGTATATAATACTTCATATGGAAAAGAGAACAGTTGGAGGTGAGTTTACTATGTAGCATCAATATAAGAAGGATAATTGGAAAGAGCCCAAAGTAGCAGTTTTCCAATCTTCACTTAGAGAGATAGACTTGTAATATAGCAGGAAATTTTCGTATAGTTGTTTAAAAAAAAGATAAAAAGTAATCATATGCAGGATTCAGCATAGGCTTACTAGGCTTCATTCCAGACTCACCTAATTTCCATTTTTGTAGGGTTACCAGACTAATGAAATACTAGTGAGAGAGCATTTTGATTTCAATAAAATATCTAGAACAACATTCCTGTTAAAAACATAAAAAACAACCAGCTGGTGCCTAGGGATCAATAATTCACCTCAAATTCAAGAAAGAGGGGTCTTTAGGGACAGGTCATTGGAGGCTGTACTTGATTCTGTCCTAGTCATCAGCATTTGTAGAAATAAATGTCCTGAGTGAATACTTAGAAGTCAGGCCAAACTGACAGCTGACCACACAAAACTGGAAAGATCCAGAAAAGGCAGAGTCAAAATGATCACATGTCATGAAAGCTAGGCCAACAGCACTCTGAGAACTAACTTTGTTAAAAGCCTTCATTTAGATCCAACAACCTAACTGGTCAAGGGCAGGAAAGTATGCCTTTAGAGCATTCTAATGAAGAGGAGTCAGGAGTTTTAGTTAAGACTTCCATATGAGGTAACAGTAGAATGTAGCTGCCACAAAAGTCAGTTTATTCTTAGCCTGACATTGGTGGATCTTCAGTGGATCACAGAACACTATCCTCTGTTGATCTGACAATATCTGGAGAGTGTTTATTACTCCAGACATATTTTAAAAGTACATCCTAACACATAAAAAGATGCTCAACATCACTAGTCATTCAGAAAATGCAAATCAAAACAATAATGGGATACACTTCACACCCATTAGGATGGCTATTAGCAGAGAGACAGAGAAATCAGTGTTATGGAGCATTACTGGTAGGAATGTGAAATGGTACAGCTGCTGTGGAAAACAGTATGATGGCTTCTCAAAAATTTAAACATAGAATTACCATGTAATCCAGCAATTCCACTCCTTGGTATATACCCAAAAGAATTGAAAGCAGAGACTCAGATATTTATACACGAATGTTCATAGCAGCATTATTCAGAATAGCCAAGAAATGGAAACAACCTAAGCACCCATCAGCTGATGAATGGTAAACAAAATATGGTCTATACACACACAATGGAAAGTTATTTGGCCATAAAAAAGGAATGTAATTCTGATACATGCTACAGTATGGATGAACTTTAACAACATTAAGTAAAATAAACCATACATAAAAGAACAAATGTGTGATTCCATTTAAGTGAGATACCTAGACTGGTAAACTTCTTAGAGACAGGAAGTGGAATGGTGGCTACCAAGGGCTACAAAAAGGAGGGGAGGACACATTGCTTAATGGATAGAGTTTGTTTGCAAAGATAAAAAGTTCTGGAGATAGACAGGGGTGGTATTTGCATAACACTATGAACATATTTAGGATGGTAAATTTTATATATATTTTACCATAATAAAAATTTTATTAAATGTGGATTAATTATCCTGGCAATAACAACAGCAAAAGCATAGGTGGTAGGAGTGTAAAATGGTACAGTTGCTTAGGAAAACAGTATAATGGCCCCTCAAAAAGTTAAACATAGAATTACCATGTAATCCAGCAATTCTACTCCTAGGTATATATCCAAAAGAATAGAAAGCAGGGACTCAGATACTTTTTTTTTAAATCCTCATCCAAGGAATGTTTGTTGATTTTAGAAAGAGGGGAAGTGGGAGAGAGAGAAACATCGACTGATTGCCTCCGGTACGTGCCCCCACAGGGGCTCAAACCCACAGCCTATTGGTGTGTGGGGTCATGCTCCAACCAACTGAGCCACCTGGCCAGGGCAAGAGACTCATACACTTAGACAAACTTCATTGTGTCCCTGCAAGGTGATCAAGACCAGGTATCTAGAAACTCTGACAAAGAAAAAAAGAACTAAAGGAACTGAGTGTATTTACTACCAGGAAGAAAAGGCTGAGAAGCATGTCAGCTGCCCTTGAAAACGGTCACCTGTGGCAGGGGCTGTACAGTTATTCAACTTACTGAGAGTAACCTTGGGAACAGAACCAGGATCAATGGGGGAAATGATATCCAGAGAGATACATTTCAGTACAGGAAACAGCCTCTAAACAACTAGAACTATATTTAGCATTTTCCAGTGGAACAACTTCTATAACATGTTTCTTCTTTCTCTGCTAAGAGGTCACTCCTATCAGAATGCCTTCTACCTCCAATCAGAAACCAGCCCTGCTTCCTTAGCTTACCAGAGGCCCAGCAAGAAAATAACAGGAATTGGTTGCAGTCAGTTGGGCCAGCCTTGCATACCTGTTTCCTGCTGCCCCCAAAGTCACCCATCCCCCGGACCCCAGTCACAGCAGCCTCAGCAGTTGGACACCAGAGCGCGGCACGTGGGCCTTTGCTGTTGGGCACCTACTCCTTTTTCAGAGCCTCACATGAGGGGTGTTTCTGCCACATCCTGGGGGGAAGCTGGCAGGAACCTCACTCCCATTCCCACTGCTCCTGGAGACCATGCTCATGTTCCTTCCAGAGAGCTGTGGGGCAGGAAAGCAAAAGCCCTGCCTTCCTATCTTCCTCCCTACTTGCCTGAAGGCCAGATGGTCTGTTTCTGTCACTTGTCTTTTTATTCCCATTCCATCACCAGGGGGAAGTGCTGAGTGCAGAGGGTCCAGAGGAGGAAGTGTCGGGGAAGGGTGGCACCCATGGTGGGGAGGAAGCAGAGAAAGGCAATCCTGATCCTGCCCTCCCAGACCGGGTTTGCCCAGACAAGAGGTATGGCTTCATTACTGGGAACAGCTGAAGTGAAAGTGTCCTTTGAGAGTCCTAGAGAAACATTAGATGAATGATACCTTTTCATCATCATCTCTGCAGTCAAAACCAGCTGCAGAGAACTCAGTGGGAACCTAAAGGTTTCTGGACAAAGACGTTCACATAACTCACTCAGTCCGATATAATTAAAAACAATTACTAACAGAACAGAACTTAGCTTATAGGAAATTGAAGACCCGTGCATGCTTTCTATACAGACTCTGAGAAAGAAAGACAATGTTTACAGCCGAGAACTCCCAGGTTAGCATCTTGCTCTTGAGTTCCAGTCCCTACTCCAATGTAATTAGTTATGTGACCTTGGACAAATGTCCTGTCCTCTCTGAACCTGTTTCTCTATCTGTATAATATGGTAAGAATATTGACTTGGAAATGTCACAAGACTGTGGCATTAAAATGAAGGCAATATATGTGAAAGCACTTTGAATAAATGTCAGATTTTGTTATCCCTCATTCTCATTTATTTCCCTAAGAGGTAAACTCTTAGGGAAATAAGAAGTACAGAGTAACAAACTAGAGTATTGCTTTCAATTCTTTTCTTGGAACAAGATGAATTGTTAGTTTTAAAACACACATAAGCCCTGGCTGGTGGGGCTCAGTGGATTAAGTGCCGGCCTGTGAACCAATGGGTCGCTGGTTCAAATTCCCTGTCCGGGCACATGCCTGGGTTACAGGCCAGGTCCCCGGTATCGGGTACCGGAGGGACAACCACACATTGATGCTTCTCTCCCTTTCTTTCTCCTTTCCTTCTCCTCTCTAAAAATAAATAGATACAGTCTTTTAAACACACACACACACACGCACGCACGCACACACGCACATAAAAGTAGAGAAGGAAAAGAATGTACGCCTCCTCAACAGCCATTCACAAATGCCCGCAGTAAAGACCAGTTCTCACTTATCTCTGAGCCTCTAGGTAGGGAGATATTGAGGATGAGGGTCAGAGGTTCCTAAGGTGTTGCAGGGTTTTATTTTGTTCAGGAGGAAGAGGTCGTGTCCCCAGAGTTCAGTTTCTTTGTTCTTACAGCCCAAGTGCAGGACAGAGGTCCTAGGAACCCTATGCATTTCCCTCAGCTTTCTCTTCCAGAGGTCTTACTCTGGGAAACAAATTTGAATTTCAAATTCTTAAACCTCAGAAAAATATCTGTGCCCAGAAGATGTTTCGAGTTCATTTTGTGCTGTCAGTTTTGGGGAGGAAACAGGACATTGAGACCGGATGCCCATTTGGTTACCATCGTCATGCTCTCTTTTTTCCCCCCGCTGTGAGTAGAACAAGGAGAACGGGCTGGTCAGTCTATAGGAAAGGAGGAGAGGGAGAGCAACGAGGAGGAGGGAGCAAAGAACTTTTTAGAGTAAAATAGTGAAATTCTATTTTGTTATTAAGATAATTCTCTATAATTCTGAAAACTCACACAATAATCTTAACTCATTAAAAACTCATCACACAAAATCAGATCTTGGCATTTGCAAGAGATAGATCCCATAACTGAAAACTTTTTTTTTTATTTTTACCATTTTTTTTTTGAAGAAGCAAAGTTTTAAATCTCTTCACATTTTATAAGTATATAAGGAATACAGAAAAAACCCCTTTGATATATGAATGATGAGCAGTTTTTTTAGGTTCTCTCAGTAATTAAATGCCTGGCTACTGCATTTGAGGCTGATACACTTCTCAAAATAAACAAAAATAGTGTATGTCACAAATATTAAGTCTGTTTGGGGCAAGGGTTTGACAGCTGATGATTTGAAGTCTTTCAGAGTAAGCAATACTAATATTCTGTGCATTTGTTCAAATTATATTCCTCTCTGAGGTAGAGCCACAACGGTAAAATTTAGGCACAGTGAAAAGATGAATGAATAAGGACCTGGGAGACCTGGGTCCTAATAATATTCTGCCACTAACTGGATAGATAACTTTAACCACCTGCCTTAAGTTCTCTGAGCCTCAATTTGCTTATGTGCTATGTGAGAGTATAGACCACTTGTTCACTAAAAGTCCTTTCTGCTTTCAAAAAAAAAAAAAGAACAGATCAACTAACTGATTGGTTCACTGATTTATTCATTCATAATTGATTTATCCATTTACTTATTCAAAAAACACTGTGAACTAAATTAGAGAGCAAGCAATCTGAATAACCAACTGAAGACTAGCTGAAGAGAAACCATATAACCAAAGATTTACAGGAGCAGCCACGTAAAGACTGGTAGGAAGGGTGAAGATGCAAAAAGGGCTGGCCTTGCTGCCATGAGCAGCAGCTAAGAATCTGGAGGGTTATCTCAGCTGCGAAGGACTCTGGGAGGAGCATGAGTTCTCAACCCCAAGCCAGGCTCCTCAGCCCAGAGCACCCAAGCAGGAAAGAGACACCAGTATAACATCTGGCCAAGAAAATCAGAGGGGATTCTGTCTGCTAAAGAGGTAGCAGTCAGCTAGACACGCATGTACCCTCTTAACAGGCCAATGCACAAAATCTCATTTGCAGCCACTCACCCTAGGATCTGATGGCGGAAGGACAGAGCAGACTGGAGTCATGGGAAAAGAGACGGAAGTTTGTGGCTCTGGGGAGAGAGCTGAAGGGACAGGTACCAGGATCCTGGTGATGAGTCCCTCTCCCACAATGCATATGCCATCTTTCTTGGATGGTGCACTCCCCTCCATATGGCATCAGCTTGGGAGAAAACAATAGCCCCACCCTCTGGACTCCCTCTTACCTCACCCTGCAAAGCGTGTGCCCTGTTGAGGAATCAGCTGCCTGGGCTGGGAAGTAGAGGTCTGGACAGATTCATGGGGTGACTTGAATTGTGTGGCTTTGGGGCAAGAGCCATTCCCCCCACTTTCCCATGAAATTGGCACCTCCACTTCACAGGAGATCTCTAGCTCCACTCTCCAAGCTCCTGGTGACCCCCTTCCCAAATCCTGGTGGTTCTGCCATGCTGAGATCTAGTAAGAATCTGGGACTGACTGAGCTATGTGACTCAGGGGTGGGGAGATTGCACCCACCTTCTCTCCAGCCTGACCAGCCACTCCATATCACACAAAATCCACTAGCCCCATCCTCCTGACTCCCAGTGGCCCCACCCTACTAAGATTAGGCTTCTAGCAGAATCTGGGAGAGACTGAGTTGTATGGCTGTAGGACAGAGGTCATTCTCCCATCGCACTGCAGACCAGTGCATGGCATTCCCTTCACAAAGTCAATTTTTTATCTGTTTGGGCCTGATAAACTCTGCTCACCACACCCTGATGATTTCCTGAGACCTGCCCCACCACAAATGTATGCAAGCACCCAGCAGGTGGCAGTTAAATTCAGTATACCCTGGGACATCTGCTGAGTGGCCTCAGACCCAGCACTGGTACTGAGTTTGAACCTGTATCAATCTGGTGACCACTCACCCCTACCTGGTGACTCACTGAGAACCTGCCTCATGCAACTTGAGTTCTGCCAGAGGCTCTTTCAAGGACTGAGCCTAACTGGCAGCTGGCACATGAAGGTAGGCAGAGGTGGATCCCAGGGTGCTTTGAGTGATGATAAAAGCCACCCTTCATGCACAGCTTGGTCTTCCCACATACACCCAAGCCCTGATGAGGCAAATACAAACCGTGGATCATTTTGTAACTCCAAACAGACTGTCCAGAAAAAGTCACAGGCAGTGTCTGACATTGGCCCACACCAAAATCCCTCCAAAGATGCCTCAGAACCAACACATCTGGTAGTCAGCTTCAAACAACACCAGAGCAGGATCCAATGAGTTTCACAAGCAGTATATCAGAAGGCACCAGACTGCTGAGCCAAATTTAATTTCCTGGGGTAAGCACCCGAACAGTAGTTCTTACACTATGGCAGAGTATGATCCTCACAGTCAGCCAGCCTGAGGGTCAACCCCACACACAAATGGGCAATAGCAATCAAGACTCAATTATAACAGGAAGGCCCACATAACCCACATGAGGGACATTCCTGCAGCACCCAGTTTACTTGATCAATGACACCACTAACTGGAACCCATGGGACCCATACTACATAAGGCCCACTACCAAGACTAGGAAGTCAAGCACATCTACCGAATATATAGAAACAAACACAAAAGGAAGCCAAAATGGGGAAGAGACAAAGAAATATGCACAAAATGAAAGAACAGGAGAAATATCCAGAAAAAGGGTGAAATGAAATGGGGGCAAGCAATTTATCAACATGGAGTTTAAAATAAGGGGGAGGGTGTTATAAGGGTATTCAAAGAACTTAGTGAGAATTACAACAGCATAACAAAGAACATAGAAACCATAAAAAGAACCAGTCAGAAATGAAGAATACAGTATCTGAAATGCAGAATATGCTAGAACAAATAAACAGTAGGTTGGATAAAGCAGAGGACTGAATTAGTAATTTGGAAGACAAGGTAGCAGAAAACACCAAACCGAGTGTCAAAAAGAAAAAATAATTTTAAAAAATGAGGATAGTTTCAAGGGCCTTTGAGACAACATGGAGTACAACAATATCCACATCACTGTGGTACCAGGAGGAGGAGAGCGAGACCAAGGAATTAAGAACTTATTTGAAGAAACAATGACTGAAAACTTCCCTAACCTGGTAAAAGAAGACACACACATCCAGGAAGCACAGAGAATCCAAAACAAGATGGACCCAAAGAGCCCCACACCTAGACACATCATAACTAAAATGGCAAAGGTTAAAGAAGAGAGAGAATGTTAAAAGCAGCAAGAGAAAGACAGGTTTCCTACAGGAGATCCAGTAAGACTCTCAGCTGATTTCTCAACAGAACCGTTTCTTGCCAGAAGGAATTGGCATGAAAATATCAATATTCAAAGTGATGAAAAGCAAGGACCTACAAGCAAGACGATTTTACCCAGAAAGGCTATCATTTAAAATTGAGGGAGAAATAAAGAGCTTCCCAGACAAGAAAGAGCTAAAGGAGTTTGTTATCAACAAACCAGTAGTACAAGAAATGTTGTGTCTTGGAGAAGGAGAAGAACATAGTTAAAAGAATAAAATGGTAATAAATAAGTACCTAACAATAATCACTTTAAATGTAAATAGCTTAAATACTCCAATCAAAAGACATAGGTAGCTGAATGAATAAGAAAACAAGACCTGTATATATGATAACCATAAGAGACCCACCTCAGAACAAAAGATACACACAAACTAAAGGTAAAGGGACAAAAAAAGATATTTCATGCAAATGGAAATTTTAAAAAAGGTAAGGTGCTAATACTTATATCAGACAAAATAGACTCCCTATGTAATGATAAAGGGAACAATCCAAAAAAAAAAAAAGAATATAACCCTTGCAAACATTTATGCATCCAACATAGGAGCACCTAAATATACAAAGCAAATCTGATATACATAAAAGAAGAGATTGATACTAAAACAGTCATAGTAGGGGATTTTAACACCCCATTAACATCAAAGGGATGTATCTTCCAGACAAAATGAACAAGTAAACAACAACCTTAAATGACACACTAGATCAGATGGATTTAATTGATATCTTCAGAGCATTTCATCCCACAGCAGTGGAATACACATTCTTTTCAAACACACAAGGAATATTTTTCTAGGATAGACAACATGTTAAGACACAAAACAAGACTTGATGAATTTAAGAAGATTAAAATCACATTAAGCATTTTTTTCTGATCATGGTGGTATAAAACAGGAGTCAATCACAAGAAAAAAACTGAAAAATACACAGAGACATGGAGGCCAAATAACATGTTACCAAACAATGAATGGGTTAACAATGAGATTAAAGAAGAAATCAAAAAAATATGGTGAAACAAATGAAAATGAGAACACAACAGCCCAAAATCTATGGAACACAGCAAAAGCAGTCCCAAGAGGGAAATTCATAGTATTACAGGCTTACTTTCAGAAACAAGAAAAATCTCAAATAAACAATCTAATTTTATACATAAAGGAACTAGAAAAGGAAAACAAAAAAAGCCCAAAGTGATTAGCAGAAAGGAAATAATAAAGTTCAAAGCAAAAATAAATGAGAGTATGAAAAAATACAAAAGATCAATGAAAGCAAGAGCTTGTTCTTTGAAAAGGTCAATAAGATTAACAAACCTTTAACCAGACTCATCAAAACAAAAAGAGAGAGGGCCCAAATAAATAAAATAAGAAATGGAAGAGGAAAAGTAACTGACACCAAAGAAATACAAAGGATTGTAAGAAAATATTGCAAATAACTAGGCCAACAAATTGGACAACCTGGGTGGGATGGACAAATTCCTAAAAACATACAATATTCCAAAACTGGATCAGGAACACTCAGAAAATCTGAATAGACAGATTACACCTAGTGAAATTGAAGCAGGAATCAAAAAAAAAAAAAGAAAGAAAGAAAATCCGAACAAGCCAAAGTCCTGGACCAGATAGCTTCACAGTTGTATTTTACCAAACATTCAAAGAAGAAATAACACCTGTCTTTCTCAAACTATTTCAAAAAACCCAAGAGGAAGGAAGATTCCCAAGCTCATTTACAAGGCAAGTATTATCCTAATTCCAAAACCAGATAAAGACACTACAAAGAAAGAAAATTATAGGCCAGTATCCCTGATGAAATCCTCAACAAAATGTTAGCAAATCAGATCCAGCAACACATTGAAAAGATCACCCCTAGCTGGTATGGGTCAGTTGATTGGGCATTGTCCTGCAAACCAAAAGGCTGTGAATTTGATTCCTGGTCAGGGCACCTCCCTAGGCTGCAGGTTCAGTCCCCAGTTAGGGCATGTATGAAAGGCAACCAATCAATGTTTCTTACTCACATTAATGTTTCTCTCCCTCTACTTTCCCCTTATTCCCCTCTCTAAAATCAATAAACATATCCCTGGGTGAAGGTTTAAAAAAAAAAGTCATATACCATGACCAAGTGGGATTTAGTCCAGGTATGCAATGTTGGTAAGGTTGGTACAATATCAACAAATCAGTAAATGTGATACCTCAAATAAATAAAGGGAAGGATAAAAGAAATCACATGATCATATCAATAAAAGCCGAAAAAGCATTTGATAAAATCCAGCACCCACTCATGATAAAATGTCTCAGCAAAGTGAGAATAGAAAGAACATACATCAATGTAATAAAGGCCATATATGACAAACCCACAGCCAACAGCATACTCAATGGGCAAAATCTAAGTGTTTTCCAAATTGGAAAGGGAGAAGTAAAACTGTCATTATTTTCAGATATTATGATACCATATATATACCATATAAAGAGAACACAAAGAGTCCACCAAAAAAATGCTAGAACTGATCAATGAATTCAGTAAAGTAGCAGGATACAAAATAAATATCCAGAAATCAATTGTATTTGTATATATCAATAATGAACTATGAGAAAGAGAAAGTATAAAAATAAATCCATTTACGATTGCCTCAAAAATTAAATAAAATACCTAGGAATAAATTTAACCACAGATATAAAATACCTGTACTGGGAAAATTAGAAGACACTGAAGAAAGAAAGTGAAGAGTATACAAAGAAGTGGAAGCATATACCGTGTTCATGGTTGGGAAGAATTAACATCATTAAAATGTCCATACTACCCAAAGCAATCTATTGATTCAATGCAATTCCCACAAGATACCAGTGGTGTATGTATTTCACAGAACTAGGAAAAACATTCCAAATTGTATATGAAACCACAAAAGTCCCCAAGTAGCCACAGCAATCTTGAGAAAGAAAACAAATTTGGAGGAATATCAGTACCTGATATCAAAATATACTTCAAAGCCACAATAATCAAAACATCATGGAACTGGCATAAAAACAGACATATAGACCAATAAGCAGTACAGAGAAGCCGGAAATTAATCCATGTCTTTATGGTTAATTCATATTTGACAAAGGAAGCAAAAACATATGGAGGTAAATATAGTCTATTCAAAAAATGGTGTTAGGCAAATTGGACAGATACATGCCAAAAAAGAAAAATGAAACTGGACCACCTTCTTATACCATACATTAAACTCAAAATGGATTAAACACTTACATGTTAGACATGAAACCATAAAAATCCTGGAAGAAAACATAGGCAGTAAAACCTTGAACGCTTTATGTGGAAATATTTTTTCTGATATATATTCTTGGGCAAGGGAAACAAAAGAAAAAATAAACAAATGGGACTACCGCAAACTAAAAAGTTTTTACACAGCAAAGGAAAACATCAACAAAATGAAAAGGCAATCCACTGAATGGGAGAACATATTCACCAGTGATACATCTGATAAGGGGTTAATATCCAAAATTTATAAAGAACGTACAAAACTCAACACCAAAAAAAATCTAATTAAAAAAATGGTCAAAGGACCTGAATGGACACTTCTCCAAAGAAGACATACAAATGGCTGATAGATGAAAAGATACTCAATATAACTAATTATCAGAGAATTGCCAATTAAAACCACAATGAGCTATTTCCTCACACCTGTCTGAACTGCTATCATCAATAAATCAACAAACTGTTGGTGAGCATGTGGAGAAAAGAGAACACTTGTGCACTGTTGATGGCAATGCAAATTGGTGCAGCCACTGTGGAAAGCTACCTCAAAACATTAAAAGATGCAACTGCCTTATGACCCAGCGATTCTAGTTCTGGGAATATATCCAAAGTAATCCTAAACACTAATTCAAAAAATAAATGCACCACTATGTTCATTGCAGCATTATTTATAATAACCAAGATTTGGAAGCAGCCCAATTGCCCATCAGTAGATAAGTGGACAAAAAAAGCTGTGGTACATGTACACAATGGAATACTAGTCGGCTGTAAAAAAGAAGAAAATCTTACCTTTTGCAACTGCATGGGTAGACCTGGAGAGTATAACACTAAGTGAAATAAGCCAGTCTGTGAAAGATAAGTACTGTATGATTTCGCATATATGTGGAATCTAATGAGCAACATAAACTAACAAGCAAAATAGAAACAGACTCATAGTACAGAGAACAGACAGCTGTCAGAACAGAGGGTGGCTGTGGGGGCGGGTGAAAAAGGTGAAGGGATTAAGCAAAAACAACTCTCTGAAAGATGTTACTACTATCTCCTGATTGTGCCACTGAGAAAACTAAGGCACAGGCAAAGTACACCACTTGCTCAATATCACATAGCTAGTAAATAATAGCTGGATTTGAACCCAGGTTATCTAATTTAACAGATTATGCTCATAACTAGGAATCGATTCCCCACAACATGTGTCATTTGCAAAGCAAGATTTACAAATTCCAGACTAAAATAGTTTTTACATTTAGAGACAAGAATTATTCAAGAAAATTAGTTTTTGTAAGAATAACATAAAAAATAATTTCAAGCAGGTCATAAATGTTTTTTGATGACATACAATAAAATTAAATTTCAATTTACATGTTAATGTGTGTTTTTATGGCTCACATGTTTTCTTATGTTTTCAAGCTTCAAATGAAATATGAGAAAGTAAAATTAAATGAGTAAAAAATATACTTAAAATAAACATTGTCACTTAAATTTTCATATTCTGTTTCTACTACATAAAAAATTTTATGCCTTGCAAAAAAAAAAAACCTCATAGACACAAACAGCAGTATGGTGATCACCAGAGGGAAAAGGTAGTAGTGGGAGGCAGAAGAGGGTAGAGGGTGATAAATGGTGGTAGAAGGACTGAAGCATAGAAAACTGATGTAACTGAGCCGAGGTCACACTGATTGGTGAGTGAAGTGGGGCAGCTGGGATTGGAACTTGGGTTTTTTTAAATCCAGAGTAAATTTAGAAATTAGAGAAAACAGTGACTCAATCCCATACCCTAAAACAATTTAAAATCTTTATATTCCTACTGTACAACTAGATATTATAAGGGTTTTTATGTTATTGGTGTCATAATTGTTTTTAAGAGAGTATAATGTTCTAGTAAGCGATTTTTCCATAAATTACTTAACTATTCCCTGTTCTGAAATGTGAGTTGCTTTTCTTTTATTTTTTGCTTGTTTTTTGCTATTATAAGTAATATTTCAGTATCTATCTTATTCATATAATTTTTTCATGTTTTTGGATTATATCTGTAGAATAGATTCTCAGACATGGGATATTTGGGTAAAAGGGGCATGAATATTTTAATGGTGCTTGGTATATGTTGGTAAATTGCTTTCTATCAACACTCTGTGAGAATTCCAGCTTAATTTTGTCCATTCTGCGAATGATAGTATCATCAAAAAAAAAAAATAAGCAAAAGATGCCTTCTTTGCAATTTTGCATTTCTTTTTTTATTGTTGTTCTATTACAGTTGTCTCAATTTTCCTCCATTGCTCTCCCCTGCCTTGCCCACCCCCTGCTCCCACAGTCAGTCCCCACCCTGTTGTCCATGTCCATAGGTCATTAATACCTGTTCCTTGACTAAACCCTTCCCCTTCTTTCCTCTCTTATCCTCTCTCCCCACCCCTCTGGTCACTGTCAGTTTGTTCTTTTTTCCATGCCCCTGTCTCTGTTTTGCTCTTTTGTTTGTTTTGTTCATTAGGTTCCACTTATAGGTGAGATCATATGGTTTTTGTCTTTCACCACCTGGCTTATTTCATTCAGCATAATACTTTCCAGTTCCATCCATGCCATCAAAAAAGGTAGGGCTTCCTTCTTTCTTTCTGCTGCATAGTATTCCATTGTGTAAATGCACCGCAGTTTTTTGATGCACTCATTTGCCGATGGGCACTTAGACTGTTTCCAGCACCTGGCTATTGTAAATAATGCCGCTATGAACATTGGGGTGCATAGGTTCTTTTGAATTGATGTTCAGGATTCTTAGGGTATAATCTCAGCAGTGGAATTGCTAGGTCAAAAGGCAGTTCCATTTTTAGTTTTTTGAGAAAATTCCATACTGTTTTCCACAGTGGCTGCACCAGTCTACATTCCCACCAACAGTGGACTAGGGTTCCTTTTTCTCCTCATCGTCACCAGCACTTGTTGTTTGTTGATTTATTAATGATGGCCATTCTGACTAGTATGAGGTGGTATCTCATTGTGGTTTTAATTTGCATCTCTCTGACAGCTAGTGATGTTGAGCATCTTTTCATATGCCCATGGGCCCTCTGTATGTCCTCCATTTCTTTTAATAGTAAGACTGAACATTTATTTCACAAATTTGTTTACAAGTTGTACTTTCTCTTTTGCTCATTTATGTGTTAGAACTTAATGTCTTTTTAAATTTTTGCTAATTTATATGGGTCTTTAATAAAATTTATCTGCCGTATTTTCATCATTTCCCCAGACTATTGTATACCTTTTTAAAATGAGTCTTTAGAAACATACAGCCATTTAACATTTTTATATACCCAATTTGTGCATTTTTTTCCTAATTCATCTTAATCCTCTTTTACAGGTTTTTTCTTCTAGTTTTTACTCTAGTAGATGTTGTGAAACTGGATTTAAACTGACTTTTAAAATAAGGCTAAACAGGTTTCTGATATCATTTATGAGCAGTCTTTGTTCTCTAATATTTTATAATTTTACCCTTTTATACCTTCAACTTTTCTAGGTTAAACAATATTTCTGGATTATCTGTTTTATTTGTAGGAGCTAACTGTTCCTATGCCATTATCACGTTGTATTAATTTTTGTTGTTTTTTTTTAGCATCTAGAGAGAATCAGTTATGTGGAGTAATATTGAGTCACAGTAAAGCTTTGGTTAATAGCATGGGCTCTGGAGGCAGAAAAAAAATGGTGATGAAAGGAAACTTGACTTGGGGTGGTGAACTTACAATATGAGTATAATATACAGATGTGTTATAGAATTGTACCCCTGAAACCTGTATAATCTGATTAGCCAATATCATCCCAATAAATTCAATAATAAATAAATAAATAATAAATAAATAAAAAGACACTTATTGTAAGCATATTATATGTCACTCACTGTGCCAGTCATGGCCCCAAATGAGAAGAGAGTATGGAAAAGAGAGGGACATGTTTCCCCAAGTCACCCTATTCCCTTCTCATTGTGAGGCTAGAATTCTCTAACAGGGGACAAGTGATGACAGAAAGCAAGGAATGGATAAGGGAATTCTCCTGGCATCACCACATTTAATATATTTATTCAAAACAAGGGTTTTCAGCCTCAGCACCATGGACATACTTGTTTCAGGGAGCTGTCTTGTGCTATGTAGGTTGTTTGGCAGTATTGCTAACTTCAACCTACTGCATGCCAGTGGCACCCTCTCTGTATGCCAATTATAATTGCAAAATAGAGATAAATAAATAAAAACTCAGGTTACTGAGCCCTGCCTCTTGGTTTCTAACTCATTGGATCTGGGTGAGGCTGGAGGATTTGCCTTTCTAAAGAGTCCCCAGGTGATGCTGGTACTACTGGTCTTCCAGGAGCTGAGCTGGTAGGTTCCGACCTTGCGTGGTTGTCGTGGTCTCCATTGCAGCTGTGGCTGAGAATACAGCTATTCTCTTCTCATGCAGGAAAACTAGTGTTCCCTGAGAATCACAGTCATTTGCGGTGTTTAAATTGAGAAATAAGACTTAAAATGGGCTACGCAACCCACAATAAATCTGAACTGTCTCAGGAAGAAAAACAGAGGCTCTCATAAGCTACTTCAACCTTTTTCATCTCATGGGACACATCAACTAATTACTAAAATTCTGCAGCACACACAAAATATATTTTTTGCCAATATGACAAAAAAAATCGTATAATTTTTATTCATTCACACCAGACAGCTATTGTGTTGGCTGTTGTCATTTTTTTTATTTGACCATCTAAAGGAAAAGAAGTCAGTGCCCCTGATTAAATAGTCAGGTATTGAATGTTTTAAAAATTCTGTGTCGCACTGAGCTAGAACAACAAAACATGGTCAGTTTTATAAATTCGTTCTGAATGAACAGATTAGTAGTTAGTGGGCTAATCTTGGAACCTAAATAGTATCTAATCTCACAGTTCCCATGGATTCGAAGTTCCAGTTACAAACATACTTTAACAACCCATTCATTTTTAAGTTGGGGATATTTCCGTGTGCAAGAAGAAGTGGACACCTCACCAACACTCACATGTCTACCCTAGATTGTTGGACCCTCACTCTTCCTCTTCCTTTTCCTTCTCCTGGCCCTCATCCTTGGTCACCCTGTCCCCTCCTCTACAGGACTCTTCATGTGATGAGCAGTACCCAGACCAGCACTGGCAGCAAAAACAGAGAGGATTCTGTGTATGTTATTTTGTACAAAACTATTAGTTGGTCTATGGACTGAACATTGCTATTTCCGCTTGCTATGGTGATACTACTAAATACTGTATTTTCTTTGAAAAGTGTCACACACCCTCAGGAGGAAGTGGGGTGTGGTGTTAGAGTGGCGCCAGGAGGACAGGAGTGTTTTGTTACTGGTGTACCGAGGAGTGACAACCCACTTCGCCATTTCTTGTTTTCTCTGACTCTAACATGAAGTCCACCCATGTTAACTGGCCACATCACTTTCTTCACAGGATAAGAGGGCAAGAAAGTGGGATCCAGGCTCCCAAACCCTCCATCTCTGATCACTTCCCATTCTGAGGCCCCCACACTGATATGAAACAGGGACCATGTCGCGTTTTTGAAACCAGCACAGTGCTTTATACATAGTAAGTTTAGAAATGCTTACAGAGCAATGGCAGAAAAAAAAGAGGTGTGTGTGTGTTGCTTCATATATATAGCCAATACTTTATGTGCATTCTAGGCCATGTCATATAATCCACTAAGTTACCATCATCAGTGACTAATTTTCATCAGGGAGAATTTCTAAGGATACTTTCAGAAAGTCCTATGTGATAATAATAGCTACCTTTTCACCACTCTTGTAAGCAATTTCCCATGAATTAGTTTATTTAATCCTCATGACAATCCTATGAAATCGGTCTATTATTTTCCCCAGGTTGCAGATATGGACACACAGTCTCAAAGAGATTAGGTCCCTTGTCTAAGACTATGCAGTTGGTAAACGCTGGCTTTCATACCATAGTAGTCTCATTTACATACCTGTGAGCTTGTCCACGTGTCCTCCAAGTCCTGTGTCTCCATGCCTCTTTGCACATTGCCATGTAAAGGCCAGAGGATAATGAATCAAGTGCCCAGGTATGTCAGCTTCACCTTCTCGGTCAAGGTACCCTGTGACCAGAGTAGCCTGGGCCTGGGCTCTGATATGACATCCCTGGTTCAGGTAGTGTGCTTCTCTCTGAGCACCTAACTGGCAGGAGAAGAACTCTTCCTCTGGTGTACTGGGAAGATTACAATGCATGCTCTGTCTACTGGGTGATGATTTGATATATGTCTACATTATGGAAGAATTATGACAACCAAGCTAATTAACACATCCTTCACCTCATGTAGTTATTTTTCTTTTCCTTTTTTTTTTCCTTATGTGTGTATGGTAAAGATTCTCTTTTAAGAGTAACTTTTGCCCTGACTGATGTGGCTCAGTGGGTTGAGCATCACCCAACAAACAGAGGGGTCTCCAGTTCCATTCTTGGTCAGGGCACATTCCTGGGTTGCAGACCAGGTTCCCATTTTGGGGCATGCAAGAGGCAACCGATCGATGTTTCTCTCACTCATCAATGTTTCTCTCCCTCTCTTTCCTCCTCCCTTTTCCTCTTTCTAAAAATAAATAAATAAAAAATTTTTTAAAAAGAGTAAATTTTGGCACAATGAACAGAGCCAGAAATTAGATTTGCTTCCTATATGAGGCGGCATCTTTGAACTCAGTGATTACTATAACTATGGTTAGAAAATGGTTCCAAAGAGACTGATTTGCTCCAACCTTACATGAAGCAGTTAGTTTTATTCTAAACGCTGGCCACAGAAATCCTCTCAGATACCAATCAGCCACCAGTAATGGCATGAATGGAGAGGACACAGAGGTGAGAGAGCACACACTGATGGCACCCTGGGAAAATTACCAAGGTCAGCGGTGTTGACCTCACTTCCAAAAGAGAGCTTACGTCATTCTAAGAAACTTCAACTCTGTTTGTAGTACCCACTTTTGAACTCTTCAGGTTACAGCCATTGGGTAGAAAGACAGATCATTAAGCCACAGATACTGACAAAGAGAAACGTCAAGTTAGTACCTCGGGTAATTCAACAAGTACACGGTCAGCACGGAGGGTGCTGAGACAACCTGAGCGGAGAGCTGTAACAGGGCCTTTTTAGTTAGGAACTGGTAGAGCAGATGGAAATAATCTGACGGGAAATCTCCATGCTTTCACTTCCCCTCTGGCCTAACCTTAAAAGGCATTTTCCAACAAGAAATAATTGACTAGTCTGGGTGGGACACTTAGCAACCAAGGCTGGAATCCAGGCTCTGCCAGCCCCAGCTGTATGACCTTCAGCAAGCTGCTTACCCACTCAAGCCTCGGGTTTCTTATTGGTGGGATGGAGTTTATTTCACCTACCCAACAGGCTTGGTGAGAGGATTGAATACTGTAAGCTCTCTAAAGCTCTTTGCAAAGTTTTGTGAATTGTAGGAGACCTAATAAATAAATAACCCCTCGAGGCTATGCTTGTACTTAAAACCAGTGGAGAGACAGATCAGGAGTAAGGAAGTTGGGGAAGAAATGTTAACTTGATGAGTAATAAAGGCTAGATTGGTGGGTATGACCAAAGTGTTTAAGCAAATAGGTCGGTCGCTGTTCACAGTGTCCTAGGCAGTGCTGGACAACGGCCAGGCCTGAGGCAGATGGGCCCCACCATGCTGATGGCCTGGCAGAGAGGAGTGGAAAAACATTAACTTTGAAGTCAGCAGACCCCCCAAAACAGAGGAGGGGGCTGGGCTGGGCAGGCACAGTTTATTTTTCTAAAAGGCATCCATCAGATAAACCGCCCCTCTTACCATGGGGAACAGGAAAGAATTTCCTCACGAGGCAGTGCCTAAGTGAGGTCCTTGGAGGATGAGAAAGACTGCAGGGCGGCAGTTGTGCATCAGTGGAGATGGACAGAGCATTCCCAGCAGAAGGAATGGGACAAAAGCAGAGCCACCGAGATGGAGGGCCAGGTATGTTCAGCTAACAGAGAAGTTGAGAGAGGCTCCGACTCAGCAGCACTGTGTGGGGAGGGCAAGCTGAAGCCAACACATGGCGCCTTTTAAATTACAGGTTAAGAAGTCATGATTTAATGCAGCAAGGACTTGGGCAGTTTTCTTGAGTATTTGTATACTTTGATCAGAGCTATGTTTTAGTGGTACTATGATCATGTCACATTAAAATTAATGTCACAATATTAATAATGTCATCCCAGGTGCTTTATTTTCTATAGTTCAATAGTTGTTTCATCTCTACTGGTTTTTTAGGTCGGCTCAGGCTGCCATAACAGAATACCACAGACTAATATTAAACAACAGGTTTAAAAAACAGAAATTCATTTTCTCACTGCTCTGCAGGCTGGGAAATTTAAGATAAGGTGCACTCACAGTCGGTGTCTGATGCGAGCTCTCTTCCTGGCTTGTTTATGGCACCTTTGCACTGCCTCCCCGCATGGCAGTGGGGTGCCAGAGGGGGGTGTTGTCTGGTCTGTTCCTTTTCTTATAAGGACACCAGTCCTACTTGATTAGGACTCCACCCTCACGACCTCGACCTTAACCTTAATTACCTCCCTCAAGGCCCCCTCTCCAAATGTATTCACATGGAGTCTTAAGGCCCCAGCATGAGTTCAGGGGGACATGATTCAGTCCATCATGGTGGAGGGGCGTTAACATTTGCAGGGAGGAGGGTAATACTAGTTCTGTTAGTAAATCTCCTTTCCGTACTAGTTCTAAAAGCTGGCAGAAGGTCAGGCTTGTTTTCTTTTGTCATTACAGCACATACTAGAGGAATCATTTTAAACTGTTACCTTCAGTTCGTACTTATTTTAATTCACTTTTGAGACCATAATTATGGGCAAGAGGCTAATATTTAATCTGAGTTTTTATCACACTACTTGGTAGAAGTCTCAACAACAGGATAACATGCTTCCCGATGACACGATTGTTCACTAGTTACCATCTTTCTTCTGTGCACATTGCAATGCAAACTAATTTTTCTTATTATAGGTTATTTTCTACAGCAGTAGGGCATTTTATTCAGCAATCCACCTTACCTAAGAAACTTTTGCATCTCACAAAGAAAACCAAAAGCTATAGGTGGAGCTTAATTTGCCAAAATTTATGTGATGTTTAATTTACCAAATTTTAACTGAAATGATGCACTTGGAAACAACTGAATGCTTTTTTTTTTCTCCTTTCCAAGTTTACTCTTGATTCGTTTGTGTTCTCTCTGCTTTGTGTTAGAGGGTTTGGTGTTTCTGTGAGACTATCTCTCTGTCACCAAGATGTCCCCAGCTAACTTAGAGCAATACAAGAGCTATCCAGATTTTTTTTAAAATAAAGAAGCATGCTCATCCTTATTTCATTTGCTGCAGAGGAACAGATGCGTGGGTCTTTTCTTTAGCTGTTGAGAGTACATAGCAGCTCCATTGCTTTCTATTTCTATGGAATCTTCCCCCATCACCTTTTGTTATGTGATGGTGATCCTAAACCTCTCTGTGAAAGCGGTTGGCAGGTTTGAATTGTGGCAGATGAGTCAGTCTAGGTAAATAGGTGAGTCAGCGCCCAGGGAATCAAGAGACCAGAGTTCTCAGTTCAGTAGTTAATCTTGCATGACCTTAAACATGCCACTGAGCAATTACACTTGAACATCTACCTGAATCATAGCTACCTGCTAAAGATGGATGAGATCACACTTAAAGGTGAAAACACTGAGTACAGATTCTCTACAAATTTAAAGTACATATTGTAATGATATTTCACAGCTGGGATAGCAAAGGCACAGAAGATTGCATGGACGTACTGACAGTTCGTCATGGTAAGTGCCGGCATCGAGATGACTCTATGGGAGGGTATTATGTGCCATAGGAGAGATACATGAGGGGTTTACAGGAGCTCAGTGGCAGAGCACAGAGGGTGGTCCCATCATTCAAGCAGGTATGCTTTGTTCTCTTCCTGCCCTTTTTTGGTACAACCAGTAAAGTCAATAAAGCCCATTACAAAATATGTCAGAGTTGCAATAATAATAATAACTACTGTTTTTTTGAGAGTTTACAATGTGCCATTCTCAGTCTAAGCACCTCCATGTATTTATGCATTTCATCCTCATAGTCCTTTGAGACGAGTAATAGTATTATCACCATTTCCCAAATGAGAAAACAGGCTTAGAGCGGTTAAATAACTGTTTCTGCTAAGCTAGGAATGGCATCGATTCGCTGCCTGTAACAATGCATGGACTCTTCCTTTGTATTGACATCCTGTGTAACTATCTGCCACCTAACCGGACCATAGTGTTTCCTTGCAGGTAGAAGAACTGCATAAAGATTAAAATATTATATAAAACGTTGCTTTTGAAAACTAAGTTCCTTAACAAAAATGCATTGAGCATAGGCTACATATCAGACAGAGGGATCAGCCCTGCAGGTGTCACACATGATGAAGACATGGTCCCTGCTCTTAGAGATCACAGTCTTTCATGGGGGGACCAACATGACCCAAGAAATATAACAAAGTGTTATAGGGAAATGTGGCCATGTGAATACCCCGCCCCACAATGCTGAAGGAAATGTCCAAAGAAATCTGATAACAGAGAAACCCTTTATCACAACTGGGGTCTAGGGAAGTAAGGCACACTCGTGCACTCTGTGGGGAGGCCGTTTGCTAGATGGAATGCAGATAAAACTAGAGAGACTTCTGTAGTTGGAGTCACAGCTCTCTTCTAAGTACATGTGATACCCGAGGATTAAATAGGAGAAATCCTGGCGGGGCTCTGCTGTATCCTCCAAGTTGGGACTGAGCAGAGACAAAGAGAGAAAATGGGAGTGACAGGATTTATCATACTCAGACTTTTGAAATGCAGAGGTGAGGTAAATAAATTTGACAGACGCTGTCTCTCAGTGTACCCAGGGACCATGATGTCCAGGTAAATCCCACCAAGATGTGTTGGAGGGACAATGATGGAGGCAGAAGGAAGAAAGACTTCAAAGAGGAGGTAGGAATGGAGGAGGAACTTGAAAGGGGAGGAAGTGGTAGCGGGGTGGATGGAGGATGGAGTGAAATAGGAGGGCATTCCAGGGAGAGGGAGCAGCATTACATGACTAAAAGCCTAGAGCTATGACACAGCATGGCAGTCGGAGAAACGGCAGTAGTTCTGCCCAGTCCTGAGAAAGGTCATTTGAGCTGCAGCATGGAGCTCTGACTGGCAATGAGAGGTGCCTGGACTGCATAGAGAGACCCAGGATAAGCTGCTGCAATGAGCCAAACTGGGGAGGATGAAGAATGGAGCTAAAGCAACAGTGAGGCAGGGGAAGGAGGTGGGAAAGGAGAAAGCTCTTCACTTGTGGTACAGGAGGGAAAGGGTGACATTTGAACAGAGTGCTAAGCTGAAGGTCTTGGTACTAGTCACTGAGCTGGGAAAATAAAGGGCAGATTTGAAGTGGGGGAGGGGGGTGGGAAACAATGTGTTTCCTTGGGAGTGTCCCCAAGAGCTGTCCAGGAGAGACCTGAATGCGTTGTTTAACTGCTCAGATGAGAGGTCTGCAGAGGGACCCAGCCCCTGGGCTCAGGTACAGCCTGGCCAGTCAGTCTAACACCCTTGCTGTTAGTTGTAAAGGGTGCAACCACCCTGAATGGCAAGTAAACAGGTGATTTATGAAATTTATACTCACAGAAAAACTAGAGGAGGAGAGCCTGATAGCTCCTATTCCCCTGCATGTATTTTTGTACACAAACAATTCTCCTTTCTATTTTAGCACCTGGGGAAATCCCCTTCCTCTCTTACCATCAGTTCTCAGCACAAGAAGCCAGCTCACAAAAGCTTTCATGTTAGTTTCTTCCTTTTGGGTTTATTGCACATCTTCATGGCTCTTCAGCTACACACACACACACACACACACACACACACACACACACACACAGTGTGTGAATGTGTGCATGCACTCAAAAGGATGGTGGAAATTTACACTCCAAACCCTGCTGTATAAAACTGTATGATTCATGTTGTCTTTGCCAGTGTTAGGTAAGAGCATTTCCAAAATACTGTCTAATTAATAGGTAAAGAATATTATTGTTTTTGTCCTGACCAGATGGCTCAGTTGGCTGGAGCATTGTCCCATGCACTGAGGGGTTGTGGGCTCAATCCCTGGTCAGGGCACATACCTAGATTGTGGGTTCAATCCCTTGTTGGGGCATGTACAGGAGGCAACTGATTCATGTTTCTCTCTCACAACTATGTCTCTGTCTCTCTGTCTCTCTCTCTCTCTCTCTCTCTCTCTCCCTCTCTTTCTTATCAATACACATACCCTCAGTTAAGGATTTTTTAAATTATTACTGTTTTTTATATTTTAAATATTTTAATTCTTTTCATTATTATAGTTTAAATTAAACATTGAATACTAATATATATTTAAAGAAATGCATTACCAGATTCTAATGTTATTTTATTCTCAGCTATTTGCACTGAAATGCAAATTTTCAAAAGAGCTTACATACTGCAGAGTAATAGTTGGTTTTTTTTTTCATCTTTAAGGCTCTATTTCACTTTAGTAAATTGAGGAAGCTACTTTTGATTACTTCAGGATTTGAAATTAATATTTTATTATGTGAATTTGCAGTTTCCTAATGTATATTCTTTGTATTTTTCCATATAATCTCTGGATTTATAATCCATGCTTTGAAATGCCAAAAGCATATTTTTTATTTGGCTTTTAAATTGCATCATGGCAAAACTGACTTTTGTTTTTTGGTGTATAATTCTGTGGACTTAAGTTTAGACTTTTGTGAATACTACCACCATCAGACTACAGAACAGTTTGATCTTCCTAGAAACTTGCTCATGCTATCCCTTTAGAGCCATACCCAGCCCCCTACCCAAATGACTGATAACCACTGATATTTTTTCTCCATATCGTTTTGCCTTTTCAAGAACAATATATAAATGCAATTATATAGTATCTTGTTTTATTTTTCATTTCTTAAATTGCTCACAAGGCTGAATGCTTTTCCATACAATTAGTTGCGACTATGTTTTCTGTATTTTGTACAGTTTGTGTTATTACCACTTACTCATTTGGGTCATAGGTAGCATTTATACAAATTTGCATGTGCTTATTATGTTATAATGATGCTAACTCATTGTCTGTTGTACTTATGATCGATATTGCTCCTTTGAGGTCTTTGGCTTTATGTTTTATTATTTTCTTTAAATGTATAAGACCTTACAAAAAATACTATCATTCAATCTAGTAACAATCCAATACTCTAGTGATTTAGTCTGATGTAATATTCCTCATTTTTTTAAGTTGTAAAAAATGCTTATCACAGCATATTTCTAGTATGGAAAAGTTAGAAATAGTCTAAATGTGCTGTCCCTCAATGCAAAAATTAAAAGGATGCTAACAAAAATAATGTAGTAACACAGAGAATTTTTATGGCAAAATGTTAAATTAAAAAGCCAAATATAATGCCATACATACAAATAAGCAGGCAAAATAAAAAACACAAAACCTGTTAATTTTAAAAGACCATAAAAATACCTCAAAACAGTAAGAGCAGTTTACTTTTATTGGTGGAACTGTGAGGAGATGTTCCAATTTTGTGTGTTTTCTTAATTTTTCATAAGGATCCCTTTATTGTTACAGGCAAGGAAAAATTTCTAAGTAGCTCAAAAATAAAATGCTACCTTTGGCCTTAAAAAGCACACCCCTGAGCTTGAGGCTTTATTAAACAATGTGTGAAGTTAAGAACACAAATGTCAATTCTGTCTTGTAGATGTCAAAATGTCAGATCTTGTCACTGGGACTAGACCTTTAGAAAGAGGCAGTGGCCTGGCTTTCAAACAAGGGCACACATTAGGTAAACTGTCAAATGCTCATGGGTCAGTGGGCAGGGCAAGTGAATCTGGTAAAATGGCAAATGAGTGTGGAATCTGATGAAATAGGGGGTCAGTTGATGTCTACGAAGCCCTTCGGGAGGGTTTCACTGCACCTTTCTTCCATACATAGATACCCTGGTTACCCTGGAGGTTTCTGTCTATTCCCAGACAGATTTTCCCAGGTGCATGTTGAGCCGCTGTCACCTAATTCTGAACCCAGTCTGGAAATAGCAGAATGACACATCATTCACTAAGGGTCAGAATGCTTGCAACTCAGGCTTCGTGAGTTAATGATCCCTCCAGACTCAAGTAAGGATTACTTATTTATCTTTACTTGTATTGAGGAAATCTTCAAAGAGTTCATACATGGTAAATATTTTCTAATGAGGACAGTTTCTAGTAATTTTTCCTGCTTTTTGACAAGTATAGATTTGTCCAAAAAAACTATATGGCCCAGGAAAGGGGGGTTTCTAAGAAGTTTTCTCCAGAGAACTCTCAGTTATTAGCCCAGCTCCTGCCCAAGAATTCTAAACTCACAGGGTGAATGGGGCCCCTAAAGACAAGTCTGGAAGTCATCCTGCTGGCCAGATGGCTCGGGTGGTTGGAGCATCATCCCATACACCAAAAGGTTACAGGTTAAATTCCAGGCCAGGGCACATACTTAGGTTGCAGGTTCGGACCCTGGTCCAGGTACATACAGGAGCCAACCGATCAATGTTTCTCTCTCACACAGATGTCTTTCTCTCCCTCCTCTCTCTCTCTCTCCCTCTTTCCTCTCTCTCTAAAATCAATGAATGAATCCTCAAGTATGAAAAAAAATCTAGAAAAAAAATACATGAAATTAACAGCAGTTGTCAAGAGCCCTTTATTTTTCTCTCCCTAGGTTCAGAAAATCCAGAAGATCCAAAGACGGCCAGCATTCCAGAGGCTGAAGAACTTTTATGATTCTGCCAGATTCAGGATTCTGGACCCAAGGTTCCCAGTGACGCCATTCATTCTCACATCTGGATTCCTATTACTCTGAGTAGTTTTCTTCCTTTATAAAAGGTAGAAAAGACAGCTCAGGCTTTTTTTCTTGTTAACTTTGACTTACTTAAGAAAGTTCGGAAAAATTCAGGAGGAGAAAACAATTCAAGAAGCCAGAAGAAGCAAAGAAGTAACTTTTTCACTGAATACCTGATGATAGTTTCAAAGTAATGGAACCTCATGGAAAAGTAGGTTAAAAAAAAGAAAATAAAAGGATATTTAGTTGAGAGAAGTGTGGCCAGAGCAAGCAAGGAAAGGAACACAGCCCATGAAGATTCAGACTAAAATCCTATAATGTGTAGCAAAGACTATGATTGTCACCTATATCTCTGGGCAAGCATAATTATTAGTTAATTGGCTTTTGTGAAGTACTTTGTGTAGCCTTACACAATAAAGCATTATTTTATGGTGGTCAGTAATTTGGGATTTTTTTAAGTAGTTCATGATATTCAAAGGCTTATTTCATATATGTGTGTGTGTGTGTGTGTGTGTGTATGTTCATGTTCACACATATATTTGACTGTGAAGAAAGCAACCTTTTTGAAATGTCTGAAGTAAATAGGGATCAGCTGCTAAATGCCCACAGCCAATTCTACCAGACACATAAATAGCCCATGTAAGAATTTTGTGGTGTCATATTTAACTGGTGTGACTAAAATAGGCTCACTCTTTATAAACTCATTTTCTTATTATTGTTAGTTGTTTCCTGGTACCTACTTGAATAATAGAAGAAATAAAACATTGGGAAATGTTTGCCTCTCTCTGCAACTATTAAATGTAACTACATTCAGTTAAGAGTGGAATTACAATTCTAACTGAAGAGGGGAATAACGCAGACTTCCAGAAAGCTTCCTTCCTCGGCAAGTCCATCCGTGATTTGGGGTGAGCCCAATGATGTTCTGTGCACAAGGGGAAGTGAAAGCATTTGTTTGAATAGATAGTTAAACCATTTGAAGCTGTGTCTGTTGGCAATAACACACTGGTTAAGTGGATATGGGACACCAAAAACAATATATTTGATAGCCCCTCAAACATTTGTCTTTTGTCACTTTTGCAGGGAGCCACCATGTCACCATTTCTTCGAATTGGTTTGTCCAACTTTGACTGTGGGTCCTGCCAGCCCTGTCAAGGAGAGGCTGTTAACCCTTACTGCGCTGTGCTTGTCAAAGAATATGTTGAATCAGGTAAGCTTGAATGGGTCTCCCAGGAGGGGCCGGTGGAGGAAGATCCTGCTATGAACTTCAAAGCAAGGACTCTCGGGAGTCTTCAAGGTCTTGTGGTCTAACCTAATTTTACAGTCTAGTAAACTGATGTCCAGGGAAGCCAAGACTTCCTCAAGAGTATACGGGCTGAGTGATCACCTCTGAACTAGACTCAGGTCTCCTGCCTTGTGTTCGAGTTCACTGCACCATTTTTCCACAAAAACAAAGAGATCAAACAAAAGAATGGAGAAATGGATTTGAGGACACTATGTGATGAGTTAGCAGGGAAAAAAATCTAGTGAGCTAAAGTAGAACGTGGGACCTATATTGTTAAGCCTGGTTGCTCTCAGTGATCATAGATTAAGTTCTGCATAGTCTCAAAATTAGCTCTGAATATGGATCACTGTTCTTTTGGCTAAGCTTTGATGAATGATACAAAGAATATATAATTAGCCATTAGAATCCAAATTTTAGAAAACTTACTTTCGTGTTTACTAAGTCCCTGGATCAGTAAAGTAATAGTCAATGCTTTGTCCAAGTTAAATGCATATAGGCAGTTCACGGTGAGGAAGTGTGACAGTCTTCCGAAATTCCCTTTGTGGGTTTAGATTATTCCATTGAAATAATCTTATTCTGTGTGGAATCTCCCCATGGTCACTTCAGCTGGCTTCCATTCTCCTTCCACTGCCTCCAGGTTTTCTCAGCCCTCCTACCTTCCCTGTTTCCCTCCACACACTTCTTGTTTCAGCAGACACATTGTAGAGCAGTATGATTGCCTTGTGCAGATTTGCAGTGACAAAAGGAGGAATTTACATAAAAAGTATTTATGGGGCCTCTACTGTGCACTGGGACTGAAAAAGTGCCTTTCCTTTAGCAGAGGATGACAGACAGTAAACAAAAAATATAATAAGATAAGTAATGTGAAGTGAAGAAAAACAAAGGAGAGGAGAGGGGAGAGAGCGTTGGGGACAGAGAGATATGCTATTTTATACAGGGAAGAAAGGCCTCTAAGGGGATGACATTTACAGATGCCAGGGGAAGCTGATTTCGCAGGTGAGAACCTCTAGCTGGACGTTGCCGGCTCAGGATCCCGGACTTCCTAGTACTCCTGTCTTAGCTCTTCCTTCCCTGGGAAGACTTGGCATCCTGGTTGACTTTGTCCTTTCTGCCACTGTGACTGTCAAAGCTGGGACAGTCTGAATCATCCTGATTTCCCTTCTCACCAGATTTCTCTCCTGTTAAGTTAAAGTGAGAATGGCGCTTGCTCCTAATCTAAAATCTTTCAAATGTCACAGAAATCTTTGAAGTGTAAAATGTCTGAGTTTTTCAAAGCCGCTTTGGACTTAGTGAGTCTCCTGGATCCCACTTCTCTTTACAACCACAGGTCCCCCTGACATTTGCCTCCAGAGAGCTTTTTTTTCATGTCTTCTTCTGGCCTTTGAACTTGGTCTAATCAGCCATGTGGATCAAGACCTTGTCAGAAAAGACAACAGCTTTGTTTTTCCAAAAGGTTAGCCTGAGGAGTGTGGAGGTTTTTGTTTTTGATTTTGCTTTGGTTTTGTTCTGAAAAGAAATCCCTCTGAACATTATCATTCAAGTATTGCTTCTATAGAATTTAAACACACTTCAGCCACCGGGGATGTGAGGCTTCCTTTTCCATGATGAGTCAACAGAACAGAAAGGGACAGATGGGACCGGTGATATGGGTCTGGGAGTCTTTGAAAAAATGATGAAACTTACTGTAAATAGACAGGATCCTGGGTTCTGTCCTCTTTTGAGGTGATTACAAACCTAGTGAACAAAAGTATGACAAACACCTTGCCAGGTGTGGAAGAAGGTTATGGTAGAAAAGAATTATGAGAAGGAGGGGCTTCAGGTTCATGGAAGTAAAATGTTACTGTGATTGTTAATATTGCCATTGTTTGCTTTTAAGTCTCATCTCCATTTCAATTTCTTTTAAACAAGCATAAAAATCTTTCCCTTCCTAGACTACTCTTATCATCATTATCAGTTTGTATCTCTAATAGCCAGGTTCATCTAAAATTTAGAGTTTCAGTTTATCCAAATCTTTGTATTCCTCCCAAATAATCACTTAGCAAATGCGAAATTCCTCTTCCTTTTTAGCATTGTGCATTGGAGAGAGAGGGCCATCAGGAGTCAGAACTGCTTTGTTTCCAAGCTTTAAATGGATTTTACCTTTTGTTTGGTCAACATCTCTGAATTGCTAAATCTGCCACTTCATGTGCTTATTATCACAAGGAACAGACACTCAAATACAGCTGCAGTTTTCTGCTTCTGAAATGATTAAAGAACAGTTACTACAGAAATTCAGTCTGGATGAAATCTATGACAACATTACCTAAACTCCCACTAGTAAAGTCTCCCAATCACCTGGAGGCTCTGAGCGGGCTTCCCTTAAACTTACTCATCCTGACCATGGTCCTTGTAAGGACCATGTCCAAGACTACCCCTTGCCCGCCTTTCCTCACTGCAGGTCTGTAGCCTACTCTGCTGACTCACTCCACGGAGGAAGCCACCACCTCTGTGAGTTACCTGTCAGTTTTTGCTTAGGGTGCATGCCTCATAGTTCAGGTAAAATGTATCCTCCTTTGGGAACTGAAGAAATAATGGCTCATGATGTTTTAAAGGTTTTGCCTCTTGTCATAAAGAATGGGGTTTAAGTTAATCTGCCCACCAAATATACTAGGCTTAGTCCCTGAGTTCTTTTTATTTGCTTAGGTGTCCACACTCAAAGTGAATCAACTAACTGTTGAATAGGAAGAGCACATCAGCAGTCCCAGGGATTGCCAGGTTTTTGTTGCCTAAATTATCCAGATTGACTTTTATTTTTTTTATTAATTAATTTATTTTTTCAAATACATTCATCTCTGCCTTCCCCCCACCACTTTCCCTTGCCACCTCCCTCCTTCCTTCCCTCCCTCTACTCTTCCCCTTTGGTTTTGTCCGTGAGTCCTTGCTATATGTTCCTTGACTTTCCCCGTCCCTTCCTTTTCCCTGCTCCCCCCTTCCCTCTTGTCTCTGTTGGTTTCTTTTCCTTTCAGTGTTGCTGGTCTTATTTTCCTTGAATCTTTGTATTGTTGGTTAGGTTCCACTTATAAGTGAGAGCATATGGTATTTGTCTTTTTCCCCCTGGCTTATTTCGCTTAGCATAATGCTCTCTAGTTCCATCCATGCTGTCACGAAGTTTAGTAGTTCTTTTTTCCTTTCTGCTGCGTAGTATTCCATTGTGTAAATGTACCATCGTTTTTTGATCCAGTCATCTACTGATGGGCATTTAGGTTGCTTCCAACACTTGGCTATTGTAAATTGTGCTGCTATGAACATTGGGGTGCACAGGTTCTTTTGAATTGGCGTTTTGGGGTTCTTAGGGTATAGTCCCAGCAGGGGAATCACTGGATCAAAAGGCAGTTCCATTTTCAGTTTTTGAGGAAGTTCCACACTTCTTTCCACAATGGCTGCACCAGTCTGCATTCCCACAAACAGTGTACTAGTGTTCCCTTTTCTCCACAGCCTCGCCAGCACCTGTTGTTTGTTGATCTGTTTATGATGGCCATTCTGACCAGTGTGAGGTGGTACCTCATGGTGGTTTTGATCTGCATTTCTCTGATGGCTAGTGATGCCGAGCATCCTTTCAAATGCCTCTGGGCCCTCTGTATCTCCTCCTTAGAAAAGCGTCTGCCCAGGTCCTTTGCCCATTTTTTGATTGGGTCGTTTGTCTTCTTGGAGTGGAGTCGAGTGAGTTCTTTACATATCTTGGAGATCAAACCTCTATCTGATGTATCATTAGCAAATATATTTTCCCATAGAGTTGGCTCCCTTTTCATTTTGCTGATGTTTTCTTTAGCCGTGCAGAAGCTTCTTATTTTGATGAGGTCCCACTTGTTTATTCTTTCCTTTATGTCCCTTGCTTTAGGAGACATATCGGTGAAAAAATTGCTGCGTGGGATATCTGAGAGTTTCCTGCCAATGTTCTCCTCTAGGACTTTTATGGTGTTGCGACTTATATTTAAGTCTTTTATCCATCTTGAGTTTATTTTTGTGTATGGTGTCAGCTGATGATCCAATTTCAATTTTTTGCATGTAGCTGTCTAGCTCTCCCAACACCATTTGTTGAAGAGGCTATTATTGCTCCATTTTATGCTTCTGCCCCCTTTGTCAAATATTAGATGCCCATATAGATCTGGGCTTATTTCTGGACTTTCTATTCTGTTCCACTGGTCTCAGATTGACTTTTACATTTAAATACATTACTTTGCATGTAGAACTTAAAACTATCTCATTCTGTCCTATATTGTCTCTAATCGTTCTACATATTAATTTTGTCTTCCCAACAGAACTATATATCCTAGAGATCAGGAATGAGTACGACTGCTGAGTTGAATTGAATTTTTTCCCAGAGGTGGCTAAAGGAATAATGAGACCATATCTTTCTGTTCCTAGAGAATGGGCAGATGTACATCCAGAAAAAGCCAACCATGTACCCACCCTGGGACAGCACTTTTGATGCCCATATCAACAAGGGAAGAGTAATGCAGATTATTGTCAAGGGCAAAAATGTGGACCTCATATCTGAAACTACTGTTGAGCTCTATTCCCTGGCCGAGAGATGCAGAAAGAACAATGGGAAGACAGAAATATGGGTAAATATCTGAGCCATGAGTTCTATTTAAAGTGTAAGTACCATTAAGCGATAAGTACTGAACTAGCCAAAGACTAGCTCAAAATTTCAATGTCATCCTAAAATAATGATACTCCAGCCTTGGGTAAACAGACTCCCTGCCACTTACTCATTGGTGACTTAATAATGACAATGATTATTCACTGTGGACTGTAGAACATATTTACATATTCAAATCTCTTTGATTCCTGTATAAGGTGAAGAAGGTCTCATGCTATGGACAACTATTATGGATTTATAACTAAAAGTAAGCTCAGAAATATCACAAATGCCCCCCTAACTTGAGAACATAACTGTTGTCTCTTTATCAAGATAGCACATAGATATCTTGATGTCTTGTAACATAGATAAGATGACAGAGGTGAGAGGATGGAGCAAAGATCTATTTAATGTTTGGTCTTCTCCATACCGTGCCAATCCCTATAAACTGTTTTAGTTAAAGGTTTTCACTTAGCTTACTTTGTACTAAAAAGTTACATCGTACACAATCCATGTTACTACAGCAAGTTTTTGAAAACAGGTTTTAGAGGTTTGGGTAGCAAATGTATAAAAATGTTAATGGGAAGAATAAAATATGAAAGCATAAACATTCTAATGAAAATTTCTGGAGCCTACAAAGTGAAAGTATTTATATACCAGTAAAAACTGCTTTTAAATAATCTTAAACCCAGAAAATGTTTTCAAATGTTCCTATCATTTACACAAAATGAGAGTATCTTACTTCTCTGCTTCTTATTTCTTATAACTCAGATTTTTAATAAGTCCACCCGAAAGATTTTCAGGTCATGATTTTCAAAATGGGAATGATATAAGCCTAAAAGGTAAATTTGGTGTCAGTTTTGTATTTTTGACCTCAAAATAATTCAGTACTTTTTAGAAAAGTGTATATTTATGTATATATAGTTTATATCTTTGCTTGTGTCGCTAAAGTAATCTTTAAAGATAAGCACATAACAAGATTTTTAATAATAAAATTTAAAAAACAAAATGGTTCCCATGCTTAAATGTGTTCAGATAAGAATCATGGAAACCAAACTCTTCCTGGGTAGCTAGTTAGGCAAGTAGGCAGAGGTGAACTAACTGGAAAATAATGACACAGGTGTGTAATGTGGTGTTAAAGGATTTACACAGACCAGGTGAGGGAGTGAGGCTGTAGCTGGGCCTGAAGCAGGGCAGCATTAGGCAGAAATTAACTAGAAAACATCTTCCCCAATTTTCACCCCTTTCCATTTACTTTCTGCCTCATTGAAAAAAAAAAGTCAGCAATCCCTAATTTTTAAAAGTAGTACATTATTTGATTTCCTTCTCAAATAATGAAAGGATGACTAATTTTTTAATTCTTTTCTTAAGCTTCACTGATAACAGGTTGCTTTTCTATTTATATCTCAAAGTTGCATTTAATTTCTTGCCTATTTTGACTTATTCTTATCAGACTTTTCACGGGGTTTTTTTTGCAATCGACGATTATTTAGACATAACCCTTGGTGGCCTTCAGATCCTTATTTAACTAGCAACCTTTTTATATTTTCCAGCTTTTTTTAAAGGCTATTTCCTACTTGACTTTTATTTATAGTGTTTAAGGGGTAACAGGTTGTTTTGGACTTATAATTTCCCATGCTTCTACTGAAATGTGCTTTCTTAAAATTCATTTCTTTATTTAAAAGAGAGTATTTTCTCAAATCCGCCTTTCACCTCCACAGACACCATTGTGCAACTTCTCACCCCCACAGGGCGGCTTGCCTCCTGCTTTCCCAAGGTTTTTAGCATTTGTGTGGTCACCACCTATTCACTCTCACAAACGTGATGAACTGTGACTTTCTGTGGATACTGTTTTGCCAGCAGCTAACAGGTTTAATTTCCTCCATTACCACTACATCCTAACTATGGATAACTCTGGGGTCGCCTGGTACCCGTCTTCTCCACCTCATCTGGGAAAGAGACCCTTGTCTCCTGCTCTTCCAGTTACATCTCTGTGTCCATCTTTATTCCGGGTTCCACCAACCGGAGAACAACAGCGTGCAGACTTGATGTCAAAAGCACTTCCCTTTTCATTAATCTATTTAAGCTTGCCTGAGAATTTATAGTTGACCGAGCAGCCCAGGCTTATTTTATGATGTTAAGTATCACTATATCAGCTTTGCAGAGATCTTTGTATAGTGACTTGCACAGAGTCACACAACCAATAAATTATTTAGCCATGATTCAAATTCAACCCTGGGTTCAACTGGACACTTCTTACTCTTCCTCAGTTATTCTGGTTAACTCATGGATGTAATTATCAGTAATGACTTTTAATTCACCGTCATATTCTTTTTGGCATATTAACAATACAGTGTTATGGTTTGGTATATTAGCAATAGTGGTTAGGTTATCTTGGATTTGACATTTTTCCCATATGTCACATCATGAGATATCCTGCATCAGCCCTTCAAAATGTCACTTTGTTCTAATCCCTTCTGCATAATGGTACTGAAATATATTATTTTAATCCTTTCTTGGACCAACTGAATTAAAATTTCCCTTAGATTACCCAGCACTTTCCCAAGGAAAAAAATCTCTCCTTGCGGAAGAAAACGGCCATTCCCATTTCATACCCTGATTAGCCTGGTCGCATGTGTGGAGCCGTCTTCGGTAAAGGATTTATCTGTCCTCCCCAAGATTTGCTTGTTGCCCCTAAGAGCTAGTCCCTGTGTCTGTGGTTCTTTTGTCATGTATAACATCTGACTCTGCCCCTTTACAAGTCCTCAGATAAGCAGCAAGAGGTGGGGGGGGCAAGAAAGTCAAATAGAATCTGTTGGGGAATTTTGTTTCTTCCTTGTGGAAGTTTTGCTCCCCAGACAAGATTAATGAGTTGCTGAGGCATCTTAATAAAAGAAAGGCTGTATGCATAGATGCTGCGCTATTATGGAAATATGTATGAGTAAAATGAAAGGGAGCAATGCTTGGATTCTACTTTGGGAATCTGCCATCACCACACTCACCAGTTATGATGTCATTAACCTGTTTCACATTCTGATTAGTATTCCTTTTCTTCTCTCAACCAGTTAGAGCTGAAGCCTCAAGGCCGAATGCTAATGAATGCAAGATACTTCCTGGAAATGAGTGGCAAGTGACATTTCTTCTTCTTGTTGGGGGGATGAGGAGGGCATGTCCCTTCTCCTCTTGTGCAACTTACTGGACCTTTGCAAAGCATAGAAAAGAATCAGGATAAAATGGAAGCCCAAGGAATGTGCTTAACATTTCCAGTGGTGCTCAAACAGTAGTTGAAAGTACACTATCTGGGTTAGAGAAGCATAAAAATATAAACCATTTATACCACTAGTTTTTTTTAAATTTTGTGGACTCATATGCCCAGTGCTTTATAATCTGTCTTTATTTTAGTTTGGAAATTTAATGTAAATTCAAAAGGCTCTCTTTATGTGTTGCAACATGTATACACACTGTAGGTAAATGATGTGATATAAAAAACTTATCAAATTATCAGTAGAATATAAAATAAATACAAGAAACCAATAAATATTTTCCATAACCTCAGTGGCAAAATATTAATAGCTTCGTCAGTCCTCAACTTTTTTTAAGAACAAGGAAGGAAAATGCATTGCTAAAGAGTTTCAGTTCCATGTAACACAGGCACTGGTCAGGGAAGTTACAGTTACAGTGTTGCTTGGGGTCTGTGACAGCCTGTCAGTTCCTTATGTTGCATTTATATTCTGTGGTCAAAGTGCTATTTAAACAAATCAAATGCTACTACTCATAAAATCCTAAACCTCAGAGTGGATATGTGAACTGACTGGTAATAAACTGATTTAATTATTTTCTAAATTAGTTTTACTACCAAGAAACAAGTTTTAGTTTACAGTTTAGTTTATGGTGCATTTGGGGTTTTGCTTTACATGTACAAGTCCTTTGGGCCCAGATTCAAACAATACCTAGAAAAAAAGTCTGGAGAACATTATGCTAAGTGAGTAAGCCAGTCAGAGAAAGAGAAATACCATATGATTTCACTCATATGTGGAATCTAATGAACAAACTGAATAACAAGCAAAACAGAGACAGACTCATAGATGGAGAGCAGGCTGACGGTTATTGGGGTGGGTGGGGGAGGTTAGAGGGTGGAAGGATTGAGCAAAAAGGAAAAAGGGCTCATGGACACAGACAACAGTGTGGTGATTGCGGGGGGGAGTGAGATATGAGGGGACTAAATGGTAATGGAAAAAGTATATAATAAATATCATATAATTTTTAAAAATAAGAGATAATCATAGAAAATTGAGCACTTACCACATATTTGGTGATATTGAGACAAGGTTAATTTTTTAGGTGTGATGATATTTGTAGTTATATTTTTATAGAGTCCTTATCTTTAAGATACATCCTAAAATGTTTATAGATAAAAATAATACTAGGAATTTGTTTGAAATAACCCATTGGTACAGGGGTCAGGGGATGGAAGGGGTATGTTGGAAGACTGGCCATGGATTGGAAATTGTTGAAGCTGGATGATTGTACTGGGAAATAAATCGGTTTCCTCAGCTTTGTATGTATTTGAGACTTTCCATAGTAAACCTTAAAAAAAAGAAACTCCTAAAGAGATCTTTTCTTCTTTTATGTCTGGAGGCTCCAGATATATAGTACATGTCACTGCACTGTTCTTGAGTCAGCCAAATGATAGTGATGGTAGGGCAGCTGAATAACTGCTTTGCATAAAAAGTGAAAGTACTGGACTAAATGATATTAGCAATACTGTTTAATTCCTTGAGTAAAATGAAGGATACTTCTCCCATTAGTTCAAAACATAGCCCAATGTAAATTAAAGAAAGTCCTCCATCAGAATGCAAGTATTTTTGGTAAATGGCTTAAAGATCACTACTTTGAAAAGTAACTCCATGGATATTTATCCTATTACTGCGGAACTTAAGTTTTGTCTTAGAATGAGAAAACAAATTCAGGTGACCAAAAACAATAACATTTCACAAACAATAATTACGCAAACCCATGAAGATTTTTTAAGATTAAAACTTTGTAGTATTTACAAATTTTTATACCAACCCCAAATTGAAACCCTATCTCTAAATTTTTATATATCAAAAACCCTAGTTTTCAACAAGCAATATTATAGAATAATTCAAGTGCAAAATTCCTTATTGATGATGAGAAGTATAGCATCTCAATCAATTTTAAGAATGTTCATATCTTCTGAAGGATTCAGGAAACCCAAATATAAGTTCTTACTCAAGGATCTTAAACCCAAATTGGAGAGGTGGTACAGCTTAAACAGAGAATTAAATACTAAACCATATAAATACATGATTAACCAATGGATTACCTTTATTCCAGAAAATGATATATTGCAGGCCCTGAAGGGTAAGCAGAGTTGAGATTTGCAAAGAGGAATAGCCTCTAGGGGAAAAAATATAGGCTTCAGCAAAAATATGAGTGGACAAAGGACTATGAAAAGATTGGTGTAGGTAGATCAGTGGGCCCCTCCTAAAGTCAGGGTGAAGAATCCAAGACAGATCTTGGAGGGCTTAGAAGCCAGACAAGAGGAGTATGTACACTTCAAGAAGTCACCAACAAAAAGTCACAGTCACATTCTTGAGCAGGGCATGACAGCATGAAAGCAGTGTTTGGAGGACGTTGCTTGTGACAGAATGTGGGATGGGTTTGGGAAAGGAAATAGACTGAGTATAGAGAGAGCCTATAAAATTTCATTTTTGCAATGGAGAGGTGGTGAGATGCTGGCCTAGGCATGTGGTTATAGGAATGAAATAAAAGAAAGACTCCAAGAGAAAATAAGAGCAAGAGTTCTTGGCAGGGTAGATGGAAGGGTATGCCCATTATAAGTACTTAGTTAAGGTGCTTTTATAAATCTTTAAAAATAAAAGTTGAATGAAGGAAAAATGTTGATGACATCTCTTAAAACAGACTAGGAAAATGATCATAGGAGTGGTAGAAATGGGAGATATGGGAAGAGAAACCAAATGAATGGGGGTAAAGAATTTAATCTTGGATAACAATTAAGATGACATCATGTCTCCTGCAACCCTCTTTAACGGAAGCCTCCAATTCTTTGGGGGCTCTCCATGGGGAATTAAATGGCTCATTGCTCTCCACACACAACAATCCATTCTTTATCTTTTAAAATGCCTATTCCTTGAAAAAGTGCTGAAATCACTTTTCCTCTTCTTCCTCTGCTTTCCTACCGTTACTCTTTGTAGCTTCAATGTTCACCATAACCGTCTGATATATCCACTCCATGTTTTCACATCTTCCTACATTTTTCTTTATCCATTCAATAACCTACAATTACCCCACAGGTCTTCACTGGGATTCTCCACCTCAGTAAGGACTGAGTCAGACCTCTTTCTCTTGGAACTCATCCTCCTCTCTTGTCAATTCGGTCCTCTCTCCCACCCAATAAGTACTAGACTTTATCCTAATCTCATTTCTTTCTCATACTTATTTGTTATGCACTTGTAACATTAACTCCTAGCCTAGCCTAGAGTCCCTGATAAGCCCTTGCCCCTAAACACTCTGCTCTTACAAGCACCCTCTTCATCCAAAGATGTCCTGATCTCCAAACTGTGCATTCTCCTTCTCCTGCTGTGCGCCTTTGCACCATTTTTACCAGTAACCTATTTATTTTGTCCTTGTTATCTTGGTTAATTATTGCTTCATCCACCCTGAAACCTGGAAGTAATTTTTACAGCCTTTTTGTCCTTTAACCTCCCACATTAATCCATCAACAGTTTCTGCCCATGTTGTCTATTCAGTATTTTTCAACTATATTCCCTGCTTACATCATCATTACTTCTTGCCAAATCCCATTCATTCTACCTAGGTGCCAGAATAAACTATGTAAAACTCCGTTCTGAGCATGCCATGCCTCTGTTCCTCTCTTTGCCTCTGTGCTTGCCTACCACCTTTCAGTGTTTACAAATTACCTACAGGAAAAATGTTCAAACTGATGTGACACTTAGGCATCTTCTGGATGTGACCACTGATGTTTTCTGCTTCATACTGCACACTGGCAATATACACATCCCAAGATACTTTATCTCTATACCCTTGCTCATTCTTTTCCATCTAAAGAGAACACTTTTTGCTTTTACCCACCATACCTCTCACACATGTTAATAGGACTAATTCATCCCTCAGAACTCAGCTCAGAAATCATCTCTCCTAGTATCTTCCTTGTCCCAACTTTCCTGTCTTTCTCACCTTCACCTGCCTATACCTGCCTTAGCTAGTGTTAAGTTTCCACACCTCTACAGTCCCGTAGCATCATGTGATTATTTCTTTTCTGACATTTACTACTTTCCTTCTGGACTCCATGCAGAAAACTAATGTTTGAACTCGTCTTACTCGTTTCTTTAACTCCAGTACCAGGTTGCATGCTAGGTACATAGGAGGCACTTAATGAATGTTTGTTAAACTGTTTAGTTGGACTCACCCTGGCATTTAAAAGTTCCTTTCATTTTCTTTCAATTCCCATACAATGGCTATTCCACACAGGCTGTACTCCTTGGTTTCTGAGGGTATCTTGTTCTTCTCACTCTTGGAGGTTGGTCTACCCCTTCCCATATAATTGGAAGAGACTTCATCTTCTATCTGTCTCTGCACCTAGAGTACAGTTGCTTCTTCCTGCACTCTCTTCCTGCTTCTCTGCCTCAGAGAAAGACCCTCCCATTCTTGGTCTCCTGCATTCAGTTCTTGGCAGCTCTGTACCATCAATCATGCTCTGTTTCTAGCATCTTCAACTTTTCCTTTTCTCTTTGGTTTTTAACTCTGCAAAGACATACTGAATTGAACTACCTTCTCTTATTTTCAAAAAGACCATTCTTTTTTCAGTCTTTTTACCTCCATGAGTTTTTCTTTCCTCTCCTTCTCTGACACATTTCTTGAAAAAGTACTTTATATTTATTATTCCCTGTTTCTTCTCTACTTTGTTGATTCTTGAACCCTAACAGACCGGCTTATATTCTTACCAATCTGCTAAATGGCTTTCTCCAAGAATATGAATCTTCAAAACAAATTCCTGTTTCTTAGCCTTCAATTCCCTTGACATTTCTCTATTACTCAATGCTGAACAATCCATTCTTTATTGGTTAGCCCAATGTGATATTATTCAAGTTTTCCTCTTAATTTTTCAGGTGCCTCGGTGTGGTCTCTTTTGTAATTCCTTTTCCTACCACCTAAAAAATATGGCTGTACTTATTTCCAAGTCTGTTTCACACCATCATATATACTGTTCTTTGTGTGAGTGCCTGTCTCCTGGACTTGACTGTTAGCCACTTTCAAATGTTATGAATAATATTTTATATTTCTTTAAAACATTCAGCATAGCAATTTTCTCAGAGCTGCCCAGGAAACATTTGTGGTTGCACTGACTACAAACCAGTGACAGATTAAACTAATATAAAGCATATAAAAATCTATGAGCTTCTTCAAGCCAATAAATAAACAAAAGAGCAAATTACTTCAGAAATAAACATAGTAAATATCAGAAGAATTCAAAAAATTCTGAGTTTTTATAAATTTACTCTCTTGCAATGACTGAAATAGAGAATAAAGGATATCACAAGAAAGAGCAAGGGAATAAATTCATTTCTAGCACTTTCTGACTTTTTTTTAAAAAATTACAGCATTATAGTCTCATGCACAGAATATATCTATATACATATAATTTTACAGTAATACAGTGAGGGAGGGTTCCCAAAATAATTCATCTCATGAATTTAAAAGTAATATTATACTTTATTTCATATCAATGCATCTGGACCAAAATAGAAATGAGTCAGATCTTAATGACCAGTGTCCTACTACACCAGTCATAAGTTGTAAATAGATCTCCATGCTTACACCAGAACTCATGGAAGGCAGTTGCCTCAGTGACCCTGAATTTAACCCCTCATTCACCAAGCCAAATTTATTTCCAGCCCAGTTCCAAATGGAAAGACCTAAATCGTCTAACCTTAAAGTATTAGGCAGTATTACGCCCCCATCTGTGGAACTCTTTACATGGTTATTGGGGATGCTCTTTATCTGGGAGTCTGGAGTTGCTATAAGACAAACTTGTGGACCACTGTAGAGTCGACTTTAGGCTTAAAATATGTCTGGGGACTTGGACTGGGACTTGGATTCCTATAGATGAGTAGGTAACATCCAGGATTACCCAGACATTAAAAAACTGCAGTGATCTATTGATTGCTGACCCTTTCCTCATTGACCAGTGTAGTCTGTAGCTTGTACATTTGATTACTGTGGACATCAGCAACCAGAACATAAATAATTCCCCAAATTCTTCTGCCTTCACACACTACCTCCCTCCAGTCTACTCTACTCTATAACCAGATGTAAAGCATCTTGGGACCTAAAAAAAAAAAAAAATGCCATTTACAAGTTGCTGTCAATAACGAACCACATTATTCTCTAGAATTACAGGCAGAAAAGTACTTACCACTTCCTGCCTTCTCTGGCTGACTCATCATTGACACTGAATAGGAAAGGTTGATAAATACCTTGAAAGTTCTGACCTCTGGTTTGAAAAATTCAAAGATAGTAATTCAGCAGGGTCAAAGAATAGTGAAGGATTGAGCCAATAATTCAACCTGTTTCAATCCTAATATAATATATCCTATGATAAATCTGTGTTAAAGAATTAAAGAAAAAAGGCTTAGTAATACACCAACCTTAGTAAGTATTGGGGATTTTACTGGTCTCAAAACTTGTGTAATTCCTTGTTCATCTCTATCCCTTCCCCACCTCCTCACCTTCCCCATCCAGCTGTGACAACCATATCACAGAACTTTACTTTGTCCCTCATCCTCTTCTGCAGACACAAAGGACATGAGTGAATTTGAGACTGAAGGCTTCTTTGCTTTGCATCACCGTCGAGGAGCCATCAAACAGGCCAAAGTCCATCATGTCAAGTGCCATGAGTTCACCGCCACCTTTTTTCCACAACCCACGTTTTGCTCCGTCTGCCATGAGTTTGTCTGGTACAGTAAATTGGCATTTAATTCCAAGCTGTAGGTTATGCATTTTGTTGCACCCTCTTACCCCACAAGGCCCCGGCCCAGCATGCCCCACCTTAGGGGAATATCCTAGAATAAATACTACATGAGAGTTTTCAGTGACTTCACCTGAATTGAGAAGACTTAAAGAGTCTGATTTTATAGAAGATTTCATAATGTGGCTCCTATAGGGCAAGAAAGCCAGCTCCATCAGGAGAAGGTTCCAAGGACTTTAGTTTCTGATTAAATGGGAGGCTCTGGGGTAAGAGGAGAGGGACAGAGGAGGTAGATATCCTTGTGGTAAGCATAGTTTTATAGCTGAAAACTCCCACCACCTCAACAGCTTAACTGTACTGGCACTAATGTTTACAACAGACAACAACTTTCCCATTGGAGCTAATGAGTTTGGATGTTTACTGTGCTCTTGGGTGTTTTAACAGTCCTCGAACAGAGATTGGTTCAATCCTCAGTAGCCACATAGCAAAGGCTATGATGGAATGGAGACTTGAAACAACTCCTATCTCTAGTCTCAGCCTACTTTCTTCCTAGCAGAATGTTCTTCCCTTTGGACAACTGCAAAATCCATTAATGCACAACCCTAGTTTAACCAGGGTGTCCAAGGGCAAACAGACTTTTAGTGGATTTCTATCAACCTGTTTTCATCTGATGACCTGAACCCCCTCCCTTTCTCATAGTGAGTGTTACTCAGGAATGATACTCAGAAAGAGGAAATGGAATGTTGTTCAGATGTCTTTGCTGATCTATATTGAGCTTAATGAGACAATGAATTTTTACGTGTAGGATATGGAAATTTGCTACTAGGAGCCAATGATGCATTTTCAATCAAGCATTTTAACCTTGTTTGTTTGGAAAATACACCAACGAGAGGGCAATTAATGAGAGCTCATTTATTTTATCATCAAACTTTTAACAAAGCAGTTTAAAAAAAAATAACATGTTAACACTCTTGACAAATGATAGACCAGGGCTGCTAATGAGAAAATGTTCTGTGATAGTAGGAAACCATGAGATCTCATCAACTTTCAGATGTCTGTGGTGCTGCAGTTGGTTCGAATATCCACATAAATCAAACCTGTGCTTTATTGCAGGGGTCTGAACAAACAGGGCTACCAGTGTCGACGTAAGTAAGAAAGATTTCTGTTGTATTACTATCATTCCTTTTTAGTGGTTCCTTAACTTCTGAAAATCTTAAGCCACATTCATTTATTTTCAGAATGTAATGCAGCAATTCACAAGAAGTGTATAGATAAAGTCATAGCCAAGTGCACGGGATCAGCTGTCAATAGCCGAGAAACCATGGTATGTATTTAGATTCTCCCCTTTGTCTGAAATATGATGATTTTACCTGACATTAGATTTTACAGCCCACTAATGTTTTTTAATAATGCCCAAATTTGAATCTTTAAGCTTATCGGTGATCTCCCTAAAGCCTTTCCTCTTTAATAATTGTTACTGAGATTCATGACTAGGGTGTGAATTTAAAAAAAACACAATAAGAATTTTAGTGGCTCTTCCTTTTCCAGAGAAATATAATAGAAAGTGGCCAGAAGATATAGTTTTGATCAATTATGTGAGAACAACTTCTGTGGTATCTATAGCTAGAAGTGACAAAGAATAGAGGGAAATGATAATAAAATACAGATATAAGCATTTACAAGGTTAGAAAAAGATGATGATAGATGCATAATTCTTTTATTAAAGGCAAATATGTCTTTTAGAATGAACTTTGAGGTATATAGTTTGAGGACAAGTTAGATTTTACTCCATGGAGAAGGGAAGCTGAGCTAGAAAGTCAGGCAGCCTCCCTTCTCCCACCTTCCCTTCTTCATTCAACAAGTATTAATTATTGGGTGTATAATATATGTATGTACTCTGTGCATAGCAGAGTACAAAACAGATGTAGTTCTGCCTTTATGGACTTTACCATAAAGCTGGGGAAACAGACATTAACAAATGACTATGTATAGTTCCCATTTATATTAATTAGGTACTATAAAAATAGCCAACGAGGTGTGATGTTGGAGAATAACAGAGTGGCTCACTTAGACTGAAGGTCAGAGACTCTCCCAAGGGAGGGGACACTTAAGCTGAGAGTTGAAGGATGAAAGGAGCCAGCTGTGTGGGCAGCAGTGGAGAGGAGCCCCCAAGACAGATTGACAGGCTCCATGGAAGGGAAGAAGCAGCATGTTCTAGCAACTGAGATGAGACCACATGACTGGAACAGCAAGGGCAAGAATGGAAACATGAAGCTGAGGAATTTGGCAGAACCTAGGTCAGGAGGGCGTCTTTAGATCCTGGAAAAGAGGTTGGATTTTATTCGACTTGCAACATAAAGTCCACTTGTGACTGCTGGTAGGGAAAATGGTGGGTTGAGATGTGAAAGTAAAAATCAGAGTGTGGAGTCCCACCAGGGCAGAAGTGCGGTGATAGTGGAGATGGTACAAAGCAAGCAGGTTTTTTTAGGTGATTTCAATGTTCCAAATGACTTGTTTGCCAATGGACAAGATATAGAGAATGAAAGAGAGGGGTGATGGCTAAGTGTCTGTCTTGAGCAGTGGGGTAGATAGCAGAACCATAAGAATGTGAATAAGGCTGGAGGGAGAGATCTGGAGAGAGAAATTAACATTTCAGTTTTGGACAAAGCCAGTCTGAGATGCCTAAGGACTTCCAAGTGGAGGTATCCAATAGGCAATTTTATATGAGTTTGGAATGCAAAGAGCCAATGGACCAAATCTATATATTTGAAGGTGACTATCATTGGGGTAGAATTTAAAGCTGCCAAAGAAATTACTTAGTGAGTAGAGAGAGAAAGGAGTACAGGGTCAACATACTGATCCAAAAGGAATCTAAAATTAGATGTTAGGTAGAAGAGAAGGGGCTTGTGAAAGAGACTGAGAACAAGGGTTCCGAGAGGGCTCTTCATATGCTAAGAGTGTATGAAAGGGCGGGGTTTTGTTTGGTGCAGCTGAGATGATGAAAAAAATGAGGGCTACGTGGAGATCTTTGGAGACCTTGATCAGAGAAATTTCAGAGGATTTATAAAGGTGGTACCGTCATTGGCCAGCACTGGAAGATAACATGTAAACAACCTATGTATTAATATTATCATGAAGATTAACTGTGAAGGAGACCATTGAAGTAAAACAGTAGCTGGAAGGAGGTGAGACACAAGGAGTAAAAATATTCCCATAGTTAGGGAGCAATGATGGATGGATGAAGTTGGAGAGGGGAATGACCAGAGCAGTCAGCCTTGGCAAGAGGGGAGAAGGTCCACATATTCTAAGGATGTGGAGATGGGTCTCTGATGGATGGAAGAACATGTCCTCAATTGTGTCAGGAAGGGAGGAGAATATGGTTGCAGATTAAGGTTGGTTTGTAGACTTGGGGGTGGGCAGATAAGAGAACTTCTCTTAGCCAACTTACATCCTCAGTGGAGTCTGAGGAATGCAAGAAGGAACAAGAGAAGACAATGGCCAGCTTTGAGGAGGAGGATCTTCTCTGAGGAGGAGAAATGATTATCTTAGAGATGGGAACAAAAGGCATTAGGAAAAAGCAGTAGGATGGCCAAGCACAGTTGAAAGCCCCTTTGAATATGAGGGTATCCGCCTGCCCAGGCATGTGATTTTCTGCAGCAAAGGGGCAGGTACAGAGAAAGCAAACTGATTTTTTCCAGAGTAGAATTTCTTTTAAAATTTAGAGCCAGAAAAGGATAACCTTTTATTAAAGTGACTCTGCTAAGCCTCAAGGAGGTTAAAGTAGTTTGTCTACACTCAACCACCTATAAGAAGCAAAGCTGGGGCTAAAATTCAGATCTCAGTCTCCCAGACCAATGTTGTTTGCTTAAATCAAATGGCCTCCTGCTCCCTTTACTTGATGCCTCAGCTTTTGTGGAGAATCACACATCGTAAGCATGACTGTTAACCTTAAAGGCTAATTAATGTCCAATTGAAATAGAATGAGGGCCACAGAATAATTTTAAATTTCCAATTAGCTGCATTAAATAAAGTAAAAAGCAACAGGTGAAAATACTCTTAACATTATATGTCATTTAACCCAGTCAGCCTATTATCATTTTAATATATATTCAGTATAAAAATTAATGTGATATTTTACAGTTTTCCATACAAAGTCTTCAGAATCCAGTGTGCATTGTACACTTACAGCACACCTTTTCACCACCTTGCAAATATTCATTTGACCTTGTGGCTAAGTGACTATCATATTAGAAAGTACCGATCTACAGTCTTTCCCAGACATATCTTGAACCATTTGAGCAGTTCATGATTTAAAGTGGAAGCCTTCCAGCCTGGACCTGGACATCGATTGTCCATATTTATGTGGAAATGATTATACAAAATGAGTTTTAAAAGTTATTTCTTTTCTTGATTGAAAATGGCTACAGTAAGTGCTGGGCAACTTTTGAGCAAGTCTAACCAGCCATTGGAAAGATCCAGTGCTGACCAGTAGCCCAAGCAGGGACATTAGCTACATCGCTTGAATAAATAAGGCTTCATTAGTGCATACATTCCCAAATCAATTGTTTAATTAAAAACTTAGGCAGAGATTATAGGTCTTAAGTATGTAAAACTTTTTATACTGTGCAAGGATACTGGTATTCTTGTCAAGATTCAAACTGCCTGATTTTTCTTGTTGTTGAGCATGAGATAAGTTTGATTAAAGGAGAGGAAGTAAACTAGAAAATTGTGGGAAAAAAAAAACAAAACAAAACTGCCATGCATACATCTACCACCAACATCCCTTTCTCATCTTCCCTCTCCCCATCCCCTAAGTCATACATTTATTTAGAGGGAGAGAAGAATAACAGTAAAAGAAGATAGGCTTTGATTCTGACAGCCAGGCTACAGATTTCCCAGCTCACTTGGCTGTGTGATCTACACAAGTGTCTTGCCCTCTCTGTGCTTAATCCCCTCATCTATCAAATGAAAGTACTAACAGAGGCTACTTCAAGTGGGATATTTTGAAGATCACACAAAATATCCCATGTGTAAAAGAGAATACACACGCCATATGTGTGTACAGTACCTGGCAGAACTGCCATCTACCCCTGGCCTCCTCAGTCCATGTATAACAGGTGTGAAACGCTTCACACTTTGGGCTCTAATACTGATTATCCCATGGCATTGTTTCCTCTAGAGGAGTCGTTATGTAACACCTTCCAAAGGTTAAAGCACTCGTTCTGGGTTGAAAGAGTAAAGAAAATATTTATATTAAAATAGGAAGGGAAGTGCAAGGTTTACTTAGCTCCCATTTAAATAAATAACCCTTGTCCCCCCTCCTGAAAAGTCAGCCCCGCTGTGGGAATGTCTCAGACGTAAGCCGTCTGCCAGTTACTTGATATGTGCATATCACGCTCTTGCCCCTTACCTCAAAAGAACTAATGGGTGTCTGAGTTCTTTGGATGTGACAATAAAGTTTAACAAGTAAAAACTGTGGCTTAAAATGCATTGTTCCGTTGTTTTTATTACTCTGCTACTTATGCTAAAGTATCTGTTAAGAGATAGAAAGCTGGAGACCCAGGGACACCTACCACCATGCAGTGCTCTCGTTTCAGTTCCACAAGGAGAGGTTCAAAATTGACATGCCGCATAGATTCAAAGTCTACAATTACAAAAGCCCAACCTTCTGTGAGCACTGTGGGACCCTGCTGTGGGGCCTGGCCAGGCAAGGACTGAAGTGTGACGGTGAGTAGTGGGAGATGATGTGGGCCCCGAAAGAATACCTCCAGCAGGTGGATTCACAGCTTTAACAGAGCGCAGGAAGGAAGGGGGGAGGGTATGGAGAGCTGACCCCTCCGAGCAGCCTGGAGGAGCCCAGGGTGGGGACGGAGAAAATGCCTGAAGCAATAAGTCACTGCTGTTCTTTCTCTTACGCACACCCCCCCACACGCACACCCTAAACCTTGAACCCAGATAACTACGAAATCACTCAGGTTCCACATCAAGGCTCCTGGCCCCGTTGCCTTCTGTTGTTGTGTGATCCTGGGGAGAAATGAAGGCAGCATTTTCCCTCTAACTGACCACTTCCTTTGACCTGACCTGCCGCCTCCCTGGGCCTGGCCCCTGACTCTGGCAGTGTCAGCTGTGCCCCTGCCCTCTCTTTTGCATCAACTAGTGAGATTCTTTCTGGGGTCCCATCAAGGAGCAAGCCCAGTGCATCTGCTTGGCTAACGGAAGGTCCTGCATGGAAGAACTCCGTGACTTAAGCTGGACAGATAGTGTATCACCAAAGCGTGCTGCAAACTCAGAATGCCCAGGGAGAGGCCAAGTCTGGCTCTGACTCTAATGTTTCCTCAAGGGTCGCCAGAGCCAGAGCCTGCAGCCTTCCCTGGTCAAGTTTTTCAGGCGGACCCTGAGAAAAAGCCAAAAGGGCTCTCTTGCTCTAAAACTCCAAGTTGCCAATGCAATAATATAACCCCCAGAAACTGAGATGCTACGATACCAAGATGAGAGGGTAGGAAGGGAAACATTCCAGTAAGAATGACAATGCATTTCTGCCTTTTGAGTGGGGGGTGAGGGTAGGGATAGGGCCCAAATATCTTCAAAAAGGAGGGTTCCTTCATGCAGCAGAGACCTTTCTATTCTGAATTATTAAATATAGAAGCCACTGTTCTTGCAGTCTTATTTTATTTAACGTGACTGGCTAATGCATGTCTTTTAAGTGACAGAGGCGCTGACGGTAGGTGAAAGATCACCTTCAGTAGCGTCCCCCTGCTCATCCCAACTGTGTTCACGTGTCTGGGGAGCCTGGAATGACATCTTCATGGAGGCAGGAGGGGGCAGGTTTTTAAACCACTGCTGAAGGCAAGACACATATGTAGTCAAAATTCTCTTGAACAGTCCCTCCATAGCACACAAGTACTGCTATATACTTTCTTCTCCAGGCCTGTTCAAGATGCCTGGGAGGGCCTGGCACTGTACAGATTTAGCTTTACAAGTTCACAGGCAAGAAGTAACTTCAAATATCCTAACTGTACAAACAAGACATGAATATTCAAAGCCCCAGCTGATGGCCTCCTGTTCCTGTGAGGTCTCACAGTCCACGTTTCCTTTCCCTGGAGCCCAGACGCCCCACCTACCCAGGCCAAGCTGGCCCCAGCAGTGCGCTTACACTGAGCTTAGAACTTCCACGAGGATTCTTGGCATTATTTCACGGCTCACATGCCAGCTTTGTTCTGTCCTTTTCTAATGTTCTTTCTCCTCCATTCCATTCTTGACCCCACTGTCCCATCTCCTGCACTTCAAGTGGCCCCCCTCCCTCTTTTCTCTCATCCCCTCTCCCCTCCCCTTTCCTCCCTTCCCTCTCCTCCCTTCCCTCTCCTCCCTCTCCCTCTCCTCCCTCATCGGTGTTATTCTCTGTTCTAGCTGTCAACACCCTTAAGTCCCTGCTGTCACTCTTCCTGATGCCCTCATCTTTGTCACGTCCAACTCCCTTCCTTACATCTCCTTTTCCCTCATCTTCACTGCATACTTTCTTTATCTTGCTTTCCTAAGAGTCACCTTCCTAGGTAGGGCCTCCTTTCTGACCTGCCTACTTCCTCTCTCCACTATACCTCCCATGAAAATAGTCACCAAAAGCAACTTATCACAGAGATCAAATTATCACCTAAGAGGTTAGTAACAAAGACTTATGACATTGTCACAGTGGAGGTGGGGCCTTTCTTCACAACCCTGTGTCAGAGACAAGCTTACATCTGGCTACAATTTTAAGGAACAACCCCTCATCCCCCTGTGCTAAGGATGCAGAATTCAGAAGGGCAGCAGCTTCTGCAAATATCATTTTTATTAAACATTGCACTGTAAGTCAATTTTTATGACTACATCTGTGCCTTTATACTGGGACAAGAAATAACTTTATACTTATTTACATATAAAATCCTTTTTATTGTCTATTGTTATAAACTACCTGAGGAAGAGTGGCCTAGTTAAAACTAAAGGTGAAGGCTGCTAAAATTTCACCTAGACACTTCAATACATATTTCATTGTAATATATAATGAAGATGAGAGAAAAGTTGTAATTAGTTAACACCTATCTGATGTCAATCATTGTGCTAAATTTTTTTTGCATACAAAGAGGCTAATAATAAGATTGAAACTGCATGATTTGATAGCTCCTCCTGCCTAATTCCATTTTAACAACCCCTATTGATATACCTTTATAGAATCAAGAAGGACTTGAGATCAGAGTTCTTTTAGCTAGGATTTGGAAATCGTGAACTTTTTTTTTCATGATAATAGTGATGTTTCACAAGCAGAATTTTAATTCTCTAAAACCAACAACGTGATATAATAGTCGTCTTCACACGGACACACAGGCATGCACACCCCCGAACCAAGGTGGCTCCCACGGTCACAGTAAGTGGAGGGCAGGCCTTTATCGTGCTGCTTTCGGGACTAATGAATTGGAAAACTCCTCCGAGGTCATGGCTGTCAGAGCTAGAAGCCTATGTAGGTGGCTTAGTGCAGCAAGCCCAGCTCTCCCATATGCTGGAATGTGGTCTCCAGCCACTTGCCCTCTTCCTACCCCAAGTCGTAAGCACACACAGACCACCCCCCACCATCTCACTTTCAGTTCTGCAGGCTGAGGTTGAACCCTGGGCTTCAGCCTAAAGGGCAGAGAATCTCTTTACAGCCTGTGTGGGGAAGGGGATGCTTGGGCTCTGATCTCGGGTGGGCGTGAGCAACCTTCAGTTCCAACATTGCATATTACCACCAGTGAGAGCCAATATCAATCTTTGTCTCTCAGCAATGGCAAAGTCTAAATGCCTACTGACAGCAGACTTCCACCCCTATCAACACAGCTCTGGCTGCATCATTAGTGGGGATCACTTCCCAGCATCACGTGAGGAGCAGCTGGTCTGTGTTGGTCTGTTTCAGGAAGGGGAGGTGGATGCCCAGTGGCATCATAAAAGCACTGCCCCCAATTTATTTGGATGCAGTGTCTCCTTCTGCTGGGAAGACGGCACAGGGTTGCCAATTGTTCCTTCAATATATGTGTACCTAAAGAAGATAATGTGCCAAGTCCATGGCAGTCGTTTCTGTTGCTCTGGCTCATGGTGTCACTGTCCTCCTTTCAGCATGTGGCATGAACGTACATCACCGATGCCAGACAAAGGTGGCCAACCTATGTGGCATAAACCAGAAGCTAATGGCTGAAGCACTGGCAATGATTGAGAGCACGCAACAGGTCGGTGACAAGTTCCTGCAATTTCAACTCAGCAAGGACTACTCCAGTCCCTTTGCTCTTTGATCTGCAGCAACTGTGTGGGTCAACAAGGAGTCTCTTTCTGAGCACTTGCCTTTCCCTTTTCATCTGCATGCCCATGCCCTTCCCTTTGAGATAATTTATTTAATGCATTTGTATTGTATGGATCTTTATAAGATCTTAAATCCATAGAATGATCAGGGACAGAAACAAATTCATTAAAATTATTGAGGGTTCACTGCCAACTTTATATCCATATACTAGGGCTATTTAATAGCCTGGGGGGAACGCTTCTATGTTAGAATCATCCCTAGAATGACCTCAGAGCACTGAGTCCAGGGCAGCTTGTGCCTTGCCACTGACTAGCATGCCGAATTTGCATATCCAAGAACTAACCCTCTTTAGGACTTGGCGGTGCTGTTCCTCTACCCATTGACCTTCCATTCTTATTTGTAACAGAATGATGCGCACAGCATGAGAGAAACCAGTTAGCCTCCAGAAAAGTATGAGAGAGTGAATAGATTCTGCTGATGCATAAAATCCAATAGACAGACTCTCACAAAATATAGAATCCAAAGAGGGCTGAGGGAAAGAACTTTGGTTATCTTACGCATTTAGGGGTCTTAAATGGTTTTCATCCCTAAGGATGTCACAGGCTGAGCTGTCACATCAGAGGTGGGTGATCTGACTCTTTGTTTGTAATCTAGGCTCGCTGCTTAAGAGATACTGAACAGATCTTCAGAGAAGGTCCCGTTGAAATTGGTCCCCCATGCTCCATAAAAGGTGAAGCAAGGCTGCCATATGTACTGGCATCGGGGAAACGAGGTAGTTATCCTGATCCCCACAGAATCAATGTCAGTAGTTTATCTTGATTAACCTTAACCTCTTCTATATAAATTCTCCATTTACCTGGTCTGATAGATGATTCTTTTCTACTTAAAGATTTCAGACCTAAAATAAACTGAGGAATAAAATAGAAACAGAGGCATGAATCTATGGAACAGACTGACAGCTGTTGGAGGTGGGGGGGACTGTATAAAAGAAGGCGAAGGGATATATATATATAAAACACACAGGCACACACAGACAACAGTATGGCAACAGCCAGAGGAAAAGTCGGGGGGGAGGGGCAGGGTAGGTGGAAATGAGCTAAGATGGGATGGGAAATGGGGGTGAAAAGAGACATTGCTGGGGTGATAGGTGCGCAGCGCAGTGTACAGATGATGTTGAGTTGTACACTTGAAACCTGTATGGCTTTGTGAACCAATGTCACCCCAATAATTTCTATGTTTAAAAAAGATTACAGACCTAACCACCATCCGTGAGGCTCCTACTTTTTAGAAGTGAAACCAGCACTTGCCCCATTAGGAAACCCTTTTAAGTGGGTAGGAGGTTTGGAGCAGGGAGAAGAAAATGGGATAGGTCTGGAAAAAACAACTGTAAAGTTTTCCTTAGACTTTTAGAATGTTTCTTCCTGCCACTGTTAAATGGTTTTACAGAAATAAACCCACCATAACACTCAGTGGTGGGAATACCACAGAACCATCGTATTCTGCACCTTTGAGACTGTTCTGGGCAGTGTAAGAATAGGAAGGGCAAGAAGAGCAGTGCCCAATGTCCTGTGCACATGAAGCGATGGAAGTTTATCCAGCCTTCGGTCTGACGGTCGATCATGAGAGGGTATGAGCACTTGACTCTGAAACCTGAAGAGTTTCAGCGTACATTAAAAAAATACTCATTGCCCTTGGACTTAGGGAAACTATGGAAGATAAACCTAGAGACAGAAAAATAAATGTCATTATTCCCACCACAAAACAAAGAAAAGAAATAATAATTCCATGATTTGGTAGTGACGCTATTGCTACAATGGCAATCATATCACAGTATGTATCACATCAACACACTGTACATCTTAAGTGAACACAATGTGATAGGTCAAATATTTTCGATAAAAAAGAAAAAAAATGATATGCAGGGGAGGAGGAAAGACAGAAATGTTTCTCTACACCCTCTCTGACATGGGGTGAGAAATAAATCAACTTAAAATTTTTTCAAGAAAGGTTTGGATTATATCTGGGGAGGGAGTCCAGGCAGAGAAGCAGACTGTGTCTCAGAGATGACCGAAGTAGGCAGTAGGAAGACTTTGACAAATGATGCGATTTGGATGTTTAGAGGTCTGCTATCCATTTTCTCATCCCTCCCCTGATAAGTCGTAGAAATTGATGCCACTGTGCCTGTGAGCCACACAAGCAATGAAGAATCATTTTTCCTCAAATTTGTATAAAAATCCCTATTTGTCCTTGATTTGACATTTACTAAAAGTGCTCATCTGTGTTGCATATATGGGCTTTTGCTGATTGGATTGTTTCTAGACTTAAAATTTCCCCTAATCCATTGGATAGATAAAGCAGCCCAGCCTGTGCCCCAGTGCCAGGCTCACGGGCAGGATGTGCCGCTCATGCCCACCAGGGAGCCCTGTCTGCATCATTGCAGATGGATCTGGAAGGGGAAGTGGACAAGGAAGCATGTTCTGCAAGTAGCTAGAATGACCCTCTGTTGTTACCTGTTTCCTTTTAACCACTGTTTGCTATTTTCAGAGCCTCAGGGAATCTCCTGGGAGTCTCCCTTGGATGAGATGGAGAAAATGTGCCATCGTCCAGAACCTGCGCTGAACGTAGAAAGACCATCTCTCCATATGAAATTAAAAATTGAGGATTTTATCTTGCACAAAATGTTGGGGAAAGGAAGTTTTGGCAAGGTATGATACCATATAGAATACAACATCAAATTCCAAAAATTGAACAGCAAAGCTCCTGGTCAGTGGAACTAAAGTCTTGGGATCAGAACCGTGGGTGGGTGTTCAGAGAGTGTGTTCCTGAGCATTTTGTGACAGAGTTCAGATGTCTGAATAGACAGGGACCCAGGGGCTCTAAGGAATGGCAGCCTCTGCTTCCTGGAAATCATTGTTCCCAAGCCATTTTGCTTCAAAGTGCCCATCCCCCAAACTTATGAGTTTGATATTTTTGGACACCTCAGAAACAAGAAAGTGCTTCAGCCTGTTCATAATTCACACCAGGTTTTTGTTTGGTTAGTGTTTTGTTGTCATTGTTTTGCTCCTTTCTCAAACCTGGAGTGTTGTTTTACTTCTTATGTGATTCTTTTTCTTTTGCAAATGTCCCCAGCCTTATATTAGTTGGCGAGGACTACTATAACAAAATACCATAGACGGGGCTGCTTCAACAGTTTCTCACAATTCTGGAAGCTGAAGTCCCAGATCAAGGGGTCAGCAGGGTCGTTTCTCCTAAGGACTCTCTCCACGGCCTATAGGTGCCTCTTCTCCCTGTGTCCTCTTGCAGTCACTCCTGTGTGCGTGTCTCATCTCCTCTTCTTATATGGACAATAGTCATATTGGATTAGGGCCCAATTCAGTGGCCTCCTTTTAAGTTAATCACTTCTGTAATGACCCTGTCTCCACATACAATGACATTCCGAGGTCTTGGGGGTTAGGACTTCAACATATGAGTTTTTTGGAAGGGACGCAATTCCCCCGATGACACAGCTGTATCCTGAGAATCCTGGGAAAAGCTTCATGGAGAAAGTCCCTCCTCTAAATCCTCCCTGCTGCACATTCCTGTCATGGGCTATCTCTTCCAGTCACAGAGGACAAGGAGAGGAAGAAGACATAATTTAAGAAATTACAATCAATTATCGATGATGGGAGAATATTTACAAACCAGTGGTTGTAAAGAGGAATGAAACGGAATATAGGATTTTAGGTTTTTCCAATATTAAGGATATCTAATGTATTAATGGCACTCTCAGTTGTTTCATATTCTTGGATGTGACACCTATGAAAATTTTAACCAGAGACTGCTTATGCTCAGCACCTGCTCACCAGACTTTGGCTGAAAAACTTATCCAGTTTATTTAATAATAAACAAACTAAAATGCAACTGATTGTTTTCACAGCTGAATGCCATCATGCTATAATTGGGGTTTGGACTTAAACAGCAGTGCTTCACCTTTGACAATATTTACTCTGCCCTGCAAACTGTAGCTGATATCCATTAATTCATTTAGTTCGTTTCCACAATAATATGAACCACAGCAGGCCCATTTGGCATTAATCTGAGTGTAATAGGCAATTTTACAGCCAGGCTCCATTGTAATTTAGCATCAATTAACATGCAATCATAACCTTTTACCAAAAATTGAAAGCACATTATAGAGATGTGCTTTTTTTTTTTTTTACCTTTTCAGCTCCTTACTTTATGGCTAGTTTTGGGATGTTTTTCTGAATGAAGCAGTTACCAAAAGAGTACTTTGAATTGTTAATGAAATGCTTACCTTTCTTTATTCCTGTGTGCATTGCTTCACTGGAACACGGTTAATAAGGAAGAAGTGAAGTTGAACCCATAAGTCTTAGTGACTATCCAGAACAAATGAGAGCTTCAGGTGTCCTCTGCTTGTGCCTGGCCATCAGCACCCGGGGCGCCTATGCTCTGAGAGGACTGTGGGGCCCACAGAGAGAATGACGAAGCACCAAAGCCATGGGACAGCCCATTTCCTTTGCTCCCAAAACTGAGAATACTCCCAAACTGTTCCTCTTGCTCTTTGCTCTTCATAGGAAATATGGCTCCTCACCAAAACGGTAGCCTCTATATCCTTGTTCTATATCTACTTTTAGGCCCAAGAGAACAAATGGCATGTTTTCTGGGGCTATACACCGTAGTCATTTGCCTGAATTCTCATTTAAACTCTTTCCACTCTATCAAGCCAGCTACCTCATAGCTATGTATCTGCGCTCTATTATTTTATACATGGACACATGCATTTACACTACTGGTTTAGCATCATTGACTTCAAGACTCCCTAAAAGTCAATAAAAGAAACAAATGACAGGTATTCTTAGTCACTGTCATTTAGAGAGCATTTCGTAGCTCTCAGCTCACTTTCCCACGTGGCATCCCATCGGATTTTCACAGTGGTCCTGTGAGTGAGAGAATGTGGTGACAGTTCTCTCTTTTACACATTAGGAAACCAAAGCTCAGAGAGGTTAACTCACTTGCCCACATTCCCACAGCTAGTAAATGTCTGTGAAATGAGACCTGAGCTGGAGTGTTCTGTCTCCAAATGCCATGTCCTTGCAACTGTTAGTCGTCTGTGGCTGCATCACTTGCAAAGATGAAAGTTGTAGAAACTCTCCGTTAGGTACCATCTGGTGTCCTTTCATGTGAAATTGATGAAATCAAGAGGAAAAAGTAAACTTTGGAGTTAGATTTTCCACTGAGTAGCCCCATTTTGAATTTGAGAAACTTAAGTTATTCTTTGAAGCTCCTTTTTTTTTTTTATTCCTGTCTGTCTTGCAGAGTGTTTTCAGCTAAGAATTAAAAGATAATAAAAGGATGTAGCTCATGGAAAGTACAAAGCAGAATGCCTGATACATAGTAGGTCCTGAAACTGCGATGAGGTCTGTGCCATCAGATAAGATGGTGTGCATTCTTTTTCCCCCTTTTTTTAAATCCTCACCCAAGGATTTTAAAATATGTTTATAAATACTTTAAAATATGTTTACTGATTTAGAGAACGAGGAAGGGGGGAAGAGAGAAAGAGAAACATCGATGGAAAAGAAATATTGATCTATTGCCTCCCATATGTGCCCTGTCTGGGGATCGAACCCACAACATTTTGGTGTATAGGATGATGCTCCAAGCAACTGAGTCATCCAACCAGGGTGATAGTGTGCACTCTGTAAGCAAGTTAGGAGAGCTCTATGCCTCAAAGATTCTTTTTTTGCCTTAAAAAACTGGGTAAAACTTGGAGAAGGTTTTGTGCTCATTTGCAGTGATGTTTCAAATACAATCAGGCCTGCCTCTCTGCTTCTGGCTTCTGCTTCCATCGATACACATTTGTCTCTGGATTTTAATTATAAACGTGCTCAGGTCCCAGGGCAGACAGGGCATACTTTTTTTAATAGAATTTTTCAGGAACTGAGAATAACCCATCCAATGGCACAGTAGTTTTGGGAAACCCTTTGAAAGATACAAAGAGAGTATGAAACTGGTTAGGTGGCATCCTAAACCAGTGATGCACTCTGTACACAGACAAAAGGGGCCTGAGAAGGAAGCCTCTTTTCTCACTCAACACATCTCTCTCAGACTTGTCCCTTCTTTAATGAGTGTGAATCCAAATTCTAAAATAAAATTACTTCTTCCCCTTCCTTATAGGTCTTCCTAGCAGAGTTCAAGAAAACCAATCAATTTTTTGCAATAAAAGCCCTGAAGAAAGACGTGGTTTTGATGGATGACGATGTTGAGTGCACAATGGTAGAGAAGAGAGTTCTCTCCTTGGCCTGGGAGCACCCGTTCCTAACACACATGTTCTGTACGTTCCAGACTAAGGTATGGCTTCTGTGCAGACAAACGTTGCTCTGCCTGCCCCTAGTAAATGTGCCTGTCCCAGCACAGTACCCCTGGTGGCACCCTCATTGTGAGATGTGGGGTCTAGTCTGCATATTTTTCTTTTTTATATCTCAGTCCACCTTCTGCCCATCCACACAGGTTTCTTCTCCTCTAAATACCATTGAAATATTACTTAGAATTTTTTCAGTGTCGTGAGCTGGGAAAGGGCTTTACTTCTGGATTTGTTGGTCTGTTTGCTTGTTTTTTTATAATTTGATTTAACTTATATAATGACTGGGATTTGTACCAGTTTGTGACTTGTTGGACAAAGCAGTGCTTTGTGAGGGAAAAAAAAATGTGACACCTGTTTGTTCACCTACATACATTTATTTGAAGAGACAAAAATGGGAAAAGAAATCAAAAGGCATGTGCCCTGGTATCTGCCTTCCTAAGGCCCACAGAGCAGCTGTCTGTACAGGGGGCTTTATCAGGGAGCCCAGACCCAAGTGCTGAGGGAAAGGGTGAATTTTGTCGGGAGTCAAAATTTACCCTATTGTCAGGGAAGAGTCTCGTCCTGGTCTCCTTTCTCCTTAAAAAATTTTAATTACTTTTTTCCTGACTCAAAAGTTATCCAGGATCGTTTTTAGAAAATTTGGAAAATACACACTTAAAGAAGAAAATCATTTATAATCCTACCCCTTGGGTATACTCACCATTAATACTTTGTAGCTTATTCCAGATTTCCCCCCAGTGAATTTTTTAAAATAAAAATAGCAACCTATTGTAAATATCAACTATTCTGTACCCCATATTTTTAACGCTGTATTTATACATCTCCTCACATCTGTGGATATTCTTCTACAGCATGATTTACCAAATTAGAACCGTTCTAACTTTCTATTCTGATTTAAATAACACCAAAATGAATATCCTTGTCCTTGTAGATCTCATGCACAAACATTATTTTTCTTTTTTCGTTTTTCTGCTCCCCTTCATTCTGACCCCCATTGTGCATAGCCTTAATAATAGTCAGACCCATGTGGTACCATGAGGTTAAGGCCCAAAGAACATGAAGTTTTTCTCTGTATTTCAAGCCTTGATGATAATGTACTACATTAGTGTGACCATGAGTGTAGAGGGCCTCTCGGCTGCCTCCAGCCACAGAAAGTGTTAGTTGGGAAACCGTGAATCAATCAGAAAATGTAAACGGCAACTAAGGCTTCCATCCCCGCTTCTCCAGCCCCCAGTCGGTACTCAACCAATATTTAATGAAAGAATAAATGAATAAATACACATAGCTAAAATAAAGAGAAACTAGGCCATGATAGAGCACTTACTAAATATACCATATTCAAAGCACTGTGGAGGATATGGAAATGCATAATACAGTTTCTGGCCTTGAGAAATTACAGAATTTCACCCTAAAGAAAGAGGCAAGAGTACTACTTCCAACAGTGTGGCTAATGTTACATTGCAGGATGCAGATTCTAAGCACCAGAGTTGAAATCCTAGAAACTGGAATGTGACGAGGTTGAGTTTGGGGCAGTAGACGTGTGGGAGCAACAGGAGAGAAAGCACAAAGGACAGAAGGGACCAGGAGAAGCTGCGTAAGAGAAAGCAGGCTTATTTTCTGCAGCAGGAAGGAGTTTGGAATTTCTGAGAATAAGTCAGAGGTATTTTCTACCAGAAACTTCCTCGTGGAGGTCATAAATATCCATTGGTCTGGGATGGTGTAGACATGTTACCGAAAGGCAAGTGCGGAACTTGGCCACGCTCTCCCAGCCTGTGTGCTGGGTTCGCTGGGCACCCTGGCGCTGTTTACAATCTCACTTTTCCTCTTTTGAGGCTTGTATAAACATAAAATGTGCTTCAGACCAGACTTCTAGGGGCATTACGTAATCAAGTGGAGCTTGGCACCTTTTCCCCACTGGGATTTTTTTTGTTGTTTTTTTGTTTGTTTTTTGACATTTGTATGTATGACTGTCTTCATATCATATGGGGAAAGCTGTTATCAATCTCACATTATTAGAACATAGCTACATTCCCTTCTCTGCTTATCTCTTAGGGATCAGGCTGTGCTCACTTCTTTCCCCACCATGGGAGGTGCGTGTGGGTCCCACGCAGCCGTGGTGTTTTTCTAAAACAGGGAAGTCAGTGCAGGAGAAAAAGTGGCAAAGGATGTGCACAAATGTCAAACATGACTGGCTCATGACTTAGATTTCAAGGCATTGAGTCATTTTAGAAATAAGGATGGGAGTGGAAAGCTTGCATTACATTTTCTGAAGGACTTGAGTTGCCTCTAAGGTGTCCTGATTTATTATTCAGATCTTGTAGGTCAAACAAAATAACTAGTTAAGTACCACAGGCGAGTGTATAAAGCAACAACTGATATGAATGATGATGATTTGCTCTGGGAACATTTTGAAAACGGCTTTTTTGAGGGGACAGTCTTCTTTGCATACTAGTGAAGACATTAGATAAGATGAATAACTATTTACTTTTCTAGGGAATTGTGGTTTTAGAAAAAGTTACTCATTTGCTTTCTGCCTCCAAACAACCTACCTGTTGAATGCCAGATTATTTAGAAGATTGTGAGGACAAGATCCCTTTGTAATTTGTCAGGATCTGTGGGTTAAATCATTAAAGGCTTTTAAAATTCATATATGAGGTACATATGACCTGTTGAAGTGTGAAAATATGGTAAAGTCATTTAGGAAGCTACGAAGAGTGAAAATAGCTGTGGACTGAGCTTCTGAAGAACTTGAGTCTCAGCTCAACCACCCGTCAGTGGGACTCTGGGGCTCGTCCTCCCCAGCACTGGACAGGGAGTTAAAATCACCACACAGAAGAGCTGAGGGCTGGAAGCTGCATCCCGTGTGTGAAGGCACAGTGCTTGGAACGTAGGTGTGTAAGACAGTGTCAGTTAAATCTGAACCTGAGTAAGGCTCAAAAGGAAAGAATCTTTGAAATGAATTCATTTTCTCAGTGCTATATCAATCAGTATAACTTCATTCAGGCTGCGACATAAACCACTGGCATCAGAGTCTAGTACAAATCACCATGATGAAAGGTTGTTGTCTTAACAGGAGGAGAAAATGACTTTTTATTCTTTTCTTTATTTTATACTAGCACTTATAATTTTTTTAATATTTTATTTTCTGTGTCTCACATGAAAGTCCCTATGTCTTGAATTGTACAGTCCCTCTTAATACCAAATTCAGTATGTATGTCAGCTAAGTCTTGCATATATATGCATATATATATATATATATATGGATTTCAAGCCTATATGCTCAGTACCTATTTTCCACTTATTTACATTTTAAAACAGTAGAAATAAGGAAAATCCACAAAAAGAATAATTGTCATAAATTTTCCACTGTACTAATAAGTAAAATAAAAATTATTAGAAACAAATTCATCATATAACCTTGAAAATATATTTCACAAATTATTTTAGAAGCTCATTGTTAATTTAACAAATTATTCTTGGGGACCTACTGTTTATAAGTTCCATATGCTCCCCCAAAACAGGCAAGACTAGAAAACTGCCTGGGGATAAAACTGCAAAACTATTTCCTTTTCCTAATTCTAATTAGTAAATAAATTTTTAAAGTCTTACCTAACTTAGAAAAATAATGTTCTGTGTCATTTATTTTTAAGATACCACTAATAACTAGATGCACTATCACTTTTCTTCATAAAGTTATTTTTAAAATTGTATTAGGAACTATCTCCCAGTTTCAGAACTGTCTAAATGTGAAATAACATGTGTTGATTAGAAATTGCATTGGCTGCTAGTAATGAGAACAGAAAATAATGATGACTTAAAGGAGATGGAAGTGTTTATCTCTTCATATAAAAGGAGCGAGACGTGTGGTTCAGAGCAGGTATGGCAGTTCCATGGTGTCATTCATCAGAGATCCTGGCACAGTCTGCTCCCTGTTCCATCATCCACAGCACTGGGCTTCCATCCCCAAGAGTACTCCTCAGCCCACTATGGCTGTTGGAGCTCAGCCCTCACAACCACATTCCAGTCAAGAAGCAGGAGGAAGAGGGAGAGAATAAAGCAAGACCACGCCAGCTCTCTTTTCTTTATTAAATCTCTTTTCCATAAGGCCCACGAAAAACTTCTGCTCACATACCTCTGACCCTTCTATGGCTACAGGGAAAGCTAGAAAACTTTGGTTTTCAGCAATAGGCACTTTGCATCCAGAATAAAATGTTCTACTAAGAAGGAAAGGTAGGCAACCAGCTATCTCTGTTCCAACATATATTTTAAAATACAGAAAAATATGATTTTAAAAGCCTGCCTTTACTGAAGCCTATTTTGTGCCCGATAGTTTCCTAGGAACTTTAAGATACTTTAAATATTATCTCATTTAATTCTCTTAAACCCAGTGAAGTCAATATGTTTATTCTTATTTCACCCATGAGAAAACTGAGACTAAGGATAATGAACTTGGCCTAAAACCATTCACCTGGTAACTGGGAACAGTGTTACAATTTTACCATGTGTGTCTGTGCCCAGATATTGGCCTCCTATACATTTAGACCATGGAAGTATCATAGTGACATGTCATCACTGTAGTAACTAAATGTTGGCCTTCAGGGAAGACAAAACACTGAGAAAAATAATTTTCCTCTCTTTTTAATTATGCTAGAGTAAAAGAAAGATCAATAATTGAAGTACCCTGCCGTGGCCAATGTGGCTCAGTTGGTTGGGTGTCACTCGGCAAAGCAAAAGGTCACCAGTTTAATTCCTGGTCAGGGCACATGCCTGGGCTGCGGGTTCAGTGCCTACCCCTACCCTATCAGGGCACATAGGAGAGGCAACCAATCAGTGTTTCTTTCTCACATGGATGTTTCTCTCCCTCTCTTTCTCCATCCCTTCCTCTCTCTCTAAATAAATAAATAAAAGTTTTTAAATAATTAAGTATTTAAAGTTTCTCGGACTTATCTCTGATAGCACTATGGAAAAATAAGTAGGTTTAGTTCCACAATTAGTTTGGAAAGGAGAGATGCCTCCAGCACTGTGAGAACACTGTTTTGTGTTCTTTCGTTTTGTTTTGAAATAATTTCCTTAGAAATTAAAAGTGAACTACGGCCTGCCTTTGTGTCTCCTTTGGATTATGAAAGGTCTATCTGTACTACAGTCTGTCTACAAGTCATATAAGAAGTGTTACAATGTCACACCTAGAAGAAATTTTAGATGATGAGAACATTTAAAGTCCCCTCTCAGGCGGCGTGTAAGTGCTGTGGTTTTGTAGGTCTCCATCAGCAGATTCCCCAGCACCGTGTCAGGAGACAGGAATTTAGTGTGAACTCACATTTACACCACTGCCTTTGACTTCCACACTCCCAATGTGAACCTTCTTAGTATTACTTAGAAATTTCTCTAATATGAAAAAGAAAACTGAGTTTCACTTTCCATTTATAGAACACACAAAGCTTGACTTCTGGGCCAGCCTCACCATGGTCTCCCTGTGTTTATGGTTTCGGGTTATGAATTTATGCCTGACAATTTGTATGACTTTCGACAAGCCACCTACCATTGCTTGGTAACCTTGTCCTCTTTGGGCCTCCAGAAAGATAACGTTAAAAAAAAAATAGCACTTGCAGAGGACTTTGGCTCCTTTATGAAGACAGTGCCATACTAACGGCAAGAATTTTACTATTATTTGAAATAAAACTCCTTAACATAGTAGTGTTTAAAAGTATGTCGTTCTGATATTTCCATGGTTTGAAAGCAAAAAGCCATCTAAGGTTGCCAGAAGGTTTTTACTTTCAAGTATTTTATTCAGAAACTGCCTCATCTGAAGCTCTCAAGAATACTTTTTAATCCATAAACCCTCTGGCTGAGTTAGGAGCGCTAGCAATTATCACAATTTTAACAAAAAGAAAAACCCACACAAACCACATCCTCCAAAACACTTATCCACGAACTGAGACAAGAATTAATGTTTTGTGTCATCCCCATTCGTAGTGACTGACAAGTCTGTCTTCTTTAAAGCGCTCTGGCAGTTTCCTGCAGTGAGAATGCTTGGAAATGCTTGTTTCATCTCTTCCATGTGCTTCCGATGCCCTCTCTGTGCAATTCAGCTGTGATTTGGCAGATGTGAGATTTACAGTAAACTTACAAAAATTAGTAGATTTATGGTAAATTCATATTGCACCACCCCTTCCCCCAAGATACTGGAGAAAATCAGCAATTAATGAGCAAATACTCGGGTATCCTTTGACTATAAGCACTGCCTAGTGAGCCTGAAATATCGCACCCTTTCTGCACACCTGCTTTGTAAGCTCACAGATATTTTCTCACCTTTATGTGACTTTTATAATGTTTCTTCAGGGCTCATGTGACCACACTGTGAGTTCATTTCTCTGTCAGCTGTTCTCTCAAAGTCCCGAAAGTACTGTCACCAGCTTCCCTCATGACATGAGCATTTTGCATCTACTTCGAGAGTGTTATTGTAGGCAAGTGCCTTCTCTCATCTGTGAACCTGCTCGGCTCCTTTGAAAGCAGAGACTACCTCCTCACGTGGTCAGATTCACTAAATCCTATTTAACGACCATTATCTTTCACCCCTCGGGCTTCTCGGTTTACAAGTCCCAGAAAGCTGGTTTTGTTCCTGTACTGCTTGACCTTTTCTGTGACTGTTTTCAGAGACACCTACTTGAAAGTATCATGTAAATAATACTTTCCTTGATACCAAAAAGCATGTTTTGTTCTTTTCCTCTTTTCATTTCCTCACAGAATGCTACAAAATGTTCAGGGGGACAGGGGGGAGGGTGGAATAGGAGAAAAAGAAGTCATCCTATAGAAAATTATATTGGTTGACTATAACATGTCCGCCAGAATCCTCGGGTGCGAGAAGGACTGAGGAGAGGATGTCCACCCTTGGCATACCCGCTTCAACCTCTGCGTGTCCTTCAGTCCCGTTGGTCCCCCTTCACCCCCAGTTCCCAGGCTCTATGCCCGCTGCAGCTTCTGAACTCTCTGCCTTGACCCCCACATCATTCTTACATCCTCGTCTCTCCACATTAAAACTTCTGTCACTTCCATGTCCTTTTCTCAGCCAGCAGTCTGAGAGCAAACATGAGATAGGCAGCACAAGGCTGCTTAATACTTATTGTTCCCAGCAGTAACCTCTCCTAAAATAGGGCCCTCAGAGAAGCAGTTCCATGTTAAACCATGACCACACAGCATCTGAGGGGCTGTGGCACATACTCAGAGGAAGGGACAAATGTGGGACTGTGGGAACAGAGGAGAGTTGGGATAAAGTGGCTCACGCACTGAACCCAAGAGAAGCCTTCTCTTCAGGAGCAGGAGGAAAAAGGGGGAATAAAGAGATCTCTTGGGTAGGTAAGGGGAGGACTGTCAGAATAGGGTCAGTGGAGAGGAAAGAATTTCAAAAAAGAGGGAACACAGTGTTGAGAGCCAGTGAGGGGACCAACTGTTGACATTTAAGAGGAACAGAAAGAAGTATCTTTGTAGAAGGTCAAGGGCATATGTCAGGTGACAGAGGCATAAGGAGTGACAGGTGGGCAGACTCCGTGTTATACAGACGTCTTTCGGAAAGTGTGTTTCAGAAGACGGAAGCCTGCTTTGATCACAGGGTTTACAGGTTAAGAGTAATGGAGAATGCTTGAGACAGAGGACGAAACCAGACAACAGGGAGGAATTCAGGGAGGAAGATTCTGGTAGAGGAAGGGGTTAGGATAAAGATTACAGCAAACTCTGGTAAGGACGGTTGTCACTTCTGACACAGAAGGGAAAGGAGGAGACTAAGTTAGACAGGGAGGGAATCTGAGGCAGCTCACAGAGAGTGCAGTCCCCCAATGAAGAAGGACGCTGCCTCGAGCTGGAAATGAGAGCAGCAGGAGTGGGACTGAGAAGCTGGACACACAGAAGAGGCTTGAAATGTCAGCAACAGGGGCTCCTCTAAAGATTCAGTAAGAGACAGAAGCAAAAATTTCAAGGTACCACCGAAGGGCCAAAGTTTGAAGAGTACGTGTGTGATGGGAATTTCCCAGGGATGGAAACTGGCAAGGTGAAAGCAGCCTTCAAGACAGAGAAACAAAACTTAATGTGTGACTTCTAAACCATTTCTTCATTTGTATTTATCCAGAATGAGAGTGAGCTCTTAAATCCTCAAAAAAAGAGAAAACAGTAATTCTCCAGGAAACTATTTTTAAAAAAAGAAAACTATTTCTAAAAGAGCAGTTACCAATATTTTAAGTAGACACTGTCAACCAAGATAAATAAAAACATATGTCTAGAAGTCATCATTTCAAGAATAATTTTAAATAGAACCTGCAATGCTATCTTCTTTGTGTAAGTTTCTACCTTTATAGGGCAAATAAACATGAGTTTAGTAGAACTTTATTAGCCTACATATTCTTCAGTCATTATGTTATTGATATTTGTATAAATTCCATATGAGGAAGAATATAAAGATGTTTTGTTTTTCTTCCAGTCATGTACATTAGTATTGCCTTAAATGTATTGGCTAGCCTACTGCTACTATTTTTTTTTAATTAATAGATTTAATTTTTTAGAACAGATTTCGATTATAGAAAAATTGAGTGGAAAGTACAGTCCCCACGTATCCTTCCTCCCCCAGCTCCCATAGTTTCCCCTTTTTTTAACATCTTGCTTTAGTGTGATACTTTTATTATAACAAGTCAATACTGATACACTATTATACCATAAAGTCCATGGTTTACATTACTGGTCACTTTTTATGTTGAATATTCCATAGGTTTTGACAAATGTGTCGCATGTATCCACCATTACAGTATCACACTCAATAGTTTCTCATTGCCCTGCAAACCCTCTGTGCTCTGTGTCTTCATCCTTCCCTCCCTCAAATCCCTGGCAACCACCGATCCTTTTACTGTCTCCGTAATTTTGCCTTTTCCAGAATGTCATACAGTTGGACTCACAATTTGTAGCTTTTGCAGATTGGCTGCTATCACTTAGTAACAAGCATGTTAAGGTTCCTCCTTGTCTTCTCGTGGCTTCCAAGCTCTTTTCTTTTTATTGCCAAATAATATTCCATTGTCTGGATATACCACAGTTTGTTTATCCATTCACCAACTGGGGGACATCTTGGTTGTTCATTGCTTTTAATTTGATTTGTTATAATCATTTGTTTTTCTTATGACAGACTGAATAGATGTAGAATTTATTTAAACATAAGAAGGAGCCAGGCTCCATCATTCTGACCCTAAGGAATTGAGATCCAAAGAAGATCAGCCTAGCCAATCACAGTATAGTGCTCTTTTCTAGATCATACTGTCAATCCACAACTGTTAGTAAAGTTGAGGTTTCAAGGTGCCTAAATACCGATGGCAGCTTCCAACTCATTTAACTGGAAAATTATCTATCGCATGTCCTAAATCTCAGGCTGGAGCAAAAGGGGTTCCGCCTAGACCCTTTAGAACCCTCCCTTTGGCTTTCCTCCAGCCACATGGAGCAAGAAGCCACACCCCCTCAGCCACTAGCCCCATTCCTAAGCCATGCTCTGGGACCCCAGAATTCCATACCCAAATAGCTTGAAGCACATGCAGACATCTTCCTAGGTTCTGCTGTGTGTGTGCACGTGGTGGCGGCGGGGTGAGGGAGTGCAGCACTTTCCCAGGGTAGCCACTGAACTGGTACAAGATTTAGAGGAATTCTAAATTCATCACTGACCTTCTGGATTATTATTAAGGTATATTCCTCAATATATACACAAAAACACACACATATAACACATACACATATATATATATACACATATGCATAAAAATATGGGAATATAGAGCATATTTAATTTTACAGTTGATGAGCTTGATTTATAACACTTAAAATTTTAGACATGTGGTGTGGGGCATGCATCTTGCTCCAGACCTTGTACATGTTGGGATGATCCTTGAGGTCTGACTATAATACAACTAAATGCTTTCCATCCTGTGTGACAGAACAATGCACGTAACAAAAGTCAACATGGACTTATGAGTTCTTACTATATGTAAGCACTGGGCTAAATACTGTATGTGGGTTATTTCATTTAATTTTGGAATTTTAGATTTGGCCCAGCTCCCCTTTGGTTTTCATGGTGCACTCTCTATTTGGTGTAATAGAATATGTCCCAAAGTAGAGATGAATTCTCTCCAATTTCCATATTATTATGCTATAATCTTGGATGCTGCAGCATTTTTTACACATGGTTAATATGTGATACTCTTAGAAGGGTACAAGTATATTTAGATATTTTATAATATGCAGTAAATACTTTGATTCTAGTTTTATTTTTTTCTTCAGGCATTGCAAATCTTCTCTTGAATAAAATTTACCACATTAATTTACTAGTCTTCGAAGAAAAACGTAGTAGCAAAAAACGACTATAATTATTCTTTTCCTCCTTTCCCACCTTACTTTTCCTGGAGAGGGAGTATATATTTCTGACCTAATTTGCATAAAATTTTCCAAGCTCTCTGTGTATTTTCAAAATTAATTGTTAGTGGCCTAGCAGAGCTAGAACCTAAAAAAAAAATTATCTGTTATTCTTTTGATAAAATCATTAGCTAATTTCTTTAATGCCATAAAGTTCTTGTTTATCCTATAATGCACACACATTTGACAATTGTTAGCTATACTGAATAGTCATTGTCAGTAAATAATTTCCAAAGCTCTTACTTTTCATTCTTTTATTAAAAAGACATGTAATCATTCTAAGGGGAAAGTAGTGAAGTTAAATCATATAACTTCTGCCCTAGCTGGTGTGGCTCAGTGGATTGAGTGCCGGTCTGCGAACCAAGTGGTCACCGGTTTAATTCCCAGTGCAGGACACATGCCTCGGTTGCAGGCCTGGTCCCCGGTAGGGGGTGTGAGAGATGCAACCACACATTGCTGTTTCTCTCCCTCTCTCCCTTCCTTCCCCTCTCTAAATATAAATAAATGAAATGTTTTTTAAAAATCATATAACTTCTGAAAAATAATAATTTCTGAGCCCATCTTTTACATTTCCCCGTTTACTAATTCTAGAATATTCATTCACAAAATGTCCTTTTAAAGAACTAGCTTATGTTTTAAATGTTAATGTATTTTGACAAGCCTAAGACTTTTAACTTCTCTAAAAAATATTCGTGTGTGCAGACATAGCCCTCTGAGAACTATACAACAAATTCTGTTAAATCTATCGCTTTAATCTTGCATTTAATCATCTTGCTTTCATATTGTGAACATAGATTTTTATTTTAATGACACTTCCTTTTTCAGATCTTCCCGTTATTTTGATTCTTTTTTGAGATAATTATTCCAGTTGCATCACTTTTATTAAATGCGATTTTAAAAGTTTATAACCAGATAACTCTTCTACCCTGTGCCTGGTTATATTTTCTTCCCAAATAAGACTGCCAATTTCAATTTAGGTGAGTTGGAAAAGACAGCACCTGACTTGACATCACACACTTAATGCAAATCTCCAAGCCAGCACTACAAATAGCAATGCTAATTTGAATCTATCAGTGAATCAGGCTTATCCCAGACCTCTTTGAAATCGATATACTGACAGAGCACAAGGCCCTAGCTCTTCCTTGTACTTTGGGGAATTTGCTTTTCAGTAGCCTAAATCTGAACAATAACCTATTCCTTTGGCAGATATTGAGAATATATACCATATAAAACATAAGGTGGTAGAAAAATCACTCACTTAAAATTTTTAAGTAAAATTCATTATTTTCCCTCATTATAAAAGTAATTATATCAAAACATCCTTTAAAAAATTGGAAAATACACAATAGTATTATTTTTAAAAAAAAAGTTTTTCCTAGTTATGGCATTCAAAGATACCCAGAGGTAGGAATTTTGAGTATTTCCTTTCTTCCTTTTTTGCATCTTTTTTCTCTGTAGCCATGATAATTTAGTAACTTTGAAATCTTCAGTAGAGTAAATCATTATCACTTCAAAATCATATTCCTTAAAACTTGCCATTTATGTTTGAAAACTTAGTCTGTTCTTGTGAATATGTATTTCTCAACATGTATGGCATGCATATTATATGTAGTAACTATAGACATCATATAACAACAGCTGACATTTATAGAGCATTCACTATGTGCCAATACATGTGCTAGGCACATTACACATTTTAGGGCATTTAGTCTTCACAGCAACTTTTGAAGTAGACACTATTTTATCCACTTACTATAGATAAGGAAAATGAGGTGGTCCCTTTAATGGGATAAGCAACACACCTAAAGTCCAACAGCTGTTAAGTAGGGAAGCCAGGATTCAAACTCAGGCAGCTTGGTGGCAAAGTCCATAGGCCTAACTGCTATATTGCTTCTCATTACAGACCTAATCATATCAGGGAAAAGAGTTTTAAAATTCATGGAATGGAGTCCTGTTTATACTTCTGTTTTGAAGGGAAATAATCTATTTGTTAATGGAAGAAGACCCTGTGGGACAATTAAATCAGTAAATATCAACTGAACCTGAGTTCCTGCTGCAAGGTGCAAACCTCTAGAAACTCGGGCACATTATTTCTGATATGTACTAATGAATTGATTGAAGGCAGTGAATTTCACTAATTAGAGTTTACAGTAGAAATATAAACAGGCCCTAATGAATGAGTTTGCTGGTCTATAGAGAGTTTGCTATCTCTCTCCCCTCTCTTACTCACTCTCCCACACACACACTAGATTTAGATATAAAAAATACATATATGATTATCTGTTAATTTTATTTAATGGCATATTCCTGATGAAAAAGGCCACAAACCTATTTTCTAGGATGTTTTAATTTATAGCTCAATATGGAAGAAAGAAATAAAGTACTCCAGATTCAGAATGGCTCCCGTCTTCTAAATTACAAATATACCTAAGAAACCGAGTGCCGGGGTGACCAAGCTGACGCAGGTGTTTCAGTGAACCTGGGAGACTCTTGGGTGAGCCCAGCGTCCAGTGCGTCCACCCGGCATGCTGGCCAGATGGGAGCTCCACCCCAACCTGCGTGCTCCTTCCAAGCACACAGCTTGGGCGGCCCAGCCCCCCGCTCTGTGGTCTATTTCAAGGGAGGCAGCCCCTCCATGCCCTCATGACCATATTGCTGAGGACGTCAAAAAGCAGCTCTTACAGATTGTAATTCTCAACTAAAACCTTGTTTTGGAAGAAACAATCAGTAGAAGTAAAGATGTAAACGTTGATGGAGGGGCCCCACCTCTACTTATGACACTAGCTCAGACTTAGCACATCAACTGTATAAAGTATATAGACTGAGAATCACAAAGGTAGAGAATCCAAGACAATGTCTTGGTTAAATTCAGACCAGAATTATTTACAAGATCTGGCCTCGAGAACCACTGAAATTAGTACATATGTTTTCTGAAAAATGATTATTTCAGTTTTTAGATTTGCAAACTATTAAATATCCTATTCTTGTATACAGTGATTACCTTCATTTCTTCATTGTGCCAGCATAAGTCACTTTTACAGTAAAATTTCATATAAATATTTCACAAAGAAAATGAATACAAAGGAATTTAGAATCTCCCTAAAGTGATCTCATATTCTTATAAGAATATAGGAGAGCCAGTTATGCAGTTTTTTCAACCAATCAATGGAAGATATTTGTGGGAACTGGAAAATTCAGTACTTCATACACAGAAATCTTTGCGAGAACACTACACCATTTTGAATTCTCGAAAGTTCCCTCTCTCCATATATATACATAATATGTGTATATATATATATACACACATGTACATATGGGTATGTATATATATATATACACATGTACATATGGGTATATATAAGTGATTTTGCAAGACTCTAATAAATATCATTTTAAAAAGCTCCCAAAAATACTGCCACAGAGCATTTATCTGCAAAACATCAGTATTGACTATTGCCTTTAGTTGTCAGAAAATCACAGCAAAGCTGTTACTCTAGTTTTTATAGTCTGGCAAATGAAACAGCATGCATGCCATAGGTATGCTTGTGACCTGGAGAGCAGATAGATAGATAGATAGATAGATAGATAAATAAATGGTATTGAGTAATATACCAAATGCATCCTCATTAGCCAGAGGTTCTTCAACGTTGTTGAATGAATCACTTCTTCCAGTGGCCCTGATATAACTGTACTGTCAAACCCCAACTAAAACTCACTTCACGGACAGGATGGAAATACACTCAGTGTTTGATTGTCTCATTGATAAGATCAATGGAGGAAGGAAGAACACTCATAGAACTCACTCTGAAGACCACGAATGGTATGAACATGAAGCTTTATAGGACCGCTCACTTTACAGATCCGCCCATTCAACTTGACAGCAGAGGTTTCGAGAACCCTAGCATGTTTCCTCCTGCAGGAAACTGGCTAAGTAAGGCATCCCTCCTATTTTAAAGTTCCCTTTTCCAAGGAGCTACTAGGTAGGCAAAGTGAAAAAACTCCCAGAATGCTTGGACTGCAATCAGGATCCTAAAGGTTGAGTTCTACTCCTGTGTTTCAATTCTTTTTCAAAATTAGGTAATACTCTTCTTCCAGCAGACCTGCTGGAAGTTCTTTCTAAAAGAAAAAGATATGAGATTCAGAAACGAAATACAAAAACCAATCAAAAAGTCATTCTCCTGCCACTCTTGTCTGCTCAAAAGAGTGCTGAGCCACAGTTTGTTCCAACCCACTCTGCCTTTCAGCCCTTGGCCCATGGGCGATTAATTCAAATGTTAAGGCAACCAGGACCCTTGGGCCACAGAGGAATTTGCCCCCAACCAATAGCCAAGCTGTATTGGCATAACCAGGGCACTACTTAAATGGGAGGAGGCCCTCTGACCTCTGTTTAATGGCCGCCTTCAGGGTGTTAAGGTGGTCCCTGAACCCAGCCATAATGCTTATGTCCTTTGAAGAAAGTTCAAAGGGAGGACTCATCACTATTTCTTTAATTTTACTTCAAATATGCATTACTTCTAGACCAAGATTTCTCTTAAGAATTTTGCAAGCATAACACCTTACCAATATTTATTTTATCATTTGGGGAGCACTACATAAGTCTTATAACATGCTCAATGGTCATAGTTTATTAATTTCATCTCTTCCCCACCCCACCCCCAAAAAAAGGGGAAAAAAATAAATATGGAAAACCAGGAAGTCTTTGGGTTAGTAAAGGGGAATGTAGCCAAGGGTCTTGCTGATACTTACCATTTTGCCGAGGTTGAGACTAAGGCCCAGGGATGGTGTGATTTATGACCACCCACTAGTTAGTGACAGAACAGAGACGAGAATCTCCACTACACAGATGCTGTGCCAGCAGTGCTGACAAATTCTAAGTCTAGGGCAGACTTGAAACGTCCCTTCTCCCAACACCACCACAATGTCCATTCTCACTCCCTCAGAAGAAACATTTGTGTCAGTTAAAGTATCACTAGGCCTAAAGAAGAGCCAGCTGCACCAGTCTTGGGACCAGCTCAGGAGACCATGCCCCCCACCCCCAGTCTAGCCTGCTTGCTTTTTCTCTCTGCTCAGGATCAGAACAGAAAGTACAGACTGCAGGAGATCCAAGTCCCTGGACTGCACAGTTCCTTTCTCTGGGAAGGAGCTGGTGTATGTTTTTTGTTTTTGTTTTTGTTTTTATTTTTGACTAGCTTTTCAATTGTTTTCTATAATTACAACAGCTACCAGATATCATGTGCATGCTGAGTGCCAGCCCTGAGCCAGCATTCCACACACATCCTCTCATGGAGTACTCAGTGACAACCCATGACGTGGGAATATTATTGCCTCCATTTCACAAATGAAGACTCTGAGGCTCAGGAGGGACTAAGTAACTTCTCCCAGGCCACACATAGAGGAGCTCTGAATTCAGGCCTAAGTAGGGGCAAAGACCATGTCATGGTCTTCACAATCACCCTGAGTGGAGTTCTTCTGGGCTGGGCCCTAGTCCACTCAATCCAGAGTTTCCCCAGTGGGCAGACTTCTTTTTGACGGCGGCCTTGAAGGGTTCCAGGTCAGAGGCAGGTCAACTGCAGCCCTAAGCACTCCCTTCCCAGCCATTTATGAAAGTTTGAGGCTATTGTGATCATATTTACTTTTTATGACTGGGATTTGGGACTCAACTTTGAAAAGATTTACCCATCCTTCAAAATGCAATACTCAAAACCCAACCCCAAGGACCACGTGGTTTGTATGTAGAGTCCTTCATGTTAATTTCATCACAGCATCATCTCATTGGGTCCAGAGTGGACCCAACAGTTCCTTGATGAGTGGATCCCCGAGACTTCCAAATAGCTATCAGACCTGGCAAAGATCCTCCAAACAGGACCCTCTAGAGGAATAACAAGTCTGCCTGTCCTGCTCACCCAAGCTCGACTTCCAGGCATGGACTGCCCTTATTCCCCTTTAAAAAGCCCATATTCACTCAAACCAAAGGCTTAAACTAAAGCAAAATGCCATCATAAACAACCAAAGGCACACGATGAGCTTTATTCACTGCCCCCAGCATGATATAAAGATGAGAACTACAACAGATTGTTTTGAAAAATTTACTGTAGAGCCCTAATGTCTTTTAGTAGGATTAAGTGTGGCATCCAACGTGCTATAAATCTCCATCACTACATCACTATGTAGTGATGTAATAATCACTACATCAGTGTGGCCTTGTTGGAATGCCCGTGGTGGTAAACACTGGCCGAGAGCCGTGATTTCTTAGACTCTCTTTGACGGCACGCATTCGGTCCCCAGCCCCCACCACAGGTGCGCGTCTGGTCTAGACAGGTGAGCTGATGGGACTGCTGTGCAGGGATGTGCACGAGTGAGGGCTGGCCTGGGGCCTCGAGTTGCCTTCCCCACTTTCTCCAAGTCCAAAATGACCATTTGTAAATTCTGAAATTTCAGGCTTTATAGGAATTTGTAAACATCCTAACACGTAAAGGGAATCTTTCATCTGAGCAGTGTTTTAAGTGGTCTCACACTGACCTTTTATTTTTCATTCTCCTGAATACTTAGGAGATCCCAACACTGTGTGTACACAGGCCATCGCGGGTTGGGGTATAAATGTAAAGGTCAGAAGCCGTTCATATGGTACTTATGACAACAAGAGTTTGAAGGAAGATATACTAATAAGAGAGCAGGTGTGTGCAGATGAAGCAAATGATCCATCTCAAAGTATGTTTGAAATGTCAACGTTTGGACTTAGGTCAGCAGAGGGTTTTTGGCATGTGCACAAGAGAAACAGTGGGCTCCAGCGACTTCCCACCTAAGGTCAACTTTGGACAAAGCAAGATGATGCTTACCTTTACCTGAATTATTGAGATAATTTTCACAATACTGGGTTTCCTTAGTTTTGTGGAATGTGGAACAAGCAATATATGTCACTGCCAGACCAGAATGCCGTGTCTACTGGCACCTGGTGTGCCCCAAGGCCACAGTCAGTTTCGCATCAAAACTTAAAGGTTAATTCTGTTAAAAAATCACCCAGGTGAGGTTTTTAGGTGCAAATGTATGCACAGACACGCCACATATCTTCATACTTCATGGATTACTAATTCTGTGGTTCATGGGGACCCTAAAAAATTAGGGCACTCAAAGTGCTATGAATATTCTTATTGAGGACGTAGGGTCCCACATAGTAAGAGGAGCTCAGGCTTCCTGGAATCACAGTCACTTCTGAAACTCTGACCACACCTGGCAGACCTCAACCCTGCCTTTGACAGCTGCCACTCAAGGGTGCCAGCTCTAACGACACACAGGGAGCCCTCTGCTAGAGGCAACAGGCTTTTAAGCTGTGGCTTGCCACAAGCAGAGCCTGCACTGGAGAGGAATAAAGGCTACACGAGATTGCAAGCTCCCTGAATGCAGGACTGTGTCTCATCATCTTTGATGGATGAGGCAGCAATGAGCATCTCCACACTCGTTTCTCCCAGAGGGGCCATGCCTGTAAACTGTGTTCGCAACTACTTCCTGATTGTTGAATGAATGGATGCTTTCACCCTGCCGCTGGCAACAGAGCCCCAATTTGTGTTTATTCTACCGTAGACACTGTACATTTCAGAGGTATACAACCAGCACCCACAAAATGCCCAACACCATCCCCACTGGGCAAATCCAGGTGCACCCTCCCTCATGTTGGCCGCAGCTGCTGAGTCCTGGCACACGGGCATCCTAGAGGGCATTCCACGGGCTCCCAGCCTTCTGGGGGTTCAGAAATACTGCAGATCAGCTAAATTACTTTAACAGTCTTTTTTATAAGTGATCTCAAGACAGAATTGGTTCCTGTGAAATCATCTCAATCCATGCTTGTGTTTTTTTTTTTTTTTTTAAAGGAAGCTAAAGGTTGAAACTGTTTTTGTTTTTTCCTAGGAAAACCTCTTTTTTGTGATGGAATATCTCAACGGAGGAGACTTAATGTACCACATCCAAAGCTGCCACAAGTTTGACCTTTCCAGAGCAACGTAAGAGCCCTTTGAAGGGTTTGGGGGTTTCCATCGCTCTCAGCAGTTACTGTGTCCCCACAGTGGCCACAGAATATGCTTTCCCTGAACTGTTTGTGTTTCTGCACCCAGCATGCTTAACTCTCAGGGCGAGGGAACCCTGCGAATGATCACACAGGGCAACGGTGTTCCCAGTTTGTGACTCTTACGTTCTTGTCAGTTTTGTTTAATTTCCCTGTGTTTTGAAATCAACTTTTTAGTTTCTCAAAGAGATGCTCCCATTCCTCAGGAGCATGTGAGCATGTGAGAAAATATTTGCCCTTTCAAAAGGGGGCCGTTAAATGGAGCACAGATCTTAAAGGTGGTTGCAGAATGACGCTTCAGCCATGGTCTTTAGTGGGACAGTCAATGTGAAGCTATAAAGCATGTGGCTCCAGGGCAAGAGAATTAGGAAACCGTGAGGGAGGCTTAGTCTGAGAATAAATCTTCACCTTCTTGGGCAACTCTAAACACAAGCGGAATCGAACAGGCTGTGCTTGCCCGGTGGGACTGCAGCTGAGGACGCCCAGCCACTGTTCCCCCACCCCCACCCCTCGTGGTCCCTCTTTCAAAAGTGGTAAAACCGCTGTGACATTCAACAGCAACCAAAAAAAAAAAAACGGTGCCACCAGGCCCATTTAAAAATGCGGGGCATGCACTGGCTTTATTTCTTCAGTAATCTTTCGCTTGCCCCCAATGAATGCTTTGAGTGGTGGAGTCTGAGCTGGGCTGAAAAGATGGCTTGCTCCCCAGCTCCTGCAGAAACCCTGCTGAAGGGGCTCTTTTGTGAGATCCAGTGGGACACACGCTGCTAATCTCGTTGCCTTCAGGAGCCATCAGCAAACTGCCCAGAGACAGTTGTATGGTGTAGCCACAGCTGAGAAACCACCTGGCATTTTTCTGCTGGAAAGGTTTCACTCGGCCCAACCCCCTTTCCAGCTCTGTAAGAGGAGCCGGCCATCAGGCTCAGGCTATCCAGTGTATCCTCAGGGCCTCCCAGGAGATCCAGCAAACCTCGCTCCCAAGTTCTCCCTCATCCTCAGCTTCAGTCCCCCCGGTGCTAGTGCAAATTCATTGCCCTCCAGTCTGCCATTGAGAATGGAGGGCCCAGTATCCCTCCCATCTTCTCGCACCCTTCCCCCGCCCCCTTTCGGGCTGCGTTTCTTGCACACAAACAAGTCAATTCTATTTGGAATGACCCTGCACACTGGTCTAAAGACTCCAAGCAGAGTTTAAAAATAAAAGGGAAAACTATTTTCCTGTTTTACTATACTATTACACTTAATGTTTGTGGATGTTTTATTAGGAAAAAAGTGACAGTTTGAGCATTGTAGATTAAAATATAAAAATGAGCACTGGCTGCAGGTAGGGCTTACTTAGGATACCAGCTCTGCTTCAGTCTCATCTTCCTTTTGTTAGGATGAAAAAAGATTGTGTGTGTATACAGATAAATTGTGTACATACAAAGTTGAGTGTGTACACTTAGCATTGGACTGTGTGGAGCACTCACTAGATAAAAATGGGGGTTTTATTTTGCTCTGTTAATGCCTTCACGGTGAACCCTGATTTTCTTCCCTCAGGTTTTATGCTGCTGAAATCATTCTTGGTCTGCAGTTCCTTCATTCCAAAGGCATTGTCTACAGGTACAGTTTACCCTTTGGAGACGAATACTGAGGCATCTATCTGTGTTTCCTGGTCTGGTTAACATAATCATTGTACCTTAGTGCCATGAAAAGTCCAGAGTGTTTTTGTTTCTCACCCAGGCTTCCTGCCCATAGTGATAACACAGATGATGCTTTAACCACAACCAAGTAATAAATTCCAATCTCAAAAGCAGTAAGGTTCTAATCCTATCTAGTTCTTTATTCCGGTCCTTTCTCCTATTCATCCTCTCACCTCCATTTTTCTCATTCCCTTCTAATACTGTGCTTTCTCTTTTATATGTTATTGCTTCCTCAATTATGTCTCTCACAGCTGTTGTCTTTGCCTGCATTTCCTTTGGGCTGCCTAGAAATGTTGATGGAATGTTCTCCTTTGGGTGGGGGGAGCTCTCCCTTGAGCACTCAGACACACTGATGGAAACCTGGGAGCCTGCACCTTGTGGACATGCACAGAACACCACGTGCGACCTCTTTTGTGAATGGATGTCTGTCCAAAATCTCTCCATTGTACGCCGTCGTTTCACATCCTTCTTTGATGAAAGCTATTGTACTTCAATCTCCTGACTTCTTTTCTCAAAACATAGTTGACATTTATTTAACACATGAATATTCAAAAGCTTAGTTGTCTGGTTCCTGACTCACTGCAGAATGAGGGGGAAAAAGTAAACATAAAAAAAGAGAGGAGCTAGACAGGACGCCGGCCCACCTGCTGGAGGCCTGCACAGCGACACAGAGAGGAGGGACAGTTGAGAGCCAGACAGAAAGGGAAGACAACTGAGGGGATGCAGGAGAGTGGGATCGTGTGCTCTTCTGGAGCAGACGCTCACAGCCCTGACCTGGAGTCATCAGCAAGGGTTACGTGGTGCCCTGCACCAGCTGCTGAGGACAGGAACTCTGCATCATCCAGCCCAGAAACTTTCAGTCAGAATGGTTGGGACCGGGCTGTGGTGCGCACAAGCGGCTACCAGTTCACTTAGGGACAGCTCTCTGATTCCGCAGGGTACGGCCAGGCGAGGGCTGCCCTATGTAGAGTGATGAGACCACCCGTCAGATGGCAATTCTATCTTAGCAAAATTGGAATTATTAAAGTGAGATTGTGCTTTGCTTTTGTTTTTCAGGGACCTGAAGCTAGATAATATCCTGTTAGACAAAGATGGACATATCAAGATAGCGGACTTTGGAATGTGCAAGGAGAACATGTTAGGAGACGCCAAGACAAACACTTTCTGCGGGACCCCTGACTACATCGCCCCCGAGGTAGGATGTGCACCGCCCCTTTCCAGCCCAGCACACCCCGGGCCAAGCATCGCTGCTCCTTCTCCCTGAAAATCAGAAGATTTTAAGTATTTTGGTTCAGGATTTAAATTTGTTTTTCTGAGTATTTCATAAGTGGGGCCGCACATAACAGCTGCTGTTATTGTTTCATGGGGGATGGTACTCATGCTGGTTAGGTTTTTTCTCCAAGTCATGAATGTCTTTTCTATCGTGGCCTCCCCCACCCCCCGCCTTAAAATATCCTCACTCTGCTCAGACCCACCAGGGAAAACAATGGGGAAGAACCAAGTGGACACTGAATGGGATCATAAGTGGCCGCCTAAGTCTGGCAGGTTCATTTTGGGACCAGGAAAACCTACCCTGTGGTCTCTAAGCTGCCACTGTGTGAGTGTGGAGAGACTGCTGAGTGCGCTGACGTAGTCCCTCTTCTGCGAACTGAGGACAGTGCTTGTATCACATGTTACTGCGAGCATAAGATGAGAAAACCTAGGAAAGTTTTAAAAAAACGGGGAGGAGAGGCATGGTTCTCATATTCAGAGCCCCCAGGAGAACCACATTTGCTCTGAAGACATCCATCCCTCCCACCCTCCCCTCCCCTCCCCTCTCCGTTTTAGGGAGTCCCGGCAGCGGCCACCTGGGCAGACCGGACCCCCCAGCCATGCAGCCTTTCCTGTGGCATAACAATTGTCATCCTGGCTTTTTTATCTTTGAATCTTCCTGCACCACTGGGTGATTGCTCTGAAGTCTGGGGCTGTTTCTGATTCCCTTTTTAATAACTTTTTATTTTGAAACAATTATAGATTCATAAGAAGTTGCAGAAGGAGTGCAGAAATCTCACCCACATATACCCTTCACCTAGTTTGTTCCAATGGTTACATCTGTGGTACAATCAAAACCGGGAAACTGATACTGGTACAAGATGTATTCTATACCATTTTGTCACATATATAGATTAGTGTGATCTTTTTACTTTTCTACCCAAGGACCAAGTGCAGGGCTTGGCACACGGAGGCCCAGTTCCTAGCAGGCCACAGACTCGTACCGGTCCATGGCCCCGGGGTTAGGGACCCCTGCGCAAAATGAATCCCTTTGCCTCAGTCTCCCAAACTTCTCCAATCCCTTCACATCCTTATTGCTAATACCTGACTCCAGGCATAGATATCTCTTGTCTGGACCCCAGTGATACCCTTTAACCTGGCTTTCCTCCCCGTCGCCGTCCAACTGCCAGTGCATCTTTATATATTTTCAACAGTTCTGTGTGTATGTGATTCTGACCTAATTACAGCCTTGATGTGGTGAAGTGGTTTCTTCTGTCTGTCCTTGGTCATAAGGCTTCTCGCCAGCTAGTGTTCATTTGGTTATTCAGGGTCATTTTTCTATGATTTCGTTGTAATTCCAGTTTGGTCCTAGGAGGAGGTTAGTGTAGCGTCCGCCTACTCTGCCACCATCTTGGATCCCCTTATGTTTTCAAACTTTTTGACCTGCTCCTTTATCTGTTAAAAAAGCATCCCCACTCTATGTGTACTTATTTTACATGAACCTCATACATTTTTGCCAATATAGTATGTGTGTTATAAAATATGCATAAAGAGGAATATAATCAGGTTGAACTGAAGATAAAATAGTTTTAAATAACTAAATTGTGTTATATTTATTAATAGTATATATTTATGGTTCATTAAAATAATGAGATTAAACAGCCAAAGACCAGGCTTCAGAACATAAATTTCAACACACTAACTACGGGACCTTAAATAAGACATGTAACCTCCCTAAGTCCAACCACTTCCTTTCTTGGGGATAACAGGACCTACCTCAGAGGTTCTTACAAATAAAACACACACTGCCTGGAAAACCCTATCAGCAAGCATTTACAGACATTCTGTTTTAACAGTATGTCATTGAGTAGAAATCTACATTTTTTTCTTCCTTCTAACTTAAGACTAAAATTCTTTATTAGCATCACCTAGGCTTAGATGACTTAATTACCACCACAGCTGTCTCCTGTCCTCCAAAATCCTTTTCATTTTCCTGCCAAATGAAGTTGTTTACATATAAAGAGGTGGTGCTCACGCAGTTTCTGGTTGCTTTGGGCTCTCCCTTGTGGCATATCCTGGGAATTGCGTGTGCACCGGGCCTCACTCCAGGCAAGTATCTGAAATGATTGTGTACGTGTGCACATCTTTATTTTCTTTATCATTCTCCTTGGGTCTACTTTTACATTATTCCTTAAGGCAAAGTTGTTGTTTTTTTTAATAAACTTTAAGGTAAACTTTAGCATTCAACTATTGAGTTTGGCTAGTGGATAGTGTTTTTATCCCGGAGGTTTGACTGATAAATTCTGTTTGCAGCTTGATCTTTATTGTCACAAATGGGTACCCATTAGTCAAGACAGATATTTATCATATAACATATAGCCATTTCCATACAGCAAAGCACTTTATCTTTCTTACTTTTCACTGGGTCCTTACAACCCAGTGTATAAAATATTATGTAAACTACACAATAAGGGACTAAGGCAGAAGTAGAACGTGCTGTGGAGTTTGCACGGCCTTCATAACTGTTTCGTTGTTGTTGTTGTTTGCTTGGCAAGTCTTATGTTAGAGATACTTTCACAGTATGCCTGAGCCTCACTCCAAGCTTGTCTCCTTGCCCAAGGACAGGCCTGGGGCCAGGCAAGGGCCAGAGATGGTTGCTGAGCACATTATTCTACTGCATCAAAAACTTCACCAGCATTAAGACATACAAGCTTCCCTGGAAAATACTCAAATGTCTAAAACTATCATGTCATTTTTCTTTCCTAAGGCGATCAGTGCTGCCATTCCACTATCCATTCCAAAGGCCCATTTATGAAGGGGGAAATTCCATTTCAAATGAGGAAGCTACAGTAACATGATTTCTGTGTGTTTGTAGGTGTGCTCACACAGGTGAGCTAAGCCTTAAATGGCCGGGTGAAAAGGACTCCAAGAGGATCAAATCTTGCTTTTTAAATTTAGTATTTCAATATTATTATTATTCCATCTATCGCCATTTTGTTTTGGGTAATAAAGCAACTTGCCCTCAAACCATTTTGCCAGCAGCAGTCATGAAAGGCAAGGATTTTCTCTTCTCCATTTAAAAATTGTGTTTCTACTATGCGCTGATTTTAATTGTGGTAAGATATACACACCATAAAACATACCAGCTTAACCATTTTAAAAAGTACAATCAGTATTGTTAAGCACATTCACATTGTCATGCAACTGATCTCTTGAACTTTTTTTCTTGCACAACCAAAACTCTGTATTCATTAAACAACAACTCCCCATGTCCCCCAGCCCCTAGAAACCATCATTCCATTTTCTGTCTCTATGAAATTGACTCCTCTAGGTACCACACATAAATGGAACTATGCAGCATTTTTCTTTTTGTTACAGGCTTATTTCACTTAGCACAAGGTCCTCGAGGTTCACCCGTGCTGTATCATATGTCAGGATTTCTTTTCTTTTTAAAGCTGAATAGTATTCTACTTTATATACAGACCACACTGTTTATCCATCCATGCATTGATGGATCCTATGTACATTTTTTTTTAAGATTTTATTTACTTATTTTTAGAGAGAGGGGAAGGGAGGGAAAAAGAAAGAAGAGAGAGAAACATCAATCATTTGCCTCTCGCATGCCACCAACCAGGGACCTAGCCCACAACCCAGGCGTGTTCTCTGACCAGCAACCTTTTGGTTTGAGAGATGACACCAAACCCACTGAGCCACACCAGTCAGAGCCCTATGTACTGTTTTAGAGAAGGGTACAGCATGGTTTGTAGGGATGAAAAGGATTGAGCTTAGTGACATGTACACTCTCTGTGATCCAACATTAAAAAGAAAGTTGCTGAAGACCCAAGTACAAAGCCTGTTATGCCAGAAAGTGGATTGGTAAAAGCGTAGAAATTTTTAAAAATTAGGTGGGATTCCAGACTTTAAATTCGCTTTTCTTAAGAATAGGCCAGACCAGTTCTATTCAAAACATTGGTATCTACTCAAAATATTGGTATCCTAGTCTGTCTCATGGCACAGTCACAAAATTTGACTCTCTTAGAGTTATAAACCATGACTAGTTAGGATTTAAAGAATGGACTTGTTCAGATGACCTCTCTGGATACTTGATTACCTACATAAACTTTATGCAAAGACTCGGGGTGGTAGAAGTGCAACACTGGATTTGGTTTAGTTGGTTACCTCAGAGGCACAGGGGAGCTGGGATGGACACCAGCTTTCTTAGGCCTGAACCTACTGCCCAAGCCCTCACATCACACGGGAAATGGAAGTTAATGGGACACACAGTTCAGTTGTTTCACTTAAGGCCAGAAGAAAAGTAGAAACTGAAACTCAAAAATGTTTACTCCATTTTAGCACTGCCCACTCATTTGCATCCAATCATTAGCTTCTCAAAAGATTCAGTTTTCAGTGTGATCTTTGTTAAAACCACATACTACTGTCATCACCATCAATTATTTACTGAATGTCCTTGAAAAAGCCCATGCAAGGTTTTCAGTCCTCAACTTCATTTTTATTAATTATACCTCTGCCTTTTGGTCACACAGATCTTGCTGGGTCAGAAATACAACCATTCTGTTGACTGGTGGTCCTTTGGTGTTCTCCTCTATGAAATGCTAATTGGTCAGTCACCTTTTCATGGGCAAGATGAAGAAGAGCTCTTCCACTCCATCCGCATGGACAACCCCTTTTACCCACGATGGCTTGAGAAGGAGGCTAAGGACCTTTTAGTGAAGGTAAGAAATGAAGTCAAGGAGACTTCATCAGGTTAGCATTAGGTTTTCTAATCAGTATTGTCATTCACTTCTAAGCTCGGATTTATACACGGTAAAGTAAGCAACAGTTGTATTGAATCAAACGGAAATCTAACCATCTCTGCCTTAACTGAGGCACCAATATGATGAACATATAGTAGCAATAAATCCACATGTGCATGATTTGCAAAAAAAAAACCAGTTTCATAACTCTTGGATGCTCCACTTTGAGATATAACTAGTCCATGGAACAAGCAGAATTTGTAGCTTAAAACTCAACTTTTTGTTTCCCCATAGTCCCTATTAAATCTATTCAGTCCAATTCATCTTCCCCTGCTCCTGGCTGAAAACTTGGACAGGATGCATGACTTTTCTGCTCATTCTTAGGTAAAAGACAAACCACTTGTCACTCTTAAGTCATAATACTCCACCTCAGTTGGTAAATTAAAACTGTTCAGTCCAAGATATAAGTTATCACATCACTATTAACTCTGAAGCGAAGAGTCCTACTCCCTCTCCCTTGGCCAAGTTCATGGCTGGCAGTGCTTGCCTTTGGAGAAGGAAGTGTGGTCATACTATGTGTGTCTTTGTTCTCTTCCTCTCCAGCTCTGGAGTTTCTATTTCAGGCTATACCAGGTTAAAAGCAGGTAGAGGATAGAGGGACAATGAGTAGAAAGAACTGTCCTTATATGGCTGGGTGGCTTCATGCTCTTTCAATTTGGTAGGTTGTTAAAGCCAAGACTTTGCTGTGGCATTTTAGCAGCATTTTTTAAAATCCCTATCACTGGGGACATTTTTGGCTGAAGCCCTTGAGATGCAGGCTACTCGGTGCATTCCCCAGCCCAGCTCTACCCCAGCCCCCACCTCAGCAGCACTCCCTCCCACTGGGACTCTGGCACTCTCACTGCCTGCCACCTGCTAGGCAAAGTCTCTTAGGCAGACGAGCACTCCTGCCACCTCCCCTACCTGTGTCCACTGGAAATATTCATGCATTTTTACCCTAAAACTCCAAGAATGCAGGCCACCACCATCTCAGCAGCAATCTCCAGAATTTACCATCAACACAGGGTTCAGACCTCTGTCTGTGATAGCCCAAGATCAATTAAGAATCAGTGTACAGTGCTACAGATGTAAACTTGGCTCTGAGAATCACTGGCTATGAACCAGGAGCTCCCAGGGCAAACCAATGAGGGGACAGGAGAAGCACTGAAAACCATCATTAAAGACTTGGACGTTAGCCAGAGTCCCAGTTTACCTTTTTGAGGATTCAAGATACCATCTACAGTGTCTGACTGTAACAAGTTGTAAAAACTAAAAATAAATCATGGTAATACAACATGCTAATTCCATGTAATAATAACCACCTACATTTACTGAGCCATCCCGGCAACTCTCCGGATAAGAGAGCCCTTCCAGTGTGAGGCAAACGAATCTAAAAGAAGTGGACCAAGCTCTGCCTGGTATGTCTCAGTGAAGTGAGTGCTGGCCTGTGAACCAAAAGGTCCCAGGTTCAATTCCCAGTCAGGGCACATGCCTGGGTGGCAGACCAGGTCCCCAGTTGGGGATGCGCATGAGGCAGCTGATCGATGTTTCTGTCCTCTTTCTCCCTCCTTTCCCCTCTCTCTAAAAATGAAGAAATAAAACTCTTTTAAAAAAAAGTGGGCCAAGAATATAGATGTTTTGAACCAAAACAGTGTTTTGATTTCTGGCATCTCAGATCCCAGCTAACTAAAAAAATAATAATAATAATCATTTAGGGAAATAATGTTCAGCCTTGCTATTCTCTGTATTGAAAAGGGAAATAAGATAAACTCTTTCAACATTAGAAGCGATCAGTGAATTTTAAATATAAACTTATAAAAAGATTACCGGGCCCATCTTTTTTCACTAAGGCTACTTTTTTTTTCATGAGGAACTGCCGGAAATTAAATTTAAAGGGCAAACACTTCTACCTTTCTCACACAACTGACAGCTTGTCTGGGTTATTGGAAATGGTGGGGCCACTCCAGGGCTCTCCCTGAGGAATCAAGATGTGGAACCTGAAGTGCTGACAAATCCCCCAGAAAACACCCCCTGTCCAAGGTGCTGGTGTTTAAAAGTCTGAGCCAGTTCAACTCAGCTTTCACTTTTTCTGACTGTGATCCAAAGAGCAATAAACCTAGAAAGCTCCCCAAATGATCAATTAAATTTACTCTTAATGACTGAACAAAACACATAAAATGAAAGCTAATTTCAAAATTAACCAATTTTTTAAAAAAGATAATAGTAAAAATAAAAGCGGGATGACAGTGTAAGCAATTTTCTTTACATAAAGGCAAGTTCAAGCATTATTACAGTTGCTACATTTATTTTACACTCAGCTTTTTGGAGCACTTAACATGAGGTATGTTAGTTGGCTTGGCTGCTGTAACAAAATACTATAGACTGGGTGGCTTAAACAACAAAACATGTATTCACTCACAGTTCTGGGGACTGCAAGGACAAGATCAAGGTCCAGAAGCATTGGTCTAGTGAAAGCTTTCTTCCCAGCTTGCAGTCTGCCTTCTAGCTCTGTCCTGAAATTGCAGAGTGCTCTCTGCTCTCTCCTCTTAAAAGAACACTAATCCTACCTGAGTAGGCCCCACCCTTATGATCTCATTTAACTTCAATTATTTCCATATTCTAAGTACTCACACTGGTGGTTAGGGCTTTGACATACACATTTAGAGTGGACACAGTTTAATCCAAAGCAAGGGCCACATTTAAAAGGCCTGAGCGGGGGCGGGACGGAACCACCAGGAAAGGGAACTAAGGAAAAAGCTTGTTGGCTCTCTTGAGACCCTGGAGGTGTATAGAATTGCAATCCACCTTCACCTGCTGATGCTGCATAAAGCTAAACAGCTGTGCTTCCCAAACCCAGCTCCACCTAGGGATCTGGGAGAGCTCTCGGCAAGGAGCGAGGGTGAAGGAGTAACTGGGGCCAAGTGGAGTTGAGCAGAAGTTGAGTCATTGGAAAGATGCTGAGAGCAATGGTTTCAAAGGAGAGAAAGACTAGGTAGGAGGAAAGAATTACTTCCAGTTGGAGGAGAAAAGATGAAAAGTCATGTATATGAAATACTACTCAGCAATAAAAAGGAACAAACTATTATTGATATACAGAATAACTTGGTGGGTCTCAGGGCATTGAGCTGGCTTTATGAGTCCATGTATGTAGCATTCTTGAAAGGATGACACTGTAGAGATGGGAATCAGATTTGTGTTGTCAGGGGTTAGGGATAATGGAAGCAGGGGATTGATTATTAAGGGCTATCCCAAGGGGAATCTTTGGCAGGACAGTTCTGTATCTTGTTTGTTGCAGTGGTCACCCAGTTCAACCCACGTGATAGAATCACATAGAATTAGACATACTGCACCATATTGTGCCAATGCCAATTTCCCAGTCCTGATATTATACTACAATCATGTAAGGTGTAAGCATTAGAGGAAACTAGGTGAAGGGTGCACAGACATCTCTGTGGTATATTTTAACATGCTGCGAACCTACATGTAGAGACTGAATGTGTCCCACAGAATTTATAGGTTAAAGCCCTAATCCTTCAGTATGATGGTTATCAGAGGTAAGGCAGCCTCTGGTAGGTAATTAGGTGTAGATGATGTAATGGGGGTGGGACCTCCAGGATGGTATTAATGCCCTTACAAAAGGTGGAAAAGAGATCTCTTCCTCCAAGTACATGCACCAAGGAATGGCCATGTGATCACACAGCAAGAAGACGGTTGTCTATAAGCCAAGAAGAGCGTCCTTACCAGAAACTGACTATGCTGGTTCCTTGATCTTGAATTTCCAGCCTCCTCAACTGTGAGAAATAAATGTCTGTTGTTTAAGCCACCCAGTCTATGGCATTTTGTTATAGCAGCCCAAGCATACTAAGTCACTATAATTGTTTCAAAATAAAAAATTTAGAAGAAAATGTAAGTCTAAATGCCAGCAAACACCAAAAAAAAAAAAATTTTCTGCAGTTTCAGTGGCAGGAAAAAGATTTGATGCTAGAGTAGAAAATAAATATGTTTAAATAGAGCAGAAACCAAGACAATTAGGGATCAATAAGGGGAGAAAAAGGATTCATTGGTGCAAGAGGTTTTAAATCCATATGGAAGAGTTTGGGCTTAATCTTTACCTCATGACTTAATAAAAATTCCATGTCCTTGCTCCGTTGCGGGGAAAGTAGCTCACCCATATTTTTAGCAACTGGGCTGACAAAAATTATTTTCCATCATGCAATTTTCTGACCATAAGACTGGGTTCTAATTTCATCTGTGCTCATTTTCTCTATAACCTTTATCCAACAGCCCCACATCTTTGAGCTCCTTTTTGCAAAAATCCAAAGCAATATTTCTGAGAAACTTTCCCTAGGGAATTATACCTAATGTTGTGAAACCCAGGTGCAATGGGTCTTCTGGAAAAGCTAAACAAAGCAAGTAGTGGCATCTGTTACAGCACCAGTGTTCAGTATGAGGGGCTCTCTCCCCTCATAGTACATGGATGCATGTAGCACACTGAACAATTTGCCCAGAGGAGAGACTGCACTTCGTCAAGAATTACAGCTGGGACACTGCAGTATGGTTGGCTATTACCAAAGAAGTGCCTCTTTCTTCCCCATTTAGTCATCCAGGATGTCCCGTCCTTTTGTTTGGAAAAATGATGGAAAACTAATGATCTCAAACAGAAATGACTCTCCCTTTTGTAGAAAGATGTATCTGAGAAGGGGATGGAGAGAGAGAAGATTCCAGTGACAGGTGCTAAGCCCTGGGAGCCGTCCTCAGAAGCCCAGCACTGCTTTCTTGCCTAAGCAGTTGAATAAATTTAAACAAACTCCAGCTACATCCTGGTCATTTATGTAAGCAGTGTGCTGTTTCCTATAAATGTAAACCACCCTTCTGACAGCTTTTATGAACAAAACCAAGTCTGTCTTCATGAACATTTATTCCCTCAATGTGAATTCCCTGCCACAGACCCAACGACTGCCTGTGAGGTCACCAGTCATCTTTAGAACCAGGGAGGGGGAGGGGAGGGGGGTGGTTGGCTGCCAGGCAGAAAAGATGATAATTTACCGTTGTGTACAAAACTAGAAAGAATTTTGGGTCTCAAAACTGGATGTCATATTATATTCTCATTATACATTTTATCTTTTAAAATATTTATTTTTTTAAATTTCATGGGTACATGTAACAGTCTCAGAAGGTTCTTTGTCATGATCCTCTTGGTACAAATGCCATGTTACTAGAAAAATCTAATGGAAAACCTAGTATGGTACACACTTGGCCTCCAGCAGTTACTTCTAACTTAATTCACTGAAGCATTTAATTAGCTAGCTTGGGGGGCCTATTCTTGAGGCACTTTCATCTTCTCTCTAGTCTTGTTTCATCAAAATGTCCTTAAGAAGTGGAGTTCAATAATTTATTATGATCATTTCAAGGCAAGAGATATGGGGCAAGTCACTTATTCCCTCTGCTTCTAAAAAATCAATCTGCTTTTCCATCTGGTGACTCATACTGGTGTTTGATTCTACAGAAAAATATGTTTGTGAACTTCGTGCCTTTTGTGTATGCTGATCTATATGCTGAAAACAAGAGGCTAACAGATGAGGACTGAAGACACATAATCTGCAAATACATAAATAGAAAGACAGCTTATTCATTTGTTCAATAACCATTTATTGACCATCTACTTTGTGTGTGGCACTGTGCTAGATTCTCTAAGAAACAGAAACATAAAATGGTGTCTGCCCTCCAAAGCTTACACTCTACTCTAGTAGGAACAGCAGTCATAACTATGTATGTATACATGTGCATGTATACATGTAGCTAACTCCACATTCTATGGAGCGCAGAAGAAGACTATCCAGTACCAGAAGTAGTGATGGGCTGTTTATTATTCAGGCTCTATCACTGGCTGGACCTGTGATCCTGAGCAAGTTTCTTAGCTATTGTGAGCTTTGGTTTCCCCAACTGACAATTGAGATAATATCTGCTTTTAGAATCTGTTTTTAAAATCAGGATGATATAGCTAAGGCATCTATACAATGCCTGGCTCTAATCAACCCAATAACAATGAACATGACTTGAAAAGGAGAGAGAGCTCACTATGAATTGAAGTGATCAAAGAAAGCTTTACAGAGGAGACGGGGAGGACATACTCCTGTTTCTCTTCAGATCATATAAATCTTTCACCTTTTGCAAAGAAGACGGGTTGTAAGCCAAACCATGAAAGGTGGGTCAGGATCTAACAATGAAGAGAATGAAATGGGAGCAGAATGTGGGGAGAGGTATCTTCTTAAAAGGTGGAAGTGTCATTAACAAAGGACAGAGGTAGGGAAGGCAGGTAGCATATTCTACGAGTCGACATGTCTGAACAGCAGAGAGGGTTACAGTGGGAAATGAAGGATGTGTGCCAGCATTTGGCTACAGAGAGCCTGGAACGCCTGCCCAAGTGGCTCAGAGGACTTTAGGATTCACAAGAGTGTAGATCACCTTGCCTCACTCTGCATTTTACAGGTAAGGAAACTGAGATTCAGAAAACTTGGTGGAAGCCATGTGGGTGTAAGCCTCTTAGATGACAGTCTCATGTTATTTCCACTGTGTAGTGGTTTTCCAATGAGATGCTTTGGAACTCCAAGTTTCCACTGAGATGCCCCAGTGGCCATCCTACAGCAAAAGGAGAGGAAGTTAGGACCATGCCCAAGACAAGACCATTTGCATATACTGGGGTGGGTTCATGAAGCGTTTCACTTAGACTTCTAAAAAGATTCTCCTAATTAAAAAAGAAAGAAAGAAGGAGGGAGAGAGAGAGAGAGAGAGAGAGGAAGGAAAGAAAGAAAGAAAGAAAGAAAGAAAGAAAGAAAGAAAGAAAGAAAGAAAGAAAGAAAGAAAGAAAGAGAAAGAAAGAAAGAAAAAGAAAATCTCCATTTTGTTACAGCATGTTGTATTTTATCTTTATTTTTGGCATTTATTACAGCATTTATTTTATCTTTATTTTTATTTTTGGTAAAGTAGAGACTTTGGAGATTTTCAAGTAGTAAGGCAACATAATAAAGCCATGTTTTAAAACACAGACTGGCTATTCTTATAAGAAGTAAAAGCAAGAGATCCCTGCAATTTAGGTGAGAATGGAGGTAAAATTCTGCCAGAACCTCATGAAATCCCTGCATTTCACCATGGGTTCTGTTTAAGACCCACAGCCTCCTTATGATAGCCTCCAACTAGCAGTTGCTTCATAAATAAACATCTAGCTGATGTGAGAAAGAGGGATGACTATTCCAGACACTCAGAGACCCATGACTTTTCTAGGTTTCAAGTTTGGACTCTCTTGTTCCTTAATGCCCTTGACATGTTTTGTTTAACTTTGATGAGTTTCCAGGTTTCTTTCCTGTCCTGGCCAATGTGCGTTTTGACTTCATCGGGGAAAGTAGCAGGAGAGAGGACAGAGAGGAAAATATCTATGTAACAGGTCAGAGATGGCAAAAGATGATTTGAATGATTACTTGTCCTTCAGAATTGCAGGATTCAAGAGTGATTCTCATAATCAGTTGCCTTACCCAGAGCTGACTGTTAGGAACTAGTTTACATTATACCTATATAGTGAGACTGTAATCCTAAGAGGACAGCCTTGTAAGAAAACACACTTGGTTAATGGGCAATCAGCCAAACAATAAAAAATCACTTACTCTATGTTTGTGGGGTTTCACAAACCAGGAATTAGTGCACACATGTGTACATGTCTGTGTGTGTTGTTGTTGTAACTTCATTTAACCCTCAGAATGGCCCTGTGGGAAGGACGCTTCACTCACTTTGCAGGTAAGGAAACTAACTCAGCTGTAACTTGCTAGGGAAAATAACCCAGGGAAAAGCTGATTTCAAACCAGGTGTATACAACTCAAAAAAACAGCATTTCTAGGGAGTAATGAAGCAAAATCTCAGACTCCAGAATATTCAGAAGGCTTGTTTGAAGGAGAGTTTTGCCACCAGTTTGACTTGAGTCAGCAGTTGATAATGGAAAGTAAAAAAAACTAAGGTTAGAAAAGCAAGTGGCAAAAAGCCAGGCCATTATCTTTGTGGAGTCAAATTCATGACACTCACTAAGAAATGCAACCTCCATATAAAGCGAATGGGCTCATCCCTGGAGAAGTGACTGCTCCCTTTCTGATCCTTTTCAGCTCTTTGTGAGGGAACCTGAAAAGAGACTGGGAGTGAGGGGAGATATCCGCCAGCACCCTTTGTTTCGGGAGATCAACTGGGAAGAGCTTGAAAGAAAGGAGATTGACCCACCGTTCAGGCCTAAAGTGGTAAGGAGACACCCAGGGACATTTGCTTCCAGCCATTCTCCTTCTATTCCCACATTGTCTGCTGGTTCTCTTGAGGGTGGGAGGTACCTGACTCTCAGTTATGCTCCTCTATATGTAAGGCTGACTTTTGATAATCTTAGAAAGCTGAATTGTACACCATACTGAACAGAATTTATGAGTGTTTGTTTTTACATCCTCTCTCTTTGCCATGGGCACCAAATGGACCAGGTGGCTTGAGGAGAGTTTGTACCACACTGCATTGTCTTGGAAGACAGTCAAAGATGTTTAATAATAAAATTAACGTGGGTGGGGGAACCAATGGCAGTGAAGGATGTTGATAAAAGAACAGAAGTAGATATAATTTGCAAAACTCCTTCTTTCTGCTCCCGCCCTGTAATGACATCTCCCCCTCCCTGTCCCCACCACCTACCCATTGTTCTCTCTTAACTGAAAAGACCGAGATCGAGTTTGGGCTCACCATTTTTTCAAATGTTGCCAATCCTGCTTCATGTAAATTATTAGCTAGAAACATGAGATCCTATTTGAATGTTTACAGTGGAATTCCATTGTATGAATTTAATTATACTATTGATAAATTGATGAGTAAGGATATTAGAGATGTTCAACAAAAACCACATGTGATCATCTGGAAGTATTTAGTTTATCTGCAAACATCAACTCTGTCATACACAGATCGTAGCCTTGATAACAAAGGTAAAGATAAGTAACTAATTCAGTGGCTGCTTTTCTTCCCTTTTTTACCCCCTTAAACTCCGATCAAGAAATCACCGTATGACTGCAGCAATTTCGACAAGGAATTCTTAAACGAGAAACCCCGGCTGTCGTTCGCCGACAGAGCCCTGATCAACAGTATGGACCAGAACATGTTCAGAAACTTTTCCTTCATTAACCCAGGGATGGAGAAGCTGATATCCTGAACCTCTCCAGACACACGAAGGAATTTGCCTTCTCTCTGTGAACTGGTTTGAGTGACACAACTTGGGTTCCTTTTCGACTTGGAAAAGAAAGAAACACTCAATGATAAAGGCTGACGCCTTTCAGCTCCTCACTGACTGTATCTGTAGCAGAAACCAACTCAATTTCACTAATGATGGCGCCTTTGGTTTCTCTCATCATCTTTCACAGCCACTCTTGAAGTTAGGTCATTACTAACCATAGGTATTTACTTGAAGGATGGTTCTTCGCACTGTGAAAGATTTGAAAACTTATTTGTGCTCTAAATTATGTTCTACACTTGTGATCCAACTGCTGATCAATGAAATATTTGACTAGCAGAGCAAAGTGAAAACAAACTTCTCAAGACTGAAACTGCATGTTCCATGCATGAAAGCCTGGTATAATAATGGATTTCATCCAGCTGTGGACAAGTAACTACTAATCCATTTTATTCTGTGTACATCTGTGGAAGTGTAAATGGTGGGGGGTGGGGGAGGAAGCCCTGAATAGGTTTTTATGGGAATCCTTCATAATAAACATAGCTTGTAACTTGAGATTTATCAATCCATTCATTATGATTAGCCATGTAATTCACAGGAAAGAGGGAAATGGCGAGTGGAAAGAGCTCCTGTCACTGATATGGAAGGTTTTAAAAGAGTGCCTATTCTGTGGACCTTGTCAACATAGATGTTAAATTTACAGTCCAGCAAAGGTAGAGTGAATCATGGTACTCCTGCCAATAAACCTTTCCATCCATCCATTCTCAGTTGATTACATACAGGACAGTGGCAGCCACTCATTGCCATCCTCACATTTATGTTAACAAGAAAAGAAATTAAGTGTATAATTCTTCTACAGGGAAAGAAAAAACAGTTCCTGTACCCTTACTGGTGAATCTATCTATGACTCAGAAGTCTCCCTTTAGGCATCACTCAAGATAAAAGACCCATGCATGCTAGTTGTAGCAGTCAATCTTGTTTAATTAGAATTGTAGTTATACATTCTTAAGTATCTGTGCTGTTTGTATATTTTGATAAAGTGTTGTGACTTAATGACAAAGAGGTGGATATGTAAACATGGAATAAAAGAATGAAAAAAGGATGCATCTTAATAGTTTAATTCCCTACTTGTCCCCCCAAAAACTTGGTTCTGTCATGGTTTTCAAAATGTGGCTAGGACTGAGTTGATGTTTTAAATTTTAGAAATCAATAAAAATCCCAAAGTGGGTAAGAAACTCAGACAACCCTTAAGTCATTGGTATTTTGTTCCTCTTTCCCTTCACCACAGCATTTCTTTAGGGGTAATCAATACACATTGCCTCTACTTCTCCCATACCCGAATTCAGCTCTGCCTTCCAGCCTCTCTCTCCTGCCACTGCTTCCTTGAAGAGTTACCTTCTTGCCAGGCCTTGTGGAATGTCCTAAGTCCTTGTCTACCTTTCTACAGCTTTTTATACCAGGGAAGACCCTCTCTTTGATCTCAGCTCCTTGAACCCTCTGACCCAGCACCTTCGTCTTTCATCCCTGTCACCTTTGATTACCCCCTTAACAGGCTCCTTTTTCTCCTTCCCCAAGTCACTTCCAAAACCCCTGCCCCTCCTTGCTTTCACTTGCCCTTGGTTCTCTCCTTCCACCTCTTGTCTTAAGGCCCACTCAATCCAGTGCATCTCAAATCTGCACCTCCAGTTCTCACCTCTCTGCCAGGCTTCCAACAGGCTCCATGAACTGTTCTGTGTTCTTACAATCTTTATCTCTTGTGTATTTCCTATTTCTGTTAATGACACCATTGTAGGCCCTGTCATCCAGGCTCAGAATCTCAGTCATCATTGACTAGGAGACTATCCCCCCTCTCATTTTTTTTTTTAACAAAATCATTATGATTCTGCTTCTGCAATCTCTGCAAAATACATACTCACCTCTAGTTTCCTGCTAATCATGCCTGGATCAATCTTTCCATCTTAAGTCTCTCTCTCCATTTTAATTAAGGTATACAAGCTATATTATAAACTTCTAAGTGAAAATAACTTTTCCTCTACCCTCTTATATCAAGCACCTGTGGGCCCGCAAATTAAACTGACAAAAGACAGATCAGCAAGGGAAGAGTGATTTTATTTACACATGTGGTGCACATGCACATGGGAGTGCACAGTGGTGAGTCACTCAGAGGACTGGGTAGAATTGGGGGCTAAAATACCTAACTTAGCATGAAAAAGGGAAAGGAGAGAAAAGGCTTCTGTGAGAAGAACAAATAGGTTTCTTGAGGAAAGACAAATGAGTTTCAGGAGAACAAACAGGAGATAACGTTTGCAATGATGTGAATGATCCTTGTCTTCTTTGGGGCCATAAAACTCCCCCCAGAGACAGGATTCACAGGAAGTAGGTTTACTCTGGGTCTCACTCCTGGAAACAGACCCGTCCCAAAGAAGGAATTTATGGTGCTCCTCATTTCTCTGAAGGTTTTGCTTTTAGTCAGATAAGAAAAGCTCCAAGAAGGCCTCTTTTGCATCTGTTGAATCTTAAATGTCTTTATTTTAAAATAATCTTTATTATTTTAATATAAAAATATTATGTTCACAAATAAAAGGTTTTATTCCATCATACTGACGTTCAAATCCCTGTGTCATCTTCACTGGCTAAAACCCATTAAACGCCACCCGTTCTGTCCCTGACGACCCCTCTACCTTTACCTCTCATTTCTCCCTTTCACTCACCTGCGCTCCAAACAATCTGAATTCCCTAGCATTGCCTATCCACACCTATTGTTTCCCACCTCCAGGCCTCCCCGATGCTAGTTTTTCTGCCCCAAATGCCCCTTCACCTCATGTTCAATGTGTTCCTGTCTCTCAGATCCAGTTCAATGGATGGGCCTGCCTTATCCCCCCTCCTCACTGTTCCCCATCCCCCGCTGGTTTATCTGTCTCTCACTTCTCCAAGCTCCCATCATACTGTATTTCTCTGTGCTTCTCTCGCAGCACCCACCATTGTCGATCAAGCTATAAAAGGGTATGCTTTGCCATCTCTCCAGGCCGTATACCCCTGAGGGCAGGATCTCTGCCCAGTTCATCTTCATACTTCCCATAATTCCTTTGTATATTAGTGCTCAAAAGAGGTTTTGGGAAATGAGTCAATAAATGAATGCCCTGCGTAGTGTTTGAACGGCGGCCCCTCACAAGATACATCTACTTGGCACCTGTGAATGTGGCCTTATTTGGAAAAATAATCTGTGCAAATGTCATCAAGTTAGAGTTGATCCCTAAGATAGCCGGAATAAAAACAACTGTAATACTCTATGTAAAGGCACATTCTTGTGCTTTTTTCTAAAACATTATAATAAGAGATCAGAACAACATTCAGTCAGCCTATTAGACTATTTTTTTGCCCTCCAATCAGAAAATTACTCAACAAATAAGTACTATGTACCTATTATGTACTAGAAGTACCTGGCTTGTCTTCAGGATCCCCCAAAGAACTTTGTAAATTTTCCTCTCTCCTCCCTAGTCCATCTAAAATGTGTGCTACTCAAAACACCAGCCAGAGTTTGGTAACTGCAATTGACAGAAACATAATTTTTATCCATGTATTTTTCTCCTGCAGACTAAAAACTTTTTTCTTAAGTGGCGACAGTGTTCCTAGAACAGGTCCCTGAAGCCAGCTTTGGGGTTAATCTTGCAGTCTTCTTCTGGACGGCACCCTTTGCTCTGAGTTCTAAATAAGGCTGATGCACTTCTACTATCTTCAAGGCAAGATCCTGGATTCATCTGTAGTCAGAATCAGCTGTTCTTGTCTTACTGTTCCGGGGAGGGTGACAACCTCCCACACTACTGCAAAAACTGCACACTTGGGGCTTGGCCTTCAGGAGATAGTAAGCAAACCAATGGGCTATGGAGAGCACAGAAAAGTATATTAGAGCCAGATTTCCAGTGCTGCAAATATTTGGTTAAAGAGCTTGAATGTCATTCCATAGGCACCGTAGAGCCACTAAAATTATGCCAACAAAGCATAACAAAATCCTCAAAGCTTAAGCACCAGAGGCATAAATGAAAATATATATATGTGTATATAAAAGAGTTTCCTGCTAACCTAGAAGTGAATTTTCTGTAGTGAAGATCCACTCAGAGTTTCCTTCATATAGAATTGTTCATCCGAGGAGGACATCAGCAACAAGGCATCACATCATACCCGATAGCGTGGCTAGTATCAAAAAGTCAAGAAATAAGTGTTGGCGAGGAGGATATAAAGAAAAGGAAACCCTATGCACTTGTTGGTGGGAATATAAACTGGTACAGCTATTATGGAAACCAGTATGGAGGTTCCTCAAAAAATTAAAAAATAGAGCTACCATATAATCCAACAACCCCATTTCTGGGTACTTATCCAAAGAAATAGAAAGCACTAATTCAAAATGATATATACATTCCTATGCTCAGTGCAGCATTAATTCACAATGGTTTAGATATAGAAACAACCTAACTGCCCATAAATGGATAAACAGATAAAGTATAGTATGTATATACATACATATAATGGAATATTATTCTCCCGAATAAAAGGAAATTCTACCATGTGCAACAACATGGATAAATCTGGACATTATGCTAAGTGAAATAAGCCAAAGAATGACAAGTACTGCATGATCTCATTTACACATGGAATCTAAAATAATCACTCTCCTAGAAGCAGACAGTAGAATGGTCATTGCCAGGGGCTTAGAGGAAAAGGAAATGGGAAGATACTGGTCAAAGGGTGCAAAGCTGCACTTATGCAAAATAAATAAGTTCTGGGGATCTAATGTACAGCATGGTGACTACAATGAACAATACTGTATTTTATTCTTGGAATTTGAAGAGAGTAGATTTTAAGTGTTCTCACCACAAAAGAAAAAGATAAGTATCTGAGGGAATGGATTCATTAATTAGTTTGATTGTGGTGAAAATCTCACAGTGTATACATAGATCAAAACATCAAGTTGTACTCCTTACATATATACAATTTTTAAATTATACCTCAATAAAGCTGGAGCATTTTTAATTAAAAAAATGAAAATATGAATATAATAAGGTAAATAATCCTTACATATTAAACTCACCATGTACACATTTCACAAGGCTGCTTATTTTGTGAGTTTCTATTTAATGAATAAAGGAGCACATAACATCTCCTAAGTCCTTTGCACCAGGAGTTCCCTAAGGTGTCAATGCCAGAAAGGTTGATTCAGCTTTTACAGAGGGAAGAGTCTAAGAAGAAAAGCATTGGTCAAGAAGATGGAGTGACAGAGTAGCTGAGCCAAATTAAAGTTCAGGCACTTGGCTCCCCCTGTCCCCTGGCCTCCCCCTCCCCATGCTTGAGCTGAGGCCCTGTGGTCCAGGCAAACTATTCACAAAGAGCTTCCTGCTGTTCCTTGATGGGAAGGCCACAGTGGCCGGACCTCTGCATGAGGAGAGTCCAGAAACCTATCTGCCCCTACAGAGGCCCCCACTTCCACCGCTAGGGGAAAAGAAAGTACCCGCTTCTCCCAGAACAAAGATAAGTGACTGCCCCACGTAATTCCCCCCAGGTTGGCCAATCAGCCAAAAGGGGACCTCCCACTAGTTTTCAACATTTTCATGTACTTGTTACACTGATTTTTAGGATGGACTTGAGGCCAGTTTTATTTTTGGTCAACACAGTGTTCTTGGCCTTTTCAGGAAAGCTGAGGTTTCTCCTGAAGTGGGAAAGTGGTAAGACCTTAAAACCTCTAATCTCATGCTCACAAACTCAATCTCCAGGTCACAATCCCACGATTTCTTTTAAAGGAAGCTCTGCTTTTTCCTGACATCCACATTTTATGTTACTGTAAATCTTACCCACCTTCCCTTCAGACACATGGGGGAACTCTGAGGATAAATTTGTGTCTATGCTGGTTTTGTTCACTCATGTCACAGCTTTTGTGACAAAAGCATATTTAAAACATTCATATATACTTATAGAGTCTACTTATAGCTGTGTAAGATGGTCTTATTTTTAAAATGGGAAAGTATTTTGTTAATTTTATGCAGATTCTAATTTCCAGAGGTGAAACTCATCTAGCTTTGATCACTGGGCCTCACTTCCTTCTCTTGATCTTTATCTCTTCCCAGAAAGGAGACATCAAGGCAGGTGGCCATGGTCTCCTAAAATAATAAAAGTAATGCCTCATCAAATTTCAGAATTGTAGGACACTCAACTATACAAGTCCATCTGTTTGTATTTGGAAGAAATAGAAGCTTCTGGAAGATAAGTGACAACCTTGAAGTCACAGGGGGAGAGTGAGTGAGGGAGAAGCCCATTCTTGAGCTCCTTGCATGAGGTCGTCATGACCCATTTTATGACTTCCTCAACAATTTAGGGCAAGATAAGAATTCCAAACATTCCATCGCAGAACTTTGCTCTAGAAAAGGAAGTTGGGAAAGAACCAACACTTATTAAACATTTCATGTGCCAGAGGAAAGTAGATATACACAATAACCCCATGAGTTAGGCATTATAATTATAATTATATTCCCATTTCACTGCCCCATTTTACAGCTTAGAGTCATGCAGCTAGTAATTAGCCAAGGCATATCTGAACCCAGAACTCTCTAACTACAAAGGTTCACCTTTTATCCCAACAGCGTGCTTTTCCCAATTTGCTCTCTTTCAAAACTAAACTATACATATTCTTTCCACATGGGGTCATTTCCCCTCTGCCTTCATGTTGCACCATCAACATTCCTTTACTGAACCTACATGCTACCTTCTCAGCCCATCCCATCTTCACAGCACCAAAAGAGCCATCATCACTGCCCTCATGGGACTTCAAATTCCATAAGGTCTCTCTTTCCAACACCTTCTTTTATTTTTCATCACTGCACAGTGGTCAAGACAGGACAGGCAGGCGCATGTCTAGCTGCGGCGCTGCTCTCACTCCTCCCCAGAGCTTCTTTCCCTGTCATCCTCACAAGTCAGTCTGTTTACAGAGGCTGCAGCCATGAAGAAACACCTAGACCTCCTTGCCTTCCCATTCCTTCAGGGCCAAACAAGGAGCGCACAAGCAGCTCCTTCGAGAGCAAAGCAAGTAATAAAATGCAGGTAATGTAGCATCATATTATGGCTTATGCTCACTGTGTCATGGAGGGAATGACAGCACTTACACCCCTGCTACTGGCAAGTAACCTCACTTTATTTAAAATAAGGCCCAGAATATTGCACTTCTAAATCAGACTAGCCTTGAATATGGTAAAACAAAGAGGGAAATAATTAAAGGTGAAATAACTTGCCATGACCAAGTAACAGACCCTCAAACTGGAGGAAACGGGCAAGTCTGTATAGGGATAGATTATTTACCTGCAGCTTCATTTCGGAACAGTAAAAAGGACATTAGAGCATGTTTGTTTATCCCTGGTGTAGGGACTGCTGCCCCCTCCTGGGCCAGGAAGGTGGAGTGAGTCGGGAAGCTGTGTACAGTTTGTTTGAGCTCGGGCTAGGAAAAGACGAAGCAGAGAAAGCCATGTTAATTTTGCTGTGGGGTGGGGAACCCAAAACCTGAAAAGGTGATTAGAATGAAAGAACAATCAGGTAAAGTTACCATTTCAAACATCAAATTAAACATGAGTATAAAGCTACACTTAACAACTGTTCTGTTTACTTGCTTTACTTTTTTTTTCACTTTTGGCACCACAATGGTCTATATGAAGGGTAATCGACAAAAGCATGTGAACTGAGAGCTCTTCTAGACATGACCAGCCTGACAAGGAAAATAAAATATTGCAGTGAGCCAAAGGGCCACAGACTCATGCTACCTTAAGACAATTATAAAGGCAAGTTGACAGTCTGACAGACATGCTGTGATTTATCATGACCAGATTGAGGCTATTGTGATTTTTTTTTAAAATAGAGATGCTGCTGAAATGAACACTAAGAGCCTCATCAAACGCAGTAGAAATAGGTGCCTGTCTTCAGAAGCATCAATTCAGATGTTAGGGTACCGTGTCCTGAACACAATATCAAGTCTATGGATCTCCAGTTACATGGAAGGTGATGCTTCCCCTTCGCTTGCTCCAGATAAAAATGCACAGAGATGTCTACCAAATGCACCCACTTGAAGGAAGAAGAGAATGGACAAGGGCCCCGAGGCAACCACTGAGGAAGAGAAAGGCTAGGGTAAAGGATCACAGATCTTCTGGCCCTTTGTTCTGAAATGGTTCTGCTTCTCGTTCACCATGAAACCTTGAACAAGTGATTTAATCTTTGGGGGACTCCAAATAAGGGGGTCAGGGAAGATAATATCTAAGGTCCCTTCTAGCATGAACGTTTTCTCATTCTAATCTGAGAAGCTGCAAAGGTCAATGAGCAATACTTTCCATACACACAAACACTCACTGCTTCCACCCTTGGCAGACCTGCACCAGCCCCCCTTCTTTCCCTCCCGCACTCCAATCCCTCGTTCTGGGTCCCTACACACCCTGTTCTGAGGAATCTAGTATTCTCAGGCTGCCCGAGCACCCCTACCAGGAACCACAGCAGGAGATATTTCTAAGAGCTGGCCCTTAAAAATAATAACATACAAATTTGTATTCCCCCCCCCACCACGATACCCATTTAATGTTTAATTCAAACCTGGCTTCCAATATACGTTGTCTATGTAAATTTGTCGGTGACTAACAATATCAATGTTTGCTTCATATAGTAGAATATACAAAGGACTTACACATATCACTCTATTCTTACAGGAACCCTCTGAAATTGATTCTTAATATACCTACTTAATAGATGAGGAAATTGAGGCTCAAGGAGATGGTGACTTATGTAAAGTCGCACTAGAAAGTGGCCCAGTGGAGACTTGAACCCAGATCTAACATCAGATCCTGCTTCATTGCAGACTGCAGTATTCCTGCTGCATCTGTCCAGCAATGCTATGTCCTATGATTTACAGAGTTTTAAAATGACTCATCCGGTTCCAGTTCACAACTGGCCTTAGCTGCTCCATTTCTAAAGAAATCAGTACAGGGAGACAGTTGCCTGGAAGCCTGGCCATCTCACCACCACCCCCAACTCTCTCCCATATTGTACTTCTGCCTCCACGCAGTTGCCCATAGAAATGAGAACTTTTCCTTGGGGCCCAGTCAAAGGTGCAGGAAAAAGAAAGATTAGTGTTTCTAAGGAAGATGTGGACTGAGAGTCTGACTGCTCTCATGAACCTTTCACTGCACATGCAGACAAAGGAAGAGGCATGAGTACTTCCCGTGTATAAGGTGTGAGCCATTGAGAGAGGCTACCAGGGTTTTCTTGGAGCCTGTTAGCAAAACCACTCAGGGCAGTTGCTCTGCTGGGGACTTGCCCACAAATGCTTAAGTGTAGAGGAGAAGTCGTACACCACTAACCAGAAGAGAGATGCCTTTGATCATGTATAAAAGTGCAAACAGAGATTTCAGTATTCAGAACATCTGTCTGGGATGGACCCAGCAAAGACCCCTATTAAAGAAAGCACCACCTTTAATCACCTACAAGGCCCAGAAAATACCAAAATCCACAACAGTGCAAATCAGGGAAGACTTCTCCCACCACCCCTTACTCTTTACCTCTCCTCTCCCAACTTGAGAGAAAAGGCAGGAGAGCAGAAACCATGGTTACCAAGCCAGAAAAGAAGACTAGAACATGAAGTGAGAAATCACAAAGAAGCTGACCACAACATGCAGCTTACTTGAACTGGAGGAGGGAGAAGAATTACTCTAAATGGATTTTGAATTATTCCATCACACTGAACATTTAAGTGGCTGAAATGAGTTGTGAAAGGAAAGTAGAAGTGAGGATATTTTCAATCACCTGGAAATAACCAAAAACATCTTGAAACCTATTCCAAGGTTGGAAGAGTTAGCCCCACAGAACAGGTTTGGATGGAGAGTGGCAAAATAAGGATGTTTTATTTTATTTTATTTTATTTTATTTTACCCTAAGAATTCTGCTTGTTTACACACACAAACATGTGTTGGAGCGAAGATTATGTTGCTCTTGGTGCCACAGTATCCATGAGAGATTTCAGATGCATACATCACCTACCTTTTATCACCAATTTACCACCCTGGCAGGTGCTCAATAAACTTTGTTGAATGAATGAATTTGACTGTGGGTAAGCACCTAGCTATGATTATCTATCAACATATGAGACTAGTTGATGAGAAAGCCTGGTAGTAAGGACTTTGTCCAACAGTGATTGACTGAACTTTGGTATTACATTCTGTTCTTGGGGAATTTTAGGAAGAGGCAAAAAGCAGTTGACAAAGGGAGAAGCCATCAAAGCAGAGCCCGCAAGGCCATCAAAGAGTAGAAGCCAGGAAGTAAAGGGCAATCACAGAAGTAGTGGTTGTGTAGTTTATCACCACATTGGGGAACCACTAGAATAGTGACCAAGGGCTAACCAATTCTGACTACATATAGAGTTGTTTTAACAACCTGTTATCACTACTGAAGGGTCCTCAGAGCAGCTGGGAAGGTAGTGCTTTGGGCAACCATCAAGTCAGTCCTCTTTTGGTCCTCTAACTCACTCGGGGAACCCTCTGACAGAGGTGGGAGCACTCCCCAGTCAGAAAGCCAGCCAGGGGACTGAAGCCGCCAGGTACATTTATTTTCTCAGTGACTCACATCCACTATCCATGAGGGTTCGTAATGAGGTCTAGTCCTGACTGCCTTGTTTCTCCATGTAGCCTCAGAAACCCTGAGACCCAAGAGTCCTGAGTGTGTCGTGTGTGTGCGTGCGTGCGTGTGTGTGTGTGTGTGTGTTTCTGTAGAGATGGAGAGAGAGAAATTAACTAAACTATTGCAAAACTCACCATGCAGTTATTAGCATTGAACTGGTTGACTCATTGTTCCCTACAAACCTGATATATATTCCTATCCCAGAACTTTGACTCATTTTCTCCTACCAGTTTGAGAGCTCCTCCTGCATCTTTTGAGGTAAACAACCCAAACCAACCCAACCCCAAGACCCAGCTGATGCTCTAACCTCCTGCCTGAGGCTTTTGCTGACCACACCAGTTGCCATTGGTCAGAAATGCTTCCCTCCCTATTTTGCCTTTTAAAACAACAGTAAGTTAAGAGCGGGCCCAAACAACCACGGCCCTCTTGGGGATGGAGTAGGCATCCCCCAAGGTTGTTTCTGTATAGCTCTCAACTCACTGTCAGGAAAGCACCTCAGAGGGGTGGAAACAACTCCCACATGGGGGACTTGCCTGGGAGGTGGGGTGATATCCCACCAGGGAGACAGGAAACAAATGCCCCCAGCAGGAAACCTATTTCCTGCCTCTCAGTTCTCTGCTTTCTATATTACTTCTATTGCTGATGAAGTTTTGGCAATAAAATATATCACTGTATAGAGAATGATTTAGTAGGGACACGCACCGTCAGCCTGGCAGCAGAGACACAGTTAGCTACAATAATATTCCCAATAAGTCTACACTGTTGTATGCCTGCTGATAGCCATCATCCCCTAGGTTCTGTTAACAGAACCCTGATTTTGTTCCAGAATCATGCAAGCAGCAATATGTCCAGGGAGAGTGGTCCCTTCCCAGGGGATGAAAAAAGAGTCATCTAAGCCAGCAGGAGTAAACTTTTCCTGAAAATGGCTACAGAGTAAATATTTTAGGCTTTGTGGGCTAGGTGGCTTCAGTCACAACTTCTCAGCTCTGCCGCTGTTACAGGAAAGAAATGATAGACAATATGTAAACGAATGACTGCGACTGTGTTCCAATAAAACTTTATTTAACTGTACTTAGGGACATTGAAAAAAATACATCATTAGAATGCATTCACTTCATTAACTGAAGTGGTTATTGGGCCAGCCCCTAGCTGGCAAGTGCAGAATGAAAGATTTCCTTATGGAAAAATGTTGCCAAGAACCAGGCACTGTGTTAGGTGTTTTATGTGGACTATTTCACTTATTCCTCAGAACAACCCTATGAGGACAGCACAGTTGCCCCATCTTATAATAAGGAAAGTTGAGATATCTTACCCAGAGTCTTAAAAAGGAGGTGTTTCATTCCAACGCCTGGCTCTTTATCACTATACAGGTATGCAAAACAGCATCATGTATGAGCAAGTACATTCTGGAGTCAGACCGGCCAATTCACATCCCAGCTTCACCACTACATGATGTATCACCCTGGACAAGTCATTTAAACACTGTGTGCCTCAGATTCCACATTTCTAAAATGAGGACAATAACAGTGCAAACCTCATAGGGGAGTTATCAGAAGCAAATGGGATAATACAGGCAAAGCACTTAGAAGACCACCTAATGTATAACAGGCTCCCACTAACATATCAGTATTGTTATTAATAAATTAGTGTTATGGGAAAAATAATTCTACCTGGTCACAAAAGGAGGAGATCAAACTTAAACATGAACAAGCCATATAGATAGATAGATAGATAGATAGAAGATATTGTGTGTGTGTATGTGTGTACACACACACACAATATCTACCTTATTGTTCGTATTCTTAGACAGCTATAAAACCAAAGTCAGGGTGTGATTTGTAAAAGTTAATGCAAGTTAGACACACCACAAAGTCAGGAGATCAAGACAGATCAACTTAAGAATAAGAAGCAAAAGAGAAGAGTCTCACAAATAATAGGAAGACAGAGAAATACGCCCCAGTCAAAGGAAAAGGAGCAATCTCCAGAAAGAGAACTAAATGAAATAGAGATAAGTAAACTATCAGATATTGAGTTCCAAACAATGGTTCTAAGGAAGCTCAATGAGCTCAGTGAGCTCAGAGAGAATTACAAAAAACTACAGGGAAACTATGAGGAACTTACTGAAAACTATATCAGCATGAAAAAGGACATAGAAAGTATTAATAAGAGACAAGAGGAAATGAAGAATACAATTTCTGAATTGAAGAACACAATAGAAGGAATCAAAATCAGGCTAGATGAAGCTGAAGACCGAATCAGCAAGCTGGAGGACAACGTAGAAAAAAAGCTCCCAGAAAGAGCAAGAAAATGAACAAAGACTCAAAAAGAATGAAGAGGCATTGAGGGCAATGCAGGACAACCTGAAACGTAATAATATCTGTATAATAGGGATACCAGAAGGAGAAGAGGATGAGGAAGGGATAGAGAACCTGTTTGAAAAAGTCATGATGGAAAACTTCCCCAAATGGAAGAGAGAAAAAGTCAAACAAGTCCAGGAAACACAGAGGGTCCCATTCAAGAGGAACCTAATGAGGCCCACTCCAAGACACATCATCATTAAAATGGCAAATATCAAAGACAAACAGAGAATCCTAAAGCAAGCAAGGGAGAAAGAGGTAGTAACATATAAGGAGCCCCTATTCAGCTAGCAGCTGACTTCTCAACAGAAACCTTGCAAGCCAGAAGGGAGTGGCAAGAAATATTCCAAATCATGAAAAGCAAAGGTCTGCAGCCAAGACTGCTCTACCCAGCAAGGCTCTCAATTAAAATGGAAGGTGAAATAAGGAGTTTCCCAGACCAAAGAAGGCTGAAAGAATACACCTCCCCCAAACCAGCCCTGCAAAATAGGCTAAAGGGATTGCTTTAAGATGAAGAAAAAGTTTCTATGAATACCCAGTTCCTTTCAGAGTTGCCAGTACTTGATATTACCGATATCTTTAATACCCATTAATCTGATTGTGACAATGATGTCATTTTAATTGTTCCTTTACTATTTGTTGAAACTAAACCTGTTTTAGTATATTTCTTGCCTATTTCTATTATTTTTTTTAAAAAAGTTTTAAATGACTTTTTGGTAATCTTTATCCATTCATTGATTTAAGGTTTGTAGAATTTTTTCCCTAAAAAAAACCAAAAACAAAAAAAACCTATTAACCATGTTTTAGATGTGTTGCAAATACTATTCTATTCCTTGTCCTCTTTTTTATATGTATATTACTATATAGTTAAATGTTTAATTTACTATATAGTAATATACATATAAAAAAGTAGTCATATTGTCAATATTTACTTTATAGCTTCTGAGTTTGAATATTTTACTTCAGGTCATGAAAAATATTAGTGCTATTTTCTTCTAAAACTCCTTAGATTTGACATATTGATTTTTAACTCACCTGAATATTTCTTGATATAGTGTGTGAAATAGGGCTCTATATGTGTTTTATTTCAAGTAGTAGTGGTCCATGCACCTTATATGTTGAATAAGCCTTATTTTACCCATTGATATGAAATATCAACTTAATCATATATTATATTGTTAGATATATACGTTTGTCTCTAGGAGCATTATATTTCTCATTATATTTCATTGATCTACTTGATTATATCTTTGCTGATATCATGTTGTTTTAATTGCTGAGAATTTATAATGGTTTTAAATTTTTTTAAATATTTTATAATTAACTTTGACATCTAAAAAAATAAATAAAATCAATCTGCATTTAAGAAAGAAAGAGAGATGGAACTCCCACCTTTTGCAACAACATGGATGGAACTGGAGACTATTAAGCTAAGTGAAATAAGCCAGTTGATGAAAGACAAACACCATATGATCTCACCTAGACTAAAACTAAACCACCACTCTGCTATAAATGTGTCCTACCATAATGCAAATTCTTCTGATTTTAATCATGGTTAGATGATCACGATTAAAGGTGCGGTGTGAGAACTGAGTCCATCCATTGCTTTTCTCCGTTGAAACTATCAAAGAAGAATCAGTTATGTGTCTTGATGCATTTGATTTACATCTGTCATAAATGCTTATATGTACGTCAACTCCTTTCTTACAGCGCATGACAAATTAATTCCACTGGTGCTGACACAGTCATGAACAATGTGCACCTCAAGCCCTGAATTTCAACAATATCTAATAGAACTTTCTTCAAAAATGAAAATTTACCTATGTTATACAAAAGGGTAGCCAATAGCCACTTAAGATCGTCGCGCACTGGAAATGTGGCCAAGATTGAGAAACTAAAACCTTATTTTAACTTTAAACAGTTACATATGTCTAGTAGCTACCATGTTGGATAGCACAGCTCTGAGATCTCATAGTATTATTTGATTATGAGTCAGTCATCTGTGTGACTATCATGTATATGGATATGGATACATACACACACATATGCATGTTATTTTGGTTAATAACATGCATACATATGTGTGTGTATACACATAAAACTTTCAAATATGTAACAAGAACCTTCATAACACTGCTATTCTCCCAATTTGAAGAATGCTATATTATAGTATACTGTGTTGTTTCTATTGGTAAGATTTATTCAGTTCCAGACTTGCACACTAAGACCTCTCTTTTCCCAGAGAAGATCTAGTAGTGGGTTAAGAGAATCTAGGAATAGCAATAATACCATATTCTGAAATTATCAGGCCATGACAAGTGGTTAAGTGCTACATTTTAAGAGAGACCTCAAAGAAATGAAGCTAATTTAGAGGAAGGTTATCAAAAAGATAGAGGGAAACCAAATTAAGCAACATCAGAACAGTCAAAAGACCTGGAGTTGTTTGGCTTGGAGAAGAAAAGATATTACAGAGCAGAAAAAGAGAAGCTTTGGTACTGTGGACAAATATATGAAGGCTATGACTATGTGAAAGAGGAATTATTCATATTTCATTTAGCTTGAAGCTAGAGAAAACAGAATACTAGTACAAGTAAAACTGATAGCAACTGTAATTAATATAAGAAAGACAGGTGAACTATATCTCAACTAAAACAAAAAAAGACCCTTCCTAGCTATTGTGTTGTCTGAGGGAATGAAGAAACACAGTGCATTGGAAACAACATTTCATCCACTTCCTTCCCAACCTCACTTAATTTTTTAAAGATATATTACCTAAAAGGACAAAATGAACAAGAAAAGAGATAACAGAAATGAGGTGTTAACAAAATTTGGGAAGCTAGAAAGCAGCTGTAGGAGAACTGGCCCAGTGAAGAGAGAAATCCTTAACCTGAGGCCTATTTATTCCATAGAATCTCAAAAATAAAGAGAAATTTCAATTGTGCAAAATATCCTAGAAGGCAATGGTGTAAAGTGGAGCTGATGAAGGGGGTAAAGGCTACAACTTTTTAGAGGCAGCAGTCAGACCTTCTAGAGTTACCTTCTCCATTCAGCCAAGATACCACTGAATCTAGCAGCCAGCTGAAAATGAGAGATTTGCTCCCTTGAGAAGATCTGGACTCAAGGACCCTCAATGGAAAGTGGAGTTAAGTCATAAGATCAAAAGGTGAGAGATTAAGTCAAAATCCATATATTGAATGAGTACACATGCCCACGCCCTAATCACCATCCATTACTTCATTTCTGGAATAAGTATTTCTCCCATAGCTATAGATTATAGGATTTATTTCTGAAGAAATGGTCAGCCTGAGAAAAGGCCAATAGACCCAGCCATTTATGGAAGTTCATGGAAATAACTGGGTTCCTTTCTCCTTACCCTTATCAGTTCCTCTAATGTCTAAATCCATCCCAAGCATGGACAATTCCCAATCATAATTTTAGTGTCTTTCTCCAAAATGTAAACAGACAATTAAGAATCACCAAGCACTTGAAGAAAAGCTCTATCTAACCTAAAATACAGAAACCAAAATAATGGCGGGAAAAAAACTGAAAGAAAAAAAAAGACAACAGAGAAAATTTGGGGAATAGGAGAAAAACAAATAACAATAACAACAATTATTACAATCTTCACAGATACAAAAGAAAATATTGCTTCCATATTACATTTGTGAAAAAGACCTGAATGCTATAAAAAAATCAGAAAAGAAAAAAAGTATTTGGGAAATTTTAAAAATTAATAAGTGAAATAAAAAGGACAAATAGTTTATAAAATAATGGTAAAGAAAGCTCTCAGAAAATAGATATAAAGGAAAGGTAGAAAATGTTAGAAAAATAATGAACAAATTAAAGGTTCAGTCCTGAGGTTCAATGTCCACATAATAGTTTTAAAGACTTAAGAGAAGTTTGAGCAGATTATTTTGATGCCCAGTAAAATTAATGGGAAAAAAAATCCCCATCAAAGCACATAATAAAGTAATTTTAGAATATTGATCACTTGAAATGAGAGAGAATAATTGATCCAAAAAAGCTTCCATAGAGAAAAAAGAGGCCACATGCAGTTGATCAGGGAACAGAATGATACATGACTATTCACAGGAATAATGAAAGCTGTAAGACAATAAACAATGTCTTCAAAATGCTGAGAGAAAACAAATGAACATAAAATTCCATCCCTAAACAAAACTATTATGCAGGTGCCAGGACATTATAAAGACATTATGACAAAGAACAGAGTGTTGGGGGGAAGGAGAGCTGACACCAGGGGCAGGAACTTAAGCAAGGAAGACAAAGACACAGGAACTTGGAGACTGAGGACCCAACTGAAGAGTGAATGAAGCAAAAGGGATTCCCAGGATAATTACAAAAGAAGTTGTAAGACAGTAGCTATGCTGTACTGTATCCCTAGAGAGCAACCAGTTCTGACTATAGCAGGTTGACAGAGAATGGTTTCTCTAGGGGGAAAAAGAAAAAATATATGTACAGACAGGAATATCTGGTATATATAAATGTATTACAAGAGACTTCAGTTCTGTCAGAGATTTGAGGGCGAATTACAGATAGATACACAGAAAACCAAGCTGATGAATAAATGATGTAATGTTTAATTCTAGACAAAATAAATATTTGCTCCCAAAGGTAAAAATAGTAGTCAATAATATTGTAATAACTACATATGGTATCAGGTGAGTACTAGATTTATCAGGGGATCACTTTGCAAATTATATAAAATCTAACCAATGTGCTGAATACCTAAAAGTTATATAAAATGATATTGAATGTCGATTGTAATCTTAAAAATTTTTAATAAATCTTTTAAAAGGAAAGGTAATCATAATATATTAAATAAGGCCACTGTGAGTAAAAAAATCACATGCTATAACTATATAAATGTAAAATTAATCAAATTGAGAGTTGTAACCTAATTAGGAGAATATGGGGAAAGCAGAAGTTACGTGTATAGGGGAATAGTTAAAATAAATTCTCATATTTATTAGTAGAAAACCAAAAAATAATCTCAACATATTTAAATCAAGAAAGAGCAGTACACAAATCTACTTGAGGTATATTAAGGAGAAACAGCTAATAACATTTAAAACTATGTGTACTGATCACTTTAAATACACATTTAACAGACAAGGGAGACCCCAAAAACCAGAATTATCTTCTGGAGGGTGGGCCCTTGTAGCACAGGCTTCCCCACTAAATACGTGTCCTAGGAACACATCTGTATCAGTGTGCCAGCTGGCGTTGTTGTGAGAGGCTGCATTCAGCTTCAGTGAATTGTTTTTTGAAGACTCTTTCAACATGTTTGCCCATTTGATGATGGGGGATTTACGAGTGGACCTGCCCACACCACTCTCAGTGTCCAGCAGTTTTTGACCAAAAACAGCATGGCTCCCATGCCCCATCTTCCCTACTCACCTGATTTGCCCTGAGCGACCTCTTTTTTGTTTCCCCAATGAAAGAAGTCCTTGAAGGGAAACGTTTTGCTGATGTGGAAAAGGTGAAACAAAAAACAACAGAAGCAGTAAGAGGCATCAAAATCGACCAGTTCAAAAACTGTTTTGAGCAGTGGAAAAAATGTCTCAAGAGGTGTATTACATCAAATGGGGAGTACTTTGAAGGTCGCTGAAGTATAAACATGTAAGAATAAATACACAATTTTTTATAAATAAATTCCAAGTTTATTGGGGTCTCCACTCATAAACATACACATATACATAGGTAAAGAGAGAGAGAAAGGAAAAGAGGAGATGATAGATAGATGGATGGATAGATCGATAGATGATAGATAGATAGATAGATATAGATAGATAGATAGATAGATAGATAGATAGATAGATAGATAGATAGATAGATAGATAGATGAAGAATGGATAGACAGAATCCCCGAGAAGTAGGAAGTTCTCAGGAGCTGGAACTAATCAAGCACAGAATATATAACCACTTTGTCACAGGCATTTAAAGCTCTGAATTGTAATTACAATGGACTCTATCACCAACACTCCTTCAAGCCTCTATGATTCCGTAAGTAACCACCGGAGCTTGGATGGAGAGGGGCGCTGACGGCTCCTGAGCAAGTGCCAAGAATGGGGCGAGGGCTGGGGAGCAGCCTGTTAGGAGTAGCAGGCAGGTTTTCCTTCCCCCTTGCTAGAGTAGGGCCACCAGTACTGGGGAGAGGGGAGAGGGAAGAGATGGCAACAAGGAGGAACAACCAGGCTTAGATTGGCTTCCTATCTCCTTGAGGAATCAGAAGCGCCCTGACTGATCTCTGATGGGAAGGAGCATGTAGGGATTTACACGGGACCGTAGTCCAAGCATTCCTGTCAGTTCTTACTAGTTCATCAGCACCCTCTGGCAAGAAATACGTATCAAGAAATTTATCAATCTAAATAGTGTTCATAGTCAAAGTCGGATTCTGCCTCACAAATTTTAGAGGTGCATTTTTTCCTTTCTAATAAACCCAAAAGTTCTTTGCATTCACATGTCGCACTTTAAAATGCAAACAGCAGCATGTAATTAATTTAAAAACAGGAATGCTGTTGTCATGGGAAAAGTCCGTTTAAAATCCAAAGGGGAAGAGAATCTCTCTGCAAGTATTTGTAGTAACGATTACATGTTTATTGGTTTTTTTCCAGCGTTGCAGGCTTTAAGAAGCTTTGGGTATCCAACCAAAGATGTAAATCTGAAAAACAAGCGGAAAATCTAAGTCCAGCAAAGCCTACTCAAATTTAGTCAGTATTTCAAAACACCAGCAGATGACATCTATTCAAGAGAGCGCAGAAAGTACCCACTGAACCAACTGCCCCGACTGTCTCACGGGTTGCCCTCTCCTCAAACCCCTCCCGCCCCCTCCCAAACCCCAGGAACGAGACACCCACTCATCTTTACAACGGAAATTGTTCTTTCAAGCTTTTCTGGAGATGTCATTTGTTGTATGGTAAGGTGGAGACCTCTAGTGTCCCAAAATTGTATTTCCTCCAAAAATAAATTACACCCGTGGTGTTTACGGTGGTGAATTTATCAACAGGAAAGTTGATTCTACTAACTAGCAGAGTTTGGGGCTAAAATGGCTGAACAACAGTAACAGTCTTGTGTTTTGAGCTCAATATGTCAGGTCAACCATATCTACAATCCAAATTGTTTTATCATAGTGAATGTTTGACTCCCCAACGAGTCATAGTTGCCAAGTAGCCTTTAAACTCATCCAGTCCTTTGTGTGTCTGTGTGTCTGTGTGCCAGCCCCGGGGATGGAGAGGCCGATGGGAGAGGCCCCAGTGTGTTCCAGGGGCAGAAAGCACCAGTACTTTCTGAAACAAGAAAATGTTAGACAATTGCCAATGAAGGAGCTCCATCCTCACCGTGACCCCACAATCCCAAAACCACATAGAAACACATGGTCCTGGGATTCTCTCCATAATGGGAGTTTTGTGAATGGCAGTAACCAAACTTTAACCTTAAATTTACAGTATGACTTGTTACCTTTCCCTCATGAGCTTGTCCTCATGCCTTCACCTTCTTAATCTAAATTAGGGCATTCTTAACCTGGGGTTCATAAAATGAGCCAAAATTTTTTTAAAATTTTGAGTATGTTGTCTATATGTATTTTCTTGGGTTTAAGATTTCTTTGTTGCACTGGTTTTAAGAAATTTGGTTATAAGATTTCCTGATACAGTTTTCTTCATGCTGCCTGTGCATGGGATTCTTTGAGCCTATTGAATCTGTAGGTTTGAAGTGTTCATCATCTTTGGCAAATTGGGGGCTGTTACATCTTTAAATATTTTTTTCTCCCTCCTCCCTTACTTTGGGAATTCCAAGAGCATATACATTTGGCCAATTAAAGTTATCCAGTAGTTCACACTGATGTCCTGTTATTATTTTTCTTCAGTCACTCTTCTCTCAGAGTTTTATCTGGGATAGTTTCTATTGCTACATCTTCATGTTTATTAATCTTTTTTCTACAATATCTAATCTCAGATATTCAGTGCGGTGTTCATCTCAGACATTGTAGTTTCCACCTCTAGAGGTTCAATTTGTTTTTTTAAAATACCTTCCATGTCTACACTTAACATGTTCAATATTTCTTCTAGCTTGTTGGACTTATAGAATGCAGTTATAATAATACATTTAATGTCCTTGCCTATTAACATCATTTAATTCATTTCTGGGTCAGTTTTGCTTATGTGACTTTTTTTCTCCTATGAGATTCATTTTCCTGTTTCTTTGTATGCCTGGTAGGTTTTTATGCCTGGTAGGTTTTTTATTGGGTGTCAGACATTGAGATTTTTCTTTTGGGGGGTACTCCTAAATATTTTTGTACTCCTAAAAATATTTGAGCTTTGTTCTATGCTGTGATCAAGTTACTTGGAAACTGTTTGATCCTTTCAGATCTCACTTTAAGTTCTCATAGACAAGACTAGAAAAATGTTTAGCCTAAGACTAGTTTTTCTGCACTGCTGAGATGAGATCCCTCTTTGTGCTTTATCCCATGGAGTATGAGGTTTTGCACTCCAGCTTTTGTAAATAGGCACTATCTCAGACTCTTTGTGAGCTTGCCCCAGTCCTTTCTGGTTTTCTCCCTTGCCTTGAGCAGTTTCCTTATGCACATACGCTGAACAGTACTTAAATGAATACTTAGGTAGCATCCTCTACAGATCTCAGGAGACCTCTGTCTGTGCTCTGACACACTATCCTGTGAGGTCTAGCTGCCTTGGATTCTCAGGGCTCTTGGTTCCATCTACTCAACTCAAGGAAACTGCCAGAGTCTCCCTAGTTGGGTTTCCCCTCCATTCACCATGACCTTGAAACTTCTCCAGGCGGTAGCTGGTACAATCCTGAGGTTCACCTCATTTGCTTCTAATGTGTACCTGATGGGCAATGTCTTGAGAACTTATTTCATTTATTTTGTTGGTTTTAGGTTGTTTCAGTCAGGAGGGTAAATCTAGCTCCTGTTACTCCATCTTGGTCCAAGTGAAATACTCAAACATTTTAAATATATTTTCATTTAGACATTTAATCCAATGCTTCCTAACTCTGTATGTGTGTATGTGTCATAATTTTTTATCTTCCCATGTCTGTATCTACCTGAGGATTTAAAACATTTAGGTTTAAGAACAAACTGTTACAGAAGGGCCCAAGAATGCAGAGTAGGTTGTTCCCTTATTCTTGACACTGTTAAGAAGTTTTAATATTTATAGTTCATTTGTTTTTGTTTTTTAAGGTAAGCCTAATCTTTTTAAAGTTGTTGAAACATGAAACATTATGCTCGTTTTACAGCAAACTAAGCTGCATGAGCAATGGGGCTCATGAATGATTGTAGAAGACAGCAATAAACCTAGGAATTCTGACAATACCCAACCGTACCTAGCTGGCCTAACTTTTGAAGGGATCAATAACTCAAGCCTCTTGTAACCCACTTACACTCTACCAGTACAGAAGCACACCGGTCAGGAAGCACTGACCTAACCACTCAAGAATTTCTTTAATACATGGTGTGCAGTAGGGATGTAACCTTATTGATTTTTCAAATGGGTAACCAAGTGACTCAATACTACTTACTGAATGAATAATTTGTCCTTTCCTCACTGATTTAAATTCTGTCTTTGTCATATTTTACCATACATATCTTTGAATATTCTCTACTATGATCTATCAAGTTGTGTATCTATTCTTCTACTGAGAAGCAACTGTTTTGGATTACTATCATTTTATAAGACAATTTGATATCTTGTGAGGCAATTGCTCTTTTTCAAAAATTTCTTGTCCATTCTTACACATTTACTATTCCAAATAAACTCTAAATCAGCTTAAATTTTGCTTTTAAAACTCCCATTTGATATTTTTATTGAAATTGTATTGAATTGATAAACATAATTGAGGATAATGAATTTCTTTTACATCTTAAAGCAAATTCCAAGATAACTAAACTGTCCTTTGCCAAATTAGTTCCCTACATCTTCTTACCAAACACTAAATGCCAATAATGCCCATAACCACCAATGCTGGGGCCATTTTAAAAAATCAAAAATGCCTCTGTGCATTCCCAAACACTACTCCTACTTAAAGTCCCATTCATGAAGCTGCTTGGGGTCAATCTTGGCAGCTGTTGACCTAGAAATAAAGTCCCACTCTCTGCCCTCGATTTCCTCCCAAGAAGGTGGCAGGCATCGAAGGTTCCAAAAAGTATTTTCATGGCAGCCTCACTCAGCCAGTGTGATGAAGAGTCCCAAACAGCAAACCAGCTGTGATCTCTGTTGCTTGAAGTCCCAACTTACGAGCTTTACTCATTTATTTAAGGATTTACGTCAGTTTAAAAGCACATACCCCACCAAATTGGTAACATATTAAATAATCCAACAAATACTCCTCAATAAGAAAAATTGCAAATCATCTCAAATTAAACTAATCAGTAAATGAAGACATTTATTGAGGAGTGAGTACCCAAACAATGTTAAGGACTGGCTTGCTCTCTATCCCCACAACCATTTTCTATACAATTAATGAGTTACTGCCAGACTTCTTCAAATGGAAGGCAGTCCAAAACTAAACTAGTCTCCTCAATTTTGGTAAGTCATGGTATCAACCAGCCTTTGAACACATTTCACCAAAGGCATAATGAACTAACCCTTCCATATTACAAGATTTGTAATTTTGCCATTGGAGTAATTGTATGAACAAAGAAAGTTCATCTTGGTTTACCACCTTAATCTTATTTTTCCCATTTCATGAAAATGATAGCTTTTCAGTATATCAACATTCTTGCTATAGTATCTCCTCCATGCTACCTTCTGTAGGTTTACTCACTTAAACCTAAATTGAGGAAAATCTATTACTGTTACCAAAACTGTGCGTTGAGAGTTCTTTCAGGTATAGTTGAAAGGAATTCCCATTATAAATTCCAGAAAGCATAGATAAAATGAAAAAGAAATACATACTCCAACTTTAGGGGTAGGGAGGGAACACCCATATTAAGTCCTGTTGTATGAAGTTACAAAGAGCAGCAAACATCTGGATGTAATTCTTCCTTCCATATGTCCACTTTAAACCAACTCAGATTGAATGATGAGAAATGTCCTTCATCACGTAAAATTTTTACACTAAATTTCCTTTTACCCATCTCCATTACTGTGAAAATAAAAACCACAATGAAATACCACTTCACATCCAGCAGATAGACAAATGAGCTGACCAGGGAAGTGAAGCTGCAAGCACTCTCCCCCACTGCTGGTGGCCACTTACAGTAGAACAACTGGTCTGGAAAACAGGCATTGACTAACAAAGTTAAACATAACTATACACTACAACTCAGAAAGTCCCTTTCTGGAGAAATTCTTGTTCAAGCTATTAACCATAAGGCAGTGTAAGAACATGACAACAGATTTTAACATATCCAAAAGAAAGATAACCACATTTTATTTGCCTCATGAAAGAAGAAAACAATGTCTATAAAGAAGTCTTGCCAAAAAATAAACAAACAAACAAACAAAATATGAATCTGGCAAAACCTCTATATACAAGTACTAATTTATAGAAAATACAAAACACAGAATAATATGTCAAAGTGCACTGACCAGCATGGCTCAGCTGGCTTAGTGTCATCCCACAAAGCAAAAGGTCACTAGTTTGATTCACAGTCAGGGCATATACCTGAGTTATGGTGTCAGTCCCCTGAAGGGAGTGTGCAAGAGGCAACTGATCAATGTTTCTCTCACACATCAATGTTTCTTTCCCTCTCTTACTCTTTCCTTTCATCTCTCTCAAAAAATAAATAAATAAAATCTTTAAAAAATATATGTCAAAGTACACTCCGGTGATGTAATAAGCAAGATCTAAAGTGGGCAGTTCTATAAGACAAAAGTTTTCCACAATAAATAAATTGCAAAGAAAAAGAGGGGAGAAGTAAAATTATAATTTAAGAATTTATTAAGCATCAATTAAGCATAGTGTATAGACCATACCTGGATCCTGATCCTTTTTTTAATGTAAAAAGCACAAACAATAATGATATATGCAATTGGGAATTTGAACACTAAAGATTTGGCAGTATTAAGAATTACTAATAAGCCCCTGAGACACTGCCACGGCAGTCTGGAATTTCCCCGCCTGAAGCATCCCTGGTCTGAATAGGACCCCTCTCCTCCACTCCCAGTGATGCACTGGAGGCACTTGGAGAGTCTGAAACCTCCCAAATTAACAAAATAAGGTCACATTGGCTTGTAACCAAGGACAAATGGAATTAACCACCTCACCACAACGTGACTGGTAGGGAGCGCAGAGCCATGAGAGGGCTGACTGGGCTCCCACAGGAGGCAGCTGAAGTTCTGGAGGGATATTTCAGTGGCCAAGGGGGTTCCCCTGAGACATATGGGGTCTAAACCCCAAGCTGGACCTCCCAGCCTACCATACCAGAGGCAGGAAAGGAACCCAGATAACATCCAGCTGTGAAAAGCTGCAGGGCTTCTGTCTGTCAGGGAAAGATGACTGGAGACACAGAGAACCTCTCAAAAGGCCAACGCACAAATTTTTGTTTGCAGCCACTTACCCTGGGCTCCAGCAGAGGGAGGGCAGAGTTGACTAGAGACTCTTGAGGAGAGTCTGGGGTTGGTAGCTTTGGGCAGAGAGCTGAAGGAACAGCCACCAGGATCTCTGTACTGAGTCACCCCCATACTGCAGAAGCCATCTTTCTCAGGCCAAGCAGTCGCTTCCAAGTGGCATCAGCTTGAGGGAAGCAATAGCCCTACCAGCAGGAATTACTCTGCCCAACCTTGTGGAGCCTAAGCCAGGCTGCTAAATACAGCTTAAGACTATATCATTGATTAGTTTAACAATAAGGCAGATCTGTAGGAGCTCTGAGATTTTAACTGACCCTCCCCAGGGCCTGGTGCTGATAAAAGCTGGCCTTGGTGCACAGCCTGGTTCTCTCTGCTCACACCTAGGCCCAGCAAATGGAGCCACAAGCTGTGGATCACTTATAGTTCCAAACAGGTTGCTCATGGCCAGTCACAAGCAGCACCTGACGAGGCCTACACTAGGGTCTTTACAGATCTACCTAATACATTAGAACAAATACAAAGAAACAGACTGCAAAGGAAAGAACAAGAAGATTCTCCAGAAGAAGAACTAGATGAAATGGAGGCAAGCAATTCATCAGATAGAGAGTTTAGAATTATAAGGATATTCAACAGCATGAAAAAAGACATTAAAAAAACATAAAAAAAGACCAGTCAGAAATAAAGAATGCAATATCTGAAATAAATAATACACTAGATGGAATAAATAGTAGGTTAGATAAAGCAGAGGATCAAGTCAGTGATTTGGAAGACAAGGTAGGAAAAACCTCCCAGGCAGAGCAGCCAAAAAAAAAATTTTTTTTTTAAATGAGGAAAGCGTAAGGAACATTTTGGACAACATGAAGTATAACAACATCCGCAGCATGTGAATACCAGAAGAAGAGAGCAAACAAGGGATTGAGAACCTATTTGAAGAAATAATGACCAAAAATTTCCCTAATCTGGTGAAGGAAAAAGACACTTAAGTCCAGGAAGCTCAGAGAGTCCCAAAACCCAAAGAGGTCTACACTGAGACACATCATAATTAAAATGGCAAAGCTTAAAGGCAAGGCTAAAGGCCACAAGAGAAAAGCAGGTAGTTTACATATGAGGGAGCACCAATTAGACTGTCATCTGATTATTCATCAGAAACTTTTCAGGCCAGAAGGTAGTGGTGTGAAATATTCGAAGTGATCAAAAGCAAGAACCTACAACCAAGGTTACTTTACCCAGCAAAGCTATCATTTAAAATCAAAGAAGATGTAAGGAGCTTCCCAGACCAGAAAAAGCTAAAGGGGTTTCTTAACACCAAACCAGTATTGCAACAAATGTTAAAGGGCTTGCAAGAAGAAGAAGGAAAAGGAGAAGGGGAAGGGGAGAAAGGACAACAAGAGCGGAGAAGGAGGGAGAGGAAAAAGCAAAAAAAAAAAAAGGAAAATAGTCTAACAATAATCATCTTAAATGTAAGTGCTCCAACCAAAAGACATAGGATAGCTGAATGGATAAGAAAATAAGACCCATGTATATGCTGCTTCAAAGAAATCCACCTCAAATTGAAAGATACACACAGACTAAAAGTAAAGGAATAAAGAAAGATATTGCATGCAAGTGGAAAGGGAGAAAAAGCTAGGGTATTGGTCTTTATATCCAACAAAATAGACTTTAAAATCAAGGCTATAGTAAGAGACAAACAAGGACACTACATAATGATAAAGGGAACAATCCAATAAAAGGATATAACCCTTGTAAACATTGACATGCAACACAACATAGGAGCACCTAAATATGTAAAGCAAAACTTGATGGACATAAAGGGAGAGATCAACAGAAATACAGTCATTATCAGGGATTTTAACACACCATTGACTTCAATTAATAGATCTCCCAGGCAGAAAATCAACTAGAAAACAGCAACCTTAAATGACACACTAGGTCAAAAGGATTTAATTGATACCTTCAGAACATTTCACCCCAAAGTAGCAGAACATACATATTTTCCAAGTGTACATGCAACATGTTCTAGTATAGTCTACAAATTAGGACACAAAACAAGTATCAATAAATTTAAGAACACTGAAATCATATCAAGCATCTTCTCTGACCACAATGCTATGAAACTGGAAATTAATCCCAAAAAGAACACCGAAAAGCATACAAAGACATAGAAGCAAAATAACATGTTATTAAACAATGAATGGGTCAACAACAAATCAAGGAGAAAATCAAAAGATACCTTGAAACAAATGAAAATGAGGACATAACAATCCAAAATAAGGAGGACACAGCAAAATCAGTCCTAAGAAAGAAATTGATATGTTACAGTCATGTCTCAAAAAAAAAGAAATGACTCAAATAAACAATTTAATTTACACATAAAGGAACTAGAAAAAGAATAACGAACAAAGCCTGAAGTGAGTAGAAGGAAGGAAATAATAAAGATAAGAGCAGAAATAAACAAAATAGAGTTTTAAAAAAATTATACAAAAGATTAATGAACCCAAGAGCTGATTCTTTGAAAAGATAAACAAGACTGACAACCTTTAACCACACTTATCAAAAAACCATGAGAGAGGACACAAATACATAAAATCAGAAATGAGAGAGGACAAATAACAGCTGGCACTAAAGAAATAAAAATAACTGTAAGAAAATACTATGATCAACAGTAATACAATAAACTGGACAACCTGGACGAAATAGATAAATTCCTAGAAACATACAATCTTCCAAAACTAAATCAGGAAGAATCAGAGAATCTAAATAGATAGACTACACCTAGTGAAACTGAAGCAATAATCAAAAAACTCCCAACAAACAAAAGCCCTGGGCTAGAAGCCTTCACAGGTGAATTTTACCAAACATTCTGGGAAGAACTAACACTTCTCCTTCCCAAACTATTTAAAAAAAATTGAAGAGGGAAGTTTCCCAAACTCATTTTATGAAGGTAGAATTACCCTAATTACAAAACCAGATAAAGATACTAAAGAGAAAATTATAATCCAATATCCCTGATGAACGTAAACCCTAAAATCCAAAACAAAATATTATCAAGATGAATACAGCAATGCATCAAAAAGATCATACACCATGATCAAATGGGATTTATTCCAGGAACGCAAGGTTGGTAAAACATTCACAAACTATTAAATGTGATTCACCACATAAACAAAATTAAAGATAAAACCACATGACCATATCAACAGATGCAGGGAAAACATTTGATAAAATCCAGTACCCATTTATGATAAAAACTCTCAGCAAAGTGGGTTTAGAGGAAACATACCGAAACATGACAAAGGCCATATATGACAAATCCACTGCCAACATCATAATCAATGGGCAAAAACTATAAGCATTAGTTTGATCAGGAACAAGACAAGGATGCCCCCTTTTACCTCTCGTATTCAACGTAGTACTGAAAGTCCTAGCCACAGTAATCAGACAAGAAGAAGAAATAAAAGGCATCCAAATTGGAAAGGAAGAAGTAAAACTGTCTTTAAATGCAGATGACATGATACTGCAAACTTTTGGGGTTTTACATAGAAAACCCCAAAGATTCCACCAAGAAACAACTAGAACTGATAAATGAATTCAGCAAAGTAGCAGGATATAAATTTAACATGCAAAAATCAATTGCATTTTTTAATTTTATTTTTAAATTTTAAAAAATATTTTATTTTTAGACAGAGGGGAAGGGAGAGAGAGAGGGAGAGAAACACCAATGTGTGGTTGCCTGTCACACACCTCTTACTGGGGGCCTGGCCTACACCCAAGCAAGAGCCCTGACTGGAAATGGAACTGGCCACCCTTTGGTTCACAGGCCAGTGCTCAACCCACTGAGCCACACCAGCCAAGGCTCAATTGCATTTTTATATATCAATAACAAACTAACAGAAGGGGAAATTAAGAAAACAATATCATTCACAGTTGCTTCAAAACAATAAAATAACTAGGAATAAACCTAACCAAGTATGTATAAGACCTCTACTTGGAAAATTATAAGACACTGAAGAAATTGAAGAAAATACAAATAAGTGGAAGCACATACCATGGTCATGGATAGGAACAATTAACATCATTAACACACCCATACTACCCAAAACAATCTATAGATTTATTGCAATTCCTATTAAGATTCCAATGACATATTTCACAGAACTAGAAAAAATATTTCAAAACTTTATATGAAACAACCAAAGGCCCCACATAGCAACAGCGATCCTGAGAAAGAAGAACCAATTTAGAAGAATTATGCTACCTAATATCAAACTATATTATAAGGCCATAGTAATAAAAACAGCATGGTATAGGCATAAAAACAGAAGCATAGATCAATGGAAACAAATAGGTAGCCCAGAAATAAACCCACAACTTTATAGTCAATTAATATTTGACACAGGAATCAAGTACATACAATGAGCTAAAGATGGTATATTCAATAAATGGTGTCAGGAAAATTGGACAGCTACATGAAACTGGAAAGAAAAATGAAATTACCACCTTCTTACATCACACAAGAATCTATTCAAAATGGATCAAAGACTTAAATGTTAGACTCAAAACCATAAAAGTCATAGAAGAAAACATAGGCAAGCAAAATCTCAGACATCGTTCTTAGCAATTTTTTTATTGGAGATATCTCCCCAGGCAAGAGAAATAAAAGAAAAAATAAACAAATGGGACTACATCAAACTAAAAAGCTTTGCACAGCAAAAGATATCATCAACAAAATAAAAAGACAACCCACAGAATGGGTGAACATATTCACCAATACACCTGATAAGGGGTTAATATTCAAAATTTATGAAGAACTTACAGAACTCAACACCTAAAATACGAACACCACAATTTAAAAAATGGGCAGAGGACCTGAATAGACACTTCTCCAAAGAGAACATACAGATCACCAATAGACATATGAAAAGATGCTCAACATCACTAATCACCAAAGAAATGCAAATTAAAACCACAATGAGATATTATCTCACACCTATCAGAATGGCTATCATCAATAAGTCAACAAATAGCAAGTGCTGGCAAGGATGTGAAGGAAGGGGAACCCTTTTGCACTGTTGGTGGGAATGCAGAATAGTGCTGTCACTGTGCAAAGCAGTAGGAGATATCTCAAAAAATTAAAAATCAATCTGCCTTTTGACCCAGCAATCCTACTTCCAGGAATATATCTGAAGGAACCCAAAACACTAATTCAAAAGAACATAAGCACCCCTATGTTCATTGGAGAGTTATTTACAATCATCAAGATATGGAAGCAGCCTGAGTGTCCATCAATAGATAATAAAACAACCTTATGGGACATTTGCCAATGGAATACTACTTAGCCATAAAAAAGAAGAGAGTTTTACCCATTGTGACAGTATGGATGGACCTGAAAAACATTGTGCTAAGTGAAACCAGCCAGTCAGAAAAAGACAAATACCATATGGTTTCACTCATATGGAATCTAATGAACAAACTGAACCAACAAACAAAATAGACAGATGCATAGATGGAGAGCAGGATGACAGCTAAGGAGGAAAGAGAGAGTAGGGGGTGGAGGGTTTGAGCAAAAAGGGAAAAGGACTTATGGACATGAACAACAGTGTGGCAATTGCAGCAGGGAGGGTGGCATAAGGGGACTAAATGGTAATGGAAAAATATAACAAAAACAAATTTTTTAAGAATTACTGTTAATCATCCTGGTGTGATAATAGTATTGTAGTTATTTTTCTTAATTCTTTTTTTACTTAATTTGTTTTTTATTTTCAATTACAGTTCACATACAATATTATATTAGCTTCAGGTGTATACTCCAGTGATTAGATATTATGTAACTTTCTAAGTGATTATCCTGATAAATCTTGTACCCATCTGACACCATGCAGTTATTAGATTATTTACTATATTCCTTATGCTATACTTTACATTCCCAGGACTGCTCTGTAACAACCAATTCCTGCACCTTTTTCACTCACCCCCCCCCCAAACCCCCTTTTATCTACAACCATCCAAATGTTCTCCGTATCTATGAGTCTGTTTCTGTTATGCTTCTTTGATTATTTTGGTTTTTTAGATTCATTCGTTGAGATATATGTATTTATTGCCATTTTATCATTCATACTTTTTATCTTTTTTTCTTCTTAAAGTAGACCCTTTAACATTTCTTGTAATACTGATTTGGTGGCGATGAACTCCTTTAGCTTTTTTTTATCTGTCCTTTGATTATAAATGATACATTTGCTGCACAGAGTAATCTTGGTTGTAGATCCTTGCTTTTCATCACTTTGAATATTTCTTACCAATCCCTCTGGCCTGCAAAATTTCTGTTGAGAAATTAGCTGACAGTCTTATTAGAGCTCCTTTGTAGGTAATTGATTTTCTCTCATTCCTTTTAAGATTCCCTCTTTGTCCTTAACCTTTTCATTGTTATCATGATGTGTCTTGGTGTGGGCTTCTTTGGTTTCATCTTGTTAGAGGCTCTATATACTTCCGGGAAGTACATTTATTTTCTTTCCAGGTTAGAAAAGTTTCTGTCATTATTTTTTCAAATAGGTTTTCAATTGACTATTCTCTCTTCTGGCACCCCCATCATGCAAGTATTGGAACACTTGAAGTTGTCCTAGGGGTTCCTTATACTATCCTCTTTTGTGGGGGGGATTCTTTTTTATTATTGCTGTTTTGATCAGGTGTTTTTTGCTTCCTTATATTCCAAATCACTGGTTTGATTCTCAGTTTCATCTACTCTACTGTTGATTCCCTGTAAATCATTCCTCATTTCAGTTAGTGTATCCTTCATTTCTGACTAGTTCTGTTTTATGGTTTCCATGTCCTTTTTTATGCTGTTAAAGTTCTCACTATGTTCAACTACTCTTCCTGTAAGTTCATTGAGCCTCCTTATAACCAGTGTTTTGAACTCTGTATCTAATAGATTGCTTGTCTCTTTTTTGTTTAGTTCTTTTTCTGCAGTTTTGTTCTGTTCTTTCATTTGGGATATGTTTCTTTGTCCCCTAATTTTAGCAAACTTCCTATGTTTGTTTTTGTTTATTAGGTAGAGCTGCTACAGCTCCTGGGCTTGGTAGAGTGGCCTAATGTCCTGTAGGGTCCACCCTACAGGTCCACCCTACAGCCTCACCAATCACCCAAACCAGGCACTCAAGTTGCACCCCACCCTAGTGTGGGCTGTGCACACCTTTCTGCTGTAGTTGAGCCTTGATTGTTGTTGGCACATTAATGGGAAGGATTTACCTCCAGGCCAATCTACTGCAAGGAATGGCTGTGACCACTGACAATCATGGCAGATCAGCTGTGCAGGGGCCCTTCCCACAGAGCAGGACTTACTTTAGCAGAGCTTTGGTGCCTGCTGAGCCTGCCTCTTGAGTGCGTCACTGTGGAGGTGGTTGGGCAGTGTTTTGACATGGTCCAAAGCTGTCCACTAGGTGTGCTAGCTCTGGGGCCTCCCAAGAGGTACAGACCAAGGTCTGCCATCATCTGTGTTCTGCCCAGGGCCACCAGTTTGAATTACAAAATGATCTACAGCTGCCTGCTATTTGTGCTGGGCTTAGAGATGTCCAGCAGAAACCAAGCTGCAAAACACAGCTGACTGCTGCTAGTGTTGGGCCTAGGGCCACTTAGTGAGTGATACAGGGCACACTGAGGCCAGATGCTGCTTGTTTGAGAGATTTTAGGAAAGTCTGGTGCATGAGCCAAGACAGGCCATTCATATTCGGTGGGAAAGGCACCGGAAACAGCTTGGATAGGCTCACAAGTCGAATAGGGTAGGGTCTCAGGGAATCACTGGGGGGAAAAGAGGGGCAGTGACAGCCAGGTTGATGGACACTCAGATATGTCTCCTGACTGCTGTATTGGGTGGGGGGGCGGGGAGGGAAGACTCCTCAAAGGAAAAATGGCCTCTACCGGCCCTTTTGTCCACGAGAAAGCTGAACCCCCAGCTCTCATGCTGATGCCAGACATTTCAGTTTCTCCCCATATGTCCCTGGTGCCTTTGGATATGCTATTCCAATGCTGAAGCTCAGAAAGAGTGAGTCATAATACGTCCATTTGTGGGACCTTTAAGAGGAACTGCCTGGCACTCCTGAAGCCCTCTGTCTCATTCAGCCTCAATTCCTGCTGGTTTTTACAGCCAGAAATTATGGGGACCTCACTTCCCAGCACTGTAACCCTTGGTTTGAGGTCCTGATGTGGGGCTGGGACCCCCTCACTCCTCAGGGAGGACCTCTGCAGCAGAGGTATCCCACTACAGTTTAATCTGCCACACATGGGTGTGGGACCAGCCTGTTCTAAGTCTCCACCCCTCCTATTAGTCTCAGTGTGGCTTCTTCTTTAAATTTCTGATTGTAGGACTTCTATTCAACTAGACTTCAGGCAGTTCTGAATGACGGTTGTTCTGTAGTTTAGTTGTAAGTTTGATGTAGCTGTGGGAGGATGTGAGTACTGTGTTTACCTACACTGCCATCTTGACCAGAAGTTGCCTATAGTTATTTTTTAATTCTTCAGAGAAATATAAAAATACATGTATAATGTTTTATATATTTAGAGATACAATGAAATGATATGATGTATGGGATTTGCTTCAAAATAATACTGGTGAGAATGAATTAGGTGGGGACATGGATGAAACAAGATTAGCCATAAGCTAGTAATTCTTAAATATGGATAATGGATACAGGGAGATTCATTATACTATTCCATATTTGTGTATGGTTGGAATTCTCCATGTAATAAAATTTTCATAAAGTAGACAATTATGTATAACATATATATTCAATGAAATATAAACACAATTAAAATTAATGATGTATATTTTATACATCAGCATGTTTGAATCACAAACACAAACTTTAGTAAAAGAACTAAGTCACAGGTGAATATATACACTTAGACTCCATATAAGTAAAGTTCATAAACAAAATAAAAGAAGCAAAACTTGATTTAAAAATAAAGAAAATAAAACAAAATTCAGACAGTGGTCTCCTCTCGAAGATTAGGGAGGGTCACAGAGGTATTGATTCCTGAGGTATAGTTACATTCTGCTTATTGGCCTTTTTGGCAGATATATGGATATTTGTTTTATTCTTTTTTTTAAACTGCACATTTGCCTTTTCCTATACTCTTTGTTATGTATACTATATTCGTTTTAATTTTCAAAGAAATCAAAATATGTTAACACCAATACAACACCAACCCTAGGAATTTTTATAACCTCTTATTTCAACTGGCAACTTACTGTATAGCTTTTTCAATTTAAATAAGGGCACCTAAAGATTAGCATGCTTAGGGTTTTTTTTTTTTTTAATGTTTTACAATTCATCTTATTCAGAACCTTCTTATTCAGAAAATTACTTGCTCCAGAAAGTAGTCCTACTGATTCCTGAAAGTTAATTGCTCAGTGCCAGAAGGCACTGTAATTGTTTTTGACAGAAATATCTGTAAGTTTTACTCCATAGTTTACTGAATTAAAGTTCAATTAGTCTTACTGACTCAGAGTAAGCATCAGAGTGGAGATATTTCCAAGAGAATCATAAGTTATGTCCTACAGTTGAAGATCAAAAACTGTGGTTCTCAATTTCATTTAAAAAAAAAGAAAAGAAGAAAAGAAACTCCATGTTTATGTGTGAAATTTTGATTACTAATTTATTCAACAAAAGTGCAGTGAATACCATTGAAAAGATTGGCTGTTTTCCAATATCCTTTTTCCTCTTATTCCTTATCTGTGAGCAAACAACTAGGCTAGATTTTACAACCTCCCTTGCAGTTAGATGAGGCCATGTGCCTAAGTTCTTCAAGCCAGTAAAATGTGGGAGAAAATAAAGCAAGCTACTTCCAGGCCTAGCTCACAAAAACCTCTCATAACATTCTCCATTCTTCTTCTATTTTTTGTCTACCAAGAAGATATTTACTTCTAGGGAACTAGGGGATATGGCAATGCCTTTTTCAGTCTAGTTCCTTGGGGACTGCATGGAGCAGAATCCTCTCTCTACCCCACTATCCATCAAGAACATTGATTTTGAACTTAACATGAGCAACAACAACCAAAAAAATTGAAGTTCTATTGTGTGCGGCGGGAGCTTGAATTAGAGATATAAGTTGGGCATAGCATGCAGACACTTTTAGGTGATTTTAAGCTCATACGGTTTCTCATTGTGATGGGAAGCTACTGGAAGTTTTAAACATGGAAGTAACATTATGAGATTTACATAGATAAATATAGAACAGAGTACTCTGTGTGAGACATGGAAACTAGTTTGGAGCCAAAAGGGGTAAAATTGGGGAATCAGATAGGAAAATGCTGCAACTATAGAGTAAAAGAAAAAGAAACAAATTTGGATTACATTTTAGAGGTAGAATCTATAAAATTTTACTATAGACTACATGTGAGAGCATAAAAGAGAAGTATCAAGACCAATTCCCAAGTTTTTGGCATGAACAACTGTTTGGGTGGTATATACTGAAATTTGGAAGAAACAAGTCTGAGGAGAAAAGCAAAAAGACTGAGTGGTGATATTAAAAGATAGTTAGCATATGATCCTAAAAATTAAAGGTTTGGGTAGAAATTTAAAAATTGAGAGTATAGAATGTGGAAACTGCTTCAGGTCCTCAGAAAGGATAGTATGGAGATCCATGGAGAAAGGTTGTAGAGAAGAGGACCCAAGACTGAGCTCAAGAATTACTGAATTTGGAGATCAAGAAAACAGAGCAGGACCAAGGCAGAGAGGAAAGAGAAAAGCCAGGATCATGTGATGTCACCAAAGTGAAATTAAAAAAAAAATAGAAAAGCTTCAAGGAGCAGGGTATGGTCAATTGTGTCATGTGCTGCTGAGAGATCTAGGAAAATGAGCATGAAAAAGTAATGATTAGACTTGGCACCTTTGAGATCACTGGAGACTGGCGAGAGCAGTTTTCATGGAGAGGGAAAGCTGGAAACCAGAAAGCACTAGGTAGAAAAATGAATAGGGACACGGGAGAATAAAACTCGCATGAACAGAAGCCTCAAGATGCTTGAGGTTGTCTCTGTTTTATAAAAACAAAATCATTCTACAGCCTTTTAATGCACGAGTTTCTCACTCAGTAGTTCCTCACAGAAACCCTTCCAAGCCATCTGGTAAATTTCTAATTTGCTTATTTTGATGGTTCTATCACATTCTATGGTAAGTATGTGTGATTTTGTCAACCATTTCCCCATTAATGGGCAGTCCGTTTGTTTCCAGTCAGTAGCCACTACCAACAATGTAGTAATAAATAGCCTTGTGTATTTGCTTTTATTTCCATGAGACAGATATTCAGGGGAGAAGTGCCTGGTTGAATGTCTATTGCCACCTCGCTTTCCCAAAAGGCACTTAGCAACTGCAACAATGATGACTGAGAACATGTTCCCACAAACAGCACTGTTCTTTTCAATTTTGCCAGTCTGATGGGTGTAAAGTGATACCTCGTTGCTGCTAGTACAGTTTGCATTTCCCTGACTGCGTGTAAAATGCTACCAATTCACATACTTCTTGCCCATTTAGATTTGATCTTCTATGATATTTTCTATTTGTATCATTTGTCCATTTTTCTACTGGGTCATCTTATCTGTTCTGTTTTTTTATTCTCAATTTATTCTCAAGAAGCTTTTTATTTATGCATTCTTTGGCCAAACTGAAGTTTTAATTTTATGCATCAAATATGTCTCCTTTTTTAAGTTCTATGTTTCCAGTTTTGGTTAGAAAAAGTACAGTATACTTGTATTCATGTATAGGTCTGTGTAGGATGATTGGTATGTAAAGTATGAGAAAATACATATTAAATTGCTAACACAGGGAATAAGGGGTCCTGATATGAAGAGAAAAGGATAACCACAAAAATAAAGTTCTACACTAAAAAAAGTAAAATAAAATGTATATGACCACTTTGATACATTCATACATATTTTATTCATATATGTATATGGGGGGTGCATATACATATACAGGGAGAAAAATTTAAGGTAATTATAAAAATAAACAAAATAACCCTGACTGGTTTGGTTCAGTTGATTGGGCATCATCCCGCAAAATGAAAGGTTATCAGTTAGATTCCAATAGAGGCACAGCCTGGGTTGCAGGTTCAACTGATTGGTATTTCTCACAGTGATGTTTCTCTCTTTCTCTTTCTCCCAACCTTCCCCTCTCTCTAAAATAAATAAATAAAATCTTTAAAAAATAAAGTACACAAAAAATGCAAGAATCAGTTTTGGTAATGCCTTTGTTTGTCAGGCAGGTTCTATCAAGACTAGACTAGAATCTTGCTTTTTAGCACATGATGTATTTTTGTCCCATTACTGGTAATGTTAACTTTGATCATTGGGTTAAGTTGGTGATCTGCCAGGTTTTTCTACTATAAATTTATTTTCCTTTCTCTTTTATTTGTTATATTTAGTTGAGTTCTTATCAATGCATTTATTTATATCAGTCTGTACTTCCTGCATTCTTATTTTATTTTATGGATTATAATCCTTAATTATAATTTTTTGTACAATATGTTCAAATTGCCCCCAACTTGGTCAAAGGGAGCGCTTGTAAGCTGGCTTCTCTTTTCTTTAGAGACGTCTCCATGCTTCTTTGAACACTTCCTTACTTTCTGATAAGCACCATGTTCTGGGCTCATCATATGCTCTCCCTGCTCTAGACCAGGAATCAGCTATTTCTCCAAAGAGCTCTGCTTCCTTTTAATGGAGAACAGCGTTTATAAACCAATATCTGGGAAGTGCAAACATTGTTGTTGGGGTGTCATTGCTTTTAGTATTTCTCAGAGGATAAAGCTAGAAAATATGTAGTATAATAAATAAAAGTGTGTGCAAATAAATATTTCAATATCTACTTATCTACATATTTACATCTACATCTACATATTAAAAGCCATTAGTTGATAATAATAGTTCCAATTCCAGCCCAACACCATAGTGACATGAAAGGAAGCAGCTTTTCATTACAGACAAAGAGAAAGAAAGTTTCCTGTCTCACGCCATACACAAAAGTCAATTGCAGGTGATGAAACCCTTAGACAAAAAAAAAAAAAATTAACATTTGAAAGAGCATACAGTAGATTATTTTCATGTCTTAAGACTGGAAAAGGATTGCTTAAACACAACATACACAAGGTAAAATGAGCCATAAGGAAAAAATACAAATCTGACTATATTAAAACATAAAACTTCTGAATGAAAAAAAGGCCATTTTAAAAGTGAAAAGGCAAACTATACATTGGAATAAAGTGTATATCCACTGAAAATTTATTATCTACCTGTAAAAAGCTCATACAAATAAGTAAGAAAATCACTCTCAAATCAGAAGAAAAATAGAACAAGGATTTGAACAGGCTATTCATACACAGGAAGATCAAATGGCAAAAGTATAAAAATATGCTTAACTTCTCTAGTAATGAGGAAAAAATATTTTGAAAAATAAGATCACATCAGATTGGCAAAAAAAAAAAAATGAAGTCAGACAACTCCAAGTATTGCTGAGCATCTGAAGAGATGGGAACCTTACACATTGCTAGAGAGAATGTAAATGCGTAAAATTATTTGGGAAGGTAATTTGCCTTAAAGAGGTGTGTTTAGGCTGTGACCTACAGTTCCACTCCAAAGCTGATGGGTATAACTCTAAATAATTAACTTTCACTGTTGTATAGTATTTCACTGGGCAAACAGGCTACTATACTATACTATTGGTAAGTATTTGGGCTGCTTCTAATATTTTGCTATTTCAATACTCAAGTCAATACACTTATCAAGGTTTCTTTTTACACTCGTGTGATGCTCCTCTGGAGTACAGTGAGGACAAGCTGTACGTTGAACCAATTCCCACCATTTACTGAGGGTTTATGTGACAATTGTTGTACCTGCATTACTTCACTTAAAAGGGTAATCATGCATTAACATATATATATAAAACATATATAATTTACGTTTCTTATTCCAACTAGAAATTCCACATTAGTATAATCTGCAATTATAACATTAGCCACTGGAGAACAACTTAAGTCAACATTATTTTACAGCTAAATTCTGGGGAGCACAGGGTAAGAGCTCAAAAGAAGACAGTGCCCAACTGTGCAAACCTATCTTTCTAGAGATGCAAAACAAACAAACAAATACTTTGGTTAGTGGGTGGCAAAGATTGGTCTAGAACACAATTATAAGTTTTAAAAGAATAATCCTGGAATAATACAGGTATGCTCTCAGGTATCTCCAGCTCTAACATAAATTACTTCTAAACCATGGATTACCTAAATGTACATTTGAAATCCACCCCATGCTTTACACTTTGCTCTTTTACAAACCCATCTCAAAGAGCATAGTTATCCTCGCGCTTTTTCTTCACTTTCATAAAATATGAAAAGTGTTAGTTACTGAAAAGGCAGAAAACCAATGACCAAACTACCCTCAAAGACAGATATTGGCTCTGTAAGCTCTATGTAAACAATGTGCCTGACTTTAAATTTCGCGAAGCTGAAATCAACATTCCAGCCAGAGGTTCTCCTTGGCAACAGATAGATGCCTTGGGCTTTGGAGCTGTCATTGTTCCCATGGGTAGTTTCATGAAGTAGCCAGCACCCTTGCCTTCTCAGTTCTAAGCCTAGCACGTCTAGTAGTAGTGTTAGCCTCCCTTATATCCAGAATCATGTGAATGTCCTTTTGGAAAGAGTAGGACAAACTGCTGAGTGACCTATTGGGAGTGGTTTGGAAGACATCAAATTCCCTCGTCCAAAATTTCTGCCTTTCCACCAACCTGACTTAACATTTTTCTGTTAAAAATATTTTTTAACCAACATATAACTGACATACAACATTGTATTATTTAATAGATTGTATAACATACAATTGTATAACATAATGATTTGATATGTGTATATGTTGCAAAATGATAACCATAATGAATTTAGTTAACATCCTAGATCAGAAATAATTTCAGGCTAGTGAATTCCCTAGTTAAAACGCCCATTGCACTGGGCAATTAACATGTGGTTCTCAGTATGTAATTTGAAGACCTGCAAGAAAGGAAGCAAGCAAAGCTTCGAGTTGGGGTGGGGGTGGGAGGCCAGGGCAAAAACAAGGAGCACAGCTCATGAAGGTGGAAGTGATAAAAGGTCTAATGCACAGATTTGCCAGAAGGAAAAATACTGCCCAGAACAAGCAGATCTGCTTGTTGTTCAGTTTTCATAGATAAAATAGAATCCACTGTGTGTTGCCACAAATCAAAGCCAGACAGGTTCATAGGATTTGTGCATTCAGAAGAATATTCATGGAGCTGTGGGGATGTCTGACATACCTTTATTTGAGGGAGCCACACAGGCCACAAGCCTGTGTCTATGTCTGCACACCCCAATAAGAAGCCCCTACCTTCTTAAGTTCTAGAAGGAACAAAGCCCGTTACAGGCCAAATAGTTAAGTAGCATAGCATGAGCTGCACATGGGAGCCAACTTCATGTTATGGGAACCGTTTATTGAAACCAGACTCAAGGCTGTGAGACCCAGTCTCAAGGCTATGAGAACACTCCTTTATCAAACTCCTTCAAGGTTGTGAGAAACTGCTTCCCTTAGTTACGGATGAGGGAAGCACCTGGGTGAAGAAGCCAGACTGCTTCCATTTACCCTACACACCATCAAAGAGTTTGGTGTTGAAGGAAAATTTTTACCTAAACATGTGAAAATGAGTAAATCCTCTAGCTATTGCCGGCCTCAGTTTCTACACAATAGCATACACTTTCTCTCCTTAATGACGTTAAAAGATTTTGCCTTTAACTCACCTTAACAAGTAAAGATTAGAATTCTGCATTTTTTAGTCTTACTTCTAAAACTGTGACCATCACAGATGGAAACTGTGTCTCGGTTATCAGAATCTGTGGGTACTTTTTAACAGTTTGGCTTTATGAGTTTTATTTTGTTTTGTTTTGTTTGTTCATTTTGCATGTGTAAAGAGAACACGCTAGAACCTCTCCTTCCTTTGCTGGTTTCCAAACAGAGGGAGCACTCAGAAATCAATCTGTATGCCCTGTTTTGACTAAGTGGCTGATAGCAAATTCCTTACTGTTTGCTTTATCATAGCCTTGAGAAGTCTGACTCCTGAGCACCCTGCCTCTGAGGGTTTACCATTGCAAACTGCTGGACAGCAACCCTCAGAGTGGGGTGCCGCTTCCTGGCCTAGAAATTTTATCCCCAGAAGGAGACAAAACACAAAGGATTGGAAGAGTAGGAGGCGGGGGAGGGGAAGGAAAAGAAGAAGAGGGGAAGGGAAACGAAGGGAGCAAGGGAGCGGAGAGGAAGGGAGAGAAGAAGTTGAGAGGAGGGTAGGGAGGGGAGCAGGAAGGATGAGAGGAAAGAAAGACAAAGTGGCCAGTATGTAGTGTGCAGATACAGAATAAAAAAGAAAGCGGTCCTATTCTCTTAATGCAAAGCCTCAAGTGCAACACAGTTTTTCCTTATATAAGAAATATCATAAACAAAAAGAGTAGTTACTTCTGCTCTTCTTTGAAATTTTAAATCTTCCTTGTTTCTTTTGGTACAAAGAGGGGTTGGCCAAAGTGTTTAAAATGGGGAAATGCTGGGTCAGGCTTTTATCTTTGTGTCCTTGGTATTGTGTTTCACATGCATGAAGCTTGAGGGATGGAAGGAAGAAAAGAATAGATAAGGCTTGGCTTTTTTGTAGCTTCTGTATTCTTGCAATAACTCCCTACTGAATACACACACACACACATACACACACACACACACACGTATTAGTATATACTTATATAAATATAGATTATAAATATATTACTATTATATTACATATCACTACTATATATAATACTAGTGATTGTACATTTGAGTCACTAGAGGGAGGCAGAGGAACATGAGAAAAGCTGTCATTCCTGCTACCACCAGACAGGACTTTTCGAAAATGTCTGTACTTCATTGACCAGGCAAGATTAGGAAAAAAAGAAAAACACACACAGATTATTCTGCCTTTCCTTTAATTCAAAATGTATACCCTACCTTTAATCAGTGTAATCCATACATTTTTTTAACAATTACTAGGTTCCTGATTGATGTGGCCCAGTGGGCTGGATGTCATCCTGCAAACCAAAAGGTCACTGGTCCAATTCCCAGTCAGGGCACATGCCTGGATTGCAGGCCAGGTCCCAAGTTGATGTTTTGTTCATTGATGTTTCTCTCCCTCTCTTTCTCCCTCCCTTATCCTCTCTCTAAAAATAAATAAATAATTTTTAAAAGAATTAATAGGGAAAAGCTGCTTATCATAAAGCAATGCAGAATTGTTGAGTCCAAGTCACACGGTGGCTATCAGGCTATTGGGCCGGAGCTCTCAGCAGACAGTGTTCCCCAACAGAGAAACATGGAGGAATCAGAGCTTTGGGACCAGGGCTCTGTAGTTTGCACCTTCACCAAGTTATTTATCCTGTTGGAACCTGTTTCTCACCAGTAAAAGAGAGAAAGTAATCGTTTCTACCTTGTTGGGTTGTTGTGTACACTGTAAAGAACTTTTTCATAAAACAGCAAAGAACATGGATGTAAATCCAGTTATTCTTTTAAACCATGTGTTTAAGTCCTGAGGTCGTCTACTCAACCATGTTCTTGAAGTGCTCCAATGAGAGTCCACGGATCATAAGTCAGCAAGGGAAGGAACTATGGCCACCACTTGTAGTATCTAACATGGTGAATAGTAGGAATTATATTTTTTAAGTTTCTTAAATGAATGTGTAAAAACACTTGAATGTAAAAAACCCATATAATTTAACATTTAAAATGAGTCCTTTTTTTCTAAAAGGAAATACTATGAGTAATTACTCCAGGAAATGGGTCTGAAGCAGGATTATCCCAGACCAGCAGGACATAGGAAACACGCTCACTTGACTTATGTAGCACTTATTATATGGTGAGTACTGCCCTGTACGTATTACAGTGTTAACTCATTTCATCTTCATAACAATCCAGTTGAGGTTGGTACTATTATTAACCATATTCAGCAAATACTTATTGAGTACCTACTATAAGTTCCAAGTCTTTCAGATTCTTAGAATAAATTTAAAAAAAACAGCCACAAATGCAAAGATTTCTGTTCTTTTAAAAAGAAAAAGACAGAGAATAAACACTAAAAAAGAATAAATAAAATTGAGTGAGAAAATTGGGCACAGAAATAACATGTAAGTGGCCCAGCATCGTTAGCTGGTAGTAACAGATCCCCAATTCCAACTAGGCAATCAGTCTCCAGTTCCTGCTTTTACCCAAGATGTCATCTTCTCTTTCACTTCTGCTGTGCACCTAACCTTGCCCATATTCGAATTCATTTGCCCCATAAATGACAGAGAGGTGCACACAAAATCTGGTAATCCTTTTGCTCTCAACTCAGTATCCTCCATCTGTGCCAGACATCTGCCACAACTGATGACTTGATTTGGGTTGCAGCTGACTTCACCCTGGACTTTGGGCCCCTGGAATTGCTCACCTTCCCAGCACAAATGAAGGCTCTTAGTTCATGAGTTCAGGGAAATGGCCAGAGAGGCCCATCAGACTGAAGTAAACAAATGACTCTGAGAGGAAGGACCAGGTTTTCGGAAAGTCTAAATTACTTGAACTAACACAAGCGCCTAAGCGTATTTGAGCCATTGAAACCACATGATGTTGAACTTCCTCTGCACTCCCCCACCCCCACCTCCAAACTCCACTCTGTCTTCTTGCCCTTCCTCATCTTGTGACTCTGGCAGAACTCCAAGGTGGTTATTCAACCTGTCTCAAGACACCAGGGGCCAAGAAAGAAAGAAAGGGCAAAGGCAGGCTCCAGGGCAAAGCTGACTGCCAAAAGCAATGTCAATCGCCTGAGGCTGGGCAGTGAGCACAAAGAAGCCTTTAAACACAAGAGTCAGCCTGCAGAAAGAGATTGAGCATATTCTCAGCCTTCTGAATCTGTCCTTCCATGGTTAGATGTCCCAGCCACTAGTATTCACACCATCTAATAAACAATCACGGCAAATATTTTTTTTAATGACCTGTTACGTGCAAGGTACTGCACTCATAATTATTTACCTGTGTGGACACTATAGCTTTCACACAAATCTCTTTCTCTAGGTCTCCTTTTCATATCTATAAACTGAAAGAGTTTAAGTTGGCAATCTCCAAAAGCCGGCAAATTTTGACTGGTTCCTTGCTACACTGTGAGCATTCCAAAGGCAGAGACTATGGCCCATTTATCTTTCTTTCCCAGGCTCCTAGCACAGGCCATGACATGTAGGAGATGCTAGGATAATGTTGGACATATCAAACTTTTGAAATAAGGCTCTTCAACAAGATCTCCACAAGCAGTCAAAGGCTGACTTCCATGTCCATTAAAAATATATGAGAAAACATGTTATATGATTTTATTGTTGGACAGTTGGGCATATAAATGCTTTTGACCCCTATAAAAGAATATCAATTGATTTCTGCAAACCTTTCAAAATCTAAGTGCCTACAAATACATAGTCAAACTGTATGACAAACAACCTTTTATTTAAAAATAAGCATTTCTGAAGAATTACTAAGTTAGAGGACTTAACATTCCCTGATTTCAAAACTTACTACAAAACTACGGCAATCAAATAGTGTAGTACTAGCATAAGGACAGACATATAAGTCAATAGAATAGAGAATTCAGAAATAAATCCTCACAATAGTGGTCATTGATTTTCAACAAAGGTATCAAAGTAATTCAATGGGGAAAGAATAATCTTTTTAACAAATGCTACTGGAAAAAACTGGATATTCCATATGTAGAAGGATGAATATGGACTCCTACCTCACACCATATTAAAAAAAAAAACCAAAAAACTCAAAGTAGATCATAGGCCTAAATGAAAGAAATAAAACCATAAAATTCAGGAAAAAAAATTGGGGAATAAGTCTTCATTACCATGGATTAGGCAGTAATTTTTTAGGTATAACACCAAAAGCACAATTGATAAAAGAAAAAATTGATAAATTAGACTTCATCAAAATTTAAAATGTGCTTCAAACATCTTCAAAGAAGTGGAAGGCCAACAGACTTGGCAAACATATTTGTAAACCATGTGTTCAATAAAAGCTTAGTATCCAGAATATATAAATAACTCATGTCTCAACAAGAAAAAGACAAATAACCCAATTTTTTTTAAAAATTGAGGCAAAAGATTTGAATAGACAGTTCTCTAAAGAATATGCACAAATACCCAATAAGTACATGAAAAGACACTAAATCATTAGGTAAATGGAAATAAAACCACAGTATGATGCCACTTCATACACACTGGTATGATTAATATTAAAAGATGAACAATAACAGGAGCTGACAAAGATGTGGAGAAATTAGAACCACCATACATTGCTGATAAGAACTTAAGATAGTGCAATGACTTTGGAAAATATTTTGGCAGTTAAATGTGAAATATATAATTACAATATGACTCAAAATCTCTCATAGGTATCTACTTAAGAGAAATGAAAATATATGTCCACACTAAGATTTGTACACAAAGCTTTGATGCAGCATTATTTATAATAGCCAAAAACTGTAAATAATCCAAATGTTCATCAACTGATGAATGTATATACAAATGTAGTATATCTAAACAATGGAATGCTATTCTGCAATGAAAAGGAAAGAAATGCCGAAACACGCTACAATGTGGAAGAAACTCAAAAATACTATGTTGAGTGGAAGAAACTAGTCACAAAAGACCACTTATTATATGATTCTATTCTTATGAAATGTCTAGCCTCAGCAAATCTGTAGAGACAGATAGATTAGTGGTTTCCTAGGGCTGGGACTAGGGGGATGGGGACAGGTTGTAGATGGACACAGAGAGTTCTTTTGGGATGACAAAAATATTCTAAAATCAGATTATGGTGACAGTTGCACAAGTCTGTAAATACACAAAAAGCATTAAACTGAATACTTTAAAAGGGTAAATTTTGAGGTATGTGAATTATATAGCCCAATAAAGCTTGTCTATAAAATATCAACTATTGAGGAAAAACAGACTTGTTTTTAGTGAAATTGGTAAAGTCTAGCAAATGATAAGGGGAATTAATTTTGGGGCTGTAGTACTTAGAGGTGATTTTTAAAAATGTATTACTCAAGTGTGATTATATTAGCATTCACATTCTCAGAGCAGAAATGATATCACTATCAGTAGCTATTTGATATTAGGCAGTTTTAATATCTACTAATGTTTTTGTTCCTTGAGCTGAAAGGTCTTAACTACCTGTAGAGTCCATTAAGCTTGCATGTATCTTCTTGATAGAGAAAATTAAGAAAACATAACAGTGGTTTATGCATACCTGTCATGATAGCTAAAACAAAAAAAAAAAGTGGGAGCCCTGGCTGGTTGGCTAAGTTGGTTGGAGCATCGGCCCATATGCCAATAGGTTGTGGGTTCAAATCCTGGTTGGGGTGCATATGGGAAGCAACTGATCAATGTTTCTCTTTCACATCAATGTTTTTTTCTTTTTTCCTTTCCTTATTTTTCTTTCTTCCTTCCTTCCTCCCTTCTTCCCTTCTTTCCTCCCTTCTTCCCTTCCTTCCTCTCTCTCTCTCTCTCACCCCTTCCTCTCTCTTTCAAATCAATAAACATATCCTCATCCTCTCTCTCTCAAATAAATAAACATATCCTTGGGTGAAGATTTTTTTTAAAAGTAGGAGCAGGGGGAGCAAAATGACAACTTCTGAAAAATATATTCAGCATAGTGCAGACAGACAGGGTCGCAGTGATGTTGATAACAATGGCAGCGGCACTGCCCTGGCACATGAGAGATCTTCAGGAAATAGTCATGAAAAGAAGGAATGAAAGAGGTGTTTCTGGAGAAGAAAATTCTCAAGTATTTGACCATTCTTACTCTAATATACTCATCATTTATCTTTGAGAAAATTGATTATAAAATTGCCCATGTTCTTAGAAGCAGTATGGATTTTTCCTTCTCCTTTTGGGTTTTCAGCTGTAACTTCCTCTTCTCTCAATCAGTTGTTGAGCTAAATTCATTTAATTCAACAGACTGACCACTGTGTATCCCAGTAGTGACAATTTGGTGCATATATTTACGAGTGTCTGAGAAAGCAGGTTCCCTGGGCAGGTAACATTACCAGTCCCACCTTGTGCTCATACTCAGGAACAGTAATGGTGCTGCTCACTGAAGCTGATATCCAGAAAGCTGATTGCTTGTTAGGTCTCTATTGCATTTTTAGATATTTGTGTTGTAATTCTTCCCCACTCTACTCCAGGAGATAAATGGCAAATTGCATAAGTGACTAATCTAGTACAAGGCCCTAAGCCATCAGCCCTATGTTGTTTGCCCAATGAGTCAGCAAGCAGTCTACGGAGACGCAATACATCTTATCTGGAGACCAAGCCTCCAAACAAAGCAATGAGGCAAATGGGGGAAGGCTTAGAGCATGTGAAAGTCAAAAATCACTCAGGCCTGTGCTAAACCCCAAACACCACCAGTGATAAGGACAGACTGAAAGGCACCTTCACAGATAAACTAATCAGACTTTACTCACACCACATTAAAAAAAAAAAAAAAAACTCAAAATAAATCATAGACCTAAATGAGAGAAGTAAAACTATAAAATTCAGTAAAATAATCTGGGAGTAAGTGTCTTACGCAATGGCATGAACAGCTTCCTTTGTCCTTGTATTCTAAGAAATCATTTTTCATTGCATGTTAGTACCTAGGGAATACTGGAGGGGTAGATGAAAGGGATAAGTGGATCTATAGATCTGTGAGACCTCCCCCCACCTTTCCCTATTTGGCTCTCAGAACTGAAAATCAGGCTTGTATAGCCGCACAGGAGATGAGTTAAGTTTCCTGTGGGCTCTGTTCCAAGCCAAGAAGACAGGTGAGCAAGACAACCAAGGGAATTCCCAACTCAACAACTGAGCCATAATCCCCTTTTCCAAAGCTCAGTAAACATGCTCTGTCCTCATGCACATAATCTCTAACAGCACTATGGCCTTCCACTCTAAAACATTAGGAAACAATCATAGGTTACCAGCCAACTGAAGAAATCTCTAGTAAGAAAAATAGAAGCCAATTTAAAAAAAAAAAAAAAAAAGAAGGAAGAGCAATAACAAAGCCTGTGTATAAAGGTAGAAATAAACTTCCAAAAGAAAAGCTATCACTCATAGCTTCAGAGAACTCCAACAAGAATTTAAAAAATGTACTACGTATAAATAACACTCAAAGGAAAAGAAAAAGGTTCTTAAAAATTAAAAAATAAGATTGCAGAAATAAAAACCAATAGAAGAATTGGAACTAAAATCGAAAAAAATACCTTATAAAGTAAATAAAGTAAAGAGATGGATAATAGAAAAAAAAGTTATAGATGATGGGTCCAGTGGGTCCAATACCTGAGTAACAGGAATAGAGGAAGCAAAGAGAGAAAAGGGAGGAGGGGGACTCATCAGTGAAGTAATTCCAGGGAATTACTCAACCTTCTGGGTTGATCCTTGATGTGACCGCAGCCCTGGCCAACTGCCTTCAGGACAGCCTGTGACAGACCCTGAACCAAAGGTCCCAGCTAAGCCACATCCATACCTCAGCAATAGTAAGATAAATGTTGATTGTTTGAGGCTGCTGAGCTGGGAAGTAACACTTGGTTGTGCAGAAATTGATAACTAATACAGTATACTACATGTCTCAGCATGTGCATAGACCAAGGAAACACTAAAAAATAATCTAACCAAAACCTGAGAGGACATAGGATGAGAAAGTTGTGGATGCACCATGGGAACATGTTGGGCATTAGAGCTAAAGCCTTAGCTTCCATAGAGGGAAGTCAAAATGGTGTTGAAGACTGGAAAGACAAAGCAGAAATAAACAGTAAAAGTGACTACCTCTGTAAAGAAGATAAGAGAAAGGTGGGATTGGAAAGTACTGTTTTGTTATGAACCTTGACTAACCATTCGACTTCATAAACTTCAAGTATGTACATATAACCTGCATAAAGATTTAAGCTTAAAAAGATTTGTTCAGATGTGACTCTTTTTGTAAACTCATCTAAATTCCTTCTGTCTTTCACAGCATAGATAGACTTGGAGAGCTTTTCTCTAATAAATTTCCCTTATTGTTATGTTCTGACCCTTGGGTTTTCACTCAATCTTTTCTACTTTTTACAATCTCAATCATTTGCACTCTGTATCAAACTTCTATTTCCCTGAATCCCTAATCTTTCATCCTTTTCTCCCTGCCTTTCTTTGGCTTTGCGTGTATATGTGTGCACTACACACTGGGCCCTTTCCACTTCTGACTTCTTCCTAATGAAATCAGAAGTCCCACAGTTGAGTTTGTGGAGTCTCCACGTCTAACCAGTGCCTGGAACACAGAAGGCTCTTAATACTTCTTATGTATATGAATAAGCCTCCAAATTGAGCATACAATTCACGAAAAAGGCCTGGAAAGTTCAAGAATTTGTGAAGCTGAAAGAGAAGCGGGGAGAAAAGGCCCTTGTCTAAGAAACCCACTTAAGTCATTGTGAGTGACTGTGGCTGTTGGGCTTAGTGGCAGGTCCTAAGAGGCAGCACCAGGTTACAACATGCTGATAGCCAAAAAGAGCAGAAAAGCCAGGATTTCACCCAAAGAGATGTCACATTCATCACAGGCCAGTCATCAGCTCTGCACCATCATGGAGGAAGAAGTACTCATCACTAAAGATGGAATCCATTCCCCCAAAACAAACAAATAACAAACCAGGGCAAGGGAGGCAGGCCAGTGAGGTAGGGGATGAAGGACAGTTCTTGACTTTTGCTTGACTTTTGCAGCAAGGCAAATTCCTATTAATGTGGGCCCTTGCACTGCCAGGAATTGGTGACCATCTTTTTTATGAGTTATGAGATTCAGAGACTGAAGAGAACTATTTGATTTTAGAGAGCTGCCAAGGGACTTCAGGAATCATGTATCTAGTCTAGAGCCTGTCAGGGTATTTGATTAGCGTCTCCCTCTAAGCCACTAGCTTCCAGGATACAGAGGCCTTCTCTGGTTTTGCTCCTGATTGATTCTCCAGAATCACACTCATTATCTGAAACACTCTAGATGCCCTCTAAATATTGGATGAATGAATGAATGAATGAATGAACAAACGAACGAACGAACGAATGAATGAATGAATAAGATATCTGAGAGCTTATGATGGTTAATTTTCTGTATCAACTTACTGGCTGCAGTTGTTCAGGTTAAACATTATTTCTGGGTAAGTCTTTGAGGGTGTTTCTGAACAGAATTAGCATTTGAATCAGTGGACTCAACAAAGTAAATGGCCCTCCCCAATATGGACGGGCCTCATCCAATCTGTTGAGGACCTGAATAAGGAAGGAAAGAGGAATTTATCCTTTTTTTCCTGCCTCATTGTTTGAGCTGGGCCATCTTATCTTATCTTCTCGTGCCCTTGGACTGGGATTCACACCATCAGCTTCCCTGGCTGTCAGATCTTCAGACTCTCACTGAATTACACTCTGGCTTTCCTGGGTCTCCTGTTCACAGATAGGCTGATCTTGGGACATCTCAACCTCCTTAATTGTGTGAGTCAATTCCCCTCAGTAAATCAATATCTATGCATCCATCTACCTATCTGTCTACCTATCTATCAATCTATCTATCTTTGCCTCCCTGTGTGTATGTGTAGGGGGGGGGGTGTGTGTGTGTTTATTTATTGGTTCCATTTCTCTGGAAAACCCTGAGAAATTACATATATAGAAGTAAACTCTGTTGGTAGGAATCCTGGCTGGACATTTTCAGTTTTGTGGGGGGGGTTTGTTTTCTATCCTTTTTTTTTTTTAATCTTCACTCAAGGATGTTTACTGATTTTTTTAGAGAGAGGAAGGAAGAGAGAGAAACATCGATCAACTGCATCCTGTATGCACCCCAAGTTGAGGATTGAAACTGCAACCTAGGTATGTACCCTGGCCAGGAGTCAAACCCAAAAACTTTTTGTGTATGGCATGATCCTCCAACCAACTGAGCCACCCAGCCAGGGCTAGACTTCTGAGTTTTGGAAAAGATTGTTTTCCTAACAATTTTTGACAGGAATAGAGTAACATTTCACTCTTTTCCCTTGCTCACACATTCCACTGCTCCACCTCCAGGGGGTCAGATGTTGTGACCACCCACTCCCTCAATTACCTCCAATAGAAGCCCCAATGTGTTCTGGGCAGTGGCTCTGTTGTGCTTCCAAGCCCACAGAAGGAATCTCACCATTTGCCCTCTGTTGACCTAAACTGCACTTAGTTGTTATGAAATCAATTGTTTCTACCAACTTGAGATGACCTTCCCAAAGAAAACTGATCCAATTCATGAGCTGCCAGCCCCCAGAGAGAATTTTCAGGAGAGAAAAAAGTTGGCAAACAAATGGCCGGTCATGCTGTGAGACAGTCTAACAGATTCACACTCAGGACACATTTGGGACTGAGGAGGGAGCAGATGTGTCCCTTTGTTTCAATGTTGTGACAGGACCCTCTGTGTCATCTAGTTAGGTGTTAACCACACTCAGTGCAGCTACTCAACTAATAATTAGTCTGGGTTTTACACAAATACAAGATTTTAATGCAACAGTTCACTCTAACAGGATGCTCTAAAGAGAATAATAACTACAATTTGAGGAGCCAGGTATACTTAGTGCCAGGTATAGTGCGTTAATCATAGATGGGTTATCTCTAAATCTTACTCTGCAAGGAAGGTGAAGGGCAGCAGAATTTTCCATCAAAATTTTCCATCTCTTTGGGATATGGTTTTAAGCTGATTATTTTTAAGAAACCAAAGACTCTAACTGCCTAAAGGAATTTAGATAGACAATCTGCTCCAGGAAGGGCGCTATCCTCATAGATAACTATAGTTTAATGTGAGCTAAGTGTGATAGATAGAGAGGAACCTAGCAAGACCTGTTTGATCAGTCTTCTGTGTCCTGTGGTTAAAGATGGCCCAGCAAATATCTGCTTACCAGACATTTGCTTTCCTATCCCTATGTGAATTGCGTTCCTGCCCTGTGAAGCCCCAAACCACTACTGCCTTCTCCTTAGCTCAAGATGGCATATAAGCCTCAACTACCCAAATTGTCCTCAAGGCCATATTCTTATGGAACCCCTATATGTACACATATAATTAAATTTGGATATTTTCTCCTGTTAACCTGTCTTTGTCATTTTAGTTATTTAACCATCCAGAAGAACTGAGGAAAGGAGAAATTTTCTCCTTCCCCTCTCATTTTATAAAGTATGAAGTTGAGGGTCAGTGGAGTTGAATATTTTACTCACATCTCAGTCAGTTAATGCAGCATAACTGAAATTCAAACCTGGGGGAGAGATGTGACATACTACAGACAGGTTCCTTGGGTTTGAATCCAGATTGACCAAATACTGGTAATATGAACAAAGCAGGGTACTCAGCCTCCCCAACTCCTACCTTGAATGTATAAGGAGGTGATAATAAAGACACAACTTCAGAGAGTTATTCCTGGGATGAGGTGAGATAATAGCTTCATAGTACTTCAAAAAATAAATTCTCAGGTACAAAGTAAATTCTCCATAAACGTTAACTATCATTAAAACACAGTGTCTTCCCTTTAACACACCACACACGCACACACACACACACACACACACGGAATTAACACCTAAAGCTAATTCATAGCTTGTCCTCAAAATGCAGTCAGACCTTTATTAATACAGGGCTGAGCTAATTGAATCCTTATCTATGACCAAGTCTAGCAGTTAAACAAATGAATGCTTTATACCTTAAAATAGCTGCACTATTATGACTGTTGCTCTTAGAAATATCACTAAACGTAACACAACCAACTATTTATTGGAGACACAAGCTTCTTTTGACACATCCTTCCTTAACTGTCTAGATTATGTTATATGGCAATGTCTCCAGCCTCAGTAGCACATTTTAGTACCCCTTAGCTTTGCTCAAAACTTGTCTGATCATTTGTTCAGCACCTAGCTTTCTCGCCACACAAGCCATTGTTCAATAAAAATATAATGCAAGCTACATATGCATTCTTAAATTTTCAAGTAGCCACATTTTAAAAAGTAAAAAAGAACACATGATACTAATTTCAGTAATACAGTCTATTTAATCCACTTGTCCGATATATTATTGGTCCAACATATAATCAATAAAAATTATTAGTGAGCTCTTTTACCACTATTATACTAAGTCTTTAAAACTGGTGTATATTTTATACTCTCAGTACATCTCAGCAGGGACTAACCACACATCAAGCGTTCAGTAGTCAGCAGTGACAACCAGGGCACGTCTCCACGGGCCCATAAGGGGAGGGATCTTGTCTGTCCTGTTCACTGTTGTAACCTCAAGACCCAGCACAAGGTCATTAAAGAACATAACATATGGAAAGAGTTCAATAAGTATGTGTGTGTTGGGTAATTGGATGGATGAACAAATGAATGGGATTCTAAATCCATAGTTGATATAAAACATAATCAGACCTGCATGGATCAGCAGTCTCACCACAATCTAGTAAGTGGCAATGTCATTCTGTTGTCACTATGCCTTATGCTTCTAAATAGAAATGTCACAGGCTTCAGCAGACAGTAAACAATAAAAATGTTTACTGAAAACATGCTCTATAGTGACCTGGGAGCTCATCACAACATATGTCGAATTTTCCCATGTTTGAAGGTCTGGGAGGGGAGTGGGTGGTACAATCTGAAAAAGTTGGAATCTTAACGCTGTCTCTCACCAGCTGTGTGACCTTAGGCAAATTACTTCACATTTTTATGTCAGTATACTCATCTATAAAAACCTCATGAGGTTGCTATGATGACTAAATAAAGGAACCCAAATAAAAAGCCCCTAGAGCAAGGTCTGAAAGAAATAAGTTCTCAATAAATGTAAGCAGCTTCTATTCTCCATCCCCATCCTCCAAGGCCCCCCATCGCTCTTCCTTTTCCACTGCTTCAAACAAGAACTTAGGTCAGCACAGCCACCGGGTCTCTCTCTTAACCAGCTTCCTTAGCATACACTTCCTCCTGCTTATCCTCCTTCAGTGTTCATCCTGCCAATACTTGATCTTTTCCACTTTGCTTCTTAGTTCTGGGACAACTTCTCGTCCACCAGCCAGGTAATCTCCATCCCCGCAAACTACCTCCATTTCATCATCTTCCTTAAGCTCTCTTGATTATAATCGTTCAGAGAAGGTAAGTATTCCCTTAATTTGCTACCATATTCATGAGGAAGAGGACAGATGAACTTCTCACCTGCATAGCAGCATACTTCAGCTATCACTTAATGTATAACAAATCACTGTCCAAGAGCCTAAATGATCCCTGAGAATGGGAGGTGGAACTACATACAGAACAACAGCCAAGAGGGAGCTATGTGAGAGACCAGGTGGTTAAGCACAAACATCATCAGCCTGTGAAAGACACACAGCTAGCCAGTAAGTGATAGCTGAAAACCCACCTCTTTGGTTTCACTGGAATTTTTACAGAACAAACCGTACCCAACTTCTCCCTCTAGCTGATGCTACCTTTCCAATAATCTCTAAGTTAAGGAAGTAGGGCTAGTGTTCTTTGTGCCCGAGAGGGCCACAAATCCAAGAATATCCATGAGTACACTGGTCAGCAACCCAGGAAGTGACATGACTCTCTTTTTTTATGTGACTTGACTCCTTATATATGCCCCAAAATTGTCAGACATTGGTCAAACCAATCAGTCTGGCTCCTTAAGAGATTGGGTATAAATAAATGGAAATAGTTGTCTAATCAGGAAGAAGGAAGAGGCCAAAACAAACACATATAGAGAAGCAGATACACTCTGACAGAGAAAACCAGGGTATTTACTCCCTACAGTCACCTCAGATATTCATTGACAAACTGAGTTAGAAAGACAAATTGGGCATGGCATGTTCATAGCTTCCTGGTTATACTTACAGACCTTTAACAACTTAACAATAATCCCCTATATAACCTGTACTCCACAGGAAACAAAACCTGAGGCAAATCTTATGTGTTGATGCTTTTATGGAGAGGTGGGTGCAATCCTAGGACAGCAAAAGTGAAGAGAAATGGGAAGGAAAGTGAGAATTTAGGAATGTAAATTCAAGGTGTATTGACTTCACCCAGCTGTTGTGGACTCGAAAAACAAAGCAAAATAAAGCAAAATACCACAGCTAGTTGTTTAGTCATGTGGGACACTTCCAGGAAGATCAAAAGGTATCATTGCCCCAGAACAGTGATCACTGCCCCAGAACAGGGGGGAGGCAGGAAGGGAAGGAAGGGAATTTACATGCCAGCTGTTCGCATCTCCTGCCTCACTGGTCAGAGCTCAGGGCATGGGGACATTAAGCCTCCCCAGCCCAACCTCTTACCTTCACTTACCTACACTTCCAGGTTGAGTCTCTCCAATTAGCAACGGGAACCCAGATCCCACATCCCACAGTGAATCATCTCATCTGAGTCTAGATGTGGTGGAAGCAGCCAGGGTCACCATAAGACCATCAGGTTGGGCCTAGGGATTAGGTGCCAGACCTGCAGTGGTTCAGCTACACTATGCAAGTAGCTGAGGGCGCAAGATGGAAGGCAGGTGGGACCAGGTGAAATTGAGGAAATGTGTGCATACATTCAGCCCAATACCCCTTTTTAGTAAGGTGAGTTTTATTTTCTTACAGTTTAAAAAAGCCCAACTTAAAATTATGCTGTTATTATCACCTTCATCCTGTCTCCACACCTCAATGCCAGCTATAATCACTTCCAAATTCAGCTCAAGTAGAAATCTATTATAGCTTCACACATTCCAGAGTCAAGGGTTTTATTAATAACAGCTCCCCATAAATCATCAAAGCTTCCCTTAATCCAAAATTTCCATATTCAGAGACTGTACATTCCATTCAGTCATGGTCAGACTATGTACCCCAATTTTATTCTGCAAATATGATGGCTGTCATCGTGGCACTATGGTATGCCAAAGACAGAATGCCCCCATCCCAAAGCATTCCCATTCTTGGTCAGGGATATTTATGAAAACCTTATAATAATGTTTTTTAAAAATACTTCAAAGTACATGTCCTGAGCAGTGATATATGAAATTCAGTATGCTTCAGAACATTGAATTGCATGAAGTCATAAGGGAGGCTGTGTGGTGTAGTGGGGATATTTTTACAAGAAGTCAGGATGACTGGCTTCTAGACTTTGCTCATCCACTGACAGTTTGTGTCATCAGATGTACCACTCAAGCTCTAGGAGGTCTCAGGGTCCTCCTCCATAAAGGGGTGTGAGGGAGGCAGGTAGAACAGATTCCCTCAGTGTTAGCATCCTGTCATTCTTTTTTACAATGACTCAGCAAAAGAAAACTCTTTAATTTCAAAGGTTATTACGTCAACTTTCAAAAAATCCAGAATTCCTTGGGTTCATAATTGAGAGGCATAGGGCTTACCACTTCTTTCTGATGAAATAAAAACCATTCTACCAGGGCACAGATGGTTTGGTAGTTACAACAGTGTACCGAGTTTCCTTCAATTCCAATGACTTATGTAGACATGTGATTAGAGTCTGAAAGTCTGGTACTTAGACTGGCTTTTCCCACAGTAACATGGGAAGCCTCCCTGCTGGGTGTCAGGTTGTCTTTCCATAAAACAGGCCAAGCAGTAACTACTGAAACCCTACAGGAGGACTCTGGTTCTTGGGGAGGCTACCCTCATAAGTATATACACCAATGGTTCATCTTAAAGTATGTGGAATTCTGCTAGTTCTGCCCATCACCATTAGAAAATGGTGTTAGCCCACCATTTGGAAAATATAACAACCAAAAAAAGGAAGACTCAAAGATCAAATAAAATAAGGAAGAGAAGATTAGGCTGCATGGACCAGAGGCACAAAGGCAGGCTTATGAGTCATATGGGACACACAGGATAGCACTTGATAAGCACTATACAAAGAGCATGGAAATGAAGTTCACCCCAGCTCTCAGATTCAGGGGGTGTCCATGAGGGTCAAAGTGCTAAATCTGAGAGTTTCAAGTCTCTTGGCATCTTTTTGAAATCCCATCAGGGAAATGTAGACATGGAGGGTCGGTCACTAAAATGTCACTCACTTCCACATAAGGTTATGTCAACTTTTATAAGTCTTAAATATAATACTAGGTATGAATGGCTTACCCAAACCTGAAGAAAAGAGACATTAAACTTGGATATAATTTAAATTCTCTTACAACTAAGACTGGAAAACTTTCTTACTGTTCTCTAAAGCTCTTCCAATCAAAAGAACATTCACCAGTCCCTATAGATGACATAAAGCTTATGAATCTGTGTCATAAAATAATATGGCACATGGTAAGATTTTGGATCTTATTAAATAATATTAGATTCCCAATGATAGATAGATATGTCATATGTGTGTATGACTACATAGAAAGAAATTGTGTGATTCTGCTTTTCTTAGCTATAGCACGTGTTCTATTCAGAGCCTTAAGGTGGGTGGATAACTGCTTAATTATGTCACGTCTTAAGGTCTTCCATACATTTTATTTTCAATGGGTGGAATTCTAGAGCGAGAAATATTTCTTAAATCCTTCACTCACAATCTTACAGTGATTGTGCAAGTGAAGAGAGCAAGAGTAGCCTAAAGACTGGATGTGATGGATAGCTTTTGGGCCAGGAATCATGTGTGGATTGGCCAGGTATCAACACGGCAGTGTGTCTAAGGTGGATTAGAGGATCATGGTTAAACACTGAAAAACACTATGATACTTATTAGTGGGAACATCACTGGACTACAAGTCAAAAGACCAGTAATAGAGTCTTGTGTCTACTGGTTATCTGTGGGTGACCTTAATCCTTGACTCACTTCTCTAGACCTCAGTTTCCTTATATGTAAATAAGGAGATTAGACCATATGACCTCTATACTCTCTTCCAGCTTTGAAATTCTGTGGCCTTCCTTGGACAAAACTGACATCATTTCAGATAGCCAAAGGCAACAGTTAGCAAAAATTAGTCATAGAGCACAATGTAACCCTAGAAGTAGGACAAAGGACCTTCTAGAATATGTACTGACTCCGCCAACCCATTCATCAATATGCTCTGCAAATATCATTTTCCAAACTTTTTCATAGATTAGTGACATCATAAAAAAGGGCATGTGACTCAATGAAAAACAACTACCTCTCTGTCAATATTTCAGGGTAAAAGACCTAAATTCAGGTGAGGAAACCTTTCATTAGATTCCCACAATGGACAACCTTCTGAACAGCTCTGCCTCCATCTTTTCCCCACAAATAAGAGGAGCATGGAGAGTTGGGGACCCAGAGAACTATGGCACACAGTCAACCATGGCACAGGAGACCTGAAATGAATAGTAACACTGAGGAAGGAGAACCTGGTGAGTCCCTTTATAACAGTCTCTGAAAGGGTGAAGAGTTGGCACTCAGACTGCTGCCCTGCTGCTCTCCTGTCTACAAAACCAGACGAGCTGCTCCGGTCCTCCACCGTCTCCTGTGCTTTGCACAGCAGGGGACAGAGCTCTGGCCTCACGTGGCAATCCCCAGGGTAGCTTCTGAATACTGACAGCTGGACCCTAGAAACTTTGACTTAATCAGTTTTACGAGGCGACAGTCTTGGGGACAAGGAACTAGCTGTGGTTGGTCAGTCTGGGTGCTTGGCCCAGGGCTCCCATTCATCATTCACACTTAACCCAGTCTGAGACATAAAACGTCTGTAAGACCGAGTCTGGTGTTCTGAAGGACAAAGGCTTCCTGATGATCTGAAGAACTGAGAGGCCCTCAGGGCTGCTCCCAGAGCAAAGATGATGCCTCACGTCATTGCCAGGAGGCTGGACACCCATATTCCTAAGAAATTGTTGGCAAGAGGTCTACCTTCTTTTTCCTTTCTTTTTTCTTGGCTCTCTTCCTTGGTTTTCCTATCTCAGGCAAGCCCGTATATCAGAGCTTTTTACCAACTCCCTTTTAGGTTGGGAGCTCCTAGCATGGCAAAACTGTGTGTCCATCCTCCTGCTGTGTGCTGGCACAGTGCTGGCCCGGCTCCAGATTGAAAATGCATCTCCCCTCCCAGCATTCTCATGATGCTGGGTCCCATGCATCCCCCACCCCATAAACTCAATGGTAGAGTAACCACTTCACACTTGGTCCTTTAAAACCTCCATCAGACCTCTCCAGACCCCGCAGGCTCTCCACACTCCAGCCAGTCTTTAGTTTGTCCTGTAATGGAGCAGCTATATGACAAACTATTTCCTCCAAAAGCACCATTTAGAAGTTCAAGGGCTTGGAAAAAGGGAAAGAGCCATGCCAAAGGCTCCCACACATAAATATCTTAGTAGGGAAGACAGGCACACAGCTACTAGTATGACATGTCACTGAAGGGAACCCCAAAAGGCTCCATGGAGCTGAAAACATCTCCTTCCCACCAGGTTCATCATTCCTGATATGAGAACCAATGTTGTCACTGCATAACTGTCATGCACTGTTGAACTAAAACATTGTTATTTTTTTTTAAGTGCCTCTAATTAGTTAGCTAACACGATGGCAAGGATCCATCTGACTGTAATTAATGACAACACATTGCAAGTGCTACCTGAAGCAGGGTCTGAGGCCGCAGGACAGAGAAGAGGCAAGTGTCGAGGAGGGAGGCCAGTCGGGGCTGTCAGAGGTGGTCTGCTTGTGGGGGGGGGAACCATAGATACGGCAGGATGGCACTGGGCATCTGGAGGGGAACAGAAGGCCCTGGAAGCAGGCCTCCAGGGCCACAAGAAAAATCACAGTTGTACCCAGGAGGGCTCTGTCCCATGGCGACAGTCCAACTCTCTCCAATGAACATGAAGCCCTGGAGAATGAATGGGTTTTGTTTTGCTTTTCTGAGATGCATCTTAATTCAAGTGCTTTTGCCTGAGTGAGTCAGATGCAGGAAAGTCTCCAATTTCCTTCCAGCTGGTACTTTTCCATCCCTTCCCCTCGATTATATAACATGGCACATTTTTAGAAACTTGGTTCTAGCATCAGAGAAATTCTGTGCAACAATTTCAGCTTTCCAGTCCTCATACTCTCAAATTTCCAAGAGTGGAGATGCTGGTGCTTTTTGAGCTACAAAGAGTAGGAGTTGGAGAAAAATACATTCTCCTTACATGTAAAAAAAAGAAAATACAGTCTCACGCAGTCATCTCAAAATAGCTCCTTCCTATCCTTGTGTTTAGGGAAAGAGTAAGAAAATCTGCAAATGGTTGGGTTTTATATTGTTACTCCTGGGGGTGGGGGCACCTGGGAAAGTTGCCAGTGTGGAGATTTTAAATGTAGTGTCACATATGGAGGAAGAACATTAGCTTAAATTCATATTAACATGTAGATGATTGACAGAGCATCCAGAATCGTTTGCTATAGCAAAAAAGTTTCATGGGGACATCTTGAAAGAATAGGGATCCTAAAATAAGGAGAAATTGAAGCCAGAGGAGAGATATGTGTTGACAGAGATGGAGGGAAGGGGGCTCAGGGTAAAAAGGAAAACTGAGGCAGAGATTGCTTCAATGACTGTCACATCCATAGTTCAAGATGGCAAGTTACAAGGACCAGCTTCTATGTCTCTCATTTCTCACCTTACTTGTTGGAATGTCCAGCCTTACCCCTTTGAGTCGTTTTTCCAAAGCAACCCTTGTGCTAAGAGACCAGAAAGAAAAAATCAACAGTCCAATGCCAACGTGTCCTCCCCTACAGAGCTTCAGGCAAAGCCATGTGCACAGGGAGATGTATCTTCTTGTTTAGTGTCTGCTGAGCTGCCAAAGTCATGAAACCTTAGTCACAGCCCAAAAAAGCCAAAGCCAAACACAAATGGAAAGAAGCAAAGGACAAGGCAGAACAAAATGGGTTGCAGCTGTGCAGGCCGGCCCCGTCTGCTCTCCTTGCTTCTCATGCCCTAGTGCTGACATCTGGTATACATGCCATTCCCCAAGGGCCTTCAAATTTAAAAAACCCTAATTTTCAGCTGCACTGCAGGGTAATCATGTCCTATAAACTATGCAAAGAGCTAAAGCCTAGTTGTGACCTGACATGCTAATAGGCAACTCATTTGTGCAGCAAGTGGCCACTGCATTCTTGCTTCTCCTCTCATACAACCCTTCATGGTGCCAGTGGCACATGCCTGTGCCCACAGTTCCATCTATAGCTACATTTTAGAGCAAAGTTAATCTTAAACCATGAGTAGCAAATTTGTAAAGTGGAAAGGTCTTGATACAGAAGTCTTCTGTTGCTAGTCTAAGGACAGTTGTGTGTATAATACTTGTTCTACATCTCGTTGGGTAAAGTGGCTTTCTTTAGGGTGCCCTCTCTGTCTAATGATTGCTATAGGACAGTCACCGTTACCCTCTCTGAAGACTCATCGTCCTGCAGGTCCATGGAGAGATGTGGTAGCCATCTGGTTATTCACATAAATGCTGATAGCAGATATACACTGAGTGCTTGCTATATGCCAAACACAGAACTGGTCACTCATCACCAAAGATGAACAAGACATGTCTCTGCTTCCATGTCCTTAATACTTTGGCAGTCCATGTGCAAACTACACACATCTCTTTCCAACTCCACATTCAGAAATGTCACAGTGGTAGCTTGAAATCAGCCATGGTACATCTATTTACACTATAGAAATTGGCAGTCACTACACATTGAGGTTTTGTTATTGTTGTTTTGGTTTTAGGGTGTGTGTGTGCGTGCGTGCATGTGTGTCTGTGTGTCTGTGTGTCTGTGTGTCTGTGTGTGTTTTGAGATGGTTTACCAGCACATCACTGTCTGTAACAATGGTGTGATTGAAGCACTATAGCAATGACCATATTATTCTGCTTTTAAGGGATGGGGCAAGGCTTTACATATGAGATGACATACTAGTTGTGCATTTAAAGCTGAGTAAGATTTCCCAAGGCAACAAAAGAGAAACAAAGAATTCCAGAAAGAATAACACAAGTAGAGGCACAAAAATTTCTCATTTAAAGAGCTCTAGGAATTCAGAGAAAGAAACCAATACAATCTGTTATGCTGACCAGAGAAGGTTATGGAGGCTTAAAGAATAAATAGGTCTTTGGCAGTGGGATTTGGGGAGGGGAAGCAGGGGAGGAAGGACGTGACAGGGTAGGACAGACACTGCCATCCGCATGAACAGCACAGTCCGAAGCTGTTCAGCTTAGCTGGGGCATAAAAGGCAATAACAAAGGCAGCTTCTCTCTCTTTTACCCTCTTCCATTCCTAGGAGGGCTTGGCCCTGGGATGAATTGAAGCCCGCATGGTAGACTTTACAAGTAAAAAGGAATACTGAATGAAGTTGTACATAAATATCACAACTTCTGTGTATGTATATTGCAAGGATAGAGAGGAGGAAACTCTCTTCAAATTCTAAGGAGAATTTCAATTTCCCCAAGTTTAGCATGAGGTATCAGTATCTCCTCCAAGTGACAAATTCTTTGTTTTAAAAGCACTTGCTTATTCCCTTCCTTCTCCCCAATAACATAGTGAGTGGAGAAATTACATATTTTCATGGAGAAATTCCATATTTTTATGGAGAAATTCCATATTTACACACCTATCAGAATAGCCAAAATCTAGAACACTGGCAACACCAATGCTGGTGAGAATGTGGAGCAACTCTCTCTCATTGCTGGTGGGTATGCAAAAGGTGCAGCCACTCTGGAAGGCAAGTTGGCGGTTTCTTACAAAGCTAAACATACCCTTACCTTGCGATCCAGTAATTACACTCCTTGTTATTTATCCAAACAACCTAAAAACTTATGTCTACACAAAAACCTGCACATGGATGTTTATAATTATCAAAACTTGGAAGCAATCAAGATGTCCTTCAGCAGGTGAATGGATAAACAAACTGTAGTCCATTCAGACAGTGGAATATTATTCAGCACTAAAAAGAAATGAGCTATCAAGCCATAAAAAGACATGGTGTAAACTCATATGCATATTGCTAAGTGAAAAAAGTCAATCTGAAAAGACTGTATAAAACTCTAGAGACAGAAAAAAGATCAGGGGTTGGAGGAGGGAAGAGATGAAGAGGCAGAGCATATAGGATTTTTAAAACAGTGAAACTACTCAGGATGACACCATAATGGTAGATACATGTCATTAGACATTTGTCCAAACCTATATGATGTACAACGCCAAGCGTGAACCTTAATGTAAACTGTGGACTTTGGGTGATAGTGACATGTCAGGATAAGTTCATCAACCTTAACAAATGCACCATCTGATAGGTGGTGTTGATAATGGGAAAAACTATGCTTGTGTGAGGATGGGGACTATACAAGAAAGTCTCAGTAATTTTCCATCAATTTTGCTGTGAAACTAAAACTTCTCCAAAAAATAAAGTTTATTTTTTAAAGACAAAAAATTTAGCACAAGGGAAGAAGCCTGATATTAAAGAGTTCCCTGCTCCTCCAGAACATCTGTTCCTCAACCCTGAAGAGAGTTTGTTCCCTCCTTGGTACCCTGAAGCCACCAGATGGCGCTGTTGCAGCCATAAGCGTCTCCGCTTGGAGGCCAAGTTGATAAGGAGCCAGGGATCCAACCGTAACATGTCTCAAGGATTTTTGTCGACAGGGACACAGAGTCCTCAGGAGTGCAGAGACATGAAGCTAGGAGAGTAAAAAGGGCATAGAGAAAAGAGGAGTCTGACGTGAGATGAAAAGTCATGATCATCTAAGTTGGCTAACGTTTAGCTCAAAATGCATCAAGCTATCTCATCATGAAGAGTTCTCTGCAGACATTTTTATTTAAAAGGATGGAAAAGAACAGCAAATTGGAGGGATTCATTTCCATCCATTTCATGCATGACTTTTGAGGACTGTTTAAGAATCCTGACTGGACCGTGAGGAAAAGATGAATACACCCAGTTTGATTCTAGAAAAATGAGAAATGGTTTGGTGGGGTGAACAGAGCACATAGTAAAATATCATATAAAATGTACTATTTGTTATGGACTGAATGTTTGTATCCCCCAAAATTTATATGCTGAAGTCCTAACCCACAGTGTGGCTATATTTGAAGATGGGGCCTCAGAGGAAGTAAGTAAAGTTAAGTGAGGGACCCTGTCCAATAGGATTGCATTTTTACAAGAGACACCACAGAGCTCTCTCTCATTCTCCACTCCCCACTGCCCACCCAGCATTCACAGAGTAAAGGTCGTAGGAGGACACAGTGAGAAGGTGCTGTCTACAATCCAGGAAAGGGGCCTTCACCAAAAACCAAATTTGCCTTGATCATGGACTACCAGCCTCCAGAACGGTGAGAAAATATTGTTTAAACTACCCAAACTCAGGCTCATTTTGGCAGCACAAGCAAACGAATATGCCATCTTAACCACACTAAAGTGTACCTTTCAATGTCATTAAATACATTGCGCAAAATTGATTTTTTTAATGCTGTGTAATTAGGAGTCAGCAAGATAATTATTAAAAACTGGGGATAAAGTCATAAAAGTGCAGAAGAACTCAGCATTCAGATTGTTTTTCAAGCACCTATAAATCCTTACTCCTTTGTAAGAACCCACACCGGAAAATAAAACTTTTTGACTGCTGTTTATGAAGAAAGTCAATGGGGAATTTTAATCAGTAAAACCATAATCAAAAAGCCTTACATCAAAGAGTCAATGAATGAATGTTCTTGATATGTTTAAGCAGGTTGGTTTTATTTTTTAATTTCCTTCTTTAACTGACTCTTTCAGTTGATCAGCCATTGCTGTTGTCAATCATGGTAGATAAAGGAAGTTTGTGCAGATTCTATTCCATCTACTTGTGCCTTAGAAGATGAAGGTTTCCACAAGGCAAAGAAGGAAAAGAATAATAATCTGGATGGATGGAACAGATTGAACAAAGCCACAGAAGCATGAATGCACATGACATAGTAGGGAGTTGGTGAGATATCAAGAGCAACTGGGACATTGGATCACGAGGGCATTCTAGGAGGAAAAGCCAGAAAGGTACGCTGGTCCCGAATTGCTTAAGGCTTTGAAAATCATACTAAGACATTTGGACTTGATCTTGTGGGCAGCCAATGAAGGTTTTCCTTGGGGTTGTGTACAGGTGCTACTTATGGTTAAATACACACATGAACTAAAAATGAAGGGATGGCTGGTATCAGGCATTTTCTACCAGAGTCCACATATTTCTTTAAGTTTGAAATAAATAGTAGGAGCAAAAATGAAAACATCCAAATAGACACAGAAGGCATTTTTTAAAAAATAAAATAGACACTTTGCAATGAAAAAGAGATGTTTTCAAGGCTGACAAGGAGATTCTAGTTTGTTTCAATAACAGTTAAGATTAAACTGGCAAGAAATTGGCCTGTGGATTTCTCCTAAGCAAATATCTTTTTTACTGTGGATAAATTAATTTTAACTGACTGCTACGTATTCCTGTGATATTGTCACCATGAGCAGAAAGTGAGGACAAAGCTTGAGGTGGGAGAATCCTACTCCCATCTGGTTCACAGCGACCTCAAACATCAGGCAGAATAACACCCAAGCCTCCAAACTGTCCTGGAATCAGCAACATAGCCAGAGGAGAGTAGATGTTCTGTCTCCGTTGTGGTCCTTACAGCATGATGTGTTGAGAATATAGAATGTGTACCAAAAAAACATATACAAAAACAGTTAAGTCCTCAAAAACTCTCTTCCAATAGAATTGGGTAAAAATACCACCTTCCTTTGCACAAAATAAAGTTGAAATCTATTGAACTGCTTTGGTCATATACTCCAAAATAAACCTCATCCACTTCAATTCCTTTTCCACACAGGGGTCCTTGGAGACATTTCCATGAGAGTTTGAGCCTGAAATCCTTTCCCATGACTCGAGTATTCAATAGTAGTTGTTTGACCATGAATAGTTAACAGCTATACCTGGCTATGTCTTTTGTGTGTGTTTAATAAATGGCAGCATGAATGGCCGCATGAATTTGAGTTAACACTGTAATTAGGTTGATCTTGCCTGTTGAGGTGCTTAGAATCTAATAAGAGAGACAGACTGATATATAAATAATTACATTACAAATAAAAAGTAGAAAACAGCATCAAGAGGCAAAGTGCTCCTGTAATTAAGAAAAGCTAAAATTTTATCACCTTAAACTTGTCCTCCTGTTTCATTTCTAACTCGCCTGATTCAATTCTCTGGCCACTCCAAATGCTATTTCCTCAAATGACTTCTGTGTCTTGTATAAAGTTCTTCCATCTTCTCTTAACCCACCACACAGTCTGACATAGGCCACCGCTGAAGGTCTGGATGTGCCTGCTAGGGCTGGCACATTTCCTCAAGTCATGGTCCACACTAGATTTCATTGGAACAGGCCTAATTCTCTTGGGTGCTAACTTGCTGCTAGTTGCTGGAAAAAAATACATGTTATGGGAAAACCCAAGAATGTCTAGATGTGGTAAAAGTACCAGTGTTCCCCTGGTATGCACATCCAGACTCTAGTTCCAGAATAGGATGTTGATCTCTTTACCCTGAAAGCAATGGGGGCCTGAGTGCCTCTGGAATATCAATTTCACACTCCTTATGTCCTCCCTGGAAGCTTCCATTAGAAATACCTTTGTTGATTTTTCAAGGTAGCTCCTCAGCTTGCCAGTAGTAAAATGAACTAAGGAGCAGTTAAATTAAATTCTAGATCATGATGCTAAAAGTCTTATAAAATTAGGTTTACAAACTGAATGCTCTACATTAGTTTAGATAAAATTTTTGCCTGAGGTCAATGATCTCTTCTAATCCTAGAGTTCTGTAATCCTAAACTCACTGGGAAAACATTAAAGGTCAATGAAAAGGCTTCGATCCATTAAATACTTAATACTTAGTATTTTATTTAATCACCACAACCCCTCTATGAGTAGATATGAAGAGCACCATTTTAGAGACAGAGAATCTTATTTCCCACCATGAACACTCCAAAGATAAAACTGCGTCTCATGCACTCATAGGTTTATGCTGCTCAGAATATCATCTAGAATGAATGAGTTGATTGTACATTTATAATGCTCACAATCACCCTATGAAGTAGCTTGCTTTTTCTTGTCTCCATTTTGCTGATGAGGAAACCAAGGCTGAGAACTAAGCAACCTGCCCAAGGTCACACTGGTTGTGGCCAAAATTCTTACTCTTCCCGCTCTGCCACATTACCCCCACCCCCACCACCACCACCACCAATTAATTGCCTGTGTCTTTATGAGACCTCCCAAGAGAAGTTTTGCTGAATTTGCTCTCCAAATGAAGTAATTTCACATGTCTTACTCCATAAATAATGACTTGGTCACACACAGAAGTGCCACAGTTTATCTGAGCTTCCAGGGCTAGCCACTGTCAGAAAGCAAATTGACTAGTCTAAGTTACGTGCATTGCCAGCATTCACTTTGCATCTCTTCCTTAGTTGAGGGTCAGTTTATGTACAGAGTCAAGTCCTGGGTGCAGTTACAGTGCTTAAGCCTCACAATAACTATTCAGGGTCAACTGTCAATTTTAGAATTGGATTTTCCAAAAGAGACTGTTTGTAGCTTTCAAGTGGTTAGAGTTCAGCAGGAAAACCCTTAAAAATATGTACTATGCAGTATTTTGCCCTTCTTTGGCATTTTAACTTTCCATGTATTTAAGTGAAACTCAATATGTGAATAAATACAAATTAACTCATCAAAATGAAAGCAATAAGAGATGCCAGTTGTTTCCAAGACTTTTGCCAAAGCTCCCCTATACTCTCCCCGAAGAGGCAGGATCACGCTGCCTATTGATATTTCGCACTCGGTGACACTTTACAAATCCAGCATCCATTTTTAATGAATTACTGTACACAAAATTCCAAAAAGGGAAGTTGTGGGACAAAGTTCCAGGTCCCCCCCCAAAAAAGACACGTAATAAAGACATGATACAGCTAATTAGTAGGAATACGAGTTGGGCTGGTGAGACATTTTATATCCCTCTTTACTATTTAATTTTTGCCTAAATCATGTATTAATTTAATTTTTTAACTCAAATAAAAGAGTTTTACAGTAAAGTTTATGGTTAACTTGCCAAATGACCTGAATCAATTCAGTCATTCAAAATTATCAGTCTCCACACACCTAATAACTAAAGGTGAGTAAGAACTGCAGGTCTTATTATCCATTACTGTGCTATTCAGAGAAGTATGATTCAAATAGCAAATTCCAGACCAAATTTTGCCACACACAGAAATATTTATTAGTGAGTGGGCCTTTAAACAGCCATGAAGTAACAGGACTCAGACCTTCCTGTGAAATGTTAACTCAAAACAGATGTAACAATAGTCTAGCAATCGTATTCAGCTGCCATGCTAGTTGGATCAAGTTGTTAGAACCCTCTGTTAACACTTGGACACAGGACAAATTGGTGTACCTGGCTTAGATATCACTTGAAGGTTTATAATTTGCTGGCATTACTGATTGCTAAACCCTCTTCATGTAAGGGCAAGGGTGTCTTTAAGTAGTTCTAGCCAACTCACATCTTGAACAGCCATCAACTCTCCAATGAAAAATAGCTTCATATATTTATTAGGCTCATTAGGAAACCCTCATAAGACTGACCAGAGATATAGATCATTAAATCCTTACAGTAACCCATCAATACTACCAACCACTCCTAAGGGGTACATCCAGTTAAACAACCCCCAACCTCCAGGCCACCAACCACTACTGGTCCAGGCCTGGTAGGAACCAGGCTGCACAGCAGGAGGCGAGCTTGAATGTAATGCACTTGAATCATCCCAAAACCATCACCCCCACTCCAGTCCACGGAAAAACTGTCTTCCATGAAATCTGTCCCTGATCCCAAAAAAGTTGGGGATCGCTGTCATAGAGGATTAAGCAAACACATAAACACACAGAGAGATGCCACTGTGTGTACAGAAATATTTAAAAGTAAATCTTAAAAAGTAAAATTTTTAAAAGTAAATTTTATGAACAATATAATGGCTGGTTAAGACCAAAAAAAAAAAATGGTAGACAGATTTCATAAAGACATACAAACATATAATGATGAAGTCTCTGGGCTCCTTCCATAAAAATAAGCATACTTTTTTTAACCTGAGTTTGGTTCTTAATTGCACACAGAAAAATCACAGCTTAGTCTCTTCATTTTAAATCCAAACATACTGTGAGGCCCAGAGGAGTGACATGACCTGCTCAGGGTTGTCCTGAGAATTAATGACAGAGCCAAAACTGGCACCAATCCTTAGTCTTTCCATGGCTGCTGTGAAGCTTCCAGAAAAACACTTTTCCAAATATAAAACAACCATAACTTTGTGTAGAAAATGTATAAGTGAAAATAAAAATATAAAGGTTTAATAAAAAGTTATCCATAATTCCTAAGACATAGCCACTACTAGTGTATCTCCTTTCAGATATCAACACAACATACACACATACATTCATACTTTCTAATTTAATTTATAAAATTTACATGCACTATGCCTGGTTTTGTGGACTGCTTTTATCTAATTTGATTTTAAATTTGAAACAATCCCCAATGACATGCAAAAGCCTTCAAAAATGTGATTTCTGTAATGGTTGCATAAAAGTTTATAATTTAATCATCTATTTATCCATTTCTCTATTGTTGGACATAAAGGTTATCTCTAACAGTCTGTTAGAATCACTTTAAGATGAACATTTTGCCATTAGAATGTAAATACTATAAATGTAGGAAGTTTGTCTGTCTTATTGATTACCATAGCTTAGCCCCCAAAAAAGTGTTCAGCACAGAATAGAAGCTCAATAAACATCAAGGGATGGGTGGATGGAAGGATGGCGGATGGGCATGGATGGACATGAATGGATAGTTATGGAGGGGTAGACATTGATGAATCAACAACGATGGATAGTATAATATGGATGGGTATTTGTATGCGTCTCTGATAATTTCTCAAAACTCATTTTAATTTGAGCACTGACACTGATATTCTGGTTAAGGTTGCCATGTAAATATATGACATTCATTTACCTGAAATGATTCACTATCTTATATTGTATTAGAAACATTAATTTTTTATCTCACATTTATCTGAAATCATTTATTTACCTGAAATTCAAACTTGACATATCATATTTAGATTTGTTAAAGATGGTATACATTAATTCTTGATGTACCACCTTCACAGAACAGGCTGCCCAGAATACCCTATTGGTCCCTAAGCAAAAACTCAGTTCTCTTAAAAGGGTCTTAAACCCAGTGGCCTATGGCAGCCAAACAGTGAGTGCTATAAACAGCCATTATCTTTTGACCCCCTGATCATCTTCATTAGTCAAGATAAATGAGAAAAAAAATAGGCAAGAGAACACCCAATAGTGACAATGCGAAGAGCCAAGCAAGATCTTTCCAAATATGTATCACAGAACATAAGTGTCTTTCATCTCTGCTCCCAACTCTATCCTGACCTCTCCTCCTCTACCTCTGACCATGGTTAGTCCTATGCTTTCCCATTGCTCTTGTCATGCTTATCAGAAATTGTGTGATCTAGTCCCTGCTTCTCTCTTGAACCATTTGCCTCTTCCTGCCCCATCACTCTGTGCACTACCGCCACCCTGGACTTGTTGAGTTCTTCCCACATACCAGGCTGCTTCCTACCACAGGATCTTTGCACAGGCTCTTGCTTCTGCCTAGAAACCTTCTCTTCCTCTTCCTCCCTCCTCCCATTACTTAATTAACTCTTAGTCATAGTCATCCTTCATCTCATCTCGAAAATCACTTCAGGAAGGAAGCTGTCCCTATCTAACTTTGCAGATTAGGTCAAGTCCCTTTGTTCTAAGTTATTAAAAGTATTGTGTGCTTTTTCTTCCCTGCACTTATAATATTGGGTTGTACCAAAAGTCCCTTTGGTTTTTTTCCATAAGATGGCTCTAGTAGCACTTACTTGTCTTTAACTTCATTATAAACAGATTTGTTAGATTGTATTGTGACAGCTGTCATATCATCGTGCATTTTTTTTTAAAAAAACTTGCCAAAATTGGTGAATTTTTGCGTAGCCATTTTAATATTGAAGATGGAAAAAAGTATGCAACATTTTCAGCATATTATGCTTTATTATTTCAAGAAAGGTAAAAATGCAACTGAAATGCAAAGAAAAAGATGTATGCAGTATATGGAGAAGGTGCTGTGAATGATCAAATGTGTCAAAAGTGATTTGCAAAGTTTCATGGGGAGATTTCTTGCTGGACAATGCTCCATGGTTGGGTAGACCAGCTGAAGTTAATAGTGATCAAATTGAGACATTAACTGAGAACAATCAACGTTGTGCCATGTAGGAAAGAGCCGACATACACGAAATATCTAAATCAGTAAAGTTATTGGTGAAAATGAAAAGTGTGGATTTTATTTTACGGAAAAAAAGCACAGGAACTTTTGGGCCAACCCAATAGTGACATTTTATTTAGTTTTTGTGATTATTTGTTTAATGTGCATATCTACTATAATCAAAACTCCATGAGGGCCAGGCACTGTGTATCTTTTTATTATCAGTCTGTTCCTAGAACCTAGAAAAGTTCCTGCCAAAATAAAAACAACTGGACACTCCATAAATATTCATTGAATGGTAAGTGAAAGCCTCCAGGCTTGCTAACAACTTACCCCAAAGGAGACAAAGAGCCACTCCTGACTTGGCAGATTGACTCACTCCAAGTGGGCAAAAGGAAGCATGTCAAAATCCAATTTCTTCTTCTTCTTCCACTAAAATCCAAAGAAGTGCGTATAATCCTCACATTACACCACATATGACATGGCACATGACTACAATTATAATGTTTGTGTGGCACAATGTGCAAATTTTAGAGGCATGTAAGTGGTGTATAGTATAGGACATATAGGAAAAGTTAATGCTTTATTACTGCTTTCATGGAGTGAAAGTTAAGGCGTCTGTCCTGTCATTTAACCTAAATTTTCTTCCAGCTGAAAATTTCCAAACTTCCAGGTCCGTAGGGATTGTCACTCCTCCATGGGCCTCCTCGGCATCACTTTCTCCCAGGTTTTCTCAGTTTATGCCCTTCACTGGATCCTCTTCTCTACCAGGCCCAGGACCTCTTTTCTCTTCAATCTAAGTTATTACAGAAATGTTCAAATACACACAAAAGTAAAAAGACCAACATCCATCATCCAGCTTCAACAAATATCAACACGTGGCTGATTTTGTTTCATTTTATACCCTGCCCCTGCTTTCCTTCCCCACACGATTAGATTATTTTCAAGCAAATCCCAAATATCTTACTTCATCCATAAATACTTCAGTATATGTTGGAAAAATATAGAGATCTCCCAGAGTGTCTTAAAAAGTTTTTAAAGAATTGGCTTGTTCAAATTAGGGTCCAAATAAGGGCTACACATCAGTTTAATTGTTGCATCACTTAAGTCTCTAAGCCACAGGTTCACTCTATTCTTTTTGCATTTTATTTATTGAGGAAAGAAGGTCATTTACCCTATAGAATTTCCCACATCCTAGATTTTATTAATTGCACCCCCCAAAATGTCACTTAACGCATTCCCTGCCCCCATGAGGGCCTGCCTATAAACTGGCAGTTAGATCTAGTGTCCTGATAGGATTTGGATATCACTTTTTGTGTAGCAAGTATATTTCAAAGGTAGTTCTATGTACTTCCTATTAGATCAGGAAGTTCACAGTGTCTTACTTTCTTTTTTTAATGTTAAAAATCAATCAGTGGTTTCAGGTGGTGCCAGCTTGATCAATACAGGATAAAGTGCCCCATCAGCTTTTTCGCCAACTACAGGAGTGGGTAAAGTAGGTTTACAGTTGTGAGGACAGAGAACATAAAGTTTATTCTTGTATTATTTACTTACTAATTATTATATTATTATTATTTATTATTAACCTACTTTTGTCCACCCTGTAGTTTTATCATTACACCACTGATAATTACCCAGCTCTACTATTTCATAAAAGGTTTCAAAATGGTGATGTTCTAATTCCATCATTCCTTCTGAACTTATTTGCTGGATTTTTCCATAAAGAAGACATTTCCCTAATCAACTCTTTGGTTACTGTGAGTATAGTTCATACAGGAAAACAGAATAAATGCTTGATTTCACTCCCTTTATTTTACTGGTTTTCAGAATAATCATAGGTAACGGACTCCTCCAAAAGAAAATAAATGAGTTTGAAAATGATCATGAATTCTTGGATTAATACATGTGTATGTGTTTCAACCCACTGAAGTCATTATTCTTTGTGATGCTCAGTTTGTCCCATTTTTAGCCAGTGGGACCTTCTGAGCCCTTTTGATAGGATCCAGTAGTTTTTCCTTGCTAACCTGACAAGATGTGCTTGGCTCCCCTTGTAGAGCTCCTGACCCAAATCTGGATCAGCTATTCTTCCAAGGATGCATGGTCACTTGCACGTTCTTATCCACCTATGGTTTCAATTTCCCCATTCGATGACCAGAAGCACTTCAAATGGAACACTCCTGTGAAGGGGCCTAGAAAACGCCATGGTAACATAAAAGCTATTTTTAGCTGAAGGCATTTGAGTTCCTGAAATCCATTGTCTAAAAAGCTTAGCATCCTAAAAGAACTAAACTGTCATAAATCTCCTCCAGGAGAGCAACTCTAATCCTCTCAGAGACCAGTTGGAGACAGGTCAGAACCACCTGACACTGTCACAAAATTATCATATCTCCCGCCAGTGCTCTTCCAGGACCATTTACCTCCCCAGGAAAAAGATTACTGTTTTATGTTTAAATGTTTAAATTGTTTCCCCATAAGTACCCTTCTTTCCCTCTCCTTCACCTTTTAAGGTGGTATATAAATCCCAAAAGCAAACTGCCCTTTGAGTCATGTTTGTAAACTCCCATTCACTCATAATGATTAAAATTTGTTTTTGTTTTGGTTTTGTTTTTTTGTCAGTTTGAGTTTAATTTGCAGACCCCCAAATACTGAACCTATGAGTTTTTGTTCTCCAACATTGTTCTGATTTTCATCCTATATTACAGATCTGTACACATAGCAAGTGACTGGATATTGTCATCTTTACAGCCACTAGGTACATTTCAAACTCAGCTTGTCCAGATATGAACTCACCCTCTTCCACCCACACTTACTCTTTCTATTCTTTATTATGTTTTTTGTCAATATTTGGGTATCAGTGCTTGGAGTCAGGTCAGAGCAAGCCTCTGTTAGAAACACAGATTTTGCCCACACCATCATGAAGTGGTCCTCCGCAAGTTCTGGCTAGACCACCCTTCTAACAGTACAGCATAATCCTGGGCTTTGCAACATTCATGAAATGTGTGATGAGTCCAAAACCTGCTGAAAACTCTCAGTCAGCCGCATCCCTTAATTTGCATGAGGCTGTGAGAAATAACTTTGAAGAAGTCTGGCTGTCTGAGCAGGCCAGTGCAGAGCAGGGAGAGAACACAGCCTCTGGGTTATAAAGGTGTATTAGATCTTATTATGACACCAACCCAAGGAGAAGAGGCTGAGGTAGACAAGCCCAGTCAGCTCAGAGAAGCCCCTCTGCAAAAGCTGGTGTAGAAAGGAGAAAGGCACTCAAAGGCACAGGGCTTTGCAGGTGTGCTCAGCATGGACAGCAGCCCAGACACTAACCTGAGGCAGAACGATGCCACAGCTACGATGTGAAAGACAAATCAAGGGGAATGACTGAGCAAGGGGATTCCAGGTAAAGACTGGTCATCCTGACAGGCAATCAGATGGGGCCTTGGAGAACTGAGATTTTGATATATGTGACCTTGCATTCACTCATGGCTGAGTCCTGGGAAAGACTGGGTACAAAAGCAACACCATTCCTTCATCGCCCAAGCCAAGGCCCCTGCCCTCATCACCTCCATTTTCCAGACCCACACCCTGTCAGTGACCGGCTCTTACAATTCTAACTTCTCCTCTATAATGAAGAGCTCTCCCTTAGTCAAAATCTCTCTCCTGGATTACTGCACTGCCTCCTCGCTGATCCTTCTGAATTTAGTCTCACTCCCTTTCAAGTCGTCCTCTTTTGCAGAGTACTCCAAACATTTTTTTTTATTTTGCCCGCCCCAAAATATATTTATATGTACGTACAAATGGAAAATGTCCTACTGAACCAAAATTTAGGTATATTGTAAAATGCGTATGAGAGAAATTAAAAGAGAATGAAAAAAAAGGAATGAATTGATGTGCTGATTTCTACCAGTTAATTCTTACCAACTTTGCCTAAAAAGTATGCAAAGTTACTGAAGGGGCTTTGGATGGGCGTGCAGTTGATGTCTTAATTAGACCAGACTGGATTACTAAACCTTGAAAGTAACCCTGAATTATCTAAAAAGAGACTATTCTTAGGGCTGAAGGAAACAGGAAAGGGATGAATTAAGGAATCTGTCCAAGATGTCATCTGTGATGGCAGAGACTGAAGAAGAATAAATTAACATCCTGGTCTTCCTCCATTTAAGTTCAGTCTGTCTAATATATTCTGTCCACAGCCAAACAAAATCTTTCTGGCTGAATTTTTCATTTCTTACCTGGTCGGGGGATAAAAGATGGAATTGGGTAGCAACACAATCCTCTAGGTTTGCTTAGGTGGCAACTCTTCAAGTCAGACATAGGCATTAGAGGTACAAAAGCAAAGGACAAGGGTATTCTTGTGTCAGGCTCCTGCTGCCTGGCAGTGGTCCCACAAGACAACAAATAGCTTCTACAAGGTAAAGATGGTTCTTGCAGGACCAAAAACCAGATCAGCTGACCTCAAGCCTGGCTCTAAAATAGATTTACAGGCGTCATTTAAGATGTAGGTTTGCTTTTCCTGTTTTCCCATCAAAGCAAATCAGCCTTTAAAAAAACAACAGAAAAAAAAAAAGCATTCCAAATGACCAAAGGTTAGAAAAATTGTCTGCAAGTACTTTGAATTCTTTGCCACCCCCGATTTCTTTCACAACAGAGTATAGTTCATCGGGGAGGTTATTAGCATGGGGGTTGACAGTATAAATGGCAAACAGGATGTGCCCCCACTGAGGGCCCCTGCTTTGCTGCAATCTACTGGAACTAATTGGTCTTGTGGGGTTCTGGGTGTTTTTTTCCCCTTTTGCTTCCGTCGTTTTTTTTTTTTTTACTTAAGGGCCTCAGATGGGCAGACATGGAGAGAGCTTCTCATTTGCATAGAAGTTGGCCAGCAAGGGTGAGCTGAGGACACACTGAAATGCCTTCTTGGCAAAGGCAGGAAGTCAGCTGTAAGAAGCTACCACTTTTCAGACCTGGGTGGCTTTTTCTTTTCTCTCTCTCTCTGTCATTCATTTTGGAAGAAATTGTAAGTTTAATTTCAAAGAGAGCACAAAAACTTGGAGGAGAAAAATAGAAGGCAGTCAAATGCTTAAGGCTGGCCCAATAATTCTTGCCCCACTTTTTTTCTCTTTTCCTTTTTTTAAATTGAACTTATTAGGGTTACATTGGTTAATAAAACTATATAGGTTTCAGGTGTACAATTGTATAATACATCATCTGTGTATTGTATTGTGTGTTCACCACACTTTCCATCACCATTTGTCCCCCTTTACCCTCTGCCGCCTCCCCCAATCCCCATTTCCTCTGGTAATGATCACAGTATTTTCTATAAGATCTGGTGTTTTTTTTTCCTTAATGCCTCCACTTTTTTCACCCAGCCCCTTTAACCCCTCCCCTCTGACAGCTATGAGTCTGTTTCAATTCTGTTAGTTTATTTTGTTCATTAGATTCCACATAGGAGTGTAATTACATGGTACCTGTCTTTCTCTGACTGGCTCATTTCACTTAGCACAGTGCTCTCCAGGTCCATCCATGCTGTCACAGCCCCACTTTTTTTTTTCTTAATTAGATATACAAAGCCATCAAATGGAAAGAGGCCAGTGGTCCTTGGCCCCAGAGGATGGTTAGCAAGGATTAGCAGTGACAGTGCCCCAAGCACACCCTTTTCACACAGAGGAAAACTGGCTTCAAGGGGCTTAGCACCCTCTCCAGCTACCTGGGCACATTCAAGTTTGAGTTTCTTTGTCATTCCGCCTGAGGGAAGCCTGTTTTAAGGAACACTGCATGTATAGGTGAGAGGTCTGAGCAGAATGAGCCCACACAGGAAAATGGCTACATCATTTCAAAGCAAACTGGTTCTTTCTCACTGACTTTCAGATGTGGTTCAATTCTCCCCAATTTTTTCTCGATTTGAATCTCCCTCCCATATAATACCTGCTTCCCACTGTGTAATATGCAGCCCTGCAGTCTGGTATCAGAGACACAAATGAGCAACCGTGCTCTGATATGGGTGGCAAAAGGCAGGCAGGAAGACATTGACAGACACTATAGAGGTGGGCGAACATAGGTTTACACTTGTGAGTACACGAAACACAGTTAATAAAGCTGCTGTAATCATTATAACCTGCATGTCGTTTTTATATGAACAAGTATAAACCTAATTTTGCCCACCCCTCTATATTTCTATGGGTGGTATCTGGCCAAGATTCATGTAATTTCTCGAGGATAAAAAGCAAAGGATTCTTCCCCAACATAAGCAGCAAAAATGCATGAGTGTATTTATATGCTGGCTGGTTACAAGGAACAAAAAAATAGTGGGAAATTACAACATTAAGTTGCAATAAGATATATGGTAATATTTAGACATGCATGTAAACTTTTATGAGAGTGTTTCATCATGTTTATAACAATCCTGAACTTTACGTTGTTCCTGCGCAGAGTACAACAGGCCTCGCACACTAGTATCCCAGACTGCTAAAGAACTCCAAATTATTGAATCAGATGGTTTTCACAAGTTCCTGACTTTCCTGACAATCATATGCCCACTGAGTCACAGTTCTAGGAATATCCTCATCCCACAAGTTGTCATTTCAACTTTCATTACTATTTACTCCCATACCAAATTAACATATGTATTTCTAGCAAAGAAGTATTGTTTAATCCCCTGAAAAGTATTACAGGGTTTGCTAGTCCCCTCACCCTGTGACAACCTAAATGAACAACCCAAGACATCACCTGGACAGAGCATGTACTGTGTGACAAAGCATGTAAATTGTGCCATAGAAATTAAAATAACTATGTATTATGGTCACTTGGATTGGCTTGAACATCAAAACCAAAATACTACACCCTCTGAAGGGCCAAGAGTACGTGCTAACCTATGAAGTAGAACCAATTCATAATTCAGACACCTGGCAAAGGACCGGCATCTAAGAAAGGGAGGAGTCCACCTGGTTTTCTTCTACATGGTCGTATCTGGGGAAGACATAATGTGAAAGGTGGATATATTTGAATTGATGGAACAAGTCATAATCTAGCAGGGGTCCACTTCTAAGGACCGTGGAGATTAGCATTTCATTGGTCTTTGCCACTAAAATGATTTCCTCTTATCCAATTTATCTGATGACTTTTAACATCACACCTTTTTTTTTTACTGGGCTTTTTGAGGATATTTTTAGAGGGCAGGGTACATAAGGATAGGTTGTGCACACTTCTATATTTAAGGCCACCAAACAAATGTTTTTATAAAATCTGTTTTGTGTCTGTGCAATCAATGCGTGTTGGCTGGGATGAGTTCTCTGTCCACTTGCCATGCAGCCATATCAGCCACTTCAAGTCAACCTAGAAAAGTGGTTCAGCGTGTAGGGTTCTCTAGAATCAGGCAACATCCAGATCTTTTTTTTTTAAACTCTTACCTGATTTTAATTTTTATTGTTTATCTTATTACAGTTGTCCCAATTTTTCCCCTTTTGCCCCCTTCCACCCAGCGAACTCCTCTCTCCCACAGTAAATCCCCTCTTCACCATCCATGTACATGAGTCATTCATACATGTTCTTTGACTATATCCTCCTCCTTTCTTCCTCTATTCCCCCCTCTCTCCTCCAGCTATCAGTCTGTTCCATGTTTCCATGTCTCTGGTTCTATTTTTCTCATTAGTTTATTTTGTTCATTAGATTCCAGTTGTAAGTGAGGTCATATGGTATTTGTCTTTCACCACCTGGCTTATTTTGGTTAGCATAATGCTCTCCAGTTCCATGCATGCTGTTGCAAAAGGTAGGAGTTCCTGCTTTCTTTCTGCTGCATAGTATTCCATTGTATAAATGTATCACAGTTTTTCAACCCACTAGTCTACTAATGGGTCCTTGGGCTGCTTCCAACACTTGGCTATTGTAAATAGTGCTGCTATGAACATAGGGGATGCTTAAGTTCTTTTGAAATGGTGTTTCAGGATTCTTAGGGTATATTCCCAGTGCTGGAATCTCTGAGTCATAAGGTAGTTAAATTTTAAATTTTTTGAGGAAATTTCATACTGTTTTCCACAGTGGCTGCACCAGTCTGCATTCCCACCAACAGTGCACTAGGGTACCGTTTTTCTCCATATCTTCACCAGCACTTGTTGTTTGTTGATTTATTAATGACAGCCTTTCTGACCGGTGTGAGGTGATACCTCATTGTGGTTTTAAATTGCATCTCTCTGATGGCTAGTGGTGTGGAACATTTTTTCTTGTTTCTATGAGCCATCTGTATGTCCTCCTTGGAGAAGTGTCTATTCAGGTCCTTTTCCCATTTTTTAATTGGATCGTTTGTCTTTGTGGTGTTGAGTTGTATGAGTCTTATGTAGTTTTTACATTACACCTTTGTCTGATGTATCATTGGCAAATATGTTCTCCCATGCAGTCAGTTCCCTTTTCATTTTCATGATGGTTTCTTTAGCTGTGCAGAAACTTTTTAATTTGATGTAGTCCCATTTGTTTATTCTTCCCTTTATTTTCCTTGCCCTAGGAGATAATATTGGCAAAAATATTGCTACGTGGGATGTCTGAAATTTTACTGCCTATGTTTTCCATTAGGACTTTGATGGTATCACGATTTATATTTAAGTTCTTTATCCATTTTGAGTTTATTCTGGTGTGTGGTATAAGTTGGTGGTCTAGTTTTATTTTTTTTGCAGGCACCAGTACAGTTCACCCAGCACCAGTAATTGAAGAGGCTCCATTGTATGCTCATGTCCCCTTTGTCAAATATTAATTGACCATAGGGACATGGGTTTCTTTCTTATCCTGCATTAAGCTCTTTGACCTTAGGCAAATTACTTAACTATTTTTAATGTCATTTCTTAACTTGTGGAATGGAGACAAAATACTTACCTCATGAGGTTCTTATGAGGATTATATACATAAAGTGTTTATCATAGTGCCTAAAACACCTGATACGTAGGTAGGTAGATAGATAGATAGATAGATGATAGATAGATAGATAGATAGATAGATAGATAGATAGATAGATAGATAGATAGACATTCAAATACTTTGGAAGAGAAGTGAGTTTATTTTTCAGAAACTCTTCCTGGAACAAGTCTTCCAATTACCCAAATTAAAAAAAAAAATAGTAAGTAGTTCTCAGCGTATCATGCTGTGAAGTATTAGTAATCTTAGGCTCCAACTTGACAATCTCTCTTTCAAGAATTCTCCTCATAATTTTTCTCATTATTCTTGATCAAATCCTTTCCTGTCCACATTTCAATTCTGTTTGGGGAAATAACACTCAGAGGATACAACAGAAGGACCTAATTTTTATTCCTTTCTTTGCTATACAATTTCACAGTGTGGTGAGGTATATTTATCCAACCTCATTTAACCACTATCTATGAAAAAGACATTATTTTTTAAATTCACTGGGGCAGTCATAAAGATAGGTCATTTTTGTACAGAGCCATTTGTTCCTTAAAACAAAAGAATATAGTCATTTTATGGCACAGTTGTCAATTAGCCTTCATGTCATTATAGGCTTGCACAGGCTTGTCCTCTCCTGGTCTTCTCCCTGCCCCCAAATCCTCCCTTGTATTTATGGTTAAACCAAATTTGACATGCTTTTGCTCTCATCAGCAATTTCACTTCTGGGATCTGAATCTAAATGATTTGGGACAAAACTCTTGATCTCCCGCCAGTTTCACAGGGTCATATGGTGATGAATAAGATAAAGAGGGGATTGGAGGCACCAAGGTGCTCCATAGACACTTTGCCTCACTGCCCACCTTCGTCACACTTTTTTCTCCTCTCCGGTAGGTAGGTGCTTTCGGAGCTCTTTGGAGGCAACCCTCTAGCAAGGTTCTGTTTGTAAAGCTTAACTTTACCTGAATGAGGCACCATCCCATAACTCTCTAAACTTGTCTTCCCACTCTCGTGGGAACGAAGGCATGGAATGGGAGGTGGGAACCGTGGCAAGGAAAGGGGCAGTCTTTGATCTTGCTCCTGGCTGGCATTTGTACCACTGGATTTTAATCAAAACAGGCTTCTGGTAGCAATGTCCTTTCCTTGGACCAACCTCAGAGCATGGCATGCCCTTATTATCCTTTTACAATTAGGAGGAAAAGACAATATTACCACGAATGAACAAGAAAGGAACCCCCACAACCCCAACTCCCATCATCCCCCTCCTTGTTTAGCCAGGAGGTCACAAGATAAAGCAGACACAATGCTGGCCCAGCAACCAGCCAGACTTGTCTCCTGTGTTTTTCTTTAATCAAAAAATTGAAGGAGCAAACTCCACTGCTGCAGTTCTCCTCCTCCCCGCAAGTCTGGAGCTCAACACTGACCCAATGGAACCAGGCTGGGTGGGAACAGAGCCAAGAGCGCGGTAGGCCGACCTGGTGACTCCATGGCCGAGAGGTACAGCTCCTTCGTGTTTCAGGCCATGCTTCATCCCCAGAATGTTCTCTGCAGAATCTCAGAGTTGCACAGACATATTATAATGAACCAGTATGGCACCAACACACCACCGGATTCAACTCATTATCTCCATCAGCACGCGTGTACCCTTGCTGTTGGCTTCTCCAGCTGGGTCTTGTTCATCATACTTTGGTCCTGCGTATACTCAAACCACAGATCCAGTGCCAAGCAGAAAGCAGAGTGATATGGATCCCGCATTGGTACAGTCTGCTGCCTCACCCAGTTTCTCATGCCCAGAAGGTTCTCAGGATGCAGCACCCCAGTATTTGGCATCTCCCTGCATTACTGAACTCCCAGTGCCCTTAGCTTAGTTCCAGGGACTTACATAGCCTGTTAATGGTTCCTCCATCTCCACCTATACCCCTCTCACCCACAGCGCAGGTCCTCTTCTCCCTACTCTGTTCTTGTGGACTTGGTAATTAAGACCCCCTCAACCCTCCAGGCTGCACCAAAACTGAGCTCCAAAACCTGGCCTAAATCCCTGGGCTTCACAGCCTGTCCACCAGTTCACAACCTCCCAAGCCATGCGGCACCTTCAGCTGAGCTCCTTCTTCACCTACTGTCTCTGCCACCATTGTTCTCACCAGCAGACACCCACTCCTCAGTTTAGACACCATTATAGATTATTATGGCCACTTTCCCATTCCAAGTTTGGAAAGGTAAATTCTCCTCAACTGAAACACCAATTTTTACAAACCCTTGCTGTTATAAAGTTGTTATATATTCAGAAAAAGCTTGTTATATATTACTCCCTAACTAGCTCCTCATTTATCCATGTCCCAGAAATGCAAAGTAACTGTAAGCTCCAAAATAAGTCCCGAGAGAGAGAAAAAAAATTCCCACTACCTATAAGCACATGGTAAAGTAGCTGACATTTTTATGACCATTATAGTATGAGACTAGCATTGTATCTCACGTAAAGATGAGAGTGCTTGCCCTCTGGGTTAGTTCACTATTTTGTCTACTAATATCTTAGTCAGACTAGTTGAACAAAAAGGCGGGGAGGGTGTATTCAAGCACAAACAGATGAAAACACGAAGACACTTTATACTCTGAGGTAGATTATGGCTCTAGCTACTCTACACCCTTCTTCTCGCCATCATAATTGATATTTTTTTCTCTTTCCTTCTCATATTCAGCCTCTCCAAAGAAAGAGGAATTGCTAAATTTGATTTAGTAACACATGGTACTTGGAGCCTGCTTGGGCTCCAGCCCCGACCCCTTCTCCAGTCACTCAGCCCACAGATTCCGTTTCGCAACTGGGAGACTCAGAGGTCCATGTGACTGGCAGGCACTAAGGCTTCAAAGTCTTCCCTGTGCACTTGATTCCTTTTTTTATTTGCTTTCTAAGCACTGGTGATTCTCATTCAAGTGCTCACATCCCTTAAAGAGAAAAGCAAGCCAATTCACTGGATTTTAAGTTCAACCTGTCAGGTCTGATGTAGGCTCATTGCATTTCTTGGACTGCATTTTCTTCTCACTGGTCTACACTCTTGGCTTAGGCAATCTCATCTGATCCTGTGGTTTTCAACAGTATCTGCCTTCTGTCATCTCCCAGTTCCTACCTATTACATCCTCCTGAGCTCCAGGAGGATGGGTGAGCTTCTCCTATTGGTGCTTGTATATCCAATCCCTAACTGGCAGCTGCACTTGGATCTCTCACAGTCCTCTCAAACATAGTGTATATAAACCTGAACATTTGAAGCCTCCGGCCAATTCCTCACCTCCCTTCACTTGCAATATATACCACCTCCAGTGTTTGCCATTTCAATATGGTATTTTGAATCTCTCATTGCTCATGCCAGACACAAGGGTGGTACCATCCCTGACACTTCCCTCCCTCTCTTTCTCACCACCAACCCCATCTAGTGCATCATCTAGTCCAGTGGAGTCAGCCTTGAAAATGAATTGAGAATCCATCCACTGCTCCTTGTCTCCATTGCTCCATGCTGATTCAAGCTGCTCTTCTCTCTTACCAGGACTATGCAAGAGCCTGGGCGTCAGTCTCTCTTGCTCCCTATTTTGCTTCCCATCCCCAACTCCCTATGCAGCAACCATAACATTTTTATTGTGGTAAAATATATGTAACAAAAATTTACCGTTTTAACCATTTTTAAGTGTACAGTCAGTGGCATGAGTACATTGTTGTACAACCATCACCACCACCCATAGCCATAACTTTTTCACTTTCCCAACTGAAACTCTGTACCTATTAAATAATAATAACACCATATTCTCCTACCAACCCACCCGCAGCCACTGGTAACCACCATTCTACTTTCTGCTTCTACAAATTTGACTACTCTAGAAACTTCATATAAGTATAATCATACAGTGTTTTTCCTCATATCTGGTTTTGTTTATTTAACATAATGTTTTTAAGGTTCACCCATGGTATAGCATATGTCTGAATTTTATTTATTTTTAAGGCTAAATAATACTGCATTAGACATATATACCACATTTTATTTATCCTTTCATCTGGTGATGAACATGTGAGTTGCTTCCACCTTTTGGCAATTGAGAATAATGCTGATATGAACATGGATGTACAAATATCTGTTTAAGTCCTTGCTTTCAATTCTTTTGGGTGTAAATCCAGAAGAATTGCTAGACTGGTGGTAATACTGCGTTTAATTTTTTGAGGAATCATAGCAGACTTAAAGACATTAGATGGATTGCTTTTTTCCTTAAAGTCCTTTGATGACTTCCCATTGCACCTGGTAAGCACCAAACAGATGTTCAAATTTTGCCTATCTGCCCTGGGTTTTCCCACCCTACCCCATTTCACTCAGCCCCATCCTTTCTTTCCCTGTCCCAGTCTCTCTGATCATCTTGCCACCTCTCAAGGACACAAAGCTCATCCCTGTTTCACCACCCTCATACAGCCATTCCCTGGGCCTGAATTGTCTTTCTCTACTCCTCTACTCTTCTCCAAGTCTCAGTTTAAATATCACACACTCAAGAAGTCTTCCCTGAGCTAGTCCTAGGCCTCTTCCCCAACACACCACCACCCACCCCACTATCTAATCCTGATCTCTCAGTTCACTGGTATAGGGGATGTGAGGTCAAGGGTCCTGACTCTTGCTCTTATCCACAGCATCGAGCACATGGTTGAATGATTGCAGAACCTGTTACATTATAAGTTTTTGTTGTTATTTTTCTCGCTGTTGCTTTGGAGCAGAACTGAAGCCTGTCATAGTAACAGTGAGGCAGGACATGTCTTCATAAAATGATGGTTGAGCTTCTCCTATTGGTACTTGTATATGCCATGCCATCTGTTATGGACTGAACATTGTGTTCCTCCAAAATTCATTCGTTAAAGCCTTTGTCCTCAGTGTGATGGTATTTGGAGAGGGATCTTTGGGAGGTGTTTTGGTCACAAGGGCAGGACCCTGATCTGATGGGATCAGTGCCCTTATAAGAAGAAACACCAAAGAGCGCTCTCCCTCTCTCTCTGTACACTAAGGAAAGGTTATGTGAGGACACAACAAGAAGATAAGCCACGAAGAGGCCTCTCACCAGAAACCGGCCATGCTGGACCCTGATCTTGAACTTCCAGCCCAAAACTGTGAGAAAATAAATGTCTGTTGTTTAAACCATCTATTGTATGGCATTTTTTATGGCAACCAGCGCAGATGAATATACCCGCTACCTCAAACCCATCATGTTACACTCAATTGGCGTAGCATGAGCATGTTATTTAGGCTTCCCTTCAGCACTGCTGTCATTCCAGCTCATAATAGAATTGGTTGTTCATATGCCTGTTTCTATCACCAGATTTAAACTACTAGTTGGGATAGGAACCACATGTGATTTGTTTTTTTTTTTTCTTTTTCCTCTCTCCTGTTGTTTACCCAATCCAGAGCCATACACTTAGGAGGCGTGTTTTTAAAGTTGGTTGAAATGATCTGGTGGCTTGCTTTAAATACATCTCTAGCAATGTTACATTTATGAACATATTCTCTTCCCAAAAACAGTTTCACATCAACTCGGTTTCTCAAATGTTAGTAATTATCAAACATTCTAAATTGCTATCTAGCCATATTGCAATTAGAGCAAAATATGATGCACAGTTATGCTAACTAGTGAGTGATTTAAGTTACAGTTCTCTCTATATTTGTGAATGTTTTATCAACATTCAGACTGAGTACTTAAGTTATTTAAATGTCTCTATGTGTGTATACACAAATGTTAATAATAACTACTCTTTGCTGAGATCTTACATCTTGTAAACCCATAGTGCTGAGCTCCTATGCTATTCTAAGTGCTTTATATATAAAATATAAGTTAATCTTCACACAATCCTGTAATATAAGTATTTTTATTCAAGGTTTATGAAAGGAAAAATGGACTCTTGCAAAGATTGTGTAACTCCCTAAGGCTATCCAAGAGGTGAGTGGTAGCGCCAGGATTTGAACTCAGGCTAAGTTCAAGGCCTATACCCTTGCATACTTTCTGTGTAAGATTTTTCTTCCCTGAAATCTGGGCTAAGACCATTCCTCCTTCTGTGATGTATCCTCGGGGCAATGGAAAGCAAACATATCCTCTGAGTTGATCTGATTTCTCAAGCTGGGGAGGCCTCCCTGAGAACAGAAGTTTAGGGAAAATTTCAGGTCACCTAACAGTCACGGCAGGCTAGGTTGTGCTATAGTGAAAACAACCTCAAAATCCCAGTGGCTTACCACAACAAACAGTTTATTTCTAGCTCGCATTATGTCTGTTGCAGGCTCAGCTCCACATCCAGAACCCAAGCTGGTGGCAACATTGATCTGAAACATTGCCTATCTTCAGACAGAAGTAAAAGGGGGAGAGTGAAAAACCACAGTGATCTGATGGGCCAAAGTCACACGGCCAAGCCTGATATCATGGGGTGGGAATTAAAATACTTGCCCAGAAAGGAGCATCTACTACTCCAAACAATATTACAGTCTATCATGGAATTCTTTTTCACTGTGAAAGAAACAGATTATTTCAGTCTGGCAAGTACATTTTTGTTCTTTAATCCATAAATCCATAGCACTGCGCTACTTTTGCCAGAACACTATGGCAATTACTTGTTTTTAATTTTAAAAGATAAGATTTCATCTAAGAACTTAGAACTCAGAGAATACATATTTTAAGATGCATAAACAGAGGTCTTTTAATAAACAAACCACATGAATATAACAAAACTAATTGTTCAAAATTCAAATGTAGACTCTTCTATATATGCATGTTATATCTCCTGAATAATAATCATCAATTCAAAAATTAGAAATATTTTCATCACTAAATTTTGGCTTTCTATATTCTCTACAACTGTGTAATTCAGCATTCAGAGTATCTTTTTATTTCTCACAGTTCTGGTAGCTAGAAGTCTGAGATCAGGGTGCCAGTAGAGTCAGTGCCTAGTGAAGGCCTGCTTTATGGCTCTTAAACAGCCCTTTTCCATGTAACCTCATATAGCAGAAGGGACTCATTAGAGCTCTCTGGAGTCTCTTATATAAGGGCACTAATCTCATTTATGAGGGATCCATCCTCATGACCTAATCACCTCCCAAAGGCCCCACCTCCTAATACCATTACATTGGGCCTTAGGTTTCAACATGAGAATTTGGGGTATAAAAATACTTAGTCTATTGCAGTAGATAAAATTAACATTTAAGTGGATACACTGAATAAAGCAGATTATTCAGGCTCCCATCTGTTTGCCTCCCAGCTGGGACATGGGTCTTCTCCTGGTTTAGGACTTGGACTCAGAATAAAACTGTACCATTGGCTCTCCTGAGTCTCTAGCTTGCCAAGTGCAGATCTTGAGACTGCTCAGCCTTTATAATTGGCATGAGCCAAACGTTATAATATGTATATAAAATATTCCTTGTAATTAATATACATTCCTTATAGTTCATGTATATTTATATATGGATGTGTATGTGTATAAATACAAATTGGCTCTGTTTCTTTAGAGGACCCTGACTTGCACAAACAGATGAGAAAATCTTCTTGCTATACAGTTGGGAAAACTGTGGTTTAAATCAGGGACCTCAACCCCAGAGCCTTGGACCCTGTTAGGAACCAGGAGTGAGGGCAGCTGGCCTGAGCTCCACCTCCTATCTCCGCCCTTCCCAGCCCCCCATCCAGTCCACAGTAGGAAGTGAGCTGCAGTGAGCAAGTAAATGACCCCACCCCACCCTGCCATCTGTAGAAAAACCAGTTCCTAGTGCCAGAAAGGATGGGAACCAATTGTTTAAAGAAATGATCCTTTTCTTGAGTCATACAAGAAGCAAGGTTTCTGGATTCCAGCCTCTGGATTTACAGCTTGGACCCAACCAGCAGCTGGGCAACTTTGTTGTGCCACCTAAATTTGGCCAGCATCCCCTGTGACTCTAAGCCCAGCGTGGCACAGACCGGTGTGGGCTTTGTTGCCTGTGGTTGCCTCCATGAACCTGGCTCCGGGGAATCAATCAGAGGCCTGCCTTGCCCACACCAAGCGCAGGGGAGGGGCCTCTTCCTTCCAATTAGGTTGTGGCAGGCGTGAGGCATCAAGCTTGCAGATGGTTTGGCTCCTAGCAGGGGATTTTCAAGGACAAGGTCAGAGATTAGTCCAGTTGGCTCTCTCTGTGCCAGCCAAAATATTCTCAACTATAATTAAAACAAAAATGAAAAGAGCCAAACAAAATGTGCAGAGGCCAAAATTTCCATTCTTTAAACCTGATAATTTGTTTTAAGACCAAGGAATCAAACAAGGTCAAGAAAATAATTTTGTTCAATTGAAGTGACCCCATAAACTTTCTTCTTAGTGAAGGGTGTCTAATCTAGGCAGAAGCACAGGGTAGATTTCCTGGCCACCCTCTCTACACAGGTCCTGTGTGACGCTGGCCTGCAGGTACACAGGCTTAGATGACACACAGATGGCCAACAGGTCCATGAAAATGTGCTCAACACCACTAATCCTCAGAAAAATGCAAATCAAACCATTATAGTTAGTCATGTCTTTCAAATGTGAAGAATTTAAGTGTCAATATAAACATTCTCGTTCACTTCTATTTGTTTCTGAAATGATTGTATATTCATATATTAGCAAATGTATGTGGATTGATTTATTTGCATAAATTTATCTTTAAATTTACACCTTTCTGCACTTGGAAATATATATTTTATATATACATATGTATGATGAACTATCTCTTCATTTCTGTTAGGGTGGCTTTAATCAAAGACAAGAGAGAACAAGTATTGGTGAAGATGTGGAAAAAAGAGAATGTTGTGCACTGTTTCTGGGATTGGAAATTGGTAGAGCCACTATAAAAACCAGTATAAAGTTTGCTCAAATGATTAAAAATGTAGCTATCTTATGATCCAGCAATCCAACCTGTGTATTTATCCAAAGGAAATGAAATCAGTATCTCAACAAGATATTGCACCCTGATGTTCATTGCAGCATTGCTATTCACAATAGTCAAGACATGGAAGCAACCTAAGTGCCCCTTGATAGATAAATGGATAAAAAAGGGATATATATAGATATATATTATTATACATAATATACACATGCATATACATACAATGGGATACTATTTAACCATAAAAAATGAAAATACTGCCATTTGTAACAACATGAATGAACCTAAAGGATATTATGCTAATTGAAATAAACCAGACACAGAAGAACAAATACTCCATGGTCTTACTTATGTATAGAATCTAAACAGCCAAACTCAGAGAAACATAGGGGAGCATGGTGGTTGCCAGGGGCTGGAGGAAAAGGGAAATGAGAGATGTTGCTCAGAAAACACAAAGTTTCAGTTCTACAGGATGAAAATTTCTGGAGATCTAATGTACAGCAGGGTGACTACAGTTAACAATATTCATCATATACTTGAAATTTGCTAAGAGAATAGATCTTAAGTGATCACACCACAAAAATATAAAAGAAGATAATTATGTGAGGTGATAGATGTGTTAATTAGCTTGATGTTGGCAACCATTTCACAGTATATAAATATTTCAAACATCCCCTGGTACACCTTATATATATAAAATTTTTATTTGTCAACTATACCTTAATAAAGCTGGCAATAAACAAACAAACAAAAGAACCAGGCTCAGCCTGAAAGGCCTAGCTTTGTGATTTATGATCTTGATAAAGGAACTCATCACTCCTGGCCCTCAGGATCTTTTACTGGTAAAGGAATTTTAACAATACATAACTCATGCCACCCTTGCAAAAATTGAAATGAGATAATAGGTGTCAGGGTTTCTCAGATTTGGCATTATTGACATTTAGGCCAGATAATCCTTCATTAGGGGCTGCCCTGCACATTGTGGAATGTTTAGCAGTGTCCCTAGCTCCTACCCATTAAAGTAACATTCTCCCCAGTTGGTATGAACAAAAATGACTCAAGACAATGCCAAATGTCGCCTGGTGGGGACGGGGAGGTTGTCCCTGATTGAGAACCACTGCTATATATGAAGGTATTTTGTAAAATCATAAAACATTGCCCAGTTGTTAATGATTATTTTTTTAATTAAAACTCATTCTTTATTTTCTTAATTTTTCAATTGCTGTTTATATTCAATATTATTTCGTATTAGTTTCAGGTGTACAGCATAATGGTTAGACAATCATTTACTTACCAAGTATTCCCCCTGATATTTCCAGTACCAAACTAGTGCCATACATAGTCAATACAATACTATTAATTATAGGATTATCCTATGCTTTATTTACATCCCCATGACTATTTTGTAAGTCTTCAATCTCTTTGCCTTTTATACCCAGTCCACCAATGAAAATATGGAACACTTTACTAATTTGCATGGTATCCCTGCCCAGGCCATGCTAATCTTCTGGGTATTGTTCCAATTTTAGTATACATGCTGCCGAAGCAAGCACCAGTTGCTGATTATTACTAACATGCAATGATTTTAAAGTAACCACTTACAAATTTTTAAGTATATTTTATTGATTTTGCTATTGCAGTTGTCCCATTCTTTTTTTCTCCCCTTTATCCTCCTCCACCCAGTACCCCCATTCCCTCCAGCATTCCTCCCCTTAGTTCATGTCCATGGGATGTACATATAAATTCTCTGGCTTTTCCATTTCCTATACTATTCTTAACCTCCACCTGTCTATTTTGTGCCTACTAATTATGCCTCTTATTCCCTGTTCCTTTTCCCCCATTGTTTCCCCTCCCACTCCCCTCTGATCACCATTTCTGACTCTGTTCCTATTCTAGTTGTTTGCTTAGTTTTTGTTTTTGTTTTTTTAGGTTCAGTTGTTGGGAGTTGGGAGTTTGTTGTCATTTCACTGCTCATCATCTTGATCTTCTTTTTCTTATATAAGTCCCTTAACAATTCATATAAGGGCTTGGTGATGATGATGTCCTTTAACTTGACATTATCTGGGAAGCACTTTCTCTGCCCTTCCATTCTAAATGATAGTTTTGCTGGATAGAGTGATCTCAGATGTAGGTCCTTACCTTTCATGACTTTGAATAGTTCTTTCCAGTCCCTTCTTGCCTGCAAGGTTTCTTTTGAGAAATCAGCTGATAGTCTTATGGGAACTCATTCGTAGTTAACTCTCTTCTTTTCTCTTGCTGCTTTTAAGATTCTCTCCTTATCTTTAATCCTGGGTGATTTAATTATAATATGTCTTGGCATGCTCCTCTTTGAGTCCAACTTTTTTGGGACTCTCTGAGCCTCCTGGACTTGTATGTCTATTTCTTTCTCAGATTGGGGAAGTTTTCCTTCATTATTTTTTCAAATAAGTTTTCCATTTCTCGCTTTTCCTCTTCTCCTTCAAGCACCCCTATGATTTGGATATTGGAATGTTTAAAGCTGCCCTGGAAGTTCCTAAGCCTCTCCTCATTTTTTTGAATTCTCGTTTCTTCATTCTGTTCTGGGCAAATTTTTTTTTCTTCCTTTTATTCAAAATCATTGATCTGAGTTCCAGTCTCTTTCTCTTCACTGATGATTTCCTGTATATTTTGCTTTAATTCACTTTGCATAGCCTTCACTTCCTTTATTTTGCAGCTGTATTCAATCATTTCTGTGATCATCCTGATTACCAGTGTTTTGAACTAAGCATCTGATACATTGGCTATCTCCTCATCGCTTAGTTCTTTATCTGGAGTTTTGATCTGTTCTTTCATTTAGGCTATATTTCTTTGTCTCAGTACACCTATTATGTTGTAAGGGGCAGAGCCTTAGGTATTTGCCAGAGCAGGGCAATGCACTTCGATGTTGCATTGTGGTGCTGTATGTGGGGGAGGTGTCTGAGAGGGAACAGTGCTGGTTGCTCAGCTCTTGCTCTGTTTTCAAGAAACTGGCAATTTCTCCTGCTGCCACAACCCCCACAAGTTTATAAATCCAGAGGTCCTGAGGCCTTATCTTGCTCATGCTGGAAACCTGGGTTGGGTGGTCTGTCTCACTCCCCAGTTGTTCTCAGTTTATCAGCACGCAAATGTGGGACCACCTTGTCTGCCAGCCGCAGCCTTGCCACATGTCCTCTCCACCCTGGCTGCCTGTCTCCACCTCTCCTACCATTCTGGATAAATGTTTCTTTTTTAACTTCTTGGTTGTCAGACTTCCATACCGTTTGATTTTCTGGCAGTTCTGGTTGTTTTTGTCTTTAAATTGATTGTTTCCTTCTTTTGTTTTTGCAAGGAGGTGAAGTATATCTACTTACACCTTCATCTTGGCCAGAACCCACTTCCAAATATTGACTGGTTATGTTAATATATACAAAAGAGCAGTGGCACTGAAAATGTAAAAGCCACCAAGCTTCTCTATGGAAATGTACAATGGTTGTTGTGTGACAGGCTGAAGTCCTGGTTGTTTTATGTTTCTAACAAAGTTTGAGCACACAACAACTCTATTTAGAGAAAGCAGCCAAGTGGTCCCCAAGCATATGAGAAACAGGAGAGAGCCAGTGACCAAATGCACAAGGCTCTTCCCATCTTTGACTATGTAGTCACCGACTGTGTCCCCTTCATGTACTGGGACAGTTTCTTCATCTTTGTATGCCCTGTATCTGTCTTAGTCCATTTGCGCTGATGTAACACAGAATGGGTTGCTTAAAGAACAGGTATTTATTTCTCACAGTCTGGAGGCTAGAAGTCCAAGACCAAGGTGCCAGCAGATTGGGTGTCTGATGAGAGTATACTTCCTGGTTCATAGATGACCATGTTTTTGCTGTGTCCTCACATGGTGGAAAGAATGAAGGAGCTCTCTGGGGTCTTGTTTATAAGGCTGACAATGCCGTTCATGATGGCTCCACCCTCATGACCTAATCACCTCTCAAAGGCCCCACTTTCAAACACCATCACATTGGGGGTTAGGATTTCAACATATGGATTTGGGATTGGGGGTTGGGCACAAACATTCAATCCATAACAATATCTGACAATACCTGACAGATTAAATCTATTTAATAAATTATAAATTTGCATCAAACAGTAGTTCTCAGCCTTGCTGGCATAGCGGAATTACCTGGACTACTTGAAACATATTTACTGATACATGAGCCCTACCACCCCCCACCCCAAGATTCTGGTGGGGGACATGTCCTGGACATTTTAAGCTCCACTGATAAGACCTAATGTGGTCTATTATGTGAGGACTACTTGCATAGAAAGAATATAATACAGGTATTGCTCTGCTGCACAGAGGAACATAATCCAACAAAGGCTGGTTTCTGCCTGGGAAGCTGCTTTTCACTTGTCCTGTGTTCAAGCTGTCAATGGTTCTTTCTAACCTGTCCTATCTCATCTCATCAGCTTTTGGCAGGTACAGTCTCCAGCGCACACTTCCTTCTTCCTCTGTTTAAAATTCTCCTAAATGCATTTCTGGCTCCTTTGCCTTCTCTCAAGAGTCAGAGGCCACTCAGCCTCACATCAAATGTACTTCCTGGAGAAGTTCCAGAACCTCCATATAAAGATTTGTGATAAAGAGGAAAACGGAAGGCCAGTATGATAACCATGAGGGTGATGGAAAGCAGTCTCATTGCAGGGTCTTGTAAAAGGTTAAATTATCAATTAATTCCCAAATGTTGGCTGTAGTTAATAGTTATTCTTCTGGAGAACAGCACTTTCGGAATTTGTCATATCAGCAAAAGGGGATTCAGGCCTTAAAGAACATTCTCACATCCTTCAAAGCATATCAATGATTAGCTCTCTCCTCTACCAGTGTGGAGAGCTCTCTCTAACTCTCTTGGAGGTGGTGGGTGGAGTAGAAGAAAGTAAAAATTTCCAGAAGGAAAAACAGAAGAAAAGAAAGGGTTTGACTCCATGGCTTTAATTTTGCTGGGATGCCACATGCAGGACCAAGCAAAGGCCTCAGACTGCAGTTGGCCGGAGTGCTTGTATCTTGTGCTACTGCACCTTTCAGGAGCATGCACACAGGCTGGCTCTGTGATATTTAAGATGCTAATTTTATGCATGCTTCTTTTCCTGTTGATTTTTGGTGGCATTAAGGAACCCAGAGATGAGTAACTATCCACTATGCCCTTAAAGAAAAAGTTGAAAGAAAAACTAAGATCTTCCTAGTGTCTTATATGCTACTCTGCAGACAGGGGACACTTAATATTTATGCTCCTCATTTAGTGAAAGTTCTCAGCACAGATAAGTTATTAACTGAGGTTTTCAAAACTTCAGATTACTTAACATTGGGTGATAATTAACCTGAATGGAGGCATTCACTTATACTTTTTACATATGTAAAATTATCAAATCAAGAACAGAATCAAATTATGTCAAAGTTATTTCTCAATTGCTTGGGGAAGATTACTTTTCATCCCTCACACTTTCATGAATATGTTGTTGGTTTTAGTCAAGTTTGAGAAGAGCAGGCATGTGTGAGCGGGTTTGTAAAAATTTTACCCAGCATGGAGATCTTTGTTTAAACCATTGGCAAGATAGCAATCAGACACCACATTCTTGGTGAAAAGCCTCTTTTCCAGAGAGCGTGCACTCAAGAAGAAAATAAAACTTGAATTGCTATTCATAAAGCAGAATTTGAGAGACAGATGGAAGGAGAAGGTTCCATGGGAAAGGAAAGAGGGAAAGAAAGGGAAGGAATGACTTGCCAAAGTAAAGCTGGCTGTGGCTTAGAGTTCTTTCAGAAATGCCAGGAACCTTGGGAGTCAAACATTTTGCCCTGGGAGGAGACGCAGGGCAAAATGACAGTTCAATAACTGGAAATGCACTTCTCCAAGGCAGAGCCCACTTGGAAAGCATTAAAAGAGTGAGCTAAAGGCCTTCTCTCCTTTAGTGAATCGATTATGAGATCAGTGAGGAGTGCATAAAAATCTTAGGTAGCAGGATTCTGAATTCAGGTTTTGTGAACCTATAGAAGGTTCATGAATGAGTTCTACAGGGGACCTGTGAAAGTCCCCAAATTTAGGCTACAACTGAATTCAGAGTTCAGAAGAAGGGTTCTATGCCAGATTGGTCATACTTAGAAGACATTTTCACATTACAACCATTGTTCTGGGTAGACATTTTATTCTTCACTGAAGCACTATTTAGTTGACCACAGCAAGTACTTTTTTGAGATATCCAATCTTTCTTCATGTTTTAAAGTACCTGATAAATGTTACAATATAGGTGGTTAAGTAACATGTCTGTAAATGTCTTTTTGTTAAAATCCATTAAAAATATTGCCTTTTGGAAATGGAACGGGCAAACAGCCACCTTAGAGGGGCACGTTGCATCATGCCCTGGTTTGAGGGAAGATGGATGAGAAGGACGTGCAAAGGGCACTATGCCAATGTGTCCATGGTGAGGCAAGACTAACCACTGTCCCATAGGCCTGCATTTTGTTTTTCTTTGCTGTGCATATAGTGTATATCATGGACAAACGAGGTCTAATTTTACAGTACCTAGTCTTTCTAGATGTTAAAGAGATTACCAGTGGTTGACAAAAGTAGAATTAGTAAGCTATTTTGTACATTTTGTGTGAAAATTCATGGGAAAGACTGTCTTCTAAAAAATGACCTGCAGAAATTGTTAAAATCCTCTCTAGGAATTGCTGACACGTATAGTTGCCCACTGGGTTGATAGCCAACAGAAGGGGAGGGTATCTAGGCCAGAACGGTCGTGTCTAGAAGACATTTTCAGGATACAGTCTTTGTTCTATTACAGGTATGCGGTCTGTTCCATGCTCCTGTGGTCCTTATCTTAGGTCTTTATCTGAAACATCTAGTCTTTTTTAGGTATTTAGAATTGCACAACCCATATAAAAATTAGGGAATGTAAAATAATACACTTCAGAGGTTTTTTTCCTGTTAATTCACTAGCCATGATTATCTTTTGAGGATGAATTTTTCCACTTAATGACTTGGATCAGTATACTGTCTGTAACAAGTTGGGGGTGAGGATGGGTCTATGCTCTTGAGTTTTTAGACAAATTCAGACTATCTAACCACTGTTCTGTGTATGCATTTTAGTTAACATCGGTGTCCATTAAAAAAAAAAAAAAAAACAAGTTCTAAGTGCCCATAGTATATTTAAAGCAGAAGTGGTAAAAAAAACCTTTTTATAAATGTCCTTTTGTTAGATTATAGAAAGGACCTTCATTAATCCACCTTTCAAATGGAGTCTTTTTATTATAAGTAATAGAAAAGAAGCACCTTAGACATGGAATTGGTAAGCCACTTTTGAACAGGACATATCAGGACTTGTTCATTGAGTTGGTGACAGAGGGACAGCAGGAAGGCCAAGGAAGGAATTATACACATGTGTTCATATTTATAACTTGATGATAACCACTGCTGCACATATGCTTCTCTTGTCTGTGCTATACACATACACTGTTAAATAAGTCAGCAGTAACATACCTTCTTGCTAATGTTTTAATAGAATGATCTGATCATTCCCTTAGAAGCATTATGCTCTATTTCTTTATTTCTCATTTTAAACTGATCATTAAGGACAGGCAGTATTTTAATTCAACTCTGTCAGCATCTTTATTCAGAGTCTTTCTGCCGTTTTTGTCTTTTAAAAAATTGTTGTCTCCACAAAACAGAGGATTACATTTCTTCCTCACAGAGTTGTTGGAGTGTATTCCTGGTTATCGAAAAACTCATGGCTTTGCCTGGGCTCACACCCCTCTTTCCGGGAGGTCTATACCCCAGATGTCTCTGTTCATCACTGTGTTACCCTTGCACAAGTTTTCTTCTCTTCTCTGGCATATCAAACCTCTCTCTAGATATTCTGGAAGGACTTATCATCCTGCAGGTCAAAGAGTAACTGGAAACCTTATTCAGCATGTTCCTGATGGACGACGTTGCAGGTGAGTCACAGTGAGGTCCCTGGTGGCACATCCTGAAGTACTGGAAATCCAGGTGTCACACATATACATAAACACACAGCTTTGGGACTTTGGTAAATATTCATGATGTGTGAAAAAACATGATATGAACTATGAGATCTTAACTGCACAACAGTATGTGTTCAATGGTGTGTATGTACATGCACAATAACTTAGAAAAAGAAGGTCAAATGTAAAACGTCTGATTAGGGATGATATCTGTGTTCTTCTCTGCATTCTTAATTTTTAGTAATGCACATTTATCTATTTTTGAAACTTTAAAAACAATATTTTAAAATTATATGCTGAAGCTCCTATGTGTATGTATATGTATGTATTTGTAAGAAGAAGATTCATTTTTACAGACTCAAATACATTGTGAACCACCCAAATTACTGTACTTTCTCCGTGTTCTTTTCTTTCCCTTTTTTTGTGATAAAATATATGAGGTAAAATTTACCATCTTGACCGTTTTTAAGCATACAGCTCCGTGGCAATAAAGACAATCACATTGTGCAACCGTCACCACCATCCATCTCCAGAACTTTTTCATCTTCCCCAACTGAATCTTTATACCGATTACACAATAACTCCCCATCTCACCCCCACCCACGTGTCAGAATATCCTTCCTTTTTAAATCTAAACAATATGCCGTTGTTATGGATATACCACATTTTGTTCACCAATTCCGCTATCCATGGGCATTTGGTTTGGACCTATTGTGAATAATGCTACTATGGACATGAGTGTACATTGTTTCAATCCTTTTGGGTATACTCATATACCCAGAAGTGGAATTTCTGAATAATTTTATGTTAAATTTTTTGAGGAACCACCATACTGTTATTCACAGCAGCTGTACCATTTTACATTCACGTCAGCAATGCAAAAGAGTTCCAATTTCTCCACATCTTCACCACCACCTGTTGTTTTCTGTTTGGGTTTTTTTTTTTTTATAATAGCTATCCAAATGGGTGTGAGGTAGTACTAATGCTCTGTTCTTTGTAATGAAGAGCCATGGAGTTAACAATCTTGCCTCAAATCCTCGCCTGTCCTAGTGTGCAACGTGAAGCAAATTTCTTTATCTGTATGTGAAATTATTTTCTTATTTCTAAAATAAGAAGTTTAAATTACTTATATAGCAACTGTGTATAGCAGGCAAAACATTGGGCCAAAGTCCTACAAGATTAGAAGTGGAAAAAAGGATGTAAGGATAGACAAGACAGAACACCAAAGAGTTCACAGTCTGCAGAGGAAACTCCTCATCAAATGAGATGAGGAGATGAGGGGAGAAGGTCAAGGAAGTGCTGAGCTGGGCTTGGTATCAAAATTCCAAACCGGAGCATTGGTGTCACTGTCATTCTAAATACCAGCACAGTGGGTGTCAACAAACCTTCCCCAGATCCAAGTCAGAGAACAAATACCCTGCCCATCATGGGGGAATGACATCAACATGGGCTCAGTTTCCCCTCTTCCACTCAGTACTCTGCATCGTCACCTTGACATCATGTGCTATGTCCCCAGCATCACAATCTGATTTCAGTTCTAGAAGACAGCAAATGTAAAGAAACTTGGCTTCTGGCATTACAAAAATGCATCACAAAAGTTTTAGATGACTCCCCAAAGGTGACTTTTTTTTCCATCACTATTTATCACCCCATACCCCCTTCCACCTGTACCCACTCCTTATCTCCCCACCCACAATCAGTGACTTCTTGACTTTTTATTTTAAATCCTGACATGAGGGTATGTTTGTTCTTTTTAAATTGATTTTAGAGAGAGAAGAGGGAGAGAGAGAGAGAAACATTGATATGAGAGGGAAAAATCCATTGGTTGCCTCCTGTACATGCCCCAACCAGGGATCAAACCCACAACCTAGTATGTGCCTTGACCAGGAATAAAACCCACAGCCTTTTGATATATGAGACAATGCTCCAACCTACTAAGCCACCTGGCCAGGGCATCAGTGACTTTTTGAAGTTACTATTTTCAACCAACAGAAGAGTTGAAATTGTAGCACCTATCCTACAAGAATATCAAAGTGGATTTGAAGAAAAATCATAACACCAAATTATCTCTTGAATTTACGTGCCTCTATTTTTTTCAGAAAAGGTCATTAGAAGAAACCTCTGAATGATCCCTGAACAGATCATTTCAGTCATGGTGCCATCAGCATCTTTTGTCACTAATGTAATTAATTCCCCCTATAGGCTTGCTCTTTATTTCTTCCTTCCATTATTCTTTTCTTTTTTTTCTTTTTCCTTCCTTCCTTTCTTTTTTCCTTCTGTCTTGTTAGGCACTAGGCTTACATGCGTTCATAAACATTACTTTATATAGTTCCCACAGCAAAGGAACGCAGTATTATTGTAATTATTTTTATAATTTAAGAAATTGAGAGACCTGGTGGCGGTCACTGAGCAGATCGGACTCCTCTCGTTTGCACGCCTCACTCCGCTTCCTCAACAACCATGTCTGATAAACCCGATATGGCCAAGATTGAGAAATTTGGTAAGTTGAAATGGAAGAAGACAGAAATGCAAGAGAAAAATCCACTGCCTTCCAAAGAAACAATTGAACGGGAGAAGCAAGCAGGCAAATCATAATGAGGCCCAAACCACCCATGTGCACTGTATATTCCACCAGCATTGCCTTCTTATTTTACTTCTTTTAGCTGTTTAACTTTGTCAGATGCAAATAGGTTAGGTCAGCTGAAATGACTGCTGCCCCTTTCACGTCAAAACTACTGACAACGAAGGCCGCACCTGCCTCTCCCATCTGCCTCTTTGGTTTGCAGGAAAGGAAAAGAACTCGCATGTTGGTGAAAGAAGAAGCTGGGTGGGAAGACAGTGAAATCTAGCATGAAAACCAAGCTGGTCCAAAGTGTCCTGCAGGCTGTAAAATGCAGTTTAATCAGAGTGCCATATTTTTTAGTTAAAATGATTTTAAGAGAATGCACAACTTTTTTAATATACAAATAGAAAGTTCTAAAACCTGAAGAAAAAAAAAAAGAAACTGAGACATTAAATATCTTGCCCAGGATCACACAGTAGAACCTGAATTCAAACACAGGACTGAGAGTCCAAGATTCATGATCACTCCATATTCTCAATTTGTTTCTAATTTCTTTTTAAAAGTCATTGTTGAAAAACAGTAATGTCTTTGACGGGGTTATTAAAAGTTAATTTTAACCCTGGCTGCTGTAGCTCAGTGGGTTTAGTGCTGACCTGCAAACCAAAATGCTACCAGTTCAGTTCTCAGTCAGGGCACACACCTGGGTTACAGGCCCGGTTCCCAGCCGAGGACATGTGAGAGGCAACCCATAGATGCGTCTCTCACATGTGGATGTTTCTATCCCTCTTTTTTTCCCTCCCTTCACCTCTCCCTAAAAACAAATAATAAAACCTTTTTTAAAATTTTTTTAAAAATTTAACTTTAAAGCTCATGAAAAAAAAGAGAAAAACTTGAAATTATAAGATAAATCAAGAAGACATCATATTTTTATAGCCCTAAGCAAAGTACAGAGGAAAATGTAATTGAATAAGGGTTAAATGTTAGTTTATTCAAGGCTCTTTTTAATGTATTATAAAAATTGATCATGTGTCCCTAAAAGTCATAGTATAATTATCTGGGGGAAAAATCAGGGAGAGGCAAAATAGTCAGCAAATAGAATGAAATGGAGCAGGGTAGACATCTTGGATGATGAGAAGCCTAGGAGGGACACAAAATAGAATTTCTGTGGAGCTTAAGTATGCAATGTATTGTGAAGCCAGTCAGTGTAGGATGTGAGTTCCTCCAACAATATTCAGTAGTTCAGTTCAAGTACAAGAGAAGTAGATCACTGGATTCAACCAAGTTGGAATTTTGCCAGATGAGGGCAAAGAACAATAGACTCTTAATACATAATTGTTGACCTGAAAAAGAATGGCCTCCACAGGGTGTTCTGGTTTGTTTGTTTTTCCCTTGAGGGAAAGAAAACCAAATTAACTGATATAAATACAGAAAGATTATAAAATATACCCTAGAAGAAGAAAGTGTGTCAGGGAGGACATTTACCAGGTGTCATCAAAATGAAACATTTTTGTCCATTTTGTTCACTAAATCCCCAGCATCTAGACATATAAGGGGCTCAAAAGTGTCTGTTGAAAGACTTCCTCCTGTGAATATCTGCCAAGCACGACAGTGCTAGATAGACACTCTGCTAGGATGTGGAGAAGTGTGGGTCTCAAAAGACAAAAGACCAGGCTATGGACAACGTCTGCAGCCCACGGAGGCAGCCTTGGAAAATCCCCTTTGGCCTCCAGACCTTTGCCAGTCTGGTTTGTGTTTGTACATGACATGTTCCCATTTCACCACAGAGCTGGAACTCTGAGAAGTGGCCTGACTCCACAGGCCCAGGGAGGGATTGCCTGCTGGGAATACTAATTTCCCCCCTTTCACAAATTGTCAGTGACCTCCCACAAGCTTTTCTTCAGGCCTCTGATCTGTGAGGCTCCTGGGATTTTCCAGTGGAGTAAATGACATCAATCACTACAGAACCACAGCACACGAATCATAGTGGTCAGACGTAAGCACGGAAAGAGTGTCTCTGTCTCAAGTCAAAACACCACAGTGATTGTTGGCAGGAAAGTGGCTGGCCAGGGTCTGCTAGCAGAAGCTGAAGCACAGCTTCAGAGATGGGCAGGAGAGCTCATGCCCTTCTGACTTGCTGTTCATACCTGAGCTTCCAAGAGAATAAACTGTCACACAGTTGGATTAACCTCAAACTTGAAGTGAGGCACAACTGTTTACTTTTTCTTATTTTTTTAAATTATATATTATTAATTATGCTATTGCAGTTGTCCTGATTTTTTCCTCTTCGTCCCCCTCCACCCAGTGCCCCCTACTTCTTCAGGCAGTCCCCACACCATTGTTCATGCCCATGGGTTATGCCTAGGTTCTTTGGCTACTCCATTTCCTGTACTGTACTTTACATCCCATAGCTATTCTGTAACTACCTATTTGATGTCTTAATCCCTTCACCTCTTCACCCATTCTCCCCTTCCCCCTCCCATCTGGCAACCATCTGGTAACTAACTTCTTTTTTCTTGCTGCTTTTGAGAGTCTCTCTTTACCTTTAACCTTTGGCTTTTTAATTATGAAGTGTATTGGAGCGATCCTCTTTTCACCCATCATAATTGGGACTCTGTGCTTCCTGGAATTGCCTATTTCCTTCACCAAATTAAGGAAGTTATTTTCACTATTTTTTCAGATAGATTTCCAATTTCTTGCTCCTGCTCTTCTCCTTCTGGCCTTATGATGTAAATGTAGGACCTCTTGAAGTTGTCCTAGAGGTTATTTATACTATCCTAATTTTTTTTTGGATTCTTTTTTCTTCTTGTTGTTCTGCATGGTCGTTTTTTCCTTTCTTATTTACCAAATCATTGATTTGATTCCTGGCATCATCCACTCTACTGTCGTTCCCCTATAAATTGTTCTTTATTTCAATTAGTGTATCCTTCATTTCTGACTGGGTCTTTTTTACACTGCTAAGGTCCTCATTAATTTCCTCGAGCATCCTTATAACCAGTGTTTAGAACTTTTCATCTGATAGGTTGCTTATCTCCATTTCATTTATCTCTTTTTCTGGAGTTTTGATCTGTTCTTTCATTTGGGCCATATTTCTTTGTCTCCTCTTTTGGCAGTCCCCCTATATTTGTTTCTATGTATTAGGTAGAGCTACTTTGACTCTGTGTCTCGGTAGTGTGGCCTACTCTAGTAGGTGTCCTGTAGGGTCCAGTGGCATGGCCTCCCTTATCAGCCAAGCTGGGTACTCAAGGTGCACACTTTGTGCAGGCTGAGTACACCCTCCTCTTGTAGTTGAGCCTTGGCTGCTGTTGGCAGATCAATGGGAGGGATTTACCCAAGCCAGTCAGCTGCAAGGACTGGCTGTGACCACCGAGCACCAATCTCCACCCTTCATGGAGGATCAGCTGTGCAGGAGGCAGGGTGGTGGTGCTCCAACATGGTCTGTACCCATCCACTGGGTGCACTGGCCCTGGGGTTTCCTGAGTGGTGGAAGCCAAGGTCAGCCCCCGACTTTGTTTTGCCCAGGGCACCCTGCCTGAACTATCAAGCAATCTGAGATGGACGCTACCTGTGCTGGGCTTGGAGACTCCCAGGCAAAGCCAAGCTGTGATTCTAACCTGGCTGCTGCTAGGGCTCACTGAAGCCAGCTATTGCTTGTTTGATGGGATTAGGAGCCAAGACCAACCATTCTTATGGAAAAGCAGTTTGGGTTGGCCCATAATTTGGGCAGGACAGAGTCTCTGGGGATCTCCAAGTTTAGTCAAACACTGTTTGCCAGGTTGATGGAGTCTCATATATAGCACCAGCTTACAGGCTCTGTGAGGAGAGGGCTTAGCAATGGGACAATGGTCTCTGCACATTTTGATGCCAGGTACATCAGCTTCTCCCTGTATACCACTGGTGCCCTTCCAGCTGCCACCCAGGTGCTGGAGCTCAGAGGGAGCAAGTCTGAGTAGAGTCTTTAAGAGGAAATGCTTGGGACTACAGAATTTTCTTCCACTAACTCAATCCCCATTGGTTTTTGCAGCCAGAAGTTGTGGGGACTTATCTTCCTGGCACTGGAATCCTGGGCTGCGGAGCCTTATGTGGATCTGGAACTCCTCGCTCCAGAGATAACCCTTCTGAATTTTTATCCACATGGATGTTGGACCAGCCCATTCTGCATCTGCTCCCCTCCTACCAGTCTGGATATGGTTTCTTTAATTCCATAGTTGTCAGACTTCCATTCAACTCGATTTTGTAGTTGTCAGGCTTCCATTCAGCTCAATTTCTGATGTTCCTGAGTGATGGTTGCTCTATGTTTTAGTTGTAATTTTGATGTGGTTGTGTGAAGAGGCAAATCATGTCTGCCTACACTGCAGTCTTCCTCATTGCACTTACCGAGACACAACTATTTAATCTCTTGTCAGACATTGCCCCTCTTGGTGCAATGGAAAAAAACAACTTTATGTCCACACAAAAATTTTATGCAAACATTCATAGGAATACTCAGGTACCCTAGGACCACTAAATAGTAGTGCTATTTGAAGTCCTACAAGAACAAAAGGCAAACCCATATGTGGAGCACATGTTTATTCCCGTTAGAACAAATCTCTGGCCTTTCCATGACAGAAAGGGCCCAACGTAGTAAACTGGCCACCAAGTGGTATAATCCTAATCAAGGGCTCAGCATTGGTGTCTGTTGCTGGCAGGTTGAACATTTGGCGGTTGCAGAAACTAAACCAGCTTTGGTAAGAGGGAGTCCATAATTATGGTGCCATCATAGCCTTCATCTCTCCCACCCCATCATGTGCCAATTGTGGCAGTATGATTGTGTCAACTGGCTAAACCAATAATGCTTCTTCCATGGTTCATGTTCCTTAGTGGGTATTAACATGTAAAAAAACTATCTTCACATTTCATTCCACTCCTGTCTGTCCATCTGCCTTTCTCTACCCCAAATTTCCTGATCCCTAGTCTTCCAATCTCTCTCCTTCCAGGGCCCTGACTAGCTAGCCAAGCCATTTGCCACTTTGAGGCAACAAATGTTTTAACCTCCAGCCATTTGTCATTCAACACAAAATGGGCAACCACATTCAACACCCAAGTTTTGCCCATTGGATGATTTTGCCCCACCACTTATGGTCTTTTAAGGCCACTGTAACTGGTTATGGGACAGCTGCAGGCCACTTTTGGCTTGCACATGCATCCTGAGCTAATATGTCCATAAACCAAGCTCAAAAATTTTCCTCCTCCATGTTGCTATTAATTCCATGGACTTCTGTCAAATCCTTTTAATCAGCCCATGAGGACATCTTCTGTGTTCTAGAAGGCCAAACTTCTGTCAGCATCCCATCTTTGTCATCAAAACTGTCAAAATCTGTGACAGAGCTCAGATTTCTTTTCCCATGAAAGCTGACAGGTTAGCCTAACACAGTTACATAAATGTTAGCACAAAATCCTGAGTCAGCAGCAAGTGACAGTTTTATTACTCACAACAATGGCTAGCAGTTACCAGAGTATCAGCATTTCCAGTCATTTCCTAAACCCTAGTTCCCATGAGGCTACAACATCACTGCCAAGTAACGAGTGCACGTGCACTGGGTTGCATTACAGGAGATGAATCTTGAACTAAGGGAACACGATTCTTTTATAACAGACAGTAATACTACCTGACCATCATTCCAGAGGAAGATACTATCTTTATTATACTGGACAGTAGACAACCCGGCCTTTGCCCCAGAAGGAAACAGTATCTCTGTCTCAAGTCTGTTTACAACACAAATATCCTCAAAAAGGTAATTTGAAACAAAAGCTTAAGGCCTCTGTTCACAAGACATGTAGAAACATGAGAGACCCATGGAGAATTGTCTCCCAACATAACTTGGTAATCCCACTTTTAGGATTTATCTTACTATAATTCCACACGTGTGGAAATATATATATACAGAGATGTTCATTAAAGCACTCTTTATAACAACAATAAAAGATCACAGTCCTGGCCAGGAGGCAGGGTTGGGCAGAGTATTATCCTGATGTACCAGGGTTGCAGGTTCGGTCCCTGGTCGGGGTACAGCCAGAAGTCAACCAATGAATGCATAAATAAAGTGGAACAACAACAAAAAAAATCACAATATAAATGGCGATCAATAGAGAATTCATCAAATAAATTACAGTACATTCAAACAATAGAATGGAATACTATAAACTCGCTAAAAAGAAAATAGCTGTATTTCTGCACATTTGGAAGAATCTATAATAACTAAAAACAATAGCAAGATATAGAGAAGGATGCATAGTAAACTATATTTATATACAAAATTAAAGTATTATGTAGATATTTGCATGTACATAAAATATCTCTGAAATTATACATAAAAAAACTAATAACTGTAGTGGGATCTGGGGAAAGAAACTCAGAGACAAGATTTGGAGGGAGGCTTATTTCATATTATAAGCTCTTCCATACATTTAAAATTTTAAAACATATGCCCATGTTACTTATTCAAAATGATTATATTTTTTTTAAACTGGAATTTAAATCTTTTGAGGTCTCTTCATGTCATTATGGATGGAATGTTGGAATGAATGACTTTTTGTTTAGGGCAATACCTTGATGGGCTGTTTTGATTGAAAAATGTAGAATCCTCTGGTGATGGCATAGAAGGAAAAGATGGTTTTGCACAATAAAGCAACAGGGATTTTTTATTTTTCTAGTGAGAATTTCAAGTTCTCAGGGAGAGCTCTTGAACTGAGGAAAAAATAGAGTTCTTGGTCATACAATACACATTAATAGCATCTAGGTAAAAAGTCACCAATATGGAATATCCAAGTGGTGAGCTAAAGTTCTCTAGTATTGAGTTTTAAGTTGTTTTGTTTTCTATGTTCTGGTATAATCCATTCTGTTATACCCAAATATTAGCATTATAGTTTATTATATATAACTATATAGAACCCATTATTTATAAACATGTAAAGTCTATTATATATACACAAATTTGTATTGACAGTTCTGTGTAGAATAGACTCAATTCTTGAAGCATCAAATTTACCAAATCTATCATTACAAATACTAGGTCAACCTGATATTAACATAGTACAATATGAGCACAGTATCACCTATTCTTGCCAAAAATATTTTACTTGAATCTAATCAGTTTACAGAAAATACTGGGAATAGAGAAACAAGTTAAATGACACCTAAGAGAATAGTCAGACAGACCTAGAATGTAGAACATTCTATAAGACAACTGGCCTGGTGTCTTTAAAAGGTTACTACTAGGGGAAAAAATAGTGGGGGGACTATTCTAACATAAAAGAGATTAGAGAGACACAAAAACACAATTTATGCCATGTATATATATAATGAGTGGAGAAATTTGAATATAGTTGAATCTTAGAAGATTTTTTAGAATTCTTAACTGTTTTGGATATCATAATGGTTTTGCAGTTATGTAGGACAATGTCAGTATTTTAGGACATGCATGTAAAGTACAGTTAGTAGGGAAGTGTTGTGTATAAATATTCTATACACTTGTAAACAAAGCAGGTATGGCAAGATATTAACATTTATTGAATGAGAAGTGATTATATTATTATTCCACCTTTTAGCAGGTTTGAAAATGTTCACAATCAATAGTTGGAGATCAGGTTTGAGCAGGACTTCAGTGGAGGAGGCTGCAGATGAAACTAAGCCATACTTCAGGAATCTGGGTGGACTCTTGAGATGTTCTTTTGAATATTTTTTTATTTTTTTAAAGATTTTATTTATTTATTTTTAGAGAGAAGGAAAGGGAGGGAGAAAGAGAGGGAGAGAAACATCAATGTGTAGTTGCCTCTCAAGAGTCCCCTACTGGGAGACTGGCCTGCAACCCAGGCATGTGCCCTAACTGGGACTTTAACTAGCGACCCTTAGATTTACAGGCCAGTACTCAATCCATTGAGCCACACCAGCCAGGGCCTTTTGAGCATTTTTTAAATGGGTGCTCCGAGAAGGACTTCATTCAATTAATACTCTATTAATTGAATAGAGTATACTCTATTGCAGTGGTAAATAAGAAAGCCAACCTTGAGCACTGATAGAGTTTCCAGTTGGGGAACATCTGGGTGTTACACACATTGCCCAATGGCATGCAATGTTGGAGGCTAGCAGCCTATGCCCTACCTCCATTGTTTAAGGAACCTGACTTGGTTTGGGCAATTTGTGCCATACCTATAGAGATTTGTCCTCGAAGTCAGTCAGTCATTCAGTCAGTGCACTTTATTTCCCCTTTACCACTGACTGGCCTAGGGATGGGCAAGTGAGCCAGGTCTGGCTAATTCAATGTAAGTCTATTGGGACCTTCTTGGTCTGTTTCTCCTTCTTAATAACACAGAGGACAATGTACAGGAAAGTCCCTCACCCTGGGCCCTTTCCTTTCTTCTTGGGCTCTGCCATGTGAGTGCATAAGATTTTGAGCTGTGGCACGTGTTATTACCTGTGACAGGAGACATGGCCAACACATGAAAGACAGTGGAGTAGAAAGAAGGAAGAGCCTGGTCCTTCATGACTTCATTGGGGCAGGAACGAACCGGGGAACCCCCTTCCTCTATGTCACGCTTCTTCTACTGTGATAGAAACAAGCCCATATGAAGCTTTTAGTCTGGCAGTCTGTTACTTATAACTTGTGAACTCTTAACCTTTGATCTAGCAATTTCACTTTTAGGACTGTATCTTAAGGATATGATTAAGCATTTGCTCAATGATTCATCTATGATTAGAAATAGCATAGGTGGTACTCCTCACAGGAAAAATAAGTTTAAATGAAACTTAAATACCCATTAATAAAATGTGGGTTAAATAAGTTATACTATAGTCATACAGAGCAATACTAGTCAGCTATTAAATATAATAATGTGAAGAGCATGTAATATCATGGAAAGATTCTAATGATGAATTATCATGTAGGGAAAAATTTGGTCATACAACAGGATGTATATTATGGTTTCCTTTGTGTAGAATATACATATATGCCTGGAAAGAGAGAGAGAGAGAGAGAGAGAGAGAGAAAGTAACTGAAAGTAATGAAAAGGAATTGCTAGGGGAGGTCATTCTGTCATTTTTCCTTTTAGATTATTTCTATTACTCTACTCACAAACTACTTAAACTCATCCTAACTTTAAGTTCTTAAAAAAGAGTGACTGTGCCTCACCCAGAGTTTTTGGGTACTCTATTTAATTTCTGGAAGCCTGGATTGCAGAAGCCCACTCTTTTCTACCCTCACCCATAGCTGTCTCCCACCTGTTACACCTACTCATCCATCACCTTAGGGAAGGGTTGTGTGTGGCAGAGGTGGGGGAGGAACCAGATGGGTGGGCAGGGATGGGGTGGGGGATGGGCAGAGTGGAAATTGAGCTGCCGCGCTCATGGTACCAAAAAAAATTTCATAAAGAATACAGTCTCCAAGCCAAGTCCAATTTAATAGCTACCAAGAGCCCTGTCCTTCTTTCTCTTCCTCCTTTCCTCATTCTGACAGTGATTATTTATCACCTACCCTATACTGGGGTTAGGGTAGGACCTGGGGGTATTAAGATGAATAAACTACACTCCCTGCTCTTAATTATCTTACCATTTAGTAGCAGAGATATTTACAAATAAATCATTACAATTCAGGACTTTCAATGCAAGAATAAACTAGTGTACAAAGAATAATAAAGGCAAACAAGAGGGAATGATTGATTATTTAAGTGCAACTGAATCAGAAAAGCGTGAACCAGAGAAGATGATACAAGAACCGGGTCTGGAGTTTGCAAGACAGGAAAGGCATTCCCAGCAAGGAACAGCAAGGAGGCATGAGAGCGCCATTGCACTGGGGGTCATAAACAGTGGATATCTCAAATACTTGGCATCTGCAACATTTTTAACAACCCCCTCTCTAAACTCATTTTTAGTCATAATCATGAAATTAAATGAATAATAACAGAGGCCAGAGTAAAGATGCAAAACATAACATTTTCCCTGTATTGAACTTTGTGTATATAATCATACAGTTATAAAAACAATCAGCAAATTTTAACAAAATCAGGACATTTGCAAAAGGTATAATTTAGGCAACTACTAAGTCAGACCACTAACATTCAATTTTTACTCATTCTTTAGTTTTAAAAGAGATAATTAACAATCAAAAAAGTTTTAATTTTAAGTATACTATCAAACTCAGTAAAATATTTCACATGAGTTAAAATTTGCCCTTGCCAAAGAAAAATATGATGCACCCCAGTTGACATAGTCTCACTGGTTTAAATTTTAAACACTAATTAAAAATTCCAGGTGGTCACACAGAACGGCACAGAGTTCTGCTTTCCTGCCTTTGCAATTGCCAGCAATCATTGTTTACTTGAGGGTACTAATGCAATATAGGAATATGTAGTGCTATAGGGGTTAGAGACAGTAACCGTGTCCAAAGTGAGCCAGGATGATTCTGAATTACTACAAATTTACTCTTGAAACAAAGGCATGTGGCTCTAATTACTACATTGTTCTACATTCAACAAGTGTTGAATGCTGACTGTGTACCTGGGAGTTCTCCAAATTACCTTGTATGTGTAAAACAATACTTACTATTAATGAACTACTCAGATGAAAATTACCTTATTAAAACCCAACCATAACCACAGCAATTACTTAGTAGTTATATCAACAAAAGATTTTTTTCTCTGGGAGGTATATTTTGTCATTGACATTGTTTAGAATTGCCATTACGTGGTGGTGATAAATAGCAGGTGAAATTTTCATCCATTTAGGATTGTTTTTTTAAAGTCTCTATAGGCAACATACCCATTATTGCTTGTGCCCAGGGCCGATGGCCCCCACTGCGCCATCCTATCTATGTACCATCACGTGAGAGTTGATGACAGGTGGATAGAGGCCAAGCAAAAAGCAGTTTTGAAAGGATTTGTGCTTTGTGTCATGAGATCAACTATCCCGAAGACAGAGAAGAGAGATCCCTCTGCCTCATTCTGTTTTCTCTGGAAAAGTTTAGTTTATGCTCCCCATCCCCACAGAAGTCTCCAAAGCCTTTCCCTACATCACCAGGATCCTTCCGGGGTATGACAAGAGACAACAAATATAAGAGAACAGAGTGAAATGAACTCCAACTGGTTGCACTCAGGACCCAACCACACAGCACTTTTCTGCAACCTGGTTATTTGACTACTTTGTTATGTTCTTTCATTGCTTGGGATTTTTTTTCCTGCCACTTTTTCCTAGACAAGGCCTTGCTTAATTGTTGTCCATGCTTCTGCTTGCAGGGACACGTGATTGTGGAAGCTGTTTCAGGAACCTGACTTTACATAGAGGCCCTCATCCTTTACAAGGACAATGCAGAGAAAGGTCATGTTTCCCAGCCCCAGAGACTCTGATGCTGTTGACACTGCACACTACAGTGTGGGCATGGGACAAAGCATTACCACATACCTGTAGCAGCCCACTGGGGGAGCTTCCCTGGAGAATTTTCGTGCAACAAAAAAGGATTAAAGAAATGTGTCCTGCATTAGAGAAAAGTAAAAAGACAGGAGCGGGACACTGGGATGCTCCACATGATAAGACATAAATTACCTTTTATAGTGGTCAGTGCAGGGAGAGAGGTGAACATGGACAATTGAAAAAAACTGTCCAAGTTGACGAAAGACAAATACCATATGACCTCACCTATAAGTGGACTCTATTCAACAAAATAAACTAACAAACAAAATAAACCACAGACATGGAAACATGGAGCAGACTGAAAGTGACCAGAGGGGATGGGGAAAGAGGACAATGGTGGAAAGAAGGGGAAGGGACTAGACAAAGAACATGTACGAATGACCCATGGACATGGACAACAGAGTGGGAATTGACTGTGGGAGTGGGGGGTGGGGTGGGATGGGTGGAGAGGGGTAAAGGGGTAAAAATTGAGGCAACTGTAAGAATAAAGATGATTTATAAATTTAAATAAATAATTTTTTTTAAATTTCAATTTAAACAAAAAACAAAAAACTGTCCAGTGATAGGGTGCTCTCTGTATCTGAAAAACAGATGTGTGTTTTCCATTTCTACCAAAGGCAGTATAAAAAGACTTCATGGTATATGTAACTAGAGAGCCTGTGACATCACCAACACATGCTTACACTCATGCCACCATTTACTAGTTGCGCCACCATTAACTAGAGTTAAGGAGAGAACTTAAATTTTTTTAATCTTAATTTCAACATCTGTTTTTAAGAAGATGAAATAAAGTGAAAAAATATATACTTAGTTCTTGCACTCTGAAGCTGTTCAAAATATGTTAGTTTATTTTTACTAAAGTGAAGCAAGTCATATAGAATAATTCATTTCATGCACTAGTAGATTATGAGAATTTGTTATGAACATTTTAAAAATCTCTTATTAAAGTAAGTTTTAAACACTTGTAAAAACAGAATAGTAGAATGAACGCTCACATACCCATCACTCAGTTACAACACTTATAACCTCCTAACTGGTTGTGCTTCATCTGCACCCTAACCACTTCCCTCTCCTGGATTATTTTGAAGCAAATGATCTCAGACATCATATCATTTAATGCCTAAATATTTTAACATATCTCCTAAAAATATTTTTTTATAAAATAATCATAATACCCTTATTATACCTTTAAAATTACCAAAAATTTCTTTACGTCATCAAAAATCCAATTGGTGTTCAAATGTCTAATTGTCTCACATATGTTATAAGTGCTTGAGGGTTCTTTTGTTACAATTGTTTTGAGTCAGTCTCCAAATGAGATTTAACATTGTGATCAAGGAACTGTCTCCTCAGTCTCTCTCTAGAATCTGCATCCCCATCCTCACCCACATCTTATATTTTTCACTTGCAATATTTTGTTGCAGAAATGAGGTGGTTTGCACTGTAGAGTTTCCCATAGCCTGCATTTTGCTGACGCATTTCCCTATGTCTTTAGCTGGTTCCTCTGTTCTCTGTATGTATTGTAAATAGGGGTGGTTGACCAGCATTTTTAAATGATGTTTATAAAATAACTTTCAAGGAGATTTCAGGAACAAGAAAAATTTACATTGATCAGGGAGGCAGAGACATAGTCCCAACTGGATGTTCAGTGACGATTTAATAATGTATCTTACTCTCAATGGTGTTAACAGATTTACTTACAATACAATAAATAGGAAGTTTAGAACAAAGTCAACTTGTTGGCAGCAAATTTTTTAAAAGGTAATCACAACGTCAGGATCTGTTTTTACTACCTAAATAAATTAAAAGAGTATAAATTATACTTCCTGATTTTTTCCTTAATTACAATGAGGTAGATTCACAAAATTGTGTTCTTTTCTGAAAGTTTTAGGGAGATGAGCGCCAAGGATGTTGAGCAGGCTCTATGTGAAGTCGGTGGTATTCAAAGCAAAATGTGACACTATCTCCCCAGGAGCTGTTACACTGAAAAACTATTGCAAGAATTTCATCACCTGTCAGACTGTCGCACTAGACTATGGGCCCTCAGATTTCCAGCCTGGATGATGCAAGCTTCTGTCATGACCAAGATAGTACAGGTGTGTGATTGTGGCAGAAGGAAGAGGGAAGAGGAGAGAGAGAAAAAGAAGGAGTGAGTTGGGGAGGAAAGGAAGAGAAGAAGGAAGGCAGGGAGAGAGACATCCTGGGTGTCTAGAGAATAGAACAAATAGGATGCAGGTACATTAGAGAAGGAGAATAAGAAATTGACTCACATTACTATTGTAGTAGAGAATTGGTGTGCTAGAATAGAGGCTTAAAGAAGTGATGTTGGATGGAGCAAAGGGATAAGCTAAGCTGACCCAATATGCATAATGTCTAGCCTTGGTTGGGTAGATCATTTGGTTAGAGCATCGTCCGAACAGCCCAAGGTTGTGGGTTCAATCCCTGGTCAGGGCACATTCAAGAATCAACTAATGAATGCATGGATAAGTGAAATGACAAGTTGATCTCCCCCTCACTTTCATCTCCCCTTCCTCTCTAAAATCAATTAAAAATACATAATGTCTCAAATGTAACACAGGTATACTTTTTGTTTATAAACCTGATCAAAGCAAGTGCTCTTTGTTTATAGCTTCTCTGTGAGATAATTCAAGGACCCAAAATCATTCCATCTTGTGGTTTTGCCATCCTCTGGAGCCTCATTTTCATTCGAATCAGCAGAAGCAGGTGAAAACAGAACAGGAAGTGCACTTGTGTCTTACAAGCCTCAGCCCAAATACTTCTGTTCCTATTCCCTTGGCTGGAACTCACTATAATCACTTATTCCAATTTCCTTTATTTCTAAATTTTAATCAAGAGCTTTTTATATCAGATACAACTATATGATATTTCAATTAATAAAAATTTTAATATTAAACCATCAATGCATGGTGAGATATTGCTAGACTATTCCATGTGCTCATATTTTTATTAGAATTTTTACTTCTCTATTTATAAAGGAAAGCAATCTACATTTTGATTTATTTTTTTCTCCTCCTCTTCCTCCACCTCCTTTTTGTCCTCCTCCTTTTTTTTGCATTAGGTTTCTGCTAGCTTTGAAAATGAATGTATTGCCTACACAACATGTAACATTACTCTTACAAGATTATAGTAGTCCATAAATTCTTACAGACATTAAACTGGACTTTTTAAAAGAGGTAGTAAGTAAATAGTTATTTAAAAAAATATATATTTGTGCTTTACAAGCCCATTCATATGCTTGATTTTATCAACATGTGCTACACCAGCCATTAGGAGAACCATTCTAGTCTCGCTCTGTTCTACATGTCACTGGAGCATATGGCAATTCCACATCAGCTTGAACTTCCTTTTTATTCATAAAGGAGGATAGATTTGATATCCACAATTTCTTCCAACAGTCCAAGGTTTTTTTCCAAATACCACAGATGACTCCTTCAGCTCAGAAGCCAAGAAAGAGCATTTGAAAACCAAGGTTTGTTTGTTGTTTGTTTGAATTCTTACCTGAAAGGAAAATAGGTGTGGAAAAATCACAAGTATGTTAGATTTATATAAATAATATAGTTAACACAATTCTCTGTCCCTCTCTTCCACTGGGAAGTGGAGAAAGCAAAATGACAATACAGTCAGGAAACCACCTCATGAGGCCCTTGTGGAGTAGACCAGTCATTAACCATTTACCAGAGCAGAGAGCAAAGCAACAGGCCCTCAGCCCAGCCCTCTGGAATAACGTGATCTCTCATTTCCTGGCATTTAATCATAACAGCAGGACTTATTTGCGGTGTGGTGTCCCTTATCAAGATAGCGTGAATAGTAAATTAGAACTCTGTTTCCTCTGTGGCTTGCCCTCATTACTCATTACAAGTCCCACACAAGACCTTTGAGCAGAGCTGCTCTTTAAGGCAGATTCCATGCCCCACGGGGGCAGGTTGTCACTCGCAGATTAATCAATGCTTTTCAAAAAAATTAAAAATCAACAAAAAGGGAACTTTCCTTAATCTATTAGTTATTGCATTAAATAAGATATCTGAAAATCCAGTTTCCTTCTAGTGTCAGAGCTGCCCTGACCCCAGCAGAGTATTGGGGAGTTCCTTTCTGGACATATCAGATTTAACATTTCAAATTGGCATGTGCTAACACGCATTTTTCATAATTTTGTTTAAATAAGAATTCTTCACTTTAAGAAATGTCATATTTCCCTAACGCATTTAAAAAGGTCAATTTCTACACCACCATCCCCCCCCCCACAAAAAATGTGGTCAACACTCAATATTTTTTAAGGATCTATCTCAAATGATCAAAGGTTATACATTGACCATTACCTACAAGTAAGGGTGAAAGAAAATAATCTTTACCAAGTCCCTTAGCATCTAACACCCATGCTAGATGTCTTACATATGTGCTAGGAATAAATCTTCATCTTGCAGTCTAGGTATGCATGAATCATTACATTACTTTATTACTTTAAATCAAAGTCAACTCCAAGTCACCATTCCACTGAGATACTGAAAAGTCCAATTGTGGATGCTTCTTCCTGTTCAACACTTCTCCAAAGTTATAAAAAGTCACACAGGGCAAAACATTCACCTCCTGTTTATACTCACATGACCCATTGAAGTCTGGCAGCCTATGGCTTCCATGCCAAACTTAGACAGAAAAATCTGCAACAAGATGGTTGCTTCAGTTACGAGAGCCCAGCCTCCATGGTGTACCACACAGCCATTCCTCTCAAAGGTCTTCTCACCTTTTGGATGTTGCCAGAGAGAATAGTAGGGTCTCTCTACACATGGGACCCATGAATTCATGTCCTGTTGCTAATCCTAAGTAATTACCCTTCTCTCAATGGCAGTCATTTCTCTCTACTACCTACGGCATAATCCTCTCAAGAAGCCACGGCTTCCAGAACTCAAATCCAGGAAGGAACCTGGAAGGAATCCAGAACGAATCCAGAACTCAAATCCAAGGAGAAATCATATCTAAAAGCCAGAACTTCTGACTTCTACTTTGCATCACAAGACTGGTTTGCTGATGTATAGACTTCTGAGTGGCAGTTAATAATATAATAATATTGTAAAAGAGCATGAGATGGGATGCTTAGTTTCCTTCTCATGTGAGAGCTGTCCTGATCCCAGGTGAGTACTGGGGAGCTCCTTTCTGGAAATGCCAGGTTTAGCATTTCAAATTAGCATGTGCTAATACACATTTCATATGTATAGAGAAAACAACATTGGACAAGACTTCACTGCTAAGACTGATCTTGTGAGCTTGTCATGTCTCTAGAATCTATTGCTTATTCAGTAAATACAAATATTTGTTGAACACCAATTGTGTACCAACCACTATGTCAAATGATGGAGGAAGTAAAATGAATAAAACACAGTATCACCTTTGAGGAGTTCAGAGCCTTGAAGACAAAGACAGATTCATCATGTGGTTTGTATGGAGGTTCCTCAAAAAATTAAAAAAGAACTATCATTTGATCCATAAATCCCACTTGTATGCATGTATCCAAAAGAATTGAAAACAGGATCTCAATGAGATATTTGCATACCCATATTCACAGCAGCATTATTCACAATAGCCAAAAGGTAGAAGCAACCTGAATGTCCATCAAAGAATGAATGGATTTTAAAAATGCGTTATATACATACAATGAAATATTATTCAGCCTTAAAAAAAATCATCATATGCCATAGCATGTATTAACCTTGAAAACAGTATGCTAGTGAAATAAGCCAATCACAAAACAACAAATACTTAGTATGAAGTATCTAGAGTAGTCAAACTCACAGAAACAGAAACTGTAGTGGTGGTTTCCAGAGCTGGGGGGAGGCTACAAGGGGGAATTGTTACTCTTCGGGAATACAGAGTTTTAGTCATGCAAGATGATAAAGTTCTAGAGATTTTACACAACAATGTGCATATAGTTAGTACTACTGTACTGTACACTTAACATTGGTAAGAGGGAACATTTATATATATTTTTTTACCTCACACATATAAACAAACACACACATACACAAATACTGTACCTTCAGGCTTTAACCTTGCCTGTGAATCAGGGAAGTTTTCAGAAAGGAGGTGTTGTCTCTGCTGAGATTTACAGGAAAGGTAGAAGTTAGCCAGGGAAACAAGGTTGGGGAAGTAGGTATAAGCTAAGGAAACAACCAGAGCGGATAAAAATGGGCAAATTCTTGGGAAGCCAAGATTGAGCAATTGTTGCTTAGGGAGCAGAAGTAGTGACATCAAAGAGAAGAGAACTTGAGGCCAATAAGTTATTATCCTTTCTCTGCTCTAACAGATTGGAAAAACATTCTATCCCTGAGAGAGGTCAATGCTGGATAGAGGCTCAAGTTCCCTTCCACAGCCTTGACTTGCTGCACATGACTCAGCTACACCATCTCCACAGGGGCCCATTAGCGCCGTGAGGGGACCACATGCCTGCCAGCCAATCCCTCTCAGTCCTGATTGTGGAAATGCTGCCCTCTGTGTTCAGATGACTGATACCTGCCTATGAATTCTAACTGGGGAGAAGGGCGGTGTGGATGCACAAGTATAAATCCTATCTGCCTCTGAGGAAAGACAAAAGCAAGAAGAAGAGCTGGCTCATTATAACAGCAACGCAGCCATCATTGGTAAAAGCACATACCATTCCTGAAAATTACAGGCAAAATGCATCCCTGAAGATTATCAACTCATGTGTCTCCCCTAGTGGTGTGAGCTAGCCACAGTATTAGCAAGACCATCATTTTCTACAAAAAGAGAGCACTGGAAAAAAGAATTTAAAAGTTAACCTGTGTCAAGAGAACAAGTCTATAGATACAATTTGGGTTCTTTTGCTGTATCCAAGAAAGAACTGAAATCAGTATGCATCAGCACAGGTTTCTGGCAACAAGGCAAATACAGAGATGAAAAAGACATGTCATCAGGAGCTTAGAATCAGGCAAAGTAAATAAAATATTATACAGAATACACACACACACACATACAGTTGGTACAGCACAATAAGCTCTTCAAAATGATCAGCATCACTCACAGCCACCAAATGCTAGCTTCTTTTTTGGCACAGACAGATTTGGGAAGCCTCAAGGAGTGTTACTAGCTTTCAGGTGCATTGCAGAGATCCATTCACTGAGGACCACTCACAACTGTAATGCTCCTGAGCAGCTGTCCAAGGTTGGGACCTCCCCTGGGAATGAAGAGTGCACTGAACATAGAATAAATAGACTGTGGCCTCGTAGTTCTGCCACATTTTTTCTAAACCTGGCTTCCACAGGCATCACCCAAGGATGTTCTGTAATGGTTACCTTGGAAGAAAGGCAACCAAGCTCAAGGAGCCAAAACACAGACGTAGGTTTGGCTTAACTTCTGCCTACACATCCATGTAGCTTTCCTCAAGAGATCAGACTGATTTACAAAATAAATAGGCTGCTAGCCAAGAAGAAACCCCCTTCTTCTCTCCTTTTCTTTATTCTGGTAAATTCCCTAACTAAATAAAACATACTGGCTTATGGTGCCAGCCTAATTATTAAGAGCCACTTCAGTTTGAAAATGCAATTTATGTTTGTTCATTCACATTCTTGACAGATGAACATACTGATGCCCCAGGGAAATTGTCGGCAGAGGGAAGAGAGACTGGTTTTTAGAAACATCTGTGACTCAAGATGTTGACCAAAAATGGGGGTGCATGTAGAGCTAGAAATACCCACAAACATGAAAGAGGTCCCCTCTGTGCTTTGGTGAGAAGGGAAGATCTGCCCACTCAAAGGTGTTCCACCACTTCACACAGCCTCCAACAGCGCCATCGCAGAGGGACTATTCATCCCCACAATGAGCCTCCGGCTCAAATGCTCAAGTCCCCGTGTGCACTCAGAAACAGGTCTGCTTGCACTTCGTCCTCCATGCCCCCCTCATGGTGGCATCTCACCATAGCTCCTGCATCAACTCATGTGTCTCCCCTAGTGGTGTGAGCTAGCCTCAGTATTAGCAAGACCATCATTTTCAGTCCTACAAAAGAGAGCACTGGGAAAAAGAACTTAAAAGTTACCTGTGTATCAGAAAATATTTTGTTTCCCTCCCAGTGGTGCCACGATATCCCCCACACGGTGCTGCAAACACTTTGTGAATGCAAAGAATAGGAAGGACACCTCACTGGCACCTCTTTTCTGGTTCTTAGTTTTAAACATTGTCACCTGGGCCCTAAAGCAGCCCTACTCCTGTCCTTGGAAAAAGGACACAAATGCAGCCTTTTCATCTTTGATCTACTCTCTCCCTAGAGTTCAGACATCATCACTGTGTCCTAGCTCAGGAATGAGAAGCACACTCCAATTTCTCCCAGGGACCTACACAAAATAATTTCTCCCATGAAAGGCTCTTCCCTCATACATATCAACCATTGCAAAAGCATAGCAGGCAAGTGTGGTATTGTCCCCCCCCCCCCCCCACCGCCCCGCAAACTGGGTCACTATTCCAGAACTCAGTCAAACATTAAATCTCAGTTTATGCTCTGCTAAGACACAAAGGAATGTCATCAGGCACCCAAAAACCCCACTTCCCAGTTATGCCCAGGGAAACCTCGTCAGCTCTAGGGGACCCAGGTTTCATTTCAAGATCGTGTGTGGTTTTCCTTCACTTTGTCATGGACGGGTGAGAGGTGAGGTTCAGTCTTTAATCATCTCTATGACTCAAGTTCCTACAAACTAGGTCTGGGGACTCCTTTTTATAAATTAAATAGCTGCCAAGGAGTATCCAACACACTTGCAGAGATCAGTCATTAGTGGGCACAAATCTCAGACCACAAATTAAGACAGGCTAAAAACACACCAACTTCTGGTTTCTGTTCTGCTGTCAAACAGCTTGGAAGTCATCGCTACCATCTTCCCATTAACAAAAAGGCTGAACAAACTGAAGATCAACAGCTCTTGTTAGATCCACCAGACAACTGAGGTCTCAGGGCAAACTGCAGCCTCCAACACTGCAGAGATACATAAATACAGAGAATCATAGCTTATCAGGAATAGAAGGTGCCGCTGGAGCCAGTACCTGTAGGAACATATTAAGGTGTAATTGACTAGTTGCTGGAGGTTCACTGTGGGCAAGTTTGAGAATTAAATCTATAAGGAGTCCCAGTCTTTGGGTTGGGGAGTCCTCACATTTTTTGTTTTACCTCCAGGAATCCAGCCAGGATCTCACAATGAAGGTCAGAGAAAAATCCCCTCTTATTGCCAGGAAGGGAAAACATTCTGTTCTCCTTAACAAGGCCTGCCCTCAACAGGGACTGTTTACCAGAATCTAACCAGCTGGGCCTTCAGGAAAGCTTATCTAATCTGGGGGAAGAGAAATATCCCATTCAGACTCACTGAAAAACTGAGACCAATTGTTAGGACTATAGATACTTCCCCTCTCCCACATCTCACCACCTCATCAGTAGGGTTCCTGTACAATAATGGGATTACAGCTGAAAAAAGAAAAAAGAAATCTACAAGCCTCAGACCCCATTTAGGGAGTCTCTAGGAAAACCTAAGATAAAAGGGGAGGCAAAAACAAGATTGGAGGAAATTTTAGACCCTGACACCACAGCTACAGCAAAGTGTAGAGACAGCCTACCTTCCAGGCAGATAAACCTAAAACCTCACACCAAAGTCTTATCTATCACAGTTCCTTTTTCCTGATACGTCGTATCTGACTTGACTTTCAACAGAGAATTAAGAAGCATGAAGAAAGGCAAACATCCCTCACTGTCTGTTCTGTCCTCCCAGCAACTACTGTCGTGTGCTATACACACAGGGCTGCCTCTTGTTCTCTTCCCTCGGCTCCGTGTACCTCCGGCTGCAAGGCTGTGGGGCCTGCTCGCCTGAGCCCGGGAGGCCCGGCCCCCGAGCCCCTGGTCCAGCTCTCGCATGGCACACGCCTGTATACAGCCACGTCTGCCAAAGCCCCACAGCCAACAGGTTCACGTGCAGTTCACAGGAAGGCCTGAGAGGAACCGTGGTCGGTGCTCAGGACTCAGAGCCCTGCTGGCCAAGGGTCCGCAGCCCCTGACCGAGCAGGAGGCCAGGCAAGCAAGCACTGCGGACAGGCCCTCGGGCAGCCCTCCCATAGGACAGAGGTTGAAGGTCCCCCTTTTATTGATGCCCACACACCTGACTGTTATGAGGTTGTATGTAGCATGAACACTTTGTAATATTAATTAAATGTATGATAATTCATCTAAAAAAAAAAAAAAAAAAACCCTGACACCACAGCTACAAACCAACCCTATCATCAGAACCAGACAGAGATAAGGTAGAGATTTTGGAATTATCTGGAATTTAAAATAACTATGATTATTATGCTAAGGGTATATTAATAACCTTCCAAAACAGAAAGCACCAGGCCCTCATAGTGTCACTGAAGAATTTTACCAAATTTTTAGGATGTAATCATACCAATTATCTGCCATCTGTCCTAGAAAACAGAATAGAAGGAACACTTTCTAACTCATTCTATCAACAGTCCACTAGTACCAAAACCAGACAAAGACATTCTGAGGAAAAAAAAATACCTAGACCAATATCTCTCATGAACATAGATGCAAAACTCCTCAACAAAATAACAGTAAACTGAATCCAACAATGTACAAAAAGAACTTTATACCACAACCAAGTGGAATTTATTCCAGGTATGCATGGCTGGTTCAACATTCAAAAATCAATGTTTATATTCCATCTCATCAACAAGCTAAAAAATATATAGATAGATATATCTATATGTAGCTTATAATCTTATATGTAAATATCTGATAATATGCAGGCATACCTCATTTTATTATGCATCACAAATATTGCATTTTTGACAAATTGAAAGTTTGTAGCAACTCTGCATCCAGCAAATCTATTGGTGCCATTCTTCCAACAGGTTCAGATGATGCTTTTTATTTTTAGCAACAGGGTATTCTTAACTAAGGTCTGCATATTTTTTTTAGACATATGGCTATTCTACACTTAATAGACTATAGTGTAAACATAGCTTTTATTGGCTCTGGGAAATCAAAAACTTCATGTGACTTGCTTTATTGCAATATTTGCTTTATTGGGGTGATCTGGAACTAAGCCAGCAATATCTCTGAGGTATGTGTGTATATTTTAATATTCTATATTTCATATGCTTTAATATTATATAATATATGCATATCATATATTATATATTTTAATATTTTATATATATTTCATATATATTATAATAAAGGTCTGTCACCACAGAAGAAAAAGACCAAATAATTCTGCCTGGCAGAGGGGAGGAAGGCCTCATGGGGAAGGGACACCAGAAGTGGATCTTGAGAGATGCATAGAATTTCAACAAGGAAGACGTTTTAGGCAAAAAAGGCAGCTGAGCAAAGATACCACAGCAGGCAGGTAACTGATCACATGTGGCTAGTGTGCGACAGGGACAGTGTGGACAAGTTCTGGAATTCTTTGTTTCTCATATCTGTCCATTCTATCCACGTGCAAAGCCCAGATTCCTCCAAGAAACGTTCCTAAATAACCTTTCCTGCACACACCACACATCCTGCCAGGGTGAGGCACAACATCTAGGTAACTTTTATTAACACAGCCTCACCTTGCCTGACCCCTGACACCTCCCTCACAGAAGGACCTTCATATGTCAAGGCCAATTGGCTCCAGTGCCATTTATGCAATGGTAAATACCCCTGGTGTGTATTTGTCAAACGGCTGGAAATTTAACTCACCTCTTCCTGCCTCTGTAGTTAGTTAATGGTTAGTTTTGAATTGCTGCCTCATGCTGTCTGGTGGGAGGTTCTGTGTGACTCAGGGTTTTACTGACATTCCAGGAAGTCACTGGAGAGATGCTCCCCTCGAACGTGACACACAGACACACAGGCATGCTGGATCCCCTCCCCACAAAGTGCTCAGACAGCATCCAGATTTCTGAAAAAGAAAGGAAATAAGACACTTGCTTATGCAAATGAATTTATAACAGCGATTTTCAACTCACGTGCTGCAAGAACTTTTTAAAACATGCAATACCTGACTATTTGCAGGGGCATTGACCTCTTTTCCCTTAGACTGTCAAATAAAAAAATAACAACAGCCAACACAACAGTAGCCGCCGGTGTGAATGAATCAAAATTATATCTATTATTTTTGTCAGATCAGCAAAAAATATAATTTCGAGTGTGCTGTAGAATTTTTGTAATTAGCTTATGTGTGCCATGAGATGAAAAAGGTTGAAAATCACTGATTTATAGTATGATAAAGAGAAAAAAACAAAACCTGTTCAGCCCACTTCTATATGAACAGCTTCCAAGGTTGATAGAAACCTCACCACCTATACAGAAAAGAACACTTCAACTCTTTCTAGTGTCTAAAAATAGGCACAAGCATGTTAAGATATTTGACTATTAATGTTCATAAGATAACATTATAATGTTAAGCAAGTGTTGCCATTTAAAAAGGAAAGTACTTAGCTATTCTAAATATTTGCCTATACATCAACACCAAATATAAGTATGTATGAATATCGACTATATAATGATATCAATTCATTTAAAGGATAAAGCATTTAATAATAAAAGCAATAAAAAGTAGTTATCGCATTATTATGCTCTTAAGTAGATTCATGCTGTACTAATGAATAGTAGTAACAGCTGCAATTTATTATGCACTCACTGTATAACAGAGACAGCTCTTATATAGGGGCTTCATGCATTTCCTCAATTCTCACAACAGACTCACAGCAGCAGAGCTGCTATTACAGGCGAGGAACAGAGATTTGCACTAGAGCAGCCAGGAGGTGATCGACGGAGGCCCCAAATCCGAGTTTGAGTCCAAATCTTTGGTTGTAACAACCCCACCATATTGTCCCCTTGAAATGGGTGCTATACATCTACCCACTCACTAAACAAGCATTTATTGAAATCTGTGTGCAACACTATGCTCAGTACTAGAAGATAAAAATGTGAATGAAATGCAGCCTGCCCTCAGCAAATCTGTGGTCTAGCAGAATCATTTTTTAACCTTTAAAATTACCATATTTTGCCATGTATAATGCACACACACATTTTTGGCCCAAACTTTCAAGGGAAAAAAAAATCTTCCATTTTAATTTTTTAAATCATTTTTTTATTTATTTATATTTAGCTACTTGTTTTTTGTATTATAAAGGAATTTTAGCTTTTATTTTTTAACATACAGGTATCATTATTGCTTTCTAGAGTTACATTCTTAATGCATAAGCATATGTAAAAGAATTAAAAACATTTATATAGGTACAGGATTTAGTACTATTCATGTATAATGCACATCCTGATTTTTCCCTCAGAAATTTGAGCAAAAAGTGCACATTATACATGGCAAAATACAGTACTATGCATATAGCAGTTTTGTTCATAGTAGCTAAAAAACAGGAAATACCCCAAATGTTTTTCAGTAGATAAATGGTTAAAAAAAATTGTGACACAACCATGTCATGGAACATCACTTTTTAATTTAAAAGAAATGAATTATTAATACGCCCAACATCTTGGGCGCCCCTCAGAGAAATTAGGTCAAGTGAAAAAAGTCAACCGAAATGTTACACAGTAAATAATACCATTTATGTAACATTCTCGAAATAACAAAACTATAGAGATGGAGAACAGGTTAGTGGTTGCCAGGGATTAGGGAGGGGAGGGGAGGGGCATGTGGCTGTGAATGGGGTACCATGAGGGAGCCTTGAGGTGATGGAATTGTTCTGTATATTGATTTTGGTGGCAGTTATAAGAATCTATACATGTGATAATATTGCATAGAATTATTCACACACACACGCACGAATGCATATAAAACAGGGAAATCTGAGTAAGTTCTTTGGATCTATGTCAACACCCTGGTGGTGATTATTAGAGTTATATAGATGGTAGCAGTGGGGGAAGCTGGGGAAGTATACAAGAGCCTCCCTATGCACGTCTTTGTTTTGCAAATTCTTTGAACCCATAATTGTATTTCAAAAAAATTTTACATTATAAATATTATACAAGTATTTTCTTTTTGGATACTATGTAACTCGACCAGCAGCTGCAACATCCCTGCTGTTGCCTTGAGGCCACCACCTGAGAAAGCAAAGATTTCGCTGGTCCATAGCAGGATTCCAATGGAGCTTATCATAGCTGATGGTTCAATAAAGTCAGCAGTCAATACGCTACTGCCCTGCCAGCAGTCAAATGACAGTGTCCTCTATGGAGTCGTTTTTTTGTTTTTGTTTCTTGGGCGGTTGTAATACCTTTTCTAAATTATGATCTAAAATATATTAGATCCAGTAGGCAGTTAGGCAGGCATGAGCAGAGCAGGAATGATGAGCCAGGTACAAGGGGCACCAGGGTGGAAAGTCCCCGGTGCCAAGCAACGGGCAAAACTGGAAGGGCAAGTATTGCAGGGCGGGACCTTGCCCCAGGTGGCCTGTTCATCCGCCAGCACATTGCTGGTCTTGCAGTTTAGACCCCATGTCCTTTCATGTATCTGGTCATAAGGTTCAGACCCTCCCCTGACCTTTCCTCCCTCAGCGTGTCCCCTTGTCATGAGAGAGACCCCCTCAGAGGAGGAACGACGGGGCCAGAGAATGGCCTCATATGACTCCCTTGCACAACCACTCCCTAAGCACTACACCCTCAGGACGGTGAGGTTATGACCCACATCCAATAATCAGGAACGAAGCCTCGGGTCTGCTGACCAGAGACAGAGTTGGCCAAACTAGAGATGGCACTTAGGTCTCAGCTGTGTTTCCACTCCCGGCCCAGATCCTCTAATTCCCTAGAAGACTCTCTCTTCATGCACCCTATTTTGTCAAATACAAGACACCACAACTGTAAGACATGTATTCAGAGGTATTCAAGCATGAAAAAAAGCATGTCTTAAAATAAATGGAATACTGTAATACTCTATCCAAATAGCTCCATATTGAGATAAGGTAACCTCTGCAATTATTTGAAGAACAGGATCTTCCCTTGTGCCATAAAAAGAATGTTTCCATTATGGTTTAATTCCTCCATTCAAAACACAAGATCTAAATAAAGGTTTCCTTTCTGTGACGTAAGAAGCTGTGTTGGGGGGACGCAGGGGACAGTGTGTGGTTATTTGCATTAGTTAGATGAGCTCATGTGAGTCTTCCTGGAGAGACTGAAGTTCAGAGAGGGCCATATATGAGTGGAGACCAGCTGACTGGAGGGCCATGATTCATGGACAGCTGGCTCCTTCACAAGGGTAGGTAGGAATGGAGCATCTGGGATAAATAATCAGCTACTTCCCGCCTGTGTAGGACCCCAGAGAGGGCTTGGCTGAGTCATACAGCAGCAATGGAGGTGGCTCTTCTGGAGAAACTGACTTGTGACTCCTTCCCAACATACCTCCTTGTCTGAGTCACAGACCAGCTATGCAGAGAAATCTTCCAGAGCAGTGACAGCACTCTGGTGCGTTTGGCTGAGAAGGGAGCAACTTCCAGAAACCAAGTCAGCCTGTGCCATGACAACAGGGGTCCAGAGAAGAGGAGGGTGTTGCTATGACCACCAGCCCCAGGCACCAAGTTCCCAAGATGCAAACTAGAGGGTTAAGGAGACCCAGGGAAGCAGCCACAGAGTGGAACCAATCCAGGGTCACTTAATCACAGATCTCAGAAGGCCTCTAGACATAATGGAGTCAAGGAGTGAATAGAATTTAAGAAGATGTACACTTGATGGAAACAAAAATCTTTGCTTCTGCAAACCAACAACAAATATTTTAGCATTTTTACTAGGAATGTGGGCAACATACCACATTAGTGGCATCTGTGTCTGCCACCAATAAAAATCATGTTCATCTCACATGATAGCTGTTGCAGGTACTTGAAATATAATTCACCCTTCATCTGTACTTGGAATTTATCATTTTATTTAGACTTGTCACTACATCTTGCTGCATAACCCATTATTAAAGTGTTCATATGTACTATATCAGAAATGTTTATGTTTAGTATTTTGATAACTGCATTTCAACAAATGTCCATTCCTTTGTAATCCAATGTACTTTTTTTTTTTACATTTAAGTGTTATTCTTAGAAGTGGCCCAAAGCCAATTTTAGACCACCAAAGGTGTCTACAGCAGGGAAAAAGTTTAAGGACATTGTATTAGTTTGCTAGGGTTGCGGTGACAAAGGACCACGGACCACACAGCTTAAGCAAGAGAAATGTACTGTCTCACAATTTTGGAGTCTAGAAGTCCAAAATCAAGGTGTTCAGCAGGGATTGTTTCTTCTGAGGCAATCTCCTTGGCATGTAGATGGCTGCCTTCTCCTTGGGTCTGTTCACATTGTCTACCCTCTATGTATGTCCCCTTGTCCAAATTTCCCCTTTTTTATAAGGATATCAGTCATATAGAATTAGAACCCACTCTAATGATCCCATTTTTACTTTATTACCTCTTCAAGGACTCTCTCTTCAGATAAGGTCACATTCTGAGACACTGGTATTAGGACTCCAACATATTTGGGAGGGGAACACAATTCAGCCCACAGCAGACACATGCTCTAGCCCAGTCTCTCTGTTTTCCCCATGAGGCCCCGAGCAATGGAGCAACTGACAGAACAGCTAATAGAACATAGGCTTCCAGGTGCCTCTTTCCGGATTTGAAGGGCATTGTACACTGTAAAGGTTCACACAATTGTAGGTTAAATGGTGGCTGAAACCCCTCAGAAAGTGGGGAGCAAGCTTTCCACAAGCACACACCCTCAGAAGCTGAGAAGCCCAATCAGGATGCAAAGCTTTACACCCAGCAGACAGCTAGCTCTTAGGCCCCGAAGAGAGGCAGGGAATGTTTCCAGCATCATTTTTTACTTTCGGCTGGCAGCTGCTTCCAGCCTCATCTTTAACTTTCATAGCAGACATGGTCATCTACATCACACATGTAAGGAGACAGGTGGCGGGACGCAGGGAGTCCACATGTGGTCACTAAGAAAACACCGGCAACCTCGACTGCACTCACTAGTACAAGACATCTGGACACTTCAGGAGAGCAGGAAATACTTTCTCACCACTATTCTCTCTCTGAGAATCTCTAAGTCCTCTAGCCTGTTATCCAAATCCGAAATCCTGTCTCCTCCATCTGACCTTATTATCATGAGAGTTGAAATGAAATCTGTCCACATTGCAACTGGCACATACAAATCCAGGATATGGAACATGTTTGGCAGATATCAGTCAAAGCTGAGAGTTGTCGGGACCCCGGCAGGCCTATTTCAATACATTGACCATAAATCAATGTCTCATTCAGTCTTTAGTTAAGAAACCGAGCACCCTGTGGCCTAATGAAGCAATCAGAACGATCACGTCCTGTAGATAGCATGACGTCAATGGAGGGAACAGGGAAACTACTACCTGCAAGTCCTGGAGTGACATCAGGGACATTTTTCATCTCTGAGCAGCCACTCTCCTCCTTGGCTATTCACCAAAGCAAACCGGCCTTGTTACAGCCCCCATGTCACATGAATCCAGGACACTTTGCCCTTCTTTGTAAGATGCTGAGTGCGTACAGGATGGTTGTTAAGCACATAAGCACTGCTTCACGTCTGTCTGCCCTGCTGTATCATAAGCAGTATGAGGGCAGGAGCCATTGCATGTCTTGCCCACTGCTGTATGCTCAGCGCTAAGCACAGATTCCCGCAGGTGGCAGATGCTGGTCAATATTTCCTCCACAAACAGGCAAAGGTCTCTCCCACTTCCACACCCATCTCTCTGATAACCTACAACCCTGTTGCAACACTTCCTCCCCTCCAAGTTTGCCCAAGTTCATCTAAATTTAGCTCTAAAGATGTAAAAGCACGCCCGACATGTGGGAGCGGAAAGCACACTGCCACCTGTCCCACAGGCCCCCCAACTTCTTTCCCCTAGCCCTCCACCCCTAGGCCCTGTGGCTGTTTGGGGTAACAGTGTCCTCGCTGCCTTTATTGAACATTCACTCTCCATTAGGTGTTGTATGTACACTGCCTCATTCATTCCACACAATGACCTTATGTAGAGACTCATATGCTAAGGGGTTGAACATCTTGTTTGAGGTCACAAAGCTACAGGGTATTTGTGGAATAATCAAAAATACATTTGGTCTGTGTCTCCATTCCTGGGACAGAGCTCCTAACACTACTGGGAATTCCTGAGTAATAGAAGTGTCTTTTGTTATTCATAAGGAGCCCCTTTTGATCACACTAGAGTTTATGCTAATGATGACACAGGGGGGCCCTTAGATAGCTTTAGGGTTGAGCTGGTCCCCAGAAACCCCAGGTGATTAGACAGTTGGAACCTTCAGCCCCACTCACTGACCTCTGAGAAGGGGAGTGGGGGTGTTGAGTGAGTTCTATGAAAACTCTTAAACGAGGAGGTTTGATGAGCTTCCGGATTGGTGAACACGTGGAGGTGCTGGGAGGGTGGGGCACCCAGAGAAGGCTTGGGCGCTCCACACCCCTTCCCACAAACCTTGCCCTATTCATGTCGTCCATCTGGGCGTTCCTGAGATGTATCCTTTACAATAAACCCATAATAACAAGTAAGCTGTTTTCTTCCCAGAGTTCAGTGAACCATTTTAGCAAATTATCAAATCTGAGGAGACAGACTCCCCAACTTTACAGCCAGTGGGGCAGAAATACAGGTGACAACCGGGACTTCCCACGGGTGTCTGAAGTGGGGATATCTTCTGGGACCGAGTCCTTAACCTGTGGGGCCTGCGTTAACCCCAGGCTGATAGTGTCAGAATCGTTGGACACCAGCTGATGTCAGAGAATGGACTAGTGTGGGAAAAACCCTTGCACCTTTGATGTCAGAAGTGTCCTGTGGGTAGAAACAGATAAGTATTGAACTTGGGTTGGAGTCCAGATATGGCTGATTCAAACACTGTGCTTAATCAGCTGGTTGTGCAACCTGCCTGGAAGTGGCTTTATTACTGTCAAAGAATATCTGGATCTACAGCCCTTCCCTGAACACTGTTATTTCATAGTCACGTTTGAAGTTTGACACTTCAAGCAGATTTCCTTCGGAGTCCTTCAGTGGCTTAAAGGGCCTCCCAGCTGTCACACAAGCATCAGGAAACAAACTAAAAGGCAAAACTTTTTTTCAGTCCTCAACCCTACCTTATCTGAGATGTTAGAGACAATGCTGGCACTTAGTGCACCAGCACCAAAGGCACCAGCCATCAGAGCTGGTCTGGCTCTTCCCTCGGCTGATTAGCAGGTGACAGAAGAAGTGTCCCCATTTCCTGAAAATACCAGTGTTCTTTCCCCTACCTGATAAATACTCACTACAAGGCTTATTGTTTTAAAAAAAAGAAAAAAGTGAACAAATAAAGAACAGAGATTTTTTTATCCACACAGCCTAGTTTGGGTATTTTAGCTATTGCATTGTCACTGGTGTTTCCAGGAGAACCAGTCTGAACTCTAAACATGTTTTCTCCTGGCACTTAAAACCAGGGTCCAGATGGTGGAAGTGGCTGAATACTAATTTACTTGTAGCCAAGGACATTTGAAGACCATCTTTCAATTTTGTCACAGTTTAAATCATCTGCTCCTAAGTCTTCCTGCCCCAACCCACTTTTCAGAAAACAAGTTAACAAGCTGGCAAAATCTATAGTTATAATGAAATTAACAAAGTTTCTTTCCTTCATTTATATATTTATTTGACAAATAACTTATTTTGTGCTTACTCTGCCCAGACAGGGGACTAGATGCTAAGGAGAGAGTGATGAGCAAAAACCAGCATGGTTCCTATACCCAGGCATGTAAGTCTAGTGAGAGTACAGGCAAGAAGGAAATAATTCACCAACAAATGTAAAACCACAACTGAGAGTACTACAGAAGAAAGGCATGTGGTCCAATGAGTGCATTTCACAGGGATTTGAGCTAGTCCAAGGTTGGGAAGACCGCTGAGGACACGACACTAGACGGATCAGGAACAAAATGGGCTATGAGGGAAGGGGACGCTTCTGGCCAGAAGGAATAGCAAGTACAAAGGTCTTGCAAAGGAAGAGAGCATGGCAAGGACAAGGGAGCTACAGAAAGTCAATATGACTGGAAAAATGTGGTCTAAAGTGAAGCTGGGGAGGTGAATAAGGGCCAGGCCACCCAGTTCATGGTGAGCTGCGATTGCAGTTTGTCATTAAGCCCAAAAACAACAGGAAGCCATTGAACGGCCTTAATCTTGGGGATGACGTGGTCAAAAACACTGCTCTCGTTTTATAGTAGAGTAATAATTAATATCAGCCATACTGCACTTTTTCCATGAAATGGGAAAAAGAAGGACTTACTACATCCTCTAGTGATGATAATATCGAGACATAAAGAAGAAAAGCAACTTGCCCGAGCCACAGCACACTGGGAGCTAAAACACAGGACTCTCATGTTCCCATGTCTCTCAACATTCTTTTTTTAAAAAGTAGTTTAAAAATTTGTGAGTAGTCACTTTAGGTGCCCCTTCTCACTTACACATTTGCAATGCTGATTTCTGAGGCTGTCTGGGTATAAATAGCTCAGCCAGTGGCCAGAAATACAAACCACCTGGTGTCTGCCCCTAGGAATGGCTAAGCCTTACTACCTCCTCTGTCCACACACGATACCTATTTCTCCTCTCATCCCCCCACACTAAGTCACTCCCAACTTCTTAACTGCAGTGTCTTGCCGCTGGCAAAGGCTATGTTCCCTGCACTTTCAGCATGACCTCATCACCACAGATAAAATAAACCCTAGAGTCTTGAAAAGGAAAAGAAAATGTTGAGTGTTACTTTCTAAAACAAATCTAAATCATCCTAGACCACTGAGTCTATAATTCAGCCTTCAATTTATTTAGAGAAAGTTATTTATGCTCTCTCAGTATCTTCATTTATAAAATGGAAATAAGACTTTTACTCCTAATAATGGAAAACATGTCATTCCAAACAAAGGTCCTCAACAGAACAATTAGTTCAGCTGGAAAAAAAAATGCAAAAAAACAAAACAAACAAAAATCTACTTGGAGCTAAAAATATAGTGACGAAATGCCATCCAGGGAAAATGAAGTCCCGGGGAGATGAACCACTGCATGTTGAGAACTGCCTTCTTCCTGGAGGTGTTTGCTCATGTGAGAGGGGTTGGCCCAGAGGCTGAGCAGTGATTCTGAGGGTCTCACCCTGGCTTGGGAGTTGTGGATTGGAGCCCAGGGACAGACATAAGAATGTCCCTTACTTTGGATTGGAACCTCACAGGACTACATGATAAAAGTAAGGATAACCTTAAGGGACTGCTGCTCAGTTTCAAATGAGCTCAACAATTGGAGAGTATTAGTTCCCTTAGACACCCAGCAGGAAAAAAATGTCAATATTCTCTGAAAAAATGCAGCATCATGTGACTTATTTCTATAAATAATTTTATAAGAATAATGTCCTGCACACAACCCAAACTAACAAGGCATATGAGGAGACAAAACAACATTTTTCAAAATCTACTAAACAATAAACAGTAGAAATAGACTCAGGAGTATCAATTAACAAATACAAACTGTTAAATACTTACTATGTCCAAGAAGATAAAAGACAAGACTAAAAATGTCAGTGGAAAAATGGAAATTATCTCTTTAAAAAAGAATGAATGGAGCCCTGACTGGTGTGGCTCAATGGGCTGGGAGTCATCCCACAGACTGAAAGGTCACCAGTTTGATTCCTGCTCAGGGCACATGACTGGGTTGTGGGCCAGGTCGCTGGTTGGGGGCATGTGTAAGAGGCAACTGATCAATGATGTTTCTCCTGTACACATCAATGATACTCTTTTTCTCCCCCACTTCCCCTCTCTCTAAAAATAAATAAATAAAATATTTTTTAAAAATAAAATACCAATGGCATATTTCACAAATCTAGAACAAATATCCCAAAATTTTATATGGAGTGAAGAAAGACCCCAAATAGCCTCAGCAATCCTGAGAAAGAAGAACTAGTTGGGCAGATCACAATGCTTGATATTAAACTATACTACAAGGCCACTGTAACCAGGACAGATCAGTACTGGCATAAAAACAGACACATAGATCAATGGAACAGAATAGAGAGCCCAGAAATAAACCCATATCTCTATGGTCAATTAATATTTGACAAAGAGGGCATGAGCATGCAATAGAGTAAAAATGGTCTCTTCAATAAATGGTGTTGGGACAACTGGACTGGTACATGCAAAAAATGAAACTAGACTACCAGCTTACACCACACACCAGAAGAAACTCAAAACAGATAAAGGACTTAAATATAAGCTGTGATACCAAAAAGTCCTAGCAAACAACAGGTCAATATCACTGATGAACATAGACGCTAAAATTCTCAACAAAATATTGGCAAACTGCATCCAGCAATACATTAAAAAGATCATCCACCATGATCAAGTGGGATTCATTCCAAGGATCAAGGATGGTTCAGTATTTGCAAATCAATAAAAGTAATACATCATATAAACAAAAAGAAAGACAAAAACCATATGATCATATCAATAGAAGCGAAAAAAGCATTTGATAAGGTACAGCACTGATTTATGATAAAAACACTCAGCAAAGTGGGAATAAAGGGGCATACCTCAACATAATAAAGGCCATATATGAAAAACCTACAGCCATCATCATACTCAATGGGCAAAAACTAAAAACTTTCCCACTAAGATCAGGAGCAAGACAAGGTTGTCCGCCTTTACCACTTTTATTCAACATAGTATTAAAAGTCCTAGCCACAGTGATCAGACAAGAAAAATAAAAGGCATCCCAATTGGAAAGGAGGGAGTAAACTGTCATTGTTTGCAGATGACATGAAAGCATACATAGAAAACCCCATAGACTCCACCAAAAAACTACTCAACCTAATAAGTGAATTTGGCAAAACAGTGGGATACTAAGTCAATATTCAGAAATCGAAGGCATTTTTGTACACCAACAATGAAATATCAGAATCAGAAATCAGGAAAAATTCCCATTTGCTACAGCAACAAGAAAAATAAAATAACTAGGAATAAACTTAACCAAGGAGGTAAAAGACCTGTACTCAGAAAACTACACAACACTGAAGAAAGAAATTAAGGAAGACACAAATAAATGGAAGCATATACCATGTTCATGGATTGGAAGAATTAACATCATCAACATGTCCATACTACCCAAGGCAATTTATAGATTCAACGCAATCCTTATTAAAATACCAATGATGTATTTCACAAATATAGAATATTTCAAAAATTTATATGGAACCATAAATGACCCCGAATAGCTGCAGCAATTTTGAGAAAGAAGGACAAAGTAGGAAGGGTCACAATACCTGACATCAAATTATATTAAAAGGCCACTGTAATCAAAACAGTCTGGTACTGGCATAAGAACAGACACATAGATCAATTGAACAGAATAGAGAGCCCAGAAATAAACCCATGTCTCTATGGTTAATTAATATTCGACAAAGGGGGCAGAAGCATAAAATGGAATAAAAAATAGCCTCTTCAACAAATGGTGTTGGGAGAGCTGGACAGCTACATGTGAAAAATTGAAATTTGACCACCAACTTACACCACACACAAAAATAAACTCAAGATGGATAAAAGACTTAAATATAAGATGCAACACCATAAAAGTCCTAGAGGAGAACATAGGCAGGAAACTCTCAGATATTCCACACAACAATATTTTCACTGCTTTGTCCCCTAGAACAAGGAACATAAAGGAAAGACTAAACAAATGGGACTTCATCAAAATAAGAAGCTTCTGCATGGCTAAAAAAAACATCAGCAAAATGAAAAGGGAACCAACCGTATGGGAAAATATATTTGCCAATGATACCTCGGACAAGGATTTGATCTCTAAAATACATAAAGAACTCACATGACTCCACTCCAGGAAGACAAATAATTCAATTTAAAAATGAGCAAAGGACCTGAACAGACACTTCTCCAAGGAGGGCATATGCAGGGCCCAGAGGCATATGAAAAGTCATCACTAGTCATCAGAGAAATGCAAATTAAAACCTTAAAAAGGAAAAGAAAATGTTGAGTGTTACTTTCTAAAATGAGATACCACATCACACTGGTCAGAATGGCCACCATAAACAAATCAGCAAACAACAAGTTCTGGCAAGGCTGTGGAGAAAAGGGAACCCTAGTTCTGGTGGGAATGCAGACTGGTGCAGCCACTGTGGAAAACAGTTTGGAATTTCCTCAAAAAGCTAAAGATGGAACTGCCTTTTGACCAGGTGATTCCACTGCTGAGATTATACCCTAAGAATCTTGAAATACCAATTCAAAAGAACCTCTGTGCCCCAATGTTTGTAGCAGCACAATTTACAATAGCCAAGTGCTGGAATCAACTTAAGTGCCCATCAATAAATGAGTGGATCAAAACACTATGGTACATTTACACAGCAGAAAGAAAGAGCTACTACCTTTCACAACAGCATCGATGGAACTGAAGATCATTATGCTAAGCGAAATAAGCCAGGTGGTAAAAGACAAATACCATACGATCTCACCTCTCAGCAGAACTTAATCAACAAAACAAACAAGCAAGAAAAATATAACCAGCAACATTGAAAGAAAAAACAAACCAACAGTAACCAGAGGAAGGAGGGAGGGGAGTAATGGGGAAAAGGAAGGGAAGGGTCAAATCAAGGAACATGTATAAAGGACCATGGACAAAGCCAATGTGTGGAAGGATTGAGGGTGGGAGGTGGTGGTGGATGGGGTAAGGGAAGGTGGTGGCGGGAAAATGGAGACAGATGTATTTGAACAATAAAAATAAATAAATAAATAAATAAATGATTTTTTTTAATGTCCTAGAAGAAAACATAGGCAGTAAAATTTCAGACATCCCACGTAGAAATGTTTCTGCCAATATATCTCTTATGGCAAGGGAAATTAAGGAAAAAATAACCAAATATGACTACATCAAATTAAAAAGTTTCTGCTAAAGGAACCATCATCAAAATGAAAAGGGAACCAACTGTGTGGGAGAACATATTTGCCAATGATACATCAGACAAGAGTTTAATCTCCAAAATATATAAAGAATTCATTATACAACTCAACACCAGAAAGACAGAAAACCCAGTTAAAAAATGGGCACACAGTATGAATAGATACTTCTCCAAGGAGGACATACAGGGAGCCCACAGATATAGGAAAAAATATTCAACATTACTAGCCATCAGAGAAATGCAAAATAAAGCCACAATGAGATACCATCTCACATCTGTCAGAATGGCCATCATTAATAAATCAACAAACAACAAGTGCTGGTGAGGTTGTGGAGAAAAAAGAATCTTAGTGCACTATTGGTAAGTAAGAATGCAGACTGGTGCAGCCACTGTGGAAAACAGTATGGAATTTCCTCAAAAAATTAAAAATGGAACTGCCTTATAGCCCAGTGATTCCACTGCTGAGAATACACCTCAAGAATCCTGAAACACCAATTCAAAAGAACTTTTGCACCCCTATGTTTATAGCTGCGCTATTTACAAGTGTTGGAAACAGCCAAAGTGCCCATCAGTAGATGAGTTGATTCAAAAACTGGTACATTTACACAATGGAATACCACGCAGTGGAAAGAAAGCAGGAACTCCGACCTTTTGCGACAGCATGGATGGAACTGGAAACTATTATGCTAAGTGAAATAAGCTAGTCAGCGAAAGACAAATACCATATGATCTCCCTTATAACTGAAATCTAATGAACAAAATAAACTAACAAGAAAAATAGAACCAGAGACATGGAAACATGGATCAGACTGGTAACTGTAGGAGGGAAGAAGGGAGGGGGGAATGGTGGAACGAAGGGGAAGGGATTAGTCAAAGAACATGTATGAATGACTCATGGACATAGACAACAGAGAGGGGATTGACTGTGGGAGAGGAGGGTGGGGTGGGCTGGGTGGAGGAGGCAAAAGGGAAAAAGCTGAGGCAACTGTAACAGAATAAACAACAAAAATTAAAATTAAAAAATAAAGTACTGTGAGAGAAAATCCTACAGACATTGAAGATATTATGAAAAATCTATGAAAATTTGGATATATGGTCAAATTACCAGAGAAATAAAACTTATCAAACCTAGCATGATAAAGTAGAAAATATGAATACTGATTTAAATCCATAATTTAAAACCTGCCCCCCTCTGAAACAAGGTTCTGGTTCATGTAGATTCACCGAGAATTCTACAGAACACTTAGAGAATAACTAAAGCTACTCTTATATAAACTCTTTCCAAGAAGAGAAAAAAGCAATTGGATAATATCTGAAGTCAGTCTATGATCTAAAACCTCTGAAGAATATTACAAAAATGGAAAGTTTCAGACCCATCTTACTCATGAACTCAGACACGCGCGCGCACACACACACACACACACACACACACACACACACACAACAAAACAAAGTAAGCATAAACCAAATCCAACAATAGATAAAGAATTTAATAGATCCCAGCCAAATTAGGCTCATTCCAGGAGTGCCAAGTTGGCGTAACATTCAAAAAGCAATCAGTCAGGATCACATGACATCTCAACAGATACAGAAAAAGCATTTGATAAAATTTAGCATATATTCATTAATTTTTTTAAAAGCTTACAGAAGATTAGAATAAAAGATAATTCCCTTTTTAATAAAGCATTTAGAAAAATTATAAGGTTATTCGTGAAAAGTTAAAATCTTTCCTTCTGAAATCAGGAATGAGACAAGGTTACCCACCATCGCCACTTCTATTCAACATTGTACTGGAAGGCCTAACAACAATAAAACAAGAGAGATGGATAAAAGATAAGAATTGGAAGCAAAGAAATAAAACTGTCATAGTCTTCTGACCACATAATCAATTTAAGTAAACTGAAAAAAATACTAAAGTTAATTTATTAGAGCTAGTTCAATGAAGTTAACAAGATCCCAAGGCACAAGGATAATATTTTAAAAAGCAATTATTATTTCTACATAACAGCAATAAACAATTAAAAATGAAAAAGTTTAATGATGCCTTTAACATCTTTGTGCTTGACCTTTGTGAATGTATTATCCAGCCCAAATATATATTTTTGATTGAAGTCTTTTGTTGTGGAAAAATAAAAGATAATTTTTATAATGGCATTAAAAAAAAAAACACCAAAGAAAAGTTTTTTGTCTGAGGAATAACAGCAGCTACTAGAATATAAAACTCTCCATAAAACCTCCAGAAAGCCTAAGATCACCAAGGAGTGAAAGGAAACCAGACACGTCTTCAGCATTCCTAGGAAGCAAAAGAACTCCAAGTTGTGCAGAGAACTATTCACCTAATCACAGCAAAGCTACTGCTTGACCTCAGCTGTGGTTTCAAGACCTTCAGAGTAAAGAGTGGAAGAGGGGAGCCTTAAGGAAATCCTTGAAAAACAGGGGACCTGTGAACTATGAAGTTCACAAAGAGGGCCCTGTGTTCAGAAGGACACTGCACTTGGTTTAACATTCTGTTGACACCATCTTGAAATTCATAATAATTTTATGTTTAAACTGATGTTTTGGAAGTAAAGTCTGATGCCATGATGCATGGCTATTCAGTGAGGCTCAAAGACAGTGCAAAGAAATTCTGTTATGTCTACAACTGTGTAGGTAAGCACACACTTTAACCCAGAACTTGCCGTGATTGAAGACGGAAGGCAAGGGCCTTGTAAGAAACACTAACAACGAAGGATTCTGTTCCTTTTGGGCCTCCCTTACTCATCAGTAAGAGAGTGTTGGTCAAATGTGAGCACATCAAGAATGAAATTTAAACAGTTGAGTTAGCTTTGTATAATGACTGCATTATTTTGGTAAGAACAAAATACATATGCATGTACAAGCTAGGAAAAACTAATTATTGATTGTGGTGATTCTGTTTATGAGTTAAATGCTCTTATATTTGCATTTTAAATTGATATGCCACAATATAAAGAGGATAAGTAAAATTCACACTAATAATTTAAACTTTAGCTTTACTTAGAATGACAGAAAATACCAAATTTAAAAATACCATAAGTCAAAAGACTGTAAAAAAAATTTTTTTTATTACCCTTAATGACATGTTTTGCTTTGTGAACAAAGGGTTTTGTATTTTCATTTTGCACATGGCCCCCAAATGAGGCAACGCTTTGAGTAAATGATATAAAGCCCTGAGTAAAGCTCTGAGCCAGAATTACCGGTGAGCATTCTCACTGTGCAAAAAGATACAAACATGGAATGATGAAGGCAGAGCCCACATTGCCTGCATGAGACCTAGGCAGTAGGGCCCCATGCTTAAAAGGCCTCTTGTTTGTTTTAATGCTCTCTGTTTCTGTCTTGAAATTCTGGACACATTTTAAATAATCAATCCCACAATTCATTTTGCATTGGACTCCATAAACTATATAGACAGTCCTGGGAAATGGCAATGTAGAATCCTGCAGGTTCAATTGGAATTGAGGATATAAATATAAACTTCTGTTTCAAATAATAAAATTATGTATATACAGATATATTATAGATATTGTACACACATGCAAACACGCATACACACACACACATTTTTCCAGCCCTGGCCACTGAAAGAGGTCAGAAGAAATCACACCCCAGGAACAATGACTATATCTCCACCCACATCCAGGAACAAGGCCAAGTTAGTGATATGGCTGATTCCAGGACTGCAAACAGGAAGGCACAGATGAGCATGGACTACCCTATTGGACCACAAAGTACGGAAATATTCAAAACAAAACAGGAATGTATGTCAAAGACTATAGCAGCCAGCTTGAATATGTTCCCACTACCCAAATCTGGAAAAATTTAATCATCAAAAAAATAATAAAAATAAGGGAAGTGCCCTCACCAGTATGGCTCAGTTGGTTGGGCATCATCTCGAAAAGCAAAAGTTGACGGTTCAATTCCTGGTCAGGGCACACACCGGGGTTGTGGGTTGGGTCCTTGGTCAAGTTTGGTCCCTGGTTGGGGCACGTATGAGAGGCCACCAATCTATGTTTCTCTCTCACATCAATGTTTCTCTCCTTCTCTTTCTCCTTCCCTTCCCCTCTCTCTAAAAATAATAAAATCTTTTTTTTAATGAAAGTAATGGATTATAAGCCATTGAATATAATAGGAATCCATGAATTCATAAAATAATAAACAGAAAACAGATAAATAAATTCAGGTAGAATGCTGAACAATAAATGTGGAAGAAGTGGTGGAACTGGAAAATCATCCTTTTCAATCATTACAGTAAAGATTGGCTGGTTTGGATGCTAAAATTAAGGGTCAAGTTTGATGAGGAACAGTCTATTTCAAAACTTCCGTGTTTTCCCACAGATTGCTTATTAGCTTCCAGAAGGTAAGAAGTACCTACACAGTGGGAAAACTAAACAAAACCTTAGGCAGGTGATCAAAACCACTACCAGAGAAAGCCAGGTAGACATCACATGGCTTCAGATGCAATACACTGAGACACGTCGTTACTTACGTAATATTCCAGCCAAGGATGCAAAACCTGAATCTAAACATGAGGAAATATGAGACAAATCCAAATTGAGAAACATTCAATAAAATAACTGGCCTGTAGTCTTCAAAATTGTTAATATCACGAAACACAAAGAAAGCCAAGGAACTGTGCCAAATTAAAGAAGACTAATACAAAATGACAACTAAATTCAATATGTATTCCTGAACTAGATCCTATATAGGAAGAATGTTAGTAGGACAACTGATGAAATTGGAAGATGGACTAAATTAGATAAAAGTATTGTATCAAGACTAAGCTTTCTGAATTTGATTACTATGGTTATATAAAAGACTCTTGTTCTTAGAAATAAGCATAGACATATTAAGGGGTAATTTACTCTCAAATGACTTAGAAAATGAAAAATAATACATACTTATAAAGAGAATGAGGAAAAAAAGAAAAAGAATGGCAATGTGAATGTAGCAAAATATTTTTCAGATGTTGAAAATCTGGTCACAGGAAATAAGAGTTTTTCTGTACTATCCTTGCAGCTTTTCTATCCATTTAAAATTACTTCAAAATTAAAAGTTAAGAAAAATCAAATACCTAAGAATAAATGTGAGAAAATATGTGCAAGACCTCTAACAGAAGAGTTTCAAAGAGAAAATAAAGAAAACCTAAATAAGTGAAGAAATAAACCATATTCATGAAATCAGTATTGTAGACATACCAATGCTTTCCAAAGTTATCTGTAGAGTCAATGCAATTCAAATACAAATCCAAGCAAGCTATTTATGACAACTAAAATGCATATTCTAGGATCAAACAGAAATTCAATGGACCAAGACTAGCCAAGACAATCCTCAATAAGAACAAAGTGCAATGATTTGCTCTATCAGATCAAACTTTACTTTAAAGCTACATTAACTAAGGTGATGTTGGTGCAGGTTGAGACAAATAAATCAATAGAGTATAACAGAGAATCTAGAAACTGACTCTCTAGATTTATGACAAAATAGCACTGGAGAACAACAGCGAAAAGTCAATCTTACAATAAGTTATACTGAATAAGATGGTGGGGTGGGGGCAGGGGTATGATGCCAGACCCCTTTCTCTTACCCTTCATAAAACTCAATTCCAGGTAGATTGTACCTAAATGTCAAAGGCAAGTAATAAAACTTCTAGAAGATAACTGTGCCACTTGTTAAGCTCTTGTCTGTCAGCTCTCAATCTACCCTTCTGTTCTCTGCTTTGTGATTCAGAGGCTGGGACTCTACATTTTTCCTTTGCTAGTTGGCTTCGCACTGGATTCTGCAGCAGAGGCTGAGAGAGGGAGACAGAGAGACTGGAGGAATAAGAAGAAACTTCCTCCCTCCCTGCTTTTCATGCTGTTCTCTGAGCATCTCTTCAGCTATAGCCTCCCACCCGCTCCCCATCCCCCACAGGCAGTGTGTGGTCCCAGCCTCCAGCCTCTCAGCAGCCCTGGAAGCAATCTCACCATCCCCAGGAGAGCTGTCAGCTGCAGCTGGAGCTCCTAGGTTCTAACAACACCAATCTCTTCCCTTTGTTCCCTAACCTTCGAGGCAGTACCTGTTTTCTGAAGCTATTACTGTCCAGCCTAAGTTTCCTCTTTTGTCGTTCAGCCTCTGGTACCTGTGTAACTATTTCTTCTTAATAAATTCTCTCTATTGAAATACATAATGTGTGATTTCTATTCTCCTAACTCGACAATGACTGATACAACAACATGCAAGAATATTCTTATGACCTCAGGGTTGGGAACGATTTTCTAAGCAGGACACAAAAAGTGTTAACCATTAAGGAAAAGTGTGGTAAGTTAGATTACACTGAAAATATCAAAAGATAGCTCTTAAAGGATTAAATGTCAAATTACAGAATAGGAAAAGATATTGCTATTCGTTTAACCAAAAAAAGGAGGGGGGGTCTTGTATCTAGACAAAGAGAACTAATATAATAAATCAAGGCAGAAAACCCCATGGATAAATGTTATACCCCAATAAAGCTAAAGAAATGAGCAAAGACTTCAAAATGTACTTTACAACACATGGTATCCAAATGTCTAATAAATATGTGAAAAGGCGTTCAACTTCATTTGTCATAAATGGAATGCAAATTAAAATCAAGACAAACTATCACTACACACCATCATAAAAGCTGAAATTTAAAAGACTGATAATGCCAAGTGCTGACAGAGATGAATGCTACAAAAACTCCTGTACACTGTGGGTGGAGCTATAAATTAATACAACCAGTTTGGAAAACTGTTTAGCATTAGCTACCAAAATTGAATGCATGCCATCCCCCAGCAATTTCACTTCCATATACATGTCCAACTGAAATGCATGCTCCTTTTCACGGAAAGACATGAGTAGGAATGGTCATAGCAGCATTTTTCATAACAGCCAAACACTGGAAAAACACTAATGTCCAAAAAGAGTAGAATAGAAAATAAATTGTGGTATGTTCCTAAAATAAAATACTATATAGAAAAAAAGAATCAAATACAGCTAATACAAACATAAGTATGATTCTTAAGAATTTAATTCTTTGAGTCACCAAGGAAAACATACAATATAATTTATGTAAACTGTTTTTTTAAAAAAACAGGCAGGACCAAACTATGGTGTTTAAGGATATATATGCTCCTGGTAAAACTATAAAGAAAAACAGAAGTTATTATCATATATATCAGGATGGTGGTTACTTCTAGGAGGTAAAGAGAGGGTGGCAATTGAAAGGGAACATGGCCCTGACTGGCGTGGCTCAGTTGGTTGGGCATCATCTCGAAAAGTGAAAGGTCTCTGGTTCAGTTTCCGGTTGGGACACATGCCTGGGTTGTGGGCCTGGTCCCCAGTTGGGGTGCATTAAAGAGGCAACTGATCGATGTCTGTTTCACACGTTGATGTTTCTCTCCCTTTCTTTCTCCCTCCCTTCCCCTCTCTCTAAAAATAAATAATTTTTAACAAATTTTAAAGGGACATAAAGAGGACTTCTGGGGACTGGCAATGCTCTATTTTTTTTATCTCATTATATGTCATTGGTTTTTGATAAATTTCAGAACCATTTCATTTTTGTGCACTTTTCTTTATGCATGTTGTATTTCACAATAAAAAATTAAAATGTAGATAATACTACACATTTCTTAGGATTATTATAAGGATTAAATTAATTGGGGTGTATAGAAAGCTTTGCAAATATATAATATAATAAGCATTTAATACATGGTAGTTATTATCTGATATAATACTACTATGGGATGAAAGTAACTATAAATCCTGGGCCAAGAGAAAACAAAAACAACTAACAAGAAGCAGTCAGAGGGTCAGAGTGGTTTCTAACATATACTAAAGTCCGAAGGTGAGTTTTAAGTGTGTTTGCTGCAGATAAATGCCAAGAGATGAGGAATCATGCCGGCCACAATGCCTGACTCATGAGAGTCTCTCAATAATTATTAGAAATTGGATGGATGGACGGATGGGTGGAAACAAAAGTTAGTCTGATGCAAATCTTGCAGCTCCAAGAGCGTAGAGACATACTCCATGCAGTTCTCTTTGTGGACAGTTTAATGCAACACCATATAAAATAAGGCTTTAGGCTTTGTGATAGCAGGGAAGACCATTTCTGCAGAACTTTTCATGGCCTTTCCTGGCTGCTTACAGGCCAGGGGAAGGGATTACATCAACCTGGATCTATAGTATCTACCAAAGTTGGTAATTTATTCTACCTACAAAGTAAGTGTTCTGCCAGGGCTACCAATAGGCTGAAAGCAGAGTATGAGAGTAGTTTCCCCATCCAGACAATCTCCCACTGGGAGTGGAAGTTAAGCCAATGCACATCCACTGGACAGGGGTTCAAGCATGAATAGGAGGCACTCCGCTAAAAACATGTTTTCCTAAGACAGCCTAAAATGACAACCAGGCGTCCGGAATGGAAACCACTGAAGCCACAATTTCCAGTCCAGTATTGAATGTAATTGTAGACTTCAAAGTTCAGTGCATTGCAGGGAAACGTTACATCTCACCAAGCAGCCACTATGCACCTTTCACTGAGTGCAGCCTGTCTGGTTCCCAGAACTGCAGGCCGAAGAGCCCATCGACTACAGAGGCATGTTCTCTAGTCACAGGGCAGAGGCCTTGTACATTGTGTTACTTTTTTTATTGCTATTATAAAGTATAATATGCTTGCTCATAAACTCTGAATTCCCCTGTCTACCCCTCCAATCTTCCTCCCCACCTCCAATCCCTCCTGTGGTAACACAATTAACAGTTAGGTCTGTTTCCTTCCGGACTCTTTTCTTTACATGCACTTGTTTCTTTTTACTTAAAAAAAAAAAAAAAGATTTCAAACTACATGTGTATAGTATAATAAGCAATATAGTTGCTTTTTATCCTGGTTCCTGGCACAGAGCTCCTAAAACCCTTGGAAATTCCTGAGTAATAGGAGTATCTTTTTGTATTCATAAGGAGCCCCTTTTTATCACCCCTGAGTTTATACGAATGACGTAACACAGGCCGGGCCCCTACATAGCCTCAGGATGGGGCAGATCATCCACAAGATCAAGTGATTAGAGGGTTGGAACTTAGAGCTCCATCCACAGATCTGGGGGGAAGAGGGGTTGAGATGAAACTCTATAAAAACTCTTGGACAATGAGATTTGGTGAGCTTCTAGGTTGGTGAATATGTGGGAGTGTTGGGGGGGGTGTGCCCAGAAAGGGCATGGAAGCTCTGCACCCGTTCCCACATACTATGGCCTATGCGTCGCTTCCATGTGGTGGTTCCTGATGTATGTCTTTTACAATAAACCTGTAAATGTAAGTAAAATGTCTTCCTGAGGTCTGTGAGCCATTCTAGCAATTTATCAAACCTGAAGAAAGAGTCTTGTGAACCCACAATTTGTAGCAAGTCCACCAGACTACACGTGGCAACCTGGGACTTGTGACTGGCATCTGAATGGGAGCAATATGGTGGAGCTGAGCCCTTCACCTTCTGAGATCTGACATTAACTCCAGATAGCTAGCGTCAGAATTGAGTTGAACCAATGGATACCCAGCTGGTATTGAAGAATTGATTGGTGTTGGGAGATACCCCAGAAAATATTATTCAGTCACTTGCTTCTTTTTTTTTTTAAGCTAAATGTCTATCATAAACAAGCTCCAAAGGAAGGACTTGACACTCTGCATCATTCTTCCTGACAGTTGCATAGCAAAGCAGACGCTCTAACCGGAACCCCTCCAACCCCTTTACCATTCCAGTGTGTGTCAGTCCCTGGCTTAGGTGTGCACACCTCTTCTGAGGCCTGACGTTGGGCTTCTGGAGCCATTGGCCTGAAAGCACTGAGCACTAGGGGGACCTGCAGAATTGTGAAAGCCCAGCTCCTGGCCCCCAACTGGTACACTTTATTCCCCAGAGTTTCCCAAATAGACCAGGCAGATGCTGGAACTTTATCTGAAAATCACTCCCTGCCTTGATTTCTTTCTCTTCTTCACTCCAGCCTCCTCCTCGTTTATCAGGTTCTCCTGGGAGCACTTCCGTAATAAACCACGTGCCGATTATTCCTCATTGCAGGTGTGTTGGGGAATATGACTTACAACATATAATGTTCCATGGTAAATAATGTGCCATAACCTACCTAACCAGTCTCCTATTAATGGATTTTTATGTTATTTCTGACTTTCCCTGTTCCAGACTATGCTGGACACATACTTACACACGAGTCCTACAACAAGGATCTTAATTGCCCCACCCAGCTATTTTGATGAGTTGCTTTGGTGGTCAAGTCAGTTGGTCTGCCTCCTAACATTATGAACATGACTGCAAGGATCCTACTACCTTTATTAGTGACCATGAAAATAAATGGCTGGGCATGCTTGTTTATTTTTCCCAGAGTTAAGTTAGGATCAAAAAGCTCAGCCCACACACCTTCCGAACTGCCTTGCTCTCAGATTCCTAAGTAATCAATGGTTATTATCACACATCTCCCCAGAGGCTGGGTCCAGCAGACATATTTCAGATCGATGACTCAGAAAGAGTCCTTTGTCTGTGAAATTACAGGGTCTTACATCTCAGTGTCTAACCTCTTCCCAATGCCTTGGATGGTCCCAAATAAAAAGGATAAAATCTTCATGATGGAGAGGACTTATTTACTGTGAAGTTTTCTAGGAATTTCTGAAACCAAAGGGCTCCCTGGCTTAGGAAAAAATACTGCTTTGAATATTTCTTTCAGAAATGAGCAGCTAGGGCATATGGAACTCTATTTGGAAGCCTTTTGTTTAGGAAACCTCTAAAAATAAGCTAAACTATCTTACTCTCTGGGGAGTCACCAGAGTAGAGACCACGCAATTCTCTTTGCACAGAACCTAACACAGCAATAATTTGGTTTCTTTGTTTTTCCCTCCTCTTGGGTGAATTTGATTTACCAATATATGAAAGATACCTCTCATCTCTGACGACAGATTTCCACTCACTGGATAGTTCCAAACGAAATGTCAGGGTGACAAATCTCCATCACATTAACTATGCCTAGTAGGAACCCCACCTCATTCTTGAAGCTTTCCAGGGCAATTAATAAAGTCAGCTCACTTACAACATACAGCCATGGTGTGGAAAAAAAGAGGTGTGGTGGCTGCAATCTTCAAGTTGCATGACAGCTCATCTGAGAAATGAAATACGAGAGGTGAGGAGCCACAATCGTATTATCACAATCTTGGGACCAGGTGTGTATAGACAAAGCCTTCTCCTCCCTGTGTTATCAAACTATATCTCTTTTTTTCATCATGGATGACAAACTTACACAGGTTGACTCACCTGCACCTCTCACAGTTTCTTACTATCTCATCTTTCACTGTACTGAAAAAAAAACCCCTTCAATTCATGTCCCCTGGTTTGAGGACTACTGGATCAAACCATCCAGGAAGGGAATGAAATCTTTCCAGGAAAGCACCTCTCTTCAGATACTGAGAACAGGAGACACAGTAAATTCCAAGAGCATAGGCCCTAAAATCTTAGAGACAAAAGGGAGCCCAGAGATTAGACTATAGTGGAGCAGCGGACAGAATAACAATTCTTCAGAGTTTAAGTGGCAAGCCAACTTTTTAGTGGCAAGTCAGAGACTGCAGCCTGCTTAACGAAGTCCTAGCCTGGGGCTCTTTCCACTAAACTACTTTGCTAATGTTATTAGGAACACAAAGAGCACAGGAGAGAACATAAGGTAAATGTCAAGGCCTCACAGATCACTTGTCAACACTTTCTTCTTCTTATTATTATTATTGTCATTATTATTTTATTATTACAGAATGCCATTGTCACATGTCTCACACACGTGAAGCCAGGGGAAGCAGCAGCACTACTTTTCCATCAGCGTTAGCGTCATGCCTACCCAAGCCATCCCTCTGGGCCTAGAACTTGGAGCACCGCCAGCCAAACCAATGTTGTTCAGATCACTGGCCTTCATCTCATAAAATTTACTCAGCCGACTGGCTCACAGCAAAGCCTGACCATTAAGCACCTCTGTTGCTTGGCCTGGCAGAGTCTGCATGCTAAACAAAACTAAATTTTTAAAAAATGACTATTTCTATCAAGTTTACACAGTGAGATCAGAGAGACACCTGTTGAAATAATCTTATTTTGCATTTTCACATGAAAACTGGTTGCTTTTTTAAAAAGTTGGTAAATTTTATTTCATTTACATAGAGATTAGAAAGAAATAGAGAAACCATAATGCTGTAAATGGGACCCAAGAGGGCTAACAGAAAAAAATGCCAGGTTAATGAAAAAATACCACTTTTACTTGGTCTGTACTGGTACAAAACCATGGAAGTACAGACACAAAAACTTATATTTTATACAAGTGATCTGATAAAGTGCTAAATAGAACAACAACAACAAAAAAAACCCCAAAAAACCTCTTTGAGGTCTGTGTTTGTGCTTTCAAGAGAACCAGGGAAGTGGAGGAGCAGTGTGAGTACCTCTCTGGGCTCCAGGATGCTGGCGATGAGTGCCAGTTCCGCATTTGGATATTGATCACCTCTCCAGACATCCACGTACTGCCCGCCAGTCAGGGGGTTGGACTGGGTGACCCAGGGTCCCTTCCAGCAATTCCATGTTTTCACTCCTAAGAAAGAAGAGCATCTAGATTGATTTGCTTGAGTGAATAAATAAAAGGGGATAAAGAAGAAAAACTAACCACCTGAAAGTACATGAATGCAAAGACACTGTTCCTGTCCCAAGGGAAATGTACTCTTGCCCTTGTCTTGGTGGAGCACCATCTGCCCTCTGCTCACCCCCACCCTCACCTCCAGGCTCTGGCATCAGTTTTTCTTCCCCTCCCTACACCAGCGACTAAGATGGAAGATCATTGGCACCAAGGATAGGAGAGCTCGTTCTGAGCTAACATCTCACATCACCCGGCTGTTGGAATGTACCTCACCCATGTGCATGGCTGTTGGATGACAACACTGTCACTCTTGTTAAAGCAAATGCAGCAGCATCAGGGGCTGCATCCTGCCACCCACAGCCATTGACCTGAGCACAACTTGTCTGCAGCCTCACCTGGTAGCCAGTTCAGCTCAGAGCAATTGCCCAACTAGTTAAATTTTATGATACCACTTTAGATTTCTAGAAAAGAGAGTAATTTTTTTAACCTTTCAGTAGGCAGCTAAGCTTTAATAGAAGGTCCATAAGAAGGAAACTAAAAGTCAAAATGTTTTTAAAGGAACATTTAAGATTTTATTATTTTTATATATTATATATATATAATAGATGTAAATGTTTTCATTGTAAAAGATCCAAATGTAGAAGTTTACAAACTAAAACATAGAGGTCTGGTTTTATCATCCCCACCCACTTCACCTCCAAAACTAACTTACCTCTATTAAGAATCCTTCTAGTCTTTTTTCTGTGCATTGGCATATAATATATATAAATGGCATATATACATATAAACAGGGGCATACCATGCTATACAATATGGCCATGTACTATGTAAAGATTTTCAAGTCAATGGCAGACTACATATTCGAAGATGGTCCCATGAGATTATAACAGAGCTAAAAAATTCCTGTCACCTAATAACATCATAACGTGGTAGCCAGTGTAAATTATAGCACAAGGCATTAGTGTTTTTTGTTCATCTCAGTCTATTGACAGTCATGTTATCGCTAGAAATGCCTGGGGTACTCACCTAGTCCCCAGCAAGCTTAGCAAAGACTTCTTTCCTTTCTAAACCCAGGTCACAACTGGACCGGCCCCTGTGTTTATTACAATTGTAAGATGTCCTTCAGCAATAACCATTAGGGAACTTTGAAGAAAAAGAGTTTATTACAATACTTACAGGCCCTGGGGTGTATAAGAAAGGTCAAGGGATGCACCGCGAGGTCTTGGGTAGGGAGAGAGTACCCATAGACCTGGAGTCCTGCCTTTACTGGAGTGGAGGGTGGAGGCCTAGGATTTCATGGGCTCACTCTTTATTGGTGAATAAAAGCAGCCTTGGCTGGTGTGGCTTAGAGGCTTGAGTGCCAGCCTGCAAAGCAAGGGGTCACTAGTTTGATTCTCAGTAAGGGCACATGCGTGGGTTGCAGGCCAGCTCCCCAGTAGGGGGCACATGAGAAGCAACCACACATTATGTTTCTCTCCTTCTCTTTCTCCCTTCCCCTCTCTCTAAAAATAAATAAATAAATATTTTTTTTTAAAAAGAGCAGAAATTTAAATAATCCAACATAAAGCTTTCCATGCAGTAGATATTCAATTAATGTTCTTGAAGTGACTGATTAAACATACTCCCATGAGAGTTGATCTTTAGAAACTCAACATCAGGAACAAAATGCAAATTTAAAACTACAAATTTAATACTTCAAATAAAGGAGAGAGAATGCCATTTCCAAGCCAGATATAGTCAATACATTATAGTTTTGCACTGGCCCAGGAAAATGGAAGTGAATACATTTCCAGGGAAATCATATCAATAAAAATGAAAGAAAAGATCGGTTTTCCCATCTCAAAAAAATTGCTCCCATGGGGTTTCTTCTCTTCTGGAAACTCACTGACTTTTCTCTAATCATGTTGGGCCAGCAAAACAGCAATGATAATGGCTTCCTGGCCACCTGGTGATGATGACTACCTGGTTTAATTCCCCCTCTACCCATGGCAGTCTATGTGATTGAGGGCAAATTGTTTAACTTCTCAAAGTTTTTAACCCCTGAGCTGGAGTTTTCTCATATATATTGTTGAAAGGCATCTGAATCAAGATGGCAGAGGAGTGAGTGGAAGTCACACTGACCTCCTTCCAGGACAAATCTGAAATTACAATTAAATTATGGAGAAATCACCTGGAAGAAACAACTGAACAATAGCAAGAGAGGAGCCTTATAACCTTGTACAGACAGAGGAATTGGCTTTAGCACAACCCAACTGGTAAGGAATGTGGCAGAGACTCTAAAAGGCAGGCAGGGCGCCCATGGGTGGCAGCACCAGAAGGATATTGAAACAGCCAATTGGATTCCCCTGAGAAGAGCAGGCTTTAAACCATAAGCAGGGATCTCCAGCCTACCGCACCAGAGCCCAAAAAGTGCACAGATAACAGCCAGCTGCAAAAAGCGGCAGGGTTGCTCTCTGCCAGAAACAGGCGGTTGGAGATGCAAAGAGCCTTTTAAGGGGCCAGTGCATAAATTTTTATTTACAGCCACTTATCTTGGTCTCCAGCAAAGCCGGGAGCAGAGTGGGCTAGAGACACCTGAGGGAAGACTGCAGAAGGAGGTTTTGGGGAGACTACTGAGAGAGTAGCCTTCAGGATCCCAGTGCTGACTCATCCCCCATACCACAGCAGCCATCTTGCTCAGACAGACCATTCCCTGAGTAGCATTAGTGTGAGAGGACACAATAGCCCTGCCTCCAGGAGGGACTCAGCCCTGGCCCAGTAGTGCTAAAGCCTGACTGCTGAGAACAGAGTGGCAGCCACAGATAGTAGATCCCTGGCTAAAGGGGATGCAGAGTGGTCTGGAGACACTTGAGAGACTGGAGATGGAGGCTTTGGGGAGAGAATGGAGAGAGTAGCCAGCGGGATCCCAGTGCTGACTCCTCCCCCATATGGCAGCCATCTGGCTCAGGCAGACCACTCCCCTGAGCAGCAGCAGTGTGAGAGGACCCAATAACCCTGCCCCCAGGAAAGTCTATGCCCTACCCTGTGGTGTTTAAGCCTAATAGCTGAAGGAGACAGCCACGAACAGCCTGCCTAAGGTCAGACACAGTCATCATCTGACATCATCAGAGGCAGGTCCAGAAAGAAAAAACAGTGGTCTCCTACCATAGAAGTTCACACCACAAAGTCAGGAAATTAAGACAGATCAATTTAAGAAGCAGAAACAAAAAAGAAGAGTCTCACAAAGAATGGGGAGAAACACCCTCCAGTGGAAGGGGAAGGAGGAATCCTCAGAAAGAGAACTAAATGAAATAGAAGCAAATGAACTATCAGATATTGAGTGCAAAACAACAGTTCTAAGGAAGCTCAATGAGCTCAGTGAGCTCAGAGAGAATTACAAAAAACTACAGGGAAACTATGAGGAACTTACTGCAAACTATATCAGCATGAAAAAGGACATAGAAACTATCGATAAAAGGCAAGAGGAAATGAAGCATACAATTTCTGAATTGAAGAACACAGTAGAAGGAATCCAAAGCAGACTAGATGAAACAGAGGAACGAATCAGCAAGCTGGAGGATAAGGTACATAAAAGCTCCCAGAAAGAGCAAAAAAATCAAAAAAGACTCAAAAGGAATGAAGAGGCATTTAGGGAAATTCAGGACAACCTGGAATGTAATAATATCCATATATTAGAAATACCAGAAGGAGAGGAAGAGGAGCAAGGGATAGAGAACCTGTTTGAAAAAGTAATGATGGAAAACTTCCCTAATTGGAGCAGAGAAAAAGTCAGTCACACAAGTCCAGGAAGCACAGAGGGTCCCACTCAAGAGGAACCCAATGAGGCTCACTACAAGACACATCATCATTAAAATGGCAAATATCAAAGACAAACAGAATCCTAAAGGCAGCAAGGGAGAAACAGGTAGTAACATGTAAGGGAGCGCAGGTATGGCCAGCAGCCGACTTCTCAACAGAAACACTACAAGCCAGAAGGGAATGGCCAGAAGTATTCCAAATCATGAAAAGCGAAGGCCTGCAACCAAAGCTGCTCTACCCAGCAAGGCGCTCAGTTAAAATGGAAGGCAAAATAAGGAGTTTCCCAGATAAAAGAAGGCTAAAAGGATACACCTCCACCAAACCAGCATTGCAAGATATGCTAAAGGGATTGCTTTAAGATGGAGAAAAAGAGTCTGTGAATACCCAGTTGCTTTCACAGTTACCAATACTTGACATTACCAATATTTTTAATATTTCTTAATCTGATCGTGACAATGATGTGTTATTTTAATAGTTTATTATTTGTTGAAACTAAACCTGTTTTTGTATATTTCTTGCCTATTTCTATTATTTTTAAAAAGCTTTAAATGACTTTTTGGTATTCTTTATCCATTTTTTGATTAAATGTTTGTAGAATTTTTTTCCCTAAAAATAAAACTATTGACCCTTTTTTAGATGTGTTGCAAATACTTTCCTTTTCTATTACTTGTCCTTTAACTTTTTTTATATGTACATTACTGTAGAGTCTTTAATGTTTAATAGAGTCATATTGTCAATATTTTACTTTATAGCTTCTAGGTTTGAATATTTTACTTCAGGGTAAGAAAAATATTATTTTGTATTTTCTCACAAATCTCCTTAGATTTTACCATATTGATTTTTAACTCACCTGAATATTTGTTGTATAATGTGTGAAATAGGGCTCTATATTTGTTTTATTTCAAGTAATAATGGTCCATGCACCTTATTTGTTGAATAAGCCTTGTTTTACCCCTTGATTTGAAATATCAATTTAATCATATATTACATTGTTAGACAGATATATACATTTGTTTCTAAAATGCTCATTTTATTTCATTGATCTACTTGATTATTTCTGTGCTGGTGTCATGTTGTTTTAATTGCTGAGACTTTATAATGAATTTAAATTTTTTAATATTTTATCATTGATTTTGACACTTTAAAAAAATCAATCTGCCTTTAAGAAAAAAAAAAGAAGGAAGGAACTCCTACCTTTTGTGGCAACATGGATGGAACTGGAGAACATTATGCTAAGTGAAATAAGCCAGTTGATGAAAGACAAATACCATATGATCTCACCTATATGTGGAATTTATTAAACAAAATAAACTAAAGAACAAAATAAACCACAGGCATGGGAACATGGAGTGGACTGAAAGTGACCAGAGGGGATCAGGTAGGAGGGCAATGGTGGAAAGAAGGAGAAGGGACTGGACAAAGAACATGTATGAATGACCCATGGACATGGACAACAGAATGGGAACTGACTGTGGGAGAAGGGGACGGGGTGGGATGGGTAAAGGAGGCAAAGGGGGAAAAATTGAGACAACCATAATCGAATAAACATGATTTAAAAATAAAAATTATTTTAAAAAAGAAAGGTAAACATATTAAACATTTTAAGACTTTAAAGCAAAACTTGATTTAAATGGATCAGCAGCATCCAATCTAACAGATAGAAGTTTCAAGGAGGTCTACAAAATGAAAGCCTTTATAGGCTTTCATTTTGCCTGGGTTGTGGGACAGGTCCCCAGTGGGGGGTGTACAAGAAGGAAGTGGGAATAATGAAGTAATACTAGGCAAAAAAAGCAGTTGGTTTTTGCAAGGTCACTTTTCCTTAGGGGATGGCAAAGGTCTGCCAGGCAGATGACCAAACTAGTGCTGATCAGGCAATTCTTTTTTTTTAATATATACTTTATTGATTATGCTATTACAGTTGTCCCATTTTTTTTCTCCCCTTTATTCCCATCCACCTTATATCGCCCCACCTCCCAGCATTCCTCCCCTCCCCCTTAGTTCGTGTCCATATGGGTTTTACATATAAATTCTTTGGCTTCTCCATTTCCTATACTATTCTTAACCTCCCCCTGCCTATTTTGTACCTACTATTTATGCTGCTTATTCCCTGTACCTTTCCCCCCATTCTTCTGCCTCCCTCTCCCCTCTGCTTTACTGTTCATAGTTTTTGATCTTCTTTTTCTTGGCTAAGTCCCTTTAACATTTCATATAATAAGGGCTTAGTGATGATGAACTCCTTTAACTTTACCTTATCTGGGAAGCACTTTATCTGCCCTTCTAAATGATAGCTTTGCTGGATAGAATAATCTTGGATGTAGGCCCTTGCTTTTCGTGACTTTGAAAACTTCTTGCCAGTGATTAGGCGATTCTTGATTGACAAGTTTAAGGTTCTATTTCTGGGAGAGCCTAAACTGTGATAAAGTCTTTATTTGGTGACGTGGGACTTAACATAAGTGACTCCATTTTGGGACTGTTGCCTAGTTTTTAACAATGTAAATGGAAAAAATATGTAACTATTTAATAGAGTTGTGGGGAAGATTCAACGCAGCGTTCTAAGAGTAAACATCGAGCCCAGAATAGGCATTCAAAAATTACTTTAGTTTGTTTCTGGGGGCCATTTCTTCATATGTACCCTGGTAAGAAAATCGAGGTAAGTTTTTGCTTCTAGCCCTAATTTCTAGAACCCCTCTACCACCTTTGATCACTGAAGAAGTACAAGATTCCCCATCAAAACCTGGCTAGTGTCGCTCGGTGGGTTGAACACCAGGTTGCAAACCAGAAGGTCACCAGTTCCATTCTCGGTCTGGACACTTGCCTGGGTTGTGGGACAGGTCCCCAGTTGGGGGTGTACAAGAGGCAATCAATTGAAGTTTCTCTCCCTCCCTTCCATTGTCTCTAAAAAACTAGGGTGTTTTTTTAAATCTTTTTTAAAAACTAGGAAGGGTTCAATTAGGAGGCATCTGGAAGATAAAACATCACAGCAGTGGCATGGGAACAGAGATCTGGGCTGACCAGGGAAAAGATGGATTTTTCTCTTAATGAAGGGAGACCTGAACTCTTGAACCAACTGGATGCTTTCCTTTGTTTTGCCTTCCCCTGGATTAGCCAAAAGCAACGGGAGGATGGATGTCACTGCCTACTTCCTCCCAATTGTTTTTACAGACCTACATTTTGAGAGGGCTAATTGTTGAAGGCCTCTTCTTTCTTCCCCACAAGAAGAGAGCTTTGTTCAGCATCTAAATCAGGCTATCAGAGATGCAAAACCTTTTTATTTCAAAACAAGGTTTGGCCCCCCCAAATAGAAGAAATATTGCTTCTTTTATTATTTAGCTGACAATGTTTTCTCCTTCAGAAACTGAGCTGGAGTTTTCCATCCAACAGAAATACTCGCCGAACCATGATGCAAAGCAGAACATGAAGAGAATTGCTTAGATAACTTGCAGTGAAGGAATACAAGCCAAGATTGCCTTTGGTTTATCTACATAATGTCCCTAGCCCTCTCTATTCCTTTGTTTGGCACATTTCAGACTCATTTAAAAAAGTTAACCCCACGAGCCTCTGTGTGACATGTGCTAGTTGTTTTCATCTCAGGGGGTTTCTTTGGCATCCAGCTTTGAAAAACTGATGTATTTTCCTCTGACGCTCTAGAGAGCCCCTGAGAACTTCTCATTGTCACTGTAGAAAGAGGTTGCCAGCTCTGAGATTAAAGGATTGTGATCTGTGATTTAATCTGCATGTAAACTACTTCAGTCCTATCTTTGGGAAATACTACCCATGTTTCCTGGTACAAGTCACTTGGCAAAGCCACCCTCTAAACAGGAGACTCTAAGGAGTGTGGCTCTAGCAGCATAGACAGCCAGTGCCAAAAAGCAATCCTAGAGAGCTCTGGAGCTGTGGGAAGAAGCAGAAGGCTGAGGGATCCTGGGGAGTCTTTGAGAAGGAGGAACAGAGGAGTCAGCTTTCAGGAGGGGAAGGAAATGTCTTCTTAGCAGTTAGTAGTAGTGGTTGCATCTGGAAGCTCAGAGCTTTTTCCTTAATGGCACACAGAGGTTCGACATATCCTGTGGCACTATTTTCTCTCTCTCTTTCCAGGGAAGTAACTCTCACTGGAAACACAAACAAACAAATAAGCAAGCAAACAAACAAGTTCGATTAGGAGTCAAGTCAATTTAGTCCCAACTACTATGATGCCTGAAATCCTCTCGGTGAGCCTCAGTTTCCTCATCTGTAAAGTGGTAGAGTTGAACTAAAAGACCTGGAAGATTGCAACTTAAGCAATCTAGGACTCTAAGACTAAAAAGCTCGTATTATTGTTAGTGTAGGTAGCTAGATACTAAAAAAAGAAAAGGAGCAAAGGGAATCAGACATTATTAAGCATGATCAACTAGGGAGCATAAGCCTGCTTTTCTAGGAAGTTGCAGCATTCAGAGGCCCCCCAGGAGAAGACATCATCATTCCACTAAAGGAATTCACACCCCTGGGATCCCCTGTGTAGAGAGGAAGGACCACTTCTCAATCTCCTCAGGGCACACCTGGTCCATTCACCCAGACTATAGGGGAAGGAATAAACAATAAAGTGGAAATTGCTCTGCTGGATGCATGCCCAGCAGAAGCTAAAATGACACAGGGGGAGGTGCTTCTACTTTGAGACATGCACAGTAGAAGCCAAGATGACAACCATACAGGCCTGTCCATGCAGCCTAGTGTGCCGTTCAGGGGCACATATGAGACAATGGCCACTTAATTTAGAGATTCAGATTCTCAGACAATAAAGACCCCAGATCAAAATAAGAATAACTGGGTACTTTATTAAGACAAAGCAAAATGAAAGCAAGAATCAAGAGCAGACCTCTCCAGACAGGAATTCACCAGCACCAGAACACAGACGCTGGCGAATCCCAGAGACAGCATTCGGGGTCCGACTGGGAAAATTTCTGAGCAACGCGTCCTCCTCTAGGGTGGGATTAATCAGTCACACTTTGGGGCTATGCTCAAATAGTTTTTAGACAAAGGTGGCTATACAGCAAGGGTTTTGCGTTACTAAGTTAACTAACAGGTCCTTCGGGGAGAAGGGCCAACTATCCCGGAGGAGCACCTATACATCAAAAGTTGAATATTAACAGTACTGGTCTCCCAGGGAGAAGGGCCAGTTCTCCCTTGGAGACAGCATGTCAGCATTGTATTCTTACAATAAAAGTCACAACTTGGACATAAACAGGGAGGATTCTTAATGTCCCTTTTACCTGTCACCTGGGGAAAAAAATCTGATTGGATAAAGGACACAGAACCCTGGAAGATCTAGGAAATGGATTGGTTTGGGGGATAATCCAATAGCAGTGCACGAAAGTTTGAGAATTTGTTGGTTGGTTTGAAGAAGTGCCTGGTCCTTCCCAAGTCCAAGATAATATAATGAACCTAACAAATCTCTCTCTCTCTCTTTCTCTCTCTGTCTATCTCTCTGTCTCTGTCGGTCTCTCAGTAACATACTATCGCCCCATTTGCTTGTGCGTTCTCTGTCCAAGCAGCCATGCGGGTCCAGCAGCCACACAGACTCCAGGCACGGGCCTGGGCACGGCCAACTGGAGCACACCTGGGAATACAGGCTAAGTTAGCCAGATGGTGACAAAGACTGGACTGGATTGAATCAATGGTGCAGAACTTTTTGACCATGGCCTTTGTACTGGGCTTGATAAAAGCTAGACTGGACTCCTTCCATGGCAGGACAGATGGAGGTAAGACACTGGAGCTTAAATCTGGGAAAGTCCTTCCTATTTGCTCCAGCTTTTTCAATACATCTTACCACATCCTCTCATAGGCAGGTCCCCAGAATGCTTTCCTGGAGGCCCCATGAAAGAGCCCCATTTCCACCAGCAGCATTATGATGCATTTATGCCTCTCTTGGATGGAAATTAATGTTTCTCTCATTACCCGTAAAATCCCTCCTAGCATTTAGTACAATCTTGGAGCATAATAGCAGCTCCATAAATTCTGAATGAATGAATGGATGAATGGATGAATGAACAAATAAACAAACAAATGGAAGAAACTGATTTAACCCAGCGCATCTCACTTTTCAGCTCAGCACCATCTTGGAGCAGTAAGAGCCCCCAATTTGCTTTTGTCCTTAATTCCCCTTTTTAGCTTCTCAATCCACTCTAATCTTCTGTGAGCTGTGGATTTAAAAGACGAAGAATTCCTTGTCCAGATATAATCTGCTTGCCACAGAACAGATTTATTTTTGTGGAAGAAAGCCCAGATGCTTGACTGGGGTAAGGTGTGCTTCGGGTCCAACTGACCCAGAGTGCCTGCTGGGTACAGCCTTTGCTGGGCGCTGTGCCCATGCTCTCGGGCCTGGCCAGGATCAGAATATAGTTTGTGTCTTTCTAAAACAGTAAGCAAACCGATCTCTCCAGAAGTTCCCTTCTTCTTTGACCAAACCCATCTTCCTGTGCCCGTGGTGATTCAGCTCCCTTGGAGGACTGAGAGCTTGATCTCACTAAATGGGCTTCACTTAGCCTCGTGTGCATGGTGCCTTCTTACGCTCCAATAGATTTGGTGCCATGCTCTTTGCTTGCCATCTGAGGCCCCGAAAGGCCCAGTCAGCTGTTAAGGCCACACTGCCCCCTCCATGGGCTGAGGAAACAAAGAGCTAACACATTTAACTCAAACTCCCTGAAGTTATAAAATGACAAATCACAATTTATCTCACACGTTCTTCCCACTCCAGCTGAGGAGATGCAAAGTGCATTAGAAAAAGAGCAGGTCCCAGGAAGAAACCCTCCCAGCTCCCCAGGAGGAGCATTGGAGGAAAACAGCTGCCCTCGCCCTCGGTGGGTGGCTCAGATGTGCAAATGAGATCAGCGTGACAGCACTCAAAGGCCAGCCTGTCCAAGAGTGGCCAGTCCTTGCTCCCTTTCAGAGGAAAGAGAGGGTTTCTCTGAAGCTGTCACAGTGAGTTTACTTCCCTTCCTGTTCTTCTCCCTGTACTTGCCATCCCTCACTAACTTCATCCACTGGTGCAGTTTGGGATTTAAAAATAAAGTAAAAAAGTCTTGGATTGAGTTTCCTAAGATTGTGGAGGTGGACAAAAGAGGCTAATTCATTGTCCTGGGACCTGCAGCAGCTCATTTACTGTCACTACAGTGTGGTATTTAAAGGGATCTCTCTCTCTCTCTTTTTCTTTAGTGAGACTCTCTGAAGCTCTTGCTTTCTTCTCCACACGGCTACCTTGGCCATCTTGGAACTTTAAGAATCTAAGCAAACCTACTGAATCTATTAGATCACTTGCTATGAAAGGATGCTCCAAGTCTTAAAACGTCTTCTATCTCTAGTATTTAGAAAAATGACCTGCATGCAACAGGCATTCAACAGAATCTTTTTGGTGGGGATAACCCTTTTCCAAGTCATACTGTAAAAGCCTCACTGGAATAATTAAAATGATCCCTTCTAGGCTGGACAGTAACCAAATCTACCGTTTAAAAAAAAATGTTTTCAGGGCATTGCAGTGAAAGTATTTCATCTTGCAGGCTCCATGCAAACACCTGAGAGAAAGAAATCTTCCATAATTACTTTTTCACTCTTTTTATTTTTGTCAGAAACACTGAACAGAGTTTTGTCTTTTCTAATCCTTGTTAGACTACTGATTTTAAAGTGAATGGAGCGGGGAAAACCAACTCTGTAGACACCTTTTGAGTTTAGTTTTATAATAAAAACTGTTTGAATAATTAAATCTGCTCTTCTCAGTCTATCAGTTTAAATATTAACCCCACACAGAAGTGCCCAGAATAATATTTGACGTAATATCTGGGCACCATGAGGACCAATCGAGGTAACACATAAAATTCATCATCACAAGGATGAAAGGAAGACAGCCCAAAAGATTGACACCAAAATTGAGTCTTAAAATGCGAGTGGGACTTGGTTGAACTTAGAGGGAAAGATTTATGATCCAGTTAAAGAGAGGAAAATGTAGGGTCTCAAGAATAGAGTATATGGCTCCCTCAGAAATCCACAGAGGTTCAGATGGTTAGAGTTGGGGCGGAAAAGCCTGAAGGTCATGAGGGAGGGGTTGGAAGGTAAGCAGAAGGGTCTCTGGTTTGGAGGCTTCACCTGCCATGTTAATGTGTGTGTGTGTGTGTGTGTGCACACGCGTGTAATGAATGACCATTGAAAGGACTTACGCATAAGGCTTATCAGAATTTCACTTTTTTAAAAAAAGTCTTTAAGTGCCTGCTCCCTGGCACTTCTCTTCCCTTTCAGGCACACACCTCCTAAACTCTAAAGTCCCCCCAGACTTGCAACCAAGGGAGCAACCAGCGGGCAGCTTGTCCTGGACTGACCCCCTAACCCTGTCTCCAAGGCCCCCTTTTCTCTGACCTTCCAGTGAGCTGTGGCAGCCCCGCCTAAGCTCGTTTCTTTCCCATAACAGTTCTCGGGAGCCAGGGCAGCCCCGCCTGAGGGTTCCTGTTGCTTCTTCTATCCTGAGCTCATCCTTGTTTCCGTGTCCACAGCTCTAATAAACGTACCCTCAAAAGAAAAAAATAAATAAATAAAAGGCTTTAAATTATTTTAAAAAATACCTGTAGACAATGTCTCAAAAATCAATTAAGTGAGCCTGTGGCTTTAAGGAAAACCAACAGTATTTGTTGGCAATTTCAAGTTTCCACTTAAAAACTAGAATTGTAGGCCCTGGCTGGTAGCTCAGTTGGTTAGAGCATCATCCCTATATGCCAAGGTTGTGGCTTTAGTCCCCAGTGAGGGTACTTACAGGAGTCAACCATGAATGCATAAATAAAATAGGATGCATAAATAAGTGAACGTTTTCTCTCTCTAAAAATCAATAAATAAAAATTTTTAAAAACCAGTTGTAAAAAATTAGAATTGTAGAACACTTGTAGCTGCCACTATAAGATTCATAGCTTTATAATACTTTAAGGATCTTCTAATGAGATCAGAGGGATATTAATCAATATGATTTTTAAATATTGTGTTATGAAATGTGTTAATATTTGGAAGATCTTTATAACGCAGTGAACCAATATTTTCCAAATGACCTATGTTGATGTCACAAAATGATGCCCGGACAAAAAGGCAATTCAAAGAGCAAGAGTGACCAAATGGATTTCAATGTAACAAAGTACAAAAACTTCATTGATATGGTTTCAAATTTGATACCACAACTAACCTTTTTTTTCTTTTTTTTGTTTTCTTTAATTGTTCAGATACATTTGTCTCCATTTTCCCGTCACCGCTTTCCCCTGCCCCACCCACCCCCACCTCCCACCCTCAATCCCCACTTGGGCTGTGTCCATGGGTCCTTTAACAACTAATCTTTAAGAAACTATAATTTATCCAGTTTGGGTAGAAAATCAAAGAAAAATATTCACAATTATCTGGAAAAGATATTAACACCCCCCTCTCTTTCCTACTACGTATCTGTGTGACGCTGAATTTTCTCCATATACTTCAGCTCAAGCAATATATCACAATAGGTTGAAGTCAGAATCAAATATGAGGATCTGCCACTAGAGAGACTTATAAAAAATATAAATGCCATTCTTCTCACTAAATATTTTCAATTCTAAAAAATGTAGTTATTTTTCATAAAATGTTTATAACATGTACTGTGTTTATTTTAAAATACATTGTTAAATAATGTGGGGTGTTTGCAGTTTCTATTTCAAATACACTAAATATGGACAGATCGAGATAGAGCACACATGAGCAAGGACTCTTTAGAGTCCTTAAAGATTTTTAAGAGCATAAGAGTCTTATGTACAAATATCAAGTTGTACATCTGAAACTAATATAATGTTGTTTGTCAATTATACGTCAATTTAAAAAAGAATCTAAATTTTTAGGTTCTTATTCGGCTTAAGGGGAAAAAAGAGGTGTAAGAGTTTTGAAATGAAAAAGCTGGGAACTACTGCACTAACTGATACTGCTTCAACTGTTCTAAATTCAAAACGTGACAACCTTTAACAGAAAGATAAGGGAGGAAAGAAATCCCTGGGGTTATAGTGCCTGGGTTAATCATTAAAGGAGCTCCTCTTTGTTGGGCGCCCTGGAGGTATTTCCACCCTGGGGACAATGCACTGTAGTGCGTCCTTTGAGGTGGGTGAGGGGGTTGCCTGCTGTTAGCAAAGCAGAGAAACTATTTATTGTGCCTATATGCAAACTTCCCAGGCTGTTTTAGAAAGGATGAGTGTCGAAGACGAGGATCTGGAAACCTATTCTTCTAAAACTATCTATTCAGGTGTACCCAGGGGAAAGTCTTTTCTGTACTCCAGGAGAAGGGTCTCCCAGAAGTTGCTGATCTCCAGGGCCCTTTTTGAAAACAGTAGGGAGGTGAAAACACAGAACCTTATAGACTAGACATCTGGTAAAGAAAACCTGTCATTCATTTGGACTCAGAGAGCTTTCTCTATAGCCCCAGGAACACAAAAACTTATTGGCTTATGATCAGTGTGAGTCAGTCCCATTCCTGTGGTTGATGATCCATCCCTCGTGGCTTTGCTCAGCTGTGCGGCCCTCAGGCTGTGTGACTGACAATCTGACAGACCTGAGGCTTTTCTCCAGTTATGGTTGGGCAAAATCAGGATCCTTAGGTTCTCCTAGTCTCCATATCTGCAAAATAGGGATAACAATACCTACTTTGCATTTAAAGCACCTGGCACATGTTATTAGATTAATAACAACCATTTTGGTGTTTACCCTGAGACAGGAACTGACAAGTAATCTTCATTTGTAAGATTTAGTCCTCACAAAAAGTCTGAAAAGTAACTATCATATTTCTTTACTTTCAAGGAGAATTTTTGTCTACATTTAACACACCTACAATTGAGTTTTGTCTTGCATTCAATGTGTGTATCGTTTGTCCTGTTTTGTACAAAAGTTAATAAACTGATGGTGCATCTTAAAAAATACAGTATGGAGGCCCTGGCCAAGTAGCTCAGTTGGTTAGAGCATCGTCCTGATATGCCAAGGTTGTGGGTTTGATCCCCAGTCAGGGCACATACAAGAATCAACCAATGAGTGCATAACTAACTGGGACAACAAATTGATCGATCTCTCTCTCTCTCTGAGAAACAAACAACAAATAAATAAAATACAGTATGATTTTTCCCATTTTATGAATGGAGAATAAGTTAAAAAATACTAAGTAGCCTGTCTAAGTCCATGCATTTGGAATGTGGTGGGACAGAGAGGTGAACCACGGACTGTCCATCTCCAAAGCCTGGGGTTGTCTCACTAATTCATCACAACAGGCTGGTGCCTCCTCTCTCCCCAGCCCCTGGATTATACTACACAGCCAGGACTTAGGGTAAAGAACCTAGTCCCACCTAGACCTTGAGTACCTCTTCTTTCTGCTCCTTGGTTCACCAAATGTATTTGTCAGAGTATTCCAGTGAGACATCTTATTTTCAATTAATCCCACATATCTGAGGCAGGGTTCCCGTGATGCCTGCAGCTGAAGTTTAGGCCTCAAAGAACTGAAAATGGGCAGCTTGCATTGAGCATTTATCGACAGTGCAATGTTACAAAGTATTTCATACATGGGGGATACTTCTCCACTGTGCCCACCCTCATCCCCACCACCATTACGTTTCTTTCTGACAGTCCACCAACCCAGCCTGCCCCTAATTTTCATTTTATCCTTTACATGTAATCTTATGTGGCTGATGATCCCTGTGTGTGCAAAGGAGATGAGGCTTCTGCCACTGACACGCACGCTATTAAATATATCCAGACTGCCCCCAGAGAGTAAGCAAAGGGTCCTCTTTAGTCCTAAGTGGCCAAAGTGCCATGTTTTGAGGGATTTTGGGGGGTATCACTTTAAAAGTATGGCAGAACCTGTAGATTGAAACTATTTTTATAGATTACCTAGGCCATCAACACATTGACTGTGAGGACCTGCTCACACTCTGAGAAAAGCTAAAGCCAAAGCCATTCATGTTCTGTTGAAGAATGTGAGCTCAAAACTAAGTAAATCAATCTTTAGCACTTAACTCCACCAAATTTCAGTTGTTTTGTCTTTATTGTTTAAAGCATTGAAAAAGTTTCTGGTAAGGATGAAATAAAAGCCTTTGTTCAGGTATCTAGAAGGATTTCTATGTTTTTCTTATTGCTTTGGATGTGTTTCCAATGTATATTTTAGGATAATGGGGTGGGGGGGGTCAAATTTGTTGCAAATATTTAGCATTTTTTTTTCCTTTTGCTTATGATTTTTTTATGACCTTGAACTTAAAATATTTACACTGCAGAATCTCATTATTTCCTCTGTAGTTTATTGTATTCCTTTTAAGTTTGGTCTTTGTCCATCAAAAAATTAGATATTCACCAATATTTTCTCCTTTTTAATTAAGTTTGATTAAAAAATAACAAAACATAGGTCAAGATAGATGGTGCAATGCTATAATCTCAGTAGCTTTTTCTTCCCAAATAGTTAACCAATTCTTGTGGTGACACTGTCTTTTAAATAATTACAAGTTAAAATATTCTTGCCCTCACTGGTGTTGCTCAGTGGATTGCGCTCTGGCCTGCGAATTGAAAAGTCACTGGTTTAATTCCCAGTCAGGGCACTTGCCTCGGTTGCGGGCCACGTCCCCACTTGAGGGCATCTGAGAGGTAACTGATCAATGTTTCTCCTTCTCCCTTTCTCTCCTTTCCCTTCTCTTAAAAAATAAATAAAAATAAATTAATTAAATTTTAAAAAGCCTTGCCCTGGCTGCTGTGCCTCAGTGGACTGAGCACCGGCCTGCAAACCGAAGTGTCGCCGGTTCGATTCCCAGTCAGGGCACATGCCTGGGTTGCAGGCCAGCTCCTCAGTAGGGGGCGTACAAGAGGCAACCACACATTGATGTTTCTCTCCCTTTCTTCCCCTCTTTCTAAAAATAAATAAATAAAAACTTTAAAAAAAGAAAATCTTATCCATATTGGTAAGAAAAGTGGAACGTGGGCCCAGGGCAAAGATGAGAATCAATTGGCTGGAGGCTCCTGCCAGTCGCCCAGGCCTGCAGGGAGGAATGCAGGTGGAAGAATGAAGGCACAGCCCAGCCCCACTGCCTGTATAAGAACTGCTGCTGTTTGAAGGGGCTGGGGAGAAGGGGTATGGAATGAAGGGAATAAAAATTGGTGGACATAACATATACTATAATGGTGGATACATATCAGTATGCATTTATCAAAACCCATAGAACCGTACAACAGAGTGAACTCTAGTGAAAACTATGGATTCTAATGAACAATCATGTATCAGTACTGGCTCATCAACAAATGCACCACACTAATGAAGTATGTTAACAACAGGGGAGACTTAGTGCACGGACAAGGGGAGGGCATATGGGAACTCTATACTAGCTGCTATTTCCCGTAAATCTAAAACTGCTATAAAAAATAAAGTCTATTAATTTTAAGTTGACATATCTTATTGTTTCCCAAGAGCTGGCACTAAGTGATTGGTATCTGCATGTCCTGTTCAAAGGAAAGGGGTGGAGAGGTTACTTGGTGCATGACCACAAGTGTCAAAGAGTCTCCTTCCCCCACAAAAAGGAACAGAGGTGCACTTCAGTATATTTCAATCAGGTATTTTATTGTTCTGGCAACTGCAAAATATACAAATTTCTGAAAGGCAGCCCCTGTTTGAAAGCTGGCACAGCTTCATCCCAGGTAATTAATTCAGACAAATATACAGAATGCAGAGAAGTTGTAGGTCACACATAAAAGGCCCCAAACCAACCAACGAACAATAAACCCAATCTAAAAAGCTTTCTGTTTTCAGGTTCCCTTATACACATTAAATAAATAAATAGCACATTTGCTATCAAAATAATAAAAAAATAAGTTTCAAGTATTACAAACGAAATCATCATTGGTGTGGTTCAAACAGTTTTTCTTCTCCCCCTCAACGAAGTTTCATCCATGGTCTCAGGACAGAAAAAGGAGAGGGGTACACTTACCCCAAAACAAATATGCAAAGTTAAAAAAAATTGGTCCCAGATATTTTTTGGGAGGCAGAGGGTGAGAGGCAATAAGGGAGCAGCTGCTCCACGACTGCAGCTCCATCCAGCACCTCCTCAGGTCAGATCACCAGCTTTCCCCTCAGCAGCATCCTTCTCTCCCCCTTCCTGTCCATATTTATGTCTTCCGCCCCACTCAGGCCCTGACAAACCACATTCTGTCCAGGCAAAGCTCACGTATGTCCATACTGATGTCAGGCTGTCAGAGGCCAGGGACATGCACCTTCACACAGCCCCACTCAAACTGTCCATGAGAGTCAAGGATTGGAGTTTGCGCTGACAACCAGAGAGAGAAGTCCAGAAGGTAGGAAACAATTAAGTCATTCTCAAGAGCAGATCTCTTGAGTAGGAGCTTTGGAGCAGAGCAGGCCCCTCTGTCTAAAAATATGGCCAACCTACAAACATACACCCCAGTCAACTAGACTCAAGGTAGCGGGAAAGAGGAGAAATAACCCAAGTCTTCAGTCGCACCAGATGCACATACAGACATCCTCTCAGGCAGACTGCCAAGTAAGGGGGACAGGGGTTGAATGATTTGGTGTGAAAACCTCCAACTTAATTTTAAGGTATGTGAAGTGTGTCCCATTTCCCACGTAATCCCAACCAGAGAAATGTATATTCTCTAGGAGCTCCTCTCAAACAAAAAAAACAAAACAAAACAAAAATAGCTGTTCTTTCCACTTCCAGCTCCAGCTGTTTAAGCCTGCCCGCCCCCATTCTCAGCTTTTTTGTAGGCTGAGGAGTGAGGATACCAGGCAAAAAAAAGCAGACAGCAGAAAAGGAAAGTGACCTTTGGCACCAGCTTTTAGAAAGACTCTTAAAAGGGTCATTTGGACCAGTGCTGAGTCTCCAAATTGTTTCTTCTGGGCCTCAGGACACCTCCTTCGTCCCCCAGTCCTTGGAGGCGACAGGGAGAAACCAGCAGGTAGAAACTACAAGGATGTCCCTAAATCCCTGCTTTGAACAAAGAGGACATTCCCCAAGGAACCCAACACCATGCCAGACACACAGCAGATACTCCATGAAAACGTGTGGGACTGAGCCGAATCCTGCCGGGACACCGCGCACAGCCTCTTGGAGGAAGTAGCCTGGAGTGAGGCCTGGCTTGGGCCAATGTCCCCACCTGGCCAATGTGGGAGGTGATGAACGTCCTAAAGGAAGGAGGCCGGATCCTTGTTCTTCTCCACGTTGTCTCCCCGGGTCTTTCTTGCAGTGATTTGAGCATCTGCTCCCCAGTCGGCTTCCGGGACTCCTTTGAGCTCCCCATCTCATGGGCATGGCCCAACTCCCCGCATTCTGTCACAGCTTCGGCCCCCGCAGGCACAAAACCCAAACATCTAAGTTCTTGAAGAGAAGGTGTGACTTTTGGGTCACATGTTCTGCCAGTAAAAAAGTGCAAAAGCAAGCAGCCCCAGGAAAACCGCCCCTCAGGGGCCTTTGATCCAGGCCTGACAGTGGGGGGACCACACAGCTCCCCCCAGGGGTTGAGGCACCGGTGCTAGTTCCTCTTGCCAGCACTGCCAGATGATCCTTCAACATCTTCCGAGGCCAAGCACAGACTGGGAAGGTGTGTGGACACGCGGAGGGCCACTACTCAGCTGACAGCACGTCCAGCTCAGGGACTTCTGTCTGCACCTCCACACTGGCTCTCCCGGCTGGCCCCATCCTAGCATGTGTCCTTTCTTCACAAGTCCCAGGCCAAGATGCACGAACAAGCCTTGTGAAAGTTTTCAACATCCCTGAACCTTCAGTAACTGGGATCTAGGTCCCTCTAATTTTAGGGTTCTGGGCCCTGTGTCACCGCCCAGCTGGGAACATTCTAGGCCAGGATCACAAAAATGAAACAAAACAAAACAGCAGAGGCATCCGACGTCCCCTCCTCAGGGCCTTCTCTCACCTCCTCCACTGCTCATCGTCCTGACCAAGCCTTGTGGAGAGTCAGTGAGACCACACAGCCCTGGACAGCGGGGAGAGCCCGGGGTGGGGGCGGCCGCAGCTGGATGCGGAGGCGTGGACTCTGCGCACACACGGGGAAGGCATGCTGGGGTCTCGGCCGCCCCGATGCTGTGGGGGGCGCGGGTTCACTCGGAGCAGCAGACCCCTCTTCTGTGCCATCCCGCCCCATTCCGGGAAAGTCCTTGGGATCGTCTCAGGTGGATGGAAGAGCCCCTACCTAAACTGCAGGAAAGGAAAGGGAATGGAACCAACAGGTCTGCCTCAGTGTGTCCCGGAGGAGTCGACGCTGCTCTGGGAGCCATTCATGTTCTGTTTTCAGGAGAAAAGAGGACGGAAAAGGGGCATTATTATTACTGTTGACTAGGTTTCTAAAGCAAAAGACTACAGCCATGCAATTGAGAGTTCACTTTCCCTCTCCCCAAGACAAAAAACACAACCCGAAAGAGCATATTAACCGAACTGTTGGCAGTTGCCCAGGGAGGCCCCAGGAACACATGGAGGTTAAGGCCAGAGCCGCATGGGAGAAGGGCCTCGTGGCAGAGGCCTGATGTCTGCCTGCAGGAAGCAGGAAGGATGGTGGGGACAGCAGGCAGCTCTGCTGGTCAGAGCTGTTCTAGGGAGCAATGGGGTCAGCACCTACGAGACCCTCAGCTCACAGCCCTTGAGAGTCCTGGGGCTGCCCCTGCCCGGGCCCAGGGAAGTCTTGCTGGCCACACCAGACAGAAGATGAGCTGGGGGCCCTGTAAAGAAGCCTAAAGACTCTCTCACCATCTTGGCTGGTGTGGCTCAGTGGACTGAGTGCTGGCCTGTGAACCAAAGAGTCACCAGTTCAATTCTCAGTCTAAGGCACATGCCTGGGTTGCGGGCCAGGTCCCCAGTAGGGGACGCGTGAGAGGCAACCACACATTGATGTTTCTCTCCCTCTCTCCTCCCTTCCCCTCTCTCTAAAAATAAATAAATAAAATCTTTTTTAAAAAAAGAAAAGAAAAAGAAAGAAAGAAAGGACTTTCCTCCTAGGTTCTAGGAACACAGGTGCTGCGAGCTGACTAGTCGTGGTGGGGGAGGACCCAGGCAGAGAAAGCATTGTCACTAAAGTTCTCTTCCTGTTCTAGTAAAAGCAATCCTAGCAAGAGCTTCATCCACTTTAAACAAAATGTTTTTCAGTCAACTGGGGACAGGTGATAGCTACCACTGCACAGCAGCAGCCACTTTACCTAACCTCCTTAATTCATCTGCAAAAAAGGGAAACACTTTTCAAAAAGTGTTCTCTCTCACCCTAAGTGTCTCCAGTAAGACTGTCATAAAGGGGTCTGAGGAGAGAGAGAAACCCACACACACAGATATGCGAAGATCACCTCGGCCCCTTCCCTCCCATGCAGAACCAAGGGCTCTGGTGCAGAAATCCCTACAGAAGAGAATCCCGGGCTGGCGGCCCTGAAGCCTAGTTCCCAGCCTGCTGTCAGCTGGACTCGGCAGCCCAGGCGCCCCGACCGTCCACCCACAAGTATGTCAGGCAGCCTCTGTGAGTGGGTGGTCTGCTGGGGAAGGCCCTGTCACCTTGCAACCAGAGAGAACCCAGCCAGCTTGTCAGAGAGTGAGGTGCTGCTGTGTCCCTCTACCCAGCTGGCTCCAACCCGCCCCCATACGTGTCAAGCCCAAGGCTCCGAGCACCCACAAAGGATGGCAATGAGACAATGACACCGGGGGTTGCAGGCACAGGCTATGTCAAACCATTCACTCATGGTGTCCCTGGCTCAGGACGCATGGAGGGAAAGGAGGAAGCAAGAGAGGGGGCCTCAAGACAATGGTGCTGCTCTTAAAAATCACAAGTTCTCTGGCACGGGGTGTATGAGTCACATACTCTACAATGGGCAGTCTTCACACAGAACAAGGCGCCCTGCTGGGCAGAGATGCCATGACTCAGAGATGCGGAGGGCACGGAGAGGGGCATGCACAGGGCCATTTACCTTTCCAAGGTTAGTAAGGAGAAAACTTTGAGAAAATGTGACAGACAGTTCGTCTTTCAAGCATAGTGGGGGCAAAGGAAGAAACATGTTGGAAAAGAAAAACAAAACATCTTTAGTAGTATTTTGTTTTTAGTGTGCACCTGAAATCTCAAAATCAAGGAAGCGCGGCGAGTGGCTGGCCCCGAGCGCCGACTGAGCCCTCAGGAAGGGACTGCGGGGCACCGCATCTGGCTAGGCTGTCATGCCTGCTTTACCAGGAAACCGCCCTCCCTGGCATCCTCCAGCCGCAATCCTTAAGGTCCCAGGGGCTCCCCTGCTTCCCATTCTCTTGGTGCTCCTGCTCCTCCTGAGAAGAAATCCCCCTGGCCTATGTGGAAGGAACAGGAGGGCATCAAAGTGCAGAGTGGCGTGCAAACCACAGCACAGCACGTACCCACCGGAGCACAGGGCCTCATCTCTCCAAGGACGGCTATCAGCCACCAGGCACTGACTACGTGCCAAGGATTCTGCAAGTGATACGTTATCAAAATACCTTGTCACATTCCTATCTCCATCTTACAAATGAGGAAGTTGGAGTCCTAAAATTGCACTACCTTGCCCAGAGTTCCAACGAGGGGGTAGTACAGCTAAGATCCAAACCTGGCTCAGTGTGACTGTAACAATGCATTTTGGGATCTGCAGCCCCAGGCATGGGCTTGTTCTCCCAGGCCGGGCTGGGCTCTGAGACCCCAGAGAATACCCCTCCTCCCCAACAGGGAGATTTCTTTCCTGGCCACACTGGGCCATGGGTAAAAGGAACACGAAATGCACAGATACAGAGGGCTGCTACTCCTGAAGACTGAATTTCATGGACACACCCACATTAAGTAAACACATCTCAGCCACAGGGAGCTGCTGCATGGGAGAGGCTGCAAGAGCCAAAAAGAATTCAAGCAGCTCTGGACAGCCCCACAGGCTGCAAAGGTCAGATGCTCGGGACAGGGGCAGGTGAATGGTAGTATCCTGGCTGTTCCCAACAACCAGCCCAGAGAAAGCAGCCAACCTTCAGGACTGGGACACCTGGTTAAGCTGTGGTTCTGCCACTTGACTGGCAGGATGACCATGGCGAGTGGCTTAACCTCAACCCTCATCTGGTAAACGGGGATAGTGTCTGCCCTGCAAATGCCCTAGGGTTATTGTAAGGATCAAAGACATGAGGCATGCGCAAGCACATTTTCCGTGAGCTGTAGAGCGTGACAAAATATATTTCACTGCAGGTGGTGCCACCTAATCTAAGCTTGATGCCAAAACAACTGTTTTCCCAGAATAAGCCAGTTTTTAAGCTTATCAGGCTGAACTCTTAAACCCTTTCCTCATCTGCATGAATTAGTCACGATACCCTAGTCAGTAAAAGGGAACATGGGTAGGTGTGATTTGAGTTGTTGAGGAGGATGACATTTCATGGTGGCTGTTCCTATAACTGCGATATAGAGGCCTCAGAGCCTTCCGTAGTTGGAACCACTGAAACAGTGGAAATGTTCTGGCCAAAACTTAACCAGAACTTTCTGCGTAGAGCTCTGGCTGTAGGAAAGGGGAAACCAAGTGGGTCTGATTCAAAAGCTGCTCCCAATGCTGAACATGGCTATTAAAGCCGAGCAGGTTGCCATACAGGACAACCTGCTCCAGGACAACAGTTTCCAAACAGGCCTCTCCAGAGTGCAGCGGTCCTGGAGCCCCGGAGTTGGGGGTGTGGGGGTCCCTGCCAGGACAAGAGGGAGAGACTGCAGGGTCTCTCTATTTGCTTTTCAAATTGGGCTCTGGGTAAATTTTCCTCTCAAAATGAAAGGGCTCTCCTAAGGGAGACACAGAACTTAAAAGATAATGGCAGCAGGCACAAGACCCAGCTTACCACCAAGATCTGACGCTAGAGGGACCAATGAGATTTTGTACTAGCAGTCACCCAGGACCCCGAGAGGGAATGAGGGGGAGTGTGTGTCCTGACGCGGCCAGCTGTAGCAGTGGCAGCATCAGGACCCGCAGAGAACAGCTGGGCCGTAATTACTTCTTGTGTCCTTTGCTAACAATTCATGAACCCCCTTCTCCCTCCTCCCGTGCCCATCTTCCTCCTTCAGATTCCACAAAAACTGTCATTATCCTCAACATGTTAACAGGCAGGAAGCCAAACTGGCAAGCAAGGAGAAAGAGGTGCTAGCAACAAAATTATTCAGAGAAAAATACTTACAAACAGGCTTTCCCTAGCAAAGGCTGCAGAGAGAAAAGGTTGAGAGAGAGAGGTCAGTAGAGGGACAGGGTACAAGGCCCAAGTCATGTGAAATCAGGACATCCTCTGCTGGGACCTTCCCAGCCTCGCCCAGCTTCCAGGGCCCCCGAGGATTCGACTCGGCAACCCTGAAGGACTGTCCTGTCAAAACGGCGGGGGGGCCCAGCTATGCGTCCTCTGTGACCCAGGACAGTGCAGCCCCACACCCCACTGAACCCAGCCCAGGCCAGTCCCCGCAACTGTCGCTGACAGCGGCCTCTAAACTTCCAACTATGACCCCACAGTTTACACCAAAACAATGTCATAGACATACCACATAGAACTTCAGTTCTCAGTTTTCATAAAAAACACCTCTAATTTTAGATTTGAAAGGAGTATTCATTAGACATCTCTAAATCCTACCCCCTCATTTTAAAAAAGGAGACTGATGACTTGGGAGGGATGCAACCTGACAATAAAACCCTACAGCTAGTGCCAGGGGCAGACACCACCAGGCTTGATGCTCAGCGCTCATTCCCTCATTGGATCTGCTTTGGCAGTAGGTGCTCCTCCCCCATTCCACAGATGAGAAAACTGAGGCCTGAGGAGGTTCGGTGACCTGCCTGACGTTGTACAGCGCCTGCCCCCACATCACATTTCCAGACACACAGGATTTAAATGAGCTTCGGGCGAATGTGGGAAGCGTTTGGCCTCAGCGTGGAACTCATAAACAAATCCGATTCAAAATTTAGCTGTGACTTATTTGTAAGAAACCAGGCCTGGTGGGTGGAGGTGGGGGATACCCCTGCATGGGTCCCAAACTTGTGCCCAGAGTTTTCTGTCTCACAGATTCTTGGCTGTCACTGAAGGAAAAAAAATGGTTTTCTAAAAACAAATCTTAATGCCCAATAGGCAAGATCTTTCAGCCTTTAACCTTCACAGTGAATAAAGTGAAATGTAGTTGGTTTTTAGTTTTTTGGGGTTTTTTACTGCCTGCTCAAATGCCTACACTATGTGAGGAAGTGGCTGTTTTTTTCCAGACCGTCCAGCTCTGCGAAGCGGGCCACCTGGGTTCTCCCCAGGCCACGCAGGCTCTGGGTGAGGACACTCTGGTGTAGTCCCCTTCGACTACAGCTTCTCTGCAATGGGCAGCCATGGCAAGAAAGGAAGGGAAAATACTCAGCCGTGGGCCTGGGACAGAAAAGACACCCTCAGGCCACACAGCAGCCAATGGCCCAGCGCTGCGAGGAGACTGACTTCAAACTAGGGGGTGCCTTCCACTTTTCTTGAGAAAAACCTATTCAGGAATATGAATGGGACACAGACACTTTGCCGTTTCTTCTGCTCTGCCTGGTTCTGCTCAGCAAAGATCACCTCCTCAGAAAGCACGTGTGCACACTCACAGCCACGGTCAGGAAGGGCCTGCCTGTGGCCTTCCAGGACGTCACAAACCCCCGAGGCTATCCCCGCGCTCTCTCCCCCCGCCACCCACCCAGACGGACACACACTACAAGGAAGGTCAAGAGGGTAACGCACTTGTCCGGGCAGCTGTGCGGGCACCTCCGGGGGCAGGCAGTTGGGTAGGGCAGCGGAGGCAGAGGCCACATGCTCCTCAAAGCTGTTGATGCGAGGCTTTTTGGTGGGCTCGGGGCTGGCTAGTGGGGTGACACTATTGCGTCTCATGAGTGGGTTAGGTCCCTTCTTTGCGTCCTAAGCAAGACAAAGACAAAAGAGAGAAGGCGACAGTTATGTGGAGAGGGAAGGTAAATAAGCACAAAAAAAAAAATTCAAAACCAAATAAAACACATATTCCTGCTTCTGGATTTTACTGATACAAGACCGACCAAAGTGAATGGCCCTGGGTCCACGGGGTTGCCTTTTTGTCTTGCACCTCCCAGTCCGCAAGATCAAGGGATGATCTCCTCCCAAGCCCCTTTTCCGGATCAATCCAAGACACCCACTCAGATAAATGCAACATTCACAGAGCAGGTGAAAGAAGAACAGCAGAACCACTTCTGGACAGTCAGTCATTCAATTACAGCAGATACCAAGGCGGAAGTACCTTGACGCCATCCTCTAAGGAGCGGAAGACAGGGGAGAGAGGCCTGGGCGTGAGTCCCAGGTAACCACTAAGGGGACAGGACAGCAGGAAGGCGGGGGGAGAAGGTGTCGGTTCTGGACTCCTGTGTCCTGACCACAAGCCAGGATCTGCAGAGCAGACATGGAACAAACAGCTCCTGTGTCCCATAACTATACCCCGGCTCAGGACCGAAAGGCAGGTTTCAAAGCCAGCCAGGAGATTAAAGGCACAGAAGACCTGAGGGAGGCAGAAACGGCCAAATACTAGTCTTCTGACCAAGTGACAACACGACTGTAGCGATCCCCATGGCCTGTCACTGAAGCTCATGACCCAGGAGCCTGAGTTGAGGTCTCTCTCTACCAAGAACCTGTCCCGGCTCTGCACAATACAGTGTTCAGAGACCATCAGAGCCCAGTTCAGACAAACCCGCTGCTGGGGGGTGCTGCTCCTCATAGAAAGAGAGGAAATGCAGCATCCCCCAACCACACACGTTCAGAAGGGGGCGTCACAGAGCCAAGGGATGCCATCTTCTTGTGTTTCAGTCAACCAGCCAGGCAACTGCCAGTGGAAGCCAGGATTTTAATGCCACAATCTCCTGGCCAAACTCCCTGGGAACAGGAAAGCCCTCCCTGCACGAATGGGAACGTCATACTCTGTGTACAGGAAAGTGTCAGACTGATGCCGGCAAAGCACTGCATTTCCACAGTTGGTACAAAGTAAATGTCAGCTTTCTTCCACAGCCTCCGCCTGGGCGGAAACCACCTCTGCCTTGGGGAGAGCCCGCCAGGCTGCCCACCCAATCTCAGCCCTCCAGGGATATCAGATGCCACTGGGCACTGTGGTCTTCTGAAATACTTTCCAGCCACCATCGCTCATGCCTCTAATTTCCAAATCATATGTTTTCTCCAGTTCCATTTCCTTTTGCACTATTATCACTTCTTGGTAATTCTGTACGTAAGTGCATAGAGATGACTGAGCAGATTTGCTGATCCTGTTTTAACCAGTAACTCTGGAACTTGAAAGTAGTTTCAGTCGCCCCAAAGGAAAAGGCAACAATATCTGTGCTGTGGTTTCATTTAAGAGTAGAATGTGTCTCCTTCTTTAATACTCACTTCTCGGGTCCAGTAGAAATGGGGAAACAAAGCATGGAAAGAGAAAAAATAGAAGACACCAAGAAGCCACAAGAAAGACAGGGCAGGAGGACACAGATGCTGAGAAAAGGGAGAGGACAAAGTCACCCAGGCCCTCCAAGTGCCAACAAACTACCTCAGGGAGAACCCATTGGGAGACATATGTCAGCATTTAGAGGCAACATAATACTGGGTGGTTCCTGAGAGTTCACACACATTGGTCCCGTCACTCGACAGTCCTCAGGGTGGAGAACGGGATGGAGATGCTGAAAGGCCAGAGGCATGAAACTTCCACTCACCTCAGACCTCTCCCGGTGTGTGTTTACTGACTCCACATTCAGGTAGATGGATTCTACACGGCAACCTGGGCAGGGGAGAGAGAGCAGCTCCTGGTTAAAGGGGACAGGCCGGTACAGCCCCACAGCCACCAGGAGCCACCATTCCTGGGAGCAGGTCTCACACAGCATGGGCAGCGTCACCATACTCACCATAAGCGACTGGAGTCAGTTTCAGGACAGTGTGAAGGGGGCATTTCAGGTAAGGCATCTCCTCTGAAAAAAAAGAGGAACAGCCCCACGATTCAATATGAGACTTAAGGATGGACATTCCCAGGCCCCCAGTGAGAGGCCTGCCAGGTCAAGAACCTCAGAGGCCTGGCCAGGCAGGGGCGTCTCCCCTGGCTCCCCCGCCCCTCACACAGGATCTCACTCAAGGCAGATGGCCCTAGAAAAAACCCCAAGCCCAGAGGACAAAATGAAAACATACCCCAAACCTGCTCTCACAGAATGAGTTACAGTAAAAAAAAAAAGAAGAAGAAGAAGAAGGAGAAAAGAAAGAAAAGTAAGAGTCATTCCCCAAACAACTTAGGTGTGTCAAGATTCAGCTGAACCCTATGCAGACTCAGACTTGAATTTTAAGGTAGGGTGTTCCGGGCAGTTGTTCCCTAGAGGTGGGCAGAAGAGAAAAGCTGCCCCTCCCACACAGCCCAAAGCCCCTGAGATACGTGAGTGGACGAGGACTTTCCAGAGGCTGTTTCATGGAGCTGCTGGCCCACCATGCCTCCTGTTGTACTGTGAAGTTTCACGAGGGGTGGGCAAGGAAGGGCTGGGCCGAAGGGCCCTCAGCAGGACGATAGACAACTTGTGTGGGTTGGGTAAGGAAGGATGAGATCCAAAGCTGCCCCAAACTCCGAGGCTGGTTTCCTGCAGCTAGCTCCCAGTCCCACCCCCGATCAAGCAAGTTTTGGGGGAGGGAGGCACCTGCGCTCTTATCCAGGAAGTAGGCCAAAAGGCAACGCAGGACAGCCTGGTGACAGATGACCAGCACATTCTCCTGCCGTTCCAGCTCCATGATCACGGGCTCCAGGCGCTGCACCAGGTCTTGGTAGGACTGCAAGACAGAAGGACGGGCGCTGTGTCGTGGCAGCATACACAGGGAGGTGACAGCTTGCCACCTGGGCCCCCCCGCCCCCGTCATAAACTAGAGAACACACAGTCAGTCAAATATCAGTCAAGACCAAGAGGTGTTTTAGAGCCATAGCCCTTGTGGGCACTGGGGAAGCCACCTAAACCGGCTCCCTCAGAAAGGGAAATCGCCGTGTGCTGGCAAGGGTGTGGAGAAGTGATCTTGAGAGGACATAATCTGCATCCTCCCTCCCACTGCTCCTTCCCTTTCCTAACCTTCTACACAAGCGAGTGAGGAAAAGAAGTCCTAACACAGAGCAATGTGATGAACCTTGAAAACGTTAAACTAAGTGACAGGTGAGACACAGGAGTCCACATAGTGTACAATTCCGTTTATATAAAATGTCCAGAACAGGCAACTACACAGAAGTAGATTCGTGGTTGGCAAGTGAGAGAGAATTGGGACTGATAGCTAACAGGCTGGGGTTTCTTTTTGGATTGACGGAATGTTCTAGAATTAGTGGCAATGGTTGCATGGTATTGTGAATATACTAAAAACCAGTGGGTTATATACTTTAAAGTGGTTAAAACAGTGAATTTTATATTATGTAACTTTTATGTCAATAAAAATAAGGTTAAAAAGAAGGGATAGGCCTATGACTTTTAAGACCACCGAAGCTCCCATTTACAATGGTCTCTCTGCTGTCCCCCTTCTCTTACTAACCAGGGAACAAGGCCCAGGGTGATACAAAAGGACATGATTGTTGTTCTTTCCCACACAGTTCTGTTGTTAGAGAAACACATCTCTCACTGTTGCTCCCAGGAAAAAGCAACTGTACTTCTCTTCAAGCTGTTCACAAGGTTCAGTTTAAGAAGACCCGATTCAAAGGCAAAAGTGCCAGGAACGAGCATCAGAACAGGTGCAGGGCTCACGGTGCACAATCTGTTAATAGTACCTGCCCGCCTGGGTGCCCAGCAGCCCTCTCCTGGCTTCGCCTGGCACCCTGGCCTCTGGAGGACGGTCGCACGCTCCCCCACACACAGCAGTCACACCTGACCAGCCTTCGCTGAATGGAAAACAGGCCCTGGGTGGAAGGGGGAGCAGCACCAGCACACTCACCTCCCCGGTGGGGTACCGGTAGTAGTACTTGTCCTGCTCACGCAGAGCATACTCCTCAGGGTAGGTGTCCTTTATCTCCTCGTAGGTCATCTCCTCACAGACACCCTGGAGAAAACACCAGAGGTCACTTGAGGGGACATGCCCCAAGGGCCAGCTCGACTTGGTCAACACAGCACATGCGGTCTGAAAGGGCTCTCAGGATTTCCAGCAGATACGGCCGGAAGAAGCTTCTTGCTCCCTCGCTCCTGTCCCCCGTGGCCACAGCCCGACCCGGAACTCACAGCATCGATTTCATTGAGCGCCTTCCACTGTTCATAGGGAAGCTGAAGGGCTTCTGCCGTCTGGATGGTACTCTTCAGCTGGCTGGTCCACACCTTGAGGTCCTTCAGGTTCTGCTCCTCCACAAATTTGCTCAAGGCGTTGGCAAACTGAGAGGGCATGGAACAATAAACATACACTGGACTCCAGGCTCCTGGGCCTGCAGGAAAGCAGTGCAGGGCTCGCTCCCATTCCACACTGGGGATGGTCACTCTGTTGCCATTAGAATGGGGAGGAGGAGACTGAACAACTGAAAAGCTACCCCTACACCCACTCCTCACAGCCCCAGAGACACTCCCTTCCCGCCCACACAAATACAGGGCCGCCCACAGGAACATAAAGAGACACACAGACACACACAGACACATACACACAGAGAAACAAATAGACACATACACATGCAGGGACAGGAACACATACATACAGAAATGCATATATATACACACAAAGGGACAGAGACACACAGAAACACACACATACGCATACATATATGGGGATAGACAGGTGTCACACACACATAGACACACACAGGGACAGGAACACAAAGGCAGACACACACACAGAGACACATATATAGACATACATGTACAGAGGCACATACATGTACATATATACATAAGGACAGAGGCACACCCCACCCTCAGTGTGCTGCCTTTCTCCCTGCTCCCCTCCTACCTTCCGGCCCCTGCTGGACAGGCCTGAGTCCCCTCCAATCTTCCCCTGGAGGTTGTGCTCGCTCTCGCCGTGCCGACACAGGTAGATGGTGCGGGGCTGCACGTGGATGTTCATCAGGTAGTACACAATTCGGCTCTGAATGTGGTCCTGAACTCTGTTCACCAAGAACCGCCGGCCCACATCGATCACCTTGATCAGGGACAGATCCCTGCACAGAAAGGTGACCAGATGATCAGAACCCCTCCCTCCCTCCAACACAGCACTGCCAGCCTGGGTCAGATCACTCAGCTGGGGCCAAAAGCAGAGATCAGCCCCCACAGAACCACAGCCTCTGGTGCACGCTTCATGAGGGCACAGACTGAATCTATTCGATCTGAGGGTCAGAGTGTGAGTACAAGTGTGTAATCCACACAGCAGAGTGTGTGGCCGAGAGGCTGGCTAGCCTCCCAGAAGGGGAGAGAAAAGCAAGAGAATGGAAGAAAGTAAAGGCAATACCAAAGGGACCACAGCAAAACTGGGCTCAAATATTCACTTTCCATACTTTCACATAGTGTATGAAAGTTAAAATGAATGTGTAATCAAGAACATTATATATATATAAATTTTTTTAAGCATAACTTACCCAAGGACATACATGCTTATTGATTTTAGAGAGAGGAAGGGAGGGAGAGAGAGAGGGGGAGAGAAACATCTGTGTGAGAGGGAAACATCTACCAGTTGTCTCTCACATGTGCCCTGACCAGGCACTGAACCCACAGCTTAGGCATGTGCTCTGATCAGGAATCAAACCTGTGCGCTTTTGGTTTATAGGACAACACTCCAACCAACTGAGGCACACTGGCCAGGGCTAAGAGATACTTTAAAAGAGAGTTTCTGAAAGTGTCCAGGAGCAACTGTATTGTGGGAACTTTAAGAAAATATTAAGTCCAGACTGTTGTGGCTCAGTGGATTGAGTGCCGGCCTCCGAACCAAAGATCACCAGTTCAATTCCCAGTCAGGGCACATGCCTGGGTTGTAGAGGTCAGGTCCCCAGTAGGGGGCATGCAAGAGGCAACCACACATTGATGTTTCTCTCCGTTTCTTTCCCCTCTCTCTAAAAATAAATAAATAAATAACATCTTAAAAAGAAAAGAAAAGAAAACATTAAAAACCCTAAAGTAAATGATTCAGAGACAATCACCCCTTAGGAATTACCTATCACATTTGTCAGGATCGAGGGGCTGATAGCTGGCTTCATAGCAACTAATTCTCTTCATGAAGTCGTCCATCGCCTCTGCTGAGTTGCAGTCTTTGTAATCAGGGCTGGAGATTTTCACTTCCTGTAACACCACAAAGAGGCAGCCGATGAATCATGCTGGAGGTTTTTGCTTAGCTGAAGCAGGATTTGGGGCTAGCAAACTGGAAAGCACAAACAGACTCAGAATGATGATGATCCGACCCAGTGTTTAAGAGAAAAGAGAAATATGCTGGTGCTGAGTCAGGACCCAATGATTACACGGGGAGAGCAGCACGGCAGACAAAGGATCGCTGTCTGGATGGACAGAGGCAGGAGACCCATGAGACGTCTAATGAACACCTCTGAATGGGCCAGGATTTGGAATCAATCCAGTAGTCATGTCACCCCCAGACATCCCAGCCCTCAACCCAGCTGAGTTCCGTGTAAGCATCTGCAATGTTTCCCACACCAAGAGCAGAGGAGGCTGTCGGTTGGCAAAGCCGCACTAAGGAGTTGCTGGCGATGACCCTGGCCCTCCGTGTCAGGCAGGATTCTTCCTCCACTACCCCAGATGGGGCAGAATACACCGTATCTGGTCTTTGATTAATGCTTTTCTATCGGGATCCCGTCCCAGGTTTGCTCTTACTGAGGGGAGATGGAGAACTGACCCTTGGGCCTGCCATCTCCTCTAAGTGAACAAGAATAGATCTGAGCAACCTGGCAGATTTCAGGGACGCTCTGCATTTTTTTAGTGCTCACTTTGTTTTCCTCAACAACTACCACGGCCATAAAAGAGGCAGCTCCTCTTTCAAAATTCAAATGCAAAGGGGAGTTGGTGATTCATGGTACAGAGCTTCAGTCTGCGGAGAGAAAAGGTCCTAGCGCTTGATGGCGGTGGTGGTTGCACAATCACATGACTATGCTGAAGGCCAATGGAACTGAACACTTAAAAGCAAATCTTTTCCCCCTGGCACCTCCACCCACAGAAAGAGCACAGTGGGAAGGCCCAAGCTGTAAAGTCACCTTGAGGCTTAATCAGAGCAAGAGGCTTCTGAACACCAAAGGTTGGGGAAAGTGACTCCTGGCCAAGTACATGGTGACTGCTCACTGGGGAAAAGTGATTTTGCAGCTGCTCTGTCCTTTACTACCAAGTGGAACTAGTAGAACCAAACTAAAGAAAAACAGTAAAGCCCTTTGTTTAGATTACAATAACTTGTTTCCTCGTCCTCTGAGTCTCTTCCGCTGAACCCCGCCTGGACTAATTTTCCACACTTTGAATAGTCTTTCCTGAAATATGAACTCATTTCTTAGAATGGCAAGCGCAAATATTCCCATTGCCTTGGAGAAAAGACCCAATATCAGAAACTAATGAGCACTCAGCATCCTTTTAAAGAGGCACACTTATATGTAGCAATACCACAGCATTTCCTGTAGAAATATCAAACCTGCTTCTCTTTATAGCTACGTCTTATTCTGAGGTATTTAAGCAGGAGAGAAGAATATCTACAACATGAGAAGGTGACTGTGGTGAAGTCTTCACGGTAACACTGTTTCTATTTGTGATATATTGTTATCAAGTGATACAATTTAAGACTCAATCACATTAAGCTGCCGCTTACCCTCAGTCTATGCAGGCCTCCCCACCTTGGCGCAGAAGGAGGAGGAGGGTAAGCTGTAGACACACCAGCAGGAAGACAGCTGACCACCCCTGTGCCCGCCAGACTTGGGAATTCTACCTTTAGTCTGCCAAGTCCTATTCTTATCTGCTAGAGCCCTTAACAGTAAAAGAGCCTGCTGCCTCCTTTCCCATGCGGAGGGGTAAGCGGCCCCTTGCTCCAGGCAACCATTCAGAAACTGTGCCGCCCAGTGGAAACTGTTCCCGAACCTTCCTTACCGCTCCCGGGGACTGTCTAAAAGGATCCTAGATAAAGCCAGGTTACAGAACATGCTTCTAAGCTAAATACCACTTTGCACTCCTGATCTCCCCAGATCCCATCTCTCAGACAAAAATCAACAACAAGTGGAGAGAGCCAGCTTGTTCTCAAGAGTCTAGTTACTTTCTCTGGGCCTGACCTGCATTCTGGTTCCCTGCTTGTCTCGGAGGGCACTACTAGAGCAGGGGTCCTGTGTTGTCTTACCATAATATTAGAGGCCACAACGGTGGGATCATCACACACCGACTCAATGAAAAACACCTGGGAAGAAGAGCAACAGGAACGTTTGTAAACAATAAATGTGGTAACACAAAGGGCCAGCTTTGGTATCACTGTGATGCTATCACCACATTTGAGGAGGAATGACACGACTCACAAACCCTCAAAACATAAAGGAAAAAGCACTTGCTCAATCCCAAGTCCTTGCTGGACAGAGAGAGAGGCCTCCCCATCCCCAGTCTCAGTAACCCTAAGAGCCAGCACCAGGAAGGCCTTATCTGTACGCAGCAAAACAGGGCAGCGGGAGCTGAAGGGCCAAGTACAAATTGGCTGATTCCTGAGGGCTTTTCTTTCTTCTGAGCACTCGAGGGCAAGACAAGAAGTTTGGCTCACCTTGAAGTCATTTTCTTTGGCAAAGTGAAGGATCATGTGTCTCCTCTCTCTCGTAGTATTGGTGGCATCAAAAACCTGAGCGGGAGAAAGAAGGATAGTGAAGAGAACCCAAGGTAACAGAATTTACCAAATCACCAAGTAGGTCAGGCCTGTCCCTTCTAGGCAGAAGCCAAAACATGTGGTCCCAGAAGAAACTGCGCCCTGCCGGCGGCCCTCCCTGCCACGCCCTCTCCCCACCACCTCCGGCTTTCAGGGAGGAAAAGGGAGCAGTGGGAAGAGTCCTTAGAGCAAACAAACAACAGTGACCTGCAGGGGAAGGGACACCGGCTCCGTGGCTGCAGCCTCCCCAGGTGCAGCCCATCCTGGTAACTACCTGTGCTGTTCTAGCTACCTGCTTCCCTCGGCTCTCAGGACAAAGGCATCTGTCCCTATTTGACGTGTCCCCACAACGGCCCTCAGTACTGCTCGGGCGAGTGTCTACACTTCACTCCCTCCTGGGCACCATCCCACTACAGGACGGGAGACAGTGCCAGGGTACTCCCCAGACTTACTGAAATTTGGCCCCCTTCCTTCGTCAGGTAACTCTTGACGTCTCTCAAAGCAGCAAGGGCACACTGCCTGTAACACATGGGAAGAGGGCAGGCGTCAGAGCCAGCCCTCCAGGAGATTCTACTGCCAAACTGCTCAGGCTGGCCAGGCCCAGGCCGCGCAGGCCCCGGGGCCCCTCAGAGCCTGCACGGAGGGCTGCAGTTACCCTCTGGAAGTGGTGGTGCACATGCTGGCTACACAGTGAAACCCCCGTGGGAGCTTTTAAGAACCCTTTGCCTAGGTCTTGCCCATATATTCTCACTAAACTGGTCTGGGGCAGGCCTGGCATCAGGATCTTTCCAAGCTCCCAGGTGAATCTCAAGTGCAGATAGGATTGAACACCATTGCACTGAGGTTTCATGACCACCTTGGGCTTAAAAAAAAAAAAAAAAAAAAAAAAAAAAGTCCTTTTCAGTATAAATAGCTGATTTTCCATGAAAACAATTTTGTCCATTCTTAACAGTGAAACATTGTTGTTGATCTGCATCACATAGGCTGGACTGGACCATCTGGAGCAGATAAAAGCAACAGGCCTCCGCGAGGCCAGGAAGTTCCTCCTGATACCCACAGAGCCACTCCGCAGGCCACCTTCCTCTTTCTCTTACAGAACCCAGCTTTCCAAAGCAAACTGAACCAAAACCCAAGGCCTCCTGCAGCAGCTCAGGCCTTACTTTCGGACTCTCATGGCCTCCTCATTGTCAGGGCGAAAGAAGTTGTAGGAGCTGTACTGCTTCACAGCCTCCCGGCGGTATTCCCCGACGTTGAACACTGTAGACAGAAGAGAGAGGACGCTTAGCTGGCGCCCAGGAGGAAGGCGCCACTCGCCGCTGGGAACACTCTCCAAAGAAAGAAACCAAGCTAATACATACACGCACACCAACGTGAACAAGCTCTGGTAAGGCATGAAAACCAGAAAGGGGCCCTCCTGGTCCAGTGCTTTCGGTGACCTAGAAGGCAGTCCAGCTTCCCCCAGACCAAACATGGCTCAGAGCCGCCTGCTTTTCTGCAGGTCGTCTCCTACAGCCCAGTGTCCAGTCCGGCCTCACAAGGTCAGGGGCTGGAGGCTGCGACTGTGAGAACAGATGGCAGTCACACACAGCTAGTGAAAACAGGGGGAGTGATGTCTGTCGATGATGCCTAGGAGCACTGCCAGGTCCAAATCAGCCATTCTTCTGCTGACACAGCAGCCGGTGCCCATGGGCGGCAGTGAATATTTACCAGGCACTTGCTGTATAAGGTACTGTGCTGGGCCCAGCAGAGGACAGCACATGTTAAAATAAGTCCCTGTCCTTAAGACATTTTCCACATAATTGAACAGACCAAGCAAAGATTCATCAAAATATAGTCAACTGGAATGGAGCACTTTCTGATGGTCGGTGGAGGAATGTCACAACTAAGTGCCTTGGGAATTTAAAGGAAAAGGATCGGCATAGATTGCAGTGGCTAGAGAAGGCTTCTTGAAGGGGGCAACGGTTAACCTACGCAGGACTCAGGGCCATGGGAATAACAGAGCAGCCAGTGAGAAAAGATCCCAACACAAAGTAAGGGTGTGTAAACAGCATGGTGTGTTACACAACAGAGAGTCCCCCCAGGCCTATTACAGGGTCAGACCAGGCCGCAAGTGGCCCGGCATGGTGAGTCCCAGCAGCTGGAGATGGGGAGGGAGGCCGGGGAGCAGGACTGCAGCACACAGTGTAACTGCCAGCCTTGGGACACAGCCTTACCTTTCGTGGGGACGCCAATCCAGTTGAGGTAGCGAGTCAGCTTCTTGGAGATATAGGTCTTGCCCCGGGCTGGGAGGCCTACCATGACAATCACCGTCGGGGAGTTGGTCAGCTTCGGCCCACAGGCTGGAGGAGCAACAAAGAAAGGTGCCATGGATGAAGCAGGGCTGGGGACCAACAAAATCCTGAGCCCCACAACTTAAAAATTCCACAGAAATTCCTGTTTCATTCCCACTGTAAAGCCCTGAGCATACACAATCCAGCAGGACTAGCGCCTCCTGGTGGCCAGGGCCCTTTAAACACACCTTGCAGCTCCATCTATCTTGCTTTCAGGTGACGGAAGACAGTAACCTTAATTCCCAGCCAGATACTGCAGGCCCTGAAGCCAGCCAGGAACCTGGTTACGACTCCAGGAGTGGAAGACATTCTGGGCATGTAAGGAAGGGACCGCCCCCCTAAAACCAAGTAGGATGAGGTTCACAGTAAAGTGTTTCCAAATGCAATATGTAAATTGAGGTGGCAGGTAAGAGCGGGACATGGTTGTGGGGGTGGGGGTGGGGGGTCTCCACAGCCAAAATATGGAGAGAAGCCAATCATCAGTTTCCCAACCTCCATACAGTAGGTCTGGGTGACCTTCCTAAAAATTTTTGTTTAAAGAAGACAATTTTTAAAAATAGTTTATCAAATGAAAGTAGGTCAGGGACCCAGAATGCTGCCCCCACCCTCATAATGGGTGACAGATAAATTCCTCTACGCTCGAAACTCTCCTGCCCTTTTCTCCTAAGTTCTGATTGATGCCAGGACCCTGCTGAAGAAATGGCAGACCACAGAGTCCCAGGTGCTCCAGGTCACTAAGCCCCGCCCAAGCAGAGCCCCGGGAAACCCAGAAGGTCTTGCCCTGTGATTCTCCTTCTGGCTTCACTGCTTAACTACTACTGCCCCATGTTATTCAGAATCTCAATAAGACAAAAAATAAAACCATCTGGGAGAGAGGTTTTTCATTGTTTTAAACAAGCAGCCCAAAGAGCCCTGTTCTGGACATTTAACGCACAGTATTTCCTCGACAGGCATCTTGTCCCTGAGGCTCTTAGGCATCTCTAGCTTCCTGGTGAGGATGAGTGCACGTGAGCCAGGAGCTATGTGCTGGGAGCAAGAGGCTGGCCATCTGTCCACTCCCAGCACAGCAGCGCTGCTCTGCGTTCACTGGCTGCCACGGTCAGCCCAGCACTCCTCATAGATGAGCCATGAGGCATTGCTTCCCAAGCACCAGCTACAAGGGTACAGCCAAAGCTATTCAGGTTGCACCCCAAATCTAGGCAGCCATCAGATTTAGACAGATGCTCTGTCTCTCACTAATAGTTGACTGCCAGATGGGGGAGGAGGGAAAGCCACCAGGCCACTGACAGGTACAGGCTTGAAGGAAGACACCTCCTCCTAAGTTGGATGTGCCTTCACACAGTCCCATCATTCTTGGGCTGGTGACCAAACTGAAATATCCAAACACCCACCATGCTATTCTAGGATCTGCCCCCTGGACCCGTAGGCTAGAGGCATGGAGGAAGCAAGCACAATGCATAGGGGCTGTTTCTTTCACGGTTTTAGGCCACCCGTGACCACCATGCAGAGTGAGGAAGAGGAGGAGGAGGAAGGGCCATCAAGAAGCCAAAACACATTCAGGAGCCACTTGGCTCTTGGCTAAGATTCCTCAGATTCCAATGGCCAGGAACAAATATGTGCCTCGAAAACAGATGATTTCCCTGCCCAGAGCACTAGTGGAGCAAAGATGCATCAACAGGCTTTCTTGAGTGCCAACGGTCAAAGCAGAGAACGACAATGGCATCCCTAAAAACCAATGGGAACATAAGACATACACTATGGCAGCTGTAGGTAACACATGAGGAAAATGTTCTCACTTGTGCTCCAAAACAATGCTTATTCTACTAGTTCTTTCCCCAAGCCACTGGGTTTTTCCTGGTCTTATCTTCTGTCCCCACCAAGCTACTGCCCCCCAAGGGCACGCGTGCACAGAGACAGATGGGGACACACATACACACACACACACACACACATACTCACTCTGTCTCTGGGCTGTGCACATGCATGGGATACATTTGTTGGACTCATGCCAAGGAAGTGGAGAAAGAGAGACTGACTGACTTATCAAATTGGGGATTAATTCTCTTATCCACTAACCATATACAAAAATCTCCAAATCTCCTCTAGTAGTAGATGCTTTGGCTGGAAAACAAACACACACACACACACACACACACACACACAACATGGCAGAGTAAACATAAATATCTTAAGCCAAAAACTCAGGTTGAATCACAAACCCAAATAAACCATCAGTCCCTTATATGGTAAAGCAGAAATCATTCTTCCTATTCCTTGGGCTTCTTGCACAAGATTCAAAGGAGCTGCAAGGGGGATGGCAAAGGTGGCTGCAACTGTCCCTGGGCCCAGGCGCTCCTGGGTCTCAGAGAGAGCAGAGAAACCACAAAACCTTTTGACTAAACCTTTGAGTCTTAGGTTCCTTCATCCCTCCCCTCTCTATTTTTTAAAGCCACAGCACGTCTCATTTGTGATCCTATAATCACCTGCCCCTGCCTCAGTTCCTCCCAGACCCTCAGTTACTTCTTCTCTGCAAACATCCCCTTTTTTTAACTCATGGAAAGGAGAGCCCCTTCCCACCTCTCACACCAGTCTCCCTGGAGCTCTGCCTTTTCTTCTTCCCCCACAGCACAGAGACTAGGGAACAGGAGGACGGAGTTTTAACACAGGATTTTCCGAAAAGTAATAGTGTTCCATTTCATCTTACACAAATGTTTAATATTTTAATCTCTTCTTGACAAAAAAGTTTTTACACATCAATATACTGAGACATCAACTTAGATGTCAACATAAATGTATATGTAGGGATATGTAGATGTTCATTATGAAAAAAGGGCCAAAGAGTCAAGTGTTTAAAGACCACTGGGGTAACACTATAAACACCTTGATGGGGAGGTTGGGGCTCAGGCTCAAAGTGTCACCCATGGTTAAGGCCATCACTCTATGGACTTATGAGTAAGAGCTCATAGAAAGTCACGAAGTTCTGGGAGCTCACCCTCAACTCCCTAATGTCATTACATTCACTCAAGGGCACACGTGCTAGGTGTCTTATGAGCACAAAGTATATGTGGACACCCTCCCTGTGCTGAGAAACATCTAGTCTGGGGTAGGTGGGCAGATGATACACAAAAAAAAGCCCAAGGGCATTTCAGAGCATAACAAATGCCGTGAGAGCCCAGCAGACATCCCCTTAGAGCGCGCTGGCACTGGGACGAGCATGGCCGTGGGGGTACGTTCGGATTGGGTAGGCAGGGCCAGCGTCCTCGAACAGCACCTGAGCTGAGACCTGATTGTCCACAGCCAGCCGCGCTGTTTTCTTAGGATATCACGCACACTGGTTGCTCCCTGCACATAAATGGATACAGGAAGCAAATGACAACCAGGAAGCCAGCTGGTGAATGCAGGGAGCAGCACCTACGGAGACCTGAGCAGCCAACCCTGAAAATCATTAGCCGGAAGAACAGAGGCTGCAATTCCAATTCCAGCCCAACAACCCAGGTTAAGCTGCTGACCTCTCTGACACTATGTAACATACTGACACAGCAGGCACTCAACAGCTGTCCTCGCCCACTGTACTGACACCCACAACTCAAGCTCAGAAAATAAGCCCTTGGAAGACACTTTGCTGTTGCTCCCATGCCTCCTACAAGGTTTCTTCTACCCAGATACATTCCAAAATGCTAACCTTAAAAAGATGCCAAGTCACATGTGCTTCTGTCTACAAGTGGGTAAGTTGTTGCTTCAACAAGAAGTCCCAGGGGAGCAAATGGAAGGGGATGTTTAAGGCAGACATACGCAGATGGGGTCAGTCCCCATCACTGTCCAATGAAGTTTTGATCACCACATGTCGACAGAAACCGCTAACAGCAAGGGCACACAAAACTGTGCAAGGACCCGCTGCAACTTTGCCGTTACACCATCTCCTAAGAAAGGGCCCTCTGGGTAACTGGCTGCATATGCACTTGGCCTTGGGAGAATGAAATGCAGGCTCAGAAAGTGATAGTGAACACTTAACTACTGTCTGCTGGACAGAAACCCTCTCCTGGGATCACATCAGCCCAAAGAGTCTGCTTAGTTGATGTTAAGAACCAACATCTAAGTGAGCTTGCGCTAAGGGGATGTGCCTGAGGCTTTGGAGGGGTGGGGAGAACTCAGCTAAGCCAACCCTCTTTCAAAAGCTCTTCAGTACCATTTGGTGAATACCATACTCATTTATTACTTTGTATGCACATTTTAACGCATGGCTAACTAGTCGTTATCTAATGAATGGCCTTCCCAACCCGACATGGTCTCTGCCAGAGACAGTGAGGGACAGAGCTTTTTAGCGAATCATTTGACAACCTTGAGAGACAATACAACAGTACAGTGGCAGGGCCTGGAGTCAAAGAGCAAGCTCAAAGACAGTTCCCATGGCTTCCGTGGATCTTGGACAAGTGACTTGATCTCTCATTGTCTTAGTTTCTTTTTCTGTGAAAGGAAGGATGCTTTAAAAAGTTTCTGGGAAGGATTAACTACAACATCATACACGTGAAATGCCTTCTACAGCAGCCTGAGTCAGCATCAGCCTTTATGGCTTCCATCGCTCCAGAGGAGGAAACTGAAACCCATGAGTGAGGTGAGCGCCCACTGAACAAGTAGGAAAGGACAGATTTGGGGCTCACCCAAGTCTCCCTCACCTGAAATCCTTTAGGTGCTCTTGCTCCCCCAGTGGCAGAGCCTCTGAGGCTCTTAAAAAACTGGATGCCCAGCCTCCCCTTCAACACTTCTAATTTGGTATGGAGTACTCATATGGATTTTTGTCCCTCAAATGGTTCTAATGTGCAGCCAGAGCTGAGAATCACCTGCAGTGGCCACCCATGAATAGGTAGGGATTTCTCCTAAACAACTCCCATCTTCCTTCTGTAAGTTAGAATACCATCAATGGTTTTTAGTCCCTACTAAGATGGAAACCCTTCTGTCAGTAAACAGTATGCAACTTACTTTATAGATGAGAAAACTGAGGTTCTGAGCGGGTAAATAAGTAGGGACTCTCCAATTTAACAGATATGAACAGAAAGGATAGGCAGCCATTATTAGTCAGTAACTGATATCCTTGTCGATGAAGATGATTCACCAATTCAGTAAGTTGCCCTGAGTTACAGTTGCATTTGAAGGAAGCTACGGGTTTTCTAAGACGCATTTAGTACCACGGTGTGGGTATACTAACAAGGGATCCAACAGATGTGCTTCAGAAGCAGAAATATCACCAAACCAATCCATCTACAGCTTTCTGTTGTTTTTATTGTTCTTTGTATATGAACAGTAATGTTCCCCATGCTCTCAGAGAAATATGCTGTAGATGCCCAATCAGGACACCACTTAGAAAAAATGATAACAGGTTTAGGAGGAAGAAAATCCATCCAATATTCCAAATGCCATTAAAGAAGGGGGGGGAGTGATCACGAAAGATGCCAAGGAAGAACACCCTATTTCCTCTATTCTGAAGAGAGATAAATGGGGCTAATATAAACCAAGAAAGTGACTGCTACTTGAATTAAGGGCATATACTGTAATAACTATTACAGCTGCAGATATTTTTATAAGGAAGAATGTGTCTGAGGCTGTACCTCAGTACCACACTCAGAATTCCAGAAGTAGGCGGGGACAGAGAATTAATCCATCAGCTTTAGCACTCTCCAACCCCCCAAGCTCTGAATGGTTCTGACAGGGATTTTTAGGCAAATCTCTCATCTGCGTGTGAGACGTGCAGACTGACAGAGTTTAATGGATGGATCTCCAATGCCTGGAGGAAGGAAACTTTGCTGCACACTTGTGTCTCTCAGAATCACACGACTGAGCAAATGCAGCCAATCTCAGTGCCCTCTGCACAGAACCTAAGGGTTATTCCTCCCAAACCTCAGCCCACCACCATGAACCTCAGAGGACTACTGAATATGTGCGTGTGTATATACATACATACAAATGCATGCATTTACATATATATAACCAACCTATATTAGTATGATCAATTACAGTTTACAAATTGCTCCATAAATATGTTTTATTCCAAGTCACAAAGGGCAAGATTGTTTCTGCATCTTGCCGTGGCCAACCTCCCTCAGGATTTGCGGCACTGCATTCCTCACCACTGATAGGTTTTATAGAAAAAACAAGCATGTTGTGGTCAGCCCAGCTTATAAACTCTTTAAGAACAAATCTAAAAGAAACAGACCTGCCAAGCCCCAGGCTACCGTGCAAAGAAAGCTAGTTCTCCTTAAGGCTTCTGTGACCCCCAGAGGCCTCAGGTCCAGCAGAGGTGACCAGCTGCTGGAAGAGTGGCCTCCAGTGTCAGGAGTGCCTTGCCAGCTCTCCATCACCAGTGTGACCCAGGAGCACCACACGGTCAGCTCTCCTCACCTCCTGGGGCAGATGTGGGTGGGAACAGTGATTCAGACCTGGGCAAAGCCCAAGGCAGTGAGCTGTGAAGCTGTCACCATAGCCTTGATGACTATCCCCTGTGAAACCTGACAGCACAGGTCAGTAGGCCACCTCCTGCTCATCCTGGCTTCATTGACGTCCTGAAGCCACCTCTAAGGTTTGCACCTGGAATCCATGTTTACCTCTCCAGCAATTAAACCTGGCCTGGGGCAAAACACCCACCACTGGGTTCTACTCTATCCACCTAATGGGCCCCCTGCGCAGGTTACTTGGAGGAGCGGTGTTGCCTTCAAACCACTGCGACAACCCTTTGGAGAGGTGACTCTCTCCATAGCTAGGGACAAAAACAAACATAAACCTTTCCAAAGCAGTTATGGCCCACGACAGACACGGCAGTTTGGTGAACTGCCAGCAAATTCCAAGCACGGTGGAGTGCGTGTGCACATGCGAGTGAAACGCTGCCAGGTTCCAAGGCAGAATCACTTGGGGCCCCCAGCAAAGGAGCTGGAGATGGGAGCAGAGAAACAGGAAACAGAAATATAGAGAGGTAAAAGGAGAGAAAATAGAAATATGAAGAGGAGTAGTAACAGAAAATGAGGAATAGGAAAGAGGAGAGATACGGGAGATGAAATATAGAGAGGCGAGAGAAGGCAGAAATAGAGGCAGGGAGAGGAGACAGAAATACACAGAGGAGTTAAGAAAGGCAATGGGAATAGAGGTAAAGAGAGAGGGGCCTAGAGAAGAGGGGAGGTAGAGAGGGATCCAAAGTGACGACGCGCGTACGAGCGGCCGCGTCCGTTGGCTGGATTCAGCCCAGCGGGCGCCCAGGAAGATGGCTGAGACTGGGGAACACGCGGTCACCCCTTCCCAAGCGTCCCGAAGCAAAGGCTCTCTGCAGTGCCCAGGGGCTCCAGGGCCGAGGCCCGAGGCCCGAGTGCGGGCCGCGCAGCGCAAGAGTGCAGCCGGCCGGGCCACTGCACGGCAAACGCCGGCAGGAGGAGCGTCCCACCCAGCGCCCCCGCCAACCCCGCCCCGCGCGCCGGGGAGGAGCGGAAGGCGCCTGGCCCCAGCCCGCGGAGCCCTGGAGGGAGGCACCCGGCCCGGGACCAGCACGCGGGAGGAGAGGAGTCCGCAGGAGAGCGCCCGCCGCACAAAGGCTTTGCTCTCCACGCGGCGCGCTGCTCCCACGTAGCACGGCCCCCGCGCACATCTGCACTCACATCTGGGCAGCGAGGGACGGTGGTCGACCGGGATCCAGATCTTCTGTACCCGGCTCTGAGTCAGCTCCAGGGGCATCTTCACAGCCTGGACTCCGCAGCCCTCCCCTTGCGAAGAATTCAGAGTTGGGGAAGAGAGTGGTTTGTCGACCCCCGAAACAAAGGAAAAGGGGGGTTGTGCGCGGGAGCACTGGCCGGCCGCTTTCCCTACCGCGGCTTTTTGGAAACGTGCTTTGTGCTCAATGACGAGCGCTCGCCCGGAACGTGAGGCTCCTAGAGCGCTTCGAAAGGGGCGGGGGCCTGGGGCTGCACCTGCGGCTTGCGCAGGGCTGGGCTGGTCTGGTCTGGTCCACCTGGGAAATCCCGGGGATGCTCGGAGAGCAGTGACAGCCTCGGTCCCTGCGTGCCAGCTCGAGTCCTCCGCGTTTTCCTCCCGCTCGCCTCCTCTTCGGCTCTGCTAGGATACCCAGAACTCCGCCTGAGCTTTTAAGAGCCCGGCCGGCTGCGACGCACACGTCAGCCTCGGGGCGGGACGCGTTCTTTGGGTTCCAGCCCCCACAACCCCCCGCCCCCTTCACGTGGGGAGGTGGCCGGGAGACGCAGAGAGCTTGCACGGAGGCGGCCTGCTGGTGCCCCCTGCCGGCCAGCGTCAGTAGTGTGCCTGGCTCCGGCAGATAACGCCACCCCGCCCTTGGCCGAAGGGCCTTTACTCCATGAGCCTCCCCCTACCATGCCCCCAAGAGGAGGGACACAACTTCCCAGACGAATCGCCTCAATTGTGCTGTGAGGAAAGGAGTGGAGCCGTCCAGCGGTCCATGGACCCACGTAGCGGAATCACCTGGGATACTGGTTAAAATGCATCCTATTGATAGCCTTTCTGGGAGTGGGACGCCAATACTCTGCCTTCTTAACACTCAATCTATGTCAGGCACAGTCAAGTTAAGGACTCGGAGGGAGGATGGTGAGAGCGCCCGTGGGGCACAGCTCTCTGGTTCACTCTTTGCCAGAGTTGCTCCCTGATAATACTTGTGAGTCTCACCTATCAGGACCCCCGCCACCGGCAAAGAGGAGTCTCCCCAGATACTTCGTCCTCACCCGGCCCACTGTCCTGAATCCCGTTGAAATCTTCACTTGTCCTGAACAATGCTCTCCCAACACTTAGTCCCAAGAGCTGGTAGCTCAGCAGTGCATGAGGACGGAGGTGCCAAAGCCCCGGAGGCAGTACCCAAATGGACCCCAGTATCTTGGTTTTCATAGTCACTGTTTACAATATTTTCAACATGCCTTTATCTCTCCTAGTAGAAGAGTAAATACAAATAGATCCTACTGCGACCTGCAAATGATTACTTGACTATAAGCCCCAGAACGACTACTGGGAGGCAGCAAGCAGCACCTTGATTATGCAAACCCCTAAAATTCATGACAAGTATCCAGCACAGGCCTGCTGCATCTCTTCCTCGCCAGTTTTGGGTGTATATTGTGTCCTTTTTGCCTCCCTAGTCCTTGCAGTTTTGCCGCCAACCGCGACACGCAACAGTCGTGTAGTCAGGCCTGTGGCTGCCTGTGAAGATCTGGTGCGCTTTCAGCAGGGACCTGCCACCAGCAAGATGGCATTACATGGATGTGCGCGATGCATCAGCAAAGAAGGGCTACCCTGCTTTGCATAGGTGCGTCCCTCATGCTCGGGTTGGGCTGAGATTGCAAGGATGTAGGCGGCGCTCCCTGAAACCCCATACTGCAGTGGAATAGCCTGAGCAGAGGCTGCCTCACGTCGCTCACGTCCCGCATGGCTCTGCTGGGACTGCGCCCGCTCTCCTGCGGCCGGCACAGCTGCCGCCAGCACAGCTGCTCCTGCCCCGCCCCGCCCGGGCCTCCCCTCCTCCCAGCGCTGCAGCCCGGCCGGAGGCCCGGGAGGGCCGAGCGACGCCCACCGGGTGGGGGGCCCTCGAATTCCCCCTCAACCGCGGCTTCACGCCCAGCCCTCCCTGGAGTCCCTGCTCTGTCTCCAACAGCTTTGCTGACTGTTGGGTTTCGGCACTCTGCAACTGTTTAGAAACCCAGGTGTATTTCATTGGACTTGTTTTTCTGCTATGGGAGCAAATGCCAGAGATGACACCCTATAACGCCCCAGGGAGAGTCCCACTCCACTCCTGAAATAAGAAGAGAAAAGCATTCGCAAGCGGGCGCCCGCGCCTCCGAGAGAAGTTGCTGCCCGGGGTTTCGCTGGAGTCAGGAAGGGGGGCCGGGTGTGTGTGCGGCAGCGGCTGCCCCCCGAGATGTCTGCAAACTTGCCTCCCCGGGAAGAACCAGTGTACCTGCATGCCCGCTGCTTTCCCACTGGGTATTTTTACATACAAACAGGGCAAGGGAAGGAGGCGGCCATTCTTCCACTTTCTAAGTATGCAAACAACTGTGCTGGGTTTCAGCTTAGGGGGTGAGAGGACCAAAAACTCGGAAGCACATCTTTAATCTCCTGTCGTAATAACGTGTCTGTCTGCCTAGGGTCCAGCTCTGAGGGACCCTCGTTCTGAGATCCTAGCCTAAGCATTCGCACTCGCCACGTAGACCACGCACTTTATCAGTGTGTCAGTAACGACTTAAGCGGCCATCGCCGCGGGCCCCCGCCCCCTGAAGACTGAGTTCTTCATCACTTCCTGCACCTGATGGGGAGCAGGCAAACGGAAATTCACTCAATCCCCGTCTCATTTCTGCTATCTAAATACAAACAAACTGGGAATGCGTGTGGGGGAGGGAGGGCAAGGATGAATTCACACATTAAAATAACTTTAAAATAAGCAGGGCAGCTAGAGCTGGTGCCATGCTTTCAGCCCTCAAGTAAATTAGGGTAGCACCCTACCGAAGATAAAATTACTTCACCGCAAAGCCGTTTATAAACAACCCAACTGCTACTGAATATTTTGGTTCAGAATTGATATTTAGACATCCGTGTAACTCTTCCCCTAGTTTTGTTAATGGTTTCACCTTCACCCAACTGTCTAGGGCTTTTTATCAACTTTTTGATCCCAAAGCGGGTGATCAGCAACTCATTCCTTCAGAAAAGGCTGCGGAGAGTACAAAAAAATCTCTAATACAAAGATATTTTTAAAGCCAGGACAGCTCCAAATACTAGAGGAGATGCTACCATTCATGGCACTATTAAAGCTAGAGTATACGGTCATGTTTTAAGTGAGTCAATGGGGACTTTAGAGATTAGAGGGTTTAAGGAACTAGGTCAAAGGCCAAGAAACAAAGGCAGTGAGGAACTTTTTTTCCCCTACTTGACACAGACAAGCTTCCCCAGGGGTTGCTGACTGGAACCCTGAAGCGGTTGGCCACACTGATTCTCACCCAGGACAGTTGAGCTGTTTGGCAGGAAAGCATAGGGAAGTAGCTTCTTGTGCAGTAAGCAGTGCTTGGTGGAGGTACTTACAGAGGAGAATTCTTTCCCCTGCCTCCAAAGACATTATTGATTTTAGAGAGAGGGAAAAGGAGGGGGAGCCAGAGAGAAACATCAATCAGTTTGCCTCTTGTACACTCCCCAAGCTAAGCATGTGCCTTGACCGGGAATCGAACCCTCCACTTTTTGGTTTACAGGACAATGCTCCAACCCACTGAACCACACCAGGGCACAGAGGAGAATTTTTTAGCTAAGTCTAGAGGCAGAGAACAGATGGTGGAAGTGGTTTTTCTTCATGACCTCTCTCTGCCCAGTTCCTTCTGCTGACCAATCCATGACCCTTACCCCTGCTCCCTGATGTTGCCATAACAGCAGCAAAAAGCAACCCCATTTCCACGATTAGGTGCCAGCTAGCCAGATTGAAACAATTAAACCATGTTAGTACCTACCTCCTCAATGAGAGAATCAGAGAAAGAACAAGATGCAGCAGGCTGTGAGCAAACAGAGTTGCTAATTAGACACAAAGTGTCATCATTTGCAGGCATGAGCCATCCTATGTGTAAGACAGTGCAGTGAAGCACCGAATAAAAGACCAAAATAAACCCTCACCTCACCACCCATCCAAAGGCAGGGGAGAAGGCAGCTTTAAAAAAAAAAAAAGTTTGTCCCTTATACATGAGTGGGAACACAGACACAAATATCCACACAATGCCACATTCTGGCAGATCGAAATCCCAATTCAAAACCTGCACTATAAGGTTTATAGCAGCTTTATTCATAATCACCAAAACATGAAAGCAGCCAAGATGCCCTTCAGTAGTAGGCGAATGGATAAATAAATTGTGGTCCATTCAGACAATGAACTAGTATCCAGCACTAAAAGAAAACAAGCTATCAAGCCATGAAAAGACATAAGGAAACTTAGATGCATATTACTGAATAAAAGAAGTCAATTTGAAAAGGTTCCATACTGTATGATTCCAACTCTAAGACATTCTGGAAAAGGAGAAACTATGGAGAGAGTAAAAAATATCAGTGGTCACCAGGGATTAGGGAGAAAGGAGGGTTGAATAAATGGAGCGTAGAGGATTTTTAGGGCAGTGAAACTACTCTGTATAATACTGTATTGGTGGATACATGTCATTATACATGTGTCCAAACCCATAGAATGTACAATGCCAAGAGTGAACCTAATGTAAACTATAGACTTTGGGTGATGAAGATGTATGTATCAGTGTAGGTTCATCCTTTTAAAAAATGCATCCTTAAAAAAATCATGTTGATAGTAGGGGAGGTTGTGCATGCGTGCAAGCAGGGAATATATAAACTCTATGCCTTCCTCTCAATTTTGTTGTGACCCTAAAACTGCTCCAAAAAATAAAAGTCTACTTTAAAAAGTCATTATTTTTCTACAAATGTCATATACACTTTTCTCCAAGTAGATTTACATGCTGTATCATGTGGGTATGAGGACAGTGTGTGGCCACAGCCTGGCTCTGGATGAATAGACACAAACTGTGCAACTGAAGTCCCCCTGAACCATCCAGCAAGTTTCATTTTCCTCTGCCCAGTCCACGTTGCTCCACTTCCTGCAGGCCTTTCCTTTCCTTGAGGCACACCCGAGCTTGGGAGCACGACCTTAAAACTGCCTGTTGGTGTTCCACATCCAGCATCGGGCCTTCCTGCCTGCAAATGCTGCTTTCCGAGTATTTGCACTCCTGTTAAACTCCTCACCCAATATCAAGACATATATTATTTGTGTTTAAAAATACTATTTTATGACTTTAAAATATTTCTGCTTTAAAAAAAAATTCGGTAGTCTAGTTAATTTCCTGGTTTTGATATTTTACTTCGCTCATGTAAAATGTCAACTCTAGAGGAAGTCAGGGGATGAGTTCATAGGATCCTATGTTCAATTTTGTAACTTCTTGCATTTCAAAATAAAGAGTTTAAAAAAAATTAAAATCAGTGATAGTTCAGTTTACTCAGATCTTGGGAGGGTAGAGAATGCACAGACCATAGAGGCACTGAGGTCACATGAAGGGAACTGGCAGAAAGGTAGTCAAGAGTTGCTTGTGTCCTTTGTAACACCTTGGCTTCTTGCAAATGACACACATCTACAAACAGAATTTGCACAAATCTTGCACCTGAGAAAAAGTGGGATCAAATTCAAGCTGTGTTTTAATTTGTGGGGCTGATTCTATTTCTAGGCTTTGCACAGATCTTGGAAGAGTATCAGTGGGTTTGTAATCTTTGTCACCAGTCTGCACACTTTAAAACAAATCGGAGAAAATCATGAAGAGTTCAAATGAGGACTCCAAGAGGTCAAGGCTGAACCTTTTTCTCTGATGCAAAAGGAGGCACAAAGATAAATAACTACTTGAAAAGCTCTCTGTCCATCTTCTTCTGGTACCTAGCATTTATTAGATGCTTACAAGCAGTAGCTGTGTGTCAGACACTGCGACACTGGAGGTTCCATGCTACACTGGAATCCCAATCATCTTGGGTCCAGCCAGGGAAAAGAAGAAGGTGATCAAATAGCTGTCATCCCGGTGTTTTGTGCTCAGCCTCATGCTAAGTATTACCTCCAGGCCCAAGAGCCTGTAGTTTAAGACCAGGGCAGGAAAATGTACATATATTAGAATAAAACCAAGGAACTAAGAGATGTTAGGTTAGACAAGAATATACCAAATGCAGGCTATGGATAAATCCATGTCTGCCCATAAGTGGGGCCAGATTAGTTGGGAATTTTGTATCTATCTCATTGTTCTTCACTTTATCTCTGCTGAGTCCAAGAGAACAAAGGGAACTAAAGGTCAAGGTCTCTCATCTCTTTTTACATTCCACAAGTATTCACTGAGAGCCAGACATACCAGGGACTATAAGTCAAGTAAAATGTGGTCCTTGTCAAAATTATGTATTCACTTTTGAATTTTATAGTGTCCCTTCATATCTCTCCTCTCTCACTCTGTCTCACATACACACTCCTACCTTTTTCCTTAAGAGTTAATGAAGCTGAGACACAGAAATGTTTACATACTTGACCGTGATCACATAGTGAATAAGCCAAGAAATAAAAATCAAGATCTTCGACTAGCCTCGTATTCCTTCAATTTCTCCCAATTAGGTTATTTTCCAAATCAAATGTTCAGTGCCCCTCCCAAAGAGCAGTGCCAACAAAATTTTGTATCCAAGTAGTTTTGATGAGAATCTCTAAATTACTTAGTATTTGGTTATAATATGGGAATAAGAATAAGAATAATCTTAAGAAATTATTACAAAAAATAATAACTAAAAACTTTCAAATGTCCCTATAATGAAAAGTTCCATTTAACATATGAAAACAAAGAGCTAGCCTCTCAAACATTCACAGACATTTACTTTTAAGCAGTCATACCTGGAGAGTGTTCTGCCTTATGATGTAAAAAAGGCATGTGGTCGCTACTACAATAGAGCCAGTTTAAAAAGAACTAATAGTTTTATGAGATGAAACTGAATCAGCCTTTAAAAAAAAAAAGTGGCGGAGGTCTTGAGCTTTTTGTGTACTTCTGAAAGGGTTTTCTTTTCTTTTTTTTTTTTTTTTAAGGAATGGGTAAGCATGTACTTTATTTATTTATAGAGAAAGGAGGGAGAAAGAGAGGGATAAAAACATCAACATTCCAGAGATACGTCAGTTGCCCTCAGTTGCCTCTGGCTCGCCCCCAACTGGGCCATCACTCAACCCACTGAGCCACATCAGCCAGGGGTACTTCTGAAAGGTTTTAAGATATCCTGAGATTTATTAGTAAGGGAAAGAAGAAAAAGAAAACATACTCCTATATCTCCATCATTTGAATTATTAGATAAATCTCAAATCAATACCGTTAGTAATACATTTTTACAGAATGGTGGCCTTACCCAAGTCTTCAATAGGATGCCGTCTTCCTGAGCTCTGGGGCAGCACAGTCCCATAGGAACTACAGTCATAGCTGAAAATTTTCCAGTAGTAAAAAGAACAGGCCAAATTAATATCAGTAAGAAGTAGAATGGACTATCCGCAGAACAGGGAGGGACCTTCCTCACATTCATGGACATATCCATCCTGAGCTGAGGTTTGACCCGCTATACTAGAGTAGGTTTGCCCAACTCTAAAACAGGGACAATACCTACCTATAAAATAGTTTTCATGTGAAAAGCACATAGCAGAGTACTGGCATGTAGCATGCTCAATGTTTGGTAGTCAGGAGCTCTGTGCTAACCGAGACTTCAGATTTCTGTAGAATTCATGTCATGCCCTGAACTCTAAACCAGGTGGTAGCATCTAAGCTAGAAAATGGAGGGTTTCCTTGATTTCTCCTACTCTCCCACTCTATCCAACTCTGCGAAATCAATCACATTTTTGGAGATTCCATTCCATACTAGTGAGGGCTCTCCAGAGAAACGTATGTATATGTATGTATGTACGTATGTATAAGAGAAGAACTGCTGGTGGCACTCTCCCTTCCGGAAGCATGCCCATGTCTTCCTTCCACTCCTAAACTCTAAGGGTCCCCATGAGACCTGAAACCAGGGGAACAATGGGGCGGCGGCAGCTTGTCCAGCGCTAACCCCATGAACCCATCGCCAAGGCTCCCTTTTCTCTGACTTTTCAGTGAGCTAACAGAAGCCCCCCCCTTGTCTCACTTCTGTCACTGTGACTGTTATTTCTCAGTGAGCCAAAGCAGCCCTGCCTAGGCCCTTTCCTATCCGCCAAGTCCTGATCCAAGTCTGAGACCCAGGAGCTCTGATGTCTAAGGACAGGAGGAAGATGGATATCACAGCTTAAGCAGAGAAAGCGAATTCACTCTCTGCCTGTTTGTTCTATTCAGACCCTCAACAGAAAGGATGATGACCACTGCCTTGGGGAGAACCATCTGCTTTTCTTAGTCCACCAGATCAAACACTAATATCTTCCAGAAGTATCCTCACAGACACACCCAGAAATAATGTTTTACCAGCTATCTGGGCATCACGTGGCCCAGTCAGGTGGACACATAAAATTAATCATCACATTTTCCACTAGCCATTCTCCCCATCTCCCTGGCAGCAGAACTTCCGTTTTTAGGTGCCCGGCTAAATAGTATTTTTCAGACTTGCAGGTAAGACAGGCCTGAGTGGCTAAGGTGGGGATAGAGAAAAAGGTTCATTCTATTATTAGCCAGTGTTACTAGCCAGACAGACAATTTCTTACACTGAGCCAAATGTATCTTCCTGTAACTTCTCCTGCTAGTTCTTACTCTGCTCTTGAGTACACAGCAAGCCAGTGCCCTCCTCCAGCCCTCAAACATGTGAACAGCTAGCATGTTCCCATTAAAACATGCAAACGTCAGGCCAAGAGGCCCACTCCTGGAGTTTAAAGCAGGGTAAACACAGTTTTCACATGGCACAGAGCAAAGCCAACCAAAAGAGCGAATGTGCTTCATGATGTTAGAAGAATCAGGTTCTAGGGAGAAGTTAATGCCGAGTGACACCATTAGGCCTATGGCAAACACTGAAATGAGCCAGAGCTCAAAATTACTATGACAAAAAGCAATTCTAGTGAACCTATGGATAATCTAAGTTTAGATTCTCAACTGCAGAGAACCAGGTTTGTCTGAGCTCCAGAGCTTATCCAATGGGTGTGGGCAGCATGGATGAGACAGTACGGTGAGAGGAAAGGGCTGGGGGCAGGGAGCTACCCACAGGGTGTAGGGTACAGGAGCCTGCACCCTGCAACTGACCTTGTCTATACCATGTCAAAGAACGTCTCTCTCTGGACCGTACTACCTTCATCTGCTGAGAAGCCATCTAGATGTTCCCTCAGCGCTACTTCCACTTCTCCAATGATTCTAATTATTCTCAATGAAATGTCAGTATAAACTTGACAGTAATTACTAAGCTATAAGCAACTTAAAACAGGGACAGCTGTTCATCTTTCTATCACCAGAGCCTACTATAGTGCCAGGCACACAGGAGGTGTTCGATATGTTTCTTTGATTAAGAACGATTATATTCACAATGACTCATGTGGCTCACATCATGGGCTGGAAGTAGCTTCCATTAACTGCTCCAGGAAACACAGCGCTTGGAGGTGGACAGATAGCCACCAGTTGGTGATCAGTTGGTTCCTCTGCAAAATGAGGATAAGAGCTGCCCTGCCTACTTCAAGAGTTGATTATGAGGACCAAATTAGATATGAATAAAAGCCCTCTTGGAAACACTGTGAAGTACTCAACAAATATATGAAGATTAGCATTTTGAAATTTCCCAGGTCCTCCCGAGGTGGGTGATTGAGATGTCCAAGCAGACATTCTCTCATCTTGACTGCTCTGTGATCTGGTCTTCATCCCTTGGTTTCCTCAACAGATCAACTACCTCCATCCAAAACACACACAAAGGTGACGGGAAGAGCTGAGGACAGCTGAGGTCCCCGACCCAGGACTTTGGTGAGAGCAGAAACTGACAACCAAATCTCTTTCTGCTGAGTATGGAAAGCGCCACACGGTGCTGCGCAGGGGGAGCGCAGGGTTGAGAAAGTGGGGAATAGGCACTATGTTGCAAGGCCTGCTTACGCAGTTTGCTGCGTACAAGTCTGTAGAGTGGTGCAACTCTGAGATTGACACATAGAACTGGCATTCCTTCCCTTCTGTTTCCCCTCATTCTTCTTTCTTCTCCCAGTGGAAAACATTCTAAAAATAGAGCCCAATCAAGGAAAAATATTTGTTTTAATTCAGGTTTTAGAAAACATTGCTGACTAGATGGTGAAAAACCTACCACAGCTGGGCTGTATTAATGCGTAGTGTTCAAATTAGAGTCAAGTGGTCCGTAATCACCTGTGTTAAGACCACACTGCAGTACTGTGTTCATTTCTGGGTGACATCTTTTAAGGGGACCTTAATAAACTCATATTCCTCCAGAGAAAGAAAATCTGGATGTCCAAGCCATCTGGAAGCCAGCCTCTGTCAGAAATAGCTAAAGGGCTAGATATGTGACAGAGAGAACAAGATTATGAGAAAAAACGATAACCACTTACAAATACAGGAGGAGCTGACTTGCACTGTGTTGCTCCCAGGAGCAGAAACTAAATTGCGTGCTGGAAGACACAAGCGAGGTAGCTTCAACTGTCCCACAACAAACAGCAGTGGGATAGAAAAATAGCAACTGCCTGTCCTCAGGATTTCCTGCAGCAACTACATGTCCTGTGATAAAAAACTTTGTAGTGCCCACCCCTGGCAATCCAACAAGTGGCCTCTGGCTAGCCCTGCAGATAGGGGATCCTATGATTCCATGGGGGCCTGAGTCCCAGTCCCAGCTCACCAACTTGATGATTTTGAGTAGGACACTTCTCTGCACATCAAGTCTGGAATGACCACGTGACCTCAATGGTCCTTTCCTATTGTAAAGTCTTTAAGTCCAGAGTTGCAATATTAAGTCAATCTGGGTATAAGGCTGCTGATCTAATACTTAGCCATATATTTAATCAACCTCAGTAGTCAAGGGGCTTGGAGCCATGGATTGGGTGAGACACTCCTTTGACAAGCCCCTTGGAGTGCAACCTGCTGGCATTGCAACGTCAACTGTGCTACAATTTCTTTCCATTCATACTTTGGAGCAATGGAGATCATCATGGCACCTCTCAAGCAAATCAAAGACTCTAGTTTAAAACTCCAGACTAGCAGTTTGACATCTATCCCAGTATTCCCTATCTAGTGATCATTGAAACCTCAGGGAGTCAGAAAAATGTGAAAAGGGGGTCCAATTCCTTAATCAATAAATACAACTTTTAAATATTTTTCCTATTGCAATCTTAGAGGCATGTCAATTTGATCTCTCTTTAAGAAAAGCTTGCTTATCAGCTGCAAAGAGTACGGATAAATGAATTTCCAAGTGCCACACCTCGGGATCTGAGGCAGCATCTGCCCTGAGGCCATGTTCTTCCTGGCAGCTCCCAGGCAGTGACTGAGCTCAGCAGTAAACCAGGGCCTGGCCATTTCTGCCCATGATGAGGCTCCTCTACAGCGAGCTTTGCACTGAGCTCCCCACAGGGCCAGCCGAGAATTCTCAGAGCAACTCTGTAGTGTGAGGCTCTCCCTTCACTCCCACTCCCTTCCCCCTCGCCTTCCATAGATATCAGACCTGCAACCCACCCCTTTTTTTTTCACAAGCATTACCCCAATAAATCTGTTGCACTTCCAGCTCCATCTTAATACCTGCTTGCCAGAGAACCCAACCAATGTATTTTCCATTAAAATAAAATAGCTTGAGAGCATCTGAGTGTGTATCAAGTATGCAGAACTTGAGGTGCAAGATGAGTGTGTTCCTGACATTTGGCTGGCTTATCATTCAGATGAGTTATCACTGGCCACTGTGATGGGTTTGGTCATTGTACAGCTTCAGATGGATTTCATCTCAGTTATTTAGTATTTAATGTATGCCCATAATGGATCACTGTTTAAAGATGGAAACATAGGAAACACTGATGTTAAAATAGGAGTCAAGAGCAAATGATAAAGATATGTCAAAAAAGACATAAGAGCCTACTTACTTCAAAGGGTTCCATTGGCCAAAGCTGGCACATTCTGAGCAACAAAATGAATAACAGTAATAGATTATAACCCTGAGAAAAAATTAGAATCCCCAAATCCATTCAACTGTAAATAAAATGAATGAATGAATGAGTACACGAGATGTGCTAGCTTTTCCTTACAGCAGAATGTCAATAAATGGGGAAGGAATGATGGAATTTCTAAGTCACCATTTGGTAATCACCATAGTAATAATTACTTTGGACAAGAATCATCAAGTGGGTGAAAGTTTGACAAGAAACAGGATACACGTAGTCTCAAAATATCTCCCCCCAAAATAATAATGATCTACAAATAAAACAGTAACCTTACAGTAGAGAAACCTGGAAGAACCATCCTATGCAAGGGATCAAAGTTAACACCACCAGGAATGGGACAGAAGTATCATGTGTCTCCTACCATGATGAACCGAAGACACTTTACTACTTCTCAGGTGCTCCTGCCAAAAATGCAGAACCTGAATCTAATCATAAAGAAGCAACAAAGAAACCCAACTCAGGGAGATTCTAAGGAAGAAATGGCCTGGATCCCAAGGAAATATTTGCACACTCATCCATGTTCATAATAGCATTATTCCTAGTAGCCGAGAGGTAGAAGCAACCCAAGTGTCCAGCCACAGATGAATGGATAAACCAAATGCAGTCTCTACATACAATGGAATATTATTCAGCCTTGAAAAAGGAAGTAAATCTGCCCTGCTAGTGCGGCTCAGTGGACTGAGCTCCAGCCGCCTGTGAAGCAAAGGATCGCCAGTTCAATTCCCAGTCAGGGCACATGCTTGGGTTGAGGGCCAGGTCCCCAGCTGGGGGCATGCGAGAGGCAACCATACATTGATGTTTCTCTCCCTCTCTTTCTCCCTTCCTTCCTCCCACCTAAAATAAATATTTTTTTAAAACCCACAATATTAAAAAAAGGAAGAAAACCCTGTTATATGGGCCCTTGAGTCCACCATGCTAAATAAAATAAGCCAGTCACAAAAAAAGACAGATACCATTATGACTCCCTAGGGTGGGCGAGAGGATAGATAGATAATAAGTAGGCAGGGGAGTGAGGGAAAGATTGAGAGAAAATAAAAGCAAATAGGGTAAAATGTTAACATTTGCAAAATCTGGGTGAAGGCTATCCTGGAATGCCTTGCACTATTTTTGCAACTTTGCTGTAAGTCTGAAATTATTTCAAAATGAAAAATTAGTGCTAGCTTCAGCAACACACATACAAAAAAAAAGAACATTAAAACTCAAGTATTTTAGGTTCATGAGGACCATAAAATGGTAAAAATTCTGCACATTCACCTAAAAAGGATCTTCCTCAGATTTGGAAGTTGCATGCATCTGATCAAAGTTCTTATACAACAAATCAATAACATCTCTAAAATTTCAAAATCTAATGTTGAAAGATAAAATATAATGACAATTTTCAACAAATGCCTTTCAAGAGATAGTCTTTTATTATAAAAAAGAGTGAGAAAAGATATTAGGCTTTGCACTCAGGCAAGATCAATGTTTAAACTTCAGCCTCCAACCCTAAAATGTACCGTGCCATTCTTGAATTTATCTATCATATTTTCCTTCCATAACTAAATTAATTAGCATGAGTTAATTGTAAAATATAAAATTTGAAGATTTATTTCAATTTATGTGGAGACACTGTCCATTGTGGCCCTGCAGCCATCCCCACATTTCTTCCTGGCTGACTGAACCTTGATTCGGCATATGGGGGGAGGCAAAGATCCCGAATTTCAAGCTAAGTTGCCCCCCATCCCATCTGCAATAATGAGTTATGATTGGGCTCATCCACCCCCGCCCCTTGCTGGTGACTTGTCTGGATGTGATCATGTGACTGGTTCTTCACACTATGCAATAAACATCCTTCTGGTTTAACCTATTGGTCAGCTATTCTGTTGCCTAGAGCCAAAAGCAATTCCTAACTAGTAAATATATCGTTAATGTCATCAAAATTTACTAATATAAACCAGATCCTTTGCTAAAGTTTTACATATATTTTCTGCACAACTCAATCAGGTAACAGTGTCACCATTTTTCAGATGAGGAAATCCATGTTGAGAGGTAAAAATCTTTTACAAGGTCACACAACAGGGATTCTAAAGCAGATGTGTCGGATCGCAAATCTGAAGTTAATCATACTAACTATTGTGCCCCACTGGCCTCCTGAAATGAAACCTGTTTTAAGGAATATATTTATATGAATCTGGTTAAAGGGGGAAAGAAAAAAGGAAGATCAGCAGGTCTGAGGTAGAGAACGTCTGCTAGGGAACCTCAGGAAGGGGGGTTCACTGGGGATCCCCCATGTCACCCAGAGGTAGAGGCTATCTGGGAGCCCCACACCCCAAGCTTCTGAAGTTTAACTTCCCAGCCAGTGAGCCTGGGATCAGCAGCCTTCCCTTCTCCTCATTTATTTCCTGGTTCTGAAACATTTGCCTGGTGGAAGACAAAGGCAGTCGTTTCTCAATTTGACCCCTAATGGAAATTTGGGGTAACACTTTAACAAAAACAATAGAATACAGTAAACATGGAACTAGCCCATTAACAAGTGTAAAAGAGTGTATCATCTGAGTCCTTCTTTTTTTGAGGTGGGGTGGAGGGTGAGGTGGCAGTAGTGCCAGAGAACTCAGGAGCTCCTTATTGGATGCTGGAGAAAAAGAAAAAGAAATTCCTGGGTCCCAGCAGCTTAGCTTTGGGTCAGCCAGAGACAGACCGGGCTGTACCTAGATGGGGGTAATTCTGTCACTTCCTGCCACGTGTTCAAATGTATTGACATATTACATCATACTAAAAGGAGCCTTCTTCCAGAGGATTCCGTAAGTGAGAGGTCCCTGTGTATTGTCTCAGAGATGAAGCACCCCGGTTGGAAGAACACATGGGCCAGTTCGGCCCTTTCTACATGGAATAGAGAACGGAACTGCATGGCCCTCATCGCATCATGACCTCCGGGAGTACGATTTGGAGGGTTTTGCCTAAAATGATGACTCAAAATTGGATACCACACATGTGTTATGTAGTAAACAGAGGCCACAGGCCCTCAACAGTGTGCACGCCAGAACTTGGGCCCCGGTCAGACACACTGACCACTGGACACTAAAGGATCGGTACAAAGTGGATGAGTTAAGCCACCTGCACAAACAGCCCATCCTGGGTTGCTTTATAAATGAGTTACAGGTTAACCTAGCAGTTGTCTCTGTAAACAATGAGGGATCAAATGAGGATGTCTGGGAAGAACGGGAAGGTCTTCTGGGCAGATAAGAGACTCACAAGGAAGCCATCTGGGACAAGATCTGTTCACCTTAGAATTTCTTCCACTAAATTCCTCAGGTAAAGTGAAAACCTGGCCTCCTGGCTATTTAAATCAGGTGTTTTATGTTTTCGGTTTCAATAAATTGAGATCCCAGGCTGATTCACTAATCCAGAGGGAAAAAAAGAATGAACATGCAAGCCTGAGTATTTAACCTAAACCATAATGTAGATAGATTACTGGTTTTCAAAATCAGTGTCACAAAGGATCATCCACCAGAGAACTTTTAGAAAATACAGTTGACCCTTGAACAATGTGGGGGTTAAGAGCTCCTACTCCCATGCAGTCAAAAATCCATGTATAGCCCTGGCTGGTATGGCTCAGTGGATCAAGCGCCAGCCTCCACACCAAAGGGTTTCCGGTTCGATTCCCAGTCTAGGGCACATGCCTGGGTCAAGGACTGGGTCCCCAGTAGGGGGCATGCAAGAGGCAACCACAGATTGATGTTTCTCTCCCTCTCTTTCTCCCTTCCCCTCTCTAATAAGAAATAAACATTTTTTAAAAATCCACATGTAACTTTGGACTCCTTAAAAACCTAACTGCCAATAGCATACCATCAACCAGAAGCCTTACCAATAACATAGACAGTGGATTAACACATATATTGTATATTACAGAATGTGTATTATATACTGTATTCTTATGACAGAGTAAGCTAGAGAAAAGAAAATATTAAGAAAATCACATGAGGACCCATGGACAAAGCCAAAGTGGGGAAGGATTGAGGGTGGGAGGTGGGGGTGAGTGGGGCAGGGGAAAGGGGCAGTGGGAAAATGAAGACAAATGTATTTGAACAATAAAAAAAATAATAATAGAAAGCTGAAAATGTACAAAAAATAATTAAGATCCATATATGATCAAGAAAAGAAAATCATATGGAAGAGAAAATAACATTTATTTATTGGGGGAAAAAAAGTCCACCTGTAAGTGGGCCCATACAATTTAATCCCATGTTGTTCAAGGACCAACTGAGCCCAGTGTGTAAACCCCATGCTAGAGCAATTAAATCAGAACTTCGGTTGGGGCTTAGGCTTTGCAACTTTTCTTTAAAACTTCTCAAGTGATTCCAGTTTAGCCAATAGGTTCCGATTAATTGTCACCACACTGAGCCACAGGGCCAGTCATGTGCTGAGCTTCAGTGGGCCTACGGGAATAGGGAGACATGTGTGGCACCTGACTACAAATATATCTTGAGTAAACAAGAGATATATGTATGGGAAACTGTTAGTAAACTAAACTGTACTGGAATTTGAAAGTGTTTTGGAAAGATCTGTGAACAAAAAATCAAGAGTCTAGAGTAAGTGAGCCCCTCGGAATTGGTGTTTCTGCTGCATCTGCAGCCTTTTTTCCAGGTGGCTACAACAAAGCCATTTAAGCAGCCTTGAAACTTGCTTTGTTTTGTTTTTGAAAATGAAGAACTGGTTGACCTTTTGAAGGAATGCTGGATAAATTTTTAGGCTAACAAATTGCTAGGTAGTTTCCAGAGAACATTCTCTCCACTTGCTATCATAGGATAGAAAAGTATCCTGAAACCTCATTTATCCCACCCAGTCCCTTCCCCTATCAGAGGTTGGAAGTCCCCGGATGAGAGCAGCAGGTGTGACCTGCAAGGCCTAAGTCACGTGGGGATGAGATTGGGCGCCTGCTGCGTACATGTGGGCATTCTCAGTTCTGGTGCTCCAGACCCTGCAGGGCTCAGCCATGCCCACTTTCTGAGCCTGAGATCAACAGGGTGGGGCCATGTGGGCAGACAGCCACTCTGGCTGACCTTGATGTAGAGCAAGTGGGGATCTCAGGGCATTGATAAAGGGTTGCACTGTCTGGCAGAGATTCAACCCTTCCTACTCCTGGCCCTGGCCCCAGCCCCTTGGCTGGACGACAAACTTCACCCACATTCAGGCATCATCCAACTGCGAGTGAGAGTACGAGGGTCTCTCCTTCCTTCTCCACTGGCTCCCACTGGCCTCAAATCCAAGGCTCCTACCTCAGGCTGCTGTGACAGAGCCTGGAGGAGGCCCAACGCCTGGGGGTGCTGGGCGGGGACATCCTGCATTTCCATTTGTAGCCCCGAGATGGAAGCTTGCAGCTCTGCCAGTCCCAGTGCACTTCAGAGTGAAACACAGAGCCTCGCGTTAAGAGCTGGCCCATGGAGATCCTTGGGAAAGGGTCAGGCCTGTGGTTCGGGGGATTCTGCTTTTCCCAGAAGCAGCATTAAGATTCGAGGTGCCCCACTTATGCACTGGACTCCTTCCCATCTGCCGCTTTTCCTTCCCACTCCCCTCTTCATGTTTGTGATGCACAGACTACTCGCACGCACGCTTGCCTATCTTACCTGGTCTCACACATCTGATGCAACATTGGCAGAGTTTCCAGAGCCTTCTGCATTGTGTAAGAAAAATGGAAACCTCACAGTGATCTGATCACAAATTCCTAACAGGGCAGGTCCTGGAGGATAGTCATGCCCCAGGCATATAACATGTTTAATAAAGGGCTTATCTTTGCAGTAAGCAAGCCCTGTCCCTTGTCTCTGTGCATCTAAGTTAACACACCTTTGAAATAACCACCCTCAAGAAAGTACATCATCTTGTTAACTATCCTATAATCCAATCTCTGCCTTACTTCTTTCCCAACTCCAAGTAATCTTGACTCCTTAATTTCAAATGCATAAAAGAAACTGCAAAACTGTTGTTTTCCAGGGCATTTTAGATCTTGCTCCCCATCACATGATGTCAGCTTGGCTTCAAATAAATTCTTATAAAAATTCCCTACAAATAAAAAAAAAGAGAGAGAAGGGAATAAAGTCCTTACAGGTTTTGATGTTTCTTATATTGACATCCGCGTGGTCTTTTGGCACAGAAGGGAACAAACTGTGGCTGATGATCAGAAAGCTTTGAGCAGAATGTTAAGGGATTTAGACAAACAGTCCAAAGCCAGCATAGTGCCAGACAAGTTCAAGCTTTTGCTTGCTTCCTCTTCATCTGCTGCTCCTCCCTATGGGAATCAAACTGCCTGGGTTCAAATCCAGTTTCACCACTTACCAGCTTGGACCCTGGCCTTGAACCAAGAACTTAACCTCCCTGTGCCTTGTTTTCTTCACTGGTAAAATGCGAGGTAATAGAGCCCAAGATCTCTATTTCCACCATAATGGTGCATGCAGCTGAATCTTTTTCTCCATGTCTTCTAAGAAGACTTTCAGACTCAAGAGGTTCCTGGCCAAGAAACAAAAGCAGAATTGGCCCTTTCCCCCAATGGATTCAGAGGAAACTGGTAATAAACTCATGTACAACTCCCATAGGAGACAATGGGGAAGAACGAACGGGTCTATGAGGAAATTGCACACAAGATGGCACACTTATGTTGTATCCAATTTGCTTACATCTTACCATATCACTGAAAAGGTCACTACTATCTAGACAGCTTGGTGTGTTTTATTGGGAAATTATTGGAAGAATGATTTTATGTTGCTGTTTCTCCACTAGTAGGTTGGACCAGTAATAAATATGTGAGACCTTTAAAAAAGAATAGAGCCCAAGATGTATTAGCCAATTTTACTCTTAGCAAATAAATTCATAATAGCTACCTCTTACTGAATATACCAAGCATTGTATTAGGTACTTTAAACACATTGTCTCTAATCTTTATAACTACCCTACCAGATAGGTACTGTTGCTATTCTAGAGGTAAGCAAACAACCTCAGGGAGATTAAATAATTCACCCTAGGACACTGAATGCGGAAGTGATGGAAGCCTTTTTTAGAGGTTATCCAAGGTAGGGAGGAGGAAACTGGGACTAGAAACCACTTTCCAAGGCATTTTAAAGGTGGTGACTGGCAGTAAACCCTGTCCAGAGTATGTGTGCCATAAACATATGTTGACTGGATGAGTGAATTTGTTGCCCTCAAATGATGGCAACAAATTAATTATGCCATTATGTAGGGCATTAATCATGGCCATACAAGTCAGTGTGTACTCACAGGTTCACACACCGGCCTAAAGCAATTGGACCAAAGGAAAACCAGGACCTGACTGAACATGGCTCTTCCCCACAGTCTAGGAATCACTGATTTTGGATTCCTTACATTCCCCTTTATGACCAAAGCTGAAACCAAACCAGCCTGCAGCCTTAGGAGCTTCATTAGGTACCTTGGTCCTTCTCCTAACTCGTCTTCACATCAGCCCGCAATATAGCACCCACCTTCATACAGACATCCTCCTAGAGGCCCAAAGATCTCAGCCTCACAGTTTTCCATGCCCCTAAAACAATCCCACCCCATTCCTGTCTCAAAAACTTACCATTGACTTCATTTTATTGCACTCTATTTTTGTATGGAAAAAAAGTCTGATATGAGGAATTTATACTAAGATATAAATGGCTGCATTTTAGGTGGGAGGTAGCTTTTGAATTTTTGTTCCATCCACTAGGAGGGAAACCAGTGAAATTGAAACCGGAAAAGTTGGCACTCATGCTGCCTGTCACTACCAGAACCAATAAGTAGAAACAAGGATTGAATCTTCATGCTTTATTCAGATGCTGACTATCTGAGGAGACTATGGGTTATGTACCCTCAAAAACCATCATCTCAAGCTGACCTTTTTATAAGAAGATGAAATGGTTGGTAAGTGCTTTGGAAAAAAGGTTAATTGGATAAGCGTTACAGAATAGTGGCAATTTTCCTAATACATCTTTATCTGTTGATCAACGATTCTTCATCTGCATCACTGATGTTCCCTCCCTCCAGCAATGACTCAGATACCACCTCCATTGCTTGCAGACCCCCTGGGCACAAGGTTGAATTGCTTGGAGACTTCCTGGAGTTACTGGTCAGGCATTCCAGTTTCTGGAAAACAGCTTTCCACAGGCATTAAACACTTAAGCCTATCAACTATGACTGAAGCTGAAATCTTTAACTCGAGTTCCCCTACTAAAATCAGTCAAGCCCTACTCTGTTAGAGTTTATTGTAGAGCTAAGAAATTTGTCACATATGAAGCTATTACAGAACAATTAAATGCTGAAATAGCTCTGTGTAGGCTGAGGGCCCACCCCAGAGTCACAGGATCCCCAAGTTGGCCAGACCATGGTTCCTGGAGCCCTGGTTGGATGGCAGCCTGCATCTCCCATCCTAATTTCATCCCCCGTTTCATCACAACCCACTTGATCTGTTTCACAAACTTAGATTTCAGGTGAGGTTTTGTTTTTTAAAAAATTTTATTTATTTTTAGAGAGAGTGGAAGGAAGGGGGAAAGAGAGGGGGAAAAATATCGATGTGAGGGAGAAACATCGATCGGTTGCCTCTAGCTTGCACCCCAGCTGGGGACCAAACAAGCGACCCAGATGTGTGCCCTGATTGGGAATTGAACCGGCGACCTTCCACTTTCTGGGACGACACCCAACCAACTGAGCCACACCAGTCAGGGCTCAGGTTAGGTTTTGTTTGAAGAGATGGTTCTATGGTTATGATAGATTTGCAAACCACTATCTGATCCAAGCCATTGATTTTACAGAAGAGTTTAGAGAGGTTACTTGCTTGAGGCACTCAGGAGTTAGTGGCACCTAAGACTGGAATCCAGGTCATTTTTTTTAAAGATTTTATTTATTTACTTTTTAGGAAGAGGGGACGGATGAGAGGGGAGGAAGAAAGAGAGAAACATCAATGTGAGAGATACATGGATCAGTTGCCTCTTGCACACCCCCACCTGGGGAAACTGGTCTGCAACCCAGGCATGTGCCCTGACTGGGAATCAAATTGCAACCTTTTGGTTCACAGGCTGGCACTCAATCCACTAAGCCACACCAGCCAGGGCTACAGCCCAAGTTTTTTTTTTTTCTTCTTTAACTTATTTTATTTATTGATTAGAGAAAGACAGAGAGAGAGAGAAACATCAATTTGTTGTTCCACTTATTTATGTGTTCATTGGTTGCTTCTTGTATGTGCCCTGACTAGAGATCGAACCCACAACCTTAGCATATTGGAACAGTGTGCTAACCAACTGAGCTACCCAAACTGATCTCCAGGTCATTTTAAAAAATAAACATACTATTGAAGTGTAGCATTCATACAAAAATGCATAGCCCAATAAATGCTCAAAGTTAACACATCTGCATAGCCATTGCCCAGCTCAAGAACTGGGTCACTATCAGAACCCCAGAAGCCCCCTGTGCTCCCAGTCACCAATCCCGAGGTAAACAGAATCTCGACTCAGTCTGTATGGCTTGAACTTTTTATCAGTGGAATTGCACAATGTATTCTATTGGATCTAGCTTTATTCGCTTAACATGTTGCTCACAAGATTTGTCCACATTTGCCTCTTATAGCTGTGGTTCATTATCATTGTTCTATAGCATTTCATTGTACAAACATGCCACAGTTTACTTACGTTGATGGAACACTGAATTGTTTCCACTTTGGGGCTATCACAAGTAATGCTGCTAAGAACTTTTTTTTTTAAGATTTTATTTATTTATTTTTGGGGTGGGGGGAGAAAGAGAAGGAGAAAAACATGGTGTGTGAGAGAACCAGGTTGCCTCTCTCACACCCCGAGCTGGGGACCTGGTCCAAAGCCCAAGCATGTGCCCTGACTGGGAATCAAACTGCCAACCTTTCAGTCCACAGGCCAGCACGCAATCCACTGAGCCACATCAGCCAGGGCTGGGAACATTCTTGTGCATATCTTAATGCCACATAACAGGCATTTTTGCAGGGTCTAAGCCAAGGAGTAGAATTTCTGGAGCACAGAGCATGCATACATTAAGTAAACATAGCCAAATAGTTTTTCAAAGTGATTATATTAATTTTTACTACGACATGCGCATTCCTGTTATTCAAAGCCTTGCAATACTTGGTCTTTTTCTTTTTAGCCATTCTGGCTAAAATACATATATAGTAGTATTTTATTGTGGCTTTAATTTGGATTTCTTAGATGATTAAGGAAGTAGAGAAGGTTTCCATTGCTTATTGGCCATCTGGATTTTTTATGAACACCATAAGGCGTGTATGACTGTGTTGTCATGTTAAAGCTATTTTTGGTTTGCTTGATTTTTGTTTCTCTCTCTCCACAGTGACTTTTGTGGGTCTACACATACAGGAACAAAACCATCTCCTGGACAAAGACTCCGAGGCCAGACTGCCTTGGTTACGTTCCAGTTTGAGCAGTGACTAGCTGTTATTCTTAGCTAGTCCATCTCTCTCCATGTCCCCGCTATGCCATCTGTAAAATGGGGGAAAGGATAACAGGACCTTATTCCATAAGCTTGAATGAGTGAATGTGTACACACATCTAGAACAATACCTGGCACATCGTAAGTACTCAGTATGTTGGGATTTATATCTAGTATTCTGTACCTGGAAGCACTGAACACTGCCCAGACTGAGGAGAGGATATGCCCACAATTTGTTGTTAGTTTATCACCACTTATGCAGCAACCCCTTATTTCTCCCAACTGAAAAGAGGTATTTCCCTTGTGCGTGGGAATCAAAGGATGAAACTGGTGTTTGACTAGAATAGCGGGGGCCAATTCACCTCAGTTGGAAAGAAACAAAAGAACAGCTGTCCATGATGCACAGGTGAACCACACTCCCAGGCTGCAGAAGGGGAACACTGAGCCACACAGCCAAGGAGACCCCCAGGTAACTGAGCACTTTCCTCTGCCTCATGAGAAGCTCACCACCGAAGGAGACGTGAAATGAGGAAGTACTTCATTCCAGGCTCACCCCTGTCAGCCGGGTCTCTGCAGTCAACCAGCCAGGCTTCTCAGAGACAAAAATCCACCTCGCCGCTGGGCCTCAGGTCTCGGCTGCCTTGGCCAGGGGACTGCGGGCAGCTGTGGGCAGCAGGCCCAGGTCAGCCCGGGCTGCGGAAGCCCTCACTCTGCAGAACCTGAGCTGTGCACCAGGGTGTTTTGCCTGAACACTGTGTGACATGGTCACACCAGGTGCTGGGGCCAGGGTGGCTTTCCTAAGAACCCCTACACTGGACCAAGAAAATAGGTTGTCTGACCAGATAGGAAAAGGTAAGGGAGGTCTTGATTTCTTCTGGTAAACAGCCCTGTGTCAGTGCAATGATGTAAACAGCTGGTCTGTGTTATGAGACCACAGTGAGTCACAGGGACCCAAGTAGTTTTTTACAAACAAGAAAGCTGAAGCTCAGAGAGGTTAGGAGATGATGTATGGGCTTTGGAGCAAGATCCACTTGATAATTACTGATTCCCCCTTTTACTGTAACTTGCTACTTCAAGTGCCTCCAATCCCCATAGCTAATTAGGAGTCACTAACTCCTGTTTCTCATGTAAATAATCTGTGCACTTCCCATTCCTGCTGTCTCCACTCAGATTTAAGCCTTAAAAACCTAATCTAGACTATAGGTAATCACTTCCCATCTCCTTCCCTCCCATCTCTTCTATTCCAAACCATAGTGCCAGAGTTATTTCTAAAACAATACTTTGTTTCTGTTCTTCCCTCGCTCAGAAACTATCACTGGCTCCCTACTTCCTCTAAGACCTCTTTGAATCTCCTCAAGTCTTCACTGAAGGTCCTCTGCAGAGGGCTCTCAAGCAACCTTTCTCCCTTGTTGTCCTTCCACTCTGACCATTTGATCTGCTTTGTCCCCCCAAACTCTCCTGCCCATCTCCGCTGTTCTACGGAGCACTCCACCAGAAACCCCTCTTTTCTCCTTTTTGTTTAGCCCCTACTTGTCCTCCATGTCTATAAGAACCTTTCCCTCACTGTAGCCATAAACTTTTATTTCCCATACTACCTCAGAGACTGGTGTCTTCTCTGCACCTTTTCATGTGAGTGGGCATATGTTGTGTGTGCATTCCCATCCACATTCTAAACCTCTTCAGAGTGTGAATAGTCTTCTCTGTATCCAACCCAGTGCACAGCACAATCCCTATGGAAGGCAGGCGCTAAAAACATGTTGACTGACTGACAAACAAAAGAAACCAACAATATGGACAGCCTTCCTAACAAGCTCTCCCTCCATGAAGGGTATGCTCCGCACTAGGAGCACGAAGATTACAGAGTATCACATGGCTGCTGGTAGACGTGGACATGAACACAAGTAATGACTGCACTGATAGAGCCTGGTGGAAATACTGAGACCAACATTCCAATTCTGTCACAAGAAGTCAGGGAAGGTGAGTTCTGAAGTGATCAAGTAGACAGGGGGCAGGGCCAATGCGGAGCACAGGGTTGAGAGAGAAGAGGAAGTCCCAGGTAGGAGGAAGTAGGTGGGCAAAGGCACAAGGGTGGCAGCAGAGATCATGTGTAAGGAGAGCACCGGGAAGACCTGAAAAAGTGCAGTGCGCTATGGCCAATGGGGAGGCTTAATGATGCTGAAAGGGTCGTGGAGACACAGAGGATTATTGTACAGGGGCCTTCTTTCTGGAAGAGACAAGGAAGATGTGTTCCAGAGTTTCAGGTGGAGGTAGAATATCTAGTTCTGTTCAGTTCTGTTCCTTCTTCCCCAAGTTATCTGGCCTTCAGCAAGCTTGTAAATTGCTCTGGTTCTCAGTGCAGCCTCTTTAAGATGGATACAGGTATCCCTTACTTTCCAAAAGTTCACCTTACACCACTTCATTTTTAGGGAAGACCTACCTTAATATAGCAATGGCTTCTTTCATAAAAGCAAAAATCCTCTTCAGATTTCTTTCAGTTGACAAAAACAGGTACTGATACTCTTTACTTTAAGCCATTTTGGCTTACAAAAAATTTCCCAGAAAAGCTCTACCTTCGAATGGGGGTGTGGGGAAACCTGTATTTTTTATCCTGTTTCCCACTATACATCAGGGAGACTTTGAAAGAGTCCATCTGTGCCTTAGGAAAACCACGTCTGCAGAAGTGACGCATCAACCTGCTGGGTGTTCCTGGTCCTCAGAACCCTGGGTCTTCAGCTCCAACTTAAGGCATTCAAAACCATGCCTCTTGCGGCTCCCAACAAGGAAAGAGCCCAGCCCCATTGACCACTGGGTCTCCTCAGAGATCTGAGAACTCTTGCAGTGGTTGAACTGCAAGATCACTGAGCAAGAACACATCAACAGGATACTGGGAAGTTTACCTAGAGGATGACCTTCCTTTTGGACGGTTCAGACACGGAAGTGGATGTTCATCTTTCCCACGCCCAGAGCCAACCCCTTCTGCTATGGAATGTCCAAACCTGGCCTGGCCATCACATTTTAGGCTTGAGGTAAAGGATTAGAAATTCTGTTTTCAAATAGATTTTTCTCAAGCTGGGTCAGGGCTGCTCACCATACCCCCGGACCACTAAAAGATGTACATTGAGGTACTGTGTCTTCCAAAAGTACATTGTACATTGTTTAGCTCTTCATTCTTTTGTACATTAATCAGCTCTTCATCATCCTGAGGTGTCACTGTGAGCCCAGTGGGCTTTTCAGGCCAGAAAAGGATTAGAGAGGAAAGGTCGGAGGCCTTCAATGATGGGATGTGTGTGTGAGTGTGGGGGACAGTGTTCCTAAACTGATTCCTCAATGGCAGTTCCTTTCTCACACCAGCTCTCCAAACCTAAAGACTTGAGCTCCCCAAGTTCCACACCCAGGTCACTGATTCTCAGGCCGATTACCGAAGAAATCTTTAGAGCATGCAGGCCAAACCCAAATCCAGGCTCTGGCACAGAACAGACTGGAAGAACAACCTTCGCTGGCCCCGTCTTTGTCCCCTAAGGGGAATGAGAGACAGGGAGCTTTTGGTTCTTGTGCTTGAAAACACGTTATAGTCACACTAAGCATAAATGGTCTGAAAACTAACTGAAAGACATAACCACACCGGATAAAAAGAAAAAGCAAGCCCAACTATCGGAAATCCACTTAAAATATGAAGACATGGATAGTTAAAAGTAAAAGGATGGGGGAAACATTCCATGCAGACATGCATCCACAGAAAAGAGAGTAGCTACAGTTAACAGCAAAATAAATTTCAAAACAAAGACTACTGGCATCATTCAAGAGGGACGCTTCATCGTGATTGAATGGACGGATCCAGCAAGAAGACATAACAACTGATGAGCCTAAATGATTACGGTTATCTTTATTAGGTTTCAAAGATATTAATTGCCATCATGTCTGTTTTGGTGATACTGAGGGGAAATTCTGATGTCTGCACACTGACTCCCCTACTGGTACCGCCCACTCCCTCTTTATTTCACTAGTCTAATTTACCCTTCAGCTCTCAGCCCAGACACCTCTGCCTGTTATAACCTTCTCTGCTTCCCATTCTGTGCACCCAGGGACCCCCACATAGCGCAGGGACCTAACCACATCATAGCACTCAACAAAGTCTGGTCTGGTAACAGCATCTTTGCTTCTCCATCTCTCTCCTTAAGGTCAGGGACTGCATTGTTCATTTCTGAATTCAGAACACTTAGTACTGGACATATTGTAGATATTTACTTGATGAATGAATGAATCAATGGATGGGAATTGAAATTCTCAAAAGTTCAAGCCACTTAACTTTCACTGGCTCCCAGAATAAAAGCAGTTTTTATTTAAATAAAAGAAGCACTGAGCATGCAGGGAGAAGAATTTGCCCTGCTCTACTATTTACAAGATCTGAGATCTTTGGTATGTCACTTAACCATACTGGACCTCAGTTTCCTCACTTCCTAAGTGGTAAAAAGAATACTGGCCTCACAGGACTGAGGCAAGAAAGGTAAGTAAAACACTGAAGTCCACCTAGCACAGACGGCAGTCGGGGACACCCCCAGCTCTAATGAGCACACCTGCTCACCCACCTCCTTCTCCCACTTCAGAGGGGTCAACGTTTTGGTTTTTCACTGGCTGCACCCCCCTCCCACTCCCCCACCTTTCCTACTTGTGAAGTGGGCTACCAGAGCCATGTGGACCAAGAACCAAATTGACATGACATGAACAATGACACACCCCTTATGGAATAGATGCCTGCAACTCCTCTGATGATTCACGCATGGGGACTTCCTCACGGCGTCAGGGGTAAGGCCTGGGTGCTCCACTCAGGAGATGCCAAAGCATCTGTTCCTGCCGCACTGGCTTTTGGGTTTCCCTCTCTGACTAAGACACCAAATGGAATACTGCACCACAGAGGGAATAACACCATCTTGCTTCTTCTGAGTCAGCCTTCCACTGCAGAACTTTGGGCTCCAGTCCAGATCTACTGAATAGAAATTTACATTTCAACAACATCTCCAATGAGTCACAGGCAGTAGAATTTGAAAAGCACTGGTTGTTTGGTGGCTCTGCCTTCATTTCTTTGAGCAGTGGAATCCAACTGTTTTGATCACAAACTAGTAACTCCGAATCAGATCTTCCTTCAGTTGTAACTTACACGCATGTACTGCTGCTCTGATCTATTATGTGCACTAGAAAACTTAGAAAAATATTAGAAAGTAAAAATATGCTAAAAAATAAATAGAGAGCAAAGTTGTAATACTTTCTTCCTGCACCCTAAGTAAGCCTTTGGTGACCAAGAAAGGACATAAGGTGAGCCCTGCCTTTCCCAACCGCTGGATTAGAGGGAAATTTCTCAGTGCAGAGATCTGGGTTCATGGAATTGGTAATCTTCTTCCGTGATTTTTCAGAAACCTCTCATTCATCTGTACTTCCACCCATCCTGTCCTGAGGTCATTCCCTTACAATTCTCCACGGGTCCCCTGCTTGAAAGCAAATTCACCCCTCTCCTCATCAAAGAGCCAGAGGGTCGGCCCCCAAAGCACATTCCCCTCAACTCTGCCACTTCAAACTAACCCCGAACAGAAGTCCAGGAAAATTCAACACAAAAAAGATTCCCAAAATGTTACTAATTTATGGCTTCTGCAAATAGGAAGAGGAAAAGTCTTTCCAGAGAGCAAGCCATATATACTACCAATAAATATTTCAATCTTCTCAGTATCTAAACCTAGAACTTCAAAGAAGCTGGGAAAGGTTTAAGGAAGCACACATCCACAAAATGAAAACTTTATAAAAATGAAATTGGGAGTCAGGCAACAGCCACTCGTCCCCCACATCTCTGACTCTTATGGCTCATTCTGTACACAGTGCTCAGTGACTGGGATTTTGCGCCAGGTCACATTTAGAGGGTGTCCAGTGGGGGTTTTTTTGTTTGTTTGTTTTTGTTTTTGCTTTTGCTTTTTAGGGTTTTTAAAGATTCTGCACACTTGTAAGCTTCCCACTAGACCTCAGCAACAACCCCTTTTCTCCCTGTTCCTCTCCCACCTCCCTCTCCACCTGTCAGCATGGCACCCAAGGCAACCTGGGGATCATAGGCCCAAGGTTAATATCAAAAATACAAAGGGCCGTGGCTGGTGTGGCTCAGTGGATTGAGTGCAGGCTTGTGAACCAAAGGGTAACTGGTTCAATTCCCAGTCAGGGCACATGCCTGGGTTGTGGGCCAGGTCCCCAGTGGGGGCATGTGAGAGGCAACCACACATTTTTATGTTTGAGATCTGATGTTTTTCTCCCTCTCTTTCTTCCTCCCATCCCCTCTCTCTAAAAATAAATAAATAAAATCTTTTAAAAATATATACCAAGGGAATATGGGTCTGCTTCTGTATCTACTAATGACCTATCTCCTACCCTCTTCCAACAACTCTGATGACTATGGCCCAGTTTTAAGCCACCGTCATTCCTCCTCTTACTAAAATTAAGATTCAGCTCTGTTTTATAGCCACTGGATACCCCATTACAATCCCAAAGGTAAGAGTGTAAGAATAGAGAATCTCTTCCCTAGGTAAATTGATCACCGAGCAGCTGCCTCTTGGCAAGAAAGTATGAGGGGGGACTGGGTTAGAGAACCCTGGGGAGGATAGGAAGAAGTGTTTGGTTAAGGACCACTCTAGGAGGTGCCCTCTGGGGGCGGGGGGGGGGGGCGTGGATCGCTGCAGACTGCCTGGCCTAGAAGACCAAATAGCGCTTGGGGTAACTGCTATGCTACACTCGTCCTTGAGCCTTCCAGTCCATTTAAGCTTATACAGAAGCAGGTGGTGGCAACAACTGCGGAACTGGCATCACTGGACTGAGGTCTTCTTCAAGACACAAATGAACAGCCACTACCTACAGAGCACCAAGCACACGCCAGGCTGTGTTTGGAGTGCTTTAAGCACAGTCCTCACAACCACAGGTGGGGAAACTGAGGCACAGAGAGATTAAGGAACTTCTCCAACATCACACAGCTACTAAGTGGTAGAGCTAGTGCCTGAACCCAGAAAGCCTGACCTCAGAGCCCATGCAAAACATCCCACCTCTTTGGCTTGCACTCCCAGACTCCAGTTTAGAGCCTGGGAGAAAGGGGAGTTTGAGCTTATTAAACGAATCACCGCCCCTTTTAAATTGAACTCAAAGATGGTCAGGGTAGGTCACCAGGTCATTGGTTCAGTAAGCAGGATCAAAGCAGAGATCTCATGACTAGTCTTCCAAGGCACCCATTGCCTCCACCTTCACCGCTGTCCCACAGGAGCTGTTCTAGGAAGAGAATGTTGGGGTCGGGAGGATGGGGGAAGGCTAGAAACAAAAGAACAATGTGCTTTAACCTTGACCTCTACTCTACCCTTAAGTTTTTTAATGCCCTAAAGTCCATCTCTAGGATAGGGTTCTCTTTTGTTAAAGATCTTTGAGGTCAGTTAAATTGCAAACTGAGCTACTGTCACTTAAAGATGATGACAAGGAGGGACCTGAGGAATTTGCTGGAGAGCACAGAGAAGTACCTCAAACCTAGAAACTACCTCAGGAAGGGACCAGAAGGAAGCAGGCAAACAGAAACAGCTGACCTTCTCTAAGCCTTGCTTGGGACTGGGCGGGGCTGAGGGAGCTCCACTGACTTCATACCCTAAAGGCAGAGGAGAGAATAAAGGCCTAGGAGGTTAAGGATGAATAACCAGGAGACTTACTGAAATGAAGGAAAGCAGACCTTCAGAGAGAGCTTCTAGAGAGCCATAACTTGTGTTCGAATTCCAGCTGTGTTGTTGCTAAGAAATTGTAACCAGGTTTGCTAGAGGTCCAAGAAAACCCAGATACTGCCTCTGTAGACCCATTCCATACCCTTACCTTCCTCTCAGGGATGCTAAAATGGATTTTATCTGACAACTTAATACATGTAGTGGAGAAAAAAATAGACTCCTAAAGTGCTCTTATCTTTTCAGAAAGTATGAAGCTATTAATTCATTAAAATAAATCCAAAACCTCTGATCTTTATGCATCTTCTCTACAAACTTCAAGTTTGAAAAGTCAGGCATTGAGGGTCACAAAGAGAATTAGACCAGCCCAGGTGTTTCCCCCCTGACTTCTTGGGGCACTGTGGCTGGTGCTGCTGGAGATCGCGCTGAAATGCGCTCAGGTCAGTTATTGTCCCCTCCAGTCCTCTTTCTTACTTGTTGGTCCCACTTCTAACCTGGTCTAGATACAGGGGGTGGACAAGGGGAAGGAATGTCAGATTTGAAAAAAGGAAGGGCTAGGAGGCAGAAAGAAAAAAATGGATGACAGCAGGATACCGTGATAACATTTGTTAATGTCAAAATTATTGTTTTAACAAGTGTGACAGCATTTATAGGAACAATGGGTCAGAGATATGCCCTGCTGGAAAGTCTGATTTCCTGGTAAGATATGAGGCCTCTTCTACCTTATGTAGTTTTGGAACTCTCTCTGGCCCAGGACAACCTCCGTCTTCAATGGAGGTATTGACACAGCTAAAACAGTGCTGAATGAACCCTCTGGGATAGTCCAATGCGCTCAATCAATGCAGAAACCCTTCTGCACAAACATTATCCCCAAAGTAACCCACTCCATTAAAACAGATGCATTGTGAAAAGACAAGTGCTTTGGATTCTGGCAAATGAGAACTTGAATCTTAGCTCCATCATTTTCTTACTAATATATGTAAATACCTAACTGCATCTACTTCCTGGATAGGACTCCATAACCGTTCATTCGTGCCCTCTGTAATTGACCTAAAATTCACTTCTGGTAAATGTCTCCTGTTGTCCCCTCAGGCAGGCAACACCTTGACCAGTCTAATATCTTGTTAACAATAGTCTTTAAAACACGTATTTGCATAAATGCTCAGGTGCACTGTGGGGAGGGAGGTCTGCGAAGTCTGGGTCAAACATCCCCACTCAAGGTTTCCTGACCCTCCCAGAGCTGAGTCACTCTCCGCAAGTTAACTCCAGGGCCTCTCAAGAAGAGTCAGATGTAGTCCGGGTCTCAACTCATTCTAGACCCTGGGGGTGAGGGGTCTGGGTACTGGCCCCAAACCAGGGGCTGGAAGTGCTACATCCCGGAGGTGGCTTTGGTGTCAGGGAACCACTGTGGCCCTCAACCCTCAGGAGGCTTCTTCCCACAGCAGCTGCGTGGGCTGTTTACGCACTGTTACACAGAACATCCCGTACACTTGCAGCGGGCTTGGTTCAGCTTTCTGCCAAGCAGGAAAAAGCAGCATAGGGCACTTATACTATTTACTCCCCAAAGATAAAAACATTGCACATTCTTATGCAATCTCCCTAATAAAATCTTTCTAATAAAACGTTCATAACTTTTATCTAACGCCTCTCGGTATCTCTTCCCTCTTCACCGGCCGCCTGCCTGCCCCACCCCCACCCAACCCAAGATCAGCGAACCACCTGCCGACCTATTTCCTCTAGCGAATTTACAAAGCAGGGCCGCTCCCAGGTCTTCTGGTGGCGCCGGGCGGGAGCAGGGGGCGGAGAAGTGGGGGGAGACCTTGGCCAGGAAATCGTAAACAGTTCGAAGGAACGGGAAGCACTGAGCCTCTACCAGGGGCGAGCGTGCCCAGGAAGCACAGACCAGCCACGTGCGAGACCTGGAGGCGCGGAGCACGCTGGGGCGGTGGCACGTGAACAGGGCGTGCCCCACAGCGGAGCAGGTTGGGGCGTGCTCTGATCGGCTCGTGCACTGGGCCTGCAGCCAATCCACTTGCCGTCCACCGCCCGGCCACGCCCCGCCCGATCAGGGTTTTTCCCTTCCTGCCGCTCTCTGCCGGCTCGCGAGTCCCTGGTTGACCTCTCCCGGGCCAGCCAAGCTCAGCTAGCTTGCGCGCCAGGCATCAACCCAAGTGAGAGACAGTCCGGCTGGCCGAGTGCCTTCCCCCATCCCCTCCACCTTCCCCAATCCCCCAACCCCGGCTGCGAGTTGGCTCCAGCCCCATGCCCCCTTCCCGGCAGGGGACCCTCTGGTACCCAGACCTCCCGAAGGTTGGCGCGGGCATGGGGGAAGCAGGGCATCCTGAGGCAGGGCAGGAATAGCAGGACTGACCCCACCTCGTCCTCCCAGCCTCGAGAGAGGGCCGCAGAGCCCTCCCCTCTGCCTCGCCCCCCATCTCTGGGTCCTTGTTCATCTCTGTCCCCACAACGTCTGGCTCCCAGGAGGTACATGGAGGGGTACCAGAATATGCCACCCCCAAATATGCCTCTTTGACATAAGGATTATTTTAGGCTTATTATTTTTGACAAACTGTAGACACAGGAGAAGCTCTAAAAACTGAAGTTAACGTTTTGCAAGGGAAATTGACATTAGAGGGCTCGAACCAGGAAGAAAGCTATTACCAATGAGCAGAGATCACTGCACCCCAGAGGCTTGTCTGCACAGCAGAGCAAACTTTGTTTACCATACATTTCCTGTTCTTATCTTCCTATGAATTTACTTCTTCCCTTTTGAAGCCCCAGACTCCTGTCCCTTTCTTTAGCTCATGATGGTTGGTACCATAGCCTCAGGTACCTGACAGCCTTTTGAGTCGTATCTTTGTGGGGCACGTGAATGTATGTACATACATAATACAAATTGGGTTTTTTCCTCCTGTCAATTTTTTTATTGGAGGTGAGGGTGTCTCAGCCAACAACCTAGAAGGATAGAGGAACAATTATTTTTCCTGTCCTACAACATATAGGGTATATACATGGTTATACAACACCAAAGTATTTACATCCAATCTATATGGTGGAGGGTTTTTTGCCTTAAAAATTTATATTTGTCATTTAAAAAGTAATATACATTCATTGTGAAATGATTGGAATATATGAAGGCACATAGAATATTCCAGACTGGTCTGTGCAGATTTTTTTTAAAGTCCCAGGAGATGTGATCTTAGCCCTCACCTCTGTGCTGAATTTAGGATCTCTTCAATGTCATCGCTCATGGGGGATTAGATACATAATTTTGAGGATTTTATTTTCCTAATTAATAATACCAGGAGTAAAGGAAATTCAAGGTTTTAAAAAAAAATCATTCCTAGAGAAAACATAAAAAGTGAGTGAAAGATACAACTATGGAATACGAGAGGAAAGGAAGAACTTTCTGGTACTGGAGTAGAATAAGAGATAGTAAGAATTTATGATTTAAAAAAATCTGTTTCCTAGCTCTGTCCATTGAAAAGGCCCTAGAAACAATGGTATCTCAGCAACAAGAAGCACACCAGAGCCCAGATCTTGGTTTCTATCATTCTCCACTAAAGGTCACTAAGGCTCCTTGGGGAAGTGGCTGATCCCAGGGCTGAACCTTGATCGCCTGGTTGTGGCAGAATATAAGAAAGAGTTCAAAAACAGATTATGATGTGTCAAAGGAACATGGCAGACAGCTGGAAAGTGTTCTCAGCCAAATTTGGGACAATTTGAGTATCAAAATGAATAATGTCAGCAATGGACTATAACACATGCAATAATAATTTTTAAAATCCCTGAATCCATACTAATACCGTTGCTACTATTAATATTAATAAAATTTAAAAATAAATAAAAGGGGAGGTTAGGTAGGAAAGCTCCTTCTTTACAAAAGAATGCCAACTAATAAATATTAAAAGAATGGCAGAATTAGCAAATGGCCATTTTTTAACCACCGTAACAATGTTCAGTCAAGAATCAAAATTACATGCCAAAACCATTGAGGAAAAGATTATTGGGAACAGAATATTTTATTCACACGTTGTGAGTGATCCCAAAAGATCCACCACAAGTAAGTTTTTAATTACAAAGGGAAAATAGTTATCTTTACAAGCAATAAAAACAATGACCAGTTATTTACATCACAATTAGAAAGACAAACTGACCTTAGTCCAGTGATTTTCAACTGGTGTGCCACAGCACACTGCTGTGCCATAAGAATTTTTAAAACATGCAGTACCTGACTGTTTAGTCAGGGGCATTGACCTCTTTTCCCTTAAAATGACAACAGCCAACACAATAGCCATCCAGTGCAAATAAATCAAAATTACACCAATTTTTTTTGTCAGATCGGCAAAAAATATACTTTATAAATATATTTATATATTATATAATATATAAAATATAATGCATATATTTAATATATTACAATATATTGCAAACAATTAGTTTATGTGTGCCATGAAATGAAAAAGGTAGCAAAACACTACCCTAGCCTGTTGACCTAACATCAGTAAGAAGGGCACACATCATCTATGCAATTTTTCCTGCCAAAAATGTTTGATCTGAATCTAATAAGGTAACAATCAGGCAATTAAAAATTGAGGGGCTTTCTTTGGGGTGATGGCAGTGGCCTGGCTCTTTAAAAATATCAACATCATTAAAATAAGATTAAGCCTAGCCCTGGCCAGGTAGCTCAGTTTGTTTGAGCGTCCTCCTGATCAGCAAAGGTTGCTGGTTCCATCCCCAGTCAAAGCACATACAAGGAACAACCAATGAATGCATAAATGAGTGGAACAACAGATCAATGTTTTTTTCTCAAATCAATATACAAAAATTTTTAAAGAAACTAAATAACTTCAAAAAAAAGACTAAATAAGGCTGAAAGTGACACTTAATTGGATCGTACATATAAAAAGAAAAAAAAATCTTTAAAAAGACATTGTCAAGATAATAGAAGTAAAGAAATTTGATTATGGACTGGTAACTAGATAGTAGTCTTATGTCCATGTTAAATTTCTAACTAGGATCAGAGTTGTATTGTGATCATGAAAGAGAATGTTCTTGTTCTTGGGAAACACATGTTGAAATATTTAGGGACAATATTGTCATGTCATGATACTTCAGACAAAGTGTCATGATGTCTGAAGCTTATTCTCAAATAATTCAATATTAACAAAATCAGTTGAAAAAATAACCTGGTAAAATGCAACAACTAGTGAATCTAGGCTATATAGATTGTGCCCTGTGCCATTCTTGCAACTTTTCTGAAGGCTTGACACTGGTGATTGCAGGGATGGGAAGGGGGGTATAAGGGGACTAAATGACAATGGAAAAAAATACAATAAAAAAAAAGTGTGAGAAAAATTTTTTAAAAAGTGAAACAGAAATGGAAAACCCTCAGGCAAGAGTCCCTCATTGTCTTTGCAGATAAAATGACTTTCCTAACATACAGTTAATGCCCAAGGGATCAGAAGACTATAATTCTTTGTTTTTTTAAAAAAATTTTCATTGAATTTATTGTAGTAACATTGGTTAATGAAATTATATAGGTTTCAAGTGTACAATTCTAGAATACATCATCTATATATTGCATTGTGTGTTCACCACCCCAAAGAGACTAATTCTGAGTCATCAAACATACATAAGTCAAAGTTGGTATGTTTGTGTAGATACACAAATGATATACAAATGAAATTAAAGGGACAAGTCTGAATATTTATAAAAGTAATACCGTTTCATCATCTATGTATTCCTTAAAAGTTAGTTTTAGGAGGTGTATTAATTTTATTAAAAGTATTTTACTGTAGCTAATGTTTTTCCGATGTTTTAAAATAGTGATTAGCAATAGTGAATGTAGCTGTCTATCAGTGTAATTCCTTCAGATAGCCGTACAACATGCCATTATTGACTATACCAAGAATTAATTCATTCTTCTCCTGTCTGTGTGCACTTGGTTGTTTAAAAGTGTTCCTATTAGTTTGCTGCTGTGAACATCACCTCAAGATGAGATTCTCTCAGTGACAAACCTCGGAATGACATAGGGTATGTGAATTTCAACTTTACAAGATAATTCCAAACTGTTTCCTAGGCACTTGTACCAATTTACACGCCCACCACAATATACCAGGGACCCTTCTGATCCACATTCTCTCCAACACTTAAAACTGTCAGATTCCTTCACTTCTGCCAACCAAACAGGGGTAAAATTGTGTCTCCCGTTGTAGTCTCCATCTGCATTTTCCTGGTCACTCACTGAACAGGTTAAATTTCTTTACTTCCTCTTGTTACTCACTGCCTGCTTTTGAAAAGACTTTACCAGTCATTCAGTTATTTCTAACGAGCCAGTGAGAGGAACACAGCCAACTAGGCTCTCTGGCTGGTGAGGCTCAGTAGATTGAGCGCCAGCCTGAGAACCTGAGATCACCAGTTTGATTCCCTGTCAGGGCACATGCTGGGTCGTGGGCCGGGTCCCCAGTGAGGGGCGTGCAAGAGGCAACCAATCAATGTTTCCCTCTTTTTCTCCCTTTCCCTTGCTCTAAAAATAAATAAAATTTAAAAAAAAATTATTTTAGAAAAAAGGACTGTCTTCTTGCTCAGTACAGTTGGCTCTTCTGTAGAATGGATTATGATTTTACTGTCATGCTATACATTACTTATTAGTATGCATTCCTAAGTGAAATTTTTAAAGTTTCGTAAGGTTAAGAAATCAATTTCCTATAAAGCAGTAGTGACAACATAACCTTTTGCTTCATTCAAATAGCTTTTGAATGAAGCAAAAGCTTTTATACAATCAAGGATTTGTACAAAACATGATTTCAGCTTTAAGTGGATTTCATTTTTCTCTATTTTTATCTGGGAAATGATGTAACAACAGCAAACATGATTCATGGTAAAGTGGATGCTAACTGACTCATTTTTATTATAAAGGGATGGCATAAAAGTTTTAGATTTTTCACACAGAAACCAGGCAATCTGCAGATTCAGATTCCTTTTTTGTTATTATGAGACAGCACACTGATGATAAAATAATTCTTGTTTTAATTTTCTAATACATCTGTTGACAGAATTGCTTTGAAACATATCATCATTGTTTCAAGTCTGTAGCCCAGGGCTATAAAATTAAATTGGATTTTTTTGTTGTTCAAACATTAATGAGGTTTTAAACTCCATCTCTCTAAAATGAGGTTATCTAGCCTATGGTAAGGGCTTGGTTGGAAGTAAATACAGTGACCTACCCTCCTGGTTTGCCTGGGACTGAGAAGGTTGCTGGGTCTCCTGACTTTCCATACTAAAACAGGGAAATTCCAGGCAAACCAGGTTGAGCTGGTTGCCCTGTTTGGAGGCTAACTTAGTCAGCTGGTAGCTGGGCTGAATTTGTTTGGGAAGGCTTCCTGGAGCAGGTTTTTTCCCTTCCCCCACAACTGAGCCTTTCACAGTTTAAGGAAACTGAGGAACAGAAAGAAATTTAACTGCTCATTGGGCACTACTAACATAGAAATATGGGTAACCTGGAAAACCTACCAAATGCTTCCCTACCAGCTTGGAAAAGATCTGTGCTCTGTACCCATATGTAAACCACATCAAAACTTTACAAATGCCTTAGGCGTGATACTATCATCAATCCCGATTTTGAAACCCAATTTCTACCTACAAGAAGGGTCTGTCAGGCAACTGGCCCAGAACATAGTGGATCTTTCCATAGTGCTTGCTGAGTCCCAGTCCTTTTGACCCATGGACAGAAACTGAACCTCAGAGAAGTCTGCTTTGCTTCTACTCTTACAGTTACTCAACACAGTTGCAGAGCTGCACTGAACTCACAGTAACCTCCACCTCTGCTGTTAGAGCAGCTGTGAAAAAACAGTGCTCTCAGTAGCATCTCTACATGTCACCCAGAATGCAGTTAGGAGTCCTCCACAACTCAGTCTTTCCCTCACCCCACATCCAATCCATCGACAAATCATGCCTTCCCTGTCTCCTAAATATATTCAGAATCCAATCACTTACAACCACCTGCCCTCCACCACCCTGACCTAAGCCAGAATCACTGCTCCTCAATAGACCTGACCTCCCTGCTTCACCCTCATCACCCTACAAGCCACTTTCAGGAGAGCAGCTGCATACTGTGTGTGTATGCGTGTGTTTATGTTTGCGTATATATATAATATATACTATATATATGTCTGTATATGTATAGTATATATTAATTCCACACCTCTGCTAAAACCCACTGAGGGCTTCCCATCCCAGTCTGAGTAGGAAGCCAAGGCCTTACAGTGGTCTTGATCTCCATGACCCACCCCTGCCTCTCTGAACCTTGCCCCTCACTCCTGCAGCTCCAGCCTCTCTGGCTTCCAGCATTCAACACAAGGAGGCCGCCGTCCCCGCACCTACACCACTTCCTGATGGAGCACTTGCCTAACATGTCACGTGGAGGGAAAAAAAGAAAAAAAACAAACAGAAAAGATGTCCCAGAGCCCACTCCTGACTCCTTTCTGTGGGTCCCCTCTCAGTGACCATCCTATTTCAAAGGCCCCTGACTTGGCCCTGGCCAGGTAGCTCAGTTGATTAGATACGCCAAAGTTGCAAAGTTGTTCCCTGACCAGGGCACATACAAGAATCAACCAATGAATGCATAAATAAATAAGTGGAACAGCAAATGGATGTTTCTCTCTTACTTTCCCTTTCTCTCTCTCTCTACAAATCAGTTTTTAAAAATGCCCCTGCCTTCACTCCCACTCTGTCTCCTCTTTCTTGCTTGACACTTCTTCACAGCATTTGCACCCATAGACATGTCTGTATTTTCTCATTTGTCTGCTTATTGCCCATCTGCCCCCATTAGAATACAAGCTCCACAAAGGCAGGCATTTCTGCTTGTTTTGTTTGAGGCTGCACTTCACCACTTCACCCATACCTGGCCCATTAGGCATTGAACAGCTGTTTGCCACTTGATTCAAGGGCTTATGGAAGTGACTAAAGTAACATCACAGGCCAGGGCAGGTACCAGCAGGCAGATGCAGCCTGCTGGCTTCCAATTGTGTTTCTTGCCTTCTCTACCAAATTTCTTCAGCTACCAAGTCTATAACCCTCCTTTTCTTAGTGTTCCTGAAATATTTATTATGTGAATGCCCCCAAAGAAATGCGGTGCTTGCAGATGGCTGGTGGTTGTGGGGCCTCCATCTTTCATCCTGATTCACTGCTTCCTTCCACAGCTGCCTGGCTCAGGAAGCCCCCACAGACAGGCTGGCCACCTCCAGTGCCTGGCCGCAGAAGCCCGAAGCAGGACTACGCACATCTTGCTGGAGACCCCAACTCACACCTGAAACCCTAACTGCAAGGGAGTCTGGGAAATGCGGCTGACAGCTTCCCAGCATCTGCAGTATGCGCTGTTGCACTAGAATAGCATTTTCAAGGTTGTGGCTTAGTCTTCCTTAGTGGCCTAGAAATCAATTTATTGGAACAAGACCAGAATTTAAGTGAAAGTGAATTTATTAGTGAAGCAGTGAGACACAAAATGGGCTACTCCACAGACAGAGCAGCTCAGAATTCTTTCCAATGAAATGGGATACGTTGAAAATGTCAGCATGTACCTTATATTTGAAGGATAAGTACTGTTTCTTGAATACTTCTGGCCAGTCCTCAACCTAGAACTATTAAGTCAGATTTTCTGGCACATCAGACTTTTTTTAAAAAACTCCCCAGTTAACTTGAATGCATGGGCAGGGATAAAAACCACAGGTGTCTGGGTTTGTTCTTTCGTTCTTGGAGAGTTGGTGGTTCTGTACCCTTTGTTCCAGGCCAGCATCTGGCTACCCTAAGATTCAGTTGGCCATGGTGCTAACGGCCAGGCTTTCCCTAGAGTCCATTCGCATCAAAATGTATCTTTCTCATGGCCAGGATCTTCTTTCTCTCTTCCTGCTTCAAAGCCCACATTTCCTTGGGGGCACCTCTCAAAGCCCCTGCTCACCACCCACTGACTGATGAAACTTCGCTCCGCCTGTGACTGGAATGGCCTACATCCCCAAGCTTCCTGCCTTCAGCAGCTGTGGGGAGGGCTTCGTGAATCTGATCGCTGAGGTTCATTTTGTCAAGCACACAGGCAAAATACCAAAGCAATTCAGACCTAAGAAAGAACACAGTTGTTTCCTCAAAGATCCAGCACACCTCTGCACCGTGTACATCAAGGGAGGAAGGCAAGGACAAGGTCCACACCTCCATAAGACCTGCTTGCTTTTCATCTGGCCGATGGCACAGGGATAAAGAAGTCTCTCTTTCTAACAAACTGAGGGTTAACACTGGGCGGGGGAAGTACGCTTGCTGCACTGTTCTATCAGATGCCTTCCGGACCAACAGCGGAAGGGGCTGCTTGCAAATGAGGCAGGACAGCCACAAACTGTTTGTTCCTCAGACTTCCCCACCCTGGCTTCCAACCAGGACATCAGACATCCCTGAGGCCACGCGCCCCTTGCTCAAGTCCCCGGACACAAGATGCAGCCAGGAGCCATACGTGCTGTTTGGAACCAACAAGGAGGGCCACTCTTCCCTTCTTACTGTTGTCCCCTCCACTGGCCTAATGACCATGAGGAAACAGTAAAACTATTCCTCTGCAGGTCATGAAATGAGCAATTTTTGTGTTTTTTATACTTTTCTGCATTTTCCAAGTTGCTTACAATTGAACATACATGGAAAACACTAGGGCTTCCGATTTGTGAAATAAATTAATTAAACCTCTTGCCCTGACCCCCTGTGAAAGTGTACGACAGCCACTCTTTCTTGAGGTTCTGCATGGGAGGACCTGCTACTAATGATTACTTTAGACTCTGGGAAGAGTAGCAGAGTTCTTAGCCCTGGAGTTATCTGAAGGAAATACAGACCTGATTATGGCGGCCTAACATCAGAGACAGGAACTTCCAACCTGGCTTAACAGGACAGAAAGATATCATGTGCATCCACAGAAGGTAGACGCCAACACCAACTTTCTTTTGACACAAATTTCAGTCCTGAAATCAAAGCCGCAGGAGCAGAGACCAGAGAAGGTAGGACCATGGCTTCTTCATGTGCTACTTGCCTGAAATTTAGCCTCTCACCTGGAGATGCTGGGTGAGAGCAGGACAGCATCCCAGGACAAGGCACAGAGGGAATTCCTTCTTCCTCCTGCAGCCAACTTAGCCTAGAAGCTTGGGACACTCTGTGTGTTGGAACAAGCATCCAAGCAATTAGGAATCGTAGATCTGAGTCAGAGTTGGATGGAATCTTAGTTCACCCCCTTCTTTACAAACAGCTAAAGCCAAATGCCCTGAAGTGTTTTTACCTGAGCTCACCTTGCCAATTATTGACATGGGTGGACCTGTCACTACCGACACTCTGAGCTCCTAGGCTAGTGTTTTCAACACCTTTCATGCCTAATGGGAGGTGTGTCTGGCCACACCTCAACAGGCTTCATCCAGCTTCCTGCGTCACCACTTCTACTGCCTGTGGGTGGGTATGTGTCAGGACTGCTCTCAGAACTACCCTGGAAAAAAAAAAATAAGAATACTTAGAGACTAACCAGTTTGTAAACATGGCCACATTCCTGCAGAATAAGTGAGTGGTCTCACGTGCAGTCACCTGGGAGCCACCACATTGGGGAACCTGCTGAAGTTATAGAAGACCTGGACTCTTATATGTATCAGATGACGACAACTCCTACATAACAGCAGGCGGGGGTGAGGGCTGGGGGCACTCCTTCCTTCCCCTCCCCTCTCTGTCTTCCTCTGCCCCACTGCCTCTGCACCCTCCAACTGCTCTTTTGTGACCCTCTTTGTCCCCCTTGTTCATTTTACCAAGCTTTCACCATAATTACAACAATAAGGAAGGACAGGAAGACTGGCCTTCCTAACACCCCCAAGGCACTGCTTCCCATACCTTCTGGGGATCAGCTGCAGATAAGGAGGAAAGAGAAAGGCCCAGTGCTGGGACAAAGATGAAGACCCAGACCCTCCCTTTGGGAAGGTCCTGTGGAGTTAGAGGAGAGGCTCACAATGCACTACAGAGGATATAAGACTGTGGTGGATGCTTAAACACTTCAAAGATCTACTGGTATTTTTAGCTCTCACTTGCATGAGACCCTCTTTATCTGAATTAACTATGCAAGACTATTCCTTATGCTCACAGCACCCATTGATGTGGTTAATGTTCAGAACTTGATAGTTCCCAAAAAGTGCCAAAATGGTGACGTAAGGAAAAATCAGAAATGTGTCCACCTTACTGACATTTAAGGCTTGGTATTGTCTTTTTAATTTTTTTAATAAAGATTTTTCTACAGTTATTTTAGACAGGGGGAAGAGAAGGAGAAAGAGAAGGAGAGAAACATCAACGTGTTGTTGCCTCTGGCATGCCCCTTACTGATGACCTGGCCTGCAACCCAGGCATGTGCCTGACTGGGAACTGAACTGGTGACTCTGGTTCTCAGGCCAGTGCTCAATCCACTGAGCCACACCAGCCAGAGCAAGGCTTGATAACTGTCTTTATTTTAAATTTACATGCAGGGAAAGGACCATAATCTTTCAGTGATTATGGTTTCTGATGATCTTAATTTGGCTCTGCAACTATCCATTCCAGAGGAAATTGGAGTTTTTGACAAATCAACCATGCACTAGTATTTATGAAGCACTTGCTACCACCTGGCCCTATAGAAGTATGACATACAGACCCTCCCCCAAATACCTGAGAAATGAACATCCAGGAAACATTTTTGAGGACAAGTTTGAAACTCTGGTTATGGGACAGGATATACCTGCAAAAGTCCCATCTGCACAGAGTAGATGGAAAAGGGGGCAGAGAAGACTTGAACTTGAGCAGGGAGGGCCAAAAGGAATGATGAGACACATACACATGTATATGTGCATGGGCACATGCACACACACATGCAAGTGTAGCCCAAAGGATGGTCAGCATTTGGGAGGGTGCAGCTGGATCGGAGAAAAGGAAAGGATGTTAGAGGAAAGCAACAGGTTACAAAAGCACAGGGTGGTCCTAGGCTGGCCACTGTTGGATACTGAGGAACACGCCTGACCACAGCAGACAATGCACTTTAAGGAGTAACAGGAAAATGTTAGAAGGGCACAGCTAAATGATAAAAGGCCTCCAAAGACACTGTCAGCTAAGAATTCACAAGATAAACCCAGAGGGGAAAACTGGAGATGGAAAGAGCCAATCGGACAATGAGTCGATGCTAACGTCCCTCAGTCCCCTTCCTTGGGGAGCATGCTATAGCCACGGCAGGGGCAGAGCTCTGTAAAGGCCTGGGAGACCTGTTCTCATCCTAAAAGCTGGTGGGTCCCAAGGGAGGAGAGAGCATAGCCTGCTCAGAGCAGAGGGTGGTACCCAGCACAGCATAAGCACTCAGGAAACCAAGGACCAGCCCAGGTCCTCCTGGACAGTGTCTTTTCAGGATCGGTTCTTTGCACTCCCACTGGAGAGACAAAAGAAGGAGAGGTCCTGGCTGAGGGTCCAAAAATGCTGATCTATTTGTGTTTGAGTGCCTATTGCATGAAGCTGCCCTGCAGGAATTCTAAAGGTGTTTTTCCCCTATGATGGCATAACTTGTTTTTCCCTGCATTCTCTGGGCATCCCTGGAAACTTGTGACCAGCAGGGGGCTCATCAGCTCACCGTGCAGCTGTGGTCTGACATCTGGCTGCCCTATCATCTCCACAACACCCAACAGGAGCTATGCACTCAGCACCTGACAGCAGTGTCCTGAGTCTCACCTCACGAGAGGCAGAGGCCAGCTGTTTTCGTGAGCAAACCCATCTAGGTTTGTCTGCATACATCTCTCAAAGATTCAGATGAGTCTGGCATCTAAGTCTGTCTTTCTACTTGATTCTAATGTAAAAGAAGTTGCTTGTTCATAATGACAGACATCATGCTATATGGTTTCTGCCTAGTATACAGCACATCGTATCATATCATATCGTATCACTCATACATCATATCCTACACCATGTGGTCTGTGCTAGAAAGGCAGAATACAGACATCTAAGTCCCAGCTCTGTTTAGCACCTAGTTTGAAGAGGGAACTTAGACAAGGTACACAACCTTTTTTAACCTTACATCATCTTTGCAATGGAAATAATGACACCAGGCACCTCAGGGCGTAGTTGTAAGGATAAATAAATACATATGTGGCACTTAGTACAGCACAAAGGACTTGGAAGGAGCTTAGTGTTAGTTTGGTATCTATTGTTATTTATTACTGGAACCTCAACCCGCTAGTCTTGTTCTTTCTGAAGGTGGGGATGTACAAGAATACTTGGGGCACAACTATCTGAAGACATGTTTATAGGTTTCTTGACCCGAAAGAGACATTAAGAATTTAGTCAAGACCCCAATATCTGAGCAGAGCCACACCTAAATCACTTGAAAAAAATCACCATTTATCCTAGTTTTAAAGAACTGCATCAGCCTCCCTTGATAGCCAGGTTCTAGCTCTAATCACCCTGTCCATGACCTTCCTCTGAGAGCCTCATTTTTCCCGCCCCTCCTGGGCTCACAAATTTCCTTCATATTTCACACAGGGATATTTCCTTCTCCATACACCTATCTGAAAACTTACGTCTTCCAGAACCTTGGCCCAGGACCCAACTCTGTTCCCTGTCTATTGCCACCCATCACCCTGCAACCAGCCAAGAAGAGACATGACCATGAACTCAGTGCTTACATTTCATCCCCACTTGCCAGCTGGGAAGGTCATTGCCACCTGCTGCCCTGGCCAATCCCAGCCACCACCAGTCATTCCATTCACGCTACACAGTTTCTGCTTGATGTTATCATAGCACTGTGGACCATGATGAAGAGGCAGGAAGGTCTAGCTGTGGGGAAGGAATTGCTAAGTCTGTCTTATTAACCCAGAGCCTCATGTGCACCTAGGGCATAGCAAGCCACTCAATCTAGAGAATGAACACAGGAATGTGCTGCTCCCAAAGTCTTACTTGTCAAGACACAGAAATGCCGCATGGGAAGGGAACTGGCAGTTAATTAACCTTGTAGAAGGTTAGTGAGAAGAAAAGTCTCCATCTAGTTTGTCTTCATTTTGGGGAGGAACAGCAAAGTCTTTTCATTTCCTATTTTTAAATTACTTTTTTGAATAGTTAATACATTCATACTGTTCAAAAATCAAAAAATATAGTTTTCAATCCTTTTTAGCTGTTTAACCACCTGGAGCCTCAGGTTCTTCATTGGCAAAATAGGCACTTGAATGCGGCCTCCTGTGTGGGGCCTGGTGAGATAGTGCACAGAAAAGCAAACACCTCAGTGAAGTGAGCTCTGCCTGACGGAGGAGGGTGGAGCCTGAAATCTCCACCACCTGACAGATGCAGGAATGCGGTTCCATGCTTGCTCTCACAGGCAGACCTTTCCACTTCCAGGCAGCTCCAGGTGATGTCTCATCCAATAGTGGGCAAACCCTGTGTCCCTGTAATTTCCACTTGTCCTTGCTTCTAAACAGGAGATCACAACTCAGTGAAGTGGGAAGTTTTGTCTTAGAATCGAAGTCCTCCAGAGTCCCCACCCTGGCTTCCACCAAACCTTCCAGAAAACCCAACAACTCTTTCTCATACTCTGGGAAATCCAGAAATCAGCATCCACAGAAGGAAGAGACAGTATCTTCCTCTTCATGAAGCAAAGTTCTCTTCAGATTAAAAAAACAAATACGAGAAGTTCAACATGGTTGGCAATGTGTAAATGTTTTGTCCTGAGCAATGTAATAATACACTAAAATACGCTGTCATAAAGTGAAATCTTCATATGTAAAAATCATTCAGCAGTTCAGTTGTTTGAGCCTTGCTGCATAGAGGTTCCCCGAGTGCTGTAACAAGTAAACAGCCCTCTTTGCCTTTTAGGAGTTTGTCACTGGAAACCTCAAGGACATGGTGGTCCGGGGAAGTGATCAACTCAGTGGGGAACGACCATCCATACTGCAATTAAATGAGGTCAGGTGAGGACTCTGAGAGAAGGTGGCCATGTTATATATGGAATAATGGAGACATTGAGGACAGTAACCCTGGGACTAAACATCATCAGCTGACAGAGGACCTAAGAGAACTCAACGTCCCTGTTCTTAGCTCTTTCCTTCCTTCTCGCCACCTCCAACAGGACAGAGTGTGCCAACAATCCCCCCTCATAATCTGGAACTCATAATGGTACCTTCGCAACCTCTATTTAAGGGACAAAGACCAGTATGGTGTCACTGCAACTGTAGCATTAACTGGACAATCTGAATTATGAGAGAAGTCAAGAGAGGTCAAGAAAGGCGGGGTGGAACAGGGCTAAAGCTCACCGCGTGGTCCCAGGTGCCAGGCCTCAGGTACCCCAGAGTCAGGGCTTCCTCCCAGTTCTCACTGTTAGCTCTACGCAGGTGGGGGTGGGGAAGCCTTAGGTCTTGAGTGACAATAAGTCCCCAGAGCCCAAGCTCTCTCAACACAAAATAGAAAAAGCAGAGGAGTCAGATAGTTCTGGCTGGAACGTAAATTAGAGTCTCTCTCCCTACCCTAGGGCCTTGGGAGCAGCAGGGCCTCCATTGCCCTGCCCATAAAGCAGGGCCAAATATAACGTCGACCCCTTTCCAGGCAGGAACCACAGCAGCATCTGGGACTTCCTGGCAGACCTTGCACACACTCCCACCATCCCGTGCAGAAAAGAAAGTGAAACGCCTAAATTCGAGGAGGCATCATCGCCTAGGGAGCACCTGCAAGTGGGCTAGCTTGGGGCTCCATGCAGGGTGCGCAGAACACGGAAGATTTTGTCAAGAGGCCTCCTTCCTAGTCCAGGCCGATCTAACCTCGCTAAGTGATGGCTTTTCTGTGTACCGTCTCACCAGTCCCCACGCAGTCGTCCCTATTCAAGCGCCCATTTTGCCACTGTAGAAACTGGGGCTCCAAGTGATTAAATGACTTCCCACGGATTGAAGGTGGGAAGGGAAGGAGACGGGACTCACACTCTGATTTACCATCCGCACCAGCCATGTATGTCCCCAGCCCCCGGCCACCCTCGTAAAGTCAGGGCTGCAATCAGCGCGCGCGGCCGGGATCCAGCGCTGCAAAGACCGAGCCGCTGCAAAACCCCCCTAATCATCCGTCCGAAGAACCCTATTCCACCCGCATCTCGAAACTTGAACGGAGAGCGATTGCGGGGGCGAGGGCGGGGGTGCGGTGTGTCGCTCAAAGTGCCGAGACTCGCCCTGCGCTCTGCGCACCGGTTGCGGCACACGGAGTCCGCCCGCGAGTGGCCTGAGGAGCCGCGCTGGCCGGGAGCGGCGATGCGGTGCCGGGGCCGGGTAGTTAGGGGCACAGAGGGGTAGCGCTGGCCCGGAGGAGACAACCCTGAGCTCGGTCTCGGCACTGCCCGCAGCCCAGGGCTCTAGCTCCGCACCTGGCCCGCACAGGTCTCCCAGCCCCGCACAGAGCTCGTTCCGGGTGGGGACCCCGCCTACCTTTGCTGAAGGGCATCGCGGAGGAGCGCTCCCCGCTGGGCCGGCCCAGGACCCTAAGGCCAGGTGACTTCCAAGTACCAGCCGCACGACTCGGGGGCGCCGGTAGGGAGGGGGAAAGGGACATATTTGGGCAAAGCCCGAGCGCGTCACCTACGGAGGAGGGACCCGGCGAGGCGGGAAGCACCGCGGCTGGGCGGGCCCGGCCCTCGCGGAAACCGCTTAACCCCTGCGCTCCCCACCCGGCCGCACCATCAGCAGCCTGCCCTGGCCTAAGTGCCTAAGGCTGCACATCTCAGACTTGTGCAGCTGCAAGTCATAATGAAGCCAGAGGACATGCCCTTTGAGGTAGGTCTTTCTTTCTTCCAGTCGACACCTTTACTGCTCTGTGGACTCACCTGGCTGATTGTAATATAGTAAAAAATATATATGTAATCTTTGTTGCTTTCTGGCACATAGCTCCTGAAACCCTTAAAATCTCTAGAGTGAGGAGAGTATTTTTATATGCTAATGAGATGACTGGTGGATGGGGGAGGGGAGAGGCCCTGCATAGCTTCAAGATGGGGGTGGTGGCCAGAAAGACCAAGCCGGATTAGAGGGTTGGAACATTCAGCCTACCCCCATCACCAGGCAGGGGAGAGGGGCTGGAGATAGTCACTGATCTAATCACTCTTGCCTACATACTGAAACCCCTAAAAGGCAGAGTTTGGAAAGCACTGGGGTGGTGCATTCAGAGAGGGTATGGAAATTCTGTGCACCTCTCCTTTCTTATCTTGCCCTATGCACCTCTTCCATTTGGCTATTTCTGAGTTCCTCTGTAATAAACTGATAATTGCAAGTAAAGTCCTTTCCTAAGTTCTTTGAGCCCTTTCTAGCAAATTACTGAACCTGAAAGGGAGGAAGTTGTGAGAACCTCTAACTTTGTAGCCAAGTTGGACAGAAGACCCAATACTTAAAATTGGCATCCAAAGTGGGGGCAGTCTTTTGGAACTCAGCCCTTGACCTGCAAGGTCTGCGGTTTACTCTGGGTAGGTAGTGTCAATACTGAATTGAATTGTTGGATACCCAGTTGGTATCAGAGAGCTAGAGTTGTTGGTGTGGAAAAACCCCACACATTGGGTCTTATTATAAGTCTTATAAGTAAAAATATTTCAGACTCATGCAACCTGACTGCTCCATTTTGAGTCTAATCTAGGGTAGAAAAAAGAACATGGGACTCGTATCAGTCTCGTTTCCACTCCACGTTTAATGAGAAGCTGTCTCAGATTGTTGTTGTTTAATAACCTGGGGAACATGTGTTCTCTCACCACCAGTCAAATTAGCTGACAAGGATTGATGTCAGTGTTTAATAATTCCAAGTATTTCTGCTTGTCCCTTGCAGAAGAGAGGAAGCAGTCGAAGCAAGTTCACACATGAGATAAGAGAATGGCCGGGAAGATGAGATTCACTGAAGCGGCAACCAGCGCCTCTTAGGGAAAGGGGTTGGAGTAGTGGGACGTGGCCCTCTGGTTTTTGAGGTGGAGAAAAGATATGAAGCAATTTTAAATTGAGAATATATTCCCATGCTCTGTCAGCGATACAGCATGTCAAAGAACCATGGAATTTCATCATTATTCATCAAACTTTCAATGGTGTCTGCTAACATTTGTGTTCTCGGTCTAATTAACTTTTTTTAAACTTTAAAATGAACTTTTTATTTATTTTTTTATTGAATTTATTGGGGTGACAGTGGTTCCCAAAACCAGACAGGTTTCAAGTGTACAACTCAACAAAACATCTGCACACTGCATCATGCGCCCATCGCCCCAAGCAAAGTCTCTTTTCGTGCCCATTTTGCACCCTTTGTCTACCTCCACCTTCCCCCACTCCCCTTTCCCTCCGGCTATCACCTCAGTGTTGTCTGTGTCTATATGTTTTATATATTGTTTTTTCTTCTTCTTAATCCATTCATCTTCTTTCCTGTAATCCCCATCCCCCCTCCCCTCTAACAGCTGTCAGTCTGTTCCACGTATCCCTGCCTCTGTTTCTATTTTCTTCATCATTTTATTTTGTTCAGCTAATGGACTATTGATTTAACACCCCTCCTGTCCTAAGGAGCTCTTAGCACATCAAAGTGTTGGTTTTTTTTAATCTAGACTAATTACCAGAATCACATTGAGAACTGCCTAGCCAGGCCAAAGTCTTCCTCTGACTTTCTCCAGGCCCCAGTACATCATATTAGAATGGTCACCATCAATAGCATAATCTGGTCATCTGAGGTCCTCAGGACAGAGGTTTTCAAACTTGCGGGCAGGAAAGCAAGCTGGAGGGCTGGTTAAGCAGATCGCTGGGCTTCAGCCCCATTTTTCTGATTCAGTGAGTCTGGCATGGGGCCCAAGAATTTGCACTTCTCACAAGGTTCCAGGTGTTAGAGATGTTGCTAGTTCTCCTAGTTCCAGAGGGCACTTTGAGGACGAAAGAAAGGGCAACGGTGAGGTGAGGGCAATGGAGGACCTAGAACAGAATCTGGAGCTCCTTCGATCCAGGGCAGGAGCCACTCTTCCTCCCTGTGGCTGGGGCCCGGCTGAGTGCCCGCCTGCCCTGGGTCTTGAGGCAGGAGGTGCCCAGGGCCACAGCCCCTGGTTTTCTTACTGCAGGAAGAAAAGGGCCTTCTTCCCAGATTTCTTTTCCGGTTCAGAGTCTGAAGGCTTTCACGCTCTCTCCAAAGGAAGGGCAACTCTCAAGTAGGAAGAGATCTGACACTCTTTACCCTCAGAAACTGGTCCTCAACACAGCCTTTCCCTAGCCAGGTATTTGGGTATTTTTTTACGTTTTCCAGCTTTCTCAAAGGAGGGGGCTGAGAACTTTTTGATAGGGGTAAGGGAACAGAGGTAGGAAAGAGTGTGTATGAAGAAGGAAGGAGGAGGGGTGCCTGGGGGCAGGGCCCATTGTGGCCCATGGAGGACTTGACAGCCTCTGCTAGACTCCCTGGTGGGGAGCGTCCAGCCGCTGTCTCCACTGCGCTGGCCCCCACTGCCTCCCTACTCTATGCCCCTCAACATGGTGTGGTCCTGGTGGTTGAAATGTCCGGCTGCCTTACGTTGCCCAGCTCCTGGGGGTTTACCCAAAGGCAGACCCACAGCCAGCCTTAGGGGAGGGTGCAGGCAAAGAGCAGGGGTCGGCAGAACTGGGGTGAGAATCCCTGCCGTGTTATTTACTGTGCTGTGTGACATGCTCTCTGGAGCCTCAATATTTTGTCTATAAAATGGGGATCATGCCGTCTTTCTGGATTGCTATAAGGATCTGATGAAATCATGTTTACCTGGAACACAGCTGCTCAGTAAAAGGTAGCTGCCATTATTAGTAGTATTAATATTATTAGAGCTGGAAGCAGGGAGAGGCTACCTTCAGGGTCCCCAGGTAAGGAACAGGAAGGGTCCCAGGAAAAGAGGGAAGTGGGGGAGCATCTGGGAGGGTACAGGGTGAGAGCGCGTGGGCTGCACCAAGGAAATTTGGGGGCTGAGGTTCAGTGTGTCAAGTGAAGAAAGAGAAATCCAGCTCCTTGACTCTGTTTTTTACCAAAATGTGAGTCTGTGTGTGTGCATACCTAGTATGTGAATAGAGGATTAACGATCCACAGCATCCAAAGGAAAAACACAACAAACACTTAGAGTAGTTACACGAGCACGGTAACTTACAGATCTTTCTAAATATCTAAATATTTAAATATCTAATATCATTCTAAATATCATTCCTCAATTAGAGGAAACAGGAGACCTTGCAGGGTTGGAGATGACCCCAGGTCATCCTGTGATGCAAGAAAATAATCATCTTGCTGAGGCGCCACCACATGATGGGGGCATGTCCAAAAGACCTGGGCCAGACTGAAAGGGCTCCTCTGGGACAACCATGACAGTAATGGGTTGTGACCCACAGAATAAAGTAAGAACTCATGAGCCCACCCTGACATAAATAAGTAAGTGAATACTTAGTGGAGGAAGGAAAGCTCTTCTTCACAAACTCTAGGATTTATAGAATTATTAGAATTCTAATAAATATAGAAGGAAAGTCACCCTTTGGCAAATGTCACAGCAATAATTGTTTTACAGGAAAATCATCAGAGCATACTAAAATTAGTAAGTAAAATATGATAAGAAACAGGATATTAACAGCCTCACAGTATCTGCTGCAAGGTAATTATTCATTACAAAAGGGAAATGGTAGCTTTAAAGAATCCTGGCAGCCACCTTAACCAAGCGATCAGCTAATGTCACCAGTAATGGACCAAGTCAGCCTCATGTGCCTTCTGATATAAAGCCTTGAGACAGATACATCAGATCCGTAATAGTTTTGTCAAAAAAAAATACGTAACCTGAATTTAGTCCTGTGAAAACACGAGACACCTAAAATAAGGGACATTCTACAAAATAAGCTAGCAAGTACTTCTTCAAAAATGTCAAAAACATGAAGGACAAAAGACTGAGATAGTGTTCTAGATTAGAGAAGACTAAAGAGACATATGCCTAAGTGGAGCCTGTGATTCCGGATTGCATCCTGAACCACAAAAGGGAGATTCGCAGGACAGCTGGTGAAATTTGAATAGCCTTGTACCAATATTAATTTCCAAATTTTTATAATTGTGCTGCAATTATGTAACTGGGCTCAGCTAAGGGATGATTCTTAGAGAGGGCCTCCTTTCCCCCTTGACAATCCTCCTGTTTAAACTCTAATTCTATCTGCAGCCTTGATTGTATTGGATGGTAATTATCCTCTTTCTTCCTTCCTGGTAAAGTTTCAGAAATCAGGATTTTACTGCATTTTGCTGTGTAAAATGCACGCTCTTTTGCCCAAATTTTTGAGGGAAAATTAAGGGTGCACATTATACATGAGCAGTGCTAAAACATGGGCACGTGTTATACGGTAGTATCTAGAAGGCAATTCTTTTTTTTTTAAGATTTTATTTATTGAGTTTTAGAGAGGGGGAAAGGGAGGGAGAGAAACATCAATAGGTTGCCTCTCACACACCCACAACTGGGGACCTGGCTCTCAACCCAGGCATGTGCCCTGACTGAAAATTGAACCAGTGACCTTTCAGTTCACAGGCTGGTGCTCTATTCACTGAGCTACACCAGCCAGGGCTTTAGGTGGCAATTCTTTTCAAATCCTTGATTAATGTCCTTGATGGAAGGAGAGTACCATGTTCAACTGTCTTTGCAACTTTGCATGCACCAAGCAGTTAGAGCCAGGGCACTTGGGAATGTGTGCCCTGAGCCAGACCAGCTGCGTGCCAGTCAGGGACAGTTATTCCTTTCTTCAGAAGGAAAGAGGAGCTGAAGTGAGGTTACAAAGTCAGGAGTAGGCCTTTGCAAGTTGTTCACAGGATCTAACTCAAGCCTCCAAAGCTCCCTGGGCCCAAGGACGGGGCTGGATTGTAGACAGAGCCATTAGAAACTTCAGAGCCCTAAATAACTCAAAATGTAACAGGCCTGCTCTTATAAAGCCCATTCCCATTAATATATAGCCAGGCTATTTTTTTAATCCTCTCCTGTGGACATTTTTAAATTGATTTTAGGGAGAGAGGGAGAGAGAGAAACATCATGTGAGAAAGAAGCATTGATTTGTTGTCTCTCCTACTCGCCCAAACAGGGGATCATACGTTCCGGGACCAGGGATCAAACCCGCAACCTAGGTATATGCTCTGACCTGGAATCAAACTTGAAACTTTTCAGTTCTGGGACGATACTCCATCCAACTGAGCCACTTCAGCCAGGTCCTGGCCATTTTTTAAAATGTTACAAAGAGTTTTCTTTCTTTTTTTTTTTTTTATAGCACCCTGACAAATTTTTAACTCAAGCAAAGGTGAGCATTCACCCCATTTTACTGATGACAAAGCTGGCCTCAGCTAGGGGAAGTGGTTGCCCTGACTGCTCCACCAAAGGCAGAGCAGAGACATAAATCCAGGCTTCATGACCAATGCCATCGTTCTCACTGTGCAGCACTGCCCTTCTCCAGGGAGCTGAGTTCTCTCCTCCTGTCATTGTCCTGTTGGCGGGACATCATGGTCCTTAGAGGGTTAGCTCAGCTGAGAGTGAGAGCCATTCAATCCCCAGTGTATTTAGTCTTAATGACCTACTTACCGCTAAGGAGCCAGGCTGCCTCCTTCCCAGAAATCAGACTAAACTTCTCAGGCCAAGTGGTAGATTTCCACCTCACTTGTGGTCCTAGAATTGATGCTGAAGAGGGAAACAAAGAGTCATAGAAATTTAAAGTTAGTCACATAATCACTTCTGGAGATAAAGGATAATTCTTCATTGTGTGTTTTCACTTCACCTGTAATAGGGGTGCTTTAGAGGCCAACTAAACAGTAGACAGGCCAGGACAGTGGGGGTGAGGTAGAGACATGTGACCAAGTCCAGTGCTGGCTCTTGTTCTGCCTACTGGTGCTTCCACTCTGGTCACTGATTCCTTCCTTTGCTTCTGTTTCCCCATCTGTAAAATGCAAAGAATATTAGTTGTTGTTGGCAGAATTGGAGCAAATGGATGCTTAAAAAAAGAATTTCTAACATTAGACATATACAAGGAGACACCCTCCAAAAAACAGAATTATCTTCTGGAAGGTAGGTCCCTTGTAGTACAGGCCTCCCCTGCTAGGTGAGTGTTCTAGGTGCCCATCTGTGTCAGTGCACCAGCTGGTGTCATTGTGAGAGGCTGCTTTAGGCTTCAGTGAATTTTTTTTTGAAGACTTTCAATGCATTTGCCCATTTCATGATGGGCGATTTATGAGTGCACCTGCCCATACTGCTCTGAGTGTTCAGCAGTTTTTGACCCATATACAGCACAACTCCCATGCCCCACACTGCCTATTCACCTGATCTCACCCTGAGCAACTTTATTTTGTTTTTCCAGATGAAAAAAAGTCCTCAAAGAGAAATGTTTTGCTGATGTGGAAGGGGTGAAACAAAAAACAGCAGAAGCTCTAAAAGGCATCAAAACTGATGAATTCAAAAACTCTTTTGAGCAGTGGAAAAAACATCTCAATTGGTGTATTCCATCAAATGGAGAGTACTTTGAAGGTGACTGAAGTTTAAACATATAAGAATAAATACACAATTTTTATAAATAAATCTCGAGGTTTTTTTTTTAATCCCCCCTTGTATTTGTATTGTGATTAAGGGTGGCTTTTATATATACAGATTGCTTGGAATAATTTCTGTTTTTGGTTAATGTTCATTTTATTCAAATTCAAAATTTTAGGTTTTCAAAATTTTAGATTTTTTTTAAAGATTGTATTAATTTATTTATTTTTAGAGAGTGAGAAGGCAAGGGAGAGAGGGACAGAAACATCAATGTGTTGTTGCTTCTTGTGCACCCCCTACTGGGGACCTGGCCTGCAACCCAGGCATGTGCCCCAACCGGGAATTGAACCAGCCACATTTTGGTTTGCAGGCCGGCATTCAAACCACTGAGCCACACCAACCAGGGCTCAAAATTTCAGCTTTTATATTTTACTTAAAACTGCTTTAGTCTATTTATAGCTTTATTTTATAAAAATAGTAAAATTTAACAGTGTTAAGGGAAACCTTGACAACCGGTCCCATTCAGAAATTTAGTTATTTAAACTGCCTTAAGAATTTTAAACCACATTTATGAAGTTAACACTTTATGCTTTACAATACTTCAGTTTGCTCGCAAGCCTTCCCACATTCTTAATCAACTACATATGGTGAATCTTAAGTTACTTAAGTGTTCCTGTACCACTTACAATCTTTATAGAATTGTATCACAACTTTCAGCTTAAATCACAAGTCTACACCAAGTACTCACCTTTTTTAAAACTGGATTCACAAGTCAATCCATTGGATACTCAGATTTGTCACATTCTCTTAAAATTGCAAGTTCTTTAAATACCAAATAAGTACACGTCACCTAAACTTAACCCCAAAATATCAAAAGTCTGAATTGAATTTGCTTCACATTCCTCTGTTTATATAAACTTTTCCAGGCTTAAAAAAAATTAAGAAACAATTATATCATTACCAGCAAGCTGGGAGTCCTGCCCCACGGCACCGAGGTTACAGACCAGAAAGACCCCGATTAGGATAGAAAAAAACACACAACATAATAATGGTTTTCCAGGCCTTCTAAACTGTGGGTTATATTATTTTTGTAGTAAATGTTTAAAACCAAAAAGAAAGCTAAAATATAGATCCACCAACAGGGAGTTTCAAGATGAGATTTGATACAAGCCTGTGTTGCCTATTTAGAGCTGGCTTCAAGAATTAGCCAGGGAATTAATTTCTAAGTCGTGTCACGCTCTGGAGGCATCAGTGGTTGTGTCCAGGGCTTCAGTTTGGCCGCTGTGCCATTTCCTCAGGCCCAGGGCTGCATGGATGGAAGGACAGCTAATGACTGGAGAGAGGGAAGGTCTGTGGACGATTAAAGAAAAAGCAAGAGTTGAAATCAGTCCCATGGAGTAGGGATGCTTCACTAGCACCTCAGAAGTAATCAGAACTCCAGGTTCCAAAGGACAGATATCAAGCTCAAAAGTATCTTAGCCAAAAGGGCAATTTTCTGGAAGACCGAGATTACGCAGGATAAAAGGCAGAATGTCCAAGCCACAGAATAAGACAACAGCCTGCTGCAGGAACAACTGACATCACCATCACAGAGGTCCTAAGGAAGAAGGCAGATCTCACTGGAACCGTGATTTCCGAGCTTGGGGAGAGTGGTTCCCAAAGGAAGAGGGATGGGCTGAACACAAGGGTCAAACCTGCTTCAGCAGAGCAGCTTGTTCCTTGGGCTTCACCAAGGCAGAACTAGTGCATTTTACTAGAAGGGCCAGGAATCAGAACAGCATCCGGTGCCGACTCCTGTCACGAACAAACTTGCTGACCTTGGGCAAGCCTCTTTTCTTCTCTGGGCCTCAGTAACTTCGACTCCAAAGTGACTGAGAGTCCTTGAAGGGGACATCCCAGAATGGCATTACAGTTCTCTGAGTAAGGGACAGAAAGGCAGATTGGGAAGCAAAGGAGAGGGAATAAGGGTAATGGGCAGACTGACAAAAGGCATTTTTTTACTTAGCAAACACCCTAAACAAAATAGGGCTTTAAACAGAAAAATACTGCCCTCAGGGAAATTGCTTAGCCAGACAGGAAATAAGAAAGAGGGAAAGAGGCTGGTAGCCCAGGTTGCACTGAAGTGCCTGGTCACCTCAGGGACAGAGCGCGGCCATTTCTGCAGGTGCCTCTTCAAGTGCTTCAGGCCAGGTCCACACACCCCTTCCCCTCTTATTTTATTCTTTCCTGAATCCAGCTTCTGGCTCCATGATACTGTCCAAAAACAGAGTGACTATACCTAATCCTGTTTATAGGTGTTTCCCCTCAAGACATGACCTCTGAACCTGCCTGGTACACAGAAGGTCAATGAACATTTATTGGACAGATGAAAGATGGATGTTTGGAAAACTGTGCTCCTCAAAGCTTAAAGGTATGACATTCATCTCTGTATCTTCAGTTGCAAGGGTCTGGTTCACTGTAGATGCCTAATAATTGTTAAGGGAATGAGTCAGTTGGTCACAAAGCTACCTTTGCTGCTGATTATGGATTCATCTTTCTGTGTGGCTTGGACTCCAAATATGTCTGGTCCCTCTTTGTGCCACTGGTTTTGCCAAAGCACAGAAAATACTCAGTAAACACTTGTTAAATTGAAATTAAATAAACAATACCTCCTAAACTCTGAGTTAAATTTAAAAATCGATATTTACAGCCACTCCTTTTCTAATACCAAATTGCGTGTCAGTTAGGGATACTTCTGTCCATAAGTAACAGAAACCCAAATCTATTTAAATAAGAAAGTGCTTCTTTCTGGTGTCAGAAGTCCAGAGGTAAGCAGTCCAGGGCTGGTGCAATGAATCTATAGTTCTCTGTTCCACCAACTGCAGCAAGTGGCCTTCTTGCCCACAGTCTGTCCACTGCTACCTCTCCAGGTATCATGTCCACATCGTTCAAGGTTGAACTGGGACAGAGAAGTAGCACTAGGTCATCTTTCCCTTTTGCCAGGAAAGTAAAATCTTTCCCTGAAAGACCTCAGATATATCTACTTCCATCTCATTAGACAGATTTATAACTTTGGTGCTAGGAAGCAAAGAAATGTTTTTCCTAGAATAGGGGCAGGTGGGAAAAGAAGGGGTGAGTGATGGCATGTTCCCCAGTGCTCCTGTAGCAGAGGGGAGAGGGTTTAAAGATCTTTCAGTCCTATTCTCTTCTTTCTGGTATATTTAAGGTTATTCATATCCCAGTCCTTGAAACTTAAATTAAATGTTTTAGACAAGCACCAATCTTGGACTAAGGATGTTAAGACATTTTATTAAAATGAACTGTTTCAGATTCCCAAGATGAATTTGAAGTTCACAACTGACGTACTGTCTTGTAGGTAAGTCTGATGTCATGGCTTTGCTATCTAACTGAGGATGCTTAGTGGCCCATCTCTGGCTGGCTGGACTGAGAACTGAAAACTGATGAGGACTTAGAACCAAAAGTCTCTTCTGCCTCTGGCTGAATAGGATAGGTCTGCTTGCCTTTCAAGGAAAACTAAATGAGCCCGTCAAACACCTGAAGTTTTTGTGTGGCTGAGAGTGGCTTAAGTTAGAGGTACGTGCTTTGGAAATTTTTGTTTTAATATGTGTCTAAGAGCCGGAAAAGGAGAAAACAAAAAACTTTTCTCTAATATGTTTATGTTTAACATATTAGCTCTGAATATGTTTAATAGGTCAATTATTCCTTTAAATGTTTACTAGCATTATTGTTTTACATGTTTTAGAACCATATCTATGCCCTATTTTCAACATTATATATATTTTTACTCAATCACAGTGCCTATCAGAATGGTAAGCATTTAACAAATACTTCTTTAGTGACTAACTGATATGAAAAATATACACACACATATACATATGATTTCCCTGAATATTTTTAAGCTGATTCAGTCAACAAACAAATTACATGATTTGGCTTAAATTATTACTTGGTAGCTAATCAGAAAGATGCCATTTTTTAACACTGGACAAAGCAACTTATATACTACTCTCGCATCCCATTTATTTCCAAATTGCCTTGTTTGAAAATGTTTAGCATATTAATTCCTGGAAAGATGAAATATGTCAACACAAACAAGTTACTAAGGGCCATCAAATAGCACCGTGGATCTGATGGCACCGCCCAGGTGGGAATGTTATTTTAGTCTTTCTTTTCTCTTTTTCTGTATTTTTCGCATGGGTTCAATTTATTTATTTATTTATTTATTTATTTATTTTTAAACTTATATTTTATGATTATGCTATTACAGTTGACCTGATTTTTTCCCCTTTACTCCCCCTCCACCCAGCATCCCTGTTGGGAAATGCCTTGTCTGGTTTCAGGAACTGTAACCCTGGCAACAGGCTGAAGGGCCCTGACAACAGGCTGGAGGGCCTCAAGGCTGGAAATAATCAGGAGGCCATGGACAAACAAGCTCCTGAGGAGACATAACCTGTGCCCCCTGGCAGGGGCATAGCTCCTGCCTCTCTGCTTTGCCACGGAGGATTGACTATCAAGGATGGGTAAGTTACCTCGAGCTGAGGTATACAACCTAAGACAGATTCCAGTTGATTATTGGCAGCGGACAAGAAATTGGGGGACATGGAGAAAGGGCAAAAAGGACCGCAACTCTCGGCTCAGCTTGGACATTGCCAGCGTCCTCATTCTAGCTGAAAGCATTCTCCTTGTCTCTTGGCACCTGACTCAGGCTTGAAACAATACAGGAATCAGCCCTAAACCAGATCTGGTGGTTCCCCAGGGAAATCAGGCCAAAAAGTAAATTTTTTAAAGTGTGCTTTGTTCTTCCTTCAAAAGCTCTAACCAGCTCATGCTGAGAAGGAAATTTACATTATTCACAGACCCTAGGCCTATACCCTTAGGCACTCTCATGTTTACTATGTTCTCAAGTTTAGTCCTCTCTCTTGTTTACTCGTCTCCTCCCGGACCCATGTAAATCAGTGTGTTCCTGCCACTTGTTTTCTTCAAAGCACCACCTATTCTTTAAGAACATTAACATATGGATGTAATGAGAACCTATGCATTCCTGTTACCTAGCCCCACTGATAACCTTTTCAATAAAAGGCTTTGAAAAAGAGACTCGGGGCCTTCCCTACTAGAGGGATGTGCCATGTCCCCTTCTCCTGGCAAACAGAGAAGTGTTTGCAATGACTTGTGTTTATTCCCTTCATCCATGACAACTCCGGGACAGGCTCTGTGGGATTCAGAGCCCTGCGCCCATCTCAGCTGGCCCCGGACGGTTTTCCTGATTCAGGGAGCACTGTGCTCCCTGCAGCACGCTCTGTCCCCCTGAACTCAGCAGTTGCTGCCGGGACCTGGGATGAGCCCCAACCCGAGCGGTGCTCCCCCGCGGCAACAGGCCCCGTCTAGCCTCCGCATAGCACAACACATCCCCCACTCCTCAGGCAATCCCCATACCATTGTTCATGTCCATAGATCATGTGTGTAAGGTCTTTGGCTTCTCCATTCCCATACTGTACTTTACACTCCAATGGCTATTCTGTTAACTACCTATTTGCACTTCTTAATCCCCTCACCTCTTCACCCATTCCCCCACACCTCCTTCCCATTTGACAACCATCAAAATGCTCTATATCCATGATTCTGTCTCTGTTCTTCTTGTTTGCTTAGTTTTTTTAGATTCAATTGTTGATAGATATGTATTTTTTTGCCATTTTATTGTTCATAGTTTTGATCTTCTTTTTCTTAAATAAGTCCTTTTAACATTTTATATAATAATGGTGTGGTGATGATGAACTCCTTTAGTTTTTTCTTCTCTGGGAAGCTCTTTATCTGGCCTTCGATTCTAAATGCCATCTTTGCTGGGTAGAGCAATCTTGGCTGTAGGTCCCTGCTTTTCATGACTTTGAATACTTCTTGCCAGTCACTTTTAGCCTGCAACATTTCTTTTGAGAAATCAGCTGACAGTCTTATGGGAACTCCCCTGCCAGGTAATCCTCATCTTTTCTCTTGCTGCCTTTTAAGATTCTCTCTTTATCTTGAAGCTTTAGCATTTTAATTATGATGTGCCTTGGAATGGGCTTCTTTGTTTGGGACTTCTTGTTTGGGACTCCACCTCCTGGACTTAAATGTCTATTTCCTCACCAACTTAAGAAATTTTTCTGTCATTATTTTCTCAAACAGATTTCCAATTTCTTGCTTCTTCTCTTCTCTTCTGGTCCCCTATGATGTGAATGTTGGACCTCTTGTCATTACCCTAAGGGCTGCTTATATTGTTATTTTTGGATTCTTTTTTATTTATTGTGCTTCCTTATGTTCCATATCATTGATTTCATTCTTGGCTTCTTTCACTCTACTGTTGTTTCCCTGTAAATTGTTCATTATTTTAATAAGTGTATCCTTTGTTTCTGACTAGATCTTTTATATGCTCTTGAGGTCCTTACTAAGTTCCTTGAGCATCATTATAACCAGTGTTTTGAACTTAGCATCTGATAGGTTGCTTATCTCCATTTCATTTAGCTCTTTTTCAGGAGTTTTGGGCTTGTTCTTTGATTTGGGCCCTGTTTCTTTGTATCCTCATTTTCGCAGCTCCCCTATGTTTGTTTCTATGTCTTAGGAAGAGCTGCTTTGACTCCATGTCTTGGTAGTGCGGTCTAACATAGTAGGTGTCCTGTAGGGTCCTGTGGCTCAGCCTCCCCTATCAGCCAAGCTGAGTACTCAAGGTGCACCCTTCATGTTGGCTGAGTATACCCTCCTCTTGTAGTTGAGCTGTGGTTGCTGTTGGCAGATCAATGGGAGGGATTTACCCAGGCCAGTCAGCTGCAATGACTGGCTGTGATCACTGACCACCAAACTCTGCCCTCCGTGGAGCACCAGCTGAGCAGGGGCAAGGTGGTGGTTTTCCAATGTGATCTGTAGCTGTCCACTGGTTGCACTAGCACTGGCTTTTTCCCAGTGGTGCAGGCAAAGGTCAGCTTCCACCTGTGTTTTTCCTGGGGCCACCCTGCTTAAGCAATAGAGCCATCTGAGATAGCTGCTACTTGTGCCAGGTTTGGAGATTCCCAGGTGAAGCCAAGCTGTGAATCTAGGCTACCTGCTGCTAGTTCTGGGCCTGGGGTCTCACTGAGGCCAGCTGTTGCTTGTTTGATAGGACTTAGGAAGTTGTGAAGCATGAGCCAAGGTCAGCCATTCAAACAGAAAAGCAGCTTGGGTGGGCCCATAAGTTGAGTGGGGTGGAGTGTCTGGGGATCTCTCTAACGTGGCTTTAACAGTGTTAACTAGGTTGATGGAGTCTCAGATATGTCACCAGCCTGCTGGCTCTGTGGGGAGGTTTAGAAAAGGGACAATGGCCCCTGTTCACCCAATGCCAGATGCTTCGGTTTCTCCCTGTATACCACTGGTGCCTTTCAAGCTGCTTTCCTGGTGCTGGAGCTCAGAGGGAGTGAGTCTGAGTACATGAGTACATCTGTGGGTTTCTTTAAGAGGAACTGCTTGGGGCTCCAGCAGTTTCTTCCACTGATTCAGTCCTTGTTGTTTTTAGCAGCCAAAATTTGTGGGGACTTATCTTTCTGGCACTGGAATCATGGGCTGGGTGGCCAGGTGTGGGACTGGACTCCTCATTCCCAAGCTATCCCTTCCAAATTTTTATCTCCCACACATGGGTGATGGACCGGCCGGCCTATTCTGTGTCTGTGCCCCTCCTGCCAGCCTGGATGGGTGTGGTTTCTTTAATTCCATAGTTTTCAGATATCCATTCAACTAGATTTCTGATGGTTGAGTGATGGTTGTTCTGTATTTTAGTGGTAATTTTGATGTGGTTCTACAAAGAGGCAAACCATGTCTGCCTATGCTGCCATCTTGACCAGTTTTATTTCAGTCTTTTGAAACAACTTCTAGGTCTTCTCGAAAGTTTTGTCATTAGTTGGAGGGCACTAGCTGTTCAGAATGAGGGAAAGTGTGGGTGATCAGTGGGAAACCTAAAATGACAAGTGAGAAGGAACATTTGCTTTTGTCAGAAAATATGCAGTTGTCTAATCGCCTGGAGGAAAAAGCATTGCCATTTTCCTGCAGAGTCATTGTTATAAAAATAATACAAATGATGAGATACAGCAAAATGTGGAAATTTAAGCCACCCTTATTATTGAGGTGAATGCATTTTTGAGTTTTATAAGCAAATGTCCATTATGAATTGTCCAGAGAATTTGAGTCTTTATTAAAATGAGAATTATTCGTTTTTATTTCCTCAAGGAAAAGGATGAATTCTTTATTTAGAAGCTCTGAAACAACCGTCACCCTCTATGCCCTGCCATTCAGAGTGTATTATACTACAAGACAAGGAATATATAAGAAGACAGAGAGAGGTAAAAGAGAAACAGGTGAAAGAGCATAACAATCACAGGTACCCTATGTGCCTCAGGCACTTTCCATTTCTTTGTCCCAATTCCAGTCCCTCCAATATCCACCTCCCAAGTTCTGAACTTGACCTGAGAAATGACTAAGACCTTCCTATGGGAAAGTTTCTTTGACAAGGCACCCTGAAATATGTCAATTGGTAGGACAATGACAACCGTTTGTACTATTACGGTTAAAAAGAAGACAAAAATATGAAGAAAAACTTGGGAGAGGAACATGATGTTTGTGGGTAGAAAGCTCATCTCAGCAAAAACATTAATAGGTGGACAGCCCTAAAAAAAGAGAGAAATCTTACCTTTTGAAACAGCATGGATGGACCTGGAGAACATTATGCTAAGTGAAATAAGCCAGTCAGAGAAAGACAAATACCATATGATTTCACTCATGTGAAATCCAATGAACAAAATAAAATAACAAACGAAATGGAAACAGACTCATGGATACTGAGCTGTTAGATGGGAGGAATTTTGAGGGACTGGGTGAAAAAAGGTGAAGGGATTAAGCAAGACAAAACAGAAAATTAACAGACACAGATAACAGTATAGTGATTACCAGAGGAAAGGGTAGGGGTGGAAGGAGATAGAAGAGGTAAAAAGGGGATAAATGGTGATGGAAGAGACTTGACTTGGAGCAATGAACACACAATACAATATACAGATGATGTATTATAGAATTGTACACCTGAAACCTATATAATTTTATTAACCAATGTTAACCCAATAAATTCAATAAATAATTATTTTAATTAAAAAAAAAAAGAACATGTGGACAGAAAAATAAGCACATTGAGTCAGAGACCATGAGTAAAAGTGAAGATGATGACTCACTAGACCAAAGGCAATGTGAGGTGACTGGGAAGTGAGAAAAATATTCCTCCTCCATCCTTGTCCCAGCCTCCTTAAGACTCCCTACAGTGCTAAAAGTTTTACTTTTAGTAAATATAATGTCTTCACCAAAAAAGGTCTTCAATTTTGTTTACTCTGAAAACATCCAGACTATTAGACTGTTGCAGAAACCCTAACTATCTTCATACTTTTGGGTGCTTAATAAACATCTCCTAGGGAGGGGATGAGAAAATGCATTTGGAAGAGTAGTACAGAGAAGACTGTGACACCTGGATGCAGGGAACTGAGGGGCACTGATTGCTGAGCTCAAGGAAACTGAAGGCAAGATTTGAGATGCTGTATAGTTGTATAGTTATGTTTGCAAAAGAGTAGACATTAAACATCATAACTTCCCTTGAGATTCTAAAGTCATGCAGCAGCTCTGAATTTCAATTTTAAAAAAAAGTCAGTTCAGGAATTCTTCAGCCATCTCTCTTTTTGCAAAAAATTAGAAATCGCACCTTTTAATTAATAGACTATTTTCAGAGCAGTTTTAGGTTTACAGAAATGTTAACCAGAAAAATCAAGATGGCAGAGGAGTAAATGGAGGTCACACTGACCTCCTCCAAAGACCAATCTAGAATTACAACTAAATTGTGGAGAAATCACCTGGAACAAACAACTGAACAATAGTGAGAGAGGAGGCTTATAACCACAGACAGACAGAAGAATCAGCTTTAGCACAATCTAACTGGTAAGGAGTGCAGTAGAGACTTGAGAAGGCTGGAAGGGCACCCACGGGCGGCAGCACCAGAAGGCTACTGAAACAGCCAATTGGATCCTCCTGAGAAGAGCGGGGTCTAAACCATAAGCGGGGGTCTCCAGCCTACAGCATCAGAGCCCAATAAGTACACAGATAACAACCAGCTGCTAAATGTGACAGGGTTGCTCTCCGCTGGAGACAGGCGGCTAAAGACTCAAAGAGCCTTTTCAAGGGCCAATGCATAAATTTTTATTTGCAGTCACTTATCCTGGTCTCCGGCAAAGGCAGAGACAGAGTGGTCTAGAGACACCTGAGGACAGACTGGGGAAGGAGGCTTTGGGAGAGAACTGAGGGAATAGCTGGAGGAATCCCAGTGCTGTCTCATCCCCCATGCAGCAGCAGACATCTGGCTCAGGCAGACCACTCCCCTGAGCAGCAACAGTGTGAGAGGACACAATAGCCCTGCTCCCAGGAGGGACTCTCCCCTGGCCCCAGTAGTGCTAAAGCCTGACTACTGAGTACAGAGTAGCAGCCACAGATAGTAGATCCCTGGCTAAAGGGGATACAGAGTGATCTAGAGGCACTTGAGGAGAGACTGGAGACAGAGGCTTCAGGGAGAGAACAGAGAGAGTAGCCAGCGGGATCCTGGTGCTGACTCCTCCCCCATACGGCAGCAGCCATCTGGCTCAGGAAGACCATTCCTCTAAGTGGCAGCAGCATGAGAGGACACAATAATCAAGCCCCCAGGAGGGACTCTGCCCCGCCCTGGGAGTCTTATGTCTGACTGGTGAGTGCAGAGTGACTAGATTAAGGACTGAAGGGGACAGCCACAGACAGTAGATTCCTGGAAGTCTCAAACAGTCTACCTAAGGTCAGACATGGTCAACATTGGACATCATCAGAGGCAAATCCAGAAAGAAAAAACAGCAGTCTCCTACCATAGAAGTTCACACCACAAAGTCAGGAAATCAAAACAGATCAACTTAAGAAGCAGAAGCAAAAAACAAGTCTCACAAATAATGGGAAGACAAAGAAACAGCCCCCAATCGAAGGGAAAGGAGAAATCCCCAGAAAGAAAACTAAATGAAATAGAGGCAAGTAAACTATCAGATACTGAGTTCCAAACAATGGTTCTAAGGAAGCTCAATGAGCTCATTTAGCTTAGAGAGAATTACAAAGAACTGCAGGGAAACTACAAGGAACTTACTGCACACTACATCAGCATGAAAAAAGACATAGAAACTATCAATAAGAGAAAAGAGGAAATGACGAATACAATTTCTGAATTGAAGAACACAGTAGAAGGAATCAAAAGCAGGCTAGATGAAGCAGAGGAACAAATCAGAGAGCTGGAGGATAAGGTAGAAAAGAGCTCCTAGAAAGAGCAAGAAAATGAAAAAAGACTCAAAAAGAATGAAGAGACATTGAGGGAAATGCAGGACAACCTGAAACATAATAATATCCATATTATTATTATTATTGCCAGGTAATTATAATAAAAGTCAGACACACATATCCAGGAATCACAAAGGGTCATTCAAGAGGAACCCAATGAGGCCCACTCTAAGATCCATCATAATTAAAATGGCAAATATCAAAGACAAACAGAGAATCTTAAAGGTAGCAAGGGAGACACAGGTAGTAACATATAAGAAACTCTACAACAGAAACTCTACAAGCCAGAAGGAAATGGCAAGAAATATTCCAAGTCATGAAAAGCAAAGGCCTGCAACCAAGACTGCTCTACCCAGCAAGGGTCTCAATTAAAATGGAAGGTGAAATAAGGAGTTTCCCAGACAAACGAAGCCTAAAAGAATATGCCTCCTCCAAACCAGCATTGCAAGATATGCTAAAGCGACTGCTTTAAGAAGATGAAAGAGTCTGTTAATACCCAGTTCCTTTCACAGTCACCAATATTTGACATTGCCAATATTTTTAATATTTCTTTATATTGTAATATACATATAAAAAAAGTTAAAGGACAAGTAATAGAATAGGGAAGTATTTGTAACACATCTAAAAAAGGGTTAATAGTTTTGTTTCTTTTTTTAGGGAAAAAAATCGACAAAGATTTAATCAAAAAGTGGATGAAGAATACCAAAAAGTCATTTAAAGCTTTTTAAAAATAATAGAAATAGGCAATATACAAAAACAGGTTTAGTTTCAACATGTAATAAAGTAACTTAAAATAACACATCATTGTTATTTTAGAAGGTTAAGAAATATAAAAACAAAACTACTAACCCTTTTTTAGATGTGTTGCAAATACTTCCCTACTCTATTACTTGTCCTTTAACTTTTTTAATATGTATATTACAATATAGTCTTAAATGATAATATAGTTATATTGTCAATATTTTATAACTTCCAGGTTTGAATATTTTACTTCAGGGTAAGAAAAATATTATTTTGTATTTTCTCCTAAAACCCCTCATATTTTACACATTGATTTTTAACTCACCTGAATATTTTTTGTATAATGTGTGAAATAAGGCTCTATATTTTATTTCAAGTAATAGCAGTGCATGAACCTTATTTGTTGAATAAGCCTTATTTTCCCCATTGATTTGAAATATCAACTTAATCATATACATTGTTAGAGACATATGTTTGTTTCTATAATGCTCATTTTATTTCACTGATCTACTTGATTATTCCTGTGCTGTTATCATGTTTTAATCACTGAGACTTTATAACGGATTTAAAGTTTTTAATATTTTATAATGGATTTTGACATTTAAAAAAATCAATCTGCCTTTAAAAGAAAGAAAAGAAAGAAGGAACTCCTACCTTTTGCAACATGGATGGAACTGGAGAATATTATGCTAAGTGAAGTAAGCTAGTTGGTGAAAGACAAATACCATATGATTTCACCTATAAGTAGAATCTATTCAACAAAATAAACAAACCAAATAAGCCACAGGCATGGAAACATGGAGCAGACAGAAATTGACCAGAGGGGATGGGGTAGGAGGATAATGGTGGAAAGAAGAAGGGACTGGACAAAGAACATGTATGAATGACCCATGGACATGGACAACAGAGTGGGAATTGACTGTGGGAGTGGGGGGCAGGGTGGGACGGGTGGAAGAGGGCAAAAGGGGAAAAATTGAGACAACTGTAATAGAATAAACATGATTTAAAAATTAAAAAATAAATTAAGAAAAATTTTTTTGGTAAAAAGCTGTTGGGGAAAAAAAAGAAAAAAGAAATGTTAACCAGAATGTAGAGTTCCCCTATAGCCTTTCTCCTTCTCTTGCACATTTCCCTATTATTTTTAAAAAAATTTTAATCCTTACCCAAAGATATGTTTTATTAGTTTTTGAGGAGGGAGAGAAACATCTTAGACAACCTGTCTAAGAAACAGGTTGCCTCCTGTATGTGCCCTGACTGGGGATCAAACACGCAACCCTTTGGTGTAGAGGACATGCTTCAATCAACTGAGCCACCTGGCCAGGGCATGTATTTCCCTATTATTAACATCTTGCATTGGTGTGGTACATTTATTACGTAATGGACAATGATGATGCATATTACTAACTAAAGTCCATAGTTTACATTAGAGCTCACTCTGTGTTTTACATTCCCCGGTTTGAACAAATGTATGACATGTATCAATCAGTACAGTGTCACACAGTGTATTTTCACTGCCCTAAAAATCCCCAGTGCTCCAGCTATTCTTCCTTCTCTTCCTCTTCTCCCCAACTCCTTTAGCCATCTCTAATGCCTACAAATATAGATCACTTTTTAAGAGAAAATATTATCAAGACATTAGAAAATCATTTAACAAGCACAGTAACTTTAGGAAATTCACTTAAGAAACAATGTTTTCATTATATGTCGTGGGGAAAAATAAGATAAGCCACCCTCATGATGGAAAATTTCTGGTTACTTACATAAAATCCATTTACCCTCTTTTTCACAGGAAAATGAATTCCAAGTTTTAGCAGGATACAAATCTGGGGAAAAAAAGGCTACATCCCCCAGGTAGCTATGCATTTGACAAAGTTCTGTAAAATGCAATGTAAGTAGAAATACTGTATTGCAGTATTAAATAATAGCTGAAATATGCCTCATAAATGCTTCTTCCACCCTTCTTTCTCCTTCATGGAGTTGGATGGCAGATATGATGGATGGAACGTAAGCAGCTTGTACAGACCATAACATGGAAGGCACGTGCCAAGGATGGCAGAGCAATTCGACAGTGTCTGTGTTCCCAGTATCTTCACCTGCCATCTCTGGACTGCTTATCCTGGAACTTTTATGTGAGGAACAAAAACACTCTTATTCAAGGTATTATGCAAGGTTGAATATTGTACCCTCCAAATTGTTTACCTTTCCGGAACCTCAGAATGTGGCCTTAATGGGAAATAATGTCTTTGCAGATGTATTAGTCAGGATGAGGTCATACTGGGTTCAGGGTCAGCTCTAAATCTAATATGACTGGTGTCCTTATTTAAAAAATAAAAAGAGAGAAAGAGACTGAGACAGAACACCAAGTGACAACTGGAGTGATACATCTACAAGCCAGAGAATGCCAATGATGGCCCCCAACCATGAGAAGCTTAGGAAGAGGCCAGGAAGCATATCTCCTAGACGGAGCCTTCAGAAAGCATGGCCCTACCAACATCTTGCTTTCAGACTTGTAGCTTCCAGAACTGTAAGAGAATGAATTGTTATTTTAAGCCTCCTGGTTTGTGGTAATTTGCAGTGGCAACCCCAGGAAACAATTATAGCTACTGTTCTATTTTGTTGTTTCTGTTGTATGAGACCTAACATACCCTTATATATTAATCATACAGAATGCACTGTTTTTCCCACTTGACTCTAATGTCATTGCTCACTCAGAAACTGGACATTTTGCTGGCAAACAGCTGATTTTTTCCACTGACTTATAGGAGATGAGTTTTATCACCAGCTCCTCTCTAACTCTGGCCAGAACCTTCCTCTCTTCACCTGCCACTGAGATTCAGCACTGTTCTCTGTGACCACCTTTCTTTACAATTTGATAAAAAAAAAATGCAATGCAAGGTAAGGAGGGCAGAGCAGGAAAACTGATTAATAAGATTACTCAGAGCTTACTTTCAAATATACAGGTTCTCTTTCATTCTTGTTCTGTCTTCCCTCACGACCCTTCTCCCCTCTCTCCATACCCCTTGACCCATCTATTCCTGGCAAGAAATCTTTAGATCATCCCAGAAACAAGTCTCAAAGTACTAACTGGGGAGTATATGTTAGACCTGGATAAAGTAGCTATGGTAATAAGGCCTATATTCCCAAAATTTGATATATAACTGCATTACCTCCAAAAAGAAAACAACAATAACCAGTTTTAGTTGGGTAATAGCCATGTCAAATTAACTGGGTAAGAGGTGCTTTCAATGCAACTAACAAGACCCTTGCCCTTTTCTTCTTTTCATGATGTGCAGGCCAAGTGCCAATCTAAAGAGCAAACATCAGCTTTGCTGACAGCCTGATCCATCGATGCCTCTCGGATACAGTATCAATGAACTGGAGAATGTGTGGTTAAGCTTCTCCTTTTCCAGCACTGTATGACTCCGTTCACCTCTCAATTTTCATTTACAGTAATGCCTCAGATGACTCACTGCCAACTTCAGATGTCCTCTTAGGTGCAGAAATCTTTCTTTTAGCAATGGCAGGGGTTATGAGAGAGACTGCAAAATTTTTTTAAAATAAAATCAAATTTCATTTGAGTTTACTGATACATATTATTAATTCTCTTAAAACATCACAAGCATTGTCCTGGCTGGTGTGGCTCAGTGGGTTGAGTGCTAGCTTGCATACCAAAAGGTTGCTGGTTCAATTCCCAATCAGGGCACATACCTGGGTTGCAGGTCAGGTCCCCGGTTGGGGATGTGTTGCATATTGATGTTTCTCTCCATTTTTCTCTCTCCTTTTCCCTCTCTCTAAAAATTAAAATCTTTTTAAAAAGTTTTTTTAAAAAAGTCACAAGGCTCAACTTTCTAGATTAAAAAAGGTCAAGAATGGAGGGCAGATTGGGGTGGAGGTATTGAGCAAAAAAAGAGAAAGGATTCATGGACACAGACAACAGTGTGGTGATTATGGGGTAGATGGGAGGTCCAGGTGGAAGAGGGTTTAAGGAGGATAAATGGTAATGGAAAAATACAATAGAAAAATATAAAAAATAATTTTTTGTCCAAAAGTGCTCAGAGCTCCAAAAAGTTGTCATTCACTCATTTAATAGATACTTGAGAGTGTACTATGTGTCAGCTGATGCTGGGCATATTGGCAGGATAAACTTTCTGAACTTGCAAATTTTATGGTCTAATGGGGTACAGACTTGCAACTACACAATTTCCAGTGTGACAAATGTTCTGATACAGGCTAACAAAGGGTGTAATAGGGAGAGCCCATACTTAGAGTGGAGTATACTTACATGTATATGTGTATACACATGTTGATATATATACAGGCAGACACAGGTGTTATTAGGCATTAATAGCCTAAGCACTAAAAACCTGACTAAGCAGAAATTACATATGGTGAGGTGGAACAAGTGTCTTGAAGCCACATGAGGTACAATTACAAGAAGTTCAGTAATGACTGCCCTGAAACAGGCACGGGGGCTGCTAAGGTAAGAGGTGAGAGTGGAAAAGCACACAGGGCATGAGATCAGAGGCTTTGTGGGACAGATGAAGGAAAATCAGCGCAGCTCTGAATTTGAGGACACCTTCTCAACAAAGGGGTAAAGTCTAGGCCTCAGTCTGAAATCAAGGAGTTAAAAAAGCTTGCTGAATTAAATTGGTGGTGGGGACCCAAGCTCATTCCCAAACATCAGCTGAGGAATGTAGCCTTTCTTTGGACAGCTTGTGTCCAGCTAAAACTTGTGGGTCTCTTTCCAAGGAAAAGGGCTGTGAGTTGTTATCAGGGTAAACAACCAGCACTCTTCCACAGTCAGGGTGATTTGTCCTATTATTTTGTTATTTGTTTATTTTGGCCATATACAGTCATACCTGGTGCTCATCAGCTTCAGAACTTGTCAAACCCTGAAATCATTGCATTTTGACAAGAAAAACAATGTTTCATTACTCTTTGCTTGCTCCTACTTGTCAGTTTCAACCTCACGAGTTACCGAATGAATTGATGATGAGTACAAGGTACCACTGTATATATTTAAAGAGCTTAGACAACTGCTTGTACATAGAAGCTACTCAATAAATATCTGTTGAAATAATAAAAAAAAACTTTATTAATATCCTCAAAGAGATAAGTATGGGAACAAAAAGAAAAGACTAGGATGCCATGTTAAAAAAAGACTGGAAAGAAGAAAGAAGGGAGGGAGGGAGAGGGAAAGAAAGGAAGGAAGAAGGAAAGAAAGGAGACCATTCAATAAGAGTTTAAGATACAATATTTGATTAAGTGGAGTATCAGAAAAAATAAATGATGAAACAATAATGATATTCAATAATACATAATACAAGATTAATTTCCCAGATCTTAAAGACACAAGTCTCTAGATTGAAAGGGCCAACTACATCATGACATTTCTGAACACTGGTAATAAAGAAATGATCCTAAATGTTTCCAGAGAAAAAAAGACATGTCACATGTAAAGGAAAATCAGGACAGCACTAGACTTCTAAACATTAACCATACGACCTAAACTAAAATGGAGTTAACAGCTCAGAAGTCTGATGGAACACAGTTTAAAACCCAGCCTCATGTATAAAAATCAAAGATGTGGAAAGGATAAAAACATTTTCAGACATACAAAAAGTAACAGGGGAATGTATTTTGTTAAATCAAGAACATAAAAGATAGAATAGACTCCAAAAATAAGAGACCCAACACCGAAACACAGTCCAGAAAAGTCTCAGGATGGCAATGTGCAGCAGACCTGGAAAGTGACCAGTCTGGACTAGGACAGAAGGCCAGAGAACTCTGGTCTGCAGGGAAAAGACAAAGCTGGTAGACTAATTGATATACCTGACCAGAGGAGAAAATAGTGAATGAAAGAAACAAACCAATGGGAGAATGAGGGAAAAATTTAAAATTTTTAGTATACACACTAAACAATTTTTAAAAACTGGGCAATTATTAACTCTAGGAAAACCCAAAAGTTACATAAGAATTATAACGTATTACCTGGATCATAAGAGAATCACATTATGTACGAGTAAGTTAGCATTGACTATTGCTTTATCGGAAAATTTTGACATAAATATATTAAAATTAGGGAGGAGAAATGGGACATGAAGAGTTGGGTTTAGAGAGCTGAACAAATTCTCCTCTCTTCTATAACAGAACACCATTAGAAAAATGTTTTGAAATAATAGGTCAAGAAATAGAATTAGAAGCAATGGAGTTAGAAATGGGGCAATAAATGCCATACAAAGGCTGTTAGAAGAGTTCAATGTGTTTTCCTTTGGGAAACAGGACTGGTGTGGCAGAGGGCTGCTACAATTTGCTATGAGTCTGAGCACTTAGTTGACTTCGTAATTCTGTGCATATATTTGACAAAAATTAAAATTAAAAACTGAAAATAGGAATTATAGCCCTAAAGTTACTTTTCAACCCACATTTTGGTAATAATTATATAAAAATCATTTTAGAATGACTCAATAGACTAGACTCCTTATAAAACACCTATACCCATACTCATCTAGGATGGTTCACTGGCTTCCTGTCAGTTTATTTCCGAAGTGATATAGCATCAGTATGTTTTTGTTTCTTCGTTCTTATTTATGACCCCAAAAACAGTATTGCAAATAACTGCGAAGTGTCTTTGCTAGCTTAAGATTTTTCTGCCAAATTAACAGACTTTGATTCTATTTGTTGCTTCTGTTTTTCCGAGATAAATCAGTATAACATTCCCTTAGCAAATCCCTTATTTTGGACTCATTTCCTCCCCCCATGTACATTCTGATGTCAAAGAGCACACACACACTTGCCCCACATACTCTGTTATAAACACTTCCATGGGGGCCAGTGCTTTAGCTTATGAGAAACTTTGAAAACTTCATGAGTTCACTGCTTAGTCAGGACACTTAAGCAATAAGGAGGGAAGTACAACAGGCAGAGGGTAATGGTAGGGAGAAAGAGGTGTTTTTAATATTCAAGAGTACAGAGGAGGGGAAAGGTGGTTGCTAAAGAAAAAACCCAGCTGTTACCAAATGCAGAAGTAGCTGGTATCCTGGAACCCATTGAAAAAATATCTGCAGACCATATAACTTTTAAAGGGACAATCATGTAACAACACTGTTTTTCTGTTATTGTAGTTTTATAAACCCAAGGCATTCTACATGTAAAATATTTACCTAATATTTCCCTTTTTCACACTTTAAAAGAAGTTACTATTTTAAAAAGTAACTTTTTAGGTTACTTTTAAAACATTAAATCTATTTTGTGATTGTCTAGCTGATAACAGAAACAAAGGAAACTTACTATATAGCATTTCACAAAAAGAGATGCAATGAAGGAAGATATTATGAAAGGAGAGGAAATGATCAAAGAGCTATTATGAAAAATGTATGCGATATGAATTCAAAGAAGATGAAATTCCCAGATTGAAAAAGTCCATCCCCAATGCCCAGCATCATAAATGAACAGATGTTCACCAAGACACATAATCATAAAACTTCCAACAGTGGCTCTAAAACCTTTCAGGGAGAAGAAAAACAGATCATAAAGGATGGTACTGGTTTTCTAAACAGCAATATTATAGGAAGAGGACAATGTAGCAATGCGTTCAAAATTCTGAGGGCAAATGGGTTTAGCCAAGAATTCCATGTTTAGTGAAATTATCAATTAAGTATGACTGAATTAAGATACTTTCAGATGCACAGTCTCAAGGAAAAAAAAAAGTCTCTCTCATGTCTCTTTTTCTAGGAAACTACCAGAGGGTAAGCATCACCAAAAATAGAGAGGAAATTAAAAAAAAAAGGAAGACATAGGATCCAGCACATGGATCCAGCATGGGAAAGACAGAGAATTTTAATAATCCACTGACTTCCTAGAAAATGGGAAGTTTAGCCTTTGAACACCCCTTCCTACCCTTCTCTATTCCTTCTTTCAATTTAGTCATAAAGCAACATTAGGAAAAAAACTAGTATTTATATAATTACATTTTGAATATTACTCTCAGCTGAACCAGTTGTATATCATTGTTTTCATTATACAAGTTTTCTTGGAAGGAAGGTTTTTTTAAAAAGTCCTCTCACCCAAGCATAAGTTTATTGTTTTGAAAGGAAGATGGGGAGAGAGAGAGAAAAAAATCCATTGGTTGTCTCCCCTACACACCCTGACCGAGGATCAAACCCATATTTTCGTGTATGGGACGACGCTCCAACCAAATGAACCATCCAGCTAGGGCTTCAGAAATTAAGCCAAGTTTTTACTGGAATTGAATCAAACTATGTAATAAATCCTTTCTCCCATGAAGCCATCCTTCTGAAGGGCCTCATCTTCCTGCTCCCATATGGACTGAGTTCTCTAGGCCTTTTGCAGTTACTGGACCAAAACTTCCTTTCAACATCTATATTGGGAATTACTTTTCCCTCTCTCCTGTACTGGTTGTTCTGTTTGCCTCAGTTGATGTCATCTTTTACTGGATTTACTCCTTGAGCTGTACTGGTTGAAGAGTGAATGGGAATTAAGGTGGTAGACAGGACCAAATTCAGAGTATTACTGCACATCTGTTTAGGAAGGATGACGAATGGATGCAGTGGAGGGAGGGGGAAAGTAACCTCATGAAGACATATATTTAGAAATATGGACTTAGAGACCATAGGCAAAAACAGTTAAAAGAAGTTACCCTGAGAGAAGTAGAGCAGAGGACTGTTGCTTTCATTACAAGGCTTGTGGTGCCAATAAGCCTTGCATTAGTAGCAGTGCATTAGGTGCAACATAATTGATGAAAGAATAGGGAGAAAGAACTAATTCTCCAGGCAGAGGGAGAATGCAAGAAAAAAAATAATCACCTGCCAATGTTTCTACCCGCTGGAACACAGGGTGAAGGTATGGTGGGATAAGAGTAAGCACAGGGAAGGGGACAACTCCCCAGCCTATTAGCTTATGAAGTCTGGACTTGGCTATGGAGAATGTCTGAACGATTCTTTTCAATGGGAGTAACTGGAACAGCTGAGGTATTACACTGGCAGACTAGAGGAGTGCTAGATTAGAGCAGGGAAACTAGCTGGAGACCCGTCTACTCCAGGCAAGGGATGATGAGGGTCAGGGATGAAGGAACTTTTGGTTGATATGAAAGAGAAAAAGAAATAGGATGGTAGGGAGGTGGGGGTGGGAGGGGCAGGGACCAGTGGTGGCGGGTAAATGGAGACAAATGTATTTGAACAATGAAAAAAAAAAAAAAGGATGAACAGGTCTTAATTCGGATTAGGCTGGGTTATAATGGAGAGGAATCTACAATGATTCCTAGGTTTCTCACTTAGGTGATTGTTTCCAAATTAGAGAATTTAGCAGGAAGTTTGAAAGGGGAACAGTAGTGCAGTTTGGGATGTGTTTGAGATGGGAGGGGAGTATCTAATAGGCATTTGCATAGATATGAAACTTTTTAATGAAGCTGAGGTAAAGATATGTGTTAGTCACAGCAGAAACTAAAGGCCAAGAGAGCAAGTCAACTTGCATAGGAAGGGGGTGAAAGGTGAAACAAAGGGGAACACTGACAGGAAGAGTGGTCACAGGCCTCAGGGAAGGCGTGGTTAACAGTGTCAAATGCCAAAAATGGTGAAGAAAGAGAACTGAAGATTGTTAGAGGTGGGTCACAATGATCTTTAACAGCAATTGAGGAGGCCTGGTGACAAAGTAGAGGTCTAACTTGTAGTCCATTACAATCCCCACTCCTTAAGTGAGGGATGAATTGAAGGGGTGATCAAAAGTAAAGAGGTGGGAGTAGTAGAGGTGATTCTTTGAGGAGCCTGGCAGTGGAAAGAAAGAGTAGGGACACTGGGGAGTAGATCGAGCTAAAAATGCAATTTGACTTTTCTCCCCTAAAGAAGGAAGAAATTTGTGAGTGTTTATATGCTTCTGAAAAGCAGCAGTACAGGGAGAGGTTGAAAATACAATCCAGCAATCACACTTCTTAGTTGTACATTAGTTGGGTTATTAATTAGTTGGGTATTTCCCAACTAATGTACAAATGGAAATTATGAGCAAATTGCTTTAATGTCTTGTATTCACCATTGCAACATTTAAAACATTTATAGCAGCTTTGTTCATAATTGCCCCAAACTGGAAGTGACCAAGGTGTCTTCCAATAGGGAAATGAATAAACAAATTGTGGTATATCCAGAAAACAGAATATTAGTCACTGACAAAAACAAGCTAGCAAGCCACAAAAAGATATGGATGACCCTAAAAAGCACAAGGCTAAGTGAAGGAGGCCAGTTTGAAAGGCTGCATACTCTATGATTCCAATTATATGACATTCTGGAAAAGGCAAAACTGTAGAGATAGTGAAGAGAGAAGTAGCTGCCAGGCATGAAGAGGAGGAAAATTTGAATAGATACAGCACAGGGGATTTTTTTTTTTAGGACAGTGAAACCATTCTGTTTGATACAGTAATGGTGAATGCAAGATATTAAAGCATTAGTCAAACCCCATAAAATTTTACAGCTGAAAGAGTAAACCTTAATGTATACAAAATTTTAAAAACTCACTTAGGAGGTTGGGGATCCCAAGTTGACATGCAGAATGTGACAAATAATTCTAAGTGGTACAAACACATAACCTTACTGAAGGATGGGATGGGGGAATAAAGTGTTGACTAAGTAGCTCTAGAAATGAGTGAAGTCAAGTAGACTATAAAGGCGTGATAAACGGTACATAAGCACTGTACTCAGGTTGATAGTTGTTTCCCATAAGGATGTGGATCAATGACTCTGAAAGTGCTATGTATGTAGGTATGTACATATGTATTGGAAATGAACAATAAAGGTGGGAGTTGGGCTTCTCAGTGTTGGAGTGGGAGGTTATAGATGAGCAAGGGGAAGGAGGCAAGATGATTCATGTAGTAAGGGATCAAAGTTGGGAACATCTATAGGAACTCATGTTTACCTTAATATAGATACAGATGGTTACATATACCTGGGTTGTTCTACTCATACATATTTCTTTGCTCTGTTAGCTGAGAGTCTAGAAGCAACACTTCCCCAACAGCAATGAGCACACCTAATCCCAGATCTTGGTTCCTAATACCATTCTCCAGCCTTGGAGAAAGTCTGATTCGAGGATTGGGGCAGGAAATAGAAAAGATGAGCCTGGACATCTCATAGTGCCAGACAGTAAGGAAGAGCTATGAATGAAAAAACAGCAACAAAACACCACACAGCAAGAGCAGATGTCAAAGGCCAAAGAGATCCAGATGCCTACTGTAAAGATTTCCAATAGCTGAAGCTGGAACAATTTGAGCCACAAAATAAAGTAATATTGGATTATAACCTGGAGTATAAGATAAATATCCGTATGTTCACACTGATATAAATGGCTGAATGAATAAAACAAATGGGGGGAGGGGAGAATAGACAAATCTTCCATGCATAATTCCAAACTATGTAGCTACTCCACCTTAAGGAGGTGGAGCATACCACCCAGTCCTTAATTGTGAGTTGTACATAGTGACGTTCTTCCAAAGAGTAGAGCATGTAAAGGAAGAAAAAGAGTAATAACCTCACAGTAGAGAAACCCATCAAATACTTCAGTCAGTTGACAAATGTAAATATCTGTAGTGATATTATGTTTATAGCGTGTTCCCCTGATATTATGTGATGAAAATGGCACTTCTCCTCTGTAGTCTCCTCTCAAAACAAACAAACCCAAAAAACATTATCCTGGTCTAACCATGTGAAAAACATCAGACAAACAAATCCCAATTGAGGGACATTTTAATTGCTTGGTTATCAAAAACAAGGGAAGTATAAGAAACTGTCATAGGCAAGAGGGGCCTAATAAAATAAGACTGAATGGAATGTAGAATCCTGAATGGGATCCTAAAACAGAAAAAGAACTCTAGGTAGCAACTAAGATCTGAATATGTAGTATATATGTTTTATAAAATATACAATGGACTGGTATTGGTTCATTAATTGTGGCAGATGTACCAAACGAATGTAGATATTAGTAATAGGGGAGACTTGATATAAGGGAACTGTCCTATTGTCACAATAATTCTTTATTATCTAAAATAGTTTACTTAAAGGAATATGGTAGAAGAGTAATAGAGCTGGGGACCAAATCAGAACGAACCCAATGTTCAAAGGCAGCATCGACAGGGGTAGCGCCATTGATCCTTTGTCCTTCTCTTGCACTTCCATCTGAAAAGCCCCTCTTGTGCTTTTCCGGCTGGCAGCCCCCATTCTTTCTTCAGGACATAGCACAAATCACCTTTTCTTTATTGCCACCTCAGACTTTACCACTCCTAACAAATCTACTCGGTCATCTGTGAGCTCTCAGTAATTTATACATAACAAATTTACTGATAACTTATTGTGTATCAGATGCTGGGACCAGAGATAAAAACCGTCATTAACCCCAAAGAGCTCAATCAAGTGCCTTATCTTGTCTTAGCATGATTTACCTGGTACTGTTTTGCTTTTGTCTCTTTCGGAAATAAACTACAAACTCTAAAACCAGGGATTACTACCTTATTCATTCTTCATTTCCAGTAATAAAAGCAATACCTATACATAGCAATTGACAAAGATAACGCTTATTGAATCCACTGAAAAACTGAATTCTCTTTCGGTTTATGTAGGAACTACTTACAGGAAAAGCAAACTATGAGAAAACACAGTCTGCAAGGTTTTATACTAAAAGGTGATTTTTAATTATGTGCAAAAAAATTACCTCCTATCCTCAGCTTCTGAATATATTACACATGTTTTGGAAGTAGACTGTATCAGCAAGAGGTAAATTTGCCTTCAAGCCAAAGAAACCACCAGACAATGGCTCAGTTTCTCCACCCAGAAGAGGTATGCGTTGGGCGTTGCAGCACCTCACTGAAGTGACCAGGCCTTTCCTCCAACCGTCCTAGGCATGTTGGCTAATTACCTTAAGTTCACTAAATGGCTGCCATGGCTTGACCGGGCAAGTAAAACGCATTTGTAAAGCTACATAAATGTAAACTACATTGCCACTTATATCTCATTGACCACGAATGGCACATGGCCACGCCTACCTCCACATTAAGAATTTTCCAGCCTTTCACACAAGTGGCGTAAGATAGAAAGGAGGAGTTTGGGATTATGTATTTGGATATGGAGTGTCTGCCACAATCAACCTCTCTGGCTCTCCCCAAAATATTCACTGTTCTTCCCATTACATACATTTTAAGAGCACTTTCCCCCAACCTAAGGAAGATGGCTTCTCTTCCAGTTATTGATTCCAGTCCCAAATCCCTGGGTGAAATGGTTTTATCAGGTCCACATGTGGCCCTACATGGTGTAGACCTACAGCTAAGAAGCCAAGTTATCTGCCTTTAATGCCAAAGGCAGAAAACAATCAGGATACTACACATTCCATGCTCAAGTCAACACAAAGATCTTAATAACATGGTCTTTAAGCTGAGCATTTTGTCTTGTAGCAGCTGGGCTCTGAGGCTCTGTCGAGTCCCTTCTCCCTACCCTACAGCTATTGTCTTGGGGCAATCCAAAGCCATCATTTGAAGTGGGAAAGCAACATTTTAAATTTCATTTTTACAAGACTACAATCTCTAATCTCAATTCCTGTAAAGGCCGCTGGAGGGCCCCTTGATTGAGTTTCAGTTATGGTAGGTTTTCCCAAATCAGCAGGACTCTAAGCCTTGCAACTCTTCATCCACTCAGACTACAGGTTGCAAGCAGAGAAGGCTTCTCTTAGCAAGGCTGTTTTCTTCCCTCTGCCTTCAAACCAGCTTCCTCTAGTCTGACTTAATTGCTCTTTTGCAGGGTTTTGCAGCTTGCATTTATTCAACACTTCTGCTTTCCATGTATGAGTTGTTTAATCCTCCTAATAATCTTAAACAGTATGTATGATTAACATTACTCTTTTTAGCTGAGGCACCTGACCTCATAGCATGTAAGCAAAACCAGGATTTGAACCCATGCACTCTGGCACCAACACATCTAAAAAGAGAACAAACACATGCCAACATGCTGCAGTTCCCCGATCATTTCCCTTAACATCCATCTTGTCTGTACCCTAAAGTCCAGTAACAATTTTGCAAGATACTTTGCTAACAATTGACTAGTTTCACCACCTAACCTGGGATAGTGGGTTCTCTTATTCTGCCTCTCCATCTTGTAGGATTTGTCATTTGCAATTCCAGTATCAACATCTTTTTAATTGCAAATGAGAGAACTCACTCTGGCTCCTTTAAACTGAAAAGGAATTTACCACCCAAAACAAACTGGTGAACAGAATCTCCAGACAGGCTCCAGTCATATTTGGAGGTTTTATATAAAGCAAGAGAACCCCCAACTCACATCTAGAAACTACTCCAAAGACTGCCTTGCCACACAAGTGCCCCACCACAACATTATGGAATGACAAGGTCTCTGCTACCACTGCCCAAATGCTAGACAATACTGTGCCTGCCTTGGCCAGTATGAGGACAGCTCCTGTACAAGCTCTGCTCCAAGCTGAAGCCTTTGATGTGTGTGTGAAGGCACATCTTATGCAAAGAGCTCAGGGTGGTGTGCTCATGCCTTAGCTGCAAGACAGGATGGAAAACAAGTTTCTAGTCTCTAATTTAGGGAGGGGAGGGAATGCAGGAAACTCTCCAAACAAAGGAAGGGCTTTCAGTAGACCACATGTAGGCCAAGATGGACAAATGTCTTATTATACTGAACCTTTAGTTTTTTATTTATGTTGGAATGTTTACATTGAAGTTACATTTGAATTTTAGTTAATACTGAAAATTAATTAAAAATTTCTCAAGCACTGTCTTGCAGGAGATTTAGAAATTATTCCAGTATCAGAAATTCATTGCAAATAATGCAGTAAATGATCAATGTAGTAATGGATAAATTAAAAAGCACTAACTAAAGATTGGAGAGAAAGCTATTCACCAAGTTGTGCCCATGCTACTAAAAATTAAAAGAGTATAAGTAACTTGCATTTCTCTGGTTGTTGATCATAAGAATGTAGGGAAAACCCACTTAAATGCAAATAAACATGTTACTATGCAGCAAAATAATTGTAATGCAGACATCACAGGCAGTTGGAACTTATACATTAAGAACATTAGAGGATAGACAGCTGGTGAAATTGAAGCAGTAATCAAAAAACTCCCAGCACACAAAAGCCCTGTACCAGGTGGTTTCACAGAATTTTACAAAACATTTAAGGAAAAGCTAACTCTGGTCCTTCTCAGACTATTCCAAAAAATCCAAGAAGAGGAAAGACTCCCAAACTCTTTTTATGAGGCCAGCATCATCCTCATGCCAAAACGAGATAAAGACACAACAAAGAAAACTACAGGCCAATATCACTGATGAACATAGACACTAAAATCCTCAACAAAATATTGGCAAACCGCATCCAGCAATACATTAAAAAGATCATGCACCATGATCAAATGGAATTCATCACAGCGATTCAAGGATGGCTCAATATTTGCAAATCAATAAATGTAATACATCACGTAAACAAAAGGAAAGACAAAACCACATGATCATCTCAATAGATGTGGAAAAAAGCATTTGATAAAGTATAGCATCCATTTAGGGTAAAAATACTCAGCAAAGTGGGAATAAAGGGGGTATACCTCAATACAATAAAGGCCATACATGAGAAACATACAGCCAATGTCATGCTCAACAGCAAAAACTAAAAGCTTTCCCACTAAGATTGAGAACAAGACAAGGATGTCCACTTTCACCACTTCTATTCGACATTGTATTGGAAGTCCTAGCCACAATGATCAGACAAGAAATAAAAGGCATCCAAATTGGAAAGGAGAAAGCAAAACTGTCATTGTTTGCAGATGACATGGTAGTGTACATAGAAAAACCCACAGATGCCACCAAAAAACTACTCGACCTAATAAGTGAATTTGGCAAAACAGCAGGATACAATGTCAATATTCAGAAGTTGAAGGCATTTTTGTACACCAACAATGAAATACCAGAATCAGAAATCAGAAAAAAAAGTCCCATTTGCTATAGCAACAAAAAAAATAAAGTACCTAGGACTAAACTTAACCAAGGAGGTAAAAGACCTGTATGCAGAAAACTACACAACACTGAAGAAAGAAATTAAGGAAGACACAAATAAATGGAAGCATATACCATGTTCATGGATTGAAAGAATTATCATCAAAATGTCTACACTACCCAAAGCAATTATAGATTCAATGCAATCCCTATTAAAATACTAATGACGTATTTCATAGACATAGAACATTCAAAAAAATTTATATGAAACCATAAACAACCACGAATAGCTGCAGCAATTTTGAGAAAGAATAATAGAGGAGAAGGGATCACAATACCTGACATCAAACTATATCACAAGGCCACTGTCATCAAAACAGTCTGGTACTAGCATAAGATACACATAGATCAATGGAACAGATAGAGAAGCCAGAAATAAACGCATGTCTTTATGGTCAATTAATACTTGACAAAGGGGGCAGAAGCATAAAATGGAACAAAAATAGCCTCTTCAACAAATGGTGTTGGGAGAGCTGGACAGCTACATGCAAAAAATTGAAATTCGACCACCAAACTTACACCATACATAAAAATAAATCAAGATGGATAAAGGACCTAAATATAAGTTGCGACACCATAAGTCCTAGAGAACATAGGCAGGAAACTCTCAGATATCACATGCAGCAATATTTTCACCAATATGTCACCTAGAGCAAGGGACATAAAGGAAAGAATAAACACATGAAACTTCATCAAAATAAGAAGCTTCTGCACAGCTAAAGAAAACATCAACAAAATGAAAAGGGAAGCAACTGTATGGGAAAATATATTTGCCAATGACACCTCAGACAGGGGTTTGATCCCTAAAATATATAAAGAACTCACACAACTTCACTCCAGGAAGACAAAAAATCCAATTAAAAAACAGGCAAAGGACCTGAACAGACACTTCTCTAAGGAGGACATTCACAGGGCCCAGAGACATATGAAAGGATGCTCAGCATCACTAGCCATCAGAGGGATGCAAATTAAAACCACAATGAGATACCACTTCACACCGGTCAGAATGGCCATCATAAACAAGTCAGCAAACAAGTGCTGGCGAGGCTGTGGAGAAAAGGGAATGCTAGTACACTGTTGGTGGGAATGCAGACTGGTGCAGCCACTGTGGAAAACAGTTTGGAATTTCCTCAAAAGCTAAAAATGGAATTGCCTTTTGACCCAGTGATTCCACTGCTGGGATTATACCCTAAGAATCCCAAAACACCAATTCAAAAGAATCAGTGCGCCCCAATGTTCATAGCGGCAGAATTTACAATAGCCAAGTGCTGGAAGCAACCTATGTGCCCATCAGTAAATGAGTGGATCAAAAAACAATGGTAGATTTACTCAATTGAATACTACGCAGCAGAAGGAAAGAGCTACTACCCTTCACGACAGCATGGATGGAACTGGAGAGCATTATGCTAAGGAAAATAAGCCAGGGGGTGAAAGACAAATACCATATGATCTCACCTATAAGTGGAACCTAATCAGCAAAACAAACAAGCAAGAAAAATATAGCCGGCAACACTGAAAGAAAAAAGAAACCGACAGTGATGAGAGGAGGGGGAGGGTGGTAACGGGGGAAAAAAAGGGGAAAGGTCAAATCAAGGAACATGTATGAAGGACCCGTGGACAAAGCCAAGGAGGGGAAGGAGTGACAGTGGGAGGTGGGGGTGGGTGGGGCAGGGAAAGTGGTGGCAGGAAAATGGAGACAAATGTATGTAAACAATTAAAAAAAAAAGAAAAGAAAAAGAACATTAGGGGTTATAATATAAATTAAACTAAGCCAGCATAATACTCAACATGAGCACATTTAGGTGCTTGTAAGCCAAACATGGCATCACTCAGTAGCTAAGTCCATAGGTGGACCTATGGAAGTTTCAGGGCTGCAGTTGACTTAGTCCTGCAAAATGTTCAATTACAGAACTCTTTTACATGAAAATCTTTAACCCAAACTTACTTTATAAAATACAATCTTAAACCTGAACTTATTTTATAAAATACATGCACTTTAATCACAAAAACCAAGTCTCAGTAACAGCACAAAAAAGAAAATGTATTCTTTTATTTATGTTAAATAAAAATACGAGAAAATCCTTTTTTAAAAAGGGTCAGAATATTTCTTGGGTCCCCAAACCAAGTCCATGAATGCAAAGAAATGTTGAGTACTTTCCTTTCCTGAAGGGTCACAATACACTTTCATGTCATATTTACCTAAAGAGACAATATAGATGCACGTCCTTCAGTTGCCACCTCAGGAAAATCACATGCAATATGCCCTCAAGCAAGGAACAGAACACAGGCACAAGGATATTCTGAAAACCCTTTCTGCTCTGGCAATGAACCCCAGTACCGAATATTTTTATGTTTTCTTTTTTGTGGCCCTGCTATATTTTTAAGCCACAGATACTACTGCACTTTAATGGTACAATTTTTTGTAATTCTGGAATTATATTAATTAGCAGTACAGTTTAAGTAGCTGATGCAGCTGAATTTTATAAATTTTAGAATTACATATAAAAACTAACACTCTTGCCCTGGCTCTTGTGGATCAGTGGGTTGAGCACTAGCCTGAGAACTGAAAGGTTGCAGGTTTGATTCCCAGTCAGGGCACATCCTGGGTTGCGGACCAGGTCCCCCAGTTTGCACTGTGCAAGAAGCAACTGATAGATGTTTCTCTTCCTTTCTTTCTCCCTCCCTTCCTCTCTCTCTAAAACATAAATAACAAATTTTTAAAATGGTTAAAAACAAACAAACAAAAAAACCTAACACTCTTGCAAATTTTGCCAGTAGAAATATGACCCCAAGGAACCACGATTTCCAAAACATTATGGACATACATTTACAATGCACCTGTGAGGTTTTGAATTAACTTGTCATTTCTGATCTATGCTAAAGACTATGCTTGAATATCTAAAAACAAATGCTAGATTAATGACTTCTATACCCTAAACCCATCACAAACTCTATGGTCTGACTTAGCTTAATTGAAATGAATCATCCAATCAGGTCATGGTAGGTTCATAATTCTCCAACCATTGTTCAGGTTGTAAAGATTTTTTTCTATGACTAAAGTCAATAAGAAGAATTTCTCTGTTAGAGAAAGCAGATATTTTCACCTTTGGCAGACTGCCAAGATGATACTTTATTATAAAATTAATGAAGCTACAGTGACTTGCAGATTAAAATGATTTAAAAAAAAAGAAAAATGGAAGAAAAAAAAGAAAAAGAAAAGGACAACTTAATACAATCTCTTTTCCCAAAACTTTATGGATTTTTTTTTAGTGCAAGAAATACTGTACCACCCAAGACTTGAGAATTATCACAAAATCCTACCAAAAACAAGTTAATTACCTCAGAAGTGGTAATAAAAAAGAGAAACAACCAGAGAGGCACACAGATTGTTTTTTTAAAAGGATTTTTATACTATATTTAAAAAAAACACAAAATAAAAAAGGGATTAATCAACACATATCTTTGCAGTCTTTCCAAGAGTCTCTGTCCCCAACAGCCATGCAAGCTGGCTATCACCTTTTTCTTCTCTGCTCAGCTTGAAGCTTGTGCTCTGGTTCTTAAAATCAAACTTGTTCTGCCAAATCCAAGACCCTGAATTTATCCAAATTGTAGAAACAAGCTTTTACCACCCGTCCACCAAAATACCTCCCATTCAGATCAACGACAGCTACAAGGCAAACAAAAAGACAGTCAGTTAATACAGGTTCCTATAAAACATTACAAGAATGTTTTAATTATAACAAGATAACAAATTCAATTCTTTATATTTCATTCTTTATATTTAGTTGTACAACTTACCTTTAATTGCTGATTCAACCCTCTCAAACTCTAAAAATATTCGTACTGCTTCATCATCAGGAGCACCAGGAATCTGGAAAAAGAAAAGTATAATAGATAAAATTATCATTTGAGATGTCTCTTAAGTGATTTCTCTAAGAGGAAGAGTTGCAATTATCATCATATACAAACAAGCAGTAATCAAATACCAAAGAAATTACCATCAAATATTTGCTAAACACCTGTTTACAACAGGCATGGTGTTAGGTGCTGGGAATGCATAGCTAAGCAGAGCAGTCTGACCTTGTGGAGATCCAATGATAGATGACATATAACCAAATAACTATGTGGGCAGTAAATAGCAACATGATACAGAAGAGAAGCACAAGTGAGAGCAGAAATTAGGGATGAAAAGTATTCTTTTCGTCTCTCATAATAGGTTACATTCTTTTGTTGTGTTTTCTACGCCCTGAATAATATAGACCCATTGCATCTATGTAAGCATGTCTCCCGTTAATCCCCAACATGCCCAACCATTCCATTTTGTACCTTTCACCAGTCTCCCAGAAGCTGTGACCCTGATCTGAATTATTTTTTCCTCCTATCATAATGCTACCCATTCATTTCAAAGCTTAGCTCCCATTTGATAGTCACCAAGCCTTCTCTTCTTATGTTGATCTAATCCTTTTCTCAACACCTGTACATAGTCAATACTACTGAGGTAACACGAAAATATTCTGTTTTTACATGTGTTTGTTTTGTTATTTCAACTGAACATATCACTGAGAACACAGAACATCCCTAATGCTGTCAACAAAGTATTAGATGTGTGGAAGGCACTAAATATATACTTGCCAAATGAATGAAACCAAATGCATGTCCAAGTAACTAAATTATTGAGCATACTATTTATTTTTGAAGTCTTTAATAACCAAACTAAACCTTAACCATAAAATAAAATTCTTATTTCTTCTCCAAATGAAATTTGAAGTCTTTCTTGTCTTTATGTTTAAAATTGTTATAACCAAGTAGGAGAACTATAACTAACATCTGTCACCTTCTGTAGTAAGATAATGTGTTATTTCCGCACAGCATACCTCTCTTTTTGTAGAAAATGTTTTGTAAGCTGTCAATCACAACAGGTTATAAATATTAAAAGAAAACCCTCTTACTTCAAATATCACACATTTTCCAACTTTGCCATATTTTTCACACTCTTCCTTGGTTTCAACTTCCAAGTCTTCATCCACTTCTCCTGCACCAACCATATTCTAAAACAAAAATAAATATATCCAAGTATCAAGTATAATTTATAAATACATAAATAAGATGTATAAATAACTGACAGCAAATATTCTCCACCCCAAATAAAACAATCTTTTATCTTTGTAGTTGCCCAAAATTGCTACTTCTTAAAAAAAAAATAAATTAAAAAAAATACACTAAGCTTCATAGTCACAAGAGCAATTATGTAAGCATCAAAATGCATAAACTAAACTAAGCCTCTAACAATTTCAAATATTTTAAAGTAACTACTGCAGTCTTAAATAAACATTAGTAAAAGTATCAGTCTTATATGGAGTCTATCCAAAAGCATCATTTGCAAAAGTATTATTTTCAGTTTTCTTTACCCATTATGGTCTCAGTGGTGCTGAAAACATGCAGGGATAAGTTAGGGTGGAGTGACACACAACAAGGTGGGCAAACAGATTTCTTCCTTCTGCTTCTTACCCTTAGTAGGACCACTTTAGTAGGACACTTAAGTATTTCAGTTAATGGATTTGAATCTGACTTCTTGGCTGCATCTGTTGGCAAACAAATCGTCAGATGCAGACATGTTAGAGCACTGAGTCCAAGTTACAATGAATAATTTAATTTCAGCAGCAACCCCCTTATGTCCTAGAGTTATCTATAAGCACCTATGGCTGAGCAAAAATGTAGCCTTATCTATAATGAAAGCATTCCCTTTGCTTTGGTATAGGTTTTTACTATAATTTCTGGAAGTTTTTAGCTTCCCCAGTTACCTAAAATTTTCACTTAATTCACTTTCCTAAAGGGTTGAGAGAGCATATCAATCCCATTAGCCAGCCACTGGCTGACTAACTGCAGATACTCCCACAAATCAGGGTAACTCTAGGCTGACTGGCTGCTTCCTAAAGCTGTGTACTGACAGAACAAAAAGAAAACACCAACTAGGCATCGTCTGCCAAAACCCTTATAGGATGTAAATACAGCATATATAATCACTGATATATACTGTATGTGGTTCTTTCATGCTATAAAAACATAACTATGATCTTATCAATTTAATAAGATTCTTTGCCTAGAAGAATTAGGCATGAACTTATTTTCTTAAGTACTGTTCATTTTCCAGGAAAGTCATTGTCTCTTTCTCCTATGGGCCTTCCTATCTCTACATCTGTTCTGAATAAAGATGAGGCACAACACAGAACTGAAATGTATCACAACCAGGAATTCTCTTAATCTATTCAAGAGAGGTCCATTCCTCTTCCTCTGGACTGCATTTTCCCCTGCTTCTGGGGAAGACTCACCTTTCTCTGTGGCTTCACCCACAATGATCTTGCCTCCTCGCTTGCTCGTCTTCTCCACTGACAATGCCGTGCTCAGCCCTTGTTCATGCTTCCCAAGTCCCTGGCCTTCCCGGAATCCGTATTTCTGCATGATTTTATGTGCTACTGTGCCACTGGCAGGAAGAAAAAGAGGACGATCCTTTACACTTGAAGTCATCAATTATAGCACAACTTGGATTTTATATAATAACATTCTCCCTCTGGAAAGGAGAAAAGAAATTCTACGTGGGCTTCAAGGAGGTCACATATAATTAACAATGGGCCATTAGATGGAAGTTGTGGGGATGTTCAGGATGAAAGAAATATAAAAAACTAATGCTGAAACCCTGGACATCCTGAGATTATCTTTTAGGCAAGGAAAATATTAGTTTCCCTAAAAAATTTCCATAGTACACCTGTTAGAAAACAGTAGAGGTTTTGTATGTTCTAGTATCTGAATTGCTATACATCTTTTTTCAATGACAGTTTACATTTAATATCATTTTGTATTAGTTTCAGGTGTACAACATCATGGCTAGACAATCATGTACTTTACTGAGTGCTCCCCTGGAAATCTCTAGTACCCACTTGACAATATACATAGTTATTACAATATTACTCACTTTACTTCCTGTGTTATACTTGACATCCCCATGATTGTTTTCTAACTACCAATCTCTATTTCTCAACCCCTTTACCTTTCTCACCCAGTCCCCTAGTCCCTCTCCCCTCTGGCAACCATCAATCTGTTCTCTGTATCTATGAGTCTGTTTGGTTTCTTTGTTTATATTGTTCTTCAGATTCCATGCATTAGTGTATCTTCCAATCACAGTTTATTTTAAAATGTGCCTGTCAAGGAAGTGCAGAGTCCCAAACAAGGTTAACCCAAAGAGGCCCACACCAAGACACATCATCATTAAAATGCCAAAGGTTAAAGACAAAGAATCTTAAAGGTAGCAAGAGCACAGCAGCTGTCTACAAGGGAGTGTCTATAAGACTGTCAGCTGATTTTTCAACAGAAACTATTCAGGCCAGAAGGGACTGGCAAGAAACATTCAAAGTGGTAAAAAACGACCCACAACCAAGATTTCTGTACCCAACAAAGCTATCATTTAAAATCACAGGACAAATAAAGGGCTTTCCAGACAAGAAAAAGCTAAAGGAGATTATCACCAGCAAACTAGTATTACAAGAAATGTTAAAGGGTCTTCTTTAAGAAAAAGAAAAATTAAAAATATGAATAATAAATGACAATAAATATGTATCTATCAACAATTACTTTAAATGACGAAATCTGGCCATTTGCAACAACATAGATGCATCTATGGGGAATTGTGCTGAGTGAAATGAGTCAGAGAGTGGAAGACAAATGCTGTATGATTTCACTTAGATGTGGAATCAAAAAATAAATAAATACGTACATAAATAAGTAGAACAGAAACAGAGTCATAGATAAAGAGAACATTTTGATGGTTGCCAGATGGCAGAGGGATTGGGAAGATGGATAAAAAGGCGAAGGGATTAAGAAATACAAATTGGTAGTTACAGAATAGTAATGGGGATATATAGCACAGCATAGGGAATATAGTCAATAATATTGTAATAACTCTGTATGGTGTCAGATGGGTATTAGATTTATCAGGGTGACCACTTAGTAAGCTATATAATGTCTAATTACTTGTTTGTACACCTGAAATTAATTTACTATTGTATGTCAACTGTAATGGAAAAATAAAAATTTAATAAAGATTACATTTTCCTAAATGGTACAGTAGAGTTCCCAATGATAGCCTTTATCAATAAAGAGCTCCTAGAGAGCATCATTTAACTGATGGTAAAATAAAGGAACTGAGGCCCAGAATAGCTGACTAGCGTAAAGCTGATTAGAAACAAAAACAAAACATTTAGAAATTATTTCTAAAGGTATTAATGGTAGAGTCGAAACTGGAACCCACAACCCTTAATTCTCAGTTTACTGCTTTCTCTAATACCATAACTTTCTTCTTCAAAAAAAAATATTTTTAGCCTTGGCTGGTGTGGCTCAGTGGATTGAGTGCCAGCCTGAGAACCGATGAGTCATCATTTCAATTCAATTCCTAATCAGGGCACATGACTGTGTTGTGGGTTGGTTACCAGGTCCCCAGTAGGGGACATGTGAGAAGCAACCACAGATTCATGTTTCCCTCTCTTTTTCCCTCCTTCTACCTCTCTCTAAAAATAAATATATATTTTTTAAAATTATTTTTATTTATTGATTTTTACAGAGAAAGATTGATACCAATTTGTTGTTCCACCTATTAATGCATTCAGTGGTTGCTTCTTGTGTGTGCCCTGACCAGGGATTGAATCCACAACTGTGGCTCATGGGGACAATGCTCTAACCAACTGAGCTATGCAGCCAGGGCTTTGAAGGGCCTCACAAGTCTCAAGGGTGTTCCCCAGCAATCACTGCAATCTAAGGCTTGAACCACAAAACCCTACTTCACCTAGAACTGTACCCTGAATTTCTGTTCAAAAGGGGATTTAACAAAAAGTCCATTTTTATCATGAGCAAGAAAATTAAAAAAAAAAACAAACAAACCCAGTTTGATGTCTGTTCACCCTCCGGCATACATTGTAAGGTGATCCCATAAACCTTTCTGCAATGATCGGGATGCTCTCTCTCTACTGCCCAATATTGCAGCTGTCAGCCTTGTGTGGGTTATCAAGTACTTGAGATGAGATTAGTATAATTGAGGAACAACACTTTAAATTGTATTCATTTTAAATTAATAGCTACCAGTAGCTAGTAGCTACCACAGAGAACAATACGGGTCTAGGCAACGGACACCAAGGTCAGAAACTCAAAATCCTCTTGCAGTGCAGGAACCCCAGCCACCTACTCCAACTCGTATCGCGTCACCCCTTGAGGGCTCTAAGGGTCGAAGCATAAAGCACAAAGGTGTATAGGCCGGGGCAGACCGGCGTGATTACTATGGACACAGTGTTTCTGTCACAGGCAGTGTCCTTTTGAAGGACACAGAACAAAAGCCTTAGTGTAATGCTTCATCTGATAGTCCCTCACTGCATAAAAGAAACATACAAACAACATACAACATTCTTTTAAGCAAAATACATGGCAAATCCAATGGTGCTTAAAAAGAAATTCCACCAGCCCACCTGAAAGCGAATCTTAAAAATGATTTTTACATGTAGATAAATATTCTAATTGTAGTTAGAATGACTGTTTTTAGACCAAAGGTGTAGAACCATGACCTTAAACAAATGGCTCATTTTATCAAGAAATAAAGAAGTCATTTACCCTTTGGACATAGTATAAGTCAGTTGTAATTCATATGAGCTATTTTATTTGCAAATATTTGAAAATAAAATGTAAATAATTATTGGAGACTGTTCCTACCTAGAGAATATATTGTTCAACATTGAAATCTAAAACCTACATTAGACGGTTTTGTTTTGTACAAAATACAATAGCGTTGTGCTGAAATATCCTCCATGTGACTCAAGCACTGATTCCCAAGAATGATGTATGTGACAACACACCAAGCCTCTCTCTACAAGCCAGAGAATGCCCTCACTTTCAGACAAGCTGCATCTACTGAAAGGGCTGCCAACACCTCACACTGAGTCTCATCCTTGTTACAACTGCTGAGACAATAGCACTTGGAACCATTACCCCATGTTGGCGAGGAAGGAGTTGCCAGGGCCCGTTGGAGATCTCGGTCTATCCTGTTCCTCATACATGGGGGGAGGAATGGCAGCTTTGGAAGACTGTGAGCGAGGTCTCGAATCCTCTTCATAAGGAAATTCTCGGGGTACTGTTGGATAAAAATAAAATAGGTTTACCAAAATACTACAAAAAATTTCCAAACTGCATTTATATAAATCGGTTCTCTTAAATTAACTGACATTTTTATTTTACTATATGGAGTGAGAAAAAAACAAAACCCATTTTATAGCCTCTATATGACTTTTTAAAATGACAGAGGTACAACACGATTTTTTAAATTCTAGCTTTGTTACAGCTATTTATTATCCCCTCAAATGTCCTTTTATATTTTACTGAAATGTTATCCTTTTTTAAAAAAAGATTTTATTTATTTTTAGACAGAGGGGAAGGGAGGGAAAGAGGGAGAGAAACATCAATGTGTGGCTGCCTCTCCTGCGCCCCCTACTGGGGGACCTGGCCTGCAACCCAGGCACGTGCCCTGACTGGGAATAGAACCAGCAACCTTTTGGTTCGCAGGTTGGTTCGCAGGCTGGTTCGCAGGCTGGCGCTCAATCAATACAGGAGCACATCAGCCAGGGCTGAAATGTTATCCTTTAAAGGTCCTCTTAAATAACAATTTTTTGTCTGAAACCTTAAAATTTTTGTATGTTCCAGATAGATCCAATCAAACTCCCTTTCAATTTCCATAGCATCTTGTATATACCTGTCTTAGGACTCTAATCTTGCCACTTCATTAGCCTACCCCAGAATAAAGGTCTTTTGAGGTTATGGACCATATACTATGGCAGTGATTTTCAGCCTTAGCTACACAATCAACAAGGAAGCTTAAAAAAAAAAAAAAAAAAAAATCCAAATGCCCTAGCCAGGTAGCTCGGTTGGTTAGAGCACTGTCCCAACAGGCCAAGGTTGCTGGATCAATCCCCAGTCAGGGCACAAACAAGAATCAACCAATGAATGCATAAATAAATGGACCAACAACAACAACAAAACTGATGTTTCTCTTAAAAAAATTAATTAAAAAATAAATAAATTTTAAAACTCCAGGTGGCCCCACTCCCACAGATTGGTTTCAACTGGGTTTATGGTTTGCCAGGTGTTTTCACACAAAATGTATTTAACAATACTTTTTGAATTATCTTCTTTAAAAAGATAAAATAAATTGCAACAGCTATTAAAAAGTACTAGGGATGATGATTGTATTTTCTTGGGATAGTTTGGGTACGGTCCAAGCCAGAGGACAGGAAAATGACCTAGAATGATATATCAAAGTTCAATTCCAATCCCCAAATTACAGAATAGATCACGAGGAGGAGAAACAGTGAGTGAAGGCACACAAACTGTGCACTGAAATCGAAACTAACAGCACAAAAATCTAATCAAGAAGGCACTGCCACCTTGTGGAAGGTCATAAATTTTACAGCCTCTAAACTACTGAGTACACAAATTGAAAATTGAAGAGCTATTATTCACTTTAACCTAACTCCAAATATGAAATGTTGGAGAAGACAAAATAAATTTAAAGTTTTTTTAAAAACAATCTCACTGTATAAAAATCCAAGTCTCAGAGACTGGCATTAAAACTTCGAAAGTATAAGGGGTGGAAGGGAGCAGTAGCCTCAAGGACCCACGCAGAGCCTCAAGGTTAGGGCCAGAGGACGGGCTTTGGCCACGCAGGTAACATGGCCAATAGAAGCTAAGACTGTCCATGGCAAGATTTTTATCAAAAATGAAAGAGAGGAAGTAATAGATACATACATTCTTTGTCTTTCTCTACCAGAGAAGTGGGTGGTGCGATGGCAGCTCCGCCCATACCTGCAAAAACATAAATTCCATGCTTTGAAGGAACATTGTAGTTGCCAGGCTCTCGAGAATTGTGACACAATCCTACCCCTCAAAGGAAGAAAGAAAAAAAGACCTACTACATCATCTCCCCAGCTAACATCTAAAGAATTCAGTATCTGAATCTAGGATTAAAAATGTAGAAAACTGGGAAAAGCCATACAAACAAAATTATGTTTTTCATAGCAGGCATTCAAGATCCCCAGAATGTAGTTAATAAATGAATTTTAAGATGAAAGAACATAACCCAGAGAATTAGCAGTTACTTCGAAAATAATAATATAATTATTTACTGAAAGCATCTTGACCACCAGTTCTTTCATAACATCTCAATTAATCTTAATAAACCTTTGAAGTAGGTATTTGTGTCCATTTCTCAAAGGAGAATTGGTGGGCAGAGACAGAATAAAACACAGTGCCCAGTGATGCCAAGCTTTGCCCCACAATATAACACACTCCTTTCCAGGGTGCAAACTGCGCTGGAACTAAACATCTATTTGGTAATGTGGATACTTCTAGTTTCTACAGAATCTGTTTTGTGTTGTCACCATTCCTGTTCACGTTTCCTGGACAGAGAATGATGAACACAAACAAACCAAAATGACTCCATGTGCTATCTGAGACAAATAAAGAACATGGATGGAGAATATAAGGAATTTTCCATTAGGTGTAACTTAATCACCCACAAAATAGTCCAAAAAACAGTAAAATGTAAACAAACAAAAAAACTGACTACAAAGCCAGTGCTGCACCAAGCATGAAATATTTTACAAAAGAAATTCCTCCAAAGCCAGCACACATATCATGATTAACAGGTCTGAAATAGACGAATACTTAAGAAGAAATAGGAATAAAACTTTCTTATAAATACGTCCTATTATAATTTTTCAATCTGTCATTAAAACCTAAGTGATTACTGATTGATTCTGAGATTAGCTCTAATGAGTTCAGCATAAAAAATCCTGAATGATTACTGAAATTTTGCTACTGATCAGGTTCAGATCTAAGCATCATCTGGTAACAGCAGTATATGTAATGGGCATAATGCCATTACTTCCCTAATATTCAGTGTATAGTTCCTGCTAAGGTTCAAAATAAAAAATGGCCTTCACAGAGAAGGCACACCTCCTTGCAAAAAGGGCAGCCAATCTGTAAGCTGAAAAAATGAGACCAACAGTTATTCAATCTATATACTGGATTCTAAAAAGTTATTAAAAACCAAATATTTGCTGATTAATGAAATAATGGACATAAAAGGTTTAACATTAATATGACAAGTTGAGCACACTCAAATGTTCACTTTACTCTCATTAGGAAAAACAATGTAGTGCCTGACAATATTAAGCATGTAGTAAGTATTCTTTTGTTGTTGTCGTTGTTGCTGAGGTATAACTGACATCTAATACTAGTTTCAAGTGTACAAGATAATGATTCAATACTTGTATATACCGTGGAATGATTACCACAATAAGTCCAGTAAATATTTGTCACCATATATAATTACAATTTTTTTCTTGTGACGAGAACTTTTAGGATCTACTCTCTTAGAAACTTTCAAATATGCAATACAATATTATTAACTATAGGCACCATGCTATATATTACATCCTCATGACTTACTTATTTTATAACTGGAAGCTTGTACTTTTTGACCCCCTTTACCTTTTTCTCCCACTCTGACTAGAACAGAGCCTAGTACCAAGTAGACAAGTAGAAGATTTATTTTCTCACTTACATCTCAATCTATTAACCAAATTCATCAATAAATCAAGGAAATCCCAGCAATCAAAACATGATGAAGCTAAAATAAGCAGCACTCAAGAGCAAACACTGTTTAACTGTCTAGTATTCACAAAGGATTTAGCTCTTAACACAATTACAATTCTGCTTGTAAAATTTTAGAGCTAAAAGGAGTCTTATGAACAAGTTCAAATTCTTATCTTCCTGCTCCCCAGAGGACACTGAGAGAAACCAATGTCCAGGAAAACTAGGCGATGTCCTCAATTTTATGCATGGCAGTGGCAAATGTCCTGGAAAACTAGTGCCTCGACTATCCATTCAGTGTTCTAACAGAAATGAAGCTGGACACAGAAAATAGGTGGGTCAGTGCGACTGTGCTACAGGTAAAAAGTGTGTGTGTATGTATTTTAAGATATGCTCAAAGTATCCACTCAGTAAATGTCAGAAAGTGGGTGGGAAGCTCAAAGAAGAATGTATATGAAAATTCAATATAAATTGAGGCTGTATGCAAATATGGATTGCTGGGATTTCTGAGAGAAAACTACCTAAATCAATGTCAACTAAATTAGGTATCATATTAAATATGAAAAACAAATAGTGCAATTGTACCATATTGGAAATACAATATTCATGTTCATGCCTTACTTCTTTTTCTCCTCTCTCGCTCATAATCTTCATCTTCATCAGAATCTGGATCTGGTCGTCTTGAAAATCCACTAGCTTCATGTCGGTCCTTACGCCTCCTGTGATGATAAAAGAACCCACGTTCATCACAGACGAGCCAATTTAAAGGTGTGAACTCAAAAGACATCACCATGACTTTCTCTTGGCTAGAAAATACCCAAATTCTCCCTTTCACGCTAAACTATTAATGTGAGGAGGGATGTGTGCACAATCAATTAGTTGAAGACTAAAGTAGCAAAAGTATGAGAAGTGAGAAAAATCCAGAAGATCGGCTGAACACATGTAATAGGTACGTAAGTATAAGTAGCAAGAAAAATGTTTCCTTGACATTTACTGATTTCAATTTTAAAGCTTATCAACATAGGTAATAGTTTAACAATTTCAATACTCTAGAACAGTGCTTTCCAATCAGTGTCCCAAAAGAGGCACCCTGTTGTGCCACGAGAATTTTTTAAAACATGCATTACTTGACTATTTAGTCAGGGGCACTGACCTCTTTTCCCTTATATTGTCAAATAAAAAAAGTGACAACAACCAACACAACAATAGCTGTCCAGTGTGAATCAATCAAAATTATTCCTATTTATTTTGTCAGATTGGCAAAAAAAAAGTATTTTTTGGATGCCATAGAGTTTCAGTAATTAGTTTATGTGGGCCACGAGATTAAAAAAGACTGAAAATCACTGCTTTAGAATCACTGCATGGAATGATTCAAGAAATATTGAGAAATACTGTATTAATATTTTATAAACAATTTAACAATATTCAATGTTTTTATTTATTTTTTAAAAATATTTTATTTATTTATTTTTAGAGAAAGAGAGGGAGAAAGGGAGGGTGAGAAACATAAATGTGTGCCTCTTACAAGCCCCACTGGCGACCTGGCCCGCAACCCAGGCATGTGCGCCCAGACTGGGAATCAAACTGGTGACCCTTTGGTTCTCAGGCTGGCGCTCAATCCACTGAGTCACCCCAGCCAGGGCTGATTTTTTTTTTTTTTAAAGAGAGACTGGAGCAGAGAGAGGGAGAGAGGGACAGACATCAACCTGCTGCTCCACTCATCCATGCATTTACCAGTTGATTTCTGCATGTGCCTTGACTAGGGATTGAACGCATAACCTTGCAACATCAGGACAACACTCCAACCAACTGAACTACTCAGCCACAGCAATATTCGGTATTTTTAAAAGAAAAAAATACAAACAAATCCTTGTCGATATTTTTAAAAAACAAGTAAAAGATGCATATGTTACACGTTTTTAAAAATTCATTTCAAAAATAACTAATTTAAGTATTTTCAATAGTTATTATTATAGAAGAGCCATAACATAAAAAGAAACTATTGTTCAACACTAGGATTCTAAGTTACTTTACTAACAACTCACCCAAAATATATACTTTAAATATTCTGTATCAATACATGAAATTTGGTCTAGACTTTGTTTTCATGCTGGGATGTAACAACTAAAAACTTTTAAAAACAGTTTGATTCTTTCTGATGAGTGCTCACATCAACCATGAAAACTAACTGCAGCCTTATGGACAGTACTGAAGTTCATTCATTAACATTCTAATAAATACAGGGTCCAGCACAAATAACACCGCTTTTTTATTACAAAATCTTTCATTACAAAATCATAAGCATATAATTCTGTAACATAACAATATCACACTCAAGCACACCATATGACATTTTACATGAAATGTTCAAATTAAAACCATAAATTATTACACCCATATTATTACCCTACCAACCACACTCAAGCAGGCCTTACTTCTGCTGGACCCTGTATTTGAAATGTAAAATATCCCCAAATCAAAACAAAGCCTTACTTTTCTCTCTCTTCTATTTCTTTTTGTCGTTCCAGCTCCCGCTGTCTCTGCCGTTCCTCTCTTTGGCGCTTTACCACTTTTTCATAATCATTAGGAAACATAGGATCATATTCATCAGCTAAGGGAATCAATACTTCTCCTGCAGAAAATCCACTGGGTACAGGATCCTAAGGAAGATAAAAATACCACAGTATCATCCTCATGTCTTAAAATTTTATTCACAGCATTAAGGGAAAAGAATATGAAGGTTGGAAGGAGCCTGATGACCATCTATCTGCCTCCTCTGTTTTCCAGGTAAGAGAACAAATGTCTAAGGAGGTTTAGTGACTTGACATTGTCACACACCTCACTAGGTAGCAGCAAAACCATGACAAAAAATTTAGTTCAGTATTAATTTCATAAATACCCTATGGCATTTTCCTGAAATTCCTAAACAAAGTGCCACCACTGAAAATTTTAAGCAATAAATTTGATTATTGATATAGTAAACAACAAATATTTCTGTTTTTTTATAGCTCCTTGAAAACTTAAAAATCAAGCAACCCACAGATAACACAACTGATCTTGTGATCATTTAATAGAGTAACTTTAAATTTTGATTACATGGACAGACATGATATATTAAGACTTAAAAATGCAAAAAGTATCCTCTTAAGCTTTTTGAAATCCTCTGGAATGCATCCCTCCTCAGGGTGGCTGCACTTCATGTGCTCAGTCTGGCACAGGTGGATATAATTCCCCTCACATCACCACTAGTTTTTTAAGATCCACTAAGATCAGGTTCAGATGATAACATTTTGCATTTTACTTCTAACATTTAGAAACTGGGACTACTTGCTCTTTGAGAGAAAAGAGGTAGTCTTAACAAAGAAATGAGAAAAACAAAGGCAGGCAGAGCACAGCCAACTAAAAAATACATGATTAGAAATGGGGCTTTACCCCAGGTTGCTGGTCTTGATCTCTACATGGTTCAGGGAAGCCCTGATATCATGCACGGTCTAAGTTTCCTAAACCTCTGTACTTTTTTCCTCCATGCTTTCTTAGCATTTAACTCTTCCTTATTATCTATAAAAATAAGAGGCCTTAACTCGTCTCCACAGACATCTTAAACAAGCATAACTTAGGACTGGTCACCTCTTTTAGGAGGTACACTGCCCAATACTATCAAAGGCAGAAAGTTTGCAAAATGTATTTTGTTTTGAACAGAAAACTGACATGATATGAGCTTAGTTCAATATCAATGAAACCCAACAATTCTTGTTAAGTTTGACATTTTTATAATACTAGACTGCTCTGTTTGACATTTTGCCTTGTAAAACAAATATTTCATCTTTTCCTTGTAACAGAAAATCAGGAAACACTATGATTCAATGAATAAAAAAATTAGAAAAGTAACTGTAGTCATCTTCCAGGTCCTATCAATGGAAAATTTACACAAATCTATTAAAACATAGGGCCTCTGAAGGGCAGTCAATGAACCTGCATTCATATAAAAGACATTTTAAAACTGCAAAGGCACATAAACAAGATTTCCTTTCAGTTATTATTGAGAGGAGAAAAACAATCAGACACTCAATTTATGTAGTACTATTATTACAAAGTTTCTACTGAGAGAACAAACTGTCAATATGAAATTTAAAATCAAATTATTTTTACTGTATAAACCCTACTAAGTTTACCAATAAGTCATCCTTCTCTAAATGCCATACATAAAGTAATTGGTTGAATGAGTGGGTAAAACTAAAATACTCATATATTGTAGGTAATACTGTATACTAACACTGCAGAAAACAAGCCAGCACTAAAAGAAATTGGCAATAAAAATGACTGATCTCTTAATGTGACCTCAGGAAATCTATCCTAAGAAAATAACTTTACATGCATAGAGCACTCTCTATAGAGATGTTCATTAGAGTGTTATTTAGGATGACAATATAAAAGCAGATCTAGGAAACTCCTGTATAAATTACAACACATACACTTGATGGGAACACCTCGCAAGTAAAAACTGATTATGAGGGACTTTTGGCCAAGGTGGAGGCATAGGTAGACACGCTTTGCCTCCTTGCACAACCATAAGAAGGATAACAACCAATCTAAAAACAAAAAACCACAACTGTCAGAAAATCAAACTGTATGGAAGTCCAACAACCAAGGATTTAAAAAAGAAATGTTCACCCACACGCGTAAGGGGGATGGAGACTGGGAGCCAGGACAGAAAGGACACAGTGTGGCACAGCAAGGCAGCAGGGCCGGTGGAACGGGCAGTCCTACATTCACATGCAGCAGGTAAAAACTGGGAGGAACACCTGGGGAGCAAGCAATGCCAGCCCAGGCCAGACCTCGCAGCCCATGGTTCCAGGACCAGGAAATAAAGCCTCATAACCTCTGGCTGTAAAAATCAGTGGGGGTTGGGATGGCAGAAGAAATTGCTGGTCTCCAAGAAGAGTCCATTTAAAGGGCCCACAGGGTCCTAGAACGTACACAAATGGACCCACTCAGGGAATCAGCATCAGGACAGCAGCTAGCAGGATGCCAATCGCTTACAGGAATGGGGGAAGTGACTAGACACAGGGTGAGAGCCAGCAAGTGGCACTGTTCCCTCTCTGACCCCTTCCCCACATATAGCGCCACAAAGAGGCAAAGCTGGTTGTCCTGCCCTGGTGAATACTTAAGGCTCTGCCCCTTGTAACAGGTGCACCAACACGGGGAGTAAATGCAGCTCTAATTAAAACACAGAAACACAGAGAGACTGCCAAATTGAGGATTTGAAGAAATACAGTCCAAATGAAAGAAGAAACCAAAACTCCAAAAAAAGAACTAAGCGACATGGAGATACCCAACCTATCAGATGTTGGGCTCAAAGCACTGGTGATCAGGATGCTCACAGACATGATTGAGTACAGCTGCAAAATAAAAGAAGCAGTGTAGGCTATACAAAGTAAAATAAAAATATACAGGGAACCAACAGCGAAGGGAAAAGAACTGGGATTCAGATCAATGATTTGGAACAAAACGAAGAAATAAACATTCACCGTAACAGAAAGAAGAAACAAGCATTCAAAAAAATGAGGACAGGCTTAGGAACCTTGGGAAAACTTTAAACGTACCAACATCTGCATCATAGGGGTGCCAAAAGGAGAAGAGGAAGAGCAAGAAATGGAAAACTTATTTGCAAAATAATGAAAGAAAACTTCCCCAATGTGGCGAAGGAAATAGACATACAGGTCCAGGAAGCTCAGAGAATCCCAAAGAAGTTGGACCCAAGGGAGCATGCGTCAAGGCACATCGTAATTAAAATGCCAAAGGTTAAAGATAAGGAGAGAATCTTAAAAGCAGCCAGAGAGAAGCAGAGAGTTACCAACAAAGGGGTTCTAATAAGACTATCAGCTGATTTCTCAAAAGAAACCTTGTAGGCTAGAAGGGACTGGTAAGAAGTATTCAAAGTCATGAAAAGCAGAGAACTACAACCTAGATTCTCTATCCAGCAAAGCTATCATTTAGAATGGAAGAGAAGATGGAGAGTTATCACTGGGGAGGGAGGGGCAAGTGGGGGAAAAGGTACAGAGAATAAGAAGCATAATTGATAGGTACAGAATAGATGGGGGACGTTAAGAATAGTATAGGAAATGGAGACATGAAAGAACTTACATGTATGACCCATGGACATGAACTAAGGGGGGAATGCTGGAGGAAATGGGGGGTACCAGGTGGAGAAGGGCAAAGGGGGAAAAAATGGGACAACTGTAACAGCATAATCAATAAAATATACTTCATTAAAAAATTGATTATGAAAAGTTGTAACGAAAAAAATGCTTGATTAAATTTTGGGGTGGGCAGTATCATACGTTCTAGAATCGATACACAGTAACAGAAAATGGTGAACCAGCTTTTCAGTAGCTGTAGTGAGAAAAAGTTATGTGCTGAGTATGCGGTAAAAACATTAAATGACTAAGAATCCCCTCGAAACACCTCCACTATGGGGTACCCTTTCCTCTATACAGACTATTAGCCTGCAATAGTACCAGTTCTCCCCGCCAATAAAAAGCAAGGTCGGGGAGCAAGTGGATTCCAAACCAGAAGAGTCAAAATTGTGAGGACAAGAAACAACATAAAGAAGGGAAGGGGGTATGTTGCTGAAACTGTGTCTCAGTTTGATTGGGGTCATTTTTAATAGTTGGTGGTGGGGAGTGTGGCTAGGAAGAGTACCTTGCTAAGAAACAGCAATAATGGCATATCCTCCTCTTAACCTGTGGGTCATTTCTCATCAAGCAACTTGTTTGCATGGTGCTGTTTAAACTACCTCTGTGGTATTATTTAAATGACATCTATGGAAGAATAAATGTATACCTAGAGTGGGTATAATTTTAAATATAAAACTTGTTTAGTTCACTTGCCCCTCATTAACTATGATTTGCATTTATCCTTTTCCAGATCTTCTGCATCCTCACTAACCCATTTACAGAGTTGTCTATGTCTATTTTTTAGTTTTAAAGCTTACGTAGAATCACTGGGATGATAAAGGGTAGGATGGTAGACTTGTCTTTATTTTTAACACTTTATTTTAATCCATGACAAAACAATGAATATTAATATTTTTATTATAAAAAACCTATATATCCAGCATTAAAGTGAATTAAGTAAACTAGTACATCCACATGAGGGAATACAGTGATGCCATTAAAATACTTTTTGACACAGATAGTCAATATATATTAAGCGAGATAAGCAAGTTAAAGAACAGTAGGTAGGAGGCATAGTATGGGAAGATATTCCAAAATATAAAGTTTTTAACTTCTGCGTATAATTGAAGTCACTTGTTTTTCTTTTTGTGTATCTCTCGTTTCTGATTTTTCTATAATGAACTATATTATTTTAAATAGCTAAATGTTTTAAACTTGATAAACAAAAGTAAAAATTAAGTTGAAAATAATATTGACTAGACTGCAGAGGCCTACTGAGGAGATTGTGTTCAGCGACATACGCACAAAATAAGACACACAGTAAGCAGGAAGGCCTGTCAAGGTCAGAGGCGGGGCTTACCTTTAGGCCGGCTGCTACATGAGGTGGGGTGTCCACAATCTGCCGGTCGTCTGAAGAGCCACCACGCTTTAGGTCGATTACCGGGGCAAGGACTGTACTTTGTTTTGTTCTCTGGCTCTAAAATCATTAAAAAACAAGAGTGTACTGAGCTTTCAAACTAAAATCCATACTATTTATAACAAAGTTTTTTTGGGGGGGGGAGGGGCCTCTCTGTAATGAACCTTTCAGATTCTGCAACAAGAAAAATATCATCTCAAAATAGACTTTTACCAAGAGGGGAACCCTGCCCCCCAAAACTGGAATTATCTTCTGTAGGGCGGGCCCCTGCTAGGTGAACCCATCTGTATCAATTTACCAACTGGCATTGTTGTGAGAGGCTGCATTCAGCTTCAGTGAATTTTTTTTAAGATTCAATGTGTTTGCCCATTTCATGATAGGGAATTTACGAGCGCACCTGCCCACACTAAGCTGAGTGTTCAGCAGTTTTGACCAAAAACAGCATGACCCCTGTGCCCCACCCTTCCTAGTCACCTGATCTCACCCCAAGAGACTTTGTTTCCCCAGATGAAAAATTCCTCAAAGGGACCTTTGTTTCTGACAATGTGGAAGAGGTGAAACAAAAAACGGCAAAAGCACTAAAAAGGCATCAAAATTAACGAGTTCAAAAACTGCTTTGAGGAGTGGGAAGGCTATTTCAATAAATGTATTACATCAAATGGAGAGTACCTTGAGTGAGACTGAAGCTTAAACATGTAAGCATAAATACAACACTTTTTTAAATAAATAAGCTCTGGTTCTTTGGGGTCCCCCCTCATTATTCAAGTATTACTATAATCACATACTAGTTTCATTAGCCCATTTTCTTTTTCAACACAAATTCCCTCCATTGTAAAAGATTTATAGTAAACTTGGTCAGTTTTATTTAAATTTGCATGTGATATCAGCTCTACAATGCATTTCCTTTGACCAGGAGAGGAAATCTGTAATTTTTTTATATGCTGGGCAAAAAATACTTGTGGATGTGAGTGTTTTTCCTCCCAGTAGAATATAAAATCCTGCCTTACCTCTTTTATTATAAACCTACAGAAAAAAATTTTTTAAGACAACAGGATCATTTAGATACCATCAACCACTGTTAACATTTTACCACATTTGTTTTACCCTACATCTATATTTTATGCTAAACCATTTGAAAGAAATTTGAAAACACTAGGACACTTTATCCTTAATCCTCTAAAATTATGAACATTCTCTTATATAACCACAACACTATTACCGCATCTAATAAAATCAATTATAATTCCCAGTATCATTTCCTATGCAGTTCATATTCCGATTTTCCAAGCTGTCCTCAAAATGTCTTCTAAACACTTGATTTTACTTTGAACCAAGGACCTCACCAAAATTCTGCAATGCATTTGTTTTTTAAGACTCTTGATTTAGGACAGTCCTCCCTCCTTGTTGTCATCATCATCATCATTTTTGTCTCCTCTTTTTTCCTCTGACACTGTCTTATAAAATGCTGTACATTCTACATCTGTCTGATAAATTCCTGCTGGTCTAGTTTGGCTTATTCTTCTATGCCCTACAACTCCTGAAAACTGAGTTAAATCTTAATTAGGTTAGAAGAGTGCTTTTTGGCAAGAACACATCACAGGTGAGGTGGTGGGTGTGCTTCATCTTGCACCGCTGCACCACCCCAGCAGGCACACAAGGCCAGGCTGTCTGTTAGCAATGCTGAGTGGGATCAGATGGCTACAGTGGTAACCACTTGATCTCTTGGTTATAAACATTTAATTCCCCCCTCCCTTTGTGATTTAAAGTGTTATACATTTTCATTGTTATCACCACAAAAGGGTCAAAATAAGCCACTATCTCCCTTGAATTAAACATCACTCACAACTTTAAGCAAACAAATTTAATCCGATCATTAAATATACAATTCACAAGTTGAATTCCAAAGTTTAAAGGACAATGGAGGGGCAATTATCAGAATCATACATTTTTCTATTCTATATATATATTTTAAAATGGTGATACAGATGAAACCATAGTTCCATCTTTCAGTTTCTAGGCAACGTTTTCTCAACCAAATACCTTTACAGATTTGGTTAGGCCAAATATGTGCTGAGTAATTAATTAGTAAATAGCCAAAAAGAATCAATGAAATGTATCTTCACTTCTCTTCAAAGAAAACACATTAACTTCACATAGCAATGTCAAAAGATGTTCGAAAGTCAGCAGAAATGACTTCATAAGCAACTTTTTATTTTGACCATCTACAAAAAAATCTATTTGAAATCTTAATAGCTTTCCTAAAATTAATGTATTTGGATTAAGTGAAAAGATGATAAGCATAAATTAAACAGACTGAAGCAGGTAATAAAGAGGATGTTGAAGAGTCTCGATTTCATATAAAAACATAATTCCTTGCTCATCAGCATCCAACTCTTCTACTTTTCATGTGAGTAAAATAATGGTACAGAAAAATCAGTATGTGATCCATAAATTTTATTTGACTTTTTAATATATTTATTTTTTAGAAGAATCTATTTTCTCAATTGTATTTTATACAAGCTGCCTTTTAACCTATAGTTAGTAATTATGCACTGGCTGGTTAGAGAAAGTGATCCTGAAGTACTTGGCAGGAAGAAACAAATTATCTAGGATTTTAAAAGACTGGCTGCAAGTAATACACAAAGCTGACAATTTTTAAACTGGCAAAAAAAATTATCCCAAGTAGTTTTCAATTTGTATATCTATAGAAAAAACTTCTGTTTTTCTATTTTCTGTTTTGTTATCTTTCCATTGAACTAAGATTGCCCACACATCTGAGTTTATGTTACTAAGATGAGAATTGCTCCTTGGAGCCATTTTACAAAAGATAAGATTAGGCCTTCAAGAATAAAATATAAGAAACATAAAACCTTATTTATAAACCTAATGTGCAAATCAAAAATTACATGAAACTGCCCTGGTTGGGGTGGCTAAGTGTACTGAGTGCCGGCCCGCAAACCAAAGGGTCGCTGGTTTGATTCCTAGTCAGGGCACATGCCTGGGGCCCAGTAAGGGGCATGCAAGAGGCAACCATGCATTAATGTTTCTCTCCCTCTCTTCCCCTTTGTCTAAAAATAAATAAATAAAATCTTTAAAAACAGAGAGAAAAGACCTTCAAATCAGTATCCTCAGATAGATAAGATAAAATGTAGTATCCATAAAACAAGTACAAGATGATATAGAATTAGTCAAGAACACGAAAAAAAAAAGTTACATGAAACTTACAAAAATTTTAAAAATTAAATCAATTTTTCAAAATTAAAAGAACAAGACTTGTTTTATTAATAATCTTTCATGTAGGATGAAAGCTTATTTTAAAAAGACAAAATTCCATCTCTTTAAAAAGAAATAGTGTATAAAAAATTTAAACCTTGTAATGATGAATGTGAAAGAGACAAAAATTCTAATCAATTGACAAAACAAAATTAAATTTTAAGACAGTGTTGCTTTACCTGTGGGTATCCTAATTCTAAAAACTTTTTATAATACTTAGCAATCAAATGTTCAAACTTAAATAAAAATATCTACTGATATATGAAGGAAAAGAAAAACAATTCTAACTTTAACAACCCATTTATTATGGAAAATTTCAAACATAAAATTAAACAGAATGATTAAAACACTCTTAAGTCTCTATCACCCAGCTTAAACAACTACCACCTCATGGCCAATTCTATTTCATGTACATCTGTAGCTCCCCTGCCCCAGACTGGATTCTTTTAGAGTAAGTTTCAGAAATTATGTCATTTTATCAGTAAATATTTTGACATATATCTTTAAAGCATTTTTTAACTTTTTCATTATAGCCCCCAAGTAAACTTTTAATAATTTTGCCCTACCCATAAAATTTTAATACCACATATATACTGTCTCTGTTTACGTACTTTAGTATGTGTATCTGTGCTTTATACATAAAAAGAGCAAGCTTTTTTTTCATATCCTTAGGATCAGTATATGCCCCATTTGGGAGGATATACCCTCCACTGGGGGATGCATACTCTAAAACATAGGAGTCCTTAGAACAGTAATCAAACCATAATACCATTCTCACTCCTACAAGTATTTGACAGTAACATTTTAATATCAAATACCCAGAGGATAACTATGTTTTTAATGTTTTACTTGTTAAATAAGCCTAAGGATGTTGCCAATGCCCAATGTGTAAGCAACAGGAGCAAAAACAATGACCTCCAGACTATATACACCTGACATATTCACAACCAATCTGAGCCCTCAATAACGAGTACACATCATTATAGCTTAGGAATTACTACAGAGCTTCCTTTTCAAAGTGCTGATTCCAAACCAACAGCAACTTACAGGAGGAATGCAACCAAAAACACAGACAACTGGGACCCAAATCCAGAACCAGAATCTACCAGAATATCAGGAACATAGCCACTAAACCAATATTTTAACCAAATTCTCAGTAATCGTAGACATACTGAAGCTTGAAAACCTGTATCATTGCTGGAAGTCGAGAGTACTGCCTTTCTCCATTATCCCTGCAATAGTTCTTATTCCTAAGAGTTGGGAGAAGCATAATGACCTTAAGCTCCTTATTCCTCTCCACACAGAGCCATCTCCCAGTGACTGTTTAACCCTACATAATCAATAAAAAGGCAGAAGAGCAAGCTAAAACCATTATTATTCTTACTCTAGGAGGAATCTGCTCTATAGATTTCTTCTTTCACACTGTGGGCTTATCTTACCTTTGCTTGAGTGAGAGCTGCCTTCTTCACTTGAAGCTGAGACTGCAGAAGTTTGAAGTTTTTGGACCAGCCTTCTGTTTTGGAGTCACTGGTCTCCACTCCCAGGTCGTCATACAGAGACATCTTTTCAGTTTAATGCTGAAAGCAAGGGAAGGGGGATATTTTTAAAATGCAAAATACAATAAAAATTTAAATTGTTTTTTTAGTTAAAAATAATATCTTTAAGGAATTTTAAAGGTAAAATGTATTTAAAGTAATCCCCCTAGGCCAGGAAGCTTCACTGACAAAAGCCCAAACATCTTTCACCAATCAGTGCCCTTTCTAATACACATATATTATTTTAAAAATAAACTTCTAGAATAAGACCATGTGGTCAAGGACTTCATGAGTGGAATTGGTCTGTTCTACAGCATATAATGAGCCAAAGAGAGAATCTCTAAATTCAGGACATTATTAATTACATACATCCAATTTAAGAAATTCTCTTTGGTCTCAACGGCAAAAAGTTGAAGCCTTACAAAAACACCAGGTTCACTCAGCACAATTAGCTACCCTTTTGTTTCAAAAGACGCAATGTCCTTTTTTTTAAACCCTCCTCCCGCAGAGCCACAGAGCGGGCAAGCTGGTGTCATAGCCGAGACTCCATCAATCTGGCTAATACTGTTTGGCCATCCCTGAAGCTCCCCAGAGACTCCTCCCCACCCAACTTGCTGGCCCACAAAAGCTGCTTTTCCATATGAGTGGCTAGTCTGGGTTCATAGTGCACAACTTCCTAAATCCTCTCAAACAAACAACAGCAGGCCTCAGTGAGCTCCAGGCCCACAACTAACAGCCAGCAGCCAGCCTAGATTCACAGCTTGGCTTCACCTGGGAATCTCCAAGCCCAGCACAGGTAGCAATCATCTCAGAATGCTTTACAACCCAAGCAGGGTGGCCCCAGGAAAAACAGAGGTGAGGCCTGACAATGGCCTGCAACGCCCGGGAAACCCCAGAGCCAGCATACCCAGTAGACAGCTACAGACCACGTCGGAGCACCACTAACCTGCCCCTGCAGGGCTGATCCTCCACAGAAGGCAGAGGCTGGTGGCCAGTGGTCACAACCAATCTTGTAACTGGCTGGCCTGGGTAAATCCCTCCCATCGATCTGCCAACAACAACCACAGCTCAACTAAAAGAGGAGGATGTACTCACCCAACATGAAGGGAACACCTTGACTACCCAGTTTGGGTGATAGCAGAGGCTGTGCCACTGGACCCTATTGGACACCTACTACGTTAGGCCACACTACCAAAACACAGAGTCAAAGCAGCTCTACTTAAGGCATAGAAACAAACACAGGAAGGCTGCCAAACAAAGAGACAAAGAAACATGGCCCAAATGAAAGAATAGATCAAAATTCCAGAAAAAGAGCTAAACGAAATGGAGATAAGCAACCTGTCAGATGCAGAGTTCAAAACACTGGTTATATGGATGATCAAGGACCTTAGTGAGGACCTCAGCAGCATAAAAAAGACCCAGTCAGAAACAAACAACACACTACTTGAAATAACGAACAATTTACATGGAAACAACAGTAGACTGGGTGAAGCCAAGAATCAAATCAATGATTTGGAGCATAAGAAAAAACCCAATCAGAATAACAAGGAAAAAAAAATCTAAACTAATGAGGATAGTGTGAGCAGTCTCTGGGGCAACTTCAAGAGGTCAAACATTCGCATCATAGGGGTGCCAGAAGGAGAAGAGAAAGAGTAAGAAATTGGAAATCTATTTGAAAAAAGAATGAAAGAAAACTTCTTTAGTTTGGTTAAGGAAACACACATGCAAGTCTAGGAAACAGAAACAAGACAGATTCAAAGAGGCCCATGGGCAAGAAATATTCAAGGTCATGAAAAGCAGGGTCCCACAGCCAAGATTGCTCTACCCAGCAATGATATGATTTAGAGTTGAAGGGTAAAGAGCTTCCCAGACAAGAGAAAACTAAAGCAGTTCATCATCACCAAACCATTATTACATGAAATGTTAAAGGGAATTATTTAAGGAAAAAAAGATCAAAACTATGAACAATAAAATGGCAAAATATACAAATCAATCAACAATTGAATCTAAAACACAAACTGAACAAAGAAGAAGAACAGAGACAGAATCATGGATATGGAGGGAGTTGTGATGGTTGCCAGAGGGGAGTGGGGTGCGGGGGAATGGGTGAGGAGGTGAGGGGATTGAGAAGTATAAGCAGATAGTTGGAGGATAGCCATGAGAATATGAAGCACAGCAGAGGCGATGGAGAAGCCAAAGAACTTATACGCATGGCCCATGGACAGAAACAACGGTGGGGGGATTGCTTGAGGGAGTAGGGGGTGCTGGATGGAGGGAGCAAAGGGGGAAAAATCAGGACACCGTTATAGCATAATCAATAAAATGTAATTACAAAATAAAATAAAATTTAGATAACAGACCCTTAACCTTTAAATTTAATCTGAGAAAATCAAACAGAGCAACAACAAGAAAAACAATTCTGAAAGTCCAGCTTAGTACTGTGGTTCTCAAAAAGAGTATTTCAAAAATGACCATGCATCTTTCATCTACCCTAGTTTAATTTTTTTTAGCCCTCTTCACCCAGTTAGTCACCAAACCAAAGCCTAGTAAAACCTTAGGATTCATTTGTTCTCTTTCTTTATTCTTAGAGAGGCAATGGAAGACTAGAACATTCTGTGAAACAAATGTAAACAAAGCTTTCTGGGAAATTACAAACATAAAGATAAATGATCAAAATTTGGTTGCAACCCAAACTCTACTTTATTTCTTCCAATCTCTTCATAAAAAACTTGGGAATCTCATCAAAGAAAGGGTTAAAAAAAAAAATCAAGAAGTGTAGAGGATCTCTGCCTCCAAAGAGTTCTTTCATCTAAGAATCCAATATTTAACAAAGATTTCAGGGCTGAATTAATGACGTTTCATGACCATACTTCCTCTGATTCCATGTCTAAACTGAAGGTGATTTCTTGACAGCTCCATTTGATTTGTCATATCTGCAAGCTTCAGAAATCATTATGCAGCAAAATATTGTTAAAGTTCCTTCTATTCTCAAAACCTTCAAATACACTTTAAATATTAGAAACTGATGTCATCTTCGCAATACCTCCTACTTTCTGCTTCCAAATCAGATCTCTGCATCACAGCAAATGAAGAAGAGTTTTCTTGTTTTTATTGAACTTCAAATCCACAGGACTGCATTAATCACACCAACAACACATTCATCATTCATCTACATGTGTATGGCCTGCTTTTACGCCATTACTATAATGCTACAAGCACCAGTGACTTCACCCAAAACAAAAGACAGGATTTGGATAAGAACCTACCTGCAATCTACCGGAACCTTGCCCTCCTCCCGACCCTCACTCCAGTCAAGTGATTTCCCCTGCCCCAGGGGAGAGGAGCAACCAGAATCCCATTCACATTAATTTCTTACTTTCCTCCTTTTATGTAATTTTCTTTACACAGCTTTATTCCTTAAGAAGTGCATATACTTTTTATTTTAGCTGCTTTAAGCACCTATAAAAATTACCATAGTTGATTCATTCATTCTCCCCTCTGCTACCATTAAAATGTAACAGACACATTGACAAACAGCCAGGACCTGAACTTAATTCATGCTGAGATGTTACTTAGATGATATAACACATTTATTTCATGAAGTCTTGTGCCAGGTAATAAAAAGTAGTACTTTCTAACATTTGGATATACCTTAAGAAGCCAGGATCAAATGCAAATACAAACAGCTGATTTTTAAAACTTAAAATACCTGCTAACTATATACTTTTTTATTGTAACACCACCTCCTGATCAACACATCTTTCATATATACTACACTTAAGAAATATAGTAAACATGGTTAGCTAGAAGAACAATGACTTTTCAAGATTACCTGAGTTGATAAAGTGTGTTTTTTAAACATGCCCACTGGCAGAAAAAAAAAAATATGGAAGAAGTCATCTCAGACGTATCCTACCTACTCTTAAGTGCATCTCTGAAGCCTTCGGTAACTACTACTCACACATAAAACTATTGCCAATTTGTTTCCCCTGCATGCAGTTGGACCAGGGAGACTTTTACTTGTTATGCCTCCTAAAGGTTGACACATCGGTCTCTTGCTACACCATAAGCTCCTTAAATGTAAGGGCTGTTTTTGCCTTTATCCTTGTATCTCTAGCTTAGCACCATGCTTGGAACATTATAAGTGCTTTATAAATATTTTCTAAATATATCAGTGATTGGGTAGAAAATTAACACACACCTATTTAAATCACATGATTATGAATCAGTAAGATCTGCAGATCTGCCTTTTAAAGATACTAACTTATGGTAACTGGGATTTGATATAAGTGTGGTAAATTTTAAATAATATACTATAATTAAAGGAACCAAAAGAACTACAAGCATACAACTAATGTCAAGGTCTGAGCTCTGAGTACCTCAGGACACAAGCTTGGTAAGAGACTTTCTTATCACTAAATAGATATTCATGTGCCATGACGTGAAAATGAAGCCTAAAGAATATGGGAAGTATATACTGACAGAAAGGAACAGAAAGGAAACTACAAGGGGCAGTGCACACTGATGTCCACAAAACATACACGTTACACAAGGCATGCCACATGGTTAAGATTTACAATGACTTTAAAGAATTTTTTAAAATTTCCCTATATCTCCATCTCTGACACCCTTGTCACAGTTTAGTTATTTCCCTCAATTCTCATAGACTCGATTAGTACCAAAATACCATAGGCTGGAGTGTATTCCCAACAAAGTCCATGAGAGTCACCTATAATTTAGATGCACAACAGAAAGTCCTTCATAGTTTATTTACTATTACAAAGACTTGAGGATTACTACCCTTTGATCTGTTCCATGAGAATAATTTAAAACAAACCAGGTAAAAAGAAATCCACATTATAAAGATATTTTTGGGAATTGACAACAATTCTCCCCCAACTCTTATTTTCCATAAAGGCTATCCTTAAGTCATCCCAAGACTCCACAATCAGGTCTTCACTGTTAACACTTCTATTGCACCAGGTTACATTTTTGTCTGTCTGACAATCTATTTTAAATGGTACAGCATGCAGCACATTTCTTAATAAAGTTCTAAAAATAAAATACCCTCGGTTTAAGTTCCTAATTTATTACTCCATATTGCTGAATAGTCGTATTAGAGTCAAAATGTCCGCAGCCTTTATCCTATAAAAATGTGGAAACTGAGTTTCATCCTTTAAAAACGCCACCTGCTGCTGGGAGGTGCAGTCCTCATCTAACCCTTACCCAAAACACGTTTTTCACCCATTCCCCTGGTTCTTGCAATAAGTCCCTTCAACGGCTCTCCTTTACTGACTTCTCAAAGAACCTTTTCATCTGACCTGACTACCTCTCCTCCAACCTCTCTCTCTGCCTTACCTGCAGTTCCCAGAATGCACTACGGTGCTCCTGGTCGCTGAGGCTACCTTTACACTTCTTTCCTCTTCAGGGAACCTTTTTTCTCTGTGTCGCACATCTAACAGAACACCTCCAAAACACAGTTAGAAGCGCCACTGCCTCTTGGGAGCCTTTCCAGATCCCACCCCGGTCCTTGGAGCAACCCGGGCATGGGTTTTTAAGATTGTTCCCTAGAGACCAAAGTCCGAGAGCAGGGATAGAATCTTACTCATCTCACATCTGCTGTTCATAACAGACTGTCCGAGCCAGAGGCGACGCTCAAAATTGCTTCAAGATTAAACACCAGAGCTAGAACACGGCTTTAAAAGGACAAGGACTAAGGTACCACTGAAGTCAGGTCTTCCTTCACCTGTCCAGGTAACCGACCCCCTCCTCTTTGAGAGAGAAGGACTTCTGGTGTTCTGCGGCCCAGGAAGGAAATAGCTTCTCTCCTCTCCACTCCCTGGGCCTCGCAGGACCGCCAGTGTGCGGGGCCACAGGTGACAGGGACCTGCCCACCGGGATGCAGGGACCGAGCAACTTTTTCAAAATAAGACCAGAGGAGAAGGGGAGAGACTAACATCCTCGGATCAAAAGGAGACGGAAAGAGACAAACGGGAAAAGGAAGAACGGAAGAGAGGCCAGAGGCAAATAAAGGAAAGTGGCAGCGGGGAGCAACGGAAACACAGAGGGTCGCCGGGGCCGGACCGCAGGCCCGCCTGTTGTCTGAGGGCGCCCGCGGCTCTAGGGACCGGCCAGGGATCTCCCGCCCCACCGCGGTGCGGCCTAAAGCCACGGCCTCGCATCCAAAGCCCCCCTGCCGGTGACCCGCTCCCGCCCGGGACGCCACTTACCCGGCCCGCCGGGCCGACTATACCCATGGGCTGCGGCGGCGAACCAAGGACAAGATGCCGCGGGGAGGGAAGGCCGGGTCCACTAGACGTAAGCCCGTGACCGGGCGGCCCTCTGCTGGTGCCAACCACTACGCCGGGGCCGCAGGGTCCGAGCGGCCGCGAAGTAAGGAAAAGCGTGAGGCAGGGAGAGACACTCAACTGGGCCGCAGTCGCCTACCCGCGACGCCCCTTGCCGGTGGGAGGACTTCACTGCACGTCGCCTCCGCCGGCGCTCTTCTCTTCCGCCAAGAGGTGTCGTAGTGGCGCAAGTTTGTAAAATTTCAGACTCACAGGAAAGTTCCCAGGGACCACAGAGGGTGAGAAGGAGACATGGTCCATGGCTACAAAGATGGTCTTTGGCAGCCCACTGTGTGCTGTCAAGTGTCTACTAGTGGGAGAGAAGGGGAGAATCCCTCTGAGCCCGTCGCTGTCATCCATTCAAAGCCATTCATGTACATGCGCAACGCTGAACATTAATCACCATAGGCCAGATGTATGCAAAAATGCTGCAAAAGAAATGGCAACAAGCATGAAAGCAAATGTACGGCTAAGGAAACAGTACATATGGAATTGAAGGTTACATACATGTTATAAGGCCTCACAATTTTAAAACAATATAACAAAAATTGGGAGGAAAAGAGAACATGGGATTTTGTGTAAATATGATTTTCATATCTATAATTGGATATATATTTCAAGCCAATAATCAAATAGTAGATATTTAAGTATATGTCTTAGGACAAAGGGACATACTGAGAAAGAATATAACCCAGAAAAATCTGGTGATTAAGAAAAGGAGAAAAGAAAGAAATATAGTAATGAGTCCATGGAGAATCTAAAATAATAGATGATTAAGGACAACAGTTAACATAATCATTATGCTAAACCAGAACAAAAATACTAAGCTTTCAAATTATCAAAACACATACATACTACTATAACAAATCAAACAAAATCATGTAGTGAAATATTAGGGAAAAAATCACGTAACAGAAAGCATAACAAAACAATATGACATAACTAAGATCAAACGTCCTAATAAATAAATATAAATGAGCTAAATTACTGTATTAAAATATACAGTTTCAGACTGGAGCACAAACCATAACACAACACTGTGTTGTAGGCAAGAAAACGTATAAAATAGAATGATTTTTAAAAACTATACCAGGAATACGCAAACATAAAAAAATCAAGGATCACCAAATTCCTGTTATACAGGGTTGACTTCATGGCAGAAAGCATTGAAAGAGATAAAGAAGGGCATTTTATAATCACCAGAGTTACAGCTGACAATAAAGAAGACATAGGAATACCTATGCACCGAATAACATAATTCATTATTCATAGCAAAGATTATAGGAGATATAAAGAGAATACATAGACAAAAATAATTGGTATAGTCCTTGCCAGATTAAGGACACAAGAGGTAAATGACGTTAGGGAAGACCTACAAATGTAATTAGTGTGGTGGATCTAATATATCAAACTCTGGACCCTGATGCAGAGATAACATCTATCTTTTCTTAAAAAAAAAAAAAAAAAGAAGTTTACATCCTCTTATGTACAAGCCCATGTAGTCAATTACATGGCAAGAACAAGCAAGCTTTTTCCTTGTTAACACCTAACCAGGAAGCTTCAGATATCATTTCCAGGCACATTGTACTAGCCAAACTAGTCACATGGCAACATCTAGCCACATGGAATGCTGGGAAATGTAGTTTTTCTGCCCATCAAAATTTTCTATTATTATAAAAGACAGGGGAATGGTAGCCTTGGCCACAGATGGGTAAGCTGCTTTATACAGTGAGAAAATATAAAAGGTATACCAAGGTTTATTCACCTGTAAGGTGTAACAATAATTATAATTTCCATAGACTCATTTTTTTTCCAACGCTAAACAATAACAACACTAATGAACATCTACTGAGAGTGTACTATATTCTAGGTCCTATACCATATATTTACACATTTTATCTTCCCAACAACTCAAAGGCCAGCATTATTACTATCCCTTTCATTTTTTTCGTTTAATTAATTTATTTTTTATTGTTGTTCAAGTATAGTTGTCTCCATTTTCCTGCCACCCATTTTCCCTGCCCCACCCTCAACCCTTCCCCACTTTAGTTTTGTCCAGGGGTTCTTTATACATGTTCCCTAATGACCCTTCCCCTCTTTTCCCCCATTATACCCCTCCCACCTTCCCTCTGGTTACTGTCAGTTTGTTCTTTATTTCAATGTCACTGGTTGTATTTTGCTCACTTGTTTGTTTTGTTGATTAGGTTCCACTTATAGGTGAGATCATGTGGTATTTGTCTTTCACCACCTGGCTTATTTTGCTTAGTATTACACTCTCCAGTTCCATCCATGCTCTCATGAAGGGCAGTAGCTCTTTCTTTCTTTCTGAGTGTAGTATTCCATTGTGTAAATGTACCACAGTTTTTTGATCCACTCATTTACTGATGGACACTGAGGTTGCTTCCAACACTTGGCTATTGTAAATTGTTGGGGTGCATAGGTTCTTTTGAATTGGTGTTTCAGGATTCTTAGGGTATAATCCCAGCAGTGGAATTACTGGGTCAAAAGGCAGTTCCATTTTTAGTTTTTTGAGGAAATTCCAAACTGCTTTCTATGGTGGCTGCATCAGCCTACATTTCCACCAACAGTGTACTAGGGTTCCCTTTTCTCCACAATCTCGCCAGCACTTGTTGTTTGTTGATTTGTTTATGGTGGCCATGCTGACCAGTGTGAAGTGGTATCTCATTATGATTTTAATTTGCGTCATTCTGATGACTGCCAATGAATTCTGATGTACTATTTCAGAGCCTAGAAAAAGAAGAAAAACTTCACATTTCTTGTGTGGAGCTAGCTCAGTAGGGAACCCAAATATAGCCCAAAGAAACCTTAGACCATTCTCACTTATGACTCTCAATCCAAAAATCTTAAGTAAAATATTAGTACAGCACTGGGACAGAAACCCTCAGTCCTAGAGTAAGGTTTTTCCCAGTCTTTGGGGAATCAGCCCCCACCTCCACACCCCATGAGAAGGGGAACATCCTGGCAGTAAGGCAACAGGTTTAGGACTGGAGTGCTCAGGCTAAGCTTTTAGGAACACTTACAATGTGATTAATGAAAGAGGAGAGCGAAAATCCTTCTTGAAATAGACATGTTCATTGAACATTTGAAAAAGAATGAATTTACCAAGTGCCTTGGATAGTTTCTGGCTCTGTGCCTGGAGAGCAAAGATGGAATATGTCTGTGCTGGGTCTCCCACCCTCTGATCAAAGCACAGGTGGGTGGGCAAAAGCCCAGACTCTGTGAGCCTTGGTGATGCTCCAAGTGGAACCTGCTGTCTATCAAGCCTCGCTCATTTGCTGGATGTTTCCAGGTTGCAGGCTGTTTACTACCACTGTCCTCCTTCTGGTTGGAGTTTTGTGCATTCCCAAATCATTAAGTCACACATTGACAGACAACTTTTTTATTTACAGACCACAGATGCAGTCATCTCCATTGCTTAGGAGTTTTGTAGTCTTTTCTCAGGAAGAAATGATTTTCCCCCTCATCTCTGAACATGCTGGAATCATACATACTCAGTAATTGTTCTTACTTCCACTTCAATAGACTTAGGATATAACAGAAATACAGTCGTGCAAGGTAACTAATATTACTTCCTTTTTACCAACTGAGAATCTGAGGCTTAATGAGATGGAGGACTGTAACCCAGGCCATGCAATTAGCAGGAAGGATGAACAAATTGTGGAGATTCAGAAAAGAGACAAGACACAAGGCACAGGGGCCCATCCAGGCTGGAGAGCACACCTACCAAGTGACACCTAGCAAAACAAGTTGTGTGACTTTTCTCCAGCAGTGCTCAGCAGCCTGGAGGGATGGGTGCAGAAAGCAGATGGTAGCATTAGTCAAAAACTAGAAATTAGTATGGCAGGTGCTCTGGGAAGAAAGGAGATGAGGGGGGTACTTAGGCTGGCAGGAAGTGGCTGGAATGAAACTTCATAGCAAGTAGGACAGAGCCTGGAGGAGGACCAGGAGGCGTGAAAGCAAACACATGGGTGCACCAAAAGGAAAACATGTAATAGCAAAAATTTATGAGCAAACCAAACAGTGAATAACAAAGACAGTGAAAATCATTATTTAGGTGACAATTTATATGGGAGAATCCCATTTTTGTTTTCAAAATATTTAACTACATGCAAAGAAAGCATCTAAGGGATATTTGTCAATATGTTTTTTCTCTGGGTAGGTGGGACTATAGCAGTTCTACATTTATATTTTTGCTTATTTGTTCTGTATTTTCCAAAGTAATTTCTTAAATTTATGTAGGATTTTCTGAAAATTTAAAAAATTTTTAATTCACTTTCTATCCATTGATGTGTGTTCTCCTTGTTTGACAAGATTTTCCATAAATTTTGAATTGGTAATTGTTTGAAAACTAATATTTCAATAAGAAAATTACAATTTTAACAATGTAAGTTTTGTGCATTTTTTACCTTAATGTGGATATGTTTTAGATGCCGAGTTTACATATGCACACACCTTAAATGGTCAATATAGTTATAAAGTGTTCTTCTCACTTTCCAGTGATGTTCCCATTTTTCCAGCAGAGAGACTAAGACCTTGATCTGAGAGTGATGACTCCATGGGTTCTGTTATCTTTTCCACTGTGTAATTTGGTGCCATCCCCTGAGCATGTGGGCAGAAGCAAGGCTTGCATCAAAACTTTGATGGTGAATACAACTTTGAGTGACAACCTGAACGTTGGTCCTCAATGTTTGATCTGGTCATCAAAGCCAAATATGTGTCAGAATTGGGAAATGATTTTACCCTGCAATCCCCAACCTTTCAGCACCAGTGACGAGTTTCATGAAAGACAATTTTTCCAGGTATAGTGAGTGCATGGAGGTGAGGGAGAGGGGAAGGGAGGCAGAGCTCAAGTTGTAATGCAAAAGAAGCTTCTGGCTTCCTCCCTTGCTCAGCTCGCAAGCCTACCACTCACCTCCTGCTGTGTGGTCAGTTCCTAACATGCCTCAGACCAGTAACGGTCTGTGGACCTGGGGTTAGAGACCCCTATCTTTTCTGTGATTAGTGGGTTTTGAGGGATTAGTAACCCTTTCAAGATACACTCCCTCCAAGGAGCAAAAGTGTTGCAGAGAGTAGCGATGACAGTTGAGCACAGAGGTAAAACTTTCATAAAATGGTAGAGGAGAATTAGTGCTGGCCAAGTGGTGAGAATTTTAATATAATTCATCCCATTGATCCCTAAATACCCAACGAGACAGACATTACTTTGAATAGGAGACTGACACTCAGACAATTAGCACTAAAAACATTGCATAGTAATATAACTGCATAACATGCCTTCCATTAAACCAATTGTATTGTGTTTTCCATGCTAACATTTGACTCAGGAATTTCCATTCCTGTGATTCTGTTCCTGTTCTCATTGTTTGCTTAGTTTGTTTTTGTTTTTTGTTTTAGGTTCAGTTGTTGACAGTTGTGAGTTTGTTGTCATTTTACTGTTCATAGTTTTGATCTTTTTTTTCTTAGGTAAGTCTCTGTAACATTTCATATAATAAGGGCTTGGCAATGATGAACTCCTTTAGCTTTACCTTATCTAGGAAGCACTTTATCTGCTCTTCGATTCTAAATGATAGCTTTGCTGGATAGAGTAATCTGGGTTGTACATCCTGCTTTTCATGCTTTGAATACTTCTTGCCAGCCCCTTCTTGCCTGCAAGGTTTCTTTTGAGAAATCAGCTGATAGTCTTATAGGAACTCCTTTGTAGGTAACACTCTTGATTTCTCTTGCCTCTTTTAAGATTTTCTCTTTATCTTTAACCTTTGGCATTTTCATTATGATGTGTCTTTGTGTGGACCTCTTTGAGTCCAAATTGTCTGGGACTCTCTGAGCTCCTGGACTTGCATGTCCATTTCCTTCACCAAATTGGGGAAGTTTTCGTTCATTATTTTTTCAAATAAGTTTTCAATTTCTTGTTCTTCCTCTTCTCCTTCTGGCACCCCTACCATGCAGATGTTGGTACGTTTAAATAGTCCCAGAAGTTCCTAAGCCTCTCCTCATTTTTTTTTTAATGCTTGTTTCTTCTTTCTGTTATGGTGAATGTTTACTCTTCTTTTTGTTCCAAATCATTGATCTGAATCCTGGCTCCTTTCTCTTCACTGTTGGTTCCCTGTATATTTTTCTTTATTTCACTTTGTGTACTCTTCACTTCTTTCTTTATTTTATGGCCATACTTAATCATTTCTCTGAGCATCCTGATCACCAGTGTTTTGAACTCCACATCTGATAGGTTGGGTAATCTCTGTGTTGCTTAGTTCTTTTTCTGGGACTTTGGTATGGTCTTTCATTTGGGCCATATTTCTTTGTCTTCTCAATTTGTTGGCATGCCTGTTACATAATAAGTGGCAGAGCCTTAGGTATTCACCAGGGTAAGGCAATCCTCTTCACTGCATTGTGGCTTTGTATGTAGGGGAGGAGTCAGAAAGGGGACAATTGCACTTGCTTGGATCTCGCCCCATCTTCAGTCACTTCCCCTGCTTCCCAAAAGTGACAGGTGCCCTTATAGCTGCTGCCCTGCTGCTGATTCCCCAAGTAGATGGGCTTGTGTATGTTCTAAGACCCTGTGGGCCCCTCAAAAGGACTCTCCTGAGAGATTGGTAGTTTCTTCTGCTGCTGCAACCCCCACTGGTTTTGTACAGCCAGAGGTTATGAGACCTTATTCTCCCATAGCTGGAAGCCTGGGCTTTCAGGTCTGACCTGGGGCTAGGATTGCTCACTCCCCAATTGCCCCTCCTGGTTTTTATCCACCACAGGCAAATGTGTAACTAGCTGTTCCAGGGGCCACTGCCAACTTGCTGTATGTCCTCTCTGCCCCCTGCTCCCCCTATCTGCCCCTCCCTACCCATCCGGATGAATGTTTCTTCTTTAATTTGCGGGTTGTTGGACTTCCATACAGTTCAATTTTCTGGCAATTCTTGTTGTTTTTGCTTTTAGATCGGTTGTTATCCTTCTTATGTTTGTATGAGCAAGTGAAGCATATCTACTTATGCCTCCATCTTGGCCAGAAATCCAAATCTCATCTCTTGAACAGTAACATGTTCTAGAGGCTTGTAGTCTAGGAGCAATATGCTGTCCCACATGTCCTGCGTGTGTACTAGGCTCTACCTTCTAGGTTTTTGTAAGTGCACTCCATGATTTTTTCATGACAAAATTGCCAACAGTGCATTTCTCAGAAAGTATCCTTGTTATTAAATGATGCATAATTGTTTATGTATTTTTCCTAGTTATTTCTTTTTTAATTTTACTCACAATTTTTTATATACAGAAACTATAATTTTTATGTGTCAGCGCTATTGTTTCTCAATTTTATGTAGTGCTTAAAGAGTCTTTTTCCATCCTAAGACCATATAAAGTCACTTAGAGTTTTTACTAATATTATTTCAATTTTTTTTCTGGTACTGTTTAGAGATAATTGACATATACCATTGTATTAGTCCAAGGTGTACAACATAATTATTTGATATATGAATATATTGTGAAGTGATTACCACAAGTTTAGTTGATGTCCAATATGCCACAGACTTACAGTATTTTTCTTGTAATGAGAACTTTTATGATCTGCTGTCTTTGCAATTTTTTTCTTTTTTAATTTAGCACTTTTCAAATAAAGTAAATCCTCACTTAACATCATTGATCAGTTCTGCACTTTAAGCAAAATGACATAATGAAAGGGATTTTACCATGCACTAGCTGATGTAAGAGTTAACTTCCTATGGAATCTCATCAACGTTTTAATGAAATAATGAATAAAATGACATTGAGAAACTGCTATATGCAGTACGGTAATGTTAATAATGGTCACCATGCAGTACATTACGTCCCCAGGACTTGCTTCTCTCATAACTGGAAGTCTGTACCCCTTGGTGACCTTCATGCATTTTGCCCACATTCATTCTCCCATCTCTGGCAATCACTAATCTGTTTTCTGCATCTATGAGTTCAGTTTGTTTTTTCAGATTCCACATATACGGGAGATAATACAGTATTTGTCCTTTTCTGTCTTACATATTCAATTTAGCATAATGCCCTCAAGATCCATCCGTATTTTCTTCCTTTTATGGCTTAATAATATTATATATTACATAGAATGGATATACATATATAAATACATTCTCCCTTTTTCTTTATCCATTCATTTGTCAATGAATACACTGTATTTCCCAACTCTTGGCTCTTGTAAGTAAAGCACTGAGGTCAGAAAAGGTAAAGAAATTATAACCAGATTATGACAGATTTCGTTGAAATGACTCCAAATAAGACAAGTATAACAATGTGTTATTTACTATTAAGATTTTAGATTTAGAACAATCCACTTTTTACTGGGAATACATTGACATTTGCACAAATATCCAAACTTCTATTACTTGTTTGCCTGATGTCATATTAAAAAAATTCCTACTATAAGCATATCTTGGCCAAAAACATGATGAGGTGAGTTTTGTTGTCACTGATCCAAAGAGGAGATTTCAAGTTTTGTCAATAACAACCAAAAAGTGGAATCATCCATTAACTGACAAATATATAAAATCTATAAAATGATGCACTTTAAAATAGTAAATTTTATGGTATTTGAGTTATAGATCTATTTTTTTTAACGGGCACAGTCAAAAGCTTTGAGTCACCTTGGTTCATGAGTGTGTACATGTATACGTAGAGAAAGAGTAAAGAGGAGAGGAGAAAGAGAGAAATATCATTTTATTTGTATTAATGAACACTTATAGTCAAAATAATATGAAAACATTAATTTCATTTCTAAAGGGCAATTTGCTACACTACAATGCTCACTCCCTGAACATTGCCATAGGGAAATGCTCAGACTCACTTTTCTAATACAAGCACAAGTATTGACTTAACACCATTTCTCTAAATACTTGGTACAAAGTAAATGTATATAGATTTTGATAATGATATCTACAGTATATACATATGAACAGCACAGTAAAATAAAGTTGCTTTTTTCTTCAGTGCTGCCGTCACTCAGTTTTGAGGCCCTGGCCAGAGGCTGGCCAGCTCCCTTAAAAAAGGCTGCTGAGGAAGTCTGCACCCAGCCCCTTTCCTTAGAGGTCTTTCCAACTCCAGGCCACTAGGCATTGCCCTCATGGCCCTGGAGCCGAGTACCACATGACTGGGACAACCCCTAAGCCCCCATCCAGCTCAAGAAAATATTCAAATTAGCCCAACCTGCTCTGACCTGCGTGGCTCAGTTGGTTTGGCGTCACCACACAAAGTGATAAGGTGTCCCCTAGGCTTGCAGCTTGCTGGTGTCCTGTTCCCAGGTGTAACCCTGGGTGGCCCTGCTTGGAGGCCCACTCTGGTTGGGAGCCATTAGAAACTAGGTGTTCTGCCTTTCCTCTAGCCAAATGTTGGTGTGTTGTGCCTGCTGCTAAAGGAACCTTCCAATCTGATCAAATGGCACAGTTGCTGTTATAATCTAGAGCAGTATGTTAGCAGGGGAACATATGGCAGCTGTGACTTTCTAATAAGATGTTAGGGGAAGCAAACATTCCTCTGTTATACCTCACAGAGAAAAGCAAAAAGCATACATTTATTTGCTTTGGTTTTTTAAAAAATATTTTATTTATTTATTTTTAGACAGAGGGGAAGGGAGGGAGAGAGAGAGAGAAACATCAATGCGTGGTTGCCTCTCACGTGCCCCTTAATGGGGACCTGGTCCACAACTGAGACATGAGCCATGACTGGGAAGTGACCGTTAGGTTCGCAGGCTGACACAGATTCCACTGATCTACACCAGCTAGGGTGCGAAAAGCACACATTTAGAAAAGCTTACAATTATGGTGAAATTTTCCACTGGCTCATACAATGAATATATATTGAGCACCTACTGTATACCCAGAAACAATGTGCTTGCTTAAGTTCCAAGAGTCTGCATTCCATTAGAGATGACATCCGAAAAAAAATTCAAGATTATAAAACAATGTAAGTAAACTAAAAGACCATAACAGAGTGATTATTCCTATGAAATAACACTGAAAAGAACTGCTGAGGGGATGGTCAAGAAATGGGTCTTCGAGGCCCCATTTAAAGTAGGACCTGAAGGGGAGAGTGGACTATTCCAGGCAGAAATGTTAGCAAGTAAGAAGGCCTATGAGACAGGTAAAGGCGTGGCATGTTTGGGAAATGACAGGAGACCAGCATGGCTGGAGTACAGCAGTGGAGAGAGCGATGCCACTCTAGAAGGATAAGAAGGATCCAAATCATCAGGGCCCTACAGGTCATGCAGTGAAAATGTCAAAGTAAACATTGCCATACCCTCACCTCCTGCAACACACACACTTGTTTTTAAAAACAGCTTTATTAAATATCATTGACCTATAAAAATTGCATATACTTCAGACATAGAACTTAATGTTTTGATATACATATACATTGTGTGAAGGTCACTACAATCTACCTAATTAACATGCATCACCACTATAAAGCTATGACCTTTTGTGTGTGTGCACACACACACACTTTGAGGATTTGTAAGTGTCTGTGTGTGTTTTAGGAGAAGAGGACGCAGCTCAATTCTTTGATTGCCAGGCTGACTAAGAATAGGTTTAGGTATAATTCAAGTCATTAAATAGAAGAGTTGCTACTGTTTAACATAATGATCACTACCAATGAATAAGGGCAGGACAAAACCTATTTGATTTCCATACCCATATTAGCCCTTTCCAAGCGTTGTTATGAAAGAGGAATGCTGTCTGCTTAAAAAAAGGAAGGAAGGGAGGGAGGAAGGAAGGAAGGAAGGAAGGAAGGAAGGAAGGAAGGAAGGAAGGAAGGAAGGGAGGGAGGGAGGAAGGAAGGAAGGGAGGAAAGAAGGAAGGAAGGAAGGAAGGGGGGAAGGAGGGAGGGAGGGGGAAGGATGGGAGGAAGGAAGGCAGGCACCGTTACTGTTATTAAAGCTAATCACAACCATGAGAACCACTGCCATGGAACAACCATTCTATCAGTAAAATGGAAAAGAAAATTAGGTTCTTTCTTTCTCTAAAATGAGGGCATCTTAAGTGCAAATCATTTATGATTTAAAGCCCCTTTAAAACTATTTAGAAACTATTTTGAATATCCAATAGTTATTGCAGATAATCTAGGAAAGCAATGAAATATATATCAATAAAATGAATTTCATGGCAGTTCCTAAACTTAGCACCTGTGTGAAAGAGTTCAGTGCTGTTAAATACTTGGAACTCCTCTTTTTTAGCATGAAATTATTCTTCAGATTCTAATAATGTCATTATATTTCAGGATTTTTTTGGTTTTGTTTTCTTTTTTTAAAATATATATATTTTATTGATTATGCTATTACAGTTGTCCCATTTTTTTCTCCCCTTTATTCCCCTCCACCCTGAACCGCCCCACCCCCCAGTATCCTCTGCCCCTTAATTCATGTCCATGGGTCATGCATATAAGTTCTTTGGCTTCTCCATTTCCTATACTATTTTTAACCTCTCCCTGCCTATTTTGTACCTACTATTTATGCTGTTTATTCCCTGTACCTTTCCCCCCATTCTTCCCCTTCCCCCATTTTACTGTTCATAGTTTTTGATCTTCTTATTTTTCTTAGATATATCCCTTTAACATGTCACATAATAGGGGCTTGGTGATGATGAACTCCTTTAACTTGACCTTATCTGGGAAGCACTTTTTCTGCCCTTCCATTCTAAATGATAGCGTTGCTGGATAGAGTAATCTTGGATGTAGGCCCTTGCTTTTCATAACTTTGAAAACTTCTTGCCTGCAAGGTTTCTTTTGAGAAATCAATTGGTAGTCTTATGAGAACCCCTTTGTAGGTAAGTCTCCTTTTCTCTTGCTGCTTTTAAGATTCTCTCCTTATCTTTAATCTTGGGTAATGTAATTACTATGTGCCTTGGTGTGTGCTTCCTTGGGTCCAAATCCTTAGGGACTCTCTGAGCTTCCCGGACTTCCTGGAAGTCTATTTCCTTCCCCAGATTGGGGAAGTTCTTCACTATTTTTTCAAGTAAGTTTTCAATTTTTTGCTTTTCCTCTTCTCCTTCTGGCACCACTATGACTTGGATGTTGGAATGTTTAAAGTCATCCCAGAGGTTCCTAAGCCTCTCCTCATTTTTCTAAATTCTTGTTTCTTCATTCTGTTCTGGCTGAATGTTTATCTCTTCCTTCTGCTCCAAATGGTTGATTTGAGTCCCGGTTTCCTTCCCTTCACTGTTGATTCCCTGTGTATTTTACTTTATTTCACTTTGCATAGCCTTCTCTTTTTCCTCCATTTTGTGACCATATTCAACCATTTCTGTGAGCATCCTGATGACTCACAGAAAGGTGAACTTTTTCTGTAAACTGTGTACCTGATAGGTTGGCTATCTCTTTCTGCTTAGTTCTATTTTTGGAGCCTTGATCTGTTCTTTCATTTGGACCATATTTCTTTGTCTCAATGCACCTGTTAGGTTGGAAATGGAGGAGCCTTAGGTGTTTACCAGGGCAGGGCATATCAGGTCACTGAGTTGTGACGCTGTATGTCGGGGAGGGGTCCGAGCGAACAATTCTACTTGCTTGGCTCTTGGCAGGCTTTCAGTCACTTCCCCCACTATCCACAAGCAAGTTGGGTCCTTCTAGTGCTGATTCCTGGGTAAGCGGGTTTATGTACATTCTAGGACCTTGTGGGTCTCTCCAATGGACTCTCCTGGGAGGCTGGGAGTTTCTCCTGTCCCCGCAACCCCCACAGGTTTTTACCTCCAGAGGTTTTGAGGCTTTCTTTTCCCACACTGGAACCATGGATAGTGCAGTCTGTCTCGCTCTCCAGCTGTTCCTCTGGTTTATCTGCATGCAAATGTGGGACCACCCAGTCAGACAGCTGCAGTCTTGCCCATCTGGTCCCTCGAGCCACCACTTTGCCATGTGGCCTCTCCACCTGGGCTGCCTGTCTCTGCCCCTCCTACCAGTCTGGATGAATGTTTCTTCTTTAGCTCTTTGGTTGTCAAACTTCCATACAGTTCAATTTTCTGGCAGTTCTGGTTATTTTTGTTTTCATATTTGCTGTTGTCCTTCTTTTGGTTGTGCAAGAAAGCACAGGATTTTCTGTTTAATTTTTTTCTAAGCCTAGTATTTAAGATTAATCCTTATTAGTCCCTTTCAATCTTTATTTACTTCAGTCAGTGAGACTATATATATATATATATATATGCAGAATTTTATATTTCTCAGTTTGGGTTTTTACAGGCTTCTCCTCTATTCTCAACTATCACTTCTCACTGCTGTAATAAGGTTTCTACAGAAGTTTCTCTAGGGTCTTTGAAATTCGATGTGTGGATCTTATTTAACAAACACACCCCGAGTGTCAAGTATTGAAAAGTACAATGCTAAGCATAGTGTAGGATTATGGAGCAGTGATTTTCATCCTGTGCATCCTGGCACACTAGTGAACCACAAGAATTTTTAAAATATGCTATACCTGACTATTTAGTCAGGGGCACTGAACTCTTTTCCCTTAGAATGTCAAATTAAAAAAAAAAAAAAAAAACCTGACAAAAGCCAACACAGCAATAGCTGTTGGTGTGAAAGAATCAAAATAATACCTATTTTTATTTTGTCAGATGGGCAAAAAGTATAATATCTTTTTTGGTTTGCACAGAATTTTATTAATTAGTTTATGTGTGCCATGAGATTAAAAAAAGGTTGAAAATCACTGATACGGAGACAAGAAGACAAGAGCAACAGGCACAAGCAAAGTTGGAAGGAAGGACCCAGTTCCGATGGAGGGCTCCTAAGAGGCTTGATCTTAAACAACAGAAAGATTTGGATAGACACGGGCAGTTGGAGAAGATTGCAGGTAGGAGGGGTGGTGAGAGCCACTGGAGCGGATAAAAGGGTCATTATAATCAGACTTTAATTGAGGGCTGCACCTCGTAGTTCGGAACAAACTTTCACACCTGACATCTCAAGAGTCTTACAGTATTCCTGTGAGGTAGTTAGGGTGGGAAAGATATATTTACTCCCAAAAAAACTTAAATGGATGTGGCTGCTTAACTTTACAGGGGATTTAACAGGCTAGCATTGAACACTGCCTTTTAATCTTTATATTAATGAGCTGGTAGTTCGTGTCTCTCACTCTACCTAGTACCTTAATTTTGGCAAGCAGGTAACTTCAGAAAGTCTGATAAGAACTTCTGTTAAAATGGCAATATTTAAAAATAACTCAGGTGTTTTGTGAGGAGGGTTTTGGACCTGAACTAGTAGGTACAAAGAGGTATAAAACATCGTTAAAAATGAAGCCTGTCGAACTCCACACCATTCAGAAGACTGGCCTTTCAGTCCGCTCGTAGCAGCGGGAATCACAGGCGCACTGCCGGAGGGTGCCGCCAGGGGCCGTTAATCCACAGCACCTTTGTCAACAACAGATACCTTGGGCGCCCTGTTCCTCCTGCCGCTCATCTCAGCTTCCGCCGGAAGCGCTTTTGTCTCTGTGGTCGGCCAGCGTTGGGGTCACAGCTTTTGTGGTTCGGCTTCGGCCGCTGGGTGAGAGCTCGCTGGAGGACCCCCAAAGGGAAACCTAAAGTCGGGCAACATGGACGTTCTGAAGTCGGAGATCCTCCGGAAGCGGCAGCTGGTGGAGGACCGGAACCTGTTGGTGGTAAGTCTTGTGGCCGTGGGCGCGGGGTTGTATAGGGGTCGCGAGAGGGGAGGCTGGGAGTTAGGGGACTGGTACTGAGAGGACTCGGCAGTTTTGGGCTTAACGAGAGGTGCCCTCGCCTACCCTGCAGCGGCCCCTCCAGGTCCACCCTTGACCCCCTTTTACTCGGGAACCTTAGGGAGCAGGTGGGGGAGGTACAGGAAAACCCAAGGTTTTGGCAAAATTTCCCCCAGCTGCTCTTTATTCCCTCGCAGTTTCCCTAACTGTGCCTCATACTCGTTCTTATCTGTCGGTAGTCTTCAGAATTCTGCCCCGACTCTTGTCGTTACGTGTGTGGTTTACTAAGGGTTTGTGTCCCGCTGAAGCAAAGAGGAAGGGCAGACTCAGAATTAGTTTTTAATTTTGATTCTTTCCTACTGGCAAAATGGGCTTTTTATTACATTCCCTCCCCCCTCAATACACATAGGAAAGTTTGTTGGTCAGCTCTTCACTGACAGGAAGGCTAAGACTGTGTTGGAAAAACAGTGGAGAAAAGGAGAAAGAATTGCGTGATTTAGGAACTTCCTTAAACTGATGATGTCCGTTACTTTATTGCAGAACAATACGTTAGATTACCGGTTGTCAAAGCTTTTACTGTGAGGACCCCATTAACTCTTCCAAATTACTGAGAACCCCGAAGGGCTTTTGTTTGTGTGTTTATCGACACTTACTGTGTTAGAAGGTAAACCCGAGAATCTTTAAAAGATATTTATATATTGTAATTCATTGTTTATTTTATTAGTATTGGTTCATTGAATTATGCACATCTTCCAAATGTGGGTATATTTCAGTCCACCGTGTTTTAAAAATCTCATTTAATGTCACGAGTGACGTCTTGAGAAACATCTTTAAGTATCGAGACACTGTCAGGCTCGTGGTGACAGGTATAAGATCTCCACAATTTAATTTTCAGTTGAAAGCTGGCATTTTATCATTGACAGCAAGTACTATCAGTTGTTTCCCAGCAGTGGCAGGTTAACCTTGTTCATTTTTGGGAAGTTGTCTAAGTCGGAATAACTGTAGTGTGTAGCTACTCTTTCATGTTAAAATAATATTCCATGAAAAAAAGCAGCCAGTTTAGTTTGTAACAGTGACAGAAGAGCTTTCCTTCCAGTCAGTCATCATACTTCGGTATAAATGAGAAGTGCTTTATGTATGCTTGCCAAGGGTCAGAAAACTTAACTTATCCTTGCTTTTCACCCTTAATGCAAATGTCCAAGAGTGTACAGGCAAATAGTACGTTAGTGCTGAAAATAGTTTTGACCTTACAGACCCTTGCGAAGGATCCTAAGGATCCCAGGGGTCCTGCAACAACACTTTGAAAACATTTGCTCAGGTTTTTGGATGTAATGTAAGATTAATGTCTATGTCGTGTAAGTAAGTTGGGATTGTTTGGAGGGAGGCTGATTTCATAGTCAATGAAACTTTAAAACTAATTAGCAAATTGGAGCTCATTACATAGAACATTATTTAGCAGATAAAGGGGGAAAGCATGTCCATATCTGTAACCTAATATTTTATCAGTGCTTCAGGATCTCTTTTTCTTCAAATGAGTGATTTGAGAGTATTTGAGAAAAGTAATATAGATGTTGGAATGTGTAGTTGATGTTAGGAGGGCTCGGTGTTGAAATCTAAATACTTTAGAGGAAAAATTGAATCATGAAAAGCTGAGCTCCCTCTCCAAGTTCATAATGTGTGACTGCATAATCATGTAGGTGAGTGCTCTTGAATAATAGAGGCATACCTCATTTTAATATGTTTCGCTCTTTTGTGCTTCGCAGATACCACGTTTTTTAGAAACTTAAGGCAAGACCCTCCACCAGCAAAAAAGTTGGAATTTGCTTTGTTGCGATACTCACTTTATTGCGGGGATTTGGGTGAAACCAGCAGTATCTCCAAGGCATTCCTGTATAAGAGAATGTGCATCACTGGACATCTTTTCTTTTTGTATGCATGGGGATACAGAATTTTTATTTATAACTGTATAGGAGCAGTTGCTTTATAGACTTTTTCTCTCTGCATCCTAGTGTCAGTAACTTTCATACTTTTTCACTGCTCCAGCCACAGGAGAAATAAATTTTTATGTTTAGTTCTGGTATGTATATGAAAAAGTTTCATGAAACAACTACATGTGATTCTATCATTTGCTTTATTATTTTAATCCGTTATGTTTAAATGCTGGTTGGAGATCACTGAACTGTTTTCCTTGCCTTATCTGTAGCTGGGAAACACCTGTCTCTGTTGTGTGTCATTCTTCCAGAAGAACCTACTCCTGATCATTCAAGTGGTTTCCCAGCTTTTAATTGTTAGTCTGATAGTCGAAATAGTAAATACCTGGTGATTGCCCCTTTGTTAAGCTGGAGAAGCTCCTAAGAGAAGAGAACACCTGTCCTAAATTGTACTGCCTGGTGTAACTAGGAGGTACTGTGAATCTCTCAAGTGCCAATGCTTTGGAATCCTGGGATTGGTGAATCTATACTTAACGCAGTGCCTTATTTATGTAGAAAACCAAGCTGTTTGAGTCTCTCCACACTCTCTCCAACATTTGTTATTACTTGTCTTGTTAATAGTAGCTATTCTAACAGTTGTGAGGTGGAATCTCATTGTAGTTTCGAATTTTATTTCTCTAATATCTAGTGAAGTTGAGCATCTTGTCATATATCGGTTGACCATTTATTATGTCTTCTTGGGAGAAGTGTCTGTTATGTGCTCTGCCCATTTTTTAAATGATTTGGTGTTCAGCCATACGAGCTGTTGTTTCTAGGTGTCTTCTCCCATTTAGTGGTTACTTTTTTGTTTTGTTCGCGGCTGCTTTTGCGACGCTGAAGCTTTTTAGTGTGATATAGTCCCGTCATTTATTTTTGCCTTTACTTTCCTTGCCTTTGGAGTCAAATTCATAAAGTCTTCTCTAAGACCAAGGTCCTTGAATTGAGTACCCGTGTCATCGTCTATGTAATTTACTGTTTCAGGTTTTATAGGTGGGTCTTTGACCCAGGCGATAGGCTTTTTTAGCAGCTTCTCCACTTCGCCAAGAGGTATTCACAAGCTAAGCAGTTACTGTTTTAGGTATCAGATAAAACCTGAGATGCCACTTTAAAGGGCCAGAGATGTAGCTGCTCTGCTGGAACAGCAAGCCCTAACAAACCAGTGTTTTTCAGCTGCAGGCAGGGTAATGATAACAATTTAATCATCTTTATGCATTTCAAATTATGTTTCAGATACTGGTACACTTTTTCCCTAAACAATTTGACATGCATGTTATTAACTAGTGTTTAGTGTTTGTTTATACTTTTTTGTATGTATGCAAAAATTTATGTATGAAGAAATGCACATATCATTAGTGTGCCATTAATGAACTTTGACAGATGCAGGTGTCTGTGCAAACCCAGTCTGCATCGAGTATATTGCAGTATATTACCCTCATACCCTCTTCATTCAGTCCCTGCCCCCACTGCCTCCAGAAGCAACCACTGTTCTGATTTCTTTCCTTTGCATTTAGTTTTGCTTCCCATAGAACCTCACATAAATGAGACCATACTGTGTACTCTCATGTCCCACTTCGTTGAATCAGAATAATGTTTTGAGTTTTCTTCATGTTGTTGAATGCAGTATTTTTTTATTCCTTTGATTGCTGAGTAGTATCTGTTGTATGTATACATCCAATTTGTTAATTCATCCTTCTGATCTGATGATGGGCTGTTACGATTAAACCTGCTGTGAACCTTTATTTACAAGTCTTAGATTTTCACTTCTCTTGGGACAATGACAGGGAATGGAATTGAGAGGTTATAGAGTACCCATGTATTTAGTTTTATAAAAAGCAAGCAGATCTTTTCCCAACGTGGTTGGACTGTGTTACGCAGTCACCAGTAAAGCAAGAGAGTTCAGATGCCTTCCATTGTTATAAAGATTTGTCAGTCTTTTTAATTCCAGCCACGCTGGTAGATGTGCTGTGATACCTCATTGTGGTTTTAATTTGCATCTCCTTCATAATTAATGACAGTGAATACTTTTCACATGTTATTTTTTTAAGCATCTTTTGTTAGGTGTCTGTTAAAATCACTTGCATATTTTTCAGTTTTGTTTCTTTTTCCTTACTGATTGGGAGGAATTATTCCTATATTATGGATCAGTCTTTTGCCAGGTATGTTTTAGGAATATTTTCTCCCAGACTGTAGGTTTTCTGTGCATTTTCTTAGAGCAAATGCTTTTAATTTTGATAAACCTCAGTTTATCAATTTTTTTATGGTTACTATTTTCTGTGTTCTATCTGGGAATATAAAATAGAATCTGTTTTCTATTGGAAAACAGATTGGCAGTTTCTTAAAATAAAAACCTCACATATTTTATGAATCAAGCCATTCCACTCCTTACAACTCAGAGAAAGATATCCTCTTATATTGTCTTCTAAAATCTTTATGGTTTTATATGAAGAGTTTTAAAATTTGTTATATATATATATATATATTTTTTTTTAATGAGAAGAGGTAGGGGTGTGGTCTGTTGTTTTGCATGTGGATACCCAGCTATTTGAGCACCATTTGCTTAACATACTTTTCTTTTCCCTTTGGCTAATTTTGGTGCCATCAAAAATCAATACAGCTGACCTTTGAACAATGTGAGTGGGGAGGGGCACTGACCCTCCATGCACTCAGAAATCCTTGTATCACTTTTGACTCCCCTAAACGTGGAATACTAATAGCCTACTGTTGACTGGAAGCCTTACCAATAATATAAACGGTTCATTGATATATATTGTGTATGGTATATGTATAATACACTGTATTTTTACCATAAAGCTAGAGAGCAGAAAATGTTATTAAGAAAATTATAAGGAAAAGAAAATACATGTGCAGTATTTATTGGAAAAAATACAATAAGTGGACCCATGCAATGCAGTTCAAACCCATGTTGCTCAAGAATGAAGTGTAATTGCTTCTGTGGCTACATTCTGGGTGTTTTAGCCTGTTCTTGTAACCTTCTCATTGATCTTCATGCCAATGCTACACCCTCTAGCTTGCTGTAGCATTATGGTGAGTCGGTCAATACAGATGCTACCACCACTGCAATTAGTTTTTCTTTTTTTATTGTTTTTTATTCTCCTCCCCATCCCCCTCCTCTTCCCCCTCCCCTTCCTCTGTTCTCCTATTCTTCTTTGCTATACATTATAGCAGTTTTGCTAAGGTATAATTGACATACAGTAAATGCACATATTTAAAGTACAATTTGGTGAGTTTTGATACAGGTATATACCTGTGCAACTCTCACCCAAGTAGAAAGGGTGAACGTGTCCATCTCACCCCAGAGTTTTGTTTTGCTCCTTGGTAGTCCATCTCCTTACCCATTTCTGCACACCTGTTCACAGGCAACCACTGGCTTGTTTCCTATTACTTCAGGTTAGTTTGCATATCCTAGACATTTATGTAAACAGACTGGTTCAGTGTGTTCTTGTTTTTCATTCATCCTGATAATTCTGAGATTCATTCCTGTGGTTGTATGTATCAAAAATTTGTTACTTTTCATGGACAAAACCAAAGGGGAAGAGCCGAGGGAGGGAAGGAGGGAGGGGGCAAGGGAAAGTGGTGGGGGGTAGGCAGAGGCAAATGTATTTGAAAAAATAAATTTAAATAAAATTTAAAAAAATTCGTTACTTTTGTTGCTGAGTGGTATTCTACCCTCCTGTTTAGATTTGAGCTCTTACAATAAAGCTGCTATGAACACTGGGGTACAAGTTTTTGTATAAACATATCCTTTCATTTCTCTTGAGTCAATGCTTAGTGTAATGAGTGTTTGGATCTTACAGTAAGTTCATGTTGGACTTTATTTTCTTAAAGAGTTTTTGTAAGATTGATATTTCTGTTTACATGATCTAATTTTATGTATTTTATATTGCATGTAATTATGTAAATAGACATAATGATAAAGTAAATAGCATTCTACCTATGCAGGGTGGATGTCAGTGTGGTTTTCTGCTTTGGATGACATTACTGAAAAAAACGTATTGTCTAGCTGACAGTATTCATCAACACTTTACAGTTTTTTTCCTTTGAAAAGCATTGTGTCTCTTTAAATTTTGTTTGTGTGTGCAACCATTTGGCTTACTAATTCAGACTTTGTAAGGCTCATTGTTATTCTTCAGCAGATACTGACCCTGCACATGATTTGTTATACCACATGTGCTGTCTCCTCTGCCTATCTAGGTCGTGTATTTGTTAGTGCTCCAGTGACTTTCTGTAGAGCTCTCATGAGGTTTGTGTTCTATTTAAGTAAACAAAAAACCTTAACATTATTGAAGAAATAATGATTTTAAATTAATGAAATGATGACAGTTACGGTTTTTTTTTTAAATTTTGATTTTCTTCTATTATTGTGGGCAGACATTTCAGGTCATATGATAGAAAGGTTTCTGTACCTAAGAGTTAATGTCTTTCCTTTTATAATACAGAAAGTACATCTTGGAGAGAGTCCAAGAATAACATTTGTAAAGAACCATGTAGGAATTAGGTTCAGTCTTCAAAAAGAGAAGCACTAATTGTGTATACCCTAGGCACATTGTTTTAAAAATATGGCAGGATGAAAGGCCCAATGGAAATGGTAGGTGCTTTAGGGGAGAATCCAGAGAAGTTTAATCGTCAGTTCCTGTGTTGTCTTAAAATACATACCAGTCACTTTTAGACTTTTCTGTTTGTAGGACTATATTATATATTCTGTAGTTAATTCTACTAACTTAGAGTTTGAAAATTTTGAATATGGTTAGAAAAGAAGCTAAATTTGTAAACTGAGCAAATAAGTCCTAAAGTCTAATGGTGGTCCAGTTCCTAGATTGCTCTTTAACTTTGGGCAAGTTATTTAACCTGTCTGAGTTATCTATAATGGGGTACGTTAAGATGCCTGAATTTTAAACTTCAACAATTTTAATTCTCTCCTAAATGCATCTACAGCACATATACTGCAAAGTATATTTTCATTGTACTTTATAAAATTATGCTGTTTTTTATTTTTGTTCCATGACAGTTGTCCCCATTTTCCCCCCATTACTCTCCCCTGCCCTTCCCCCTCCCACTTCTCACATTCAGTCCTCCCCCAGTCTCCCGCTGTTGGCTTTGTTCATGGGTCCTTTATTCATGTTCTTTGACTTGACCCTTCCCTTTTTTTGCCCCATTTTCCCTCTTTCCCCTCCCCTCTGGTCACTGTCAATATGTTCTTCATTTCCATGTCTCTGGTTCTATTTTGCTCCCTTGTTTGTTTTGTTGATTATGTTCCACTTATAGGAGAGATCATACAGTATCTGCCTTTCACCGCCTGGCTTATTTCACTTAGCGTAATGCTCTCCAGTTCCATCCATGCTGTTGTAAAGGGTAGGACTTCCTTCTTTCTGCTGCATAGTATTCCATTGTGTAAATGTACCATAGTTTTTTTATTCACTCATTTACTGATGGGCACTTAGGTTGTTTCATATACTTGGTTATTGTAAATAATGCTGCTATGAACATTGAGGTGTATAGGTTCTTTGAACTGGTGAGTCAAGATTCTTAGAGTATAGTTCCAGCAGTGAGATTATTGGATCGCAAGGCAGTTTCATCTTTAGCTTTTTGAGGAAATTCCATACTGTTCTCTACAGTGGCTGCACCAGTCTGCATTCCCACCAACAGTGCACTAGGGTTCCCTTTTCTCCATAACCTCACCAGCACTTGTTGGTTGTTGATTTATTAATAATGGCCATTCTGACTGGTGTGAAGTGGTATCTCATTGTGGTTTTAATTTGCATCTCTCTGATGGCTAGTGATACTGATCATCATTTCATATGTCTCTGGGCCCTCTTTATGTCCTCCTTGGAGAAGCATCTATTCAGGTCCTTTGCCCATTTTTTAAATTGGATCATTTGTCCTGGAGTGGAGTCGTGTGAATTCTATATATTTTTTGGAGATCAAACTCTTGTACAAGGTATCATTGGCAAATGTGTTTTCCCATATGGTTGGTTCCCTTTTCATTTTGTTGATGTTTTCTTTAGCCGTGTAGAAGCTTTTTAGTTTGATGTAGTCCCATTTGGTTTTTCTTTCCTTATATCCCTTGCTTAAAAATAACTGCATTAGTTGCTTTTCTTACAAGCTGCTTTTTTGTTTCTGAAAAAAATATACATACAAAGAGTGCCATTTGAAACATGGAAGGGAATCTTGGTTTTGACAGCCACATCCATAAAGCAAAGGGTCACCAGTACAAAGCAGAATTTTTAAATTTTTCTCATTACAACTTCAAAATGCAAAGCAAATTTATTTAAAAAAATTTAATTTATTGACATGAAATAATTTGTTCAGAATTGAAAACTTCCTGAAGGGTATATGATAAAATGTTTTCTTCTAACTCATGTCTCCCAGTGACCCACTTTACCTCCTCCAAAGCAGCCATTATTACTAGTTTTTGGTATCTGACAGTTATTTCATGCATGTGAAAGTGAGCGTGAAGCAGCAGCAAATGTGTTTTCTCTTAATAGTTAAAAAAATTTTTTTTCACTTGACATACATTATTATATTGTTTCAGGTGTACATAATAGTGTTTTGGCATTTATATCACTTACTAAGTGATCACTTCAGGAAGTGTAGTATCCATCTAACACAATACATAGTTATGCTATTATTGATGATATTCTCTAGGATGTACTTTACATCTCCATGACCGCTTTTATCCCTGTAACTGGTGATTTGTATTTCTTAATCCCTTCCCTTTTCCCATCCATCCTCCTGATGCCCCTCCATGTGGTAACCAATAATTTGTTCTCTGTATCTGAGTTTGTTTTCTCTTTTGTTCATTTTGTTTTTTAGAGTATACATATAAGTGAAATTATACAGTATTTGTCTTTGTGCCTGACTTATTTCACTTAACGTAATATCCTCTAGGTCTATCTATGTTGTCACAAAGGGCATGATTTCATTTTTTTGGCCTAGTGACATTCCATTGTATATATGTGTCCTTTTTTTATCCTGTTGCCCATCAACGTACACTTAGGGTGCTTTCCTATCTTGGCTATTGTAAATAATGCTTTAGTGAACATAGGGATATCTGAATCTTCTTGAATTAGTGTTTTGGATTTCTTCAGATAAATACCCAGAAGTAGAATTGCTGGGACATACAGTAGTTCTGTTTTTAATTTCTTGCGAAACTTACATACTGTTTTCCATTGTATAGTCTTCCTTCTTTTATGTTAGATTAATTGACTGTATAGGTGTGCATTTATTTCTGGGTTCTCTAATTTGTTCCATTGATCTATGTGTCTCTTTTTATGCCAGGACTATGCTCCCCATCCCCTCCTTCTTTCTTCTTCTTTTTAAACTAAATCCTTGAAGTATAGTTAGTTTTCAGGTTGTGTGATGCCTCCAGTGTTGTTCTTTGTCAAGATTTCTTTTGCTGTTTGGGATTTTTTGTGGTATTATATAAATTTTAGAATTATTTGTTCTAGTTCTGTGAAGAGTGCCACTGGTATTTTGATGTGGATTGCACTGAATCTGTAGATTACTTGGGTAGTGTGGACATTTTAGTGATGCTAATTCTTCCTCTCCACCATGTGCATGATAGATGCTTCTATCTATTTGCATATTCTTCAGTTTTTTCCTTCAGTGTCTTGTAATTTTCCCAGTACAGGTCTGTGACCTCTTTGTTTAATTTTATTCCTAGGTATTTTATGTTTATGTTTTTGATGAAATTGTAAGTGGGATTGTTTTCTTAATCTCTCTTTCTGATAGTTTGTTATTGGTATGTAAAATAGTGAATGATATTTGAGTGTTAATTTTGTATCCTGCTACTTTAATGAAATCGTTTTTCAGTTCTGCTATAATCATTTTTTTGGTGGAATACTTAGGCGTGTCAGATAGATTGGGGGTTATTGTGTTGTCATTTTTATTTGTCTCAGGGTATCTTGTGAGTTCTCCCTTGATCTAGTTAATGTAGTCATTGTTTAGTAGCATGTTATTTAGCCTCTATGTGTGTGTGTGTTTTTCACTTTTCTTCTTGTAATTGATTTCCAGTTTCATACCATTGTCATTAGAGAGGATGACTGATACAATTTTAATCTTGTTAAATGGATTGGGACGTGTTTTGTCTTCTTAAATTGATTGGGGTGTGTTTTGTGGCCTAATGTGGTATGTCCTGGAAAATGTCCCATGTATACTTGGAAAGAATGTATGCTCTGCTTCTTTTGGGTAAAATGTCCTAAAAATATCAATTTGGTCCATCTGATCTGATGTGTCATTGAAGGACATTGTTTCCTTTTTTAAATTTTCTGCCTGGATGATCTTTCTATGATGTCAGTTGGGTATTCAAGTTCCCTACTATGGCTATCACTGTCCCTCTCTCTGTTTATGTCGGTCAGTGCCTGCTTTATATATGTAGGTGCTCTTATGTTGGATGCATAGAAGGTTGGGATAGTCATGTCTTCTTTTTGGTTTGATCCCTTATCACTGGTTCAATCATTGGTTTAAATGCCCTTCTTTGTCTCTTCTTATAGCCCTTGTTTGTTTTTTTTAAATTACATTTCATTGATTATGCCATTATAGTTTTTCCAGCTTTTCCCTCTTTGCCTTCTTCCACCCAGCACCACCCCTACTCCCTCAGGCAATCCCCACACCATTGTTCATGTCCACGGGTCATGTGTATGTTCTTCAGCTGCTCTATTTCTGTACTGTACTTTACATCCCTGTAGCTATTCTGTAACTTCCTATTTGTCCTTCTTAACCCCTTACCTTTTCACCTATTCCCATTTGGCAACCATCCCATTCGGCAACCATCAAAACGCTCTCCACATCTATGATTCTGTCTGTTTTTCTTGTTTAGTTTGTTTTTTAGATTCAATTGTTGAAAGATGTGTATTTTTGCCATTTATTGTTCATAGTTGTGAACTTTCTCTTCTTCTTAAATAAGTCCCTTTACCCTTTATATAATAATGATTTGGTGATAATGAACTCACTTAGTTTCTTCTCATCTGGGAAGTGCTTTATCTGCCCTTCAATTCTAAATGATGTCTTTGCTGGGTAGAGCAACCTTGCCTGTATGTCCCTGCTTTTCATGACTTGAATACTTCTTGCCAGCCCCTTCTAGTCTGCAAAGTTTCTTTTGAGAAATCAGCTACAGCCTTATGGGGACTCCCCTGTAGGTAACTCTCTTCTCCTCTTTTACTGCTTTTGAGAATCTCTCTTTATCTTTAAGCTTTGGCATTTTAATTATGGTATGACTTGAAGTGGTTGCATCCATCTTGTTTGGGACTCGGTACATCCTGGATTTGGATGGCTATTTCCTTCACCAAACTATGGAAGTTTTCTTTCATTCTTTTTTCAAATAGATTTCCAATTTCTTGCCCTTTCTGTTCTCCCGTTACCCCTAGGATTTGAATATTGGAATGCTTGTAGTTGTCCCAGAGGCTACTTATACTAGCCTTGTATTTTTGGATCCTTTTTTCAACTAGTTGTTATGATTGGTTGTTTCTTGCTTCCTTATGTTGCAAAGCGTTGATTTGATTCTTGGCTTTCTTCACTCTACTGTTGTGTTTCTGTAAATTGTTCATTATTTCAATTAGCATATCCTTCACTTTGGACTGGCTCTTCTTTATGCCATTGAGGTCCTCACTAAGATCCTTGAGCATCCTTATAACCAGTGTTATGAACTTTGCATCTGATAGATTGCTTATGTCAATTTCATTTAGCTCTTTTCTGGAGTTTTACCTGTTCTTTCATTTGGGCCACGTTCTTTGTCCCTTCATTTTGGTAGCCTTCTTAGGTTTATTTGTATATATTGGGAAGGTAGAGAGCTATTGCTCTCTGTCACCTAACCGTTGCATAATACAGTAGTTGTCCTGTAGGGTCCAGTGGCACATGCTCCCTTATCACCCAAACTGGGTATTTGTGGTGCATCCTTTGTGTGGGCCGAGTACAACCTCTTCTTGTAGTTGAGCCTTGGTTTCTGTTGGCAGATCAATGGGAGGGATTTACCGAGGCCAGTCAGTTGGAAGGATTGGCTATGACCACTGACCACCAGCCCCCACCCTCTGAATGTTCAGCTGTGGAGGGGCAGGGTGGTGATGCTCCAACATGGTCTGCAGCTTTCCACTGGGTGGGCAGACCCTGAGGTTTCCAAGGCGGTGCAGGCCAAGGTCAGCCCCCACCAGCGTTTTGCCCTGGGCCACTGTGCCTGAGCTATAAAGCAGTCTGAGATGGCTGCTACTTGTGCTGTGCTTGGAGGTCCCAGGAGACCCCAAGCTGTGAATCTAGTCTGGGTGCTCCCAGTGCTGCGTGTGAGGCCTCTTAGCAAGAGGGAGGAGGCTACAACCAACCAACCTATGAAAAAGCCACTGTTGACACTGCTAGCAGTATGCTAGGTGGGGCGGCGCCTTGGGATCTCCAGGGTGAGACAGACAGTGTTAGTCAGGTTGATGGCACTTAAGATATGGCACCAGCCTGCAGACTCTGTGGCTCTGCCCGCCTTAGTGTCTGGGATAAAGATGTCCTCCAGCTCTTGCCTTGATGCTGGACTGCACAATTCCTCTGTTTGTGCCACTGGTGCCTTTCAGGCTGCTACCTTGTTCCTGGAGCTCAGAGGAAGTGAGTCCAAGTATCTGCGTGGTTTCTTTAAGAGGAACTGCTTCGAACCCCAGCAGTTTCTTCCTGGGACTCAATCCCTGTTGTTTTTTTGTAGCCAGAAGCTATGGGGACTTATCTTCTGGCACTGGAACCGTGGGCTGGGGGGCCTGGTGTGGGGCTGGGACTCCTTGCTCCTGAGAGAGCCCTCCCAAATTTTTATCCACCACACATGGATGTGGGATGAGCCTGTTCTGCATCTCTCCCCCTCCTATCAGTCTAGATGGATGCAATTTCTTTAACTCCATAGTTGTCAGACTTCCATTGCACTTGATTTCTGATGGTTCTGAGTGATGGTGGTTCTGTAATTTTGGTGTGGGTGTGCGAGGATGCGAGCCGTGTTTACCTAGGCCACCATCTTGACCTAAAGTCTACAGCCTTTGTTTTAAAGTCTAATTTGTCTGATTTAATATTGCTACCCCAGCTTTTTCTTATTCTCACTTGTATGAAATGTACTTTTCCATCCCTTTTCTTTCAGTCTGTGTCTTTCATCTGAAGTAGACAGCATATGTACAGATCTTGTTTTCTTACCTGTTCAGCCACCCAATATATTTTGATTAGAACATTTACTTTATTTACATTTAAAGTAATTATTGGTAGGTGCATAGTTATTACTATTTTATTGTTTTCTGGTTGGTATTGTAGTTCTTTTCTGTTCCATATTTTCTTGCTTTGTTATATGTTGCTTATTTCTATAGTGTTGTTTTTGGATTCCTTTCTCTTTATTTGTTGTGTACCTCCTTGTAGATTTTTTTTTTTTTTGTCGTGGTTACCATGTGCTTTTTTATATATACCAACTTGTGTTCACAGCAGTCTGTCTTAAGTTGATGGTCAATTAAGTACGAACACATTGAAAAATCACTGCTGTTTTTACTCACCCCCTTCATGTTTATGCTTTTGTCATTATTTTTCACTTTGTGTGTATCTTTTAATTATTCTTGCAATTTGATCTCCCTTTTGCGTTTTAACCTTTGTACTAGCTTTATAGTTTGTTGATCCACTGCTTTTTACCTAGTGTTTGTCTTTGACAGTGAAAATTTTTTTCTTATATTTTCCTATTTATATTTTGGATTTTCTCCTTTTCTACTTAAAGCAGCCCCTTTAACATTTCTTGTAATACTGACCTAGTGCTGATGAATGCCTTTAACGTTTTCTCATCAGGGAGGCTCTTGATCTCCTTCAATTCTAAAAGATAGTCTTGCTGGGTTGCTTTTCATCCCTTTGAATATTTTGTAACACTCTGTTTTGGCCTGCAAAGTATCTGCTGAGAAATCAGCTGACAGTGGTATGGGAGCTCCCTTGTATGCAAATAGGTGCTGTTCTCTTACTACTGTGAAGATTCTCTGTTAGTCTGTAACCTTTTTCATTTTAATTAGGATGCATTTTGGTTTTGGCCTCTTTGGATTCTTCTTGTTTGGCACTTTCTGTGCTTCCTGGACTTGTATGTCTATTTCCTTTGCCAGGTTAAGAAAGTTTTAAGCCATCATTTCTTCAAGATAGGTTTTCAATCCCTCTCTTCTCTCTCTGTTCCCTCTGGTACCCCTAAGATGAGAAGGTTGGTATGCTTAATGTTGTCCCCGAGGTTCCTTAAACTATGCTAATTTTCAAGAAGGCTTTATTTATTTTTAGAGAGAGGAAAAGGGAGGGAGAACAAAAGGGAGAGAGAGAAACATCCATCAGTTGGCATGTTGTACGCACCCCAACCAGATACTGAACCCACAACCCAGGCATGTGCCAGGAACAGGAATCAAATCGGCAACCTTTCGCCTTGCGTGAGGACGCCCAACCAACTGAGCAGCAGTGGTGAGGGCTCATTTTGGGGGCGTGGGGACCGGGGGACTCCTTTTTCCTTTGTTGTTCCAATTGAATGTTTTCTGCTTCTTTTTCTTCCAGATTGCAGATGTGATGCTCTGCGTCATCTAATCTGCTGATGGTTCCCTCTAATTTGTTTTCCATTTCAGTTATCATGTTCTTTATTTCTGACTGGTTCTTTTTTATGGTTTCTGTCTTTTTGATGAAGTTCTCAGTGAGCTCACCTACTTTTCCCCTAAGATGATTGAGCATCCTTATAAGCAGTGCTTTAAACTGTGTACCTGGTAGATTGCTCATCTCCATTTTGTTTACTTCTTTTTCTGAAGTTTTTAGTTTTTTCATTTGGGACATGTTTCTGTGTTTCCTCATTTTGGCTGTTGTTTTCTATATATTAGGTAGATCTGCTACTTCTCCCACTCTTGGCAGTGTGGCCTTATGTAGCAGGTATCTTCCCGAAGCCTAGTGGTGAAGTGTCCTCGGTCATCTGAGCCAAATGCTCAGTGGGTGCCCCTGTGTGGGACATGTGTGCTCCTCTGTTGTAGTTGAGCCTTGATTGCTGTTGGCAGGTCAATGAACAGCATTGACTGTCTGGCTGCAAGGGCTCTCTGTGACTACAGCAGATGAGCCGTTGTGTGGGTTCTGGCCTTCCAGAGTGGGAGTATGTTAGTGGCGCTCTGGTGCCAGTTAGATCTGCCTCAGTTGGGTCATTTACGGTGTTGGTTGGGTGGTGCTCTGGTGTTGTCTGAAACACCAGAAAAAAAAAATGAAGGAATGTTTTCCAGTTCTTGACTAAGGGACATGAAACTTTGTTCAAGGATACATTATTAACTCATTTCATTCTTCAATAGGAAAATAAAAAATACTTCAAGCGTAGTGAACTTGCAAAAAAAGAAGAGGAAGCATATTTTGAAAGATGTGGCTACAAGGTATGAATTACTGCTTTTATGTTAAATGACCTATTTCTGAGTTCAAATTTGTACAGCTGTTGTTAAAATGACAAAATTATTGATCTCTGTTCAATTTATCAATGTTATACATTAGCCTATAAATGAGAAGCCATCTGGAGAGGTATGAGTTCTGGTTTTCTTTTTTTTTTTTTTTTTAATCTTGAATTCAGGAAAACACATGCATGACTTTTGGCTTGGAATGGTTTGGCCTTCTGTGGACAGCATGAGGTGGCTTGAGATCAAAGCTTGATTCCCCCCACCCCTTAAATTAAGTCCTGGATCTTACGCTCCCTCATTTTCATCTCCCCACCACTCCTCTCCCCACCTCTCCCAATAAAAGTCTATTTTTAAAGGGCTGAAAACATTTTATTCCTTCAACAACAGTGGTATTAGCAGTGGTATTTTCCCTGCTTCCTTCTGAATATTTAAACCATTGCTTTTATGTTTGCATTGTTAACAATTCTTTTTGGCCCTAAGTACCTCTACCAGAAGTATAGTGCCATAGCACATTTATGTGCTTTTTTGTAATAAGAAACTGCATTTCAAATACTGACCAGTCTCTTGGATAGAAAGTGTAATATTGAAATATTTGTTAGAAACAAATGAGTTTTCTGGAAGACTATATTTTAGAAGCATGACTGAAATTATCTTTGAGATTCTCGTTGAATAACGTATTGGGTTTTTTATTGGGAGGGGTTAATGGTTATGAGGTGAAGTTATGTTTAAATTATTTTAAAAAGACCGTATCTATTTTAGTAATTTATTTAATCAAATTTCAGAGATTCTCTGAAATACATTTGCCAAATCATAAATTTGAAATAAACTTTTTGCTTGTGAAACATCAATTTAAAACATTCCTCCTGTGCATGTCATGTTGAAAGTTCTGGCAATAAATTTATCTGGCATAGCATTTCTGGAGGGAAGCATGAGCAATGCAAATGGTATGTATATGCATTTGGTTTTATTTTGTAGTGTTGGGAAAGGGCAAGTTTTACAAATGTCATATTTCTGATAGGTTTCTAAGATATGAAAGTTTATATTGATATTTTGCTATTTTCCATGAATATATTGATCTCATTTACTTCTAATTTAGGAAATTAGAATATGTTTTGTGTAAGTAACCATCGAATAGATACTCAGAAAGAAGAACTCTCATGCTTTGCTCACCCAGTATTGTCTAACTTCCAACTCAATTTGGAATAAGGATTATCCTGGGTTTAGTCTGCTGACTTGTTGCTTTCCCAAATCTTTAAATTTGAACCTTTCAACTTTTTCATAAGGTAGGAAAATAATTTTTTAAAATGGTGGCATTTTTGCTTTGCGTAGGTTGCTTCAGTGATATGGCAGTACTTTTTCTTGCTTATATATAAGAAAGCACTAGAACAAAAAAAGTACTGTAAAGGTATTGCTTATCCCGTTGAATTCAGCTGTCATTCCATAATTAAGAATACTTTTCAACCTAAGATTTTTGGAGAAATAACCTGCTTTTATGCTTAAAAAGAAAGCACGGGTTATTTTTAAAACATTTTTAATATTTCTTTCTTGGTAGTAATGTAAATATAGCCTGTATTACTTTTTATTTTTTTTATAGAAACTAGTTCCCATTTTTGAGGCTTGCTGCTGATTTGGTTTGTAAAAATATGATAGTATTTTTAATCTTAATTTTCTTTTATACTATTATTACTGATAAATCTACTAACCATAAAATATAGAATCATAAGTTATGTAATTTTAACCATGTAGCCTTTCTTGGTTGAATGTGAGTTTTTCCTTAATGTTGATCTTTATATTTTTTTGATCTTACTTCTTTTGGCATCTTAGATTTGTCTTTTGGTTAGTTGGGAAACTATAGTTCAATATCGTTTTACAGACCACACAGTGGGGCTTATAAATTGCTGAACACGAGTTTCCCAAACTGTGACTGGGGCAGCAGACTCAAGGAAATATATAAAGAGATTTTTTTTTTCTCTGCAGGTTCATATCAAGAAGTATGTCCAGTCTTTTCTTTGTGTGGTATGAGTAGAGAGGTGCTGTTTTTTCATTATTTTATCACAGGGATCATAGCTCCATTTGTGGGCAAGTTCTGTATAGCATTGGAAATTTTTCTACATGTCCAACAGTGATTTCTGTGCACTTGGAATAACACCTTTCAAAAATTAGAGTAGGGAAAAGCTGGATCTTGAGACTTCACAGGTTTCTCTAGGAAAGCAGTTCTATTCTTTGACTTCCATTTTGAACCCAGAGCAAGGATCAGACAACCCTGTAAGATGATTTTCTGAAAGAGGAGAAGCAGGTTGATTGTTTTTTGAGAAAAGAGTAAAATTCTTTAGAGTTCAGGGAGAAAGTGAGTCTAAATTTCAGCTCTTGTAATGTTTTGATTTTGGAGACTTATACTTATGTTACTCTTCTGTAGCAACAATGCTGTCTCCAATGTGCATGCTTTCTATCTATGCCATCCCTGAATTGTACAAGTTTGGTAAGCTTTTGGAAACTGCACATTTATTGTGAGCTCTTTCCTTGAAGGAATGCTTAGAAGACCTTCAATATTTAAAACATATTTAACTTCCATGAAACAGCTAAGCTAATAGAATGATAAATATTAACTATATTTTAAAAGTTGAATTTCATTTCGTTTCTTTTATTTTCTTTTTGCTTTTTGCTTTTATAGATACAGACAAAAGAGGAGGACCAGAAACCATTAACTTCATCAAATCCAGTATTAGAACTTGAACTGGCAGAGGAAAAGTTACCCATGACTCTTTCTAGGCAAGAGGTAAGTTTATATAGAATGTGTTGTGGAAAAAAGAAAACTCTACAAAGCATTCGCATTTATCTCTGGCTCTATCCAGTAGTTTTATGTGATTATTTCCCGTAGAAGATTACCTAACTGAACTCAATTATAGTGCAGCTAGCCAGTTTTCATCATGAAGTTCTAAATTAGCTCTGCTTTTCTTGATACTGTTATGTTAAACTTTTAAAAGTATCCATCATTCTAAACTTCAAAAATTAAGTACATTAAATGTATAATTCTAAATAATTATTTGTCTAAATCATTGTAAATAATGTACTACTTCGTAACTTATTTTCCCTTAATACAACTTTCTAGGGCAAAATACAGAGACACTTTAAAAACCAGTTCTTTATTAATGATTATTTAGATTGCATAGCATTTCCCTATGATAAACTATACTAAGAGGAGTATCCTTCTATAGACGTGATTCCATGTATAATAATGTATGATTATTTTCTTTGGAAAATTTTCTAGAGGTGTGATTTCTGGAGGGTATTTACAAAAGATTAAAGTCTCTGGACATTTCTAAGACTTTTAATATGTATTACTGGGGGCTGTATATCAGTTACATCAGTTTATATTCCCATGTGTAGTGTTTGCCCATGTCCTCATCAATATCAACTATTGTTTTCTTTTTAAAAAAAATTTGTTTTTGAAGATTTTTATGTGAGCCCTGGTTGGGAACTCAGTTGGTCAGAGCATTGTCCTATACACCAGAAAGGTTTGCAGGTGCAATTCCTGGTCAGGGTTAGATCCCTGGTTGGGGTGTGTACGGGAGGCTACTGATTGATGTCTGTCTCTGTCTCTCCATCAAATCAATAAAAACCAATCAATAAATAAAAATAAAATCAACAGACTTATCCTCAGATGAAGATATTAATGTGATACAAAGAATTCAAACTACTCAGAAAGTACAAAACAAAAATGAGCTTTAGACAAAAGGAAACTCTCAGAAGAAAGGATGGCTAACTCTTAGAGACTTTTAAAAGCATCCATTGACAGCAGCTCTAGTTTTGAAAGAGAATTGAGTATTCTCTGTGCTTTCGTAAAGTAGAGCTAAGATGATATAGTAGAAGGTTAAGGGGGGGGGGTATATTTTAATTTAGAGAAGCAAAACGTGTACAAAAATGGAGAAGGGTGGCTCTTTCATGAAGGGATGTAATTCCTGTAATTTATCAGGGAGGGACCTGACAAAGATGTTTTTGATGTCATTTCTGCATTGATTAGAGAAAGCAGTAGATGACCTCTTAAGTTTCTTTTTAATTCCAGCTTCAGTTAATCCACAGGGAGCCCTGCTAATGGATTCTTAATGTGTTTCCAGCTAAAGCTCTTGGTACTTTAAAAAAAAAAAATTTGGATCAACCTTTAATTATAATTTTTGTTTCTCCTTTCCATGAAATATAGCATGTATGTAGTATATAAAATACATATGTTCAATATAATGGATAATTTTAAAACAAACACCCACATAACCACCATCCAAGTCAAGCAATAGAATATTATTAGCACCTCAAAAGCCTTGCATGTGCCGCATCTTGATTGCACTCACTTTCTCTTGGGAGGATGAAGGGTTTAGTTTAAATGTAGTATTGCAACTGACCTTGGCACTATGGTCATTGAGTTACCAGCTGGCTCCAAACTTTATTTTCCTTCTCTGTGTAAGTATTACCATTCGCTCCCATCTTAGTATTTTTCTTATGTATTCTATTACATAGACTGGTACTTCCCTGAAACATTCAAAGGACCTAAACTGAGGTGGTACCCCATCCCGCAGAGTCCCCCTAGCCACTGCAGATGAAGAAATAATTCATTCCAGACACTCTTGATCTGCCAGGAAAAAGTGGGTGGCAGTTCCTTGTAGTGGAGAATGCCCGGAACCCTTCTCTGAAATGGCTTTTATTGAGACCAATATGCATAGGGGTATACAGCATACGTGATGCAAAAGCTTATCAATCTACTTTAGAGGGCTATAGATAACAGTAAAAGGAACACATAGATCAGCCTTGGGTTAGGGTCTGTCAGACATGCAAATGCCAAAATGGTCATCAAGCCAAGGTTCAGGGGCTTGGAAATCTTTTCCCCTGCTTTGAAGTCAGGCACCTGGTTTTTCCTTATCAGGGCAGTACTAAGCAGAGCAAGCTTCAGCAAATATAATGTATTTTTTAGGCTAGATCTCCCCCTGGAATCCTTGGTGCCAGTATCGGGTCATGTCTGCCTCAGAGCATCCCAGGCTTTCCAGTCGAGCCTTACAGGCAGGGCCCAGCTCACACGGGGCTACAATTCCCGATACCACACAAAGTGGTCCCCAACACTAAACCATTAGGGCCATTTAAGGTATGACAATGAATTAGTGTGTTTGTTCTTGGAAAATTAAAGGAAAAACAAGCACAACTATTTCATTGACATTTCAAAATAAATGTTTGGTCACCTAAAATAGGAATTACTAATAACATGAGGAATTACTACTGAGTTTTTATTTATTTATTTTTTAATAGGTTATCAGAAGATTAAGAGAAAGAGGAGAACCAATTAGACTATTTGGAGAAACTGATTATGATGCTTTTCAACGTTTAAGAAAAATAGAGATCCTCACACCAGAAGTTAACAAGGTAAGAAGTAAGAACAAAGCTAGAAGAGTATTCTGTGGCACATAAAGTAGCATAGTATGAAGTCTGATGGAGTTTGATCAATTGCATCATTGTAATGAAAAATGGAAAAAGTTCCCAGATTATTATTGCTGGTGAATGTAATTTTTTTAAAAAAAATTTAAAGCCCTTATCTTAAGTATATGGTTCAGTGCATTTTGACAACTCTGTGTAAGTTCGTAACCACTATCCTCATGAAGATATAGAACATTTTCATCATCCAAGAAAGTTCCCCAGTGCCCCTTCTTGTCCAGTCCCATATTCCTCCTCTTCCACTCACAGGGAAACAACCTTTTTAAATTCTGTCACCATAGATTACTTTTACTTGTTATAGTTTTTTCTTACAGGTGAAGTCATAGTGTCTGGCTTGTTTTGATCATCATAATATTTTTGAGATTATTCCATGTTATCGCAGATATCAACCAATGGTATTGAGTCATCTGAATATACCGCACTATGTTTTCAACTTCTGGCCATTATGAATAAAACTGTCATGAACATTATTATACAAAATTTCTTTTGAATTTACGTTATTTCTCGGGTAAATACCTGGAAGTGGACTTGTTGAATAGTAAGAGTGAATATATGCTTAACTATTTAAGAAATGCCAAATATTTTCAAATGGCATCAGCATTTGTTATTATTAGTCTTTTAAATTTTAACGATTTTTTTTGTATGCATAATTGTATGTCATTGTGGTTCTGTTTGCATTTTCCACATAACGAAAGATCATGAGCATTTTTTTGTGGCCTTACTGACTATATTTTTTCTGTGTAGTGTATGTTAAAGTTTCTTCATGTTTTAATTGGGTTGTTTATTTTTGAATTGTAGGAGTTCTTCATATATTTTGAGTATAAGTCCTTTGTAAGATACATACAAATATATTTTGTGACTATTTTCTGCTAGTCTGTGCCTTATTGATTCTCTCATTGGTGTTTTTTGCTTTGTTTTTTGCGGGAGGGGGGTTAAATTTTGATGAAGTCTGCTTCATCAGGATTTGGTTTCATGGTTATTGCTTTTGGTGTTTTGCCCAAGAAATCTTTCCAAATCCCAAGGTCTTGAGATATTCTTGTGTATTTTCTTCTAAAAGCTAGTAAGTTTTAGCTTTTACATTTAGGACTCTGGTATTGTTTTATGGCTCAGCTTATGGTTTGTTCTGGTGACTGTTCCTCAGGCTCTTGAAAAGAGTATGCTTTATGCTTTGGATTAATGTCATTTATAGTAGTGTTGTTCAGATATCTTGGGGCCTTATTAACTTAACCACTTGTTCTAGCAGTTACTTAGACACAGGTGTGAGTAGTATATATATCACTGTATACCAAACCACCCAAAACTAAGTACCCTAAAACAGTTTATTATAAAATCTTTCCAGTCATCTATGACTGTAACAAACCATTCTGAAACCTTGGAACTTAAGATAATTTATTATTATCTCTCTCAGTTCTTTGGTTTGATTTTGCTAAGCTGGGCAGTGTTTGTCTTAGAATCTTGCAGGTGATGGCAGTCAGGTGAATGGCTAAGGTCACCTGAAGGCTCCACTGGACCAGTCTTCTAACTTATAATACCTTGAAGATTCATCCATGTTGTAGGATGTGTCAGAATTTCCTTTTTTTTTTTTTTTAAGGCTGAAATATATTCCATTGTATGTACAAAACCCAATTCGATTATCCATTCATCCTCGATGGATGTCTTGAGTTGTTTCTACCATTTGTCTATTGTGAATAAAGTTGATGAACACAGTTGTACAAATACCTGTTTTAGTCCCTCCTTTCACTCATTTTTTGTATATACCCAGAAGTGGAATTACTGAGTCATTTGATAATTCTCTTTAACTTTTTCCCCCAAAGCATAAATGAATTTTGAAAGTTTTTCTTTATTTATATAATTAATGTTAAGAACAATTTGTTTTTCTTTCTTTTTAGTCTTTTCTAATACTTCCTTCACCTGAATTCTTGGAAAGAGTTACGGGTTTTTATACTGCTTCATTTCACCAATATTTATTTCTCTTCTATATCTTAAGTCACCTTCCTTATTAAAAGCTAGACTAAAATATGGCTGTGAACTACTACATTTTTATCTTTTTTACTACTCATGTTTTATTACTTCAAAAATCTTTTTTTTCCTTCACTTTCCCTTCTCTATTTTGTACCTACCATTTATGCTTCTTATTCCCTGTACCTTTTCCCCATTCTCCCCTCACCTCCTCCCCACTGATAACTCTCCATGTGATCTCCATTTCTGTGATTCTGTTCCTGTTCCAATTGTTTCCTTAATTTTTGTTTTTAGGTTCAGTTGTTGATAGTTGTGAGTTTGTTGTCATTTTACTGTTCATAGTTTTGATCTTTTTCTTAGATAAGTTCCTTTAACATTTCATATGATAAGGGCTTGGTGATGATAAACTCCTTTAACTTCACCATTTTGGGGAAGTACTTCATCTGCCCTTCCATCCTAAATGATAGCTTTGCTGGATAGAGTAATCTTGGATGTAGGTCCTTACCTTTCATGACTTTGAATACTTTTTTCCAGCCCCTTCTTGCCTCTAAGGTTTCTTTTGAGAAATCAGCTGATAGTCTTATGGGAACCCTTTTGTAGGTAACAGTCTCCTTTTCTCTTCCTGCTTTTAAGATTCTTTCCTTATCTTTAATCTTGGGTAATGTGACTATGATATGCCTTAGTATGTGCTTCCTTGGGTCCAACTTCTTTGGGACTCTCTGACCTTCCTGGATCTCTTGGAAGTCAATTTCCTTGGCCAGATTGGGAAAGTTCTCCTTCATTATTTTTTCAAATAAGCTTTCAATTTCTTGCTCTTCTCCTTCTGGCATGCCTATGATTGAGATGTTGGAATGTTTAAAGTTGTCCCAGAGGTTCCTAAACCTCCCCTCACTTTTCTGAATTCTTGTTTCTTCATTCTGTTCTTGTTTAATGTTTTATTTCTTCCTTCTCCAAATGGTTGATTTGAGTCTTGGTTTCCTTCCCTATACTGTTGGTTCCCTGTATACATTTCTTTATTTCACTTTGCATAGCCCTCACTTTTTCCCCTATTTTGTGACCATCCTCAACCATTTCTGTGAGCATCCTGATGACTGGTGTTTTGAACTGTGCATCTGATAGGTTGGCTCTCTCTCCTGCTTAGTTCTATTTTTGAAGCTTTGATCTGTTCTTTCATTTGGGCCCTATTTTTTTTTTTTTTTTTTTTTTTTTTTGGTTTCTGCCCACCTGTTAGGTTGGAAGGGACAGGGCTTAGGTATTCACCAGGGCAGGGCAACCCATATCACTGTGTTGTGGTGCTGTATGTGCGGGATGGGTCAGACAGGGAACAGTGCTGTTTGCTCAGCTCTCGGCTGGCTTTCAGTCACTTCCCCCTCTACTCACAAGCAAGTTGGGCCCTTCTCGTGCTGATTCCCGGGTGGGTGGGTTTGGTGATGATGAACTCCTTTAGTTTTAACTTGTCTGGGAAGTACTTTATCTGTCCTTTGATTCTCAGTGCTAGCTTTGCTGGATACAGTATCTAGGTCGTACGTCCTTGCTTTTCTATGTAATACCAGTGCCAAGTATTGAAAAGAACAATGCTAAGTGTAATATAGGACTATGGAGCAACGATTTACAACCAGTGCATTGCGGCATACTGGTGTGCCACAAGAATTTTTAAATTTAGTTGCAGCACTGACCTCTTTTCCCTTAGAATGTCAAGTAAACCAACAAGAGCCAAACACAATATCCCTTGGTGCGAATGAATCAAAATACCTATTATTTTGTCAGATGGGCAAAAAGTATAATACATTTTTTAGTTTGCACACAATTTTAGTAATTAGTTTACGTGTGCCATTAGATAAAAAAAGGTTGCAAATCACTGGCATGGAGAGAAAGAAGACAAGGGCAACCTGCAAAAGCAGAGTTGGAAGGAAGGACCCAGTTCAGGGTCTGGTGGAAAGAAGTTCAAACCCTGGGCGAGGAGATCTGATGTTGAGCTGGGACCCTCCTGCGGTATCCCTCTCATTTTTATCTACCACACGTAGGCATGGGACTTGGGACCACCCATTCCGCATCTGCATGCCTCTCTGCGTCTTTGTGTCTCCTCCTCCACCTACCTGTCTGGATGAATGTGGCCTCTTGATTGTCCGACTTCCATTCAGATTGATCTTCTGACAATTTTGGGTGATATTTGCCTTGTAGTCTGGTTGTAATTGTTGCTGTGGTTGTGCGAGGAGGAAAGCAATGTACACCTACGCCTCCATCTTGACCAGAAGTTGTGTGTTTCTGATGTCACGTTTTACATCTTTTTATCTTGTGTATCCCTTTACTAATTATTGTAGTTATAATTATTTTTACTCCTTTTGTTTTTACCTACATACCAGCTCTATGTGTGATTAATTCACTACCTTTACTCTATACGTAACTTTTACAGTGAGATATATACTTTCATGTTGTTTTCTTGTTACTCACTTGAGCCCTTTCTTTTGAGAAAAACAAATCCCTTTAACATTTCTTGTAAGGCCATTTTAGTGGTGATGAAGTCCTTTAACTTTTGCTTGTCTGGAAAACTATCTTTCCTTCAGTTCTGAATTATAACTTTGCCAGTTAGAGTATTGTTGGTTGGAAGACTTTTTCTTTTAGTACTTTGAATATATTGTGCCACTCTCTTCTGGCCTTCAGCATTCTTACAGAAAAATCTGTTGACTGTGTATGTGATTTCATTGTACAATACGTAACAAATTGTTTTTCTCTTGCTCCTTGAAAGAATTTCTTCTTGTCTTTAACTTTTGACATTTTCATTATAATGTGTCTTGGTGTGGGTATATTTAACTCGCTGAGGTACTGCCAACAGTTTTCCACAGCAGCTCCACCATTTTACATTTCCAGCAGTACTTAAGGGTCCCATTTCTCCATATCCTAGATACCACTTCTTATATCCTGGGTTTTTGTTTTTTATTCTGTTTTGTTTTTTTGAAAATAGCCATCCTTGTGTGTGAACTGATCTTTCATTGTGGTTTGGATTTCTTGTCTATACTTACTAGTGATGTTGAGCATCTTTTCATTTGCTTATTGGCCATTTGCACATCTCTCTCTATTCCAGTCCTTTGCTCATTTTCAATCATGTTGATGGTTTTTGTTGTTAAGTTGTAGGAGTTTTTATGTACTCTGGATATCAGTCTTTATCACATACGTGATTTTCAATTATGTTTTCCCTTTCCATGGGCCGTCTTTTCACCCTGTTGATAGTGTCTTTGATGCATAAAAGTTTTTAATTTTGATGAAGTTCAACTTACCTATCTTTGTTGTTGTTGCCTGTGCTTGTAGTGGTCTATATAAGAAATCATTCCCAAATCCAGTGTCATGAAGCTTTCCCCCTATGTTTTCTTATAAGAGTTTTATAGTTTAACTCTTACATTTAGGTCTTTGATCCCTTTGGAGTTAATTTTTTTATATGGAGTAAAGTGAAGATCCAGCTTAAGGCTTCCATTTTTATTAGTCACAAACTGAATGTGAATACAATGTGGAATTTGATGGTGCTAAAAATGTATTGATAGCCTGGGTTATAGGGAGATGCTAGTTTTATACAGTGGACATTGCTGAATGTTTTTGGAATTTGGAATAGTCTTCAGGTTGTTCTCCATGGCAAGTACAGATGGCAGGTGGCAAGTGCAGTGTTCACCTACTCTGCCATCTTGACTGGTAGTCTGAGATGAATTATACTCATTATTAGGGAAAAATCAAATGTAATATGAGTCAAATTTTATACTAGATGTAATTTTTCACCTTTTTCAGGGATTGAGAAATGATCTGAAAGCAGCTTTGGATAAGATTGATCAGCAGTACCTCAATGAACTTGTGGGCGGTCAGGAACCTGGAGAGGAAGACACACAGAATGATTTGAAAGTTCATGAAGAAAACACCACAATAGAAGAATTAGAGGTAATTTCTACACCCTCATTACCTCATTCCCTGTTACACCTCTCTTTCGCTGCAGCCAGTGGTTGAGTTCATCAGATTGCCCAATTAGAGCACCCTGTCATCTTTGATCATTACAAAGGCCCTTCTTTCATTTCATGCTTTCATTTATTAACTCCCTTCTTCCTCTTCTTTTTTTTTTTTTTTTTTTGGTATATCAACTCATGTTTAGTGTTCTAAAAAAATCTTAGAAAACAAACACAAAGTAGTACAATGATCACAAAACTTCTAAACACCAGTTCTTAAGCCTCCCTCCCATTTTAAAAATTGATCAATTACAGGAAAGTGGGGACACTGATTTAATACTATGTGATTGATATATTTTTAAAATCATGTCTCTAATTATCTTTATCCTTTGCTGGAGTTGCAAGGCCACTACACAACCAAGAGAAGAATTATCATTTTAGGCTGCAAAGTTACTGGTTTAGGGATTTGAGGATAGAATATGGCACCAAATTGCACCTTCTAGGGTGATCTGATCCAAGCAGGTGCTTTTCAGGATAAGCCTAGAAAGGTAGACGGTATAAAATTGTTTGGAGTGTCTTTGTATCCTGCTGCTTTGCCAGATTCACTTATTAGGTCGAGTAGTTTTTTGGTGGAGTTGGTAGGGTTTCTTATGTACACTATCATGTTGTCTGCAAATAATGATAGTTTTACCCTCTTTCCTAATTTGCATGCCCTTTATTTTTTTTTTCTTGCCTGACCGCTGTGCCTAGGACTTCCAATATTAGGTCGAATAGAAATGGTGAAAGTGGACATCCTTGTCTTGTTCCTGATCTTAGTGGGAAAGCTTTTAGTTTTTGCCCGTTCAGTATGATGTTGGCTGTAGGTTTTTCATATATGGCCTTTATTACGTTGAGGAATGCCCCCTTTATTCCCATTTTGCTGAGTGTTTCTATCACAAATGGGTGCTGTACCTTATCGAATTCTTTTTTGTATCTATTAAGATGATCAGGTTTTTGTCTTTCCTTTTGTTTATGTGATGTATTACATTTATTGATTTGCAAATATTGAACCATCCTTGCATCCCTGGAATGAATCTCACTTGATTATGGTGGATGATCTTTTAATGTATTGCTGGATGCAGTTTGCCAGTATTTTGTTGAGGATTTTAGCGTCTATGTCCATCAGCGATATTGGCCTGTAGATTTCTTTCTTTGTAGCATCTTTATCTGGTTTTGGGTTGAGGTTGATGCTGGCCTCATAAAAAGAGTTTGGGAGTCTTTCCTCTTCTTGGATTTTTTGGAATAGTCTGAGAAGGACAGGGGTTAGCTCTTCCTTAAATGTTTGGTAAAATTCTCTCGTGAAACCGTCCGACCCAGGACTTTTCTGTACCAGGAGTTTCTTGATTACTGCTTCAGTTTCCCCAGCTGTTATCAGTCTGTTCAGGCTTTCTGCTGCTTCTTCACTCAGTGTGGAAGGTTGTATTTTTCTAGAAATTTGTCCATTTCATTGAGGTTTTCAAATTTCTTGGCATATAATTGTTCATAGTAGTTTCTTACAATCCTTTGTATTTCTGTGGTATCAGTTGTTATTTCTCCTCTTTCATTTCTAATACTATTTATTTGGGTTCTCTCCCTTTTTTTCTTGATGAGTCTGCTTAAAGGCTTGTCGATTTTATTTATCTTTTCAAAGAACCAGCTCCTGGGTTGGTTGATCCTTTGAGTTGTTCTTTTCGTCTCTATGTGATTCAGTTCTGCTCTGATATGGATTATTTCCTTCCTTCTACTTGCTCTGGGATTTATTTGTTGTTGTTTTTCCAGTCTTGAAGTTATAGTGTTAGGTCATTTATTTGAAATGTTTATCTTTTTTAGGTAGGCCTGTAATGCTATGAACTTCCCTCTCAGGACTGCCTTTGCTGTGTCCCATAGGTTTTAGACTGTTGTATGTTCATTTTCATTTGTTTCCAGAAACTTCTTGATTTCTTCTCTTAATTCATTATTGACCCATTCATTGTTTAATAGTGTGTTGTTCAGTCTCCATGAGTTTCCAAGTTTCTGCAGTTTCTCCTTGAGGTTGGTCTCCAGTTTCAAGCCCTTGTGGTCTGAGAAAATGTTTGTTATTATTTCAATTTTCCGGAATTTGTTGAAGCTTGTTTTGTGTGGTCTGTCTTTGAAAAAGTTCCATGTGTATTTGAAAAGAATGTGTAGTTTGCTTTTTTGGGAAGAAAGGTTCTCTATATGTCAGTTAAGTCCATTTGAGCTAATGCATTGTTCAGTTCCACAATATCCTTGTTTATGTTTTGTTTGGAAGATCTATTCATTGTTGGCAGTGGGGTGTTAAAATCCCCTACTATCAGTGTGTTGCTGTCTATATTTTTCTTGAAGTCCTCCAAGATTTTCCTTATACATTTGGGTGCTCCTGTGTTGGATGCATGTATGTTTACAATGTTTCTGTCTTTTGATGGATTCTTCCTTTGAGTATTATAAAGTGTCCCTTTGGGTCTCTTTTTATGGCCTTTGTTTTGAAATCTATTTTGTCTGATAAGTTTTGCTACTCCTATTTTTTCCTGTGCATTTGCTTGGAATATTGTTTTCCATCCCTTTACTGTCAGTCTGTGTAGTTCTTTTGTTCTGAGGTGGGTCTCTTGTAGGCAACATATGTGTGGGTCTTGTTTTCTTATCCATTCAGCTATCGTGTGCCTCTTGACTGAGGCATTTAGTCCATTTACATTTAAAGTTATTATTGATAGGTACTTATTCATTTTTTCCCTTTGTACCTGTGTTCTTCTCTTTCTCACTCTTTTTCTTCATCTTCTTAAAGCAGTAAAGCAATCCCTTTAGCGTACCTTGCAGTGCTGGTTTGGTGGAAATGTATTCTTTTAGTCTTCATTTGTCTGGGAAACTCCTTATTTTGCCTTCCATTTTAACTGAGAGCCTTGCTGGGTAGAGCAGTCTTGGTTGTAGGCCTTTGCTTTTCATGAGTTGGAATATTTCTTGCCATTCCCTCCTGGCTTGTAGTGTTTCTGTTGAGAAGTCAGCTGCTAGCTGTATCGTGGTTCCGTTGTATGTTACTACCTGTGTCTCATTTGCTGCCTTTAGGATTCTCTCTTTGTCTTTGATATTTGCCATTTTAATGATGATGTGTTTGGAGTGGGCCTCATTGGGTTCCTCTTGTATGGGACCCTCTGTGCTTCCTGGACTTGTGAGACTTTTTCTCTCCTCCAGTTAGGGAAGTTTTCCATCATTACTTTTTCAAACAGGTTCTCTATCCCTTCCTCCTCTTCTTCTCTTTCTGGTATCCCTGTTATATGGATATTATTACCTTTCAGGTTGTCCTGCATTTCCCTCAATGCCTCTTCATTCTTTTTGAGTCTTTTTTTGATTTCTTGCTCTTTCTGGCTACTTTTTTCTACTTGTCTTCCAGGTCATTGATTTGATCCTCTGCTTCATCTCGCCTGATTTTGATTCCTTCTACTGTATTCTTCAATTCAGAGATTGGATTCTCCATTTCCTCTTGTGTCTTATTGATAGTTTCTGTGTCCTTTTTCATGTTGATACAGTTTGCAGTAAGTTCCTCATAATTTTCCTGTAGTTTCTCGTAATTCTCTTTGAGCTCACTGAGCTTCCTTAGAACCATTGTTTTGACTTCAATATCTGATAGTTTACTTGCCTCTATTTCATTTAGTTCTCTCTGTGGGGATTCCTCCTTTCCCCTCATTTGGGGGCTCTTTCTTTTCCTTCGCATTATTTGTGAAACTCCTTTTTTCTTCTGCTTCTTAACTTGATTTGCCTAGATTTCCTGATTTTGTGGTGTGAACTGTGGTAGCAGACAGGTTTTCCTTTCCTTTCCTTTCCTTTCCTTTTTCCCTTCCTTTTTCCTTTCCTTTTTCCTTTCCTTTCCTTTCCTTCCTCTGATAATGTCAGATGTTGACCTCATCTGACCTTTGGCAGTGTGTTTGAGACTTCCAGGAATCAACTCTCTGTGTCTGTCTCCTGCAATCGCTAATCTTGTCACTCTGTCCTCAGCAGTCAGGCTTATGCACCACAGTGCATGGCAGTGCCTTTTGAGGGCACAGCTCTAGTAGTGTTTTGGGAGCATGTGTTTTTGATTTCCATAAATGATGTTAATACTATGAAATTCCTTCTGCTTTTGATTTTCCTTTTTGTACTTTGAACGATATGTTTAATACCCATCTTTGAAGCCTGTGTACATCTAAACCTTTGCTTTTAACTGCTGAGTAATATTTCATACCCTGTGGCATTCACTGCTGTTTACTTTTGTTCTCCCATAATGATGGGTGACTAGGGTGCTAACAGCTTTGTGATGAATAATCTTGTACATAACCCCTGTGAACTCAGAAGTGGGATTGCTGGGTTTATATATATTTAATTTGTCTAAACACAGTGAAACCTCAGTTCTCAAATGTCTCGGTTCTTGAAAATTTTGGTTCTCAACCAAGTTGTTCATGAAATAGATGTCTTGGTTGTCTAACAAAACTTTGAGTCTCGATTCACTACCTGGTGACCCTTTCCTGATGATACCTGTATGATTGATCAGTCATGCTTCTCTCAGGTGACACAGAAAGGATATTTGGTTTTCAAGCAGATCACTTCTCAAACAGTTTTCTGGAGGGAATTACTTTTGAGAACCGGGTTCAACTGTACCACGCAGCTGTTCTCCAGATGACTGTACCAGTCTGTACCCCACCAGCAGGGTGTGTCTCACATCCCTACTCTTTGTCAACACTGGGCAATCTTGTGCTTTCTAATTTTTGTCAGTGTGTTGAAGGTGAAGTGATATATGTAATCTCAATTAAAGTATAATGTTGTATTATCCAACTATCTAGCTCAAGTTTAAAGCTCTTTAGTTTAATTTGGCTTAGTGTAAATCTCTTAATACTTAATACAATGTAAAGTGTTCATTTTTCTTTTCCTTTCAATTCTTGCCCTTGCAAATGTTGATATCACAGGTGAGGAGGATGTCCTCTTAATTGTAATCCCCCTCCCCCACCCCAACACATATTTATGGACTTTAAATTGTATTGGAGTAATTGGTATGTGCAACCATTCTAGGTTTTTGTTTTTTCTCTAACAGCGTTATGGAGCAATCCACCTACCATACAATTTACCAATTTGAAGTGTACAATTCAAAGGTCTTTAGTATATTCCTGGGGTGGTATAATTATCATTTCACCCCAGTTTTAGAATGACTTTGTTCCCTGGAGGCAAAATTCTCCTGTGCATTAACACTCACTCCCCTTAACCTCTCCTCTGTCTTTTGATTCATAAAAGATAACATACTTTCACAATTTAAATGGCAAGTTGGTATTTTTTTAAAAACTTATCTAGAAATTCCATCATGTTTTTCAATAGAAATTGGACAGTCTGTGTAATAAAGAGCCATGGTCAGTCTGGTGTTGCTAACATACCTATTCAGTTGTTGCTTTTTACTCATGAGCAGAAGCATTATTTTTCCTCAGGCTTTGGGAGAATCTTTAGGAAAAGGTGATGATCATAAAGACATGGACATCATTACCAAATTCCTTAAGGTATGTACTTTTAAGTTTACAAAGGAGAATATTTTCATTGGTTAATAACTGTTTTTGTATTTTTGGGTTGTCAAGGGTTAAAGATAGGGACGGGAAAGCTCAATAAACATTTCTGGTGTGTGCACTCTTTATGGTACTGCTCTGCACTTGCATATAGAAGTTAATCAAAGATGGCATATATTTATGTTTCCTTGGCCCTTTTTGAAAAAGTTGACTTGTTAATGTAAATAAAAGAATAGAATTACAGCATTGGATAGAACAAGAAGTATGGCAAACTCTATATTTTTTTTTGAAGCACTTGAGGAAGGACTGCAATGAGGAGAGAGTTGTAGAAGCTTTTATGGGAGGTGATGACAGTAAGGAAAGGAAGGAGGGAAGACAACATTGGCAGTGAAAATTGCGAACACATCAGTAACCTTTTAGAGATTGTTAATTTTCTCAGTTCTTCAGATAGCTGTTTATTCTTGCTGTGATATGCTCACTCCATCTTCTCAGCATGTGTCTTTAGCGGTTTAGCATTTATTCAAAAATATTTTGTGTTCAGTCCTGCATAGTGAAAAGTCGCTGGTTTTATTCCTGGTCAGGGCACATGCCTGGGTTCCTGGTTTGGGCATGTCTTACAGGCAACCGATTGATGTTTCTCTTTCACATCAATGTTTCCCTCCTCCTCTTTCTACCTTCCCTCTCTCAAATAAACAAACAAACAAATAAAAAAATCTTTTTGAAAAAGATTCTGAATCTATTGAGGAAATGATAGGGAACTACATAGGGCATGAAACTCTATATTAAGAACTGGAATTTTAGAATGAGAGCGTCTCCTAATATAGGATTGCACAAGAAGTTGGGAATGTTCTCCTCAGCCTTTGTGGTTTACGTGCCTGTAGAAGGGTCTTGTTGTATAGGTGAATCCAATGGGCACTGCGGTAGTTTTCCAGGGTTGGTTGGGGGAGAGTATGGGTCGTAGTCTCCTCTATTTCTGTTCTGTTCTCCTCTTTTAGTTAGGTGCTTTCGTGGGGATTTTTAAATTTTTGTCTCTACTGCAAAAGTAGAAAGTCCAAATATACAACATCGTACTTGGGGGGTTTATTAACTAGCACAGTATATATGGTGTTACAGCTGATAATCTAGGTGGGGCAAATTTTATGTGATAGAAATATAATTAAAAGTTTATTTCTATCAAATACTTATTCATGTAATTTGGTAATTCTTTCTAGGGGGAAGTAGATTATCTTTGAACTAGGAATATATATAAAACAGGGAGGTTTGTGAATTGCCAGAGGTGCTACTTTAAAGCATATGTGACAGAATCAGCACATATAGTTCATTAATTATTAGTGGATGATAAAGTAATCCATCAAGAAATTTACTCTAAGGATGGTACTACATGGCTTTATGTGTTAGTGAACTTTTCAAATTGTTCAACCACTGGGTGGCATTGTGGTCTAAATTTACCCATGCTTTCTACAGTTCCTCCTTGGTGTTTGGGCTAAAGAATTGAATGCCAGAGAAGACTATGTGAAGCGCAGTGTGCAGGGCAAACTGAACAGTGCTACACAGAAACAGACTGAGTCCTATCTCAGACCCCTTTTCAGAAAGCTGCGGAAAAGGGTGAGGTATCTCAAAAAATGCTTTTGTTAACTGATTTTTAAAAAATAACATACAGCCATGACCAGTGTGGCTTAGTTGATTGGGCATCATCCTGCAAAACGAAAGTTCGGTTCAATTCCAGATCAGGGCACGTGCCTGACTTACGGGTTTGGTCCCTAGTCAGGTGAGTATGAGAGGCAACCAATCAATATTTCTCCTTTCCCCTCTCCCTAGAAAGAAATTAAATCTTTTCTTTAATCTTTATTGTATATATTTTTTGACATTACCTTTTAATCCCCTTATATCCCCCCTGCCCCCCAGCAGTCGCCACACTGTTGTCCATGTCCACAAGTCCTTTTTCTTTTTTCGCTCAATCCCTCCTCCCCCAACCTCCTCCCTCCCCACCAAAGCTGTCATCCTGCTCTCCATCTGTGAGTCTGTCCGCATTTTCCTTGTTAGTTCAGTTTGTTCATTAGATTCCTCATATGAATGAAATCATACGACATTTGTCTTTCTCTGACTGGCTTATTTCACTTAGCATAATGTTCTGCAGGCCCATCCATACCTCTCAAAGGGTAACATTTTTTTCTTTTCTGTGGACAACTGGTATTCCACTGTGTAAATGTCCCCTAGTTGTTTTATCATCTGTTGATGGACACTTGGGCTGCTTCCTTATCTTTGCAATTGTAGATAACACTGCAGTGAACGTAGGGGTGATTATGTTCTTTCAAATTACTGTTTTGGGTTCCTTCAGATATGTCCCCGGAAGTGGGATTGCTGGATCAAAAGGCAGGTCCATTTTTAATTTTTTGATATATCTCCATACTGCTTTCCACAGTGGCTCTACCAGTAAGTCTGCATTCCCAGCAACAGTGCAAAAGGGTTCCCCTTTCTCCGCATCCACGCCACAACTTTGTTGTTTGTTGATTTATTGATGATAGCCATTCTGATAGGTGTGAGGTGCTATCTCATTGTGGTTTTAATATATTTCTCTGATGAGTGACACTGACCATGTTTTCATATGTCTATTGACCATCCGCATGTCCTCTTTGGAGAATGTCTATTCAGATCCTTTGCCTTTTTTTTTAATTGGGTTGTTTAATTGGACAGATAACATAGATAAAAATGAAACTAGACTATGTTCTTACAACGCACACAAGAATAAATTCAAAATGGATCAAAGACTCAAATGTTAGACCCAAAACCATAAAAAATCCTATGAGAAAACATAGGCAGCCAAATCTCAGAAATGGCTTGTAGCAATTTTTTGTTGGAGATAGCTTTCCAGGCAAGGGAAACAGAAGAAAAAACAAACAAATAGGAGTACATCAAACTAATTAAAAAATTTTTGCACAGCAAAGGAAATCATCAATAAAATAAAAAGACAACCCACAGAGTGGAAGAACATATTTGCTGGGACATCTGATAAGGAGTTAATATCCAAAATTTACAAAGTACTTGACAAGCTCAACACCAAACAACCCAATTAAGAAATAAAATCTTTTTAAAAAATAGAATATATGAAATTAGAGTAAATTCAGTCTGTATCTACCCACAGTAGCTTCCAAAATTAATTTTGCTTCTTTTCCTTTTCCAGAATCTTCCTGCTGATATTAAAGAATCCATAACAGATATTATTAAGTTCATGCTGCAGAGAGAGTATGTGAAGGTACATTACCATGGTGTGCATTGAAATTATGGTTATGAGCATATCTAGGTTGTGTACATAATATGTTCATTTACTGTGGAAATGTTTATCATGGGGGAGATTTAAGAATAAAAATAAAATGAATTTTTTTTAAAAAACAAAACCTTTTATTTCCTTAATGTATTGCCACCTTAATTTTGGGCATTGAATATTAAACTTTCAGACCACACTGTATTTTTTTAGTCATTTTTAAGGCAGATGTAAAGATTCTTTAGATCATGTACAGATATGGGCAAGGTGCATTTCATGACTAGGATTGAGATTCAAAATTTGCAGATTGTTGGTTACAGCTTGGGATAAATTTTTCCACAGAAGCAATGTTGTGGAGATTTAAATACCTACTATTCATAATATAGCTGAACAGTGGTACTTAATTATACAGTGAAATTTGACCACCCTTTACACTTGTTTCTATGAGAATAAGTTCCATGTCAGCCTGCCAGCATCCATCTGTCCCACTTCAGGACCGCAGCCATGGCCGACCCCTGGTTGGGGGACCCTTTCCCCTTACTCCCTCCTGAATGGGCGCTGGGAGGAGGGGTCATGGGGAAAGAGCTCTGGTGTCCAAGCACTTGCTGGGGTAGAGTTTAGAAAGCGGAGAAGGGAGGGCTGTCAATTGGTGGAGCGGAAGAAGGAAAGAAGGGCCTAGTTAGTGCCCCAGGGGTGGAGATGGGAAATGGGACACTCCTTGGTGGGCCGTATGCTGAGGGGGAGGAGCGGGCCTTCCGGTGGCTGCGCCTCCCAGAGGGCAGCCGTGGAGAATTTCGGTGCAGCAGTTCAGGGGCAGCAGGTCCAGAACAGGAGGCAGGCTCTGACCGAAAGAGGGGGTGGCATTGCTTCTTCCGGGCTCAGCGTGTCTGTGCTCAGAGGGACTGCTGGCCCTCCTGGGTGCCTGGGTGGTCTCCTTCATCAGAGCCTCATGCTGATGAGGCTAAAGTAGTGTTTTTGCTCCCTCTATATGGGAGCCAGTTAATTTTGTCAAAGAAAATGCATCTGTTTTATGGCTATTAAGTGTATTCTTGGATAGTTTCTGTTAGTTGCATGCTGCTTACCAAGGACAGCATTGGAATGGATGGATAAGGCTACCGTCACTGCAAAAGAACTCAGGTCACTTGCCTTTCCTCTTGATACATTTTCCATCCTCATATATGACATCCAGGTCAAGGTTTATATTGTATAAACTGCACAGGGAACCAAGGAACTTTAATAACCTATTTGACAATTTTCTTTGGAAATTTAGGGAATCTAAATATTGGAGATTTCTTTGATTAATATCCAGTGTTAAAGTTTACACACATGGGGATCAGTGGTAAAAATGTGCATAAGCCCTGGCTGCTGTGGATCAGTGGATTGTGTGCCAGCCAGTCGTTCGTTCGATTGACCAGACACATGCCTGGGTTGCAGGCCAGGTCCCCAGTAGGGGGAGATTGAGAAGCAACCACACATTGATGTTTCTCTCTCTCTCTTTCTCCTTCTCTTCCCCTCTCTAAACCTAAAATTAATAAATCTTTTTAAATGTGTATACACTCTTTTAAAATTAAGCTTTAAAAAAATTGAATAGAGCAAATTCAAATCGATCGTTAGAGAAGAAATGATTTTTCAGTAAACTGATTTGTTAATACTTGGTTTTTAAAAGTCAGTTCTGCACATCAAGCATGTAGGTGTTTGATTTTTTAAACGAAAATCTCTTTGAGGCTGGCTATATAGGCTTCTCTGAAACACTCAAGGGCTTCTAGAATTTCCTTGCTATTTTGTTTTCCTTCCTCGCAAGTCACTAGACTTGTTTTAGGAAAAGAACCATGTGTCTTCATTGGTTTCTGTCTTTATGTTTCATAGCTTTTACAGTAATTTAGGGTTCTAGGCAGGTGGGAGTTTTGGGGGCCAAAGTGAACGGATCCCGTCCTTGAGCTGATTCAAGAGCCAGCATTTATTCTGTTTCCACCTCTGCATGGGCCCTCCATTCGTAGCCCCGGCGTGCGGAGCCCCCGCTGCTGCCAGAGGCCTGGCTGCTGTGCAGGGAGTGGACAGCGTTTCAGGTTGGATGGTGAGGAACTAGTCAGCTTCTGTCTTCTGCGTGACCACCTGTGGAGAAGGCTGGGTAGGAAGGGGAGCCAAACTAGAGCTTTCTGGCAGTGCATCAGATTCCCTGCCTGGTAACTCTAGGTCAAAACGCAGTCATATTCAGTGCACAAAGGTTGCAAACGGATGTTTGTCTTTCACTCACAAGGTGAGCTCTGGTTTCCGTTTCCCATGGACATTTGTGGTCCTGGGCAGGACAGTGAGTCATCCCATATTTTAACTTCTTTTGTTTGAATAAGGGGAATGGTAATGTTTTCAACATGCTTAAGAGAGGGCTGAAAATTACATCATAAAAAGCTGTGAAACATTTGAAATAAAAATTTGGACCAACACAATATTTCTGCTTTTCTGATCTCCTCTTAATCTTTCTTATTAGGCTAATGATGCTTATCTTCAGATGGCCATTGGAAATGCCCCTTGGCCCATTGGTGTCACCATGGTTGGTATCCATGCCAGAACTGGTAGAGAAAAGATTTTCTCCAAGCATGTTGCACATGTTTTAAATGATGAAACACAGAGGAAATATATTCAGGTAAGCATTTGGGAGGGAAAGACATTTCTCTGGACGTTAATGTTCTCCTGTTCCAAAACTGTGTATTTTGAGAGCAAAAGGACGATAGCAAATAGGACATACCATGATCAGATATAAGTCCAGTCCTTTAAGACATCTTCACTCACTAAAATAAATTTTTTTTTTTTTTAAGTTTTATGTGTCAGTGGTTCCCAACATCTTTGGCACCAGGGATGGATTTTGTGGAAGACTGTTGTTCCACAGTGTGGTTGGGGAGGATATGAAGGGAGGAAGAGACAGGAGGTGGAGCTCAGGCTGTAATGCAATGGAAGCTTAGCTGGCTGGCCTGCTGCTCACAGCCTGCTGTGCGGCTACTTCCTAACAGGCTATGGGCCATTACCAGCCTGGGGGTTGGGGACCCCTTCCGAATGCAAGCCAGGTTGAAGGGTTATGCTTTAATTACCTTGGTGTTAAAATAAGACTATCACAGTTTCCTTTGGGAGTTTATTGAAGAGCAGCAAATTTTGAATAATTTGCAGTAAATCTTGTTTTGTTGCTTTTAAAGTAGATCTAATATCTACTAGGATAAAAGGTATAAATAGTAAAAATTTGGCTTTTATGAACATGATTTTTTAAATTTAAATAATTTTGAAAACAATTTTTTTCCACCACCATTTATCCCCCGCTGCCATGACCACATTGTTGTCCTTGTCCATCATTTTTTTTTTTGCTCAATCCCTTTACCTGCCACCCCCACCAGCATCAGCCCAGAGCTGTCAACCTGTTCTCTGAGTCTGTCTCTATTTTGCGTATTAGTTCAGTTTGAACATAATTTCTAAGTACCTTGTAACAATGCTTCTGTACATGAATAGCTCTAAAGTGTTTATGTTTAGAGTTTATTTTTTTAGTTGTATATATATCACATGAAATCATGTGGACTGTTCCTGTTAAATTTTTCTTCTTACTGGGAAAAATCAACTCTATTCTTAGCTTTTGCCAAACTGTCAAGAATTTCAGGTTGTATCTGTATAATGACTTTGCTGGATGTTAATTCTAAAGGTAGAAGATGATATTCTGAAAGTTTACTTAAAATTTAAAATTTATTTAAAATGCATAAAGTGCCTTCAGATTTTCTGCCACAAGAACAACCATTAGTATAATCATGAATTATCTTTTGGTTTGTATGTCATTTCCAAGCGATAAATGTTCATTTGTGTTATGCTTTATTCACATATATTGGCATTTTAAAAAATGATCTCACCTTCATTTCATGATATGAAAAACTGTAGCATTTATAGAGTTCAAATATACTTATGGAAATTTAAGGATATTCCCGTTTTTTTTAAATTACCACCAGTGACTCTATTGAAGGCAAAAAGCTTTTAGTTGCGGGGGGCAATGGGGGATGGGGGGGAAGATGTTTGGCTTTAACAATAGAAAACAATTTCCAATGATTAAATTTGCTTAGTGTGTTTGGCTATGCCTTAGTCAAAGCTATAGTGTGTATAAGAGTCATGTAATTAGATAAAATGTCTGAATTAAAGAGCACTTCTTTTTAAATAATGAAACCTCTCCATTAACTGATTTTTTAAAAAATATACGCCTAGTACTTACTTTTAAAGCTTTCTGGTTTACATTGGAAGCTGCGTAGTCACCTATCTCTCCTCAGTAGTTCATCCCTTTTAACTGTTACCTTCTTATTTAAAAAAAAATTCTTTTTTATTCCACCAAGATGATTAGGAAAAAATTGTCTGAACCTTCTATGACTGAACTTTGGGAAGGTGTTTGCTCCAAACCCAATCTTATTTTTGTGGACAGATGGAGGCGTAACAGTACAATCAGGTGACTCCTGGCTTGTGAGTGAGGGAAGCCATGGGGCGCTGAGAGTGAATCCGTATCTACTGTGGTGCGTGCTGGTGACGTACACCCTGGGCTCTTAGAGACCGCAGTGCTGCCCTGCTGAACATTTTAATGACCGATTCAGATGATTTTACAGAGAGGTATATTGCTCAGACTTATACAACAAGACTAGAAGGGATAGGGTGTGAATTAAGGTAGAAAAGAGACTGGTATTACGGAAGTTCTTGACAGCCAGCAGAAAGGACAGAATCTTTTTTTTTTCCTATAGGTTTTATTCCTTTATTTTTAGAGAGAGGGCAACAGAGAGAGAACGTGAGGAAGAGAAACATCCTTGTGAGAGAGAAACATCGCTTGGTAACCTCTCACATGTGCCCCTACCAGGAACAAAACCTACAACCCAGACATGTGCCCTGACTGTGAATCAAATCTACAACCTTTCACTTTGTCTGGTGATGCTCAACCAACTAAGCCTGGCCAGTCAGGGGAAGGACAGATTCTTAAAAGATAACATTTAGCTAGGATGACCATGAAGAAATTTGGATCCGATAACCTAGTTGCTTGAGCATACATCTGAGCAATGTATAAGAGAAAAAAAAAAATACAAGCATACTGTGTACTGTAAGGGTGATAAAATTATAGTACTATGTCGTGGTCACTGGAAAGTCAAATGATAGCTTATATTATTAGACATGATAATTTTGTGTTGGTTTCACAAGGCAAGTTCACTGTTAGACCCCTAACATCCAGGATGTACTATACTTACAGTGGGTGCTCAATATTTGCTGATCAAATTGAATGAATACTCTATAGGACAGGAGAGTCCTTGAGAAAGGAAACTTTATGGAGATGTGGGCAAGAGAGGTATAGGTAATGGAAGAGCTTTTTGGTGGAAGAGAGATTAAACTTGTCGCATGTGGCCATGGGCTGATCCAGGTACAGGAAGACAGACTTCTAATCAGTGTAAGGAGATGCTTTTTAAAAAAACATTTTGTTTTGAAATAAATATAAACTCACAAAGGTTGCAAAAATAGTACAAAGAAGTTTTGGACCGTGCAGAATTACCTGAAATGGGTATAGGGCCGCTTTGGAAGAGATCGGGGAGGAGATGCTTGGTATTTGCAAGCATTGAGTTACCTATTGCCCTTTCTGGTCCTTCTGGCCTTTTGATTGCTCTGGTTCTTTTCTGCCATTTTCATAGAGGCCATTGCTTAAACCTAAAGTTGTAAACTTGCATGCCCTGCACAGTAAGGTAACAAGTGAGTGATTGTTAAGGAACACCCTACCCCTGTCTTTTGTTTTCCTAATTTTCACGTAGGCATGCACTAATAGCAATATTTTATTTCTGCTCAACGCGACAACTGTCCAAAAAGTAGGCCTTGCAAGCACAGTGTGAAGTGTCAGTGAATGCTTAGGCTCAGTGTTGTTGGAGTTATAGTAGCTCATTCTTACTTTATAGTAATATGGTTCCAATGTTGCGCCATCACCTTCCATTATTTATTTATTTATTTGGTATGAGCGGCCAAATTCTTTATTTCTTTTAAATGCGGACACTCCTACTGTTAAAATACGAGCATCAAATATTAAAATATTAACATTGTTTACAGCCAAATAAAATCCCAATTTGTCAACTGTGTCATTAAAACCATAGTGCAGCTCAAGGCAAAAGAATGCTGCCACCCCAATGTGAGAGTTTTATGAAATTCTGAGTTACATTTAACTGAGTAATTTTCTAAGCTTTCCTGTGAATCTCCTTGTTAGTTTGATATTTAGGTGAGGTTGATTTGAATTATCCTACAAAAAGGAACAGATATTATTTGAAGTTTAAGTCTGGTGTTGGCAAACCTTTTGTTAAAGGCTCATAGGCCTCTGTTGCAACTACTCACCCCTGCAGCTGTAGTGCGGATGCTGCCTGCAGCTGTTCCAGTAAAACCTCATTTAGAGAAGAGGCTGGTGGCCCGTGGCCATAGTTTGCTGACCCCTGGTAAATACATAAACCCAGACCTTTTCTGTGTTAAGGTATTTGCTGTGGAGGTAATTGCAAGTCATTTAATGGGGTAATTGTTTCTTTTAAAATTGACATAGAACATACCAACAGACAGTGGAGTGTGTCAAGTGTACTAATCTTAACTGTAGAGCTCAATGGTAGAGAGAGAGGGAGAGAAAGATCAATTGGTTGCCTCTTGCACACACCCCGAAAGGAACAGAACCCGCAATCTAGGCATGTGCCCTGACCAGGAATCGAAACTGACCTTTTGGTTTACAGGACAGCACTCCAACCAGCTGAGCCACCTGAGCTGGCCAGGATACAATGATCCCTGGTATTTGTAACATGTATCAAGATGTAAAACAAGATTTAGATATAGAACATCCCTAGCAGTACTCCAGAAGTCTTCTTGATGCCTTTTCCCAGCCTCAATCCTCCTTGTCAGAAGAGGTAACCACTATTCTGATTTGTGTCATTATTAGTTATTTTTATCTGTCCTTGGACACCATTTTAGTGGAATCTTACAATGTATGGAGTGATTGTTTCTTTTATTTAGAAATACTGGTGAGAGATATCTGTTTTATGAGATATGTTAGAAGACCATTCAAGTGGTTATTTTACTCTAATACTATTTCATCTTTCGGTTTTATGCAAACCTCTAGAGAATTTAAACTGTGGAAGTCGTTTGAAGTGTCCCCTTCCTCACAAAAATTAAACACACCACAGAGAGGATGGTCACACTGTGCAAATCAAAGAAAGGTTGTGTAGCTTATTAAGTGGCTCAGATCTCAGGGTGAGCCTTAAATTTGGCTGCTGTAGTTCAGTGGATTGAGCACTGGCCTGTGACCCAGAATGGTGCTGGTTCAATTCCTGGTGAGGGCACATGCCTGGGTTGCAGGCCAGGTGTCACCGGTTAGGAGCGTACAAGGGTCAACCTAGCGATGTATCTCTCACACATCTATGTTTCTCTCCCTCCCTTCCCCTCTCTCTAAAATTAATCATCATCCTCTAAAGGTGAGATTTAAATTGATGGTAGTAAGTTCAAAGACTTTGTTCTGCTAAATACAGATGTAGCTTTTGGCCTAGGTTCGGGTATAAAGCTGCTTTTATACAGATTATAGGAAGCTCTTGATTATTTAGTGACTTTATAATTCAATCATGTCAAGACCTGTCTTGGAAAGGTTCACATCTTGGGTGTCTTTACCTATCGGTAAAAACGAGAAGGATGAAATGGTGAAATTGGCATCAAATGGCTATTTGCGTCTCCAGATGCCCCTCTCTGCCCTTCTTTCCTTTGTCCTCTGTCCCAGAAACCCAGCTTTATGAACAACATGGACAGGCTTCTGATTGGGGCAGGCAGTGAAAGGGACTGGGAGGCATTATGTAGGTGGGAGCAGAATGAGTTTGGGGTGCCTGTTTCCCTGGGTTCCTCCTGCCTGTGGAGTCGTCATGCCTGCACCTTCTGCCCAAGATCATATCTCCTCTCGTACCTGTCTCCATGCAGTTACCCTCCCTGGGTTTTAGTAAGCACATTCCTCCCATCCCACTTCAGAACTCAGGATGGCCACGACCTCCAGGCATTGTCAGCTCTGGGATACTGTACTATCTCATTGTCCCATATCCTGCCCACTCCTTTGTAAAGTCCTTGGAACTGCCACTGTCACGTTAATCAGTTTGAGTATGCCCTCTGTTTCTTGACAATACCCTTCCTGGTATGTGTAGATTAATTGACCTGTGTACTGTACTACCACACAGATTTCTTTGGGGAGTAGAAGATTAAGGAGTAATTTTCATTCCCAGTAATTTTGCTTAAGCTTTCACTTATTACAGCAGGCAAAATGCCCTGTGTTATTTTTCTGTGTCAGGTTGTTTATAAATTCCCTAATAACATCTGTCCAACATTTTGTATCAGTTATTTCAATCCATATTTTGGGTTTTGGTATATTTGACCTGTACTAGCATTTGCCAAATTTACTTGTCCCTGGAACATGTACAGATTTATAATGTACTCATGTATCGCCAAAATGGTATAACACAGACTTTCATTACTGTGATTAGTGATCACAACTTGGTCCATGTGTTAAATACACAGCATCATGGTTGGTCAGTAAACACTCCCATGTATCCCATCGTACGTCATACATCGTGGGTCACATGGCTTCCTGCTCCTTCCAGGCATGCTTGGCTCTAATAAACCTTTTCTTAAAAACAAGTTATTGCAGTGGTAACAAACTGTCTACCCATTTAATATTCCTCAGCATATTAACACAACTTTTTAGAGAAAAACACTGCTAGTCTTTATCTTCACACACACACCAGTTTGTAGCGTCTCACAGTATACCAATGTTGGGTAGACACATTTTGGGTGAGGCTGACACACACTATGCCATGCCTCTTGTCAGCTGGCAGCTTCACTGATAGCAAATAGATATTTTCCTTGGGGTATTAATTCTTTAAAGATTTTTGATTTATTTTCAGACAGAGGGGAAGGGAGGGAGAAAGGGGGGGAGAGAAACATCAAGGTGTGGTTGCCTCTTGCACACCCCCGCATTGGGGACCTGGCCCTGCAACCCAGGCATGTGCCCTGACTGGAAATTGATCCTGTGACCCTTTGGTTTGCTAAGTGGCTAATTCTCCATCAGTTATGTAACAGTCTAGAATGAATTATGTAGATGAATCAATTTGAGTGATATCCTTGTATGGAAAGAATTCTTGTAGACAGTTTTTGAAGCATTGGCTTTTTTTATATGTAACTACAGATGCTAGTTGAAACCGTAGAAATTAACTTAATCATTAAGTAAACCTTTTTTGAACATCCCATTACACACAGGTCAAATGAACATTCCTTTAGTCTGAAGTTAGGAATAATTGTTAACATAAGTGTCACAAGTTAATTCATTCCTTTATTAGAACTTGACAGTTTACCGACAGCACTTTTTAAACAGCTAGGTGGAACATGTCACTCAGCTTCTCTCTTATTCTTCAGCTTCTCTCTTATTCTTCAGCTTCTCAAGCTGTATGACTAAATGAGTTTGCGCTTTCATCCTCAAGCCTTTGTCCTTACGGTGTAGACTTTTGACAGGTATAGAAATACTGATTTGATAAACTGTCTTTTTTAGACTTTAATGAAAGATTCCTTAAAGACCCCCAAAAAAACCTTTTCCAAGTTCTATCAACTAATGATAGTTTATGAAAGAAAAGGGAGATATAGCTAAAGTTTCTTTGGTTTAAAAAAATGTTTGTTTCTGCAGTAAAAAAAGAATAGTGGATCAGGTTGTTCATTTTAATGGTTTCTTGATTATCTGGATATAAAGAACTGTCATTCAGGATTGTATCCTATATCACGTGTGTGTGTGTGAGATACACCGAATCGTATCTGTATTTGATATATACCTTATCTAGCATATTCTATGCTGCTTTCAGTTAGATTGTTTTTAATTGTTAAATGCACATAACAAAATTTACCATTGCTTTTAAGTGTATAGTTCATCAGCTAGACTTTTAAGTGCAGACTTTTCCTAGAAACATACTGATTTTAAAAATTAATTTAGTTAAATATTATGCAGGGAAGAAGTCAAGGAACCGTTTACGTAGACTCTGGAAAGGTGCAGGACTCAGGGCTGTTAGGCACTTGAAAAGTCCTGACCATGGGAAGGGATGAAAACAAGTGGCTGAGAATTAGGGTAAATAGTCCAAAGGTTCCCTCTGCCCTGCACAGCTGGGCTCTCCTGCCCTTCTCCCACTCTGGCACAAATCAGGTTTACCGTATTTCACTGGGTATATGCACAATGTTTTGCCCAAATTTTTCAGATAAACATAGGAAGTGCATTATACAAGGGTAGTACTAATTCTGTATCTGTATAAGTGTTTTCAGTTCTTTTGTTTATGCTTATGCATTAAAAGTATAACTCCAGTAAGTAATAACAATATTCATATGCAAAATAATAGCCTGGAATACAATAATCAGTTTTGTTGAATTTAGGAGGAACTTGGAACAAAGCAGTTTTGACCAATCATACAACGAAAGGAAATGAAGAGCCACATATTGTCATCCACAGAGTCAGGTAGATGATGCTGATTGTTAGCCACCGATGAGATAGGTGATGCCAACTTTATTACCGTAGGGTCAACAGCGTGGTACTCCTCTTCGTATGCTTTAGGCGGGAGAAATTAATGGAAAATCCCTTGGAATGTTGAAATCTTTTTCATACACTGCAAGCCTTAAGCTGACCGTTATGAAATATGCTAAAAAGCATGGCAGCAGAACTGTAAAGAGACATGTTGGATCTCCTCTCACAAAGAGTGTCATCAGATTGTGGAAGCAACAAGAAAAAATGCTTCTTCTGATGCCAGGACAAAAGAAGGCAATGTGAGGGATACCTCCAAAGTGGCTGGAGGTGGAGCCAGGAGGTGAAAACCTGAATTCTGGAGGAGCATCCAACTGGGATCTCCGTTTCAACCAAGATGACACAAGAAAAAGGTAAGAGGACTCCCTGAGAGAAAAAAATTGATGATTTCTGAGGGACACCAAAATGGTGCTTTAACCTTATGAAGAGAGAAGGTTTGAGCATGAAGACATGAAAGGAAGTTGCCCCAAAACTTCCAGTAGCCTCTAAGAACCAAGTTTTGGAATCTCATTCCTATGTTAATCAATCTTTGAAAGACTTACAACTTTGAGCGGTCCCAAATTGCCAGTATGAATGAGGTCCCACTCACATCTGATGTGTCATCTAACAGAACTCTGGATGTCAAAGGAGCAAAGACCGTGGCTGTTAAAACTAGTGGTCATGAGAAAACGCATTTCACTGTTGTTCTCACCTGTTGTGCAGATGGGCAAAGCTCCCACCTATGGTCATCTTTAAAAAAAAAAAAGTTTCCGAAAGAAAAGATTCCAAGTGGAGTTATTGTCCGTGTGCATGAAAAAGGACAGGCAAATGAAGAAGGCATGAAGATCTGGTTTAACAAAGTCTGGTCATGAAGGCCTGGGGGATTAGTTAAAAACCCTGCTTTGCTTGTTTCTGATCACTTCCAAGCCCATGTTACATAGAGTGCAAAAGCCATCACAGCGGACTTGAAAACCCAACTTGCTGTGATACCTGGTGGGCTAACCAACCAACTGCAGCCTCTTGACATGTCGGTGAACAAGCCCTTTAAGGCCCTAATGAAGAAGAGTGGACATCATGGATGCAGTCAGCTGGTAATGGTTTAACACCTACAGGCAGGATCAGGAAAGCATCCATCACCCAGGTGTGTGATTGGATCCTAAGACTGTGGAACAGTGTCAAGAAGGAAGTGGTTGTGAAATCGTTTAAAAAATGCAGTATCAGCATTGCTGTGGATGGAACTGAGGATGATGATGAAATTTACCAGGATGAAGAAAGTTACTCTTCAGAAGACATCGGTAATGTAGAAATTGAAGATGATACTTGTGAATGACAGTGACTAAGAGTTCTTGGCCTTCTGTGAGGTGTAAATATCATACAATTGTTACCAGTATGTAAAATTTCTTGTACCTTGTATCTCTTCTTGTGTTTTGTAATTATGTTATGATAAATTTTTTGTACCACACTGTTAAAAAATAAGTGCTAAAATTCCTTTATAATACAAAAAACAAGTATCTAAATATAAATAAGTAAGTAATTGAATTTAAATATTGACACGAAAGATTTTTTCCCCCTGAAAGTTTGGGCCCAAAACATGGGAGTGCATTCTACACAGCAAAATACGATACTTTCTAAGGTATTTGAATCACTCAGGAAGGGGTAACCTCAGGAAATGGTGATGCCGTAGGAGAACAGGAGATGTCAGTGAAAGTGTGTGTTGACACATGAGGCATCTAGTTCCCATTCTCCACAGGCTCCTCTGCTGCTGACAGCCAGGCTTTTAACCCTAGTCAGGAAATTGGAGCTTCTGTGAACTGATTCAAGAGAAAAGACCTACAGTCACTACCATTTAGTATTACTCCAGTGAAAAAACTAGCTTGCTGCCCTAGTGTCCTAAGATGAAGTTCCACTGACAAGGCCTGCTCATTCAGGGAGTTCCTTTTAGCTGTTTAGTGCCCTATTCAGAAAAAGGAATGTTCACCTAGGCCTCTTCAGACATTTAGAGAAAGTTTCCAACATAAAAGACAGATCAAAACAAATGCATGGAAAAGAAGTAACTCGGAGAAAAAGTTAGAGCATAGAGAAGAGGAAAAAACCCTCATTGAAAAACATAGCAGCCTTAGATAAAGTCATAGCCATGAAATAAGAGTAATCCACTAGAAAGAGAAAGGGCAAAGAGAAAATGAGTTCTTAGATCTTAAACTTACGGCAGAAATGTAAAGATTAAATAAAACAAGATAAAGTCAAAAACTTTAATATATGGAAAATAAAAGAATAGGGGAATGAATGTGTAAGGTCTGCAACTATTCAAATGTCAGGAAAAGGAGAGCAGAGAAACTGGAAGGTACGCAGGAAAACTTCGCAGAGCTGAAGGACTGAAGGATAGGAGGTCACAAAATGAAAATGAGAGCTCACTGAGTACATAGGCAAATAAATAGAAAATAACTCACATTAAGGCAAAATGTAATGAAATACTGGAGTGTAAGGATAAAGAGAAGATTTTAAATGCACCTGGAGGAAAGGAACAGTCACTTAAAAAGGCTCGGGGATTAAAATGCCACCATACTTCTCATTAACAGTAATTTCTCATTCAGGAAGCCGGAAGACAGTGGAGCAGTGCCTTTCTAATACTAAGGGAGATGATTTCCAACTCAATTCTCTTTCCATCTGAACTAACAATCAAGTATAAATATAGGCTCAAGATATTTCCAGACAGGTGAAGTCTCAAAATGAGCCCTCTCACATGTCCATCTCGGGAATCATCACAGTGACAGCTAGCACTTCTGTGCTGTCCTCTGCGTGCTCCCCTTCACCAGTTTACAGCAACAGCATGAGGATATTATGATTTCTCTGTTTTGCAAGTGGGGAAACCAAAGCACAGAGAATTAAGTTCCCAAGGCCACACAGCTAGGAAGTGGTGAGATTGGGATTCGAACCTGGGTTGTCCTAACTCCGCTGTTATATTGCCTCTACTTGAGGGGAACAAACAAAGAAACAAAAAACTGTGGGAAATGAGATCATGCCCAGGAGCAGGGAAAAGGAGGCCCAGGAGCAGGGAAAAGGAGCCCCAGGCTGAAAGTGAAGGGATGTTCTCAGGTCGTAGCAGTATACAAGGAGGTCCGGAATCCAGCTGGTCTAGAGTGGAACAGGCAGGCAGAGGGCTCCAGGGAAGAAAAGTGGGACAGACATGACCAATGTGTTTGGTCATACTGAGAGTCGTCTCACTGTTAGAGAGCGAACTGTGATATCTATATGGAAGAGCAAAAAGATGGGAAAGAATACCTGTGAAAAGAGAGATTGTCATAATATATTGTGTGGCCCTGTTTGGAGAGTATCTGTAGACATTGTAAGGTAAATCCTGAATATTGCGTTCTCTAAGCATTGTGACTGGGGGGTGGGAGGGGATGGGGAAAGTGCGTTTAGTGCAAGTGTGCGTTATGTGGGGCCAGTGGGTGTGGTGTAGAGAATTCAATCCTCAGCTGTGCTGCCGTGAAATTATGCCCCTTTAATTTAAAAATCTGTGCTGTGTACTATCCTTATTGCGAAATTTACCATAATGTAAACTGTTAATGGCTTGTACTGTTCATTTCCAAACTTTTTGGCAGTTAACATTTCAGTCAAGACAATTATATTAATTTTTAAATCAGATTCTGCTGAGTAAGGGTAAATTAACCTCACAGATATCTTCTTTAAGGGGCAAATACCTAAGATACCAGTTCTTAAAAGGAAAGTTACTCCATCGCTCTTAATATCCGTTTGTCTTTTATTTGCTTATCCTAATTCTTGCCAGGTTTTGCTACTGGCTAAAGCTATTTGTATTTCATCAGGGTGTTCTCTTTCTCCTCTTTACCCCTCTTCTCACCTGTTTCTCATGAATTGTTTTGTTTTTATTTTGGGTTTAAAAGTTGTTGGAATACTTAGGTAATTACAGAGTAATGAAGAATTCTACCTGCCTCGTGATGTTTCAGGTCAGGTACCTGAGATATCTGCCAGCGTTTCAAGGCAGTTCTTTGCCTTTCCTCCTTGGACTTCCAGATTTGCTTTTCTGTTGTTGGGTTGTGCGGTTATAGCCACATACTCTGCTTTCCCACTAAGTCATGAAGCTCTTTCTTTGAAGAGATGATACTTGATTGTATCATTTTGAGTAAATAAAACAAATTTGGGGGGAATACTAGCTAAGTACCAGGCAGGGTGCTGTATATTCACTTTTCATATTCAATATCCAGTATAGGCCTGTGCATAGTCAACCATTGCCCTCTGATAGGATTTCATTATTCCTGTCAGTGTGATAGGAATTTGGTGATTGTAATTTTTGTGAACCAAGATGAGAAACCTTAAAATAATTTTTGTCCAAAATGACATTGGAGGTAATTAAAATTAAGTGCTGCTGTTCTTGGTGGTTGTTATTTTTAATAACTAGCCAATATAGCTGTAGATACATAGATTTCAGCAAGACTTTTGACAGTTTCTCCTTGTAAACAAGGACACATGGAGGCTGGTAGAGAAAACAGTTAATAGGATTTATTGCTGGTTGCAGAACTCTTCCCAGCACTGTTCTAGAGAGACCTAAAGCAACATAACACAGGTTTCTGCGCTGGTCTCTGGCCTGTTTGTGAATTTGGATGACGACTTAGAGGCACATATGCTCACCAGCAGATGAGAAGGCTAAGGGGAATAACTGAAAACGTGTGCCAACTAAGGGTTTTGAAAGATCACAGACGTAAGGATGAATTGCAAGAGACAAAGAATTTTAAGAGTGGTAGTTCTTGTCGTCAGGTAAAAGTATCACTATAAAGTTAAAGACGAGCTAAGAACTGGCCTAACTGCAGTGGAGATAAAAAGCACTTGAAATTTGTGAGGTCATGGGAATTTGTGGTGTGTGTTGTAGTTGTCTCCAAAGAACTGAAGGCCCCGGGGACACAGATGGCAAAGGTGCAGAACAAAGGCAGTGCAGCAGCATGACGCTGAGTTCGGCAAGATTGGCCAGGTCACGTTTGGAACATTGCACCCGGTGTTACGATATTAAAATGGTTTCATTATGCAGCATTTTGTGCATACAAAAGGACACGTGCAAGTTGTGAAGTAAACAAAACAGATATCTAAGGGCCTTAATCGCGGCTTAAGAACTAGAGCGTTTTGAAAATCGTGGACCTGTATTTTCCTTCTCGACCCTAAAAGTAACCATCATCTTGAATCTGTCCCTTCCTTGCTGTTTCAAAAATAATTCTGCCATGTTATGTGTGTGTTTCTAAGCAATATATTATTTTTGAACTTTTTGAGTTTTATTAAAATACAGTTACACTGTTGTGCAACTTTGCCACTCGCTGTTTACATTCAGCATTGTTTCTAAGATTCATGTATATCAGTTGTTCTCAACCAGAGTTTCCCATTTGGACTATAGAACACAGAAGATGATTTGAGTGCCTATTTTCTCATGCTTCTCTAGCATGTACACTGGAGAGCAGCTGTCTAATTACATACAATGGATGCTTGAGACTAGGCAGTGGAGCTTAACTCTCTCCTGGAACCTGAGCTGTTACATGTAGTTCTATCTAGTTAATTAATTTTGACTGCTGTGAAGTGTGCCATTTGTGAGCATACTAATGCTTTTTCACATGTTCTCCTATGATGAACATTTGGGTTGTTTCCCATTTTCTTGCTGCTGCTGCTGTTTTGTGACCGGCTCTGCCGCAACCACTTTGTACATATCCCTGGGTATACACGAAGAAATGTTTCTCTAGGTATACATCTGAGTGGTATTGCTGGAGACTGTCACATTTTCTTGGGGACATGGGTAAACTGGAGTGAATACAGAGGAGGGCAAGTAAGAAAAGTTCAACTGTATCGTAACCAACCTTTATTTTCCTTATTTTCTTAGGGACTGAAGAGGTTAATGACCATTTGTCAGAAGCACTTTCCTACTGATCCCTCAAAATGTGTGGAGTACAATGCACTCTGAGATCTGTGTACGATGTGCAGATGACAAGGAGAGACTTAAGGGAGCATGGTTCGGACTCCTGGAACACCAGCAGGAACAAGGGAGGAAGAAAAATGGATTTCCTCAACTCTGGGTTCTACCTAATGCAGCTCTTGGTTTTAAGAAGTGTCTTGGCACTCATACCACATCTGACTGCAAAGTGATTTCTGTCTTGCTGACATTTTAAATAGTTGAAAAATTAAGTTCAAGAAGACTTTCCCCCTAATTTAAATGTGCAGACAGCGGTCACAGAAGGGGCTTTAAAATGACTCCTTTTCCTCTAGACCTGAAAGTTGCAGTTTGATGATTGAAAAGGTACATATGATGGTGGACTTAATTGTTTCTGTAAAATATGGCAATTTTCACATCATCCTTTATGTCATATTTTCAGAAAGTATTTTCATATATTTCAACAAAAATATGGAACCATTTAACAAAACTTCACAATCCTTAAATGTTGCTGAAAGTTAAATGTTGCCGATTTACATGGTGGGGCCGCCGGACCTCAGCGACGCCTCAGCGGACCTCAGTGGCCACGGTGGTGGCTGCTCTGGACCTCAGCGGCATTGTTGTCCAGGTGGCAGGTGCTCTGGACCTCAGCGGTGTCGTGGTCGAGGTGGTGGACCTCCGTGGCAGCTTGGTCATGGTGGTGGGTGGTCTGAACCTCAGCGTCATGGTGGTCCTGGTGGTGAGGGCTCCAGATTGCAATGTCACTGTGGTACCTGCTCTTCACCAGCCTCTCAGGTGGACTCCCACACCAGCTCAACACAGGAATAGTCAATCTCAAACTCCTCTCCAACTGCTCGCACAATTCTGTCTCCTCTCTTTCCTCCTCACTCCTTACTCTCCAACAGCTCACAAAGCGGGATGCTGGCCTTCTTTTAGCCAAGTATCTGTGGTAACCGAGGGAAGGGGCGGAGCCTGTGAGCTCATAAGAGGGACTTTGACCCCAACATGTCTACTGTTGGGAACATTTAAAAAAAAAAATTCGAGGTTCCTATGTTTGTCTTAGCTCAGTTACCCATTGACCATAGGTGGCATTTTGAGTATTTGTCACAGTCCTCAGCCTCCCTGGGTCTGGTGGAGGGGACACATTTCTATCTAGGGTTAGTACACCTCAAGGTCCAGTGACAGACCTTTGCCGCGCTTGCCTAATCGCCGACCACGCCCCACGGCCCACGTGGTCATGTAGTCCTGGCCCTCACAGCACAGGCCAGAGGCGGGGTAAGGCCTAGCACAGTCCCTCTTGGGACCCTCATCTTGGTTCCATTGCTCAGTTGTTGTGCACACACCACCTGTCTGCTCTGTACCCTTTTTCCACAGGTTGATAAACTTGGGATCCATTCTGTCATCATCCATCTAGTTTGGCGTGGCTGTTCATTGCATTTGTGAATTTGTGTGTCTGGCTTGGTGAAGTATTTGCATTTCTTAGTTTCCATGATGCTGACCGTTTTTGTTCATGGCTTTTGTGAAAGACACCGTTGTCTTCATTTCTCCTGCACTTTCCTGCAGCTTGCAGAGAGCTTGCTCGTGGCCCTGTGCTCCAGGGTCGGGATGGGTGAGGACTAGCACCCTGCCACTGCCCTCGTGCCACTCACCACACTCTGTGGGTCCCCACCTGGCTACTGGCTCCGCTGCAGGATCTCTGACTCTTCCCCGGGCTCTGGACCAGGCCCTGCCCCACTGAGGAGCCCTGTGCCCATCTGCTGTCTTGGCCATGACATGGCCACAAAAATAATTTTTAAGAAATAGTTTAGAAACAGTTCCTCACATGCAATTTAAACCAGCCACTGACTAAATAATTCCTTTATATATTCTGTTCTCTCAAACTTTTTTGCCCAAATTCCTATACACCTTAGCTGAAGGAACGTGCTTTACTTTTCTAATTATAAGGGAACTTCAAGAATCTGCAGGCAACCCAGGTATATGCCCTAACTGGAAATCAGCCTGTAACCTTTCAGCTATGCGACATGCGACTATACTCCAAGCAACTGAGCCACAGTGGCAAGGGCTATGATGATATTTTTTTATTTTTTCTTAAATATATATTTTATTGATTATGCTATTACAGTTGTCCCATTTGTTTTTCTCCCCTTTATTCACCTCCAACCGGCACCCTCCCACTAGCATTTCCCCCCCCCCTTCCTTAGTTCATTTCCGTGGGTCATATGTATAAGTTCTTGGGCTTCTCCATTTCCTATATTATTCTTAATCTCCCCCTGCCTATTTTGTACCTACTATTTATGCTGCTTATTCCCTGTACCTTTCCCCTAATTCTTCTGTTTTACTGTTTGTAGGTTTTGATCTTCTTTTTCTTAGGTAAGTCTCTAACATCTCATATGATAAGGGCTTGGTGATGATGAACTTATTTAACTTCACCTTTTCTGGAAAGCACTTTATCTGCCCTTCCACACTAAATGATAGCTTTGCTGGATAGAGTAATCTTGGATGTAGGTCCTTGTCTTTCATGACTTAAAATACTACTTTCCAGCCCCTTCTTGCCTGCATGGTTTCTTTTAAGAAATCAGCTGATAGTCTTATAGGAACTCCTTTGTAGGTAACTCTGCTTCGCTCTTGCTGCTTTTAAGATTCTCTCATTTTTAATCTTGGGTAATGTAATTATGATGTGCCTTGGTATGTGCTTCCTTGGGTCCAACTTCTTTGGGACTCTCTGAGCTTCCTGGACCTCCTGGAAGTCTTATTTCCTTTGCCATATTGGGGAAGTTCTCCTTCATTATGTTTTCGAATAAGATTTCAATTTCTTTCTCCTCCTCTTCTCCTTCTGGCATCCCTGTGATTCGGATGTTGGATCGTTTAAAGTTGTCCCAGAGGTTCCTAAGCCTCTTGTTATTTTTTTTTGAATTCTTCTTTCTTCATTCTGTTCTTGTTGAATATTTGTCTCCTCCTTCTTCCAATCAGTGATTTGAGTTCCGGTTTCCTTCTCTTTACTGTTGGTTCTCTGGATATTTTTCATTTCACTTTGCATAGCTTTCACTTTTTCCATTTTGCAACCTTACTCAGCCAATTCAGTGAGCATCCAGATTACCAGTGTCTTGAACTGTGCATCTGATAGATTGGCCGTCTCTTCCTGCTTAGTTCTGTTTTTGGAGCTTTGATCTGTTCTTACATTTGGGCCATATTTCTTTGTCTCAGCACACTTGTTAGGTTGAAAGGGGCAGAGCCTTAGGTATTCACCAGGGTGGGGTAACCCACTTAGCTATGTTGGGGTGCCGTGGTGGGGGAGGGGTCAGAGAGGGAACAGTGCTGTCTGCTCCACTCTGGGCAAGGTTTCAGTCACTTCCCTTGCTACCCACAAGAAAATTGGGCCTTTCTAGTGCTGATTCCCAGGTGGGTGGGTTTGTGTACATTCTAGGACCCTGTGGGTCTCTCCAACAGACCCTTCTATGAGGCTGGGAGTTTCTCCTGCTGCCACAACCCCCACAGGTTTTTACCTCCAGAGGTTTTGAGGCTTTCTTTTTCCTGCACTGGAACCCTGGATTGTGCGGTCTGTCTTGCTCTCCAGCTGTTCCTCTGGTTTATCCGCACGCAAATGTGGGACTGCCCAGTTCTCCAGCCGCTGCTTGCCGCACATCCTTTGCACCTCAGCTGCCCATCTCCACCCCTCCTACCAATCTAGATGAATGTTTCTTGACTCCTTGGTTGTCGGACTTCCATACAGTTTGATTTTTCTGGCAGTTCTGGTTATTTTTTGTTTCTAAATTTGTTGTCCTTTTGGTTGCGCAAGGAGGCAAGTGTATCTACCTATCCTCCATCTTGGCTGGAAGTCTACAATATTTTTATAAAATTCACTTAGAGTCCTTTGGGTACAGGTAGGATAACCCAGTCTTGCAGCATCTGAAGTACATAATGGCACATAGGAAAAAAAAAAAACCAAGAACTCTGGGTTCTATACCCAGACCCACATCTAAAGAGGGGTGTAAAACTTGCATAAGAGTATTACCTGCTGTGATTGTAACACTGAAATGGAAATACCAATATCTGTCCTCTGTATCCTACCAGATTGCAGTAAGAATAAAAGTTTGTTTTTCAGTGAAAAACAGTAGCCTCTATTCTATCAAGAAAATTTAACATGGGGAAAGGAGTGGTACCAGCAGTTTGCTGCCAAGATTGTCGATCTCATTAATGTAAAGTTTTAAATATAATTTTCCTGTTAAGGATGTAGTGATGTGAGTGATTGATAGGGGTCAGGAGTTGGTATAGCATGAGTTAGGGGTTTCAATAATTAGGTCTTCGGCATAAGATCCTGTTGAGAAAAGTATTCCTGTTAATGCCAGAATTCCAATAATGAGTGTGGTGATAGTGAAGGACAGTGCTTTGAACAGTCCATCCATCTTTCAAATATCTTGTTCTTCGTTCAGGCTGTGAACAATAGACCCTGAACATAAGAATAGAATGGCTTTTAAAAATGCGTATGTACACACACAGCAAAAGGCTTAGATCAGGTTTGTTAATGCTGATGGTTACAGTTATTAGGCCTCGGCTTGAGGTGGAGAAAGCTATAGTTTTTTGAATGCCATTTTGGGTGAGGACACCAACTGCTATAAATAGTGTGGTGGCTGCTCCTAGGCATGACATTGTTTGAATTAAGATTGTTTTCTGTAAGTGGGTGGAGTCAGATTAATGGAGAAATGCCTGTTTGAGTGGAGTAGTTCTGAGACGGGTGTAGGGCCTTCCATGGCCGAGGACAGTCATGGGTAATCCGAATTGGGCTGATTGGTAGCAGCTGGGAGGAATCTGGTTAGCAAGAAGTCAGCGTTGTGTAAGAAGATCTGTTGTAATTCTTGTATTAAGGTTGAATGGGAATCATGCATTGATAAAATAAAGCTGGTATCTCCGATATGGTGATGTAAGATTGCTTGCAGGGCACAGTAGTAGTATCTGCTCAGCCGTGGCATCAGCCAGTTAACAGGAATGATGTAATTCCTACTCTCTCAGCTAATAAATTGAAAACCATCGTGAGTGGTAACTTGGATTAGTACTGTGATGAGAAATACCAGCAGGTACCTGAAGAATACACTGACTGACATTTGGATCTGAGTGCCTGTGTCATATTGAGAAGGCCTTAACAGATCACATGACAAGTAGTGCTCCTGGTATATGAGTAAATGCCTCTGAGAACTAGTCTAGTTTGACTGATAGTTCCATAGTTCAAATTGTTACTCAGTGTCAGTTAGAAATTACTGTTTCTTGGCTGGAGTAGATAAACGTTACAGTGGGCATTGGGCTAGTGGAAATGGTGTATGAGATTACAGTTTTTACACAGTTTGGGAATAGAGTGTATTTCTGAATATTAGAGACAGTTACTATGACCAGTATATTTAGTGTAAGTAGTGCAATTATTATTGAGGCAATTAGCTTAATGTTCAGCGGGGCAGCACTGCGGTCTCTAAGAGCCCAGGGCGTACGTCACCAGCACGCACCACAGTAGATACGGATTCACTCTCAGCGCCCCATGGCTTCCCTCACTCACAAGCCAGGAGTCACCTGATTGTACTGTTACGCCTCCATCTGTCCACAAAAAGAAGATTGGGTTTGGGGCAAACACCTTCCCAAAGTTCAGTCATAGCAGGTTCAGCCAATTATTCTCTAATCAGCTTGGTGGAATAAAAAAGTGTTTTTTTGTTTGTTTTTGAAATAAGGTAACAGTTAAAAGGGATGAACTACTGAGGAGAGATAGGTGACTACGTAGCTTCCAATGTAAACCAGAAAGCTTTAAAAATAAGTACTAGGCATACTTTTTAAAAAAATCAGTTAATGGGGAGGTTTCATTATTTAAAAAAGAAGTGTTCTTTAAGACATTTTATCTAATTATGTGAATCTTATTTCTAATTACAAGACATGGAGTGGCACAGAGAGACACAGGTGGAATGGGTGGTTCCACCTCTACGTGTGGTGGATAAAAATTGGGAAGGATACCTAGGGAATGAGGGATCCTAGTTCCAGACCAGACCACCCAGCCCAGGGTTCCAGTGCCAGGAAGATAAGTCCCCATAACTACTGGGTGCGAAAACCAGTGTGTGTTGGGACAGCAGAAGAAACTGCCGGATACTCCACTTAAAGAGCCCACAACAGACTTAGGGCTCATGCAGACCCATCCCCTCCAGGATTCAACAGCAGGGCAACAGCTGAAAGGGCACCAGTGGCACACAAGGAGAAAGTGAAGTGACTGGCAAGAGGGCGAGTGCTGGGAGACAGCTTCCCCCTGGGCAAAACTCCAGAGGCCCGCCAATGGCAGTGTCCCCTCTCTGAGCCCTTGCCCACACGGAGCTGCAGAGCGGTGACACAGATTGCTCTGTCCTGGCGATTCCCTAAGGTCCACCCCATACAACTTGGTTTTTGATTTCTTGCTCTTTCTCTCCTCCTCCTGGCATCCCTATGGTTCAGATGTTGGTACGTTGAGATATCCCAGAAGTTACAACTTACAGTGTGTTTTTCTACAGTACGACACTATTAAGACAGGGAGTCAAAGCAGCTCTAACCACAGAAACAAACACAGGGAAGCTGCCAAATGAGACAAATATGGCCCAAATGAGAGAACTTACATTGATATGTAAAATGAATTCCTTTAAGTTGCATTACACAAAGAACTCTCCCTCAATGTGGCTTTAACTTCTAGATCTAACAACTTTTTTTTGTTAAATATGTAGATTCTTTACTAAATAAAAATTTTGTTTTTAAAAAGCCTACTTGAATTAATATTAATAATATAATATTATAAAATATATTTTTATATTTGTGGCTAGTATCTGGCATGTGTGTATAAATATTCATTAAAAGGCATACATCACTATAGTATTTAATTGATAATGACATTCTGTCACTATCAACAGGATTCTTTGAAATTTGTTTTGAATGAAACATATTTTCAGAATAATGAACATTCAGTCCTTATCATAAAAATTATACTCATGTTTTCATGTGTGTGACTCTGTTAATGCAGTGTGGGGAGTGTATTCTTGGGGTTTGAAAGCTGTGTAAGCTGAGTAGCCTTCAGGATGTTGTGGAAGATACAAGACATATCACATGTGAAGCCTGCATCAAGGGAGTTTGCAGTATTTCTTACAAAATAGGTATATTGATAATTAGCTTTTCTATACATTGGAAAGGGATACAGGTGCCCCAAAGAAATGGTGAGTGACACTGCTGACAGTTTAGGGAGGGGAGATTGACCTCTTTCATTTGGGGAGCATCTGGGATATGAGAAGAGTAAGACCATGAGCTCTTGGTGAGGTTCTAGGACAGAGCCTGTGAAGGAGGCGGGCGCGGGGGCAGAATGTGGTGTGCTCACGAAGACGAGCCAGGCGCTCAGACAGTGGCAGGGCTATGTGTGGAAAGTAGATGGAATCAGCTTAACAGAACTAAATCTCTGTAGCCCGGCCAGTGTGGCTCAGGTGGTTTGAGTGTCATCCCAGACATCAAAAGGTTGATTCAGTTTGTGGTGAGGGCATTTGCTTAGGTTGTGAGTTGGGTTTCTGGTTGGGTATAGGCAGAAGGCAACCAATCCATGTTCTCTCATATCCATATTTATCTCCCTCTCTGAAATATATATACATATATTTTAAATTATGTAGAAATTAATAAATTTGTATGTAATTGAAATTAAACCTTAAGAAACACTAGGATGGACTCCCACCTCTTCATTTCTTCATGTCTACTCTGGATAATTAGGTATGACGAAATCTCAAAAGAATACATAGAGTCAAATGAGAGAAACCATATGGGATTGTGAGGTCATTGAAATTACTGTGGTGTTACCGAAAAATAGGATTTGTGAATGATCAGATATTAAAGGAAAACAGAATTGAAAGAACAGTTCGGTGCTATTTGCTAAGCAGGCCTATGACCTTGTTAAACATGATTGCCATTTTACTCTTAAAAGCTTATGTCCCCAGACTGAAAAATTACTGAAAAAGCAAAAACAGAATGTGACTAACCTCTCCCCGTAGCTTCAGGTACAAGATAACATTGGGGAAAACTGCAACTTATGCAAAACCAACCCAAACCTCCTGTGTTGCAACGATCCTAATAGCCCAATGGCCACACAGCAGCCTCCCTCCCCACCACCGTTTTATAATCCAATGAAAACTCCCTGCCCTGATCTTTTGCCCCTAGTGCTGCCTCTCATGCCCTTAGGCCCCTTTCCTCCCTTGGACAGTGAATAACCTTTTGCTCTCTGCATTTTCTTCTCTTTCTGAGTTCTTTCAAAGCCCACATCACTGGCCACCCTGACAAGAATGATGAAAGTACAGACCTTTGTTCTTAAAACAAATTACAGGAAGAAAACCCAAACACACACACACACACACACACACCCCACACAATTTTTTATTTTAAAAGAGCCTTTAGGTGTTTGACACTTTTCTAAGCATTATTATGTGTTTGAGAGCTTATAATAAAATACAGTTTTATATTCATTTCACATTAGTAGAACATTTCATCCTATATTAACACAACTCTGCAGGTTATATATTATGTCATTATCAGCATAAACTTGAGTGATAAAGCAGGGGGATATTAAATTGAGGATCAAGTCGATCTTCCTGTGAACAGAGCTGGCGTGGCAGCTGGACTCAAATCCCAGAAACAGGCTTGATACACTATGTGGCTCTGAGATGTCACCTACTTTCCCTCTCTTCTCTGCTCATGATGATGACGCCCACCTGCAGAACGGGTATATGTTAAGAACAAGTCAGAATTTGGTCCCTTATGAATGGGTGAGACCATCAGTTTCAGATGGAACTTCAACATCTGCTTTTTTATTGTGGTTTGATCAGCTTCCTGAAACATTTTGGTCTTCATCAGGGAAAGAAGCCGTGCAGCAGAGGTGCCCTGGATGACTTGCAGACATTTGACTGAATATTGGTGCTTGGCCAGGTCCAGATATAAAGACAGATTCTGCCAACTCTCAGTCCACCAGCTGAAGGCAGAACTCCCAAGACTAATGCCACCTCGCAGAGTTTTAAAAATAATTGGTTGTGGTTCATATGCATAGACATACAAATAAGCCCTTTTATTCCTCCTTGAAAGTCCTACTGATGGTAGGTAGCCTGCCGCCTGTCTGGGTGCTGTTGAGACAAAATGAGAATTTTATTTAATTAACAATGATTTCACAGGGTTTCTGAAATAAAATCCATAGTAGCTTTTATTGGCCTTTCTGTTTTATTGGTCTCTCATTTAGATGATTTTAGTAAACTTCAGGGATTGCGTAGAAAGGAAATGCTTCCAATCTTAATTTTGTTTCCACCAGCTATCCTGTTACTAAATTGCCAATGTAGCCAAATTTAAGATACAGCTTGCTCTGTTCACAGCTGTATCTGAATCCTTTTATGTGACACTGTTTCTTCAAATATTAAAATAGTGTTTTATTCAGCTGTTCATAACAAAACTATTAACCTCTAGTTGGGATAATTTTTTAAGGAAAAAAAAATTTAAATTCTGGAATGTGCCAGTGCAAAGATGATCTGCATGTACAAAATCATGGTATTTATGTGCTTTGAAAACACATCAAACTTCTAAAAAAGAATATGTCTAGTACTACAGCAGGACGTGAGAGGAACCCATGTTAAGATAAAGCGAAGTCCTGGAGAACATCGTGCGGAGTCCTGGAACAGGACTTTGTTACAACCTTGTATGGTAAAGCAGGCTTTCTAAAACAAGAGAGGAGAATGGGCTGCTCTTAGCTACACTGTAGACACAAGAATGAACTGCAGATGGATTTAAATCAGATGAAATATTTTTAAAATAGGTGATGAAGTTTGACAAATTCACATGAAACACTAAATGCACCAATGAAAATAAAACTATTATCTCAAAGTCTTTGTACCAAATACAAGAGTATTTATAGGGTTGGCCAAAAAGTCTGTTTGGGTTTTTCTTTTTTTTTCCATAAAATAAGAGACACAGTTTTCATTTTCACTAATAACGTTTTTGATTTGGCTATTTTCAGTATGTCACCTATATCCTAAGTGGTATACGGTTGCTTGTTCTCAATTAATGTCTCAATTGCCCTCAACTTCAACTAGTCTACCTGACTAGCATCGTCCCATGGGAAATCTCCAGGACGAAACTTTCCAACCACTTTTGATACATTCAATGAGTCTCAGCACCTTCTCCATACACTGCACAAATCTTTTTTTGTGTTTCAGTGGCATTTTTAGTTTCCTTGAAATAATAAAGCATAATATGCTTAAAACGCTTAATTTCTTCCATCTTCAATAATAAATGGCTACATAAAAATTCACCAATTTTCATGAGATTTTCTAATGCACTCTGATATGACAGCTATCACAATACAATTGAACAAAATTGTTTCAAATGAAGCTAAAGGCATCTAAGTGCTATTAGAGCCATCAAATGGACTTTTTAGCCAACCCAATAAAATACATTCGTATTTTAGGGACACTGTCAAAACATTTGCATAAACAGGCAAGGGAAATGAAAAGCAATTCATCCGAGGACGGGTACTTATGAGCCATTCCACGGAAAATTGTTCGTCACTAAGATAGCCTAAGGACTATAAGGAAACACATTTCAAAATTATACTATTCATTATCTGGTCACTTGGGTGGTAATTTAAACTAACGTGGCTTTTAGAACCTTTACCGCAAAGCTAAGATGTAAGTTCTACTGTACTTGTTTTTTCAGATGAGAAAACTAAGGCTTAGAGGGACTAAAACGACCTGAGATTCCAGAGCTGAACCTGACTGGGACCTGAACAGAGTCCTGTGTGGGTCCAGCTATCGGCCCAGCACCCTGTGAGGAAGCACACAGCATCCAGCCATGATTGTGAAGGCCGCAAGGACATTTTTATGAAGTTTAGTGGAAAATAGAACAGTGTGTGCACTTTAGTTTCTTCTAAAATATGTCCATATGGAAGTAAGATGCCTAAAGCAAGAATAGTTGTATTCTGGTACAGTAGTATAGATAACTTGGTAACATGTTTGACTTTTACATGAATTCAAGCAAAAGTATATGACACCTAGTAAAACATGTCTTCCTAAAGTGCATTTTAAAGTAGGGCACCTAACTTTTGTTCCAGTGTTCTTTCTTACTAGGAGCATGAACCCCATTGTCTATGAAAGTTTGCATCGTTTCACTGTATTTTAAAAGCCGCATTAACAGTAACCACCCCCCTGCCCCCGTGTCCACCCAGGTGGCTCTGGTGTCCCCCAACAAAGACCCTGCTGCGTCCACCGTGGCCTCTACAGCTGCCTGATGGCTGAGGTCGTTCCTGTGCCTAGAGAAATACCATTCATGAGAAATGTAAAGAATGTGTTGTTTTATTAAAGCCCATTAACAGGAATGACTCGCTTGACTGCACTGGAACTTTCTCTGGCAAGGCTGGAAATTGCGGAGAGCCGTTTTGAAAATGGCTTTTCTCTCAGCAGGTTGTAGATCGAGAGGCACAGAGAGGTTGTCAGGTTTTCAGCAGCTGTATCTCAATAAAGGGCAGAATAACCCCACAATTTAGCTCAGCCGCACAATTTAGTAGGAGTAGCCTATTAGAGGCAGAGCTTCTATGCATTGCAACAATGTTGAGCCAAGTAATCTGTCAATAAAGTGTTTGTGTGCCTTGTTCCTCAGCATCCTTACACTGGAAGCCTGGGTAAACGATAGATTTTCCATTTGGGGGAGTGTTGGTCACTGCTTTCATTCAGGTGTTTGGACATTATCAAGTCCCATGTTCACCTCCAATTTGTCAGATCTTATTCCATAATTAGAATAAATACTTAATCCTTCTCTTAAAATGGTAGTGTAGTGGAGAATAATAAGACCATTGTACTGTCCTACACATCAGTGTGTGTCTCTTCATCCATGCAAATGACTTGCTTTCTGTACTCCAGAGCTGCAGTATCTGTAGGAAGAAAGACGCGGGGGGAGGCCCTACAGGGTTGACACTGGTGGCCACCGAAGACAGATGGTCAGATGTTGTCCAAGGAGATGGAGTCAACAGCTGTGGAGTGGTCCCCTCTGTCATTTAAGCTCTAAGCCTTCAGAACATAACATTTGTTGTCTTAAAGAACTTTCTCTTAAATAAAAGAACCATTGGATAGGATGCGCACATGAGCATATGTGATGACATGTGTGACTATTTCCTCTATCCACCAGTTTTGTTTCCACTGGACTTGTCTTAAAATAATGGGCCATCCCCAGCCAGTTGGCCCAGTTGGTTGGAATATGGTCCCGTAAGCCAAAAAGGCTGAGGGTTCAATTATCAGTGGGGGCACATACCCAGGTTGCAGGTTCAATCCCCAGTTGGGGCAGGGAAAGGAGGCAGTCAATTGATGTTTCTCTTTCACATCTCTCTCTCTCTCTCTCTCTCTCTCTCTCTCCCCTCCCCCCCTTTTCTCCCCTCTCTCAAATACATATCCTCAGTTGACAATTTTAAAAAATGGGCCTTCTGAGAACCACATTTTCTGAATCCTGAATGTTGCTTAATGAGCCTGACTGAACACTTTAGTCTCATGAACATTTATTTATTCTCTGTTCTGATTATTGGGGTGAGAGAAGCTCATTTTTCCCTTGAAGCTATCACAGCAGAAAGAGTCAGTGTTCCTGCGATGTTTGGCACAGGGACGAGGGAGGGGAGTGTGTCCACACGTCTCTGCCAGGACAGGCCTTGAGTGGTCACAGCAGATGGAAACACCTGTCCCCAGCAGCCTCTCGAGGTGGCTGAGCTGGTCTGTGAAGGCCCGTTGTCAGCAGAACATATCTGTTGGCCGCTGAGATTAGGCTGAGCCAGAACTTCTCCTTCCGGACACAGGCTCTGTCACGGGCATCTGAGTCTGACAGGAAAATAGCAAGGCCGTCCGGGTGGGGGGCAAATGCCCAAGGTCTAAGTAGGAAAGGACCAGAGACAAAGTGGGCCCTGGGGGCTGCAGGAGTCAACCAGCCAGGGCCGGCACGTCAGCACGCCCTTCCTCCCCTTAGAATTCTCACACCAGCCATTTGTTTGCTTTAGCAAAGGATTTCAGATGCCACTTTAAAATGAAGTATCTCTGGAGGGGTAACATCAACATCTCATCACATTTTCACAGCCTCCTATGATCAGTCACGGAATCTCTGCCTGAGGAAATCAGAGGCAGTGGGGAGACCATGGGAACCAGGCATTGCAGGGAGGGACACCGGCTGCCTGGGGCGACCATCACAGCCAAAATGCAGGTGCACGAAAGGATGTGTCCCATGTGTGGGGTTTATTTTAAAACACTCTGGTCTGCGTATGCGTGTATGTGTGTGTTTGGGGTGAGTCCAGATATGCCAAAGGCTGACAGCTGTTGAACTTGGATAATAGGTTTGTGGGATTTCTTTCCCCTTTTTTCTGTATTCTCGTGTACACCAGGAGGTCATCTGTCCTCCTCAGGCACAGGCACAGCTCGCCACAGGCACTCGCTGTGGCCATTTGGAGGTACAGCCACATAATTTACATGGACAGCTTGGGGACAGCCATGATTAAGCCACTAAAAGAGACCTGGGAATCATAGCTGTTAATCTTAGGGAATAAACAGGGTCAGCCTTTTCCAAGATGCTGGAATAGATTGTTTACAACAGGCTAGATTCTCTAGAGAGGGAAACAGCCCTCTGGCGATTCACTGTAATTCCTGCATAAGTGGAAACCCACTTAGGCTGGCAGGGGGCGGGGGGCGGGGCGGTGGTGATTACTGACATCCTGTGCTTGCAGGTGAGTCACTTTCTTGTTTGCTTATATCAGGCCCGGGCTAAACAAAGAGTGAAATAGAGTCAGTGTTGGGTCAAGTGGAATTTTTGTCGCCTGTGCCCTTTGACATGCAGTTTCTATGTCATCATCATTTTCTGCCCTCTGAAATGTTACACATACTGTACTTTGAAAGCACTGGTTTTCTGAGATTTGGAGCCACGTGGCAGCTCATTCGGGGCTCGCTGGTCTGTGGTGAGTGTGGGTGGTGGGTGCTTTTGCTTGGTCCTGGGTTGTGGGTCCTAGATCATTGCAGCAGCAACTCCACTTCCGAGCAGTGCTAGGGCACATGTGTGCGGGCCTGTGAAAGCTTGCCCTGCCCAGGATGAGAGCTGCAGGGAAGGTGCATGACCTTCAACTCTCGATTTTCCACACTAATGTGAGTGGGATGGAGGGTGCATCACGTAGGTATTTGCATTAATATGAACACTTAGCACTGGATTTCACTAAAAACTGGGTAGGTTGGGATACTTATCTTCAACTAAATGACAAGTAGTGATTTGGCAGATGTTTTGAAAATTTTTAGGGAAAATATTTATGAATATTCCATAATTTCCTTCTTTCCCCAATATAATTCTCAACCATATCATTGAGTCCTGCTTATAATGAAGTATATCAAGTTTCTTTACCTCGTACCAACAAAAACTAATTAATGAAAACTTTTAAAGCCATTTATCATAATTATTTCATCCTCAACTTTGATACTTTCTTTACAAATCAGTTTCTGCATACTGTTTAATAATATTCTAATAGTAAATGTAAATACAATACTTTGAAATGTTGTTCTTTCTATATCAAATTTGTGCTATGTTTTAAAGAACTGGGTTAAAATCTCTTCTTATGGATCATTGTTTTATATTTGTCTGTAGGACTTTGAAGTTTTTTGTATTAAAAGCTGGTAAAATGTAATAATATTTTGCAAAATAATAAATATATTACCTAAATGATTACAAATATGATGAGAATGGTTTTGAAAAACAAGCTTTAAGGGGAAAAAAAATCTGTGTCTCTGTTTTCCTACATCATGTGAAATTCTGATGAAAGAAAAGAAATAATCTAGGAACAAAATCCATTCTACTACTTCAGTATATAGTATCTTTTAGTACCATTTTTTCTATATTCATATGGCATTTCTCATCAAATCTGACTATATAATTTGTGTGTGTGTGTGTTTGTGTGTGTGTGTGTTTGTGTGTGTGTGCATTTAGCTAGGCAAGAAGAATATTCTTTTCTCTGGGTATATTTCAAGTAAGTAATCATGATTGTGACTGAAAACATAAAAAGTAGAAGAAATATTCCAATAAAAAATTCTGACTCTATGAATTTGAAATTTTGAAGGAAATTGGGATTAAATTAACTAATTTATATTCTCCGAAAACAGTAAAAGCAGTAAGCTTTTCAAAAAATGCCTAAGTGTTAGAATCCTTCTTTTCAGACCGGAATGCATCAGAAGAAAGGGGAAGAGAAATACAGTAGAAAACAGGAGGTAAAATACTGCTTTCTAAATAATACTATCAGATTTTCAAAAGTAAATCAGAATACTTTGTGTTCTGAGATGCATTTTTGTCCACGTAAGAACCATATTTCTCCATAAAATGAGAATAGACATGAAGAACTCTAAGATTTCTTTTATCTCTAATATTCCATTGGTTGATTATACTATAGTGTTTCAGCCTCCCTAGGCTGGGCAGGTCCACTCAGGGCTCAGGTAGACGGAAGAAGATGCATGGAGCCTTGGGGATGCTTGACATGCCTTTATTCAGGAGAGTCACAGAGGCACAACCCTGTGTCTGGGGAAATCACACAGGCCACAAAGCCCGTGTCTGCGCCGCACACAAGCCACAAGCTGGTGTCTAAGTTGGCACCCCTACTCTCCACCTCACCCAAAGTTCCTACCCCTTAAATACTAGCCCTAAACAAAGCAGGCTACAGGCCAGAAAGTGAAGTAACTGTCATGAGCTGGGCATGCGATCCCACTCAAGGCTACAGGGCAGTTTATTGAACCTGGGCCTCAAGGCTGTGGGAGCACTGCTTTATCACACTCCTTCAAGGTTGTGAGGAGCTGCTCCCTCCAGTTACCCACGCATCTGGGTGAGGGAGCCAGACTGCCTCCACCTACCCTACATATATGTTGTAATATTATTTCATACCATCACCCTAAATTGTTTTACATAGGACTTAAAAAATCTCATAAGTTTTAAATACAGATCATATCAAGTTTTTAAAAATTCAAAGTAATTTATATTTTATATCACCCGAGTTATACTTATGCTACCCAAGTACATAAAGACAGAAAGGTATAATATACATATATAAAAGATAATATATAAATTAACCAGTTAAGTGAGTTTAAACCATAGATTAAATTAGTGAAATTACAAGTATTGTAAACTTAATTGGTGACCTATATTTTTAAGAATCAATTTCTTTTTTTTTCATATTTTAATAGAATTTATTTTTTAGAGCAGTTTAGAGTTTACAGAAAAATTGAGGGGAAGGTACAGAGTTCCCATGTACTCCATGCCCCCACGCCTGCACAGCTGTCCCCACGATCTACATTCCCCACCAGAGTGACAACATTGGTACAATTGATGAACCTGCATCGGCACATCATAATCACCCAGAGTTCATAGTTTACGATATGGTTCACTCTTGGTGATGTACAATCTATGGATTTGGGCGAATGTGTAATGACATGTACCCATCATTATAATATACAGAGTATTTTCCCTGCCCTAAAAATCCTGTGTGCTCCACTTCTGTGCTTCATCCCTTCCTCTTACCCTCAAACCTTGGCAAGCAACTGATCTTTTTACTTTCTCCATAATTTTGCCTTTTTCAGATTCTCATATACTTGGAATCACACAGTCTGTAATCTTTTCAGATTGGCTTCTTTCATTTAGTAATATGCATTTAAGATTCTTCCATGTCCATTCACAGCCTAATGGCTCATTTCTTTTTAGTGCTGAATAATATTCCATTGTCTGGATGGACCACAGTTTATTTATCCATTCAGCAACTGGAGGACATCTTGGTTGCTTTTGAGTTTTGGCAATTATGGATAAAATTGCTCTAAACATCTGTGTGCACTTAGGTTTTCAGCCACTTTGGGTAAATACTAAGGATCAAGATTGCTAAATCATATAATAAAACGATGCTTAGTTTTGTAAGAAATTGCCAAACTGTCTTCCAAAGTGGCTGTATCATTTTGTAATCCCACTAGCAATGAATGAGAGTTCCTGCTGTTCCACATCCTTGTCGGCATTTGGTATTGTCAGTGTTCTGGATTTTGGCTCTTTTTTTAAAAATTTTATTTTAATTTATTTTTTCAAATACATTTGTCTCTGCCTCCCCCCCACCACTTTCCCTTGCCCCTCCCTCGTTCCCTCCCTCAGCTCTTCCCCTTTGGTTTTGTCCATGAGTCCTTACTATATGTTCCTTGACTTTCCCCTTCCCTTCCTTTTCCCCGGCTCCCCTTCCCTCTTGTCTCTGTTGGTTTCTTTTCCTTTCAGTGTTGCTGGTCTTATTTTCCTCGCATCTTTGTATTGTAGGTTAGGTTCTGCTTATAGGTGAGATCATATGGTATTTGTCTTTTGCCCCCTGGCTTATTTCGCTTAGCATAATGCTCTCCAGTTCCATCCATGCTGTCGCGAAGTTTAGTAGTTCTTTTTTTCTTTCTGCTGTGTAGTATTCCCTTGTGGATATGTACCATAATATTTTGATCCAATCATCTACTGATGGGCATTTAGGTTGCTCCCAACACTTGGCTATTGTAAATTCTGCTGCTATGAACATTGTGGTGCATAGGTTCTTTTGTATTGGCATTTTGGTGTTCTTGGGGTATAAGTCCCAGCAGGGGAATCACTGGATCAAAAGGCAGTTCCATTTTCAGCTTTCTGAGGAAATTCCACACTGCTTTCCACAGTGGCTGCACCAGTCTGCATTCCCACCAACAGTGGACTAGGGTTCCCTTTTCTCCACAGCCTCGCCAGCACCTGTTGTTTGTTGATCTGTTTATGATGGCCATTCTGACCGGTGTGAGGTGGTACCTCATGGTGGTTTTGATCTCCATTTCTCTGATGGCTAGTGATGCTGAGCATCCTTTCAAATGCCTCTGGGCCCTCTGTATCTCCTCCTTGGAAAAGCGTCTGCCCAGGTCCTTTACCCATTTTTTGATCGGATCGTTTGTCTTCTTGGAGTGGAGTCGAGTGAGTTTTTATATATCTTGGAGATCAAACCTCAATCTGATGTATCATTAGTGAATATATTTTCCCATATGGTTGGCTCCCTTTTCATTTTGCTGATGTTTTCTTTTGCCATGCAGAAGCTTCTTATTTTGATGAGGTCCCACTTGTTTATTCTTTCCTGTATGTCCCTTGCTTTAGGAGACATATCAGTGAAAAAATTGCTGCGTGGGATATCTGAGAGTTTCCTGCCAATGTTCCCCTCGAGGACTTTGATGGTGGTGCGACTTATATTTAAGTCTTTTATCCATCTTGAGTTTACTTTTGTGTATGGTGTCAGCTGATGATCCAAGTTCAATTTTTTGCATGTAGCCGTCTAGCTCTCCCAACACCATTTGTTGAAGAGGCTATTATTGCCCCATTTTATGCTTCTGCCCCCTTTGTCGAATATTAGATGCCCATAGAGACCTGGGCTTATTTCTGGGCTTTCTCTTCTGTTCCACTGGTCTATGGGTCTGTTCTTGTGCCAGTACCAGATTGTTTTGAGTATAGTGGCTTTGTAGTAGAGTTTGATGTCGGTATTGATCCCTCCTACTTTGTGTTTCTTTCTCAAAATTGCTGAGGCTATTCGGGGCCATTTATGGTTCCTTATAAATTTTTGAAATGTCTGTTCTATTTCTGTGAAATATGTCATTGGTATCTTAATAGGGATTGAGTTGGATCTATAAGTTGCTTTGGGTAGTATGGACATTTTGATGATATTAATTCTTCCAATCCATGACCACGGTACATGCTTCCATTTATTTGTGTCTTCCTTAATTTCTTTTTTCAATGTCGTATAGTTTTCTGCGTACAGGTCTTTTACATCTTTGGTTAAATTTATGCCTAGGTACTTTATTTTTCTTCTTGCTAAATCGAATGGTATTTTTTTTTCTGATTTCTTCTTCTATTACGTTGCTGGTGTACAAAAATGCCTTTGATTTCTGAATGTTGACTTTGTATCCTGCTGTTTTGCCAAATTCACTTATTAGGTTGAGGAGTTTTTTGGTAGAGTCTACAGGGTCCTCTATGTACACTGTCATGTCATCTGCAAACAATGATAGCTTTCCTTCCTCCTTTCCTATTTGGATGCCTTTTATCTCTTTCTCTTGTCTGACCGCTGTGGCTAGGACTTCCAATATGATGTTGAAAAGACCGGTGAGAGCGGACATCCTTGGTGTTCCCGATCTTAGTGGGAAAGCTTTCAGTTTTTGCCCGTTGAGTGTGATATTGGCTGTAGGTTTTTCATATATGGCCTTTCTTATGTTGAGGAATGCCCCATTTATTCCCATTTTGCTGAGTGTTTTGATCATAAATGGGTGCTGTACCTTATCGAATGCTTTTTCTGCATCTATCGAGATGATCATGTGGTTTTTGTCTTTTCTTTTATTTATGTGCTGTATCACGTTTACTGATTTGCATATATTGAACCATCCCTGCATCCCTGGGATGAATCCCACTTGATCGTGGTGGATAATCTTTTTAATGTATTGCTGAATGAGGTTTGCCAATATTTTGTTGAGGATTTTAGCGTCTATGTTCATCAGCGAAATGGGCCTGTAGTTTTCTTTCTTTGTAGGGTCTTTATCTGGCTTTGGGATCAGGGTGATGCTGGCCTCATAGAAAGAGCCTGGGAGTCTTCCCTCCTCTTGGAATTTTTGGAACAGTCTGAGAAGGACAGGGGTTAGCTCTTCCTTAAATGTTTTGTAAAATTCTCCTGGGAAACCGTCCGGCCCTGGGCTTTTGTGTGCTGGGAGTTTCTTGATGACTGCTCCAATTTCCCCAGCTGTTATTGGTCTTTTCAAGCTTTCGGGTTCTTCCTCCTTCAGTGTTGGAAGATTATCCTTTTCTAAAAATTTGTCCATTTCATCAAGATTTTCAAATTTCTTGGCATGTAATTGTTCATAGTAGTTTCTGATGATCATTTGTATTTCTGTGGTATCAGTTGTTATTTCTCCTCTTTCATTTCTGATATTATTAATTTGGGTCCTCTCCCTTTTTGTCTTGATGAGTCTGCTTAATGGCTTGTCAATTTTATTGATCTTTTCAAAGAACCAGCTTCTGGATTGGTTGATCCTCTTAATTGTTCTTTTTGTCTCTATGTCATTCAGTTCTGCTCTAATCTTGACTATTTCCTTCCTTCTCCTTGCTCTGGGATTTATTTGTTGTTGTTTCTCCAGTTCTTGAAGTTGTAGTGTTAGGTCTTTTATTTGAAATGTTTCTATCTTTTTTAGGTAAGCCTGTATTGCTATGAGCTTCCCTCTCAGGACCGCCTTTGCTGTGTCCCATAGGTTTTGGACTGTTGTCTGTTCATTTTCATTTGTTTCCAGAAGTTTTTTTATTTCTTCTCTTATCTCATTATTGACCCATTCATTGTTTAATAGTCTACTGTTCAGTCTCCATGAGTTTGCAAGTTTTTGAAGTTTCTCTTTGAGGTTGATTTCCAGTTTCAATCCTTTGTTGTCTGAGAAAAAGTTTGGTATTATTTCAATTTTCCTGAATTTGCTAAGGTTTGCTTTGTGTCCTATGATGTGGTCTATCTTTGAAAAACTGCCATGAGCATTTGAAAAGAATGTGTATTTTTCTTCTTTGGGATGTAAGGTTCTATATATGTCAGTTAAGTCTCTTTGATTCAGTGTGTCATTCAGCGCCACAATATGTTTATTAATGTTTTGTTTGGAAGATCTGTCCATTTTTGACAGTGGGGTGTTGAAATCCCCTACTATCAGTGTGTTGCTGTCTATATCTTTTTTGAAGTCATCCAACAATTTCCTTATAAACTTGGGGGCTCCAATATTGGGAGCATATAAGTTTACAATGTTGATGTCTTCTTGATAGATTCTTCCTTTAAGTATTATAAAGTGCCCCTCTGGGTCTCTTTTTATGGCCTTTGTTTTGAAATCTACTTTGTCTGATACAAGTATGGCAACCCCGGCCTTTTTCTCATGCCCGTTTGCTTGGAATATTATTTTCCATCCCTTTACTTTCAGTCTGTGTAGGTCTCTTGCTCTGAGGTGGGTCTCTTGTAGGCAGCATATGTGTGGGTCATGTTTTCTTATCCATTCAGCTACCCTGTGTCTTTTGATTGGGGCATTTAGTCCATTCACATTGAGAGATATTACTGATAGAAACTTAGCCATCTTTTCTCTTTGCACCTATGTTCCTCTCTCTCTCATTCTTTTCCTTCATCTGCTTAAACCAGTCCCCTTAGCATATCTTGGAGTGCTGGTTTGGTAGAGATGTATTCTTTTAGCCTTCTCTTGTCTGGGAAACTCCATATTTCCCCTTCTATTTTAATGGAGAGCCTAGCTGGGTAGAGCAGCCTTGGCTGTAGGCCCTTGCTTTTCATGGCTTGGAATATTTGTTGCCATTCCCTTCTGGCTTGTAGTGTGTCTGTTGAGAAGTCAGCTCCTAGGCATATCGGGGCCCCCTTGTATGTTACTTTCTCCTTCTCCCTTGCTGCCTTGAGGATTCTCTCTTTGTCTTTGATACTTGCCATTTTAATGATGATGTGTCTTGGAGTGGACCTCTTTGAGTCCCTCTTGAATGGGGTCCTCTGTGCCTCCTGGATCCATGAGAGCCTTTCTCTCCTCAAATTGGGGAAATTTTCCATCATTACTTTTTCGAGGAGGTTCTCTATCCCTTGCTCCTCTTCTTCTCCTTCTAGTATCCCTATTATACGGATATTATTGCGTTTCAGGTTGTCCTGCATTTCCCTAAACGCCTCTTCATTCTTTTTGAGTCTTTTTTCCATTTCTTGTTCTTTCTGGGAGCTTCTTTCTACCTTATCCTCCATCTCACTGATTCGATCCTCGGCTTCATCCAGCCTGCTTTGGATTCCTTCTACTGTGTTCTTCAATTCAGAAATGGTATTCTTCATATCCTCTTGTGTCTTCTTGATAGTTTCTATGTCCTTTTCCAGGCTGATATAGTTTGCTGTAAGATCCTGATAGTTTTTCTGCAGTTTCTCATAGTTCTCTTTGAGCTGGCTGAGCTCATTGAGCTTCCTTAGAACCATTGTTTTGAATTCAGTATCTGCTAGTTCCCTTGCCTCTATTTCATTTAGCTCTCTCTGTGGGGAGTCCCCTTTTCCACTCATTTGGGGGGAACTTCTTTTTCTTCCCATTTTTGTGAGAGTCTGTTGAGTATTTCCTACTTTTCTTTCTGGGCCTGCCTCTGATGATGTCGGACCCAGACCTGGGGGAGCCCCCGGCTGGGGCAAGTCACTTTGGAGACGTACTATTTCAAATGACTAAAAATGCAAAATATACAAGTATTTCTTCCAAGATGTATCTGCATTAGTTCATTTTAAAAACTCCAAGTCAGATATGCAATTAAATGAGGTTCTGAAAATGCATTTCAAAAGACTGGCACTGTGAGATACCCCTTTGTCCTGTCCCCTTGAAGTTTCAAAATAATGTGAATAGCTGTAAAGCAATAAAGGATCCCCTCCCCAGCATACAAGCACACCTGAAAGTTCCATGGATTGGACCATCTAAAGGCGGGTAAGTGGGCGCGAACTGGGGGGACAGAAGGCAGAAAAGCTCAAAGGAGCCACAGATGCAGCCCCACAGCTGGGAGCTCACTGTTGGGCTAAACCTCCAGAGGGAAGTTATCATACTATGGCTGGCACTCCCTTCAGCTGGGAGGAGCATAGACATTCAGTGTGCATTCCTGTAGGAGTAGGCAGTACAAACTGCAGCTTAGCCCAGTGACCTGGGCAGGAACACATCACAGAGGTGTGGCATTCCAGACAGAGAAACAAAGCCATGAAGCCTGGCCTCTCTTTAACCTCCCAGAGCTCACCTCCCTTCACCCTTTGTGTTTGGTTGCAGAGCACATTATCTGCAAACACGAGAACTGGTGCTATAGAATCACTTTTTCTAACTGAGCAAAGGGCACCCTCTGTGTCTAATCCCAGGGTCAGGGTGCAGGTGGGACTGTGCAGAGGTCTGAGGTAGTCATTACTGGGAGGGCAAAGCAACAAACAAAGTGGTCCGGTTCCCCTAGCCCACCACACCCATCCACACTGTGGCTACACTAATAATGGCAGTGTCTGGCTGCAGAGGACAGCAATGGGATTTCACAGATTTGAAGCACCATTGCCCACTTCATTTCCCTGCGGGGCTGGACCCCTGCAACCAGGGTAACTAAATTCTAGGGCAGGCACCCACCTTCCCAGGGAACACAGGCCATTTTTCACCACCCCAAGAGATCTGAAAAGCCAGTGAACTGTAAGAGCAAGTAAAAACTTGTAATTCAGCACCACCTACTGAGAAATAATTGAAAGACTTCTTATCTACTGGAAAAGCACCATGTAATAAATATGAAAGATGGAGACATTTATTGAAGATACAAGAAACAAGAAACATTGTACATAGGACTATGATGCCTCAGTCCCCTTCAAAGTAGGCACCTTGGGACCTTACACAGTCTCCAAACTCTGTTGATTGCAGCCCATACACACTCAACATTCTCAGGTATTCTGCTTATTGAAGGCCTTGCAGAAAATGGATCACTTTCAACAGATTCTCAACCATCTTTGAAGCATCTGTGCCACATTTTTATTCGTGCTGCACTCCTTGCATCATCCCTGAAAGCCTTCTGAATCATCCAAGTAGTTCCTGTGGAGGAATGTTCAAGCTTAACACAAAATTTGATACAGATTTGTTACTCTACTCCCTCAGTCATTTGCATGTTACAGCCACACAGTACACATGCTCCCCCACCCCTACAGACTAGTACAGTGAAGTCAACATTGTTTACACATGCTCATTCCAGTCCAGTCTCCTTGGCTACCAGGTTACATTGATGTCATGCAAACCATTCTTGTTATACAAACAATGGCTGCAATTTTTCCAGTCAGACCTTGTAAATGCTTAGACAGAGAAGAAATCCATCATATACCATGAATAACCAACGTAACAAGACAGCCCAGAAAGAAAATGACAAATCTCCACAAAACTAACTTCAAGGCATGGAAATGTGTGATTTAAATGGCAGACAGATCATGATTGCAATGTTGAAAAACCTCAATGATATACAAAAAACAAAATACATATAGGCAATTTAATGAGCTCAGAAAACAAATCAATAAAGAAAATGAGTACTCTGCCAAAGACCCAGTGCTTTAAAAAAGAACCAAACAGAAGTCCTGGAGATTAAGAACTCAACAAAAGACATCAAGAATGAACTAGCAAGTGTAGGAAACAGAGCTGACCAGATGGAGGACAGAATTTGTGATATGGAAGATATAAATCAATAAAAGATGCAGAGGGAAGAAGAGAGATACTTGAACATTAAAAAAGAAAAAGAAAGAACTCTACAAGAACTATCTGGCTCCATCAGAAAGAGCAATATAGCAATAATATGCATACCAAAAGAAGAAGAGAGGGAGAAGGGAACAAGGAGCCTATTAAAAAAAAATAGTTGACAAGAGCTTCCCAACCCTATAGAAAGAGTTAGATCCTCGAATCCAAAAAGCAAACAGAATAGCTTATTACCTCAACCCAAAAAGGCCTTCTGCAAGGCACCTGTATTAAAACTGCCAAAAACTAATGACAAAGAGCCCTGGCTTGTGTGGCTGAGTGGCTTGAACATTGGTCTGCAAACCAAATGGTCACCAGTTTGATTCCCAGCCAGGGCACATGCCTGGGTTGCAGCCAGATCCCCAGTTGGGGGGCGGAGGTGTGAGGGGCAACTGATGGATTGGTGTTTCTCTCGCACACCAAAGTTTCTCTCCTTCTTTCTCTCTCCCTTCCCCTCTTTCTAAAAATAAATAAAACCTAAATAATACCTTTTTAAAAAACTAAAGACAAAGAAAGAATTCTCCAGGCAGCCAGGGAAAAGAAGAAAGTAACCTATAAAGAGAAGCCCATTAGGTTTACCACTGGACTACTCAGCAAAAACTCTACAGTCTAGAAGGAAGAGGAACCAAATAATCAAACTATTTGAAGAGAGAAATTACCAACCAAAAATAATGTATTCAGCAAAGTTATCCTTTAGATATGAAGGAAAAATAAAGAGTTCTCCAGACACACAGAAGCTGAGGGAATTTATCACCAGGAGACTTCCATTGCAGCAAATACTCAAGGGGGTCGTCATTCTATCTGAAACAAAGAACAAAGATCACAAAACTACAAGTAAGATCACCAACTTACAGTGTAAACAGGGATAATTCATGACAACCAAAACATAAAAGTTGGAGATGTAAAGGTCTGAATTTGCAAAGGTGAATTGAGATTAGATGCATAAAAAAAAAAAGGAGTACTGTATGTATGAAACTTTCTTTTTCATAAACCTAATGGTAACCACACAGAAAAAAACCAAAACTGAGACACATGACTTTACAAAAGAGGGAACAGCTATGGATGGTATGGCTCATTTGATTGGAGTATCATCCTGTAAACTGAAAGTGCTCAGATTCGATTCCCAGTCAGGACACATGTCTAGACTGGGGGCTTGTTCCCCTGTTGGGGTGGGTAAAACAGGCAACTGATTAATATGTCTCTCTTGCATCAGTGTTTCCATGTCTCTCTTTCCTCCTCCTTTCCCCCTCTCTAATTAATGAGTATGATCTCGGGCAAGGATAAAATAAAAATAAAAATAAAAATAAAATACAAATAAAATAAGAAAACAAAGGAAAAAAGTATGGAATACCACACACACACACAAAAAAACCAGACAGAAACACAAAGGAAAAGAACCAATGGAAGCACAGAGCTACCAGAAAACTGAAGATAAAATGGCTATAGGAAATCCTCATGCAGCAATAATTACCCTAAATGAAAATGGACTGAATTCAGCAATAAAAAGGTAGATTGGATCAAAAAACAAAAGCCAATTTATGCTGCCTTCTCTAAGCAAATAGCATCCACAGAAGAGCAGGTGTAGCCATATGTATATTGGACAAAATACATTTCAACGTAGCAAAGGTAACATGAGACAAGGATGTGCATTTTATAATGATAAACAGGATGCTACATCAAGAAGACATAACACTGCTCAAAGTATGCACCTAATCAGGGAGCACTGAAATATATAAAGGGATTACTAAGAGAGCTAAAGGGAAAAACTGACAATTACAGCAGGAGACTTTAATGCTCCATTGACAGATCTAGATACGACATCCAAACAAAAAATAAAGAAATATTGGCCTTCAATGACACCTTAGACCAAATGAACATAACTGACATTTACAGAGCCTTTCACCCCAGAGCATCAGGTTATACATTCTCCTACAGTGCACATGGAAAGTTCTCAAGGATAGTCCATATGTTGGGCCACAGCACTAGACTCAACAAATTTAAGAAGATTAAAATCATACCAAGCATATTCCCTGAACACAATGCTTTAAAATTAGAAATCAACTGCAAAAAGGAAGTAGAGAAACCCCCAACTATGTGGAGATTAAACAGCACACTACTAAAAAGTGACCGGGTCTTCCCTGGCTGGTGTGGCTCAGTTGGATGGAGCATCGTCCCATACACTGAAAGGTTGCATGTTCAATTCCCAATGGAGGCACATACCTAAATTGTGGGTTCAATGCCCCATCGGGGCACATATGGGAGTCAACTGATCAATGTTTCTCTCTCAAACTGATGACTCTCTCTCTCTCTCTCCCCCTCTCCCTCCCCCAAACCGTTCCACTTTCTAAAAATCAGTAAACATGTTCTCAAATGAGAACTTAAAAATTAATTTAAAAACTTTTTAAAAAATATCTGCATCAAAGAAGAAATAAAAGGTGAGACCAGAAGATATATAGAGAAAAATGAAAATGACAATATGACATACTAAAACTTCTGGGATGAAACAAAAACAGTAATAAGAAGGAATTCCATATCATTACAGGCCTATCTCAAGGAACAAGAGCAATCCCTGGTAAACAACCCAACATTACATCTTAAACAACTAGAGAAAGAAGAACAAAAGCAACCCAAAGTTAATAAAAATTAGAGCAGAATTGAATAGAGAACAAAAACACTATACAAGAAATTAATACATCAAAGAGGTGGTTATTTGAAAAGATTAATACAATTGACAAACCCCTGGTTAGACTCACTAAGGAAAAAAGAAAAGACTCATATAAACAAAATGAGAAATGAAAGGGAAGAAGTTACCACAGACATCACAGATATACAAAAGATCATACTAGAATATTGAGAAAGACTATATACCACCAAATTCAATAACCTAGAAGAAATGGGTAAGTCCCTACTTATATATAACTTTCCTAGATTAAATCATTAAGGACTGGAAAAATCTAAATAAATCAATCAATAGGGAGGAAATTGAAACAGCCATGCGAAACATCCTCAAAAAGAAAAGTCCAGAACCAGGGTTTCACTAGTTAATGCTACAAAACATTCAAAAAGATTTGTTACCTAGTTTTCTCAAACTATTCCAAAAAAATGAAAAAAAGAGCAATACTTCCTAACACATTTTATGAGGTCAACATAACCCTGATACCAAAACCTGGCAAATATTAAAAAAAGAAAGAAAAAAAACTACAGACCAATATTTCTGATGAATACAAATGATAAATATTAAACAAAATACTAGCAAATCAAATACAATATATTTTAAAAATAATACATCACAAGCAAGTGGGTTTCATCGCAGGCACAAGGATGGTTCAACATAAGCGAATTGACCAATGTAATACTCCACATTAATAAAACAAAAGATAAAAATCATATGATCTTATCAATAGATGCAGAAAAAGCATGATTAAGATACAATATCGTTTATGATTAAAACAATTATATGGGTATAGATGGAAAGTACTTCACCATAATAAAGCCCATATATGATAAACGCTCTGCCAATATCATACTCAATGATGAAAAAATTAAAGCTTTTCCTATAAAATCAGGAACAAGACAAGGATGTCTGTTGTCATCACTCTTATTCAACATAGTTCTGGAAGTCCTAGCCAGAGCAATCAGGCAAGAGAAAGAAATAAAAGGCATTTAAATTGGGAATGAAGTTGTAATAGTGTCACTTTTTGCAGATGTCATGATTCTTTATATGGAAAACCTCAATGACAAAGTTGCAGAATACAAAAATCAGTGTACAGAAATCCACCAAATTCTATATATTAACAATGAAATTTCGAAAAAGAAATGAAAAAAGCAATTCCTTTTCAATTGCAACAAAAATAATTAAATACCCAGGAATAAACTTAACAAACATTGTGAAGTACCTTTATACTGAAAACTACAAAGTATTATTAAAAGATTGAAAAAAACTCAATGAAATAAAAAGATATTTCATGTTCATGGATTGGAAGAATCAACATAGTTAAAATGTCCATATTGCCCAATGCAATATCCTAATGTGATTTTTTTTAAGAAATAGAAAAAACCCATCAGATTTGTATAGAACCACAAAAGACCCCAAACAGCCAAAGCAATCCTGAGAAAAAAAGAACAAAGCTGAAGGTATCACACTAGCCTGACTTCAAATGGTACTATAGAACTACAGTAATCACAACAGCATGGTACTGACAGAAAAACAGACATACAGACCAATGGAACAGGATTGAGAGCCCAGAAATACAACCACATGTAGATGGGCAAGTAATTTTTGACAATGCTGCCAAAAAACAAAATGGAGAAAAGAAACTTCTTCAACAAATGGTATTGGAAAATTAGAAAGCCACATGCCAAAGAATGAAACTAAATTACAGTTTTTCCCATGACATAAAATAATTCAAAGTGGATCAAAGAGCTAAATACAAGAACTGAAACAGCCCTGGCCTGTGCGGCTCAGTTGGTTGGAGTGTCATCCCATAGACCAAAAGGTCACAGGTTTGATTCCCGGTCAGGCCACATACCCAGGTTGTGGTTTCAATCCCTGGTCAGGGCACGTACAGCAATTTTTCTCTCTCTCTCTCTCTCTCCCCATTCCTCTCTAAAAAGCAATGAAAAAATGTCTTCAGGTGAGAATTTAAAAAATGCAAAAAAAAAAAAAGAATCGAAACAATAAATTACACATAAGAAAACATAGATACTAAAGTTATAAACCTTAGTCTTAGAAGATTTTATGAATTTGACCCCAAAGTCAAGGGAAATAAAGGTAAAAATAAATGGGACTATAACAAAGTAAAAAGCTTCTGCACAGCAAATGAAAAACTGCCAAAACAAAACAAAACAAAACAAAAAGGGACCCAACTGAATGGGAGATCATATTTGCAAAAAACAGTTCCAACAAGTGGTTAATATCCAAAATACGTAAAGAACTTGTACAACTCAACAAACAAACAAACCATTAAAAAATGTGTAGAGGACCTAAACAGATACTTCTCCCAAGAAGATATACAAATGGCCAACAGATATATGAAAAGATGCTCACCTTCAGTAGCTATTAGGAAAATGCAAATCAAAATTACAATGAGATACTACCTCACATCTGTTAGAATGGCTATTCTCAACAAGCCAAGTAATTACAAGTGTTGGAGAGGGTGTCGAGAAAAAGGAACCCTCATTCGCTGCTGGTGGAAATATAAACTGGTACAGCCACGAGGGAAAACAGAATGGAGGTTCCTCAAAAAATTAACATTAGAGTTACCATAAGACCCAGCAACTCCTCTTCTGGGTATATATCTGAAAAATTTGAAAACATTTATTCGCAAAGATATGTGCACCACTATATTCAATGTAGCATTATTTATGTTGATCAAGACATGGAAACAACCAGGGTCCTACGATAGATGATTGGATAAAAAAAGATATGGCACATATATACTATGGAATACTACTCAGCCATAAGAAAAGATGAAAAACTGTCAACAACATGGATGGACCTTAAGAATATCATACTAAGTGAAGTCAATCAGTCAGATAAAGCTCAGAACCATATAATTTCACTCATACGTGGGATATTAAATGGAAACTGATAGACACAGACAACAGTATGGTGGTTACCAGAGGGAACAGGGGTAGTAAAGGGTAAAGGGTGAAAACATATGGTGACAGAAAATAATTTGACTTTGAGTGGTGGGCATACGATGCAATACACATACCATGTACCACAAAAATGAAATGCATATTTGAAATCTATGTGATCTTATTAACCAATGTCATCCCAATAAATATAATGAAAAAGAAACTGTATTTCAGCATATCACAAACTGAAATCGACTATAAACACAGTAGTATTTTAAATATAAAACAGCATTAAGCATGTAAGCATAAACAGAATAACTTATTCACTGAATAAATGCAATCTACTATTCACTGCCTAATTCATATTTATAACTACTATTTTATCAGCTATTCTCAATAAGAACCATCTAGTTCTTTTGCCCTGCTATAAGCAAAATCCTAGCTTGTTCTCCTATGATTGCTACCATGAGCATACATACATTAAAAGAGGGGAGGATTACATAGGTTATTCTCTCCCTCCATATACATAATGCCAGAGTACCACAGAACCTCCTTCACAATATACTATTATGAATGACTTGAGAGATTACTAGCCCTGAACCATCTGTTTCATAAGGATAATTTAAAACAAACAAGGAAAAAAGAAATGTACTTTATAAAGTTATGTTTGGGAAAATGCAACAATTCTCCCCCAACTCTTATTTTCCATAAAGGCTATCCTTAGTTATCCCAGAACTCCTCAATCAGAATAGCTCTTCATTGTTAACACTTCCATTACACCGGGTTATATTTTTGTCTGTCTGACAATCTATTCTAAACTGTACAGCATGCAGCACATTTCTTAATAAAATTCTAAAATAAAACATCCTGGTTTTAAGTTACTAATTTATTACCCCATATTCCCTGAATATCTTTATAGTCAAAATGTCTGCAGCCTCTGTCTCATATAAATGGAGAAACTAAATTGCATCCTTTAAAAAGGCCACCTGCTCCTCGGAGATACAGTCCTCATCTAACCCTTATCCAGAATATATTTTCCACCCATACACCTGCTTCTAACAGTAAGTCTCAACCTCTCTCCTTTACTGACTTCTCTAAGAACCTTTTGATCTGACCTGACTACCTCTCCTCCAACCTCTCTCTCTGCCTTACCTGCAGTTCCCAGAATGCACTACGGTGCTCCTGGTCGCTGAGGCTACCTTTACACTTCTTTCCCCTTCAGGGAACCTTTTCCCCGTGTCGCACATCTAACAGAACACCTCCAAAACACAGTTATAAGCGCCACTGCCTCTTGGGAGCCTTTCCAGACCCCACCCTGGGCCTTGGATCAACCCGGGCATGGGTTTTTAAGATTGTTCCCTAGAGACCAAACTCCGAGAGCAGGGATAGAATCTTACTCATCTCACATCTGCTGTTCATCGCATAAGATCTGGGCAAGAGGCGACGCTCAAAAAACGCTTGAAGATTAAACACCAGAGCTAAAGCACGGCTTTAAAAGGACAAGGACTAAGGTACCACTGAAGTCAGGTCTTCCTTCACCTGTCCAGGTAACCGACCCCCTCCTCTTTGAGAGAGAAGGACTTCTGGTGTTCTGCGGCCCAGGAAGGAAATAGCTTCTCTCCTCTCCACTCCCTGGGCCTCGCAGGACCGCCAGTGTGCGGGGCCACAGGTGACAGGGACCTGCCCACCGGGATGCAGGGACCGAGCAACTTTTTCAAAATAAGACCAGAGGAGAAGGGGAGAGACTAACATCCTCGGATCAAAAGGAGACAGAAAGAGACAAACGGGAAAAGGAAGAACGGAAGAGAGGCCAGAGGCAAATAAAGGAAAGTGGCAGCGGGGAGCAACGGAAACACAGAGGGTCGCCGGGGCCGGACCGCAGGCCCGCCTGTTGTCTGAGGGCGCCCGCGGCTCTAGGGACCGGCCAGGGATCTCCCGCCCCACCGCGGTGCGGCCACACTGAAGTCCAGGCGCCCCGGGGACTGAAGGCTGGCGCCCTTGGCTTTAGCTTGTAATGCTCTGGCCGGTAACCGTCGCCAACCACTATGCGGAGTCCGCAGGGAGCGTGCCCATGAGGGGAAAGCGAAAGCCTCCGGCAGAAATTTCACCTTCGAGCAATATCCTAGCCCGGGCGCCCCTTGTCTTCAGACTGACCGCACTGCACCTCCCCTCCACTGGCTGCTTCTGTTCTGCCAAGAGGTGTCGCTGTGGCACAAGTTTGTAAAATTTCAGACTCCTGGGAGAGTTTGGAGTGACCCCAGATGGTGAGGAGGAGAAATGGTCCAAGGCTACAGAGATCATCTTTGGCAGCCAACTATGTATTGATAAGTGTCTACCGGTAGAGAGAAGGGAGAATCCCTCAGAGTTCTTGGTTCTCATTCATTCAAAAACATTCATTTATTTGAATATATGCACAATGCTGATCACCGTAGTCTAGATGAATGCGAAAACTGCTGAAAAGAACTGGGAATAAGCAAAGTCTAGGACTAAGGAAACAGTAGATATGGAGTTTAAGGTTATATAAATGTTATAAAGCTTCACAACTTAAAATGATATAACAAAAGTTGGGAGGAAATGGGATTTTGTGTAAATATAATTTTTATATGTATAATTGGGGGTAAAACAGTTCAAACTGATGAAACAAATAGTAGAGATTTAAGTATACATCTTAGGACAAAGAAATATACTGAGAAAGAATATAATCAACTAATATCTGGTGATTAAGAAAAGGAGAAAAAAGGAGAAAAGAAAAAAACATAGTAAGGAACCAATGGACAATCTAAAGTAATGGATGATAAAGAACAACAGGGAACATAATTATTATGGTAACTCACCACAAAAATACAAACCTTTCAAATTTTGAAAACACATACACACAACTACAGGAAGTCAAACAATCACATAGTAAAATATTTGAAACAGTACAAAACAGAAAGCGTACAAAACAATATGACAGAACTAAGATCAATCATCTTACTGAATAAACATGAATTTTCTAAGTTAGCCTATTTAAAATATACAGCTTCAGATTAGGGTACAAACCATAACACAAGTTGATATTATATACAAGAAAATATGTAAAATTTTTAAAGTTTGAAAATGCAACAATAGAAAAGCTATACCAGGAATATGCAACTGTAAAGAAATCAGAGATCACAAACTGACTATTGCACAGAGTTTATTTCATGGCAGAAAGCACTGAACATGATTAAGAAGGGCATTTGGTAATCACCAGAGTTACAATTCACAGTGAACAAGGCAGGAATATCTATGCACCAAATAGTATAATTTCATTATTCATAGCTAGATTATAGCAGATATAAAGAGAATACATATACAGGAATAATTGGTATAGTTCTTGCCGTATTAAGTACAAGAGGTAAATGAGGATAACAGAGACCTAAAAATGTAATTAATATGATAGATCTAATATATCAAACTGTACCCTGACACAGAGATTACATCTTTTCAAGGGTCCTCAGAACACTCACAACTATTTACCTTATATTAGGACACAGGGAAAATATTAATAATCTCAATAAGTAGAATCATATGGATAATATCTGACTGCAATTTTAAAAACTAGAAATTAATGACAAAACAGAAAATAAAGTATTCCTACTCCTTGCAAATTTTTAAATGTTTAGATAATATTTGGGTCAAAAAGGAAAACAATTAACAAATTATATAATGTCTAGGAAAATATGAAAATGAAACATCACATCAGAACCCATGGAATTTTCCTGAAATAGTACTAAAACTAGTGGTTTTAAATGAGTATTAGTTAAGAAGTTATAATAAATTAAATTAATTAAACACCCACATAACAAGTTAGAAATAGAACAAAAGAAACATTTCAAATGTAGAAGGATGTAATTAATAAAGACAAAATACCAAATGATGATGAGTAAAACAGAAAAATATAGAATTAAAATAATAACTCCAAGAACTGATTCTTTGAAAATAAGTAGGTGAGTTGTTAACTAAGCAAGAAAAAGGGGAGAAAGCACAAATATACAAAATATGAAATAAGGAGAATTAACTCAAGATGCAGAGGAAAGTACAATTAGCTTAACAGACTTTGTTTAGTTTTGTCAAATAAATTAGAAAATCTGGATGAAATAAATAATTTTAGGAAATATAATTTCCCAAAATGGATTTTAAAAAAGTTATAAAATTTAAACAGACCACTGACACAGGAGAAATAGGGAAGAAGAGCAAAGAGCTACTCTCCAAAATAGCACCAGGTCCAGATGTTTCCACAGGGGATTTATAAGACCTATACAGCCAGTGAATTCTGATGTACTGTTTCAGAGCCTACAAAAAGAGGGAAAGCCTCACCTTTCTTGTGTGGAGCTAGCTCAGTAGTGGAATACAACAAATATAGCCCAGAGAAAACTGTAGGCCATTCTCACTAATGAGTCTCAATCCAAAAATGCTAAATAAAATATTAGTACAGCACTGGGACAGAAACCCTCAGTCCTAGAGTAAGGTTTTTCCCAGGCCTTGGGGAATCAGCCCCCACCTCCGCACCCCATGAGAAGGGGAACATCCTGGCAGTAAGGCAACAGGCTTAGGACTGGAGTGCTCAGGCTAAGCTTTTAGGAACACTTAAAATGTGATTAATGAAAAAGGAGAGCGAAAATCCTTCTTGAAATAGACATGTTCATTGAACATTTGAAAAAGAATGAATTTATCAAGTGCCTCAGGTAGCTTCTGGCTCTGGGCCTGGAGAGCAAAAACAGAGTATGTCTGCACTGGGTCTCCCGCCCTCTGATCAGAGCACAGGTGGGTAGGCAAAATCCCAGACTCTGAGACCCCGAGCCTTGGAGACGCTATAGGTGGAATCTGCTGTCTATCAAGCCTTGCTCATTTGCTGGACGCCTGCAGGTTGTAGGCTGTTTACTACCATTGCCCTCCTGGTTGGAGTTTTGTGCATTCCCAAATCATTAAGTCACACATTGAGAGACAATTTTTTTTTTTATATTCAGACCATACAGTCACTTCCATTGTTTGGGAATTTTGTCGTTTCTCAGGAGGAAGTGATTTTTCCCTTTCATCTCTGAGTACATTGGAAACATCATTCTTACTTCTACTTCCTGTCCAAGGTAACTAATACTACTTTTTTATTTTGGGGTTTTTTTTTTGTTTATATAACACTACTTTTATTTTTAAATTATATTTTATTGATGATGCTATTACAGTTGTCCTGATTTTTCACCTCTTGCCCCCACCTTCTGCACAGCATCCTCTACTCCCACTGGCAATCCCCACACCATTGTTCGTGTCATTGGGTCATGCATCTGAGTTCTTTGGCTACTCCATTTTCTATGCTGTACTTTACATCCCCATGGCTTCTCTGTAACTACCTATTTGTACTTAATCAACTCTTCACCCATTCCCCCATACCTCCCTCCCATCTGGCAACCATCAAAACTCTGTCTATATCCACGGTCTTTCTCAGCTCTTCTTGTTTGCTTAGTTTGTTTTTTAGATTCAATTATTGATAGATTTGTATATTTTGCCATTTTATTGTTTATAGTTTTGATCTTCTTTTTCTTAAATAAGTCCCTTTAATGTTTCATATAATAATGATTTAGTGATGATGAACTCTTTTAGTTTTTTTTAGTCAGGAAAACCTTGTCTGCCCTTTGATTCTACATGATATCTTTGTTGTGTAGAGCAATCTTGACTGTAGGAACCTGATTGTCATGACTTTTAATATTTCTTGTGAATCCCTTCTAGACTGCAGAGTTTCTTTTGAGAAATCAGCTGACAGTCTTATGGAAACTTCGTGTAGGTAACTAACTGCCTTTGTCTGTCTGCTTTTAAGATTCTCTCTTTGTATATTTAACTTTTGGCATTTTAATTTTGATGTGTCTTGGAGTGGGCCTCTTTGCATCCATCTTGTTTGGGACTCTCTGTGCTTCCTGGACTTGCATGTCTATTTCCTTCACTAAGTAAGGGAAGTTTTCTTTATTTTTTCAAGTAGATTTCCAATCTCTTGCCCTTTCTCTTTTCCTTCTGTCACTCCTATAATCTGAATGTTGGATCTCTTGAAGCTGTCCCAGGGGCTACTTATACTATCCTCATTTTTTTGGATTCTTTTTTTCTTCTTGTTGTTCCAATTGTTTGTTTTTTGCTTCCTTATGTTCCAAATCATTGATTTGATTCTGGCTTCATCAGTTCTATTGTTGTTTCCCTGTAAAGTGTTCCTTATTTCAATTAGTGTATTCTTTTCCTTTGTCTCTGCCTGGATTTTATGCTGCTGAGGTCCTCGCTAAGATCCTTGAGCATCCTTATAACCAGTATTTTGAACTCTGCATCTGAAAGATTGCTTATTTCTATTTTTTTAGCTTTATTTCTGGAGAATTGATCTGTTCTTTCATTTGGGCCATGTTTCTTTGGCTCCTCATTTTGGCAGCCTCTCTGTGTTTATTTCTATGTCTTAGGTAAAGCTGCTTTGACTCCATGTCTTGGTAGTGTGCCTAATGTAGTAGGTGTCCTGTAGGGCCCAGTGGCACAGCTTCCCTTATCACCCAAGCTGGGTATTAGAGGTGTGACCTTCATGTGGGCTGAGTACACTCTTGTAGTTGAACCTTGGTTGTTGTTGGCAGATCAACGGGAGGGATTTACCCAGGCCAGTCAGCTGCAAGGAGTGGCTGTGACCACTTATACCAACCTCCGCCTTCTTTGAAGGATAGGCTGTGCAGGGGCAGGGTTGTGGTGCTCTGATATGGTCTATAGCTATCCACCGGGTACACTGGCCCTGGGGTTTCCCAGGTGACGCAGACCAAGGTCAGCTCCCACCTGTGTTTTTCCTGGGGCCACCCTGCCTGATCTATAAAGCAATCTTAGATGGCTGCTAGCTGTGCTGGGCTTGGAGAGTCCTAGATAGAGCCAAGCTGTGAATCTAGGCTGGCTGCTGCTAGTGTTGGGCCTGGTGCTCACTAAGGCCAGCTGTTGCTTGCTTGATAGGATTTAGGAAGTTGAAGCATAAATCAAGACCAGCCATTCACATGGAAAAGCAGCTTGGGTGGGCCAGAAATTTGGGTTGGGCAGAGTTCTGGGGATCTCCAAAGTGGGTCAACCAGTGTTAGCTTCGTTGATAGAGTCTCAAAACTGACACCAACTTGCTGGCTCCGTAGAGAGGAGAGCTTAGAAAAGGGACAATGGCCTCTGCTTTCTTTGATGCCAGACTTTTCACTTCCTCCCAGTATGTCACTGGTGCCTTTGAAGCTGCTACACCGGTGTTGGAGCTCAGAGGAAGTGAGTCTGAGTGGTGAGTCCGTGTGTGGGTTGTTTAAGAGGAACTGCTTGGGGCTTCAGAATTTTCCTCCACTGACTCAATCCCTGCTGATTTTTGCGGCCAGCCAAGTTGAAAGGACTTGTCTTCCTGGCACTGGAACCCTGGGCTAGGGGCCCTGGTGTGGGGCTGGAACTCCTTGTTCCTGAGATATCCCTCCTGAATTTTTATCCACTACACGTGGGTGAGGGACCAACCCATTCCATGTGTCTGCCCCTCCTACCATTCTGCATGGATGTGTTTTCCTTAATTCCATAGTTGTCTTCCATTTAACTCAATTTCTGACAGTTCTGTATGATGATTGCTCTATGTTTTAGTTGTAATTTTGATATGGTTGTGCAAAGAGGTGAGCTATGTCTGCCTATGCTGTCATCTTGATCGGAAGTCATACTTTTGTTTTACCAACTGAGAATCTGAGGCTTAATGAGATGGAGGACTGTAACCCACGCCATGCAATTAGCAAGAAGGATGAACAAATTGTGGAGATTCAGAAAAGAGACAAGACACAAGGCACAGGGGCCCATCCAGGCTGGAGAGCACACCTACCAAGTGACACCTAGCAAAACAAGTTGTGTGACTTTTCTCCAGCAGTGCTCAGCAGCCTGGAGGGATGGGTGCAGAAAGCAGATGGTAGCATTAGTCAAAAACTAGAAATTAGTATGGCAGGTGCTCTGGGAAGAAAGGAGATGAGGGGGTTACTTAGGCTGGCAGGAAGTGTCTGGAATGAAACTTCATAGCAAGTAGGACAGAGCCTGGAGGAGGACCAGGAGGAGTGAAAGCAAACAAATATGTGGGTGCACTAGAAGGAAAACATGTTAGTTAAGATGATAGTTTGATCAAAATTATAATTTGATAAAAAGTGATTATTCCCAGGGATTCGTGAAGGATGATTTCTGTTCACTTTTATATAACTCTAAGCAGTTTTGTCCATTTTTCTAAAAATTTTGGTTTTCTTTCACTGTACATTTTCTTCGTAAGTCATCCTGTACCTTTATTCCTGATCTATAATGTATATAATAGAAAAATTTAGAAAAAAACCCTAAATAGTCCATAATAAAGATGGTAAAATTTGATTATTTTGGGCAACAATTTTATGGAAGAATCCAATTTTTTTTAAAAAATGCATAAATAAATGCAGAGAAAGTAGCTGACGGACATTTTCCAATATGGTTTTCTCCCAGCAGGTGGGATTAGTGCAGCTCTACATGTTTACTTTTTGCTTATACATATTTTATCCCAGTAAAAATTTTAAATGTATGTAGAATTTTCTGAATTTTTTAATCAAAGTTTTAATTTCCTTTCCATCAATTGATGTCTGTTCTTGTTTGACAACTTTTTACATGTATTTTAAATTGTTTTGATGGTTGAAAACTAATCTTTCAATGAGAAACTTACATTTTTTAAAAACATAATTTTTGTGCATTTTTTTACTTTAATGTAGATATATTTTAGATACTGAGTTTATGTATGCACACACCTACCATGTTTCTATCACTTTCCAGCAAAATGTTCCCATTTTTCAAGCAGGGAGACTAAGACCTTGATCTGAGAGTGATGACTCCATGGGGTTTGTTATCTTTTCCATCATGCAGTTTTGTGCCACCCCCAGAGCATGTGGGCAGCAGCAAGTTTTATTTCAGAACTTTGATGGTGAATACAGCTTTGAGTGACAACTTGAATGTGGTCCTCAGTGTGTGATCAGGTCATCAAAGCCAAATCAGTGGCTTACATGGCAGGATAGGGAAGTGACTTTACCTGTGATCGGTGGGTTTTAAGGGATTATTAGCCCTTTCAAATTACACACTCTCTCTCTCTCTCTGAGGAGCAAAAGCGTTGCAGAGAGTAGTGACAACAGTTGAGCACTGAGGTAAAACTTTCATAGAACGGTAGAGGAGAACCAGTGCTGACCAAGTGCTGGGAATTTTAATATAATTCAACTGATGGATCCCTGAATACCCAATGAGACAGGTGTATTAAAAACAAGAAACTGAAGCTCAGAAAGGTCAAGTAATTTTCTGAAATTATACTATTAGTAAATGGTTTACATGTGATGAGAGCCCAAGTCTGTCTAACTGAAGTTAGTGTGCTTTTTAATATATTAAGCTGCTTCCTGATGAGAAAGAAATTTAACCAATGAGCAGGATAGTGATGCAACCCCCAAATGCACTCTATGGTGTATGGTACTCTGCAGTTTAGTGTCCTCACTCCCTTTGGCACTCCCCTGTCCTTCCCACTCTGACAGACAATGCCATTTATCAAGCACTTTCTATGTACCAGACTCTGGGCCACATGACTTACATACATTATTTAATTTATACCTCATAAGAGACCTATAAAGTAGCCATGAGCATCCTCATTTACAGGTAAAGAAATGGCAGTTTAGAGAAATTTTTTGCCTAAGGTCCTAACTACCTGAACCCAGAGCTTCCTAATTCCAAAACCTGTTCTTTAAACTCTACGCATTAGTCCACCAGTCAAACATGAGCGGATATCAAGTTCATTATCGCACACCATCTCTATAAAGTGAAAAATATTTGTAAGTCTCAGAAAACATTTTATTTCTAACAGCACTTCAGTAGGACTTAATATTCTTGGATGCTTCCTTAGATTTCATTGAATTTCATCTTGGGATTCTGAGCCTAGTTGCACAGAAATGCAGCCCAAATCAGTATTGTAGTTGAAAAAGTAAAGAATTTGACTATCCAAGCCAAGGCTAAATGATCCCTCCAGTTTTAAAAGCGAATGGGAAAGTTGGCACTGCCATTTATCTTCTCAGGTGTCACTAAAAGACACAGATAGAATCAGAAACAGAAGTGCAGACTCCACCGTTAAGCAGAATGCATCCCTGACTTTGGACTTTGGGAAAGGGCTGCTATATACAGGGAAAGAAAACTGCACAGGATAATGCTCTTGGCAGTCGAACGTCTCCGTCAGCTGAAGACCGCAGCTCTCCAGAGTAAGAGGCTTACACTGATGGGCAACACCAACATATTCTTGTTTGAACCAGAGAAATGAAATGGAAGAGAAGCAGAGGAGGTGGGGTACACGGCACCTTTGCAGGAAGTTGGCTGTAACTGAAGCAGGGTAGAGGAGGGAAACTGCAGCTGACGATAGAAAGAAAGAAAGGCTAAAATTGAAAAACAGATTCTCACACAACCTCTGCATGCCTAAGAATCTCTGCTGCTCTGGACCACGACCCCAGGATATTTCTTATCCAAGCCCCTGCAAATGGCTTGTTTAGGAAGGACTTGACTCAATGAAATTTTCACACACACACACACACACACACACACACACACACACACACACACACACACACAAAGAGGAAAATGTACAGAACACAGAGTAAAACAAAGTTAAAGAAAGAAAGAAAGAAAGAGGGCGGGGGAGAGAGAGAGAGAAAGGTTACCCAAGAAAAATACTGTGATGGAACAGAGGAGTCCTGGGACCAAATATATTGCCATGAGTTTTTTAAATGCAGTGAAGCAATGATCTCTATAAATAAGAGCTCATAGCAGAGATGTAAAAAACGATACCGTATGTATAAAAGAAGTGAAACCTGAGGTGTTTGTGCTCAGGAAATTAGTGCGAAGGTCACGGTGGAAGCGGCACATCTGATAATAAACCCAGCTGAAAACACAATATGAGGCCTGGATGGCAAGACTTTGAGAAAAGAGAACATGTCTAAATGGATATGAGCAGAGGTATAACTTTAGAGAACCTTCTGGGTGAATTGGAATGGTATACCAGTTGAAGAGAATGCACTAGCTAGTGTGAGAAGTTCGAGGTATTATAAGGACAATAGGATTGGATAGCGTCTTCGTTCATTCAAGCTACTATAACAAAATAATATAGACTGGGTGGCTTATAAACATAAATTTATTGCTCATAGTTCTGAAAGTCAGTAAGTCCAAGATCATGCTGCCAGCAGATTTGTTGTCAGGTGAGAACCACTTCCTTTCACAGACGGTGTCTTTTTGTTGAATCCTCACATGAAGGGGCTACGGAGTCCTGTGGATTCTAATTCCATTATATAAGTGCATTCACTATTGCACTCAGGGGGGCTCCACCCTCATGACCCAATCACCTGCCGAAGGCCCCACCTCCTAACATCATCACTCTGTGGGGTTAGGATTCCAACCTGTGGATTTGAGGGACACAAACATTCAGACCACAGCAAATGGCTAGTGCTACATTCCCTCAATATTTTACAAAAATAAAATAAAAAGCTATGAGTGTTTAACAAGCAACTGAAAGCAACTGATTGCAACACAGAGGAATTCCTTAGTAGCTTATAAAGGGGCTCTCATCTCCTGAGTAAGTGGAAGGGCAGAGGACACTGAAAACTGTCCCCCACAAACATCCCCCACCTTGTTTTAAGACAATGCAAAGACCTCTTCTCCCCAAGACAGAATCTTCTCCCTTCTCCATACTTTCCCCTGGCCATTGGGCTCTAGGTAGGGTTGAGGAACAGCATATCCCAGCCAGAGATTTTATCCCTAGAGATGTCATATGCCAATAATCATCTCCACACCTCTGCAGGTCAGGTCGGCATGGCTGCCATTCCAACACCCTTGCTGTTCATTATGATCATGCACCCCCCTCCTTTCCCCTTCCCATCTTTTTGTCATTAAGAGCTGGTACCTGGCCTCTCCTATGGAAGTATCCTCCCCATTGCTATCAATGAGCCTAGCTGGGCAGCCAACAATAATGCTACTGACCTTGTACTGTCAGAAGAAATAAAAGATGGCTTTCCCAGAAGGCTGGTGGAAGTTACCCAATAAAAAGTCATGGTCCCTTACCCAATTTCCAGTGCTGAGCCAGTTATCAGACCAAGAATTTATTGACAGAAGAGGAGGATGGTACCCCAGGACGAAGAACTCTGCAATACCAATTCTGTGAGTATACATAATAATAATTCCCCCAGTCTATGATCCAAGGGACCTTTGGCACTTTAATTGGGCAACTGTACTGGGGAAAGAGAAATAACAAAACACTTTAAGGATTCTTGTTGACATTCATATCTTGAGACATGAAGGGTTATATGGCACCCTTGTTTAAGTTGAGGTATGAGAGGACAGGTAATAAATGGAGTCCTGGCCAAGGTCCAGTTTATATGGACTCAGCCAGTGGTCCATTTTCACAGTTTCTGAGAATGTAATTGAGATTGACATACTTGGGAATTGCCACACTCCCTACATTGGATCGTTGACCTGAGTGGGTGGTGTGTGGGTGGCTTACGGGTGAGGCCAAATAGAAACCCCTGAAGTCCCTTCTTTCAAATCAAGGTAGAAATCCAAAACAAACTCCATGCCCCCAGGAATGGGATAGATGGCAAAGATTAGTACCACACTTAAGGATATAAAGCAGGAGTTGGTAAATATTTTAAGCTTTGCAGACCATATAGCCTCTAGTGCCACCATTTGACTTTGGTATAGTAGCACAAAAGCAGCTATAGACAATATGTAAATAACATTTATGAGTTTAAATAAGACTTTACATATGGACACTGAAATTTGAATTTCATCTATTTCCATATATCAAAAATATTCTTCTTTTGATTTAAACCACTTAAAAATGTAGAAACCAGCCCTAGTTGGGTAACTCAGTTGGTTGGGGCATTGTCCCTTATACCACAAGGTTGCAGGTTCAATCCCTGGTCAGGGCACATAACAGGTTGCAGGTTCGATCCCTGGTTGAGGCATGTGAGGGAGGCAACTGATTGAAGTTTCTCTCTCAAACAAATGTTTCTCTCTCTTCTCTCTCTCTGTCTCTCTGTTTCTTTTTCATCAATAAACATACCCTTGTGTGAGAATTAAAAATGTAGAAACCATTTTTAGCTGACAAGCTGTACAAAAACAGGCAGTGGATTGAAATTGGCCTATGGGCCATAGTTTGTGAACCCTTGATCTAAATGGGGCAAGGTGGTGGTCCCCATAATGTTTCCATTAAATTCACCAGTCTGACATCAGAAAACATCAGCTAGATCCTGAAATATAACAGTAGATTACCATAAAGTCAATGGTGAAGCTACTGTAGCAGATATGATACTTTCGCCAGAGCAGATTAACACTGCCTCAGATGCATAACATGTGGTATTATGATTTAGCCAGTGAGTTGTTTTCTTTTTTATTTTAATCAGAACTAGTTGCAAGAGACAGCTATATATATTTATAGTCTTGCCGCAGGGCCATGTTAGCCTTGCCACTCTCTGTCACAATATTTGAAGAGGTCTGGATGAGGCAGTCTGTAGACATTACACTGAGCTTTAGCTAATTGGGCCAGAAGAGCAAGAAATGAGTAGCCTGCTGCAAGATTTCTTAAGGCACGTGGGCTGCAGAGAGTGAGAGATAAACTCTACAACTATTCTGGAGCATTCTATGGGTTTGGACAAATGTATAATGACATATATCCATCATTATAGTATCATACAAAGTCGTTTCACTGCCTTAAATATCCTCTGTGCTCTCCCTATTCATCTTCCCACCACCCACCCCTGGCAGCCACTGTCTTCTTATTGTCTTTATAGTTTTTCTTCATCTAGAATGTCATATAACTAGAATCATACCGTATGCAACCTTTTCAGATTGGCTCCTTTCATTTAGTAACGTGCATTTAAAGTTCTTCCATGCCTTTCCATGGCTTGATAGCTCATTTCTTTTTAGTGCCAAATAATATTTCATTGTCTGGATGTACCACAGTTCATTTACCTATTCACCTACTGGATGACATCTTGGTAGCTTCTGAGTTTTGGCAGTTACGAAGAAAACTGCTGTAAACATCTCTATACAGGTTTTTGTTTGGACATGGCGTTTCAACTCTTTTGGGAAAATACCAAGGAGCTCAACTGCTGGGTTGTATAATAAGAGTATATTTAGTTTTGAAAATGTTAGTTTTAGCAGATTTTATCTTTCAAGGAAGTGGTCCATTTTATCTAAGCTATAAAATCTGTGGGCAAAGAGTGGTTCATAGAATTCCTTTATTACCCCTTTAATGCCCATGGGACCTGTAGTGATGTCCCCTCTTTCATTTCTGATAATATAACTTTTTGTCTTCTTTTTTTTTTTTTCTTAGCCTTTCTAGGATTATTGATTTTATTGTTCTTTTCAAAGAACCATCTTTTGGTTTCATTGATTTTTCTCTATTGGCTTTCTCTTTTTACTTTATTGATTTGTATTCTAATTCTTATTATTTATTTTCTTCTGCTTACTTTAGGCTTAAGCTGCTCTTCTTTCTCTAGGTCCCTGAAATGGAAACTTGAATGATTGATTTTACATCTTTTTTCTTTTCTAATATATTCACTCAGTGCTACAAATTAACTTCTAAGCACTGCTTTCTCTACATTCACACATTTTTCTAACTTGTGTTTTTACTTTCATTTAGTTCAAAATATTTTTAAATTTTTCTTGAGATTTCTTTTCTGACCTAAGTGCTGATCTCCATACATTTGGGGAATTTCCAGTTATCTTTCTGTTATTAATTTCTGGTTTAATTCTGTTGTGATCTGAGAGCAGGCAAAATGTAATTTCTATTCTTTTAAATTTGTTAAGATGTTTTATGGCCCAGAATGTGGTCTATTTTGGTGAATGATCTATGTGAGCTTGAGAAAAATGTGTATTCTGCTGTTAGTAAATGAAGCAGTCTACAAATCCATTACCAGTTGATCGAAGGTGTTAAGTTCAGCTACCTCCCTATTGATTTTCTGCCTGCTGAATCTGTCCATTTCTGAGAGAGGGGTGTTAAAGTCTGCAACTATGACAGTGGATTCTTCTATTTCTCCTTGCAGTTCTACCAGTTTTTGCATCACGTAGTTTGATTCCATTGTTAGGTAAGTACATATTAAGAACTGTTATGTCTTCCTGGAGAATTGACCTCTTTGTCTTTATGTAATGCCCTGCTTCAGGCCTGATAACTTGACCTACTTTGAAGTCTGCTCTGTTTTAAATTAGTATAGTTACTCCTGCTAACTTTTGACTAGTGTCAGAGTGGTGTGTTTTACTTCATCCATTTACTTTGAATCTGTATGTGTCTTTATATTTAAAGTGGTTTTCTTACAGATGACACAGAGTTGGAAGACTTTTAATCTAATATCAAAAACTTCAAAGGTGAAGATGATGTAGATATTTAGGAACTGGCAGAGGAAAGCTGAGGACTCTCACTTTTGCACTCTCCTGGTGGGCAGGCAGCTGGTCCTTAAATTGCTTCTGGTGTTATTTTCATTTTAAGACTGTGTGACACCACCCAACTTCTCTGGATTTCATCATCATCAATAGTAACTTATTTGCACTGTGCATATGACTTCACTTTGGGCTGAATATAGAGAGGAAACTTGCAAGTGGGTATGAGGTACACAAAGGGGACAACAGGGTAGAGGAAGTCCAGGTGGGTCATATAAGTCACTGTGGTGGATATGTCATGACAAACTGGAAACACACCAAAATATACCCCAAGCAGATTTCCAGGAATGCAATTTCATTCACTTTTCTCTCAAATGAATAGCCATATGCAGGTCAGTTGTAATGAAGGTCTAAGGATAACTGCAGTCTAATATATGAAACTGGTGAATGCTTGTATCTTTGTAACTGATTACTTGCCACATTCCTCACTAAGGTAATGACCTGCCAGTGTGTTGGGGCACCTCCATTTAAATTCATGACTTGATGACCTTCAGACCTCTTTTACTTCTGAGGCTCTACTTCTGATTTTCATTTAAGGGACTGGTAATGAGAGGAGAGTCTGGAAGAGAAACTTTGAAACCTAGAAGGATAAGGTGAGCCAATTAGTGGACAATGTGATTCATACAATGTTGCTTGTGCCCATCCTCACCCACAAAGAACAAAATCCCTTTGGATGAGTAGAATACTCTCTCCTTGGACAGCAAAGTCTTGCTCTTTGAGCTCCCTTTCAAAAACTCTATTTATCTGCCCTTCAATTCACAGCGATAGCTTTATTGGGTAGAGTAATCTTGGTTGTAGGTCCCTGCTTTTCATCACTTTGAATATGTCCTGATGATCCCTGCTAGCCTATAAAGCTTCTTTTGAGAAACCAGCTGACAGATCTTATGGGGGCTATCTTGTAGGTAAAAAACTGCTTCTCTCTTGCTGCTTTTAAGATTCTCTCTTCTAGACCCACCTCAGAGCAAAAGACCTACACAGATTGAAAGTAAAGGGATGGAAAATAATATTCCAAGCAAATGGGCATGAGAAAAAGGCTGGTGTTGCCATACTTGTATCAGACAAAGTAGATTTCAAAGCAAAGGCCATAAAGAGAGACCCAGGGGGGCACTTTATCATAGTTAAAGGAAGAATCTATCAAGAAGACATCAACATTGTAAACTTATATGCTCCCAATATAGGAGCCCCCAAGTTTATAAGGAAATTGTTGGATGACTTCAAAAAAGATATAGACAGCAACGCACTGATAGTAGGGGATTTCAACACCCCACTGTCAAAAATGGACAGATCTTCCAAACAAAACATTAATAAACATATCGTGGCGCTGAATGACACACTGAATCAAAGAGACTTAACTGACATATATAGAACCTTACATCCCAAAGAAGAAAAATACACATTCTTTTCAAATGCTCATGGCAGTTTTTCAAAGATAGACCACATGATAGGACACAAAGCAAGCCTCAGCAAATTCAGGAAAACTAAAATAATACCAAACTTTTTCTCAGACCACAAGGCCTTGAAACTCGAAATCAACCTCAAAGAGAAACTTCAAAAACTTGCAAACTCATGGAGACTGAACAGTACACTATTAAACAATGAATGGGTCAATAATGAGATAAGAGAAGAAATCAAAAAATTTCTGGAAACAAATGAAAATGAACAGACAACAGTCCAAAACCTATGGGACACAGCAAAGGCGGTCCTGAGAGGGAAGCTCATAGCAATACAGGCTTACCTAAAAAAGATAGAAACATTTCAAATAAAAGACCTAACACTACAACTTCAAGAACTGGAGAAACAACAACAAATAAATCCCAGAGCAAGTAGAAGGAAGGAAATAGTCAAGATTAGAGCAGAACTGAATGACATAGAGACAAAAAGAACAATTCAGAGCATCAACCAATCCAGAAGTTGGTTCTTTGAAAAGATCAATAAAATTGACAAGCCATTAAGCAGACTCATCAAGAAAAAAAGGGAGAGGACCCAAATTAATAACATCAGAAACGAAAGAGGAGACATAACAACTGATACCACAGAAATACAAATGATCATCAGAAACTACTATGAACAATTATATGCCAAGAAATTTGAAAATCTTGATGAAATGGACAAATTTTTAGAAAAGGATAATATTCCAACACTGGAGGAGGAAGAAACAGAAAGCTTGAACAGACCGATAACAGCTGGGGAAATTGAAACAGTCATCAAGAAACTCCCAACACACAAAAGCCCTGGGCCAGACAGTTTCCCAGGAGAATTTTACAAAACATTTAAGGAAGAGCTAACCCCTGTCCTTCTCAGACTATTCCAAAAAATCCAAGAGGAGGGAAGACTCCCAGACTCTTTCTATGAGGCCAGCATCACCCTGATCCCAAAGCCAGATAAAGACCCTACAAAGAAAGAAAACTACAGGCCCATTTCGCTGATGAACATAGACGCTAAAATCCTCAACAAAATATTGGCAAACCTCATCCAGCAATACATTCAAAAGATTATCCACCACGATCAAGTGGGATTCATCCCAGGGATGCAGGGATGGTACAATATACGCAAATCAGTAAACGTGATACAGCACATCAATAAAAGAAAAGACAAAAACCACATGATCATCTCAATAGATGCAGAAAAAGCATTTGACAAGGTACAGCACCCATTTATGATCAAAACACTCAGCAAAATGGGAATAAATGGGGCATTCCTCAACATAAGAAAGGCCATATATGAAAAACCTACAGCTAATATCATACTCAACACGCAAAAACTGAAAGCTTTCCCACTAAGATCGGGAACACGCCAAGGATGTCCGCTCTCACCGCTTCTTTTCAACATCGTATTGGAAGTCCTAGCCACAGCGGTCAGACAAGAGAAAGAGATAAAAGGCATCCAAATAGGAAAGGAGGAAGTAAAGCTATCATTGTTTGCAGATGACATGATAGTGTACATAGAGAACCCTGTAGACTCTACCAAAAAACTCCTCAATCTAATAAGTGAATTTGGCAAAACAGCAGGATACAAAGTCAACATTCAGAAATCAAAGGCGTTTTTGTACACCAGCAATGCAATAGAAGAAGAAGAAATCAGAAAAAATATACCATTCGATATAGCACGAAAAAAGATAAAGTACCTAGGGATAAATTTAACCAAAGATGTAAAAGACCTGTACGCAGAAAACTATACAACATTGAAAAGAGAAATGAAGGAAGACACAAATAAATGGAAGCATATACCGTGCTCATGGATTGGAAGAATTAATATCATCAAAATGTTCATACTACCCGAAATAATTTATAGATTCAATGCAATCCCTGTTAAGATACCAAAGACATATTTCACAAAAATAGAACAGACATTTCAAAAATTTATATGGAACCATAAACGACCTTGAATAGCCTCAGCAACTTTGAGAAAGAAAAACAAAGTAGGAGGGATCACAATACCGGACATCAAACTCTACTACAAAGCCACCATACTCAAAACAATCTGGTACTGGCACAAGAACAGACCCATAGACCAGTGGAACAGAAGAGAAAGCCCAGAAATAAGCCCAGGTCTCTATGGACATCTAATATTCGACAAAGGGGGCAGAAGCATAAAATGGAGCAATAACAGCCTCTTCAACAAATGGTGTTGGGAGAGCTGGATGGCTACATGCAAAAAATTGAAATTGGATCATCAGCTGACACCATACACAAAAATAAACTCAAGATGGATAAAAGACTTAAATATAAGTCGCAACACCATCAAAGTCCTCGAGGAGAACATTGGCAGGAAACTCTCAGATATCCCACGCAGCAATTTTTTCACTGATATGTCTCCTAAAGCAAGGGACATACAGGAAAGAATAAACAAGTGGGACCTCATCAAAATAAGAAGCTTCTGCACGGCAAAAGAAAACATCAGCAAAATGAAAAGGGAGCCAACCGTATGGGAAAATATATTTGCTAATGATACATCAGATAGAGGTTTGATCTCCAAGATATATAAAGAACTCACTCGACTCTACTCCAAGAAGACAAACGATCCAATCAAAAAATGGGCAAAGGACCTGGGCAGATGCTTTTCTAAGGAGGAGATGCAGAGGGCTCAGAGGCATTTGAAAGGATGCTCAGCATCACTAGCCATCAGAGAAATGCATATCAAAACCACCATGAGGTACCACCTCACACCGGTCAGAATGGCCATCATAAACAGATCCACAAACAACAGGTGCTGGCGAGGCTGTGGAGAAAAGGGAACCCTAGTCCACTGTTGGTGGGAATGCAGACTGGTGCAGCCACTATGGAAAGCAGTGCGGAATTTCCTCAGAAAGCTGAAAATGGAACTGCCTTTTGATCCAGCGATTCCACTGCTGGGACTATACCCCAAGAACACCAAAACGCCAATACAAAAGAACCTATGCACCCCAATGTTCATAGCAGCACAATTTACAATAGCCAAGTCTTGGAAGCAACCTAAATGCCCATTAGTAGATGATTGGATCAAAAAATTATGGTACATATACACAATGGAGTACTACGCAGCAGAAAGAAAAAAAGTACTAAACTTTGCAACAGCATGGATGCAACTGGAGAGCATCATACTAAGCGAAATAAGCCAGGGGGCGAAAGACAAATACCATATGATCTCACCTATAAGCGGAACCTAACCAACAGTGCAAAGATGCAAGGAAAATATGACCAGCAACACTGAAAGGAAAAGAAATCAACAGAGACAAGAGAGAAGGGGGGGGGGCAGGAAAAGGGAAAAGAAGGGGAAAGTCAAGGAACATATAGCAAGGACTCATGGACAAAACCAAAGGGGAAGAGCTGAGGGAGGGAAGGTGGGAGGGGGCAAGGGAAAGAGGTGGGGGGGAGGCAGAGACAAATGTATTTAAAAAGTAAATAAAAAAATTTAAAAAAATATTGAATAAAAAAAAAAAAGATTCTCTCTTTGTATATTTAACCTTTGGCATTTTAATTGTGATGTGTCTTGGAGTGGGCCTCTCTGGGTTCATCTTGTTTGGGATTCTCTGTGCTTCCTGAACTTGTAGGTCTATTTCCTTCATCAAGTGGAGGAAGTTTTCTTTCATTATTTTTTCAAATAGGTTTCCAATTTCTTGCTCTAAAAAGCTTCCCAAACAAGAAAAAGCTAAAGGAGTTCATCACCACCAAACCCATATTATATGAAATTTTAAAGGGTCTTCTTTAAGAAAACAAAGAAAAAGATTAAGAATATGAACAATAATGGCAATAAATACATATCTATCAACAATTGAATGTAAAAAAAGCTAAATAAACAAAAAAGGAGAACAGAATCAGAATCATAGATACAGAGAACATTTTTATGGTTGCCAGATAGGAGGGATGTCAGGGGTATGGGTGAAAAAGTTAAAGGGATTAAGAAGTACAAATTGGTAATTACAGAATAGTCATGGAGATGTAAAGTACAGTGTAGGGGATGACATTGCCAAAGACCATACATGCATTACTCGCAGACAAGGATCATGGTGTGGGGATGGCCTGAGGGAGGTGGGCAGGGGCTGGGTGGAGGGGGTAAAGGTGGAAAATTTGGAGAAACTGTAATAGCATAAATAAAATATAATTTAAAAAAATAAAAAAATACTACCAAAAAGCTCTCTCAAGTCAACTTTCCTTCTGTCAGTACATTCTTTCCACAGGAAACCTAAAATTATGATTTAAGCTTTTATAAATTACATTCACATTCCAGTTCTCCCCACTTCTTACACACACATTATCTTCATTGGACATGTGTCCCCAGACATTCATGGCAGCAATTTCTGATTTGACTTCTATAGGGGTTTATATCTCTCTGTTAATTTTTGTTTCAAAAGGTAATTTATTTCTAACAAGAACAAGAACAGAACAAGAAGCGCTACTGAATTTTTTGTTTTCTCACCCGTATCCCTCCTTCTTTCCTTGCCTTCATTTCCTCTATGTAAGACTTCTTCCTTAAGCAAAAACATAGTTTCTCTCTATTACAGAACAGTTGAAAAACAGAATTTGTTTCCATCCTTTCATTTCCCATTTCTATAATGGTTGGTTTTCCCTGCTCTGAGAAGAGACATTCTGTCTGTCTGAAAATCATCCCAGCAAAGAAAAAAAATCTGAAACATCTTCAAGCCTGATTTGTGTCCTCCTCCTGTTAAAAGCCCTAAAGTAGCTCTCCTGTATGCCTCTGTGCTGTCTTGAGTGAGAGAAGGGGATGGAATTGAATAATCATTATAGAGTCATTTAATCTTAGGGTTGGAAGAAACTATAGACCTTATGGTCTTCTTCAATGCTTAAATCTTTTCTATCACATACATGTAATGTTGAGATTTCAGGGTGCTAATTGATTTTCTCTTTCTCCCCTCTGAATTATGAACCTGTTGTGACATAAAAAGAGTGTAATATTGTAATTTATAATAAATATATATTTGGTCTTCAACATTGGTTCTGGCACAGAGCTCCTAACACCCTTGGAATTTCCGCAGAGATGAGTGTGAGATGCTTTTTGTTATGTTAATGTTAATGAGGTGAGTTTTGGAAAGCACCTAGGATGGAGTCTGGTAACCAGGGGAACAAACCATGTGATTTGAGGATTGCAACTTTCAGTTGCACCTCCTGACCTTAGAGAAGGGGCTGGAGATTGAGTTCAATCACCAATGGCCAAAGATGGAATTAATGATGCTGACATAATAAAGCTTCCATAAAAACTTCAAAAGGATGAGGTTCAGAGAACTTCTGGGTTGGTTGAACTCATGGAAACTCAGGGAAAGTGGCGTGCTCAGAGAGCACCACCCCTACTTCAACTAGAGTAACTCTCTTTTTATTAAATTAAGCGTTGGGTTTCCACATTTAATATAATTTTTTAGAGAAGAAAATTTTCATACTTTAAAAATGTTTGAAATGAAAACTGACATCTGACAATGAAGAAGGTCCAACCTGAACTGAGTTTTAGTTGCTCTTTTCCTGAACAGAGCCACAGCTCACGGCAGAACTCTAAGACCACCCTCGGTTGACACACAGCGTGGGTGAAACTTTTTTTGTCATAAGGCACTGAAACTTTGGAGTCATTCATTACTGTAGCAAAACTGACTACTACTCTCAACTCTCACACCTTCTCAAATCTACAAGAATGTAAATTCCATGAAAATAATGTCATGATTTTGTTCACTACTATTACCCTAGGTCCAAAAAGGGTGATTGGCACATAATAGTTACTCCATAGAACTTACTGGATGAGACCACTTGTCTTTTACCCTCTGCCTGACCCTGTCTCTCAGGTGATGACCTTGCTTCTTGTTTCACTGAGAAAATTAAGCAATGAGAAGAAATTCATCTCACCACCCATCACCACATTTACCAGCAGACCTACTCTGACCCATAATTCACTGTCCTCCACCAGTTACAGTAGATGGACTATCTCAGTCTGGTTCTTCCATCTATGTGCCAAATTCTCCATATTTTTTCTTATTCAAAAGTTTTGTGCCTGTAATGATAATAATAATAATAATTTCTCTCTCTCTTCAGTATTTTTATCAGCATATCACTATATCATAACTCCCGTCTTAAGAAACGAACAAAGTAATTTTTTTTTTTAAGAAAAACAACCCACTAGTTTCCAAGGGTTAGAGGAAGGAGGAATGAATTGTTGGAACACAAAGAGTATTTTTAGGACAGTGACAGTACCAGGTAGGATCTGCGCCCAGAGTAGGTCTGCCTCAGGCCTGCCAGCCATGTATAGATTCTTGGCTTAGGATAGAAATGATTTTACAGCATGAGTCCAGGTGACTTTGAGAGTATGTTATTAAAGCTGGGACAGTGAAACAAAGGAAGCGCTAAAGGTAGAAGAAACAACAGGAGAAAGTCAGAGAAAAAGGGGGCTTAGAGACAGGTTCAGGGGGGTAAGCCTCGGTCAAGCTGTCACTGCCCACTGATCCCGTGGTTGCAAGTCTCATGGGGACCCTTAGAATTAAGGAGAAAAACATTGGAATTGCAAGGCGTGGGTGTGCTCTAGCGAAAGAGCGCCATGGATCCTTTGTCTTGAGGCTTTCTAACTTTCTTTGGCCACAGGCCGGAATCCTAAGGGAGGTTTCAGGGAAGAGTCTTAGCAGAATATTCATTAGCTTTCCAGGTTTGTCCTTCAATATGTTGGTTCATCAAAATGTTTGAATAAAGGGATCAGGGTTATTTTTCTGATTAGTTTTATTTTTAAAGAATCTTATAAAAGAGGCACCAGACTGAGGCCAATAATCTGCCCTGAGACAGTCTGGAATGTATAAAACATTTGCTCCGAAGTGTCTTCGGTTAGGGAAGATGAAACCTTGTGATTCGTTAGCTGGCTATAAGTTGCTCAAATTGTATGGCCTTATTTAATTATCTTGTCTCAGTTTCCCTTATTCTACTCATCAAGGAATTTCCCTAGCTTCTCACTATCCTGTCTCAGTAACACTATCCTGTATGGTACTCTAACCCATAGAAGGTACCACAGTGAACCCTTATGTGAACTATGGACTCTGGGTGATGATAATGTGTCAATGTAGTTTCATCAGTTGTTACAAATGTACCACTCTGGTGGCAGATGTTGATAGTGGAGAGGCTGGGGGAGGGCAGTGGGTATATGGGAAACATCTATATCTACCACTCAGATTTCCTGTGACCCTAAAACTGCTCTAAAAATAGTCTATTTAAAAAACTCAGTAGTCCACAGCTCCTTCCAGCTGCCTTATGTTCTCTGTCCCCCTTTAGAGCACAGCTCCCTAAATGAGTTGTTTATCCACTACCTATACAATGTCCACTTAAATGCCAATTAACCATGGCCAAAACAGAACTCTTGATTCCACCTCTCCCTCATAACCCTAAACCACCTTCTACTCACCTTCACTATCTTGGTAAATGGCAACATCTTTCACTGAGGACTCAAGTCAATGGGCTGAACCATCCCTGGTTCCTCTATTTTCCTTACTTCCTTCATCCAAGTAATCAAGCAAGTTCTGGGGGGTCTACTTTTAAAAAGGACCCCAAAGTGGGCTTTTCTCACTATTTCCATTGCTATCACCTCAGACAAAGCCACCACCATCTCACTTGGTCAAATGCAATAACCTGATTGCTTTTCTCTCCTGTATCTCTTACCTCTGCCTTCTGGCCCACCCACTCTCATCAGCCTGCTTGCTGGTCCTAGGATGTCAAGCTCATTTGTGCCACAGCGATGCTCCTCCCCCAGACAGCTACATGGCTTGTTCCCTCACTTCACTGAGGTCTCTGGCCAAGTGTCACCTTCTCAAAGGGGCTTTTCTTGACCTCTTCACCTAAAAAAGCATTATTTCCATCCCCATCCCAGGCATGCTTTACTTATCTGCATTATTTTTCTTTGTAACACCGCCACAGAACACTACACGGTATATTTATTTGTTCATTTGCTTATTGTCTGTCTGCCACATCAGAGCTTACGCACCATAATAATGACAATGATTTTATTTTGTCTGTTAAGTTTTCACTTAGTGCTCATGCAATGTGCCTGGCACATAGTAGGTACTCAAAAAATAGGAGCAGTAACAGAGCACCAAAATGAGTTCAGTAGAAAATGAAAAATTATCTTCTTTGTGTAAAGCAGATAGACGAGTCATCAATGTGGATAAATGTGGGTAATAATAGGAGAGATACGGGTTTTTCAGAAAAAGGTGAAAAAATGAGAAGTTAGTCTTGTCTTTACTATGGATGAAATTAATCTAATCTCAACAGATCCCAATCTCTTCATCTATCACACCAGAAATAGAATATTTCACAGCAGTTTGGGGAGGGAAAGAAAAGAGGTAGCTCAAATGAAAAGTTGTGAACTTCTCAGAAAAAATAAATTTCATCAATTCAAGGTATTGTTAATACCCCACCAGGCCACAACTGATAAAACAGATATGTGGATTCCATGAATTTAACCACTTGCTAATGTCACTTCTAGAGTATTCAGACAGGCTCCTTTGTCCTTTTAAAATCCTCCAGGTGTCATACATTTAAAAACATCGACCTATTATGAAATTACCCAAAAGTGTCCTATTTTATTTCTGTTTTTAATTTTTATTTTGTTTCACTTCTTTTTCTCAAGGTCTGAAAGTAGAAGTTGCTGAAGAGGATTGTGGGGAAAGCTGTCAGTTTTTATGACAGATCAAAGTTGTTAAAAAACTAAAAGCAAAATGTTTCCATTTTTCTCCTTATTCTCCTTAGGCCCACACACTTAGAACACAAGGCTACCCAGCTCAGTTTATGGAGGTCCATCTGCTCTTAAGAAGAGTCAAGTTCAGAGACAGAATAGTACACTGTGCTCTTACAAGAAAGGAACTTACATCAGCTGGCTAATTGCATCCACTTCTCTGGATTCATGGTTGAGAATACAGACTATCCCAACTACTGAAACTCAAGATATGAGTACAATCAAACCCATGTAACACATTGCATAATTGTGGACTCAGATATTCCACAACTGAATATTTCTCCTCAAACCCAATACCGTGAAGTGAAAGCATGATGAAAACCAGGTGAGTCCGGTATCATATTAATCTTTTCTCCCTAAAGCAGAGCTCCAGAAGGGTTCTCCATGCAATCATTCATGGAGCAGATACTGAGCATCTATTTTGTGCAAAGTCATGAACTGGGCACTGAGAAGAAGAAGTTGACTTAGAAGCATTACCTGCCTCTAAATAAATGTTTGAATGATCAGCCATGTCCCCAGAGACTGATAACACAGGTATAAATTTGAAAATTCAGGGTGATGGAATAGTAGCATTGTTTAAGAGGTACATAGACCTGGAAATCTAGACATGAAACCACTCCTAAGTAAATGTGCGAGTATGGGCATTTCACAACCACAATGAGATTCAAAATATTTATTTATAAAATGGAAATTGTGATCATACACTGATCTCATCCAATTCCTGTGAATTGAGGAGTCAATGAGATAGATAATACATGTAAAGTGCTTAGCACAGTGCCTTCTATGTAGTATGTGTTTAATCAATGCTAGCAATTATTATTGATATTACTGAGACTCAAGGAGAGAGGGTACTTATGATGTAGGGGAGATTTCCTTTGGGAGGTGACATTTGAGCTGTACCTTAAAGAGTAAGTTAGATTTGGACTTAGGGATTTGGCAGAGACAACCAAGAAAAGAAGAGTGCAAGTTGGGGGGTTAGTGAGCACTTGATTTTTGTTGTTGTTGTTTGTTTTTCTGTAGCAAAGACAGCATAAAGGAGTGTACTGGAGAATTCATGTTGAAGAGATAGACTAGGGCCAACTCTAAAGGATCCTGAATGCCAGGCTAAGGAATCTGGGCTTAATTCCATAGACTCTATGGACATTCTTAAGACTCCATGTTCTGGAGACAGAAAGGGAAAAATAATTATGTTCTTGCCCTGGCCAGGTGGCTCAGTTGGTTGGAGTGTCATTCCATGCACCAAAAGGTTGCAGGTTCAATTATGGGTCAGGGCACATACCTAGGTTGCAGGTTCGACCCCTGGTTAGGGCACATACAGGAGGCAACTGATCAATGTCTTTCTCTTGTCTCTCTCCCTCTCCCGCCTTCTCCTTCCTCTCTCTCTAAAATCAGTAAACACATCCTCAGGTGAGGATTAAAAAAAAACAGTGTTCTTCAGGAAGATTAAACTGGAAGAAATGGATAAGAATGATGGAGGTGTGAAGAGATACATTGGAAAGCCACTTGGAAAGCTAGGTAGACATCTGGACAAATAGTGACACTGGCATACCTACAGGCCTCCCAATACCTAGCCCACTGGACACTGCTGGAGCTCCAGGATCTTCTGGAGACAGCCAGTGGTTAATGAGTCAGTACTGGCCTGAAAGAGGAAATGCATTATTATCCGTACCTAAACTCAAGTCACCGCAGAAGAGGTGAGGGAGCTTTTCCTGATATTCATCCAGAAAACACATCCTGCCCTGTGGAAGGGGGAGAAAGGAATCTTACTTTTCAACAGTCTCTGTGAGATCCAACAAGAATGGTCATCATAAGCTGAAAAATGATAACAAAGTCATTTTTCAACTATTAAAGATGGAGGACTCTTTTTCTTTTCATATAAACCAATTTTTTTATTCCAGTATTTGATAGGTGGGGCTATCCAAAACAGTGAAAAAGCTCCTTGGAAACTAAACATATGAGTAGGGGAGAATTACTTGATTCATAGTGGATTTTGGTTTTCCACAGTAACCCCTGTGCCCCATCTAGTAAAATCTGGTGGAAATTACAAACTTTAGAAATTCTACTCAGTGTAACAATAACAGGATGCACCTGTAGATTTCGCAGAATTAGCAGCAGCATTCTCTCAACACCAGTTTGAGAGAAATAAGACTGTTTGCATATAACCAACTGAGCCAAAATCTGAAGTAGTATTACACATCTCTCAATGATAGAAGGTATCAATCATGGCAGATACTGTACATCCCTCCACCATCCATTCAACAGGCATGTACTGAAGACCTCGATGCTCCAGCTTCTCTCCATTGGTCAATTTGCTATTTGGGGGATTATAAATTTGACAGATGGTCTGCAGTTAGTCAGGGGCTTTTCTGCTCCCCAAACTCCATATTTAGCTAGTGAACATCTTGAGAGCAAGAACCCTATTTTTATTTGTCCTCATGTCTCCCAGACCCTGGGCAGAATGTCTTGTTCCTGGATACTTAGTCTGTACTCATTGAATTGAATAGTACTAAAGTATGCACCCAACAGTGCATGGAGTGATAAAAAAAAAAAAAGTAAATTGTGTGACTTCCAGTGGGGACTGCAGGTCCATATTTAAAAGATAAAGGTCAGAAAGGCCTGGGACACCACAGGCCTGGGAGAATAACCTCTCACTGAACTGAACAAGAACATCAACTATGTCAACCAGAGGCTCTTTTCGCCACCTCTGGTCATTATGCTGCCACTATCCAAGAAAGCAAGGAGTTCTTTTCTTTTTGGATTGTGACTCTAAAACCAAAACTCAGCCCATGACTCTGCTAGGGAAAGGAGAGTGTGAGATGAGAGAGCAAGGCTGCTTTTATGTGGTGCAGATGGGTAAGGCTGAGCAGGGCTGAGTATTTAAAGGGTCCCTGAAGAATCCATCAGTCATTTCCTTTGCCAAAGGCCCGTCTCTTAGGTATGAGTAGACCATGAGCATCCCTAGAGCTTAATTTCTTAGATCTCCCCTATATCCTCGCATAATTCTTTAACTGTAGGTGTTCAGTGAACATCTGTTGATGGACTATCTGATGGAAGAGAAATTCCTTGATCTGAGTTTCACCTTTCACTTCCTTATTCTTCCCGGGGAAAGAGGCTAGTAAACAATGAAATGGTAAATAGGACAGCAACAGGAAAGGAAAGAAAAGAGAGAAATCACATGGTTCCTGAACTAACTAGGCTTCCTTCTTGGCCCTACCTCACAGAGAATGCTGTGCTCAGCATTTTAACTCATCCTCAAAGCTCATTCAACTCCAGAAGTCATGATCCAAAAAATGGAAACTGTATTCAAGATTTTTGAGAAATGTTAGAGGAAAGGTTTAACACTGTGAAGCAAAGTGCAAACTATTATCTTCCAATGATTTTTTGAAAATCTCTTTCAAGGTCTCTATTACTTTCCCAAAGCTCCCCTTAATTTTTCACTCTATCCTAATCTCTTCTCTGGCACTCTCTCTCAACTCTACTTCTCCATAATCTGTCTGCCATTTCTTCTTTTTTTCTACTGGGTAATTTTTCTTGCTCTTCTGATATGCATACTCATGCCCCACCCCCACCATCAATGAAACTTTGGAGAACTAGTGTTCTAATACCTGAGAACAGTAATAAGTGGGTTTACTAGAGAGCACATCCTGACAACCTTCAGTTTCCAGTATGACACCATCCTCACTGATTAGGAGTTAGCAAGTTATGGTAGCCCATCAACGAGTGGGACTCACCCTCTCTCACAGAGCTCACTTCTTCATTATCTCTTTTTCCCCTTATCCTGTCCTTTCTCTTTACTTTTTATTTCTGCACTCAATCATTACAATCCATTTCTCTTATTTTCCTTTCATAGGAGAATGTGTGCCACTCTTCATTAGTGTGGGGAGAGATTGGGGAACCAAGGTCTAGGATAGTCTGGATGATAAATGCCAAAACAAAGATTCTGTCTTCAAGGACCATCCAGTATGGTGGAAATGAGAGAACAATCAAAAGTGAACAACTAACTCCTATCGATTTATGGTACTACCTTTCTGCCACTCACCTAACTTCAGCCTCATGCACCTGAATTTCGTCATCTATTGTATTTTTCCATCTCCCCCTGCTGGTCTCTTCATTTTGTGTTTACTTGCATCTTCACCAGGGAGTGTTCAAGGAAAGGAAAAGATGAAACTTTATCAGTGATTTTTACCTTTGCCAAAGCTCACAGATCCCATTCTCTATATACTGGGTATTAAAAACTATATTTTTCCTTTGCAACATATTCTGACATCATTCCACCTTGCCATTCCAATTTCCTCATTCAGATCCTATTGTTTCATGCCTGGAGAGCATCTTAGCATTTCTGTGTATCCAGTCACCCCTGTAACTTCACTCTCTTATGCCCACTGTACCAGCTCAGGCTAATTATGATGTCACTTGGACTATGTCCTGTCCCTATTAAGACATCTTCAGTGGCTAAAGTCCAAACATCTTATGCCACCCTTCAAAGTTCACCCCACTCTAAATCCAACTCATGTTTCTACCCTTAGCTTACACTTCCTGACTGTGCAGCTCCAATTCTGGTGACCCATAGGCCACGCCTTGCTACCTCAGTATTCACCTATCAAGTCTACACCCATCCTTCAAAGAAAATATTTAGGCCCTCCCAAGTCATATCAACCTGGTAACTTGCCTTCCTGAATTTCTATTGCTCTTGTTATAATGAACATAAGTGTTGATCAATTTTTACTGTTCGAAAGTTATCTCAAGTCAAAGATAAGGCAGCTGGGTCAGAAATTGCAGTCTTAAGTGAGGAACAGTCTGGGAGTTACTAAACATTTCTGATAATAGAGTTGAGCAATTTTCTGATAAATGTAGACTCAGCTTGAACAGTTGACCATCCGTCCTGTGAGAAGCTTAGTTATCTTTACCCAAATGTTCCTTTCTTAAATCTAATCTATAAATATTATCTAGCTTCCTTTGGTTTCTAAGAAAAAAAAATATATCTACTAGGAAAGGAATCTTTGAACTGGACTTACTGGAAAGTACCACCTTGCAGAAGGCTTGAAACACAACTTTGACATGTCATGCTCACAAAGAATCTGTCTGAAATTGCTTTAATATATATTAGTGATATTTTAATGCAAATGTGTCTTAACAAATAGCAGTTGTATACCGCATGTGTTACTCACTCTGTTAGGTGGCATGAGATAAATTGGGTATAGGCCCGTCCTCTAGAGACTCGCAGCTTGGCACAGAGACCTTTAATTTGTGATCCTCAGACCCTCAAAGTTCAAAGTGCCTTGGACTTTTCAGAAACAGCCTACCGTCTTACTGAGTATGTTGATGAACATGTTTTTCCCCAAGGAAAGAAACCATAGATTTCATCAGATTCTCAAGAGGGTTCTTAACTTCCAAAAGATTAACCACCAGACCAAAGGAAGAAAAGATGTAGGAACAGTGGATTTCAGTGCAGCATGGCAAATACTATGTTACAGTGAATATAAAGGATAAGAAAAGGCCTCCTGGAGGAAGTGATACGCAAGTGTCTTTCCATCTCAGTTCATTAGAGGTCGCACCTTTGATATATACAGCCTCTGTATGAGACTATACACAATTCATGACAAAATGGATCTACTTTCTTCTCCTCTCTCTCCATCTTTTCTCTGCATAGTGTCATGAAACATCAACTAGAAAGCTCAAGATCATTATTGACTGAGCACTAAGACCAAAGGTTCAGCTCAGTGAAAACTGTACAAGTCAACTAGGTTATCTGTTTTACATTAGTCCATCTTAGGACCAAGAGTTGGTCCTCTTATTTTGTCAGTAAAATTGTGGGGGCTTGGTGATGTGGTATTTTAAATTTTTTCATTACTATGAGTTTAAATATTTTATAATTACAGTCGGTTAAATACTTGAAGATATTTGTTCTGCTGCTTTAGTAGTTGTTTAGCTACTTAATCTTTAGGCAATATGTTGGTTCAAATATCAAGGTAATGTTTATGAAATTTAAAATTGTATTAGGAAGAAACCTTCAATAACAACATGTCAAACGATTGAATCATTTAGTTAGATTTGTTGTTTAAAACAAAATGGCAGAGTCCCCCTATTTTGAAAAGATAAGGTGAAACATTTTTTATTAGAAGCTCAAAAGTGCTGTTTTCCCCATTTATGATGAGTCAGACAGAAATTACTATGATTGTTCTTATGTAATTTGAGACTTGTCATGATATTCCTAAGCAAGCCTGCTGCCCAAAAAGAAATCACTGATAATAGGAACTTGTGATGTTTGATCTGTCCATTTAAGAGACCAATTATATTAGTTAGGATAAGCTAACTTGTCATAACAAAAGACACAACAATAATTTTTTATTATTTTGAATTTTGAGAGAGACAAAATTTGTCATTCTATTTATTTATGCATTCATTGGTTGATCCTTGTATGTGCCCTGATTGGGGATTGAGCCCACAATCTTGGCATATTGGGACAATGTTCTAACCAACTGAGCTACCTGGCCAGGCCTATGTGGCTTAATGTACTAAAAAGCTTATGGCTTTCTTACATAACGATTAGAGTACATGTTCTGGGTCATAACTGGCTGTGCTCTAGACATTCAAGAACCCAGGTGGAGCACATTGCTACCATTTTCAACACCCAGCTTCCGAGGTTACTCTGGTCACAGCATTCTATCCAGCAGAAAGGAAGAAATGCCAGGATTTCCAGTTACACAAATGATTCAGAAGTGCTAAACTTCACTTTTGCTAATGTTTCTTGGCAAGAATTTCATTACATACCACACTGCACTAAGAGAGGCCGAGGAATGTATTCTGGTCAGTTGCCCAAGAAGGAGGGAAGAATGGTTTTGGTGCACTGCTGGCACTCTCCATCATACCAACTGTCACGTTGTTGATTTATTGGTTTCTGCTGTCTGCTACATCACTTTGGCTTTAATTTCATCATGTGTTTATGGCATTATTCAGTTTAATGAATATCCAGCATTTTTATCACACAATCATGTTCACTTGGCTCTGTGACTAAAAGACTTTTACATGGATAGCTTGGCCACATAGCTCAGTTCCTGAGAGCATCTTCCTGATATCCTGAGGTTGCTGGTTTGATCCCTAGTCAGGATATGTGCAAAAAATCAACCTATGAGTGCAAAAGAAAGTGAAACTACATGGTTCTCCAACTGGAACTGACTTAAACAAGCAATAAGTCCTAGCATTTCAAAGTAAAAAATTAAAAATACAACATGAAATTTCTTAAAAATGGAAAAGTGAGTTTCCCAAGGTAAATCAACTGGTAATTTTTTGGAGCTGTGAGCAATTTCTATATTCCTCTTCTTCCCCCAACATATCAGTGTAGGGTAGGATGTAAAAATTGTCCAATGTGAATTCTGTTATGAGGTTCTAACTTAGCAACACTACTCATAAAATTAAGGTTATTTGATTAAAAATGCTTCCCAAGTCACTATTTTCATTTTAATGATTTGCATATCATTTTAAGTAATAAAAATATAAAATAAGATATTTAATCTATTTTGATAATATTTTATTACTTTTTACTAATAAATGGATTTAGCTCTTCTAATTATGATGAGAAGGGATTGAAGAAAGCTCTGTTGTAAAGCAAAAAGGAAAAAAATCAAGATTTAAATTTTGATTGTTTTATATAGTAAGGCATTAATCTTTGAGATTAGTTTTTCTTGTCTATCTTAATCTAAGTATACAAAATGAATTTGGGTTAATATTTCTTTGATCCTCAAAGTATTTATAAATAAATATCATTAAATTTAATTTTACTTCAATTTCATAGAGGAAAAAGAAACTGATGTAGAACTGAAAATATGAGTAAACTTTAGGTAATTATTTACTTTCTAACAAGAAACAGCATGGATGGAACTGTAGAGTATTATGCTAAATGAAATAAGCTCGGTGATGAAAGACAAATACCATATGATCTCACCTATAAGTGGAAACTAATCAACAAAACAAACAAACAAGCAAAATTAAGCCAGAGACATGGAAATAAAGAACAAACTGACACTGATCAGAGGGGAGTGGGGAGAGGTATACCAGGGGAAAGAAGGGGAAGGAGCAAGTCAAGGAACATGTATAAAGGATCCGTGGGCAAGAGCAATGGGGGTGGGGATTGACTGTGGGAGTGGGAGGTAGGGGGCAAAGGAGCACAATTGGGAAAAAAGTGGGATAACTATAATTGAACAACAATTTAAAAAAAGAAAAAAAGAAATGTTAATTCCCAAGATGCTCTAGAGTTTTTAAAAAATATGAAGCACATTAAAATCTTGTAGATCATTATGGCTTTGCTTCTTCATTACATATGACCTCATTATCTAAGGTTTCTGGATTTGACATTTTGGCCTCATTTTCCCTTTTACTGCGTTACTCTTGAATAGTGGCCATGAGTCTTCCTCTTCCCCTTCCTTTTCTGAACAATTCATTCCTAAAGTTTTCAGGTGGAGCAAAGCAAGGGAGGCAACTGTGGTATCCTGTGGAAAGTGACATAGTAGCCCAGAGTGGGGGGTGTCACAGCCCAAGGGGGTAAGAAGGAAGTCTCCCTGGGGAAACTGTCTAGAATGGGGAGTCAGGCCCCAAGCAGAGCGGAGCAGGGGTCCCCACAGAGAGCAGCCTGATGGAGGAAGTCAGAACCTGATCAGGGAGAGTGAGTGTCCATAAAGCCAGGCAGATACTCAAGGGCTATCTGGGCCCAAATGGGGTGGGAAGAGGGTGCACACATGGAGCTGGTGGAAGAGGTGTCAGAAGCAAGCAAGTGGAGGAGGTCATCCCCAAGGGGAATGGCACAGTGTAAGCTTGCAGCACTCAGAGTCAGAAGGATGCCCATGGGGCCATGGGGGCTAGCCAGGTCAGGAGTGCCAGAGCCTGATCAGGGTGAGGAGGCCATCCTCTCAGAGTCTGGACACTGCCTCGGAATAGAGGTTGTTGGCCTGAGCAGAGAGAAGAGGGTACCGACGTCGGGTAGGGGGTGGTGGCAGAGATGAGAGACTGATAACATACACAGGGAGATCAAAAACTAAATAGACAAGGGATAATGGAAACCAAATTTCCCACAGATGTGGAAGGGAGTTACAAATACAAAAAAGGACAAAACTAGAGTTCAGCGCTGTGGTGTTAAATTGGAATTGGGATGTTGGGATGTATCAGTGTGAACTCACAGTTTTTATATGTGTAGATGGGTGTAGAAATAAATATAGGTGTAAAGATGAATGTTTGTGTGTATGTCCATGCACATAATCCCTAGCTCTGTCCGTGGGAAGAGCCTGGGAATAGTGCCACTCCAACAGCAATGAGCATATCTTGGCTTATGATGACTGTTTTCCTCTAAAGGAACTGGGGAACTCAGGATAAATGGCTGATTGAGTAAATCAGGGATTGGGCAGAAAAACCACAAGATGAGACTGGAAAATCTTTTTATGCCTCCAAAGCAAGGAAGTATTCAAATAATGATGGGACATGTCAGAAGGACATAGAAGCCAGCCTGAATAGATTTCCAGTGGACAAACAGGAGACAATTTAGGCATTGAAATAAATGACAGTAATAGATTAGAATTCACCAAATAAAATTAAAAATCACAAGTCCACCAAATAAAATAAAAAATCATGAGTCTGTGTAGGTATAAGTAAATGAGTAAATTAAAAATATGATGTATAATGTGATATTAACATCCTATCACAAAATACTTATTACAAAGAAAACAACAGTGACTTTAAAGTGGGGCCACCTGGGAGACACTGCTTTAATCAAGTGATCAAAGTGAACATCATCAGCAATGCAACAGAGGGACGCCGTGAGTACACAGTACCACTACTATGTCATTCCTGACAGAGATGCAAAACCTGAATCTAATCATGAGGAAACAATAAAGAAATCCAAACGGAGGGATAATCTACAAGATAACTTGCCTGCGTTCCTCAAAAGTGCCAGGTCGTGAAACCAAGAAAAGACAAAGGACCTTCCAAGGACACATGACAACTAAATGCAACAAGTGGTTCTACACTAGATCCTTTTGCTGGAAAGGACACTATTGAGACAACTAGAGAAACCTGGGTCTGAGGATTGAGTGGTAGTAATGCACCAATGTCACTTCCTGATTCATGGTTGTAGTTTAATGTTGGAGAATGACCTTGTTCATAGAAGATACACACTGAGGTATTCAAGGGTGATGAAACATCACGTTGTCAGCACTCTTAAATGATTTAGGGGAGAAAAGTTATTTGTAATATAATTCCAATTTTTCTGTAAGTTTCTTTCAAAATTATATGATGATAATGAGAGCTAGCCAAAATCTCCAACTTAATGACAGTAACTACTATATACTCCATACAGTTGAAAAGGTTTCTAGCAATAAGGTTAAGCCTGCTACAGAATTTTAAAAGATAATCTTATCACATTTTGATAAGTATACCACTCAGAGAAAGAAATTGGTTTACTATTTTTCTCTGCAAACACATCATTTGCAGAATTTCAATGCTCTTTTCAGGGGTAGTTGTCTTTCTGAGGGGTCAGAGGTAGAAGAAATATATACTGGAACCATGAACTGCTTTAGCATGCCCAGAGGGTCTTCCTTTTGTCAATAACCTTATTTTCATTCTAATATTTTTAAAATTGTATTTTACTATAACAAGATAATTATTAATGGACATGAATTTCCAGATAGCAAAACACAGTCAACCATTTTGTGAAAAGCAGGAGATAGTTCTCTGGATAATTAAACAAGAAAGCAAGATTTAATTTCACAAAAAGTCCAAAGTTTAAAACCAAAAAGAAAGACTAGTCTGAAAGTAAAATATAAAATGACAACACACAGTTGGGAATACAGGGCAGCCTGGTAAAATGACTATGGTTATAAATCTTATAAAAGACCAATTATAAATCTTGGGAGATTCTTCATGAATTCTGAATATGGATCAGTCTGCTGCTTCCTCTTCAAATACCTGAGTATTGGAGACCCACTCTGGTGCCAGGCCTTTTAAAGGGATCGGTGGTCAGGCAGCTTTAGGAAATCGACATCTATGACTGAGGATCCTCTTCCACACTCTTGGAATGTCCGTGCTCCCCCATCTTATGTGGCACCTGCTAATTTCTTTTGGGACTGCAAGTCTGGGGGAAGACCTAAATTTCACAGTGACGTCAATTTGTGAAATGCTCGATGAGACCACTGCCAAGAAGTGCTTGCTCACCCTCCTTTAACGGTAGGGGAATCTCCCTTTCCTGTTCTGGGTGAAGGTGAAGAACACTCATCAACAAAGCCCAATCCTTCTCACCAACTTCAGCCCACACCTCCCAGCAACTGAACTTGAAAAACACCTGGTTAAAACCACTTCCTATATGAGACTAGAGAAGAGACTGCCAGACACGATTTCCTGGCTGAACAAATCAGCCTAACACTTATAAAGAGCAACTCCTGACTGTCATAGAGACTGGATGGACCAGCAGGGATGACAACCCTAATGGACTGATCCCTTTGTCTCCCATCTTCCCAGCACAATGCTAACAAGAGGCTGACAGGACACCCAAAATTGTGCACAGAAAGGTCTTCTCTTCACTGTCACTAAGTAGGAAGTCTATTCCAGGTGCCGGGAAGATGGACCGAAGCTTGCTGATGTGGAGGTTCTTCACATTCATCATGGTAACTGACTGCGTGATAGGTAAGGGGTCCTGGGTGCCCTCAGGAGCTTGGAAAGGCTAATAGATGTTATATCTCCTCAACACAGAATCACAGAGGGCACTTAAGTAGAAGGTGCAGAAAAGGGGTTTGAATCTTGGATTCTGGGGCCCCATTTCATGCCTCAGTTATCCCTGATCTATGTAAGAGCTAGGAATGGTGGATTCTCCAGTCACTCAAAGTCTTGGGCACTTAATTTGGGGTTGAATCAAGTGGCCTGATATTTGAAAAGAAATTTCCTTTAATTTCTCAATGGGTTTAGTTTCCTGCTGTGCTTACCAGCTGTTAGGATAATACTAAAAATCTGCTAGAAATCTCTCTAAAACCACATAAATGTGCCTGAGATGTCAGTAACTTCTATATGAAATACTGGGATAATTCAAGATCTCTAAATAGTTTAGTTTCAAGGATGTATACTTTGTTTTTTTACTGCTCAGAAAATCATACCTAGGAAGTCCCTTATATGTGCAACTTTACAGAAACTTTGGAAATATAAGAATGTTCATTTTCAGAACACTACTTTTTCTCATGTTCCTGGGTATGTGTATGCATGTATTATATGTATGTGTATATGATATTTTTATATGTGCAAATTTTGTATTTCATTCATCCTTCAAATGTGTTTTGTCAAATTTGTTTTTTTTTTTTTAAAGAAATAACCACTAACTTTTACCTCAAACCACCCTTCCTAATTGAGGGTGAATTGTCTAATGACTCCTTCTCTTGCTAACCCAGGGAGACAGATAAGGTAGCAGAATCTATAATTTCATATCCTTATTTTCTAGGTATACAAAGGTGGGCAAAAGTAGGCTTACAGTTGTTGGTATGGAAAATGATACAATAATTAATAACTAACAATATAAGAATCAACTCTGTGTTTTGCATACTCACAACTATAAAACTACTTTTGCCCACCTCTATATAATAATTCAGACTGGCCGCAGAAAGATGTGTTAAGAAGTGAAACACGGGGATGCATATAGAATCCTTTTGCTTGTTTGGGGGAAGTGGCAAAGTCATGCTGAGCTGTGAACTGTCGCAGGTGTAAGTACTTCTTCACTTTGGAGCTAAAATGGGCATTGTTTTAGGAATGCTTCTAATGTAATTTCTGTCTTAGCAGGGTCTTTGCAAATTGGGAGGTCAGTCCAAGCCAGAACAGAGAAGCCTTTACAATTTTTCATGCCCTATTCCTGGGAAACACATTTCAAGTAAACGTGTGTTATTGCTAGCATGTTGTTTATCTGAGGATACGAATGGCCTTGGTGGCGGTGGAGCAATTGGAAGTATTTTGAGGACTCTTTCATTTACTCAGTCCTCCAAAACTTTATTCAATACCTTTTATCCCCCTTTTCAGCACTTTGGAAAATATAGAAATAAACAAGACAGTCTCTATCCTTAAGAGATTTGTAACCTAGTAAAAGGGAGAAAGGCATAGATATAAAAACAGTCATACAGTAATAAAGTCAGAATATGGAAATCTAATGGGAGCATAAAGCTCTCAGAGGAGGCTTCATGAAGGTGGCATGCAAGAAGAGCCCAGATGGACTAGTAAATTTCCATAAGTAGAGATTCCAGACAGAGAGGACCACATGAGCAGAGATAGCAGAGCGTTAGGAAACCGCACATGGTCTGCTGTGGCCCTGAGCATGGGACAGTGATGTGAGAGTTTTGGGAATTAAGACTGGAAAGGAAGGATGGGCTCAAATGAATGATCCAAGGCCTGGGATTACAAGGCAATAATTTAACTTCATCTAGTACTCAATAAAAGACTGCTAGAAAATAAAAATTATCATTTATAGCATGCCTTCTTCATGCCAGATATATGCCTTATTTTAGTCTTCATTATGACTTTGCAATATGGATTTCACAAACCCACTAGATGAAGAACATAAAACTCAGAAGTTACACAGGCAGTGACAGAGCCGAGGCTCAAACCCAGGTCTCTGTTTCTTGTGCTCTTTCTGTTCTGTTCACTCCAGACAGGGTCAGAGCTCTATGGAAAGGACCCTGGCAAAGAGTGGATGGGCATTAGTTATACAGAGGGAGTTCATGAGGTTCCTGAAATAGTCCAATCCAGAGACAAGTGAGGACTTGGTGGTTAAAGAAAGTGAAATGGGTTGGGTAACAGATAATTTCATCACAGATTTTATTCTCCAAAAACTCAGTCCTAAACAAGTCTTTATTCCTCAGGGGAGAGAACTCTAACAAAATCAAACAGATTGTCAACAGATTCAATTTCTAGCTGATTCATAAGGCAGGTTTTCATTCTGAAAGTTTCCAAAGCCACCATTTAAAATTATGATGGGTTACAGGGGATGTATTAATAAACCTGGGTGTTGTTAGTCTCTATATTACTGGGTCCTGGGATGTGGTTAAAAGAGAATTCTCCTGATATTACCAACACAGCATGTTATTGAAGGCATTGTTCACAGAATTGTGGAAATTCTGAGGGTTTATCTATGCCTTGATTATCTTTCTTTCATTCTAGGAATTCTGTAATCAAATCTTCACCCCTTAGACTCAAAAATATAAAACAAACAAAAAAAGAACCTAAAAAAAGGTGCGGAAACACATTAAGATGATATTTCTAATTATCCCTTCTTGTAAAGACTACTGCCCACACTGGAATTTCCCATCTTCACATTTGTCATTAAAACACAAAATGTTTAATTCTTCACAGTTAATCATTCAATTTCTCTAGATCCTAAAATGTTATTACCACTGTTACATTGCTCACCTTCAAGATATACTGTGGTGCCCTGGCCAGGTGGCTCGGTTGCCTGGAGCATTGTCCCATACACCAAAAGTTTGTGGGTTTGATCCCCAGTCAGGGCACATACCTAGGTTGCAGGTTCCATCCCCAGTCGGGCATGTAGGAAGGCAACTGATCAATGTTTCTCTCTCTCATTGATCTCTCTCTCTCTCTCTCTCAAATCATTAAGCATATACTCTGGTGAGGATTTTAAAAAAAAGATGTATTTTGGTGGGCCCTAGTGAGGCAGTTCAGTTGGTTAGGTTGTTATCCCGATATGCCAAGGTTGAGGGTTTGATTCCTGGTCAGGGCACATAGAAGAATCAGGCAATAAATGTATAAATAAGTGGGCAAATATCTCTCCCCTCCCCCCCATTCCTTCTCTCTCCTCCTGCCTCCCACATCACTCAATAAAAAAGACCAAAAAAAAAAAAAAGATATACCTTTGTGAGACAGGATTCTGGTAAGCATAGAGAATATCTCATAAAGCAGTTGCTACCTTCTTTAAAATTAAAATAGTGTGTCTTAAATAGACAGTGCTGTATATCAGCTGTACATATGATCCATTTTAGATTTGAGAAAGCTTAGGAACAAAAGAATTAACTTTGCTTCGCTGTCAGACAGTCAGAGATGCTAGTAAAGAACAGTGGATGAGCTGAACAACCCCACCACATGACCCCACTCTTCTCAAATAGAAGTATTTTTATTTTTTTTGGCTGAATCCTTGAGTATAGTGGATACCTCTGCGTAATTTCTTGTTGAAGTCATTCTTATAATAGCTCTAGAGAGCGCCCTTCAAGTCAGGCTATCTCTCAGCACAGCAGCCCTTCGAGTTAATTTCCCTGCTCCTCTCATTGCCCAATGATAAATAGAAACCTTAAAAATAAACAGAATTCCTTTAGGCAGTGAGATATGTCACCTGAGGTCAGTGGAGAGAAGAATTAGAGGGAAACTGAACTTTGTGGGGAGCTGATAGCGGGCCAAAGCACCTCCTTACAAGCATTGTTGGAGAACTAAAGAAAAGACACATGAAGATTGTGACTTTTTTACAAATTTCTATACGTCCCTGGTCTTCAGTTTCTCTCTGTACAATGAGGTTTATAGAGATGATTTTGAGGCCCCCTTCCAGTTTATGTCAGGAATTCTGAGAAGGAAAAGAAAAGAAAAAAAAAAAAAAGCTCAGCTTAAAAGGCATTTTCAAGCTGGGGTACTTTTGGATGAAAAAATTTCTCAAACTTAAGACATACAACACAGGGTCTGCCTTAAGAGACCTTTGAGTATCAAAGTACCCAAAGTAACATCTCATTGTAGGTTATTTCCAACTCTCTCAACTGCACTCAAGCGGGACGCAGTGCTTCGGTCATTCTTGCAGCTCTCAGTGTCAAGGCAAAGACACCGCTAGTGTCAGTGAGGCCTTCTGCAGTTTCTTTGCTGGTTTAAGGAATTTTTGCCTGAAATCATTTCCTTATTTCTCACAGGACAGGTCTCACACGAGTGGGAACCTGCTTCTCTTCTCTTTATCCCAGGCAATTCCCTGTGAGAAGAAGAAAGAGTATCTTCATTCAATTGATTGCTTCAAAGAGTTATAAGCACTTTACCCCTGAAAATGTTCAAATAGGGCCTGACAGGCCACTTCTGAGGGATGTCGTGGAGGGTGCACCTGCTGACCAGGGCGGCGGAGGGGGTGGCAGAAGGGGTGGCCACTCTGCGTTCCTTCCTGCCTATCTGTTCTAGTTCCCCTCTGCTGCCTTCCAACCTCTATTTTTTACTTCTACTCCTAGAAAATGAAATTAGGAATGTATGATTTTCATACTTTTCAAATCCAAAAGCATCCAGATCACATATAAGTGTGGGTTCTTGGTTCTAATCCACTGTCTGCTCCCCTCCCCGCCAAACGCTGGGTGGCGGTGACAAATAAAAAAGGAAGGAGAATTTGAGTGGGAAGGTGATTGAGGCTGGGCAAGGGAAAACCGCTAAAAAGGTAATATATGAACCATGGGTTTATCTGTACAGGGTGGGGCACAAAATAGCTTTACAGTTTTTCTTATGGAAAGCAATACAATAATTAATAAATAATAACACAAGAATAAGCTCTGTTTCACATACTTACAACGGCAAACTTAACTTTTGCCCCACCCTGTATTTGGTGAACCTCCAGCACCGAAATACTCAGAGTGAAAAGCTTCTCCACTCCTGCCCTCTCTGCAAAAGCATGGGCTCCCTTTCTCTGGAAGCACCTAAGCAGAGCCTACATGAAAATTTGTCAAAAATGAGACAGAAATGTCCCAAACCAAGCAGAAAGCAGAAGTGATAGCTCTAATCCTTTTGGGTGTTGAATCTAGGACTCCTTCCATCTGGACTGACAATGTGTAGCCACCCTGGTATTAGCCTATGGCCCACCCAGAGCCCTCCATCACTGGCGATCTCTACACTTCCTGAGACCCTCTTCTCTCATTCAATTCTTTGTCTAGGCAGGTATAGGGAAAGACTGGAGAGCCTTAAAGAGCTTCCTCATATCCTGCCTTCCATTCCGCTTTGGTGACCCTCTGATTATTTCTGCAGGAATTTCTGGTTTGGTCAAGTCGGCTGCTGCCCCAGGGAGCATTAATGGGGCAAAACAAACAAACAAACAAACAAACAAACAAACAAACACCCTAGAGAACCTCACTACATAAAGATGAGCCTCATCTACCACTCCTGTATATGCAGCCTGGATTTCTCAACAGGAAAAACAATGTGATAGCAACAATACACCTATCTTTTTGTTCTTAATCTTTTTTGAGTGGTAAATCCTTGAGAAAATTTGATGAGATATATTAACTGTCTCCTTAGAAAAATTGTGCCTACACACACAGCTTTAAATATAATTCTTGGGGTTAAAGCCTTCTCATAAACCAGGGTTCCCAGGTAAGACCTCCGATTACATTATTTGACATCCTAAGACCCACTGTCATGAACAGAGAGAATGAGAAGCAGGAAGTTACTCTCCCTGGGATTCTAAGGGAGCTGTAAATGGCAAGGGCTGCCTAAGAGGTTTGGTGCCTAGAGAAGATAGAAGTGAAGGCTACCATGGACAAACCAATGACCCAGGCAAACAAGAAAAGTGACAAAGCCAGGACTAGAATCTAGACCTCTTAAACTCCAGTCCAATGTTCCCTGCATGTCTTTACATAGATTCTCAAAGACATGCACCCATCCATCCATTCATGCATCAGGCTTACTCAGATGAAAAAAGCGATTGTCCTTGCCCTCGAACTGCTTTTGGCTTAACAGCAGGAATTAAAGATCTGCTGAGCAATTCTTGTCTTAAAGACTGACAAGGGAAGCCAACAGTGTTTGCCAATGAGTCAGCCACCCATCTCTGAATCTTCCCAATCAGGCTTTCAAATAAGTCACCCATTTAGGGGAAAAGAGTAATAAATTCATCTCTAGGGATTTTAGGTATTTTCCACTGTAAGATGACTCAGATAGTTTTTGGCTATTTTGACTTGCTTTAAGGTTATTCTGGGATTTGATGCCATCAACAAGGAAACACAAGACCCACCAGGAAATGTATTTAGAGCAGTGGTTCTCAGCAGCAACCCCACATTAAGTATGCATCTGGGATGCTCTAACAAATAATGTCCATCCACTACCCAAGACTAATTAAAAGCAATTAGCTCAGATTCTCTGGGGATGGTGAATTGGACATAGCAGTCACTTTTTAAAAATTTCCTCAAATGATTCAATATGCAGTTAAGATTGAAATCCACAAAACAATTATCCCCATTTCAGAATGATTCGATGATTTCATATCTATTCACTAAGAATAGGTGCTCTAGTGCAGTACTTCCCAAAATTTAATGTATTTGTAAATCACTTGTGGATATTGTTATGAAACAGAATCTGATTCAAGATGTCTGGGGTAGGGGTCGAGATTCTAGTTCAAACAGGCACCTGCATGAGGTTCATGTTGTTGGACCCCATTTTGAATAGCAGGGCTTCATGTGAGAAGAAATACGAGTTGTGTCTACCCGCACAGAACTGGCAGCTAAAATGGGCAAACCAATCTGAGAAAGATTCAAGATCAAATATTGCATAGTAGTATGTGGCAAAAAAATTGACACATGCCATAACAATCAGATTAGGTGGGTAATATGCTTTCTAGAGAGTTAGGAAAGGCTTGTTGGCTCTGAATTCGTGCTTGTGAATATCAAGAGATGGGTTGGAGGATGGTGTTTTCTAATTATCTTGCTAAAGTAGTATACATGGATCATGCTCCGTGAGTAACAAATTGAAAACTGAGTTGTTTATTAAGGCAATGAAATTGATGATTCATATTTCACACACATACATACACACACACACACATGCACATATATACCTATAAGAGCATTTGTGCACGTGTGTGCGCTGGGCAAAAGGAGGCTCAAATGGCTAGCAATTAAAAAAATACTTTTTCCATATAAAAAGCATCTGAGTGCTCCTCATCTCACTTTAATTCTCTAGTGTTTATACACATTATTGGGACCTGGTAAACTTCATTCACACAATAGATCTCTGAATCATCACCAGAGCCACATGACACCTCTGGGTAACTAACAGTCAAGAAGGCTGGGAGCTTATTTCCCCACATCCAAATTTTGCCCCTGACTTAGCCCCAGCTCACCCCATGCCAGTGCCTAGAGTCCCAGGGATCCATTCCGACAGCTGACACCAACCCCCCCCCCCACCAAATTCATGGGGGCATAGGTGGGGGTCACCATGCTGGGAGGAAGACGAAGGGAAGGAGTAAAGCACTGATCAGAAGCCTGTGCCTCTGGCAGGCATACCCACAGCGGAAGGAGAGGGTCAGATCAGTCAGACATGCTTTCGGGGCTGCCTTCTCCCTTTCCAAGTTGCCCCTGCACCCCTCATTCCAGATCCAGTGAAAGAACAGGCTGGTGTCAGACTAGGAGCAGTTGAGTATTTTTTCCTCAAAAAAAAGAAGAAAAAGCAGCACGTTTCTAAAAATAAAGTGGAAGTTCTAAGTAGGTAATTGGTTTCTTTACCCTAAAGAGCATGGAAAATCAACTAGTTTCCTGTAGGCACTGATCGCGTACAGTGTGACAGAGAAAGGCGAGCTGATGAGCGAAGTGTGAACTGGAAAACAGATGGCTGGTTAAGGCAGACTGAGCACGAATACTGAGACCAACACCATTTTTTCCTTTCAGGCTCACTTGCTTTTAACTTGTTCCAAGAAACATTTTGAACTATAATGATAATAACAAGAGTGACTATTTATATTCTATATGCCATCTTTCAAATATTGTGTGAAAACATAGCATGACTTCAGTTAACCCACTTTACACCTGGAACACTGAAGCTCACAGAGGTTAAATAAGTGGTCCAATGTCACACACCTAGGCTGTCAGCCAGGCAGTCTCTTTCCAGAGCCGGTGTTCTTTGCTAGTCTAAACTGCTGCTTAAAGTCAAAGATATATGTGTCATGTTGACAAAGAAGATTATTTTCACTCTTTAAATTTTACGTAAGTATGCTATGGGGTGTGTCCCACTGCTCCTGTGGCTTTTCATGAATTAATGTGCCTGTGACTACAGAAGCTGACCTCTGATGCTACAGAGCTGTCCCCAATATACTAGAGGGACTGATCTCTTAAGGTCCATCAGGTCCTTGGAGTCTGAAATTCTCTGAACCTTGCTGTCCCCCTTCAGTGCTTGTTCTACCCCTGGAAAGAGCAGTTTGCAATGTCTTTCTTGCATTTTACTGTGCTTCAAAGAAACTTCAGTCGGGCCAAGTCTGCCCCAGCCACCCACAAAACAGAGGAAATTCTGAGCACCTCCGGGCATGATTCAACCATACCATGTTCAGGAATTGCCATCTCTGCCCACGGAATCACCCACTCTTTTCTGTTTGGGACAGAAATAGATACCTCCTTCAGCAGCCTCACTGCTTTCTGTACTCTCAGCAATAAAAAAACAAAGGCAAGGATAGGTGGGTGCCTCTAAGGCAACATGGTGGGAGTTTTCTCTGCTGTGAAGGTTTTCAGAGTAAAAATGTTGTTGCTAAGGTACAATCAACAGACAGGATGGGTGGGACTGGTGGAAGAGGGAAGCCATAGGGTGACTGGGGACAATCTTGCCTGTGGTCATTTGTTCACTCCTTTCTTCATTCAGCAAGTATGTATTGAGCCACTACTATGTGCCAGATACAGCATAAGAGGTGAATGTAACCCAGTCATTGGTCTCCAGGAGCTCACCAGACAGCAGGGAAGAAATACATTGCACAGATAATTACAGCACAAGATCTAAGGTACAAATGTGAAGAAAGAGTGATGGAACACACAGATAGATAGATGGTCATTCTTACTACAAGTCACAACAACTGAAGTTAATAATGGCCTCATGTTTACGTTAACATTTGGGACAAAATGAGGCTGAGAACATTGTTAGGTCATTATTAATAACTAAAACTATTAAAATAAAACACCACTGATCTTGAATTTGTAATACTTTATAGAGAGGATGTGCAGAAGCCTTCTTTTGCTCAAGAAATTCCTTTACAGGAAAATGGGAACATTTTCAGATGGGAGTATCTACAGTCCTTTAAGATCAAACTGCTTGATTTCTCCCAAAGCCCTCAAGTGGTTTGGAAGCCCCATTTGCAGATTCTGCTGACCACCTGCTCCCTCCCCAGCTGTGTGTGAACCATTCCCCAACACTAAACATTGGGAAGGACTTTCCTCTTCAAGGGAACTTAATCAGTTTGATATATATTATTATGTACTTAAAAGGGAAGCAACAGTGCTTCTTTTAAAAAATGTTTTGTTTTTTTATTTCATGAACTGAGTCTTTTGGAGCAAAATGTCCCATCTCCTCATTGAAATATCAGTTATTATGATACCAAGAAAAGGGCAAAGGAACCATTTCTAAGAGTTTGGCTTGAAGTCTCCAAAACATAAGTTGACGTCAGCTTCTTCCTGTCTCAGAGCTCTGTGAGTTTCCTGGGAGTTTTGGGGGAGATGACTTTACACAAGGTTGCACATCTGACATCTTTCCTGGCTGTGGCCAGGGCTGCCTCAGCTTCCCCTGCTGATGAGAGCAGGCAGAGCCTTCAAACCCAGCTGAGCCCTGTGGGTATCTGTTTCCGGCCCCTGTGGTAGCAACACCTCTGTTCAGCGCCTAATTTAGAATAAAAGGATTTTGTAAAAAGGAAACTCCTTATTTTAAGTGGAAAGCAAAACAAGCAACTACAAAAAAAAAAACCCAAAAACCAAAACCCATTTTAAAATAAAAGGGCAGTTTCCTCAGACATCCTGCGAACACCCAAGAGAACACGAAGACCGCAAATGGTTAGCATTTCAGCTCTCGGTATTCAATTATTTTGTCATTTATTTCACTTTTGGCTTTCACTGCATTCACTCATCGGGCCATAAATTTCAGTTTCCCTTTCCCAGGTTTTTTTTTTTTTTTTCCAATTAAAAAAAATTTTTTTTCATTATGCCATCAGAGGTGTCCCATGTTTCTTCCCCTTTGCTCCATTCTGCCTGGTAGTCCCGCTTTCCTTCCACAATCCCCTGCCCCTTAGTTCATGTCAGTGGTGCATGCACGTAAATTCTTTGGCTTCTCCCTTTCCTATGCTATTCCTAACACCTCCCTGTCTATTTTTTTCCCTACCCATTAAGCTTCTTATTCCCTGCATCATTTCTCCCTTTCTCCCCCTTCCCTCTCCCAGCTGATAACCCTCCAAATGATCCTCATATCTATGATTCTGTTCCTGTTCTAGTTGTTTGCTTAGTTTGTGTTTGTTTTTTTTTTTTTAGATTCCGTTCTTGATAGTTGTGAGTTTGTTTTACTGTTCATAGTTTTGATCTTCTTTTTCTTAAATAAGTCCCTTTAACATTTCTTGTAATAATGGCTTGGTGATGATGAATTCCTTTAGCTTTACCTTGCCTGGGAAGCACTTTATCTGCCCTTCCATTCTACATGATAGCTTTGCTGGATAGAGTGATCTTGGTTGTAGGTCCTTGCTTTTCATTACTTTGAATAGTTCTTGCCAGCCCCTTCTGGCCTGCAAAGTTTCTTTCAAGAAATCTGCTGACAGTTTTATGGGAACTCCTTTGTAGGTAACTCTACTTTTCTCTTGCTGCTTGTAAGGTTCTCTCTCTTTATCTTTTACCTTTGGCATTTTAATTATGATGTGTCTGGGTGTGGTCCTCTTTGGGTCCAGTTTGATTTGGACCCCCTGTGCTTCCTGGACTTACACGTCTATTTCCTTCACCAAATTTAAGAAGTTTTCATTCATTATTTTTTCAAATACATTTCCAATTTCTTGCTCTTTCCCTTCTTCTTCTGGCACCCCTATGATGTGAATGTTGGACCTCTTGAAGTTGTCCCAGAGGCTGCTTATACTAACCTCATCTTTTGGGATTCTTTTTTCTTCTTGTTCTGATTGGTTGTTTTTTGCTTCCTTATGTTCCAAATCATTGATTTGACTCTCAGCTTTATCCAGTCTACTATTGTTTCCTTGTAAATTATTCTTTATTTCAATTAGTGAGTCCTTTGTTTCTGACTGGATCTTTTTTACACTGCTGAGGTCCTCACAAAGTTCCTCGAGCATCCTTATAACCAGTGTTTTGAATTCTGCAGCTGATAGATTGCTTATCTCCATTTCATTTAGCCCTTTTTCTGGAATCTTGATCTGTTCTTTCATTTCGGCAATATTTCTTTGTTTCCTCATTTTGGCAGCCTCTCCCAGAGTTTTTTGAGTTTCACTTCTCTGGTCTGAGTTGGCCATAGGATTCTTTTCTCAGTTCAGAGAGCACTTCTGTCTAGTTGGCCATAGACTGGCGCAGAAGGAACTTTGAGTCAGAGCAAGCCAGGCCGCCCAAGCATTCTGCCTTTCTCCTTCTCATGTGATAGTAATTTTGGCTCCAGAGCCTTTGTGTGGGCCAGCCAGGCACTGAGCTGTGCACTCTGCACCTATTATCTCACAGTATTTTAAAAGCAACCCTATGAGAGGGGTACCATTTTTATCATTCCCATTTTCCAGATGAGGAAACTGAGGTTATGAGGCCCAAGAAAGCAATGGAAGCAGGCTATCCGCTCCACTCTTGTGCAAGGAAAGCAGCTGTCAACAGGTATTGTTACCCCTCTTGGCTTTTTATGAGAGCCTTCCATCTTTCATTTGAAGTTACTCCTTGATCCATCCCCAAATTAATCTCCCCTGAGAGCAAATTTCATGATGATTTTCCCTGATCAAAGAGTTCAAGTAATTTTCTGCTGCCTGCAGGGCACATTTCCTCTGTCTGGCATCTAGTATTTTTTACCTGACGTCTGTATGCTCTCTGTACAGAGGGTACCCTAACTCCATGCACCAGAGCAGACAGCTCATCTCCTTTTCTGCAAGCACAACTTCACCTGTGATTTCAAAGCTTTGCTTCTAAGAAAACCTTACTTCCCCCCTTACTAGAATGATCTTCCACATCTTACTTGCCTACTTGGGATTCTGCTTAGCTGGAAAGCATCTTGGGAGAGCAGAAAAAGCTCATGAATTAGGGAATCTACAGGCTTGAATTCAGATCCCAGCTTGGACTTGCATGCCTCTCCTTTCTTGATAGCAGGGAGTGCCTCTGAGAGAGGGGCCCAAGTGTGTGAAGGTGGCAGGAGAGGGGTGGCTGATGGCAATATTTGACCCAGGGTCATCTCAGGTTCTGTACATGTGGATTTGATGTGCCAGACACAATTAGGGCCTGTGTCAACATGGTTGGCCCTTGCCCGACACCAAGACTGGGCCACCATTCTGAGGAAAACACTTTTTTGCTGAAGTCTCCATTGTTTTATGTGACTTTTTCCTTTTTCTGTCTTTTTCTTTGTTTCCCTTCTGGTCTTAAGTTTCTACATGGTATCATACTTACCTAGCTGGTATTGTTTAAAATCTCAGTGGAAGTTCTGTTGTTATCCTATTGAAAATATCCTCAACTCTGCAGTTCAATTTCACAGAAAACTCTCCTTGTAGAAGACTGTGGGTGGGAGTCACCCATGTAGCATATTTCTACTAAAAATATTATTCCATCCCAAGAAATAGGTTTCATAGATTTGAAGGAAAACTGCTTTTAGATTTCAAAGAAAGAACAAGAGTATATTTCTACCCTCTTGTTTTTCTTATCTGATAACCCTTTAATTTTCATCAGGTTGACGTTCTGTGGTGAACTTGTGGTTAACCCTTTTATGTACAGAAATCTTTTATCAACTGAGATGACTTCCAGGGGCAGAAAATAACCAGTCCCAACATTTCACTTGCCGAAGCATGTGAGATCCCAAAACATGACAATTTCAATGTAGAGATAGCTGCTGTGAGGAATATTTTTGGTTGCCTGCCTTCTTTTTTCCTTCCAAGGTAAAGAGAAAATAGCTGGATTCCCACCCTCTGTCCCCCTTTTATTCTTGGTAACAAGTGTTGATTAGGGCACACGTTTTCCAGAAGGGTCTTACCCTGTGAGTCATTCATTCTTCAGCTGTGGAAACTCTGACTATTTGACCCACTAGGCCCAGCCAGGCCTCAGGGACAGTGGGCCAGATAACACACAGATGATCGGTGCCAATTACTGCACCCACGTGTCCAACTGCACCGAGATTTCCTCCTTCATAGCACGCAGCCTCCCCTCTTATTGCCCTAGGGAACAAGATACCTTTTCTTTGATGACAGTAAATTCCCTTAACCTCTTTGCCCCTGCTCCCACCCCAATGACACCAAACTAGCTTCTGCCACATTCCCCTCAGCATTTTCCTCATTGAACAAAGGTAGATATGCATTTGAATGAATGAGTTAATGAATAGCAATACCACTGGTAATACTCCTAATCATTTATTCAGTGCCTACTGCCACCTGTGTTGATGAAATAGTTTAAATAAATAATAGGGGATGTGGGCAGCCAACAACAACCCAAGGTGACTGTAAATATTCAAACTAAACAATGGTGACCTAGTTGGCAGTGATCAGGGAATTGACCACATTTAATAGATTTGAAATCCATTCTAAACTATTCATATGACTATAGGTAGGAGGAAGGAAACTAATATAGAATTCTCATAAATAGACTTGAGAAAGATGAATTTAAAAGATACTCCATTTCCTTGTTCTGACACAATGAAGTTTTAAGTAATTAACATTTTAAATAATGTTTTCCAGCTCACAAATTAACCTTACATATTTTATCATTTTGTCCTAAAAACAGCAGTGTTTGAGGGGTTATGTGGCAACACACAGGATTTATTGGGCTTTTTACAGATCTTAAGACCCTTTCACTTACATAATTTCCACTGATTTATTTCTGTCATTCATAGCCTTGCAATACACACTCCAGCAAAACATTCTACTTATAGTCCCCTGAACACAATACTTGCTCTGCCAGGTGAGCTATTCTGTTGAACCTGCCAGGTGTAAACCCTATTCACCCTTCAAACATGGTATAGTGAAGAGCAGCCTTTTTTCTTATCTGGCTCATGGGCAGGGATAAGATTGCCTATCAGGGGGCATCATGTCAGGAGACACAGAGGACCAATCAGTATGGCCAAAAGCAACAGCCTTGTGTGTCTAAGAAGCTCCTATGGCCACATGTTGGTTAATGGCTCTGAGGAATCATCCATCTTCTCTTTCACTGGCAAACTCAATCACCAAAGTAAAGCAACGAAATGTAGTCAATACCTCTCAACAAAAACTTAGCCCATGTTAGAGAAACTCACTTCCTGGATCAAAAGAAAAAATAAGGTAGGCCAGTAAATTCAGAAGTTAAATTTAGCATATACTAAACAGACTTTGAGGAGAATGAGAACCATTGGCCTTGACAAGAAGCTTGACTGGTTGCTTCTTGGTGCGCTCTGAAAAAAATAGTTCCCGCGGAAGCAGAAGACACGCTGAATGGTTATGGAATGAGTGAATAGGCAGGAAATAGAAACAATGAGGTGAATTATTCTTATAAGATACTGAATTAGGAAGAAAAGAAATACGGATTGATTTGGGGGGATTTTAAGTAACTGAGATGCTTATAGGCTGAGGGGGGCTGTGGTGGGAGTGGGGTTGCTGGAAGAGAGACAGCTGAGAGGGCACAGCTCCAGAGGCTGCAGAGAGCAAGTGATCCAAGGCATATTGGTGTCCAGGTTAAAGAGATTGGGAATGTGTTTTATGTGGAAACAGAGAACAGAAGAAATGATGGGTAAAGATGGGGCCATTATGAGATATTGAAAGGAAAGCTAAGGAACTTCAAAAACAAGGAAGAAAGTAGAAGACAAGTTGAGAAAGGACAATGAAGCAAATACTTCACCTGACCAAATTCATAGCTTCATTAAGGGTTGGGGTGGTAGTGGAATGCATAACAGTGCCTAATCTTTTGACTTCTAGCACTGGCTTCGCACCCCTAGCTGTATAACTTTGAACAAACTACTCACACAGACTCTTAGGCTACATTTCCTCATCTATGAATAAGATTGGAATTCCTTTCAAAAGCATGTTGTGAAAAATCTTGGGTAAACTTTAAAAAAAAAAAATCTGTGTGCCAAAAGATAATATTACAATTTTCAAGCTAGGGAAGCCCCCCTAAGGATTCTCAAATTCTCATAAACTTCACCCAACTATCAAAGATAGTCTCTCATTCCATGGTACTCTTCCTAACGTCCCATGGGGATTTCTTCTAGGGGGGTAGATGATATTAAGGCACAGTGAAATTTGACCAGGGACCTGGGAGGAATTCTTCCTACTTCGTCTCATGGACAAGCATCCAAGGTAAGACTGCACTGAAACTGTGAGTGGGACAGGAAGAAGGCTTGAGCCTTTAATACTCAGAACTGACTTGCTTTCTTACAACACTCAGGTGGTAGACCCAAATCAGCCAACAGGCTCTCAACCTAAAGTCATCATGCTAAACACCTCACATTTTAAAATGACGACAAAGCATCCTCTTCTTTAAAAGTGTTCACATTTCTTACCTCACCAACATCCACTCTATTGACTGCACCACCAACTCTCTTTGCTTCATTGCGATCCATGAAGTCATCTCTCCTTCTTTCTCTTCCTTTGCTCCCCACATGCTGGCTGTCTAGTCATACTGATATCCCTTTTCTACCATTTCTCCAATCTACCTGTCCTCTCTGCTCTTTCCTATCCCCAAGGCTCTTCTTAGCTCTCACTCTGCCTATTATAATGGTCTACTAATTCCTTACCCTTCAAACGGTGGTTGGAACAGCATCAGCCACCCCTGAGAGAAATGCAGATCTTCAGGCCCCACTCCATTGCAACTCCATACTTAAATTTTTGAGGAGTCACCATACTGTTTTCTATAGTGGCTGTACCAGTCTTGCTGTTAATAGCCATTCTAACAGGTGTGAGGTGGTATCTCATTGTATTTTTTTTAGGGAAGGAGTCTTTATTTAAAAGCAGTTACTTAAGCCTATCAAGTCACAGCTTTAATCATGTAACCTATAAATTAAGGCTAAACCATAACACCTGAGTTCTCCTAGCTTTTCCCTGTCAGTAGTTTTTATTTCTATTTCCTAATAGCTAGTGAAGTTGAACATCTTTTCATATGTCTTTTTTCCATTGTTGTGTCTTTTCAGAAGAATTGTCTGTTCAGGTCCTCTGCACTTTTTTAAATCAGATTTTTGGCTGTTGTTAAATTGTACGAATTCTTTATATATTTTAGGTATTAACTCCATATTGGAGGTGCTGTTTGCAAATATCTTCTTTCATTTGGTTGGCTCCCTTTTTGTTTTGTTGATGGCTTCTTTTGCTGTGCACCTTCACTTTTTTTAGTTATCTTCTTGGGTCATGAATACTTAGAAAATAGTCATTGGATGAATAGTCCATAAGGGACAAAAATTAATTCACATTATCAATCATAAACAGAATGTCACTATCAAATAAAGCAAAAAAGAAAAATGTCAAATATAAATACACTCTGATAGTAGCTTATACTACATCTTTATAGCATTTCACATCTTTATAACGATTTGCTTATTTGTAAAATTTATTTAATATATATCTTAATATAATATCTGTCCAGAATATAATTCCATGAAGGCATGGGCCCATTTCTGCTGTTTACGCTAATCCCCAGGCTTCAGCAAAGGCTCGACACGTCGTGCTGTCTACGGTCTACTTTGCAGTCTAGTTCACTGTCAGTTGTAAAACACCTAAACCATATCAATAATGCCCTTTGAAGAGTGATACTGTTACAAATCCATCTGGAACCCAATGTTGTTAATCACCTCTTTCCTGGGTTTCAAAATAACCTGAGTTTCCCTTTTAAACAACCAGAAGCAATTCACACCCAGAGGGAAAGAATTTTCCCTCTTTTCCCCATTTTTCTATCACAATCTCTGGGTATGGCTTCTCCCAGGAAAAGACCTTTTGAGCACGTCTTTCATCTTGGGAGCTGGAACAAATTATTAGAAACAATACTCCCCTGATGCTAGAATAGAAAAACCTCTCCTTGTTTTTTGAGTCACATTACTATGCTCTGGAAACCCACTGATTTTATATTAAACCTTTGTTTTGGTTTTAATTTTATTTACTCATTCATTCATTTTACAGTTAGATCAAGAGTTCAATTTATTATTATTATCTGTTCATGGTACAGTGTTCTCATGCATCCACACAACATCCCTCTCTCATTGTTATGTTCCTTCTATTATTTATTTAGATTTTCATTTTCCCCCAAACACCCTTTTTTATGTCCCTAGTTTGCCTTCAGCTCCTTGACCATCATATAAATGTCTTATGTATGCATGAAAAAAAGTGGATTCTGCTTTTGTTGAAGTAGTTTTCTAGAACTGTCCATTATATCCACTTTGTTAATTGTGTTGATAATTTTTTTATATTCTTATTTTTTTGTCTGCTTGATTTATCAACCACAAAGGAAGGCTTTGTTAAAATCTCTCATTATAATGGTAGACTTTTAAATTTATCATTGTCCATCAATATTTGCTTCATATGTTTTGAAGCTATGTTATTTGGTCCATACAAGCAAATAATTTTTGTTTTCTTGGTGTTTGTTTTGTATATTTTGAAGCTGTGTTCCTTTAACAATTTGTATGGACTTCTGGATTTCTATTACTTCTTTTGCCTTTAAGTCTGATATCAGTTAATACAACATTCTTTTGTATTGTAATTGCCTATTCTTTTTTAGGTTCAAACTTTCAGAGCCCTTATGTTGTAAACATGTCTCTTGTAAACATCACATAACTTTATTTTTTTAAGTCTTTTTTCTTTACCTGCAGAGTTAGTCCATTATGTTGGTTCTCATTGTTGATATATTTGGATTGATTCCCACTATCTTATTTTCTTTAGTTTTCTTCTTCTCTTTCTATGTATTTTTCCTCCCTTCTTTTGTCTTAAATAAGTTTTTACTCAATTTAATTATTTTCTCTTTACTAGTTTTTAAGGTATTTACTCTGTCATTTTAGATGTTATTTTCAAATTTTTAACATGAGCTCAGAATTAAAAAATTTAAATTTAATCAATATCATAACCCTCCTTATAAATAATAAATAACCTTAGAATGCTTTAACTTTATACACTTTTCCACTTTTCTGACTTCCAGGATTTTAGTTGTATCTTTTAACCCCACAAAATAGACATTTTGATTGTTTTATATAGACAATATTGATTTTGATTCACTCACAAGTTTACCTTTACCTTTGCTCACCATTTCTTCTTGCAATTCATATTTTCTTTCTGGGTTCATTACTTTTCTTTTTGAAATATATCATTAGAACAAAGTGACATAGTATAAATCAATGCAAATGCATTAGTAGTTTTAATCAATGTAAATTAACCGACTCTGCAGTTAAAAAAATTAATAGAAACCCAAAGTTTAGTTAATATTGATTAAAGTTCAATACACCAGGGACATATAAACTTGTATGTAACCAATAACATGACCTCAACATATATAAAACAAAAATTGACAAAACTATAGGATAAGTTTACAAATCCAGAGATGCTGACATATCTAATTTTAGTCTCTACATCACCTGATTTGTCATTACCCCTACCTGGTGCTTTTTGAAAGCTTCTCAATATGGTCTGTCAAACTCCTAATTCATGCTACTGCTATATTCATGTTCAATCCACCTGTGAGAGTCCTTTATATCAGCTCTTTTTATTCTTGCCTCATATTTTCCATATTCTCTCTCATCCCTTTTAGGGCACTAAAAGCTTATCAAAAATTCTCATTTTTTCTGTTCTATTTATTCTGCTTTGGCACGTGTAAGCCTTTCAGTTTGTCATTCTTTCTTTCCTAATGGTGGTAATCCTCACTCATTTTATTTTCTCTTTTGAGACCATTCCTCATGGAGATTTCAACCCAAATGTCCTCCAGAAGGGGCAAAGGCTGGGCCCCAAATATGGCCAGCTGCTGAATTAAAATTGGTAGGGGGCAGAATATCCTTCAGGCCAAAGATGTCTGTTGTTATAATCTGTGTCTTCCCCTTCCACATTGACCACAGCAGGCAGCCTCTCTGCAGAGAAGGGAACTAAGCTTCTCCAAGAGTTGTCTTTCTCAGTGGTGTCTATCTAGCCTTGGACACAAAGAGAGCAGCAGGAGGGGAGAATGCCCGTGTATCGCCAGTCCCTGTGTCTGTCACTGTCCCTCTTTTTACCCAGCTATTCTTTAAGTTGCCCCTGGGTACCTCCACTCCACCCTGCTGGTGCTGGGCTGGTTGCTGATTTTTCTTCCTCAGAGAAGTGATAGAGAAGGAAGTGTAATGGAGAGATAAGGGCTTCCCATCCCCCTAATCTTGGCTGCCTTATGTTTCCTGCACCAGTGGTCCCCAATATTTTTGGCACCAGGGGCCTAGGAGCCGGTGGGGGAGGAGGCGGGGATGGGGGCGGGGGTGGGGAGGACAAGACAGGAGGCAGAGCTCAAGTGGGTTTCCCTCTAGGCCCATTTTGTAGGAGGCCATGGACTGGTACTGATCCATGGCCCAGGGGTTGGGGACCCCTGTCCTACACATAAACACAAACTGAAAGAAAGACCCAACCACTTTCCATTGTGTCTATACTAGTTTCATAGAATCCTTTTGCTCCAGAGACAGTCCACGGTGGGTTTGTGGGAGGAAGCTGGAATTTCATGCTAATTTGTTACTATTCAAGGAAGTATAGATCTCTTAAAAGGGACAGAGTTGTATTTATATATAATCAACATAGATTTTAGAGAAGTTAACTGAACTAGACATGCAATAGGACATAACAGATTTTTTAAAAAATTTATAAATCATGTTTATTCTATTACACTTTTCTCAATTTTTATCCCTTTGCCTCCCTCCACCCATCCTACCCCCACCCTGCACTCCCACAGTCAATTCCCACTCTGTTATCCATGTTCATGGGTCATTCATACATGTTCTTTGTCTAGTCCCTTCCCCTTCTTTCCACCATTGTCCTCTTTCCCCATCCCCTCTGGTCACTTTCAGTTTGCTCCATGTTTCCATGCCTGTGGTTTATTTTGTTCATTAGTTTATTTTGTTGAATAGAGTCCACTTATAGGTGAGATCATACGGTATTTGTCTTTCATCAACTGGCTTATTTCACTAGCTTAATATTCTCCACTTCCATCCATGTTGTCACAAAAGGTAGGAGTTCCATCTCTCTCTCTTTTTTTCTTAAATGCAGATTGATTTTATTTATTTTTTTAAATGTTAAAGTTAATTATAAAATATTAAAAAAATTTAAAACCATTATAAAGTCTCAGGAATTAAACCAATGTGTCACCAGCACAGAAATAATCAAGTAGATCAATGAAATATAATGAGTATTTTAAAGACAAATATATATATCTATCTAGCAATATATGATTAAGTTGATATTTCAAATCAATGGGTAAAATAAGGCTTATTCAACAAATAAAGTGCATGGACCACTATTACTTGAAATAAAACAAATATAGAGCCCTATTTCACACATTATACAAGAAATATTCAGGTGAGTTAAAAATCAATATGTAGAATCTAAGGAGTTTTAGAAGAAAATAGGACTAATATTTTTCATGACCTGAAATAAAATATTCAAACCCAGAAGCTATAAAGTAAATATTAACAATATGACTATATTAAACATTTAAGACTATATAGTAATATACATATAAAAAAGTTAAAGGACAAGGAATAGAATAGAAAAGTATTTGCAACACATCTAAATCATGGTTAATAGGTTGTTGTTTTTTTTTTAGGGAAAAAAGTTCTGCAAACTTTTAATCAAGAAATGGATAAAGACTACCAAAAAGTCATTTAAAGTCTTTTTTTTTAAATAATAGAAATAGGCAAGAAATATACAAAAACAAGTTTAGTTTCAACAAATAGTAAAGGAACAATTAAAATAACATCATTGTCACTATCAGATTAATGAGTATTAAAAATATTGGTAATATCAAGTATTGGCAACTGTGAAAGGAACTGGGTATTCATAGAAACATTTTCTTCATCTTAAAGCAGTCCCTTTAGCGTATTTTGCAATGCTGGTTTGGTGGAGGTATATTCTTTTAGCCTTCTTTTGTCTGGGAAACTCCTTATTTCACCTTCCATTTTAATTGAGAGCCTTGCTGGGTAGAGCAGTATAGGTTACAGGCCTTTGCTTTTCATGACTTGGAATATTTCTTGCCGTTCTCTTCTGGCTTGCAGTGTTTCTGCTGAGAAGTCAGATGCTAGCGGTATTGGGGCTTCCTTATATGTTACTACCTCTTTCTCCCTTGCTTGCTTTAGGATTCTCTGTTTGTGTTTGATATTTGCCATTTTAATGATGCTGTGTCTTGGAGAAGGCCTCATTGGGTTCCTCTTGAATGGGACCCTCTGTGCTTCCTGGCCTTGTGTGACTTTTTCTCTCCTCAAATTAGGGAAGTTTTCCATCATGACTTTTTCAAACAGGGTCTCTATCCCTTTCTCCTCTTCTTCTCCTTCTAGTATCCCTATTATATGGATATTATTACATTTCAGGTTGTCCTGCATTTCCCTCAATGCCTCTTCATTCTTTTTGAGTTTTCTTTCATTTTCTTGCTCTTTCTGGGAGCTTTTTTCTTTCTTGTCCTCCAGCTCGCTGATTAGGTCTTCAGCTTCATCTAGTCTGTTCTTGATTACTTCTACTGTGTTATTCAATTCAGAAATTGTCTTCTTCATTTCCTCTTGTCTCTTATTGATAGTTTCTATGTCCTTTTTCATGCTGATATAGTTTGCAGTAAGTTCCTTGTAGTTTCCCTCTAGTTTTTGGTAATTCTGCCTGAGCTCACTGAGCTCACTGAGCTTCCTTAGAACCGTTGTTTTGCACTCAATATCTGATAGTTCACTTGCCGCTATTTCATTTAGTTCTCTTTCTGGGGATTCCTCCTTTGTCTTCCCATTATTTGTGAGACTCTTCTTTTTTGCTTCTGATTCTTAAGTTGATCTGTCTTGATTTCCTGACTTTGTGGTGTGAACTTCTATGGTTGGAGACCACTGTTTTTACTTTCTGGATCTGATGATGTCAGATGTTGACCCTGTCTGACCTTAGGCAGTCTGTTCGAGACTTCCAGTAATCTACTGTCTGTGGCTATCTCCTTTAGCTGTTAATCTAGTCACTCTGCACTCAGAAGGCCACCTTAGACAGCTTAGGGTGGGGTGGAGTCCCTTCTGGGGGCGGGGTTATTGGGTCCTCTAATACTGGTGTGTATGGGGGAGGAGTCCACACTGGGGTCCTGCCAGCTACTCTCTCCATTCTCTCCCCAAAGCCTCTGTCCACAGTCTCTCAAGTGTCTCCAGACCTCTCTGTGCCCCCTTTAGCCAGGGATCTACTGTTTGTGGCTGCCACTCTGCGCTCAGCAGGCAGCTTAGACAGCACAAGGCGGGGTGGAATCCCACCTGTGGATGGGGCTTTTGGGTCCTTTGACGCTGGTGCCACTCAGGGGGAGTGGTCTCTGCCTGAGCAAGATGGCTGCTGCTGCATGAGGGATGAGTCAGCACTGAGATCCCGCCGCCTACTCTCTCAGTTCTCTCCCCAAAGCCTCCTTCCCCAGTCTCTCCTCAGGCATCTCTATCCCACTCTGCCCCAACTTTGCCGGAGAGCAGAGTAAGTGGCTGCACATAAAAATGTATGCTTTGGCCCTTTTAACAGTTCTTTGCGTCTCCAGCCACCTGTCTCTGTCAGAGAGCAACCCTGCCGCTTTTCACAGCTGGCTGTTTTCTGTGTACATTTGGGCTCTGGTGCTGTGGGCTAGAGATCCTTGCTTTTGGTTTAGACCCTGCTCTTCTCCAGGGGACCCAACTGGCTGTTTCAATATCCTTCTGGTGCTGCTGCCAGTGGGCCACCCGCCCGCCTTCTCAGGTCTCTATCCCGCTCCTTACCAGTTAGATTGCGCTAAAGCCGATTCTTCTGTCTCCAAGGTTACAAGGCTCCTCTCTCGCTGTTGTTGAGTTGTTTGTTCCAGGTGATTTCTCCACAACTTAGTCTAATTCCAGGTTGGTCCTGGGAGGAGGTCAGTGTGACTTCTACTCCCTCCTCTTGATTCCTCAGAACATGACAGATTTTTTAAACAACTTGTTATATGTGAATCTTGGAATTATTTCTAGTTGTATGACATTTCCAGCAAATGCAGAAGGTTATAACATTCTAGAAGCTGAAGAGCAAAACTAATATTCACTTTGTATACCCTACTAGAGAAGTTCTCAAAGAATATGGTTTGCAGGCATTTCTTGAAATGGAACAGTGAAGCTGTGACTTCAAGGAAAAAAGTCATACTATTTATTATGATAAATAATAAGGTTTGATAATAATTGATAAAAATTGATAAATTTTGATAAAATGATCAAATTTGAGCATAATTAAAATTTTGAAAAACTTGTATTGCTACTGTGAGCTGGATTATTTTTCAATACTTAAAAGATTTTTCTGATGAGATCAGAAGTAACATTAACAAATCTGATTTTTGGTGTTATATAATGAATGTGTCAATATTTGGGAGCTCTGTATAACTCAGTGAACCATTTTTTCCCCAAATGACTATACAAATCAGGTATAAGCACAAGATTCATTCAAAGTGCAAGATAGATCCATAGATTTTAGTCTAACAAATCATTGATCTGCAAGTTACAATGAAGAAACCTGTTGAGTTAATATCAAAGAATAATACCCACAATTATCTGAAAAGGCAATTAAAATACTTTTCCTTTTTTTAAAAGGCTGAATTTTCTTCATATACTTCAACCAAAACAACATATTAAAGTAGCTCAAATGCAGAAACGAATGTGAGAATCCCCCTTCTATTAAGCGAGAAAATTTAAAATTTTGCAAAAATGTAAAACAATGCCACTCTTCTCACTAAAATTTGGAAAATTTAGTCACTTTCATAAAAATTATTTATGTTAGTGTAATGGCTCATTACTGTTATTGTAAAATGAATTACCTGGTAAGTACATGCTTTTAAATGTTCTCAGTTTTAATTTCAAATATGGTAAACAATGGTTGATATAACCCACAAGAGCAAAAGATTTGGGGGGTTCTTAATCACATTTAAGAGTGTAAAAGGGTCCTGATACCAAATGGTTTGAGAATCGCTGCCTTAGTCATATTGGTTGTTAAAAAATATAAATACTTCCAAGCTTGTTGATAAATATATGCTGCTTTGAGCCTCTCAAATGGCCCCTCCATACTCATTATCTTGGCCCTATCTACACATCAGCAATTAAGGGTTTAATGCTTGCACCAAAGGGGCTCCTGGACCCTCAATGTCATCCTTCATTGACATTCCTTCACATTTGTCCCTGATCCTGCTAGACTGCTTGTTCAACATTTTGAATCTCACTCCTGCACAAAGCCAATGGCATCACCATCTGAGCTTTCATAGTTTCCTAAGGTCCATGAACACCTTTTCTCCACACTTCTGTCCTCTTCATCCTTTCTTCCTTCTGACACATTTAAGTTTGCTATTTGAAAGAATTTCCTTAAAGTAAAAGCAAAAAAAATTTAAAGGCAGAAAACAGGGAGGCAATAGTAGGCTTTCTTGTGATTCTTGTCCTGCCACCTCTCTCTGAACTTCAATCTCCTGCTATGTAAAGTCAGGATGACAGTACTTGCCATTGAGGGGTGTAGTGAACATTAAAGGCAATCTAGACAAAGGAGCAGCACACAGGCAGGCTCACATAGCATAGTTACTCTTACATAAATGGCTCTATGACTTCAAAGATAATGATCTGAATTAAACCACATTTCACAAATACTTTCCAGTGACCCAGATAGTTTAGACATAGCTCTACTTCTCAGCTAGAAAGAACATTTCACCACTGGTTGAAAAGCACACTTGTTCCTGAATATTATGATTCTACATGATGAGAAAGCACTGAGCTGGGAATGACACAAAACCTCAGTTTCCTCATCCTCAAAATGGGGAGGTTGACCTAAATGATCTTTAGGGTTTCTCAAAGCTCTCAGATCTTAGGATCCAATTAAGAGTTATATTCAACAAGTTCTGTGGTATTTTGCAACAGAAACACGTGGTTTTTGCTGGTTGGGTTTCGTAAGGAAGTTGTATACTATGTTTGACATTAGACATATCATTGTGGTTCTTCTTAGATCTGACATAGATGAATGGCTTCAGGTCAAGAACCAGGTCATTTCTTCATCAAGCGCCCCAAGCCCTTGGTGTACTTGTATGTCCCTGTGTAAAGTTTAGTAAATCATCATCGAGAAGTTTCTGTGCTTAGTGAGTTATTCTAATGTTCATCCTCTATCAGGGGTGTTCAACTCATGGCCCACAGGCCACATGTGGTCCAGGATGGTTATGAATGCAGCCCAACACAAAATCATAAATTCACTTAAAACCTTTTTCTTATTTTGCTCATCAGTTTTCGTTAGTCTTTGTGTATTTAATGAGTGGCCCAAGACAGCTCTTCTTCTTCCAGTGTGGTCCAGAGACACCAAAAGGTTGGACACCCTAGATGGGGAAGTGTAGAGGCACAAAGATAAAGTCATTTATTAAGTTTTGGAAACAGTGCTAGCATAACTTGACCTTGATTCATCCACAGAGCAAAGAATCTTAGACTCTGTCCACATCTTTTTGAAGTCCCTTCCTTTCCCTCATCTTTCATGTTGCTCACATGGGCTACAAAAGCCAGATGAATTCTTTCTCAGTTTAAACAACATCAGACCAAAAAACAAAAAACAAAACAAAACAAAAACTACCTAGCCCACAACTGTTTTTCACCCATCTATTGTTCCTCCAGTCAAGGAAGGAAAATTTTTTAAAGATTTTATTTATTTATTTTTAGAGAGAGGTGAAGGGAGCGAGAAAGAGAAGGAAACATCAATGTGTCGCCACGCCCCCAAGTGAGGACCCAGTCTGCAACCCAGGCATGTGACCCGACTGGGTATCGAACCAGCGACCCTCCCCGTTCACAGGCTGGCACTGAGCCATGCCAGCCAGGGCCAGTCAAGGAAATTTTCACTGCACTGTCTTAGGTACCGAGTGAAGTGCCTGGGAACAAAATGCTGTCAGTGGGTTGCATAACACCTGATGGCCCCTGCTTGTTGTCTTCTGTGGGAGGTGGTCCTTAGGAAGAGGGCAGCTAGAGAGGGAGACTGCCCCAGCCATTGCTACTCTTAAGTGTGTGGTTGCAGCACCAGCAGTATTTGGGAGCTTGTTAGGTATCATTAGTCTCCACACTTGCCTAGGAAATCCAAATGAGCATTTCAACAAGACCGCCCCACAGGCTTGTGTGCACATGAAAGTTTGAGAAACATGGCTGCGAACAACTTAAACATAAGTTCTACTGTCTGGGGAGAACTTAGACATCACTCTCCCAGATAAAATGACCTCTAAATGTTGATATTCCTAGTTAACTCAAGAGACACAAAAGTATCTCAGCATAAAACTCATTTTAGTTCTATTCCCTTTAAAAAAACAAAAGGGTAAAAAAATTGTAGCTTTATACAGGGGGAGTTGGTAAAACAAAATAAAGGGGTGTGAGGATTCCAAATCTGGTTAAGAACTCCTGGAGCTCTAGCCCCTGTCCTTCGTACTGTGGGATGGGGCCACTTACAGGAAGAAAAGAGAGTGTCTCATTTTACCATGTTCTCATAATTTATTTGAAGCCCAAGCAGTAGAGGCTGCACGTTTGTTCCTCTGACAATAGTGATAAGTGGTTGATATAGTCTATCACTCAAAAGGAAGAAGCAGATACCTGGGAGACAGGAAGCTGGTTTGAACCCTTAAATCTGTTGCTGTGTATCCTACAAATTCCTAATCTTTCCCAACCTAGTGTGGGCATGGTGAGTGAGATAAAGAAGTTGAGTCTCCAGCAATCCAATGGAGGGAAAACAACAACAACAACAACAACAACAACAACAAATCAACAGTGAAAAGAGAAGAGTGTCCAAGGGTCCCTCACACTCACCCACCTTTCTCCCAGGCATGGTCAATCAAGGTCAAGTTATGCTAGCATTTTGTATCTTTGTATCACACTCACCCACCTTTCTCCCTTGTATCTTTGGTGATACAAGCCAGAGGAAGGTTATTATCACTAGTGTGAGCTGAAGAAGCCAAAGCACCCACAGAGTTACACTTCAGTTGAGTAGGAAGCAACAAATCCATAAATATCCCAAAGTAAGATGCAGCCATGATAGTATTTCAGAGGCAGTGATGGAGGTGGGGTGTGAGAAGAGAGTGGAACTCTGGGATCCTGCCTGTGTCTTTCAAATTTACATTCATAGAAAAATTATGAAATAAGATGCAAAACATTTTCAACATCAGAAGACCTCAGTTTAACACTCTTTTAGTGGATGCCGAAGCTCTCAGGATTTTCAGGATTAATAGTAAGTGTTGGCTGTCTCCTTTTCCCACTGCCCACATAAAAGGTGTAAGAGCTAAAAGGTAAGGCCACATCAATATACCTCTGCACCTTTGGTAAGACTTCCTTACTGGGAGCCCCATTTTCCAAGTTCTGAGCACTTACTTATCCCCATCTCCCAACACCAGGTAGGAAATCTAAAGTTCTACTCTACAAGTAAAAGCAGCAGACACTTTTTAAATTTTTTAATCAGGTATTTATTGATACCTATAGATCTTGTTTTACAATATTAACTGAAGAGAGAATCTTGTGTTCAGTTGGAGAGAGAGATAAAATCAGAAAATTAACTCAAGGAAGGTGTTGATTTAGGAAGCTAGAGAAGTAAGCTTAGCTTGAGACAAACATTAAAGCAAATATGAAGTAAAGACAAGATGGTTGAAAATCTTTAACCATCATTTTCCCCTCTGCCTCCCCCTGCTCCTCAATTCTTTCTTCTCTCTAGTATTCTTTTTGTAGCATCTGTCCTCAGGCCCTAGAACTGAGGATGGAATGATTAGATTAAGTACATTTGAGTTAAAGAGCTTCTTTGCCCTCATACAGAGAACTAAATTTTGCATCACTTTTTGTTTCGAATTTTATTTTAAAAATAATATAGCAGCATCTTGGTCCACATACCAGATATATCTTCTGACTCTATCTAACCTTATATCATAGATATTTCCCAGGCAACATCATACAGATTTTTAATATTTGCATAATGTCATAACACACTGATTTCTCTTATTTAACCATTTTTGTTTATTGGAAAATCAATAGTATTTGGGTTTGTGTTTAACAACAACAGAAATCAATGAACATCTTTGCTCTCTTTCCTGTTGCATTGGTTGCTGAGGGCATGTTCCTTGTAGTGGGATTCTGGGGTCAATGATTATAAATGCGTCCATGGCTTTTGATATGTCTTTATGTCACTTAATTGGACAATAACCTCTGAGTTTTCCAAACACACTGCCACATGAATAAGTGGCATCATGATGTTGTTTTTAAAATTTGGGACTGGCTTTGTATTAATCTAGACCTCTCTTTTGCAAGAAATAAAGTAGGGCCATGTTGATTCAATCAACAAATATTGTGCTCATCTGTGTAAGGCTCTATATCTGGTGTTGCAAGGGGCTGCCAAGGAGACTAGGGCACAGTTCTGGCCCCAAAGGTGGTCCCAGTTGTGGAAGGAGGTTGCAATATAAAACCATTGGGTTAACTGGTGGTTTGGTCTTTTCTTCTTGGAAAAGTCAAGATCACATAGGCCGGGGATACCGCACAGTGGAAGCACCAGTGGGAGGCACAAGGCAGCCACAGCAAACCTGGGAAGCCAAGACACTTGTCATCTGTGGGACTCAGTGGTACTGGGTCTGAGTTCAGGTTCTGGGGATGACCTTGAGTGAGCCCCACATCTCCTGTGAGATTCTGGTTCCTCATCCATGAAATGGAGACAAAGCTTCCCTCAAACACTCTTGTCAGGATGAAATGCTACTGTGAAAGCCCTTTGGAACTGAAAAATCCTATACAAATGTCACATATTAGTGATATATCAACCTTCCTTTCTCTTTCTCTCTCTCTTCCAATTCATCACCCTTCTTATGCACTTAGCTACCTTATAATTCTTTGGAAATCCAGGCCTTTCCCTTCTTGGGAAGAACCTGTTTCCCATTTCTACTCCAAACCTCAACTATTTAGCAAAGAGCAGAGGAGTGTATAAACTAATTTACGTTAACGAGTGGCATTAGTCCGCTCAGGCTACCATAATAAAGTACCACATACTTAGCAGCTTAAACAACAGAAATTTATTTTCTTAAAACTCTGGAGGCTGGGAGTCTTAGATCAAGGCGCCAGCAGGGCTGGTTTCCTCTGAGGCCTCTCGTTGGCCTGCAGACACTACCGTCTTGCCACCTCTTCACAGGGTCTTTTCTCCGCACATCCCAGCATTGTCTGCATGTCCAAATTAACTCTTCTTGTAAGGACACAGGTCAGATTGGATCAGGGCCCACCCATGTGACCTAATTTAATCTTAATTACCTCTTTAAAGGTTGGTTCTCTAAATACAGTCAATTCTGAACTTCTGGGGGTTAGAGCTTCAATATATGAATTTAGGGGGACATGATTCAGCCCATAACAAAGAGTCAATGATATGTGATCTAAAATTTCCTAGCACTGGAACGAGGATGCTAAAGGAAGGAAAGCCCTAAAAGAAAGAATAACTAAATGATGGACCGTGATTGGAGCATCTCATGAGCAGCTGGATGGCAGGGGCAGGGATTTGGGGCTGGGGATCCTCTTGGCACCCCTCACAGACCAACAGGTAGACAGCCATTGGCAGCAGGCACTTAAATATTCTCAGGAGAGAAAATGACATCTAAAGCCAGAATTGTACTGATACTTAAAAATTACAGAGAGAAATATATTTCCCTTCCCACCTTCTACAGAAAATTCTGTTTAGCCCCTGAGCTTCTAGACCTACTGTGGTGCAAGCCAGGGCAATGGGCAGAGCTGAGAGCACAGACGGATTTCTCCTCAAGAGTCAGAGCCACTGGTGGAAATGAGAAGAATAGGTACAAGAGGAAAGACAGAGAAAAGCCCCTCTCTGTCAGCTGAATTTCGAGAAAGAATTTTCAGAGTTTTTAGTGAGTAAACGCAAAGAATAAGCAAAGCTGCTATCCTGTGTGGGAAGACATTTTTAAGGGATGATATAGGGAAAGAATATTTAGAGACATTTCATTGAGTTATGTAAATGGAATTCTTTGTTATTCTTCTGCAAGACTTCAAGAGAGACAAAGTACTTTCAATTCTTTTTTTTTTTATTTATTTTAGATGTACTGCTGTTTCTTTTATGACACCCTACTGAGAAGGGTCAAAAGCATAGTTCAGATTTATTCCTATTAGAGTAAAAAGAAACAAACCTCCAGGGCTACCTTACCCACACACTCTCCTACCTCCCACTTTCTTCAGATCGTATTTGGAACACCCTTGGTAAGACATTTTAGGGAAAAGAATTATAATCTATCTCATTACTGGTTCACAGCTATAGACCAGAGAAGTTTCAGTGTTTCTGAATCCTAGAAAAGATGCTTTGATGAAAGGAAAATCTATGGCAGTAAGAAGTTTTGGAACTTCCCCTTATCCCCACATGAACTCCTCACATGCTTGGACTAATTTATAATGACTCTGGAAATTTCCATGGCCTTACTTAGAAAAGCATGCTGTTATGTAATTGAAGAGTTTTTAAGGACATCTGTATGCCTTTTTTCAAATTTGTGTGTTTAGAAATTGTCTTGGTTTGTGGTTGAGTTATGAGGTTCCAAGTGCATCTGAGGTTAACCCTTGATTATTTGTGGTAATTAATAATTACAAAAGTTGCTAAGTATACTTCTTAATGGTTTTTTGAAGTAAAATTACTGAAAGTGAAATGCACATACCTTAAGTGTACAATCTGCTGAGTTTTGGCAAATATGTACATCCATATAATCAACATCTCTGTCACCCCTCTTCCAGTCAACCCGCCACAAGCAACCGGCTTTCTTTCTGTACCCTAGGTTTGTCTTTTCTTGAACTTCAAATAAATGGGATCAGTGTGTATTATTTTGTGTCTATCTTATTTTGTTCAATATAATGTTTGTGAGATTATTTAAAGCTACTATAAACATTTTGTATGCCTTTTTTAGACATTTCCTTTCATTCCTCCTAGACAAATACCTAGGAATGGAGTTGCTAGATTTAGAGTAGAAATATATATTTAACTTCACTTTAAAAACTTTCAATTTTCCAAAGTAATGGTATTATGTTACGCTCCTATCAGTAATGTAAGAGAGTTCCTGTAGCTTTACTTCCTCTCCAGCATTTCGTAGTATCGTTCTTTTATTCACTTTACCCCTTCTAATGGACTATTTCATGGTGGTTTCCAATTTGCTTTTTTTTAATGCACTACTGATGTTGAGCACTCTTCCAAGTACTTACTGATGACATTCGTCTTCTTTAGAGAAGTGATCCATCAAGTCTTTGCCCATTTATGCATTGGGTTGTTTGCCTTTTAGTATTTATTTGTAGTTCTTTATATGATGTGGACACAAAACTTTTTATCACATATATGTGTTACAAACATTTTCTTCAAGTCTATCTCTACCCTTTATTATTCCCATTTTCTTAATGTCTTACTATGAGTAGTTTTTAATTTACTTCTCCTTTATGGTTAGTGTTTTTCATGTCCCCTTTAGAAACTCTCTGCCTTACCTAGCTTGCAAAGCTATTTACCTTTATTTGCTTTTAGAAGCATAATAGTTTTAACTTTTATGTTTATATCTACAATATACAGATCTAATATATAAACATTTAGATATATAATAAAATGAATTTTTGTGTATGGAGTGAGGTTCTTTTTTCACTATACATCTATCCATTTGTTCTAGAAGCATTTGTTAAGAAGATTTTCCTTTCTTCACTGAATTTCCATGATATATTTGTAAAACAATCAGCTGAATCTATGTATGTTAGTCTATTTCTGGATTTTCTATTCTGTTCTGTTATTCTATTTGTCAATCCTTTACTAATGTGTACTGCCTTGGTTATTGTACCTTTACCGAAAGCTTTGAGATAAGATTATGTGAATCCTCCAAATTTGTACATCTGTTTAAAATTGTCTGAGAAATTCTAGGTCTTTTGTGTTTCCAAAGAAGTTTTAGAATCAGATTGCCAAATTTCTACCCAGAAGTGTGCTGGATTTTTAAAATTATAATTACATTGAATTTATTGATCAATTTAAGATGTATTGACATATTTTTCTAAAAATAAATCTTCCAACCCATGAGCATTGTACCTTTCTCCATTTATATGGTTCTTTAACTTATGCTAGCAATATTTCAGAGTTTTCTATTTAGAGGTCCTGAAAATTTTTGGTAAATTTATTCATGAGCATTTTGTCTTTTTGATATTATTGTAAATGGAAATGTTTTAATTTTTTATTTTATAATTGGTTTCTTCCAGTATTTAGAACTAACCGCAAGTGATTTTTGTATATTGAGATTGCTAAATTTGTTAAGTTCTAGTAGTTAGTTTATAGATTTCTTATTAATTTTATGTAAACAAGTCATCTGTCAATATTTCTTATTTTAAAATCTACTTTCTGACATTTATGTATATATAAATATACATGTTTTTATATCTATCCACACCAGCTTTCTGAATGTGTACCTTTGCATAATATATCATATTTTTAACCTATCATTGTCCTTATATTTAAAGTGTGTTCTCTTGCAGATAGCATATAATTAGGTCTTGCTGTTTTATCCAGTCTGAAAGTGTCTTTTAATTTATGTTTCACATAATTACCGATGTGGGCAGCTTTAAGTTTATCTTCTTGCTATCTGTTTCTAACTTGTTACACTGATAAACCTACACTGGCACATCATTATCGCCCAGAGTCCATAGCTGACATTAGGATTCACTCTTGGTCTTATAGATTGTATGAATTTGAACAAATGTATAATGACATGTAGTCACCATTATCATACCTTATTGAATATTTTCACTGCCCTAAAAATTCTCTGTGTTCCTTCTATACCTCCTTCCCCCCTCCCTAATGATTGTCAATCACTGATCTTTGTACTGTCTCCACAAATTTACCTTTTCCAGAATATCATATAGTGGGAATTATACAATATGAGGCCTTCTGAGATTTGCTTCTTTCATTTAGTAATATGCATTTAAGCTTCCTTCATGTTTTTTAATAGCTTGACAGCTTATTTATTTTTAGTGCTGAAGTATATTCCATTGTCTGATGTGCCACAGTTTATTTGTCCATTCATCTGCTGAAGGACATCTAAAGGGTTGCTTCCAAATTTTGGAAATTATGAATAAAACTGCTATAAACATCCATGTGCAAGTTTTTGCATAGACTCAAGTTTTAAGATGCTTTGGGTAAATCCCAAACATGATTATTGGATTGTATAGTAAGAATAAGTTTAATTTTGTAAGAAACTGCCAAACTGTCTTCCAAAGTGGCTATACCATTTTGCATCCCCACCAGCAATATATGAGGGTTCTTGTTGTTCCACATCCTCACCAGCATTTGGTGTTCTGGATTTTGGCCATTCTAAAGTGTGTAGTGGTATCACATTATTGTTTTAATTTGCATTTTCCTGATGACATATGATTTGGAGCATCTTTTCATATGCTTATTTGCCATCTGTATATTTTCTGTGATAAGGTGCTATTAATGTCATTGGCCCATTTTAAAAATCAGGTTGTTAATTTTTATATTGTTTAGTTTTGAGCATTCTTTACATATTTTATATAATAGCCTTTTATTTTATATTATGTAAAATATAATTTTTTTTATTCCCTCTATTATATATATTTATAAAATGTATCTTTTACAAATACTTCCTCCCAGTCTGTGGCTTCTCTTTTCATTCTTTTGAGAGCCAACATACTTTATTTTAATGGAATCTAGTTTCTCAATTCTTTCTTTCATGGATCATGCCATTGGTGTTGCATCTAAAAAATTATCAGACCCAAGGTTATCTAGACTTTCTCTTATGTTATCTTCTAGGAGTTTTATAGTTTTGTGTTTTTTATTTAGGTATGTGATCCATTCTGAGTTAATTTTTGTGAAAGACATAGGCTCTCTGTCTAGATTCATTTTTTGCATGGGAATGTCCAGTTGTTCCAGCACCATTTGTTGAAAAGACTCTCTTTTTTCCATTGTATTGCCTTTGTTCTTTTGTCAAAGATCAGTTGACTATATTCGTGTAGGTTGATTTATGGAGTCTCTATTCTGTTACACAGGTCTTTTTGTCTATTCTTCACCAATACTACACTGAGTTAATTACTGTAGCTTTACAGGAAGTCTTGAAGCTATGTAGTGTCAATCCTACATTGAAGAACTTTGTTCTTCAGTATTGTGTTGGCTACTCTGACCCTTTTCCTTCTCCATATAAACTTTGGAATCAGTTTGTTGACATCCATAAAACAACTTGCTGGAATTTTGATTGGGATTGCATTGACTATAGGTCAAGTTGGAAACAACTGACATAATGACAATATCAAATATTCCTATCCATGAACATGGAATATCTCTCCATTTATTTAGTTTTTATTTGAGTTCTTTCATCAGTTTTATAGTTTTCCTCATATAGATTCCATACATACTTTGTTAGATTAATATCCAAGTACTTTATTTTTTGGTTGCTAATTAAATGCTATTGTGTTTTTAATTTCAATTTTCACTTGATCATTGCTGTTATGTAGCCAAGCAATTGACTTCCATATATAAGCTTTGTATCCTGTAACCCTAGTGATATAATGCTTATTGGTATGAAGAGGGTTTATATTTTTGTCTTTTCTTTCAGATTTTCTACATAGTCAATGGTGACATCTGCAAACACAGATAATTTTATTTCTTCCTTCCAATCTGTATACCTTTTACTTTATTTTATTTTTGAAATGTTTGTTCTATATCTGTGAAATATGTATTTGGTATTTTAATAGGGATTGCATTGAATCTATAAATTGCTTTGGGTAATATGGACATTCTAATGATGTTAATTCTTCCAATCCATGAACACGGTATATGCTTCTATTTATTTATTTCTTCCTTAATTTCTTTCTTCAGTGTTGGGTAGTTTTTTGAGTACAGGTCTTTTACCTCCTTGGTTAAGTTTAATCATACGTACTTCATTTTTCTTGTTGCTATAGGTTATTAGGTTTTTTCCTGACTTCTGATTCTGATATTTCATTGTTGGTGTACAAAAAAATGCCTTCAGTTTCTGAATATTGACTTTGTATCTGGCTGTTTTGCCAAATTCACCTATTAGGTCTAGAAGATTTTTGATGGAGTCTATGGGGTTTTCTATGTACACTATCATGTCATCGGCAAACAATGACAGTTTTACTTCCTCCCTTCCAATTGGATGCCTTTTATTTGTTTTTCTTGTCTGATCACTATGGCTAGGATTTCCAATACTATGTTGACTAGAAGTGGTGAAAGCAGACACCCTTGTCTTGTTCCCAATCTCAGTGGGAAAGCTTTTAGTTTTTGCCTATTGAGTACAATGTTGGCTGTAGGTTTTTCATATATGGCCTTTATTATGTTGAGGTATGCTCCCTTTATTCCCACTTTACTGAGTGATTTTATCAAAAATGGATGCAGTACCTTATCAAATGCTTTTTCTGCATCTATTGATACGATCATGTGCTTTTTGTCTTTCCTTTTGTTTATGTGGTATATTACATTTATTGATTTGCAAATATTGAACCATCCTTGCATCCCTGGAATGAATCCCACTTAATAATGGTGGATGATCTTTTTAATGTATTGCTGGATGCAGTTTGCCAATATTTTGTTGAGGATTTTAGCATCTATGTTCATCAGTAATATTGACCTGTAGTTTTCTTTCTTTGTTGTGTCTACATCCAGTTTTGGGATGAGGATGATGCTGGCCTCACAAAAAGAGTTTGGGCCTCTTCCCTCTTCTTGGATTTTTTGGAATAGTCTGAGAAGGACAGGGGTTAGCTCTTCCTTAAATGTTTTGTAAAATTCTCCTGCGAAACCCTCCGGTCCAGGGCTTCTATGTGCCAGGAGTTTTTTTGATTACTGCTTCAATTTCCCCAGCTATTATCAGTCTGTTCAGGCTTTCTGCTGCTTCTTCACTCAGTGCTGGAAGGTTATATTTTTCTAGAAATTTGTCCATTTAGTCGAGGTTTTCAAATTTCTTAGCATAAAATTGTTCATAGTAATTTCTTACAATCTTTTGTATTTCTGTGGTATCAGTTGTTATTTCTCCTCTTTTATTTCTGATATTACTTATTTGGGTCCTCTCCCTTTTTTTCTTGATGAATCTGCTTAAACGTTTCTTGAGTTTATCTTTTCAAAGAGCCAGCTCCTGGATTTGTTGAGCCTTTGAATTGTTCTCTTAGTCTCTATGTCATTTAATTCTGCTCTGATCTTGATTATTGCCTTCCTTCTACTCGCTCTGGGCTTAGTTTCTTGTTGCTTCTCCAGTTCTTGAAGCTGTAGAGTTAGGCCATTTTTACGAAATGTTTCTATCTTTTTTAGGTAGGCCCTATTTTTATGAACTTCCCTCTCAGGACTGCCTTCACTGGACTGCTGTGTTTTCATTTTCATTTGTTTTCCAGAAACTCATTATTGACCCATTCATTGTTTAAGAGCAGGCTATTCAGTCTCCATGAGTTTGAATGCTTTTGAGTTTTTTTCTTGAGGTTGGATTCTAGTTTAAAGCCCTTGTGGTCTGAGAAAATGTTTGTTATGGTTTCAGTTTTCTTGAATTTGTTGAGGCTTGTTTTGTGTCTTATCATGTGGTATCTCTTTGAAAATGTTCCATGTGCACTTGAAAAGAATGTGTATTTTGCTTCTTTGGGATGAAAGGTTATATACATACCAGTTAATTCTGTTTGGCTTAATGCGTTGTTCATTTCCTAAATATCCTTGTTGATGTTTTGTTTGGAAGATCTATCCATTGTTGACAGTGGGGTGTTAAAATCCCCTAGTATCAGTGTGTTGCTGTCTATATCTTTCTTGAAGTCCTCCAAGATTTCCTTATATACTTGGGTGTTCCTGTGTTGGGTGCATATAGGTTTACAATGTTTCTGTCTTCTTGATGGATTCTTCCTTTGAGTATTATGTAGTGTCCTTCTGGGTCTCTTTTTATGGCCTTTGTTTTGAAATCTATTCTGTTTAATGTAAGTATTTCTACCCCTGCTATTTTTTCCTGTCCGTTTGCTTGGACTATTTTTTTCCATCCTTTAACTTTCAGTCTGTGTAGGTCCTTTGTTCTGAGGTAGGTCTCTTGTAGGCAGCATATGTGCAGATCATGTTTTCTAATACATTCAGCCACCTGTGTCATTTGATTGGAGCATTTAATCCATTTACATTTAAAGTTATTATTGATAGGTACTTACTCATTTTTTTTTCTTTGTACATGAGTTCCTCTCTTTCTCACTCTTTTTCTTCATCTTCTTAGAGCAGTCCCTTTAGGATATCTTGCAGTGCTGGTTTGCTGGAGGTGTATTGTTTTAGCCTTCTTTTGTCTGGGAAACTCCTTATTTTGTGTTCCATTTTAATTGAGAGCTTTCTTGGGTAGAGCAGTCTTGGTTACAAGCCTTTGCTTTTCATTACTTGGAATACTTCTTGCTGTTTTCTCCTGGCTTGTAGTGTTTCTGTTGAGGAGTCAGCTGCTAGCCGTTTCCGGGTTCCCTTGTATGTTATTACCTCTTTCTCCCTTGTTTGCTTTAGGATTCTCTGTTTGTCTTAGATATTTGTCATTTTAACTATGATGTGTCTTGGAGTGGGCCTCATTGGGTTCCTCTTGAATGGGACCCTCTGTGCTTCCTGGACTTGTGTTTCTTTTTCTCTCCTCCAATTAGGGATGTTTTCCATCATTACTCTTTCAAACATGTTCTCTATACCTTCCTCCTCTTCTTCCCTTTATGGTATCCCTATTATACAGATATTATTATGTTTCAGGTTGTCCTGCATTTCCCTAAATGTCTCTTAATTCTTTTTGAGTCTTTTTTCATTTTCTCACTCTTTCTAGGAGCTCCTTTCTACCTTGTCCTCCAGTTCACTGAATCGATCCTTTGCTTCATCTAGACTGCTTTTGATTACTTCTGCTGTGTTCTTCAATTCAGAAATTGTATTTTTCATTTCCTCTTGTCTCTTATTGATAGTTTCTATGTCCTTTTCATGCTGATATAATTTGCAGTAAGTTTCTCATAGTTTCACAGTAGTTTTTGGTAATTCTGTCTGAGCTCACTGAGCTCATTGAGCTTCTTTCGACCCATCTTTTTGAACTCAGTATCTGATAGTTTACTTACCTCTATTTCATTTAGTTCTCTTTCTGAGAATTCCTCCTTCCCCTTTGATTTGGGTTGTGTCTTTGTCTTCCCATTATTTGTGAGACTCTTCTTTTTTTTGCCTCTTCTTCCTAAATTGATCTGACTTGACTTTCTGACTTTGTGGTGTGAACCTCTATGGTAGGAGATCACTGCTTTTTCTTTCTGGATATGCCTCTGACAGTGTCAGATGTTGACTACATATGACCTTAGGCAGACTGTTTGAGACTTCCAGGAATCTACTGTCTGTGGCTGTCTCCTTCAGTTGTTAATCTAGTCAGTCTGCATTCAGCAATCCAGCTTAGGCACCACCAAGTGAGGCAGAGTTCCTCCTGGGGGCAGGGCTATTGTGTCCTCTCATACTGCTACCACTCAGGGGAGTGGTCTTCCTGAATCAGATGGCTGCTCCCCTATGGGGGAAGAGTCAGCACCAGTTTCTCTCCTGCTATTCCCTCAGTTCTCTCCCCAAAGGCTCCTTCCCCAGTCTCTCCTCAGGTGTCTGTAGCCCTCTCTGCCCCACCTTTGCCAGAGCCTAGGCTATGTGGTTGCAAATAATAATTTATGCATTGGCCCTTTAAATGACTCTCTGCATCTCTAGCTGTCCATCTCTGGCAGAGAGCAACACTGTCGCTTTTCACAGCTGGTTGTTATCTGTGTACTTTTTGGGCTCTGGTGCTGTAGGCTGGAGATCCCCACTTATGGTGTAGACCCCCGCTTCTTAGGGGGATCCGACTGGCTGTTTAAATATCCCTCTGGTGCTGCCACCCATGGGAACTCAGCCTGTCTTCTCAAGTCTCTACTGAACTCTTTACCAGTCAGGTTGTGCCCTAGTTTATTCCTCTCTCTCAGGTTACAGGGCTCCTCTCTTGCTGTTGTTCAGTTGTTTGTTCCAGGGGATTTCTCCACAATTTAGTTGTAACTCCAGATTGATTCTAGGAAGAAATCAGTGTGTCTGCCTTCCCCCCCAGAGACAAATGTATTTAAAAAGTAAATAAATTAATTAAAAATAAAAAAAAATAAAAGAATTTAAAAATGAAAAAAATAAAAAAAAAAAAGAAATCAGTGTGACTTCCATTCACTCCTCCACCATCATGCCCCCTGTATATTTTTTATTTCCTTTTCTTTTCTGTTTCATTAGCCAGGACTTCTAATACAATGTTGAAAAGCAGCAGTTAAAGGTAATGTCCTTGCCATGTTCCTGCAGTGGTTTTTCTGATTATTATACATATCTTGTTTTAGAAACAGATTTGCACTCCGATACTTAAAAGGTTGGTTGGTATTGGTGTCTGATAAGTGCCAGAGAGTGGTACTAATCATATGGGCTGTAGAGAGACATGCCCTTTTGCAGAAGTTAAGGGATAAAATAAACTTTATCCCAGTCTCTATGTGAATTGCTATCCTCTCTTTCTGGGCAGAGGAAAAAAGCAGAAGTAGCATCTATCTATGCCTATTTTGTGCCAGGTGCTCTGCAAGTTATGTTAGTATGTTATGTCATGTAGTCTTTTAAAAAAATCAAAATAATTATTATAGCACCCATTTTACAGAAAAGGAAAGCACATCTTAGGTAAGTAAATATAATAAAGCTATATAGCTAGTAAACTGATAGAGCTAGAATCTAGAAAACAATCTTTCTCCCCTTTCTACCTTGCTGCCTTTCTTGCCTTAGTATTACGTTATTATAATTACCAGAATTTATTGAGTGCTTATCATACATGTTCTTCTACAATTGCTGGCCCTCTGAACTATTGAAATTGCTTTTGTTTTATCTGTTCTTGTTTAGATGTGGGGCAAGCTGTCCATGATCTCTTCACCTTCTGTCCCAGGTGGTAATAGGAGTGTCCGAAGTCTTGGATGGGAGTGGCCTGTAGGGTGACAAGACTCTGGGCACAATATAAGGGCAAAGGGAAATTTCACTACAACCCAAATGATTAATAGGCAATCGGCAGATGGTTCTCTGCCAGCAATGAACGCGGCAACCAGCCTGGATTCAGGGCCCATTCTGGTAGATGGAGAGGCTGGCTTTGATAAAGGCCCCTGTTCTCTCACCTTTTCCTGTTTCCTGTGATCCTTCCTATCCAGTTCTTTTATCCAGTAGGTGGCTTTTTCTCTAAAAATCTAGATGCTTGAAGCAGGGCAACTTGTTGCAAATTCTGAAAGGTTACATCAGAAAGGTGTAATTAAGTAATTTTTCTGATTAGACCAATGGCTTTTTCCTCTTAATAGTTGGGTATTTGGCCACTACATCAAGTGTGGGAAACTGGTGTCCATTTCTCAAGCTGAGAAAGTGTCAGATCTTTGCAGTATGCAAAGGAATTTGGAAAACTCACATTTGGGTAGGTGGGTAAGAAATACCCACTTCCTACTAGCTAGAGAGTTAGTGAAGCACTTTACATTTCTATTTTTTTAATGGTACAAAATTATTAATTACAGAAAGTTAAACAATGTTCATTTCCTGAAAAGTTCATATATCTCACACACACAAAGTTTGTCCATTAATTAAATTTACATGGCTTTCCTCTCTTCCTCATATCCCTGTTTTTCCTCTCTCTACTTGCTCAGCAGGAGACATATTCAGAATAAAACCTCATTCACTTCTATTCATTTACTTTGAAATATATTGTAGTTTGAAGAGAAATGTTTGAAATTAAATTTTGAACTGTCTCTCATTAAAAGTTTCTAAAGAACAAATGGCAACAGCCTTAGTTTCTTTCTAGGAAAAAGGGGGGTGTGGATAAATCCTTTAAATAAAATGGAAATATGTGTGATTAAATCACTGCATGGTTAAGTATGTGAGTGTTTGGACCTTCCGGGACTCCTAACATGCTTCTTTTTCTTTGCAGATCTTTGTTATCACAAACCACTAACTGTCACCAATGCCACATACAAAGCCCTCACATACAAAATCGGCACCCTGATAAACTGTGAATGCAAGAAAGGCTTCCGCAGAACGAGCGCCAGGGCACCCTTTATGAATTGTACAGGAAAAGCTGGTCACCTTTCCTGGGAAAACCAATGTCAGTGCAAAAACACTTGTAAGTGTTTCCTTTTGTAACTACCAAGGGGAAGAGAAGAACTGTGGCAAAGAGTGAGATGGAGCACCAGCTTTTGTTCACTTAGCCTCCTGGACAAAAATTAGCCAAAATTATATAACTAATTTTAGTGGTTCTTGGAATATTCATTCACCAAACCTATATTTAAGGAGTATCTTCTAGTTCCAAGGACTAGTCTACGTATGTGGAATACCCAACACTCAAGAAACTTATTTCAGGGGCAGGGAGGCAACAGGCATTACACTAATAATTACTGAATAATTAAAAAATAATTCTAGTTCACAGCACAGTGAATGTGCTTAATGTCGTTGAACTGTACACTTAAAATGATTGGTATGGCAAATTTTATGTTATGTCTTTTTTAACATACTTTTTTAAAAATAAAAAAGAATAGTGTGGATGAACCTATATAAAGAATACATATATTTAAAAAGATAACAATTCCAGTGGGCAATATCTACCTAAGGCTGTGTTAACTTGTTTGTGTTCTGATTTCCAAAGCTCACTCTTCATACTACCAATATCCTGATTGATAAAATATACTTACCCTAGTTCCACCTCCAGAAACACAGCAGTGTGAATTCTTAAAAACACCCCATGATCCTTCTTCTTCCTTCTCCTTTTCAATTACCACCTCTGCAAACCTAAGGAAAAAGCTCTAAGTACAAAAACAGGAGCAATGAAAGAGGCATTTCCTCCCCTGACAAGGGTGAAAAAGGAAATAGAAGCTCATGCTACTGAATTCTAGAGTCTTATCTACTACTGACATTTTTCACTCTGGGTCACATGGGGCTATTTGGAGCGGGAATATATAATCAAGCAGAAATATATTGTCAATCCAGGGCCTTCCCCAGACCACAGTCAGGAACTGGCATTCCAGGGCATGAGGAATATTCTCCAGAGGCCTCACATCCCCTCGCTAGAGTCAGAATAACAAGCCACAGGCAGGTCAGACTGGTATGTGTGTGTGGGTGAGGCCCCAAATCAGCACGAGGGAAGCGGAGAGGCAGAGGAAGTTGTTCACTTAGAATTTCTTTATGTCTGAATTTCAAAACATGGGTTGAGAGCTCATGGCCCTCATTGCCAGACGTGACTGTAATCGCTGGTCAACTAAGATTCCCAACCTCATGGTTACTGGGGAGGACAAGAAGAGATGGTGGAGCTACTTGCCTGGATATTGTAGGCAGATCACCTCTCTGGAATAGAATGAAAGGAAATGACCCACAAGATGCTTTCTAAACTGAAGTTGATGTGATACCATAATTTTGCCATTTAACTTTCTTCTTTGAATCCTGAAAGTTCTCTCATGAATCCAATTTCCCTACGAGGTCCTTTGTCCACTCTGTAGTATTAGAAAGTGGTGAATAGTGGTGGATTCATGTGTCCTTTTATTTCTCAATCCTGGAGATGGTGTTGGTGAGTTGCAGTGACCTTTATCCCACCCAAACCAGGAATGGATTGCAAAGTCTGGAGACTGCTGCTCTGTTGAAGTACCCCATAGTCTTTTTCCCCAGAAGATCCCCTCTCTAACCCTAAGTTAAAAATCCTGACTATCGGTGCCCTTACTCAACTCCTTTGCCAAACTCTTCACAATAGAGAGAAGAGTTTAGAGAGGTAGAAGACCTTTTTGTTACTTTAAGATTGCATCTCTCTAACTTTTAAATGAGCTGCTTTAGGGCTGTTGAGTCAGGTCACTCCTCAATGCCATCACACACACCCCCACGCACAACAATGGTAGGGTCGATGGCCAGAATGGGGTCCCTTTGTGGGAGATACACATATACAAAAAATTCCACCAGAAAATCTTTCAGTTCTTCCAGAAACATGCTGAAGGCCATTGTCATTACACCCACGAATACTGAAGGCCGGTGCTGTCCTGGGCTTGACATGAGCAAGGCCCACTGAGAGTGTCCCAAGGCCAGGGCTCATGTGCGGATCATCTTTGTGACCCCAGCACCTAGATATTTCCTGGCGCACCACAAGCACTAGAAAGACATTCTTTCTGAGTAAATAATACATGATTTTGCCATTTATAATGTTTTATAATGTATTATAATGCCATTTATAATGTTTACTATTATAAACCTTTGTGAAGTTATTTGATTCTTTCTATTTATATTCTCTAGCCTTCAGGAACACACAAAAACAAGCTACTGCTAAACCTGAAGAACGGGAGGAAGGAAAAACCACAGAAATGCAAAGCGAAATGCAGCCCACAGACCAAGTTAACCTAGGTAAGAGGTGAATCTGAACAACTGTTGTCTAGCTAAGTACTGGAGCCAACCTTTTTCTTGCAGGTATATGAAGTGCTCCCCAAAGGAAGAAAGTCTGTCCCACTATCCTCTCCTCTAAGGCTTTCATGTCAACAAGAACTATTGTATAGAATTTGCAGGCTGTTGGCTCAGCATTCGAAATCGCTCTCACAGTGGCCAACCCAGGCTCTGGGTTTCTTCCTGATAGGGGAGCTGGCTGAATATAATTCAGCTCAATTCTATTCCATTCAATTCAATAAGCAGGTGTTAGGACTAAATGTGCCAGGCACTGCCAAAAAAAGATACAAATATGACCAGATAACAGTCTCTGCTCTAAGGAAATACTTTGTTTTTCCCCTAAGTAGAAGATAATGAACTACCAGCAAAGCAATTTACTTCAAGATGTTTCTCACCATAGGATTGTAAAATGTACTGGGCCATTCTGCCGAGTCTTGAAACTGCAGACAAATACCTCCTAGCTAATGGGCAGTGGAGGAGTGAACACCATAACTACCCATTTTCTGCTGCATCTTTCCACAATCAAGCATGTTGGTTGAAGTCATAATGTCAGGAGGAAGTAGAGTCCATTAGGAAAGCCTGAGCTTTGGGGGAACCAGCTGACCTTATGAAACCAGGTGGTCCCATGCTTTTATAACCTTACAAAGAACTTTCTTACTGTATATAATCTCACTTGAACCTTATAACCCAGTGAGTCAGAGAGAGGTGGTATTACTTCAATTTACAGAAGAAATCGATATGTTGATAAGGGAAAAAGATTTGGCTAATTATTTTTCAAAAAACTATTAAAAAAAAACTAATCCAGAGGCATTGTTGAAACATGATGTTTTTATCCGTTTACCCCTCCAACTTTGTAATGGAATGATGTTTTAAAAACACATTCATTTGTTTTTCTCTACTCTCTCACATTACCCTCCACAATTACTGAAAGTTTTCTTAAAAGGTCAAAGTTTGTTTTCCTTTCTCAATAGATTACCAGCTGGTTCTGGCTAAGGGATATTTCACAGATTGTCTTCATTAGGATATTTTCATTTAAAATAAGCAAATCCAATTCATATAGATTCAGACATTTTGGTTTTCATTGGCTGTATAAGAAATTTTTTGCGCCTAAAATGTAACTTCAGTTATGATTTGCAAGGTGCTATACCCAGAGCAGACCCTCAGGACAGAAACACCAGGCTTCCTGCTGGGGCAGAGAGGTTATATAGAGTATTTGTTGAGGTTATATTGGGTAGTCACGCTGTAGAAAATCTGGAAGATCAGAGAATATGTGTAACTTCACGTGTCTGGGGATAGAGGGTACATGTGGTTCCATATGTTCAGATAAGGGGTGGGGTGGAGAATCCCGAGATTAAATTAGAGCAGGACATGATATCTGGGGTTAAAGGTCAGAGCTGGGTTTTGGTTGGTGAGTAGAAAGTTCCTGGGCATGGGGAATATTCAGAGGCCTTGATAGGGCTCAGGTAGGGCAAGCTTCAGGCATGGCTTGACCGGAGACCAGGCTCCAGTCCTCTGAGATTTTCTCAGCCCTACTCTCCTCCTGGCTTTGGTTTTATCCCCAGTCCTTCTACCATGATCCCAAGATGACTGTTAGCTGCAACCTGAGGGTGTAATTTCCTCAATCAGCAGTGGAGATCCAGGGAGGTCTTCACTTCTCAAGCCAAAATTGGCTTGAGCCTGCCTTTATCCCTCAGCAGAGACCTCCGTTCCCACTCCTGTCCACTTATGAAAACCCTCACTATGGTCTAAGTACTAATTCTTCTGTGTAGCAAACGTCTGTTCCTTAACTGTAATACTCAGCACATCCTGCCTTCATGTGTCTTTTTCACCCAATTGACTCACCTCACCTGCAGGAGTGACTGGATCTTTGTGCCTTCCCACAAGGTACTCAGCAAAGTTCTGGACACACAGACATTCTCAATATATATTGGTAAAATGGAATAAAATGAATGAACAAATGAATAAACAAACAAAAGAATCAGAACCAAGGTCCAGGCTCTAGGAAGGGAAACTTGGATTTACTCACAGTGCTCTCCCCAACTTGCCTTTGGAATTTTTTTCTCCCTCTTCCAGATTATTGCACAGAACCCCCATCATGGAAACATGAAGGTCCAGAGAGAATTTATCATTTTGTGGTGGGGCAGACCATTCACTATGAGTGTGTCCATGGATTCAGGGCCTTACAGAGAGGTCCTGCCAAGAGCACCTGCAAAATGATCTGTGGGGAGGCGAGGTGGACACAGCCCCAGCTCACGTGCATAAGAGAAAGTAAGAAGTTTCTAGTTACGGTGACACCTTCCTGAGTTCACTACTCTGCTTTTTCCATCAGGGCAACCAGGGTGGGATTCCTGACCCACTCCCTATATAACCTTGGGCAAGACACTTAATCTCCTTGGGTCTCTGTTTTTTCTCATTCTATAAAAAAGACTAGATAAACTCTAAGGTCTCTAACACTTAACATCTCCTGTACCCTGAGTGGGGATAAGTAACAGGGGACAGAAGAGGAGAAAAGTTCTTTTGAGTGTTCTAAAGCCCCCAGATCTCTCAAGGGGATAATCCTTCCCCTTTCCTAGCTGATTCTGAAATTTCACTTCTTCCTCTAAGCTACCAAGACTTCCTCTTGTTCAAAAGGGAAAGTCCAGCCTGCAACCCACACATTTCTAATTTACTGATATATAATGTAAATCCATTTTTTTGTACAGTGCTACACCGTTGCCCTGCAACTTCTTGTATCATTTCCACTGAGCTTTGATAGAAGTGCAAATGTGCAGGGAAAGGACTTGTTTAAGCACAAACATGCACACACACACACACACTCACATACACACACACTCATTCACGCATACATACAACTCACTTATATTAAGGTCTTCTGTCCTTTTTCATTCTGAAATCGTATTACAATTTCTACTATCAAAAGTCACTTACATTTAACTATGGGTTACTGGTTTCTTTGCTCACCACCATTTCCCATTTCCCATGTCTTCCTCTTGGATTCCTTGGGAATTCTGTGTTTCTTTCCCACAGCCTGTCTTCAGTGAGCCACACTGCTGGCGATGGCATGTCCCTGCTTTCCTTTGTAAAAGATGGCAAAGTGGGGCAATATCCTAGGTAACTAATAATACCCATTAGGAATGGGGTACCTGTCACAGAGAAAAGCTCTCCTTTTGTCCCTTTCTACTTTGTTTGATGGTTCAATGGTATTTGTATTATTATGACCTGTCTCCAAGTCACAGGTGGAAACCAGGGCTGAGTAAGAAGTCTGGAAAGAAAGTGTCTCTGAGTTCTATGGAAAACCAGGATCACAAATAGGATTTCCTCTTACTGGGTTCTACAGGGGCTACTTACCCACCTCCCTGTGACTCTGATATGGAGCCATGTGATGTGGTCCCCACAGATAGCATGCCCAGAACTGAGATTCACACCTTAGCTAGCGTGTCTGAAGTCCACTGGGGAGGGCAGGTGGGGTTGAATGTGAGGCTCCCCAGTACCCCCACCCTCAGTCCCATAAGCATCACTTACTCTCTCCTCCAGGTGACAAAACATCTCAAGCAAGCACGGTTACTCCTTCTGAGGATGAAGCTTCCTGTCCCTTAATAACAGCAGGTACTACTACAGGTATGGCTAGAGTTTGTTTCTGTGAAGATAAAAGCTTGGCCATTAAATCATAATGGGAGAAAGGGAAGACAGTTTGCCTGGAGCAGCCCCTCCAGCACATGGGTCAGAGCTGCCCCGTGGATGTTTAAAGACGATCAGCCATCTGCATCCAACTTCCCAACCTTCAAATGTTGGAAAACAAGTGCCAGAAAGGGGAGAAACCAGACTGAGGACGGTGTATCAAGGCAGAAGAACAAAATGCTTACACATCACCTCCCCTTGTCTTTTACCTCCCTTCCATCAGCCTCAGAGGTTCTAGCTCACAGAGAAGGTCTGAAACTCTCTAGCCTGTGCAGCCCGATAATTGCATAAACAGAGCATCTTTCCCTTTCTATTTTGCACAGATTTTGAAAAACATACAGAAGAGGCTACAACCATGAAGATGTTCATATTTACCACTGAGTATCAGATAGGAGGTGAGCAGGAGCTGCTTTTGTTCTTGACAAAAATGTACACTAGACAGAGACTGTGGGGCATGTTGCTTGGTGCGTAGATTGGTTAGTTGGTCAAAATGACCCCCTATTTACACTATATGTTTATAGGGGTAAAAGACTAATCCAGAAATTAACATAACTTAAAATCACAGTAATCAGTTACAGTAAGCTGCAAGCGAAGTCTCAAACCTGCCCCAATCAGTTCCTCCTGAATGGATTCTAAAGGACAAAATACCCTGTGTCTGTATGTGAGGGGGAGGCAAAGGAGGAGGGAGCCACCATAACAAGACAAAGGAAAAAAAATCCATAAACACCATAGTTGTTTCCTGGTGAGAAGGGCGGGGGGGGGGGGGGAACATGCTTTGCAGCAGGAAAAAATAAAATGAAAACAAGCTCAGAAACAAGATAGAACAGTGATCTCCAGGGGCAGGGGCTGGAGCTGGGACAGATAGGGAGATGGGGGTCAGAGGGCACAAATTTCCAGTGAGAAGACGAGTTCTGGGATGGAATGGTGATTATAGTTAACAACACTGTATTATAGTTACAACACTGTATTGTACATTTGAAAGGTAAGAGACTAGATCTTACCTGTTCTCACCACAAAAAAGAAATGGTAAACATGTGACAACATAGGTGTTAGCGAGTGCTTTGGTGGTGACCACATGGCAGTATGTAAGTGCATCAAACCAGCAAGCCGTACACCTTAAACCTACACAATGTGTATACCAATTATATCTCAATAAAGCCAGGGCGGGAAAGAAGGAAAACAGGCTTTGAGACACATCTAAGATAGATAGGTAGGTAGATACATACATAGATATAGGTGGCTCATTCCATTTGGGAAATATGAACAATTTCGAGAGATGCTAAAGTCTTTATCATTTATCTTTATGTTTCAATATCTCTTTTAACCATCACAGGCCCCACTCAGGGCCTCTTTAAACGGAGGCCTGGCCTCTGAATGAGAGTGCCCATCCGCCAGATCTCACCCAAAAGCCTTTGGAGGAATGGCACCATGCCCTGCTCCACCTACGCCACCCTACCCAGTCCTAGCCTAGTCCTTGAGCCCCATAAGAGATTGTCAGGGGAAGGGAGCTGAACTCTGGGAGGGGAAATCGGAACCTGCAGCGCTCATGTCTTCAGAAAATCCTTGCTCAGGGGGTATTTTCTGAACCTGTTCTGTGACCTGGCCCAGGGCACACCCTTGCTGAACTGCTTCTCTGTTAACAGTGGCCGGCTGTGCTCTCCTGCTGATCGGTATCCTCCTTCTGAGTGCGTTCATCTGGCAGCGGAGATGGTGAGTCCCATATTGAGGAAGCCTCTGGCCAAGCTCTCAGTGAAGCCAGAGTAGGAAATGCACCTGGGCAGAGATACCCATGCCCCTAGCCCACCCCATTGTTTTACTACCCACCAGGAGTTTGGGGAATAGTAGAGGGAGAACTGGCCAATGTATACACTCCCAAAGAGTCAATCAGGGACCTGGGAGAGCAAAGGAAACTAACATTTGTTGAGTACCTACTGTATACCATGCTCGATGCTTATCTAATAAGCATTATCACAACCTGTCTTCTCAGAAACATTCTCATGGCTACGTCTTAGGCAGATTAAGTAATGTAAAACAAGATTGAACAGCAGAGGCCCAGACTGCAATCTGAACCAAGAGCCCATGACCTTTCTGCCTCATCACTTGGCTAGAAGGAAAGTAGGTCCACCCTGAGCCCCTCTTCTTTTGTGCTCCCCATGCCATCTCCAGCGGATGCTCACACCAGAGTCCCCCTGACCGGAACATGACCCATGTGTGGACTTATTTGTACTAACTTGGATTCTCAATCCTGGCTACAGATTGGAAAAGTCAGGAGGTATTTTTTTTAACAGGAGCAAATACCAATGCTTGGATCCCAACCAGAATCTCTGGGGGCAGGCCTCAGACATTAGTACTTTCCTCTTTTCAACTGAGATAAAATTCATTATTTTAACCAATTTCAGGTGCATAACTCAGTGGTTTTTAGCAACTTTGTATACACACCACCACTATCTAATTACACATTAGAATAATTCCATCACCCTAAAAAACAAACCCAAAGCTCCCAATTCCCCATTTCCCCCATTCTCTGGCAACCACTGATACACTTTTCATCTCTGTGGATTTACCTGTTCTGGACATTTCATATAAATGGAATCGTACAATATACAACCTTTCATGACTAGATAAGTACTTTTAAAAATTTCCTCAGACGCATTAAATACATACGCATCCAATTTTAATAATTCTGCACTAAGCCAGTGGCTCTCAAACTTGAGTGGGCATCCGCATCCCCTGGTGGGCTTGTTCAAACAGACTGCAGGCCAGACCCCCAGGGTTTCTGATTCATCGGGTCTAGGATAGGGCCTGAAAATGTACATTTCTAACAAACTCCCACATCATCCTGATATTTCCCATACAGAACCAAACTTTGAGAACCACTGCATGAGACTAACGATGTTAAGAATCAAGAGAGTGAAGTCGTTTCTCTTTCAGACAAGGAGAGAGAGAGCCAGCTTCTTCCCCTCTTTAGAGAATAGACTACAGAGACCTAGCATGTCACGCTTTCGATGATCCAGGGAATCCCTACCCACACACCAGAGTGCCCTCTGGCCAACCCTAATATAAATTCCCCTGTAAGACCTTGAGAAGATATTTGTTAGATCTTCTCCTTTCTTCAGTGACAAGACCATACATCTCAAGGATCTTTTCACTCCAGCAGCTTAAAGACCAAAAGGTTTCAGACACAAAGGGATGAAACTATTTGGTAGTGGTAATGGTTTTGGAATTTATATTGTGAAATAAAGAGCAGCCTAAAATTGAGTTCCCACAAGCTCTTCCAGAATTACAGTCTTCCAAGAGACTCAAACTGATCCCTCTGTCAGAGACTAGTCCAAAGTCTTCCTAAAATTGAATTCCAGCTGATAGTGCCCTCTTATGGCCAAAGAGAATCCTACTATTTATTTATTTATTTATTTATTTATTTATTTATTTATTTAGAAATTAATAGGAGCTAGTGATGAATCAGAGCTGGCTTTCACTGGCTTCTGAGAGCTGAAGTTAAATTTTCAGGAATTTTTCAAACTGTTTTTAAGCATAGTCATTATGAAAAATTAAAGCACAGAGACTTATTAAATAAATTACATTAAATACAAAATTAAATACTCAAAAATAATCACATTTCTAATTATTTGTACTCTGTTTTACTGCTGTCTTTGTTCTCACAGTTATTTACATCTATTGCATCTGTATCAAGAAATACTATATAATGGCTTGCTACTGCACATCTCTTTACAACTCTGTATTCAGTCATGTCACATTGGTAGTTTGAAACTAGGTGATGTGGGAGTATTTACACCATAGAAATAGGTAAACTTTTTCAGAGAGCTGGTTGTTAAACATTTAGCCCCCAAGGGAGTTCTGGACAAGGTAGAAAGTGTCCAACTGGGCTAAATAAAAACTGGGGAAAGTAAGGGCTGTATTATTCAATACCAGCAGCTACTAGTCACGTGTGAATATTTAAGTTTAAATTTAGATAAATGAAATATAATTAAAAATTCAGTTCATTAGTTGCACTAGTCACATTTCAAGTATTCAAAAGCCACCTATGGCCACCTTATTAGACAACACAGATGCAAAATATTTCCGCCATCACACAAAGCTCTTATAGCACAGTGCTGGCTGGAAACTAAGAGTTTTCAATTCATGAAAATCACTTAGCATAGCTCATTGTTATTATTATTCCTTTTCTGATATAGTTAAAAAATTTTACAGGGTATCTCCTATATAAGTGTTGGTTAGAGGATACGAACTTCCAGTTAGTAAATGAATAGGTTCTTGGGATATAGTACACGGCATTGTGATTATAGTCAACAATACTGTGTTATATACTTCAAAGTTTCTAAGAGACTAGATCTTAAGTATTATCACCACAAAAAAATGATTATTATCTGACACCATGGAGGTGTGAGCTGATGCTATGGTGGTAATAATCATACTGTAATATATAAATGTATCAAATTAACATATTTATACCTTGAAGTCAAACAATATTATGTGTTAATTATATCTCAAAAAAACTATTACAAGAATATCTGAATTTCATTAGCCACTGTAACCCCAGTAAATTTAATAAAAATATACAGGAGTCAGCAAAAGTAGGTTAAATTACCAGACATCATTATGTAAAAGGTAAATCACAAGTAAGGATACAAAATAATAACAATAATAATAAGACAAATAATACAAATAAATAATACAATAATAAAAAATGAGTAATAATAGAAGAATAAACTGTGTATTGTATACTCACAACTGCAAACCTACCTTTGTTCACCCCTGTGTATATATATTTAAAAAACAAAAAGAATATCTAACATGTGCCAGACACTTGTCAGGGGCTCGAAGATAAATACAAAGGACCTCTCCTCTCAGGATCTACAGACTAGTAGAAGAGAGGTGGGGGGAAAAAATAGAAACTTTAAATATAATCTGTGAAAGCCTAAGATTTAGGTGTTTATAGGAGCAAAGAAAAAGGACACTTAACCCTACATGGGGGCGCCAAGAAGGCTTTTAGAGTTGAAGGTGCCTAAGATGACTGAAGCCAGATTTTAAAAGGCAGGAGATAGGTGCTGGACAGAAGACATGCAGGGAGACAGACAGTGGTGAGAAGGAGCATAATAATGTTTGGGAGAAGCCACACAGTTCTGAACACAAAGCGCATGGGGCAGAGGTGGCAGTGATGCTCTGGGGATAAACAGTGACCAAGTCATGGAAGATCAGGCCAGACTGAGTGGTGTAGACCCGATCCAGAGACCGGATCCAGAGGGGCAACAGAGAGCACCACAGAAGTTTTACTTATGGGACAAATTAGCATTGGCCCTTTGAAAGGTCTGGCTTCAATAGAGGCTGGATTTAAGGTGGGTAATAGTGGTGCCAGTTCGATTATGTCGTGATGGAGTAAATCCACACAGGAGATGATGACAGCCTGAACTAGGTCAGTGGGCGCAAGTTAAAAAGGAGAAAAAGAATAAAAAAATATATAAAGGAAGTCAAGATAGCTGACTGGAAGTGAGGGTTAAGGAGGCAGGGTGACTCAGGGATGAGTCCAGGTTTAGACCGGAGGACCCAGCGGTCACTACACACTGGGATGAAATGTACAGTGAGGATTTACAGTAGTATACCCCTTGGGGATTAACCCCCAAACAGAGCCCGTCCTGTAGTCCATTACCTGGGATCTGCTCAGCCTCCACACCTGTAACTGTCCAGTCCTGGAACTCACAGGGAAATGGAAGGGTTTTCTCAGGCTCTTTCTCAGATTGACTCACTCTGCCCAATGATTGAATTTTCACTCTGTAAGACCCATGGGGCAGTCTTGGTGGGGTGGAGAGGTCAGATGTCAGCATGTGCAAAGGTAATAATATCCTGGGGTGGAATTTAAAGTTTGCAGGTCAATATGGTCTTAGTTGAATGTTCTACCCACATCAGTTTAAGATGGAAGCACATTTTTCTTGGTGCAGTACTACTCTGATAACTAAGACTTAGTTTTATCACCACAGGAGGAAGAATAGAAGAACAATCTAGAAAGCCAGAGTAGTACAGCCCACAGCAAAGAACAGCCCACAGAAGTCATCAAGCACAAGCAAAATCAAAGAAGTTAAACACTCTCCCAAGCTGCATCTCCTGTCATCCCTGGGGTTTTGAAAAGCTCTGAAGACACATCACAGAATAGCTGACAACTGCAACCCCATCATGAAGCCAGCTCTGGAGTATCAATGAGCGAGCTCAACCTGCTTCTAAGTAGCAATTCCAAGATCATTGGAGGAACAGGGTGGAACAACCAGAACTCTCCCTCTTATTTTCATGTATATGTAAAGTGTGATAAGCAAGGAACTCTCTCCACAGTCTATGTAGTATAAAGAAAATGGCTTAATGTTAATTTTATCCCAACTTCCCAGTTTAGACATCCCAAGGAAAACCCCAGCCCTAATTAAAAAGACACACAAATTCTCTAGCACATGTAATAGGACCTTGTCCCTTGATCCACATAGATCCTCTCCCAGCCTCCAGTTGATTAGCCCATTCTCCTGGTCACATTCCTTAGTGAACACCCTCTAAGAACTCTGGGCAGGTAGCTTGACTGCATCCTTTTGTTCTTAGGTCAGTCCTCTAAACTAAGCCCCCCTCCACTGAACCTTCAATTTTGAATTTCAAAAGAACAGAGGCCATGGCGGAATTATGTTTTGGTAACACCAAAACAGAGCAATCAAGGCTTGGAATTACAGAGCTTCAATATTTGAAAGAATTTCAGTGGAGCTCATGTTGGGAAAAGAAGGATAAACTACTGTATTTTGCCATGTATAATGCACACTTTTTTGCCCAAATTTTTGAGGGAAAAATATGGATATGCATTATACATGGGTGGTACTAACTTCATATCCATATAAATGTTTTTTATTCTTTCATTTATGCTTATACATTAAAAGTATAACTCTAAAAATACTAATGATATACATATGCAAAATAATACCCTGGAATACCATAATCATTTTTATATATAAATAAAAAATTGAATTAAAAAATTAAAACAAAAGGTTTTTTCCCTGAAAGTTTGGGCCAAAAACATGGATGCGCTTTATACACAGCAAAATACTGTGGGTCCCAGGTAATGAATTATACCTATTAAAAAGCTTCAACTATTCATTACTAATAGGCTTATTTAAAAGTTAGTTTCTTTGGGGTTGCCATAAATGACACTGAATTTGTCCTGCAAGAATTTGATGTTTATAGACAGACACATGATGTGCAAATATGTACATTTCCAGATAAGCGTCATAGAGACACCAGTAAGAGATCAACACAGTCAACGTTTATGGAAAGAAGGAAAGAAAGAAGGAATTGAGGAGGGGAGAGGAAGGAAGATCATACTGACCAGATGTGACTATGAAAAAGGACATACCCGTTGTCCTCAAACTGTTAGCAAATCAGAGTCTCCTGGAGGCCTTGTTATAACACAGGTGGTTGCCCCAAACAGTGCGGCTCAGTTGGTTAGGCGTTGTCCCACGGTTTGAAAGGTTGCCAGGTCAATTCCCAGCCAGGGCACATGACTGGGTTGCGGGGTTTGGTTCCTGGTCAGGGTGCATAGGAGAGGCAACTGATTGATGTTTCTCTCTCACATTGATGTTTCTCGCCCCCTCTTTCTCCCTCCCTTCCCCTCTTTCTAAAAATAAATAAATAAGAATCTAAAAAAAACCGGAACAGATGGCTGGGCCCATCTCCAGAATTTCAGAATCAACAGGTCTGGACTGGGCCTGAATATTTACATTTCTAACAAATTCTAGGTGTAGCTGATGATTCTGGTCCAGGTACCACACTTTGAGAACAACTGAGTTATACCTCTCCATGTGCACTGATCCTCAATGCCTACTGGAAAAAATCAGCTTCAAGTGCTGAGATTTTAGTGAAATTTCTTATATAGCCTTTTACATAAGAGCTCAGTGCTAAAATTGGTTAACTTCAGATGTCCCAGTTGGACAAAAATCACATGACTAAGGCAATTAATGAAAAGTTTAAACCTATAGCCAGTTTTCATTTATGGAAGGGCAGGGAAGTGTTATAAAAAAATGGCCAGGTATCAGCAGGTCCATGTCCAGATTAAAGAACCATTTTCTGTCCTTTCTGTGACTCACCAAGTACCATCCAGATTCCATTGTCAATATTCTCCCCCACTTCCACCACCTGAAATTTGTGTTTTGAAGTTAAACTAAAGTTGAGAGGAATCTCAAAAAAATTTTTTTAATCTTATTTCTCTTACTTGAGTAAAGTTGAGTTGAATTTTCATTACTCATTTTTGGGGATAGAGGACTATGAGATCAAATTTTTTTTCATAAAAATTAAGATGCCTATTTACCTTTTTCACTCTCATTCTCTTACAAGTGTAAGGTAGAGTTTTCCAGAAGCTACATATGTGTTTGTATCATTACTCTGATGTTAACATTAATGAGTGTATTACTATTGTTTTTCATGGAATTAATAAACAATATTTTTAAAATTTCTTGATTTTAGTGTCTAAATATGGTATCACTAGATGTAACTAAATAAACAAAAGCTCTTTGGGATCCTCAATACTTTTAATAACATACAGAGGTCCTGAAAAATAGCTAACAAGCACATTATCATTAGTCATTTCAGAAATGCAAATCAAAAACACAATGAAATGACTTGAAGAAAAAGAAAGGAGGAGGAGGGGAAGAAGGAGAATAAGTAGGAAGAAGGACGGGAGGGAGGGAAGGACGGAGGAAGGAAGGAAAGGAAAGGAAAGGAAAGAAACAAAGGAAAGAAGGAAGGGAGGGAGGGAAGAATGTTGAGCAGGATATGGAGAAATAGGAACCTTCATACATTGCTCATTGCTGGTGGGAATGTAAATGATGTAGCCACTGTGGAAAACAGGTTGGCGGTTCCTCTAAAAGTTAAACACTGAATTACCACATGTTAGCATTTTTACTCCTAGGTATATACCCAAGAGAGATGAAGACTTATGTCCACACAGAAACTTGTACATGACTGTTTATAACAACATTATAGCCAAATACCAAGAGGTTAAACAACTCAAATTCCCATCAATGGATTCATGGCTAAGGATATTGTAGTATATCCATACACTGTAATATTATTCAGCCACAAAAAGGAATGAAATGCTGATACATGCTACAATGTAGATGAACCTCAAAAGCATTATGCTAAGTGAAAGAAGCCAGATGCAGAAGGTCATACATTGTATGATACTTTTTATATGGTATATCCAGAATAGGAAGCTCCATAGAGACAGAAAGTAAATTAGTGCTTATTGGGGACTGAAAAGAATGATTTTTTAATGGATATGCCTGTATTTCTTCAATGATAAACACAAAAATCTCACTAACGGACTGAAACCTAAGCCCTAGTTGTAGGACGTGGAACAGTTCCTTCCCCTACACCTTAGCATCACATCAATAGCATTTCATATGGCAATAGGGGAAGGCAGCCATAATAACTGCAGGTCTCACACCCTATTTATGAAGTCTCTAGGGAAACCCAGAGACAATAGGGGAGACAAAGGCAAAGACAACAGTGAAAGTTTTGTCTCTAACACCACAGTAACAGCAAAGAGTAAATACAGCCTAACTCCTAGCCAGATAAACATAAAGCCTCACATCAAAGACCTACTTACCTCAGTTCTTTTTACCTACTATAATATGTCCAGATTTCAACAAAAAATTACAAGGTACATTAAAAGGCAAAAACGCAGTTTGAAGAGACAAAACCAGCATCAGAAACAAACTCAGCTCTAACACAGATGTTGGAATTATCAGACTAGGGATTTAAAACACCTATGGGAAGTAAATCATTCTGACACATATTGCTATGTCCCCCTAAATTTATTCTCCCATTGGTTTTTTTAAAAAAAGGCCCAGTTTTCAGTGGAACACATCCAAGGCCACTTGCCAGCTAAGGATAATGCTTTCTAGCCTCCCTTGCAGCTAAGTCTAGTCATGTCACTAAGTTCTGACCTTTGAGACATGAGCAGAAGTAAGTGTGAAATTTTCAGGCTATGTCTTTGAAGAGAACAGATATGCCATTCCCCTTGTTTGTCTGTCCCACTGGCTGGCAAGTGATCTTAGTGGTGGGAGTTAGAACTACTGATGGGATAGAAAATGCATGGTAAGTTTGACTGGTAAACAAAACCAAAGGAGCCTGTATGTCTGACACCATGAAGGTGATACCAAGACTGCTTACATTTGTACTGTACCTGAGACAGACATACACTCCTATTTAGGCCACTGTGGTTTTTGCTCTTCTTAGAGTAACTATACCAGAAACCTGTAACAATTATCCATCTAGAGAAATCAAGATAGCAGGGGGTTTGAATGGAAGGCATACTGACCCCCTCCCAGGAAATTCTGGAATTAAAACTAAATTGTGGAGAAATCACCTGGAAAAAACAACTGAACAATAGCGAGAGATGAGCCTAACTTCAGACAGACAAAATAATCAGCTTTAGGACAACCTAACCGGTAAGAAGTGTGGTAGACACTCAAGAAGGTGGGTGAGGCACACACAAGCAGCAGCACCAGAAGGATATTAAAACAGAGTAATCACCTGGAAAACAATGGAACAATAGTGGGAGAGGAGCCTTGGAGCCGCGGACAGCAGATTCGACTCTCACACATCCCAACGGGTGAGAAGTGCAGTGGAGGCGCGAGAGGGTGGGCTGGGTGCCCACGGGCACTAGCACCAGAGGGACATTGAAATGGCCAGTTAGCTTCCCCCAAGAAGAACAGGGTCTGAATCATAAACAGGGACCCCTAAACTACAGCAGCTAAAACCAAGAAAATACAGACAAAACGCAACCCCGGAAAGCTTAGGGGCGCTCTCTGCCAGAGACAGGTGGCTGGGGATGCAAAGAGACATTTAAAGGGCCAACGCAAAAGTTGCACTGGCAGCCACCCTCCTTGATCGCTGGGTCAAGGAGGGGCAGCAGGGTGGGCTGGTGCCTGGGAAATGACTGGTGAGGAAAACTTTGAGAAGAGAACTGACACGGCGGCCGGTGGAGCCGGGTGATGGCATGCCTTCCACTCTGCAGCTACCATCTCGCTCAGGCATAAGGGAATCAATTAACCTGCCTTTTGTGCGCTCCGCACACAGCTTGTACGTGTGTGAGCTCGGGGGCTGAGTGCAGACTGGCTGGGAGAGCCTTGAGGAGAGACTGGAGACGGAGGTGTTGGGGAGAGAACGGGAGGAGGAACCGGGGAGTCCCGACTCCCTCCCCGTTCTGTAGTCTCCATTGTGGGCTGGAGAGTCGTGACCCCAAAGCGGCAGAAGCAGGGCGCGCATGAACCAGACTGCCCCTGATTGAAACGCAGTCCGCACAGGGGGTGGATCCTTGGAGGAGGGACCGGGGAGTCCCGACTCCTTCTCCTTGCCATAGTCTCCATTGTGTGGGAAGAGGCCACACCCCCAAAGAGCCAAAAGCTGAAAAACACACATAGACACCCCAAAAACACCCTGTGCAGGAGCGTGCACTTGCGTCGAGTGACCGTGGAGGGCTGGCGAGCATGTGTGTGACCCGCGTGGACTGGCGAACACTTGCACCGGCCGGCAAGGCCTCCCAAAGATTGGCACCGATAGGGCCTGCGAGGGAGTGCACAGAGCAGCAAGGGCAGGCGTAAAGTGACCCGCCCGCCCGCGATTGCGGAGCAGCCCACAAAATTAGTAGCTCCCGGCCGAAGGGGTCACAGAGCTGCCCAGAGTCCCTGGAGGAGAGACCGGAGACAGGATTAACTGGAGAGTCCTGGAGCTGACTCCCTCCCATTTCCGTAGTCCCCATTTGGCGAGGGCAAGCAACACAGCCAAAGAGCCAAAAGCAGGGAAAATACACAATAGAAGACCCTAAACTTACCAGTGCCAGGGAGCTCGCTGGCCAGGGGGCCCATATGAGGATGCAAGGTCGTGAATAAGCCCCCTGGTCTGGGGAAGCACATGCCAGCCCAGGCAGGCGAGGGATCCTGCCGCGCCGGGAGCGTGCTCAAGGAGCCGGTGTCAGAGTGCAGAGCGATCCCAAAAAATAGCCCTGACCAAAGGGGTCACAGAGCTGCCCCAAGCAGGAGTCAGACATAGACAGTAGACTCCTGGAAGGCTCAAACAAACAACCCAAGGTCATATAGGGTCAACAACTGACATCATCAGAGGCAGGCCCAGAAAGAAAAGTAAAGGACAAAAATACTCAACAGACTCTCACAAAAATGGGAAGAAAAAGAAGTTCCCCCCAAATGAGTGGAAAAGGGGACTCCCCACAGAGAGAGCTAAATGAAATAGAGGCAAGGGAACTAGCAGATACTGAATTCAAAACAATGGTTCTAAGGAAGCTCAATGAGCTCAGCCAGCTCAAAGAGAACTATGAGAAACTGCAGAGAAACTGTCAGGATCTTACAGCAAACTATATCAGCCTGGAAAAGGACATAGAAACTATCAAGAAGACACAAGAGGATATGAAGAATACCATTTCTGAATTGAAGAACACAGTAGAAGGAATCCAAAGCAGGCTGGATGAAGCCGAGGATCGAATCAGTGAGATGGAGGATAAGGTAGAAAGAAGCTCCCAGAAAGAACAAGAAATGGAAAAAAGACTAAAAAAGAATGAAGAGGCGTTTAGGGAAATGCAGGACAACCTGAAATGCAATAATATCCGTATAATAGGGATACCAGAAGGAGAAGAAGAGGAGCAAGGGATAGAAAACCTCCTCGAAAAAAAAATGATGGAAAATTTCCCCAATTTGAGGAGAGAAAGGCTCTCATGGATCCAGGAGGCACATGGGACCCCATTCAAGAGGGACTCAAAGAGGTCCACTCCAAGACACATCATCATTAAAATGGCAAGTGTCAAAGACAAAGAGAGAATCCTCAAGGCAGCAAGGGAGAAGGAGAAAGTAACATACAAGGGGGCCCCGATACGCCTAGGAGCTGACTTCTCAACAGACACACTACAAGCCAGAAGGGAATGGCAACAAATATTCCAAGTCATGAAAAACAAGGGCCTACAGCCAAGGCTGCTCTACCCAGCTAGGCTCTCCATTAAAATAGAAGGGGAAATATGGAGTTTCCCAGACAAGAGAAGGCTAAAAGAATACATCTCCAGCAAACCAGCACTCCAAGATATGCTAAGGGGACTGGTTTAAGCAGATGAAGGAAAAGAATGAGAGAGAGAGGAACATAGGTGCAAAGAGAAAAGATGGCTAAGTTTCTATCAGTAATATCTCTCAATGTGAATGGACTAAATGCCCCAATCAAAAGACACAGGGTAGCTGAATGGATAAGAAAACATGACCCACACATATGCTGCCTACAAGAGACCCACCTCAGAGAAAGAAATCTACACAGATTGAAAGTAAAGGATGGAAAAAAATATTTCAAGCAAATGGGCATGAGAAAAAGGCTGGGGTTGCCATACTTGTATCAGACAAAGTAGATTTCAAAACAAAGGCCATAAAAAGAGACCCAGAGGGGCACTTTATAATACTTAAAGGAAGAATCTATCAAGAAGACATCAACATTGTAAACTTATATGCTCCCAATATTGGAGCCCCCAAGTTTATAAGGAAATTGTTGGATGACTTCAAAAAAGATATAGACAGCAACACACTGATAGTAGGGGATTTCAACACCCCACTGTCAAAAATGGACAGATCTTGCAAACAAAACATTAATAAACATATTGTGGCACTGAATGACACACTGAATCAAAGAGACTTAACAGACATATATAGAACTGTACATTCCAAAGAAGAAAAATACACATTCTTTTCAAATGCTCATGGCAGTTTTTCAAAGATAGACCACATGATAGGACACAAAGCAAGCCTCAGCAAATTCAGGAAAACTAAAATAATATCAAACTTTTTCTCGAACCACAACGGATTGAAACTGGAAATCAACCTCAAAGAGAAACTTAAAAAACTTGCAAACTCATGGAGACTGAACAGTACACTATTAAACAATGAATGGGTCAATAATGAGATAAGAGAAGAAATCAAAAAATTTCTGGAAACAAATGAAAATGAACAGACAACAGTCCAAAACCTATGGGACACAGCAAAGGCGGTCCTGAGAGGGAAGTTCATAGCAATACAGGCTTACCTAAAAAAGATAGAAACATTTCAAATAAAAGACCTAACACTACAACTTCAAGAACTGGAGAAACAACAACAAATAAATCCCAGAGCAAGTAGAAGGAAGGAAATAGTCAAGATTTGAGCAGAACTGAATGACATAGAGACAAAAAGAACAATTCAGAGCATCAACCAATCCAGAAGCTGGTTCTTTGAAAAGATCAATAAAATTGACAAGCCTTTAAGCAGACTCATCAAGAAAAAAAGGGAGAGGATCCAAATTAATAATATCAGAAATGAAAGAGGAGACATAACAACTGATACCACAGAAATACAAAGGATCGTCAGAAACTACTATGAACACTTATATGCCAAGAAATTTGAAAATCTTGATGAAATTGACAAATTTTTAGAAAAGTATAATCTTCCAACACTGAAGGAGGAAGAAACAGAAAGCTTGAACAGACCGATAACAGCTGGGGAAATTGAAGCAGTCATCAAGAAACTCCCGGCACACAAAAGCCCAGGGCTGGACGGTTTCACAGGAGAATTTTACAAAACATTTAAGGAAGAGCTAACCCCTGTCCTTCTCAGACTATTCCACAAAATCCAAGAGGAGGGAAGACTCCCAGACTCTTTCTATGAGGCCAGCATCACCCTGATCCCAAAACCAGATAAGGACCCTACAAAGAAAGAAAACTACAGGCCCATTTCGCTGATGAACATAGACGCTAAAATCCTCAACAAAATATTGGCAAACCGCATCCAGCAATACATTAAAAAGATTATCCACCACGATCAAGTGGGATTCATCCCAGGGATGCAGGGATGGTTCAATATACGCAAATCAGTAAACGTGATACAGCACATCAATAAAAGAAAAGACAAAAACCACATGATCATCTCGATAGATGCAGAAAAAGCATTCGCTAAGGTACAGCACCCATTTATGATCAAAACACTCAGCAAAATGGGAATAAATGGGGCATTCCTCAACATAAGAAAGGCCATATATGAAAAACCTACAGCCAATATCATACTCAACGGGCAAAAACTGAAAGCTTTCCCACTAAGATTGGGAACACCAAGGATGTCCGCTCTCACCGCTTCTTTTCAACATCGTATTGGAAGTCCTAGCCACAGCGGTCAGACAAGAGAAAGAGATAAAAGGCATCCACATAGGAAAGGAGGAAGGAAAGCTATCATTGTTTGCAGATGACATGAAAGTGTACATAGAGGACCCTGTAGACTCTACCAAAAAACTCCTCACTGGTATCATTGACTAATGATAATCATGGACTAATAAGTGAATTTGGCAAAACAGCAGGATACAAAGTCCACATTCAGAAATCAAAGGCATTTTTGTACACCAGCAATGCAATAGAAGAAGAAGAAATCAGAAAAAAAATACCATTCGATATAGCAAGAAGAAAAATAAAGTACCTAGGCATAAATTTAACCAAAGACGTAAAAGACCTGTACGCAGAAAACTATACAACATTGAAAAGAGAAATGAAGGAAGACACAAATAAATGGAAGCACATACCGTGCTCATGGATTGGAAGAATTAATATCATCAAAATGTTCATACTACCCAAAGTAATTTATAGATTCAACGCAATCCCTATTAAGATACCAATGACATATTTCACAGAAATAGAACAGACATTTCAAAAATTTATATGGAACCATAAACGACCCCGAATAGCCTCAGCAATTTTGAGAAAGAAAAACAAAGTAGGAGGGATCACAATACCGGACATCAAACTCTACTACAAAGACACTATACTCCAAACAATCTGGTACTGGCACAAAACAGAGCCATAGACCAGTGGAACAGACTAGAAAGCCCAGAAATAAGCCCAGGTCTCTATGGGCATCTAATATTTGACAATGGGGGCAGAAGCATAAAATGGAGCAAGAATAGCCTCTTCAACAAATGGTGTTGGGAGAGCTGGACAGCTACATGCAAAAAATTGATACTGGATCATCAGCTGACACCATACACAAAAATAAACTCAAGATGGATAAAAGACTTAAATATAAGTCTCAACACCATCAAAGTTCTAGAGGAGAACATGGGCAGGAAACTCTCAGATATCCCATGCAGCAATTTTTTCACTGATATGTCTCCTAAAGCAAGGGACATAAAGGAAAGAATAAACAAGTGGGACCTCATCAAAATAAGAAGCTTCTGCACGGCTAAAGAAAACATCAGCAAAATGAAAAGGGAGCCAACCATATGGGAAAATATATTCGCTAATGATACAGCAGATAGAGGTTTGATCTCCAAGATATATAAAGAATCCACTCCAAGAAGACAAACGATCCAATCAAAAAATGGGCAAAGGACCTGGGCAGACGCTTTTCCAAGGAGGAGATACAGAGGGCCCAGAGGCATTTGAAAGGATGCTCAGCATCACTAGCCATCAGAGAAATGCAGATCAAAACCACCATGAGGTACCACCTCACACCAGTCAGAATGGCCATCATAAACAGATCAACAAACAACAGGTTCTGGCGAGGCTGTGGAGAAAAGGGAACACTAGTACACTGCCGGTGGGAATGCAGACTGGTGCAGCCATTGTGGAAAGAAGTGTGGAACTTCCTCAAAAACTGTAAATGGAACTGCCTTTTGATCCAGTGATTCCCCTGCTGGGACTATACCCTAAGAATCCCACAACACCAATTCAAAAGAACCTGTGCACCCCAATGTTCATAGCAGCACAATTTACAATAGCCAAGTGTTGGAAGCAACCTAAATGCCCATCAGTAGATGACTGGATCAAAAAACTATGGTACATTTACACAATGGAATACTATGCAGCAGAAAGGAAAAAAGAACTACTAAACTTCGCGACAGCATGGATGGAACTAGAGAGTATTATGCTAAGTGAAATAAGCCAGGGGGCAAAAGACAAATACCATATGATCACCTATAAGTGGAACCTAATCAACAATACAAAGATGCAAGGAAAATAAGACCAGTAACACTGAAAGGAAAAGAAACCAACAGAGACAAGAGGTGGAGGGGGCGGGGGAAAAGGAAAGGAATGGGTCGGGGAACGTATAGCAAGGTCTCATGGACAAAACCAAAGGGGAAGGATTGAAGTAGGGAGGGGGGAGGGTCAGGGGAAGGTGGTCGGGGGGAAGGCAGAGACAAATGTATTTGAAAAAATAAAGAAAATAAATTTTTAAAAAATAACAAAAAAAAAGAAATAAAACTCAACACCAAAAAAACAAAGCCAATTAAAAATGGGCAAAAGACCTGAATAGATATTTCTCCAAAGACGATATGTAGATGGCCAAAAGACATATGAAAAAATGCTTAATGTCACTAATCATCAGAGAAATGCAAATTAAAACCACAATGAGATATCATTTCACTCTTGTCAAAATGGCTATCATCAACAAATCAACAAACAAGTGTTGGCGAGAATGTGGAGAAAACAGAACTCCCTTGCACTGTTGGTGGGAATGTAGATTGGTGCAGGCATGGTGGAAGGCAGTATTGAGTTACCTCAAAAAATTAAAATGGAACTTAATTACCCAGTGATTCTACTTCGGGGAATATATTTGAATGAACCCAAAACACTAAAGAATATATGCACTCCTATATGTTCATATCAGTGTTATTTACAATAGCCAAGATTTGGAAGCAGCCCAAGTACCCATCAGTAGATGAGTGGATCAAAAAAGCTGTGGTACATGTACACAATGTAATACTACTCAGCTGTAAAAAAAAGAAGGAAATCTTACCTTTTGGTATAGCATGTGGGTCTGGAGACTATTATACTAAGTGGAATAAGCCAGTCAGTGAAAGACAAGTTGCAAATGATTTCTCTTATATGTGGAATCTAATGAACAAAATAACCTAACCAAAAAAACATAGAAACAGGCTCATAGATGCAGGGAACAGACTGACAACTGCCAGAGGAGAGGTTATGGAAGAGCTGTAAACTGGGTGAAAAAGATGAAGGGATTGATAAAAAAAAAAAAAACTTCATAGACAGACCAACAGTATGGTGATTACCATAGGGGAAAAGGGGGTGGGGGGAGGTAGTAAAGGATAAAGGGGGGATAAATGGTGATAAAAGGAGACTTGGCGATGGTGAACACACAACACAATATATAGGTGATGTATCATAGAATTTACCCCTGAAACCTATAATTTTATTAACCAATGTCACCCCGATAAATTCAATAAAATTATTTTAAACCTCCCCCCAAAAAACAATGAATGGGTCAATAACGAAATAAGAGAAGAAATCAAAAAATTTCTGGAAACAAATGAAAATGAACACATAACAGTCCAAATCCTGTGGGACCCAATGAAGGCACTCCTGAGAGGGAAGTTCATAGCAATAGAGGCCTACCTAAAAAAGATAGAAACATTTCAAATAAACAACCTAACCCTACAGCTTCAAGAACTGGGGAATCAATAACAAACATAGACCAGAACGAGTAGAAGGAAGGAAATAATCAAGATCAGAGCAGAACTGAATGACATAGAGACTAAAAGAACAATTCAAAGGATCAACCAATCCAGGAGCTGGTTCTTTGAAAAGATAAACAAAATTGACAAGCCTTTAAGCAGACTCATCAAGAAAAAAAGGGAGAGGACCCAAATTAATAATATCAGAAATGAAAGAAGAGATAACAACTGATACCACAGAAATACAAAGGATCGTCAGAAACTACTATGAACAATTTTATGCCAAGAAATTTGAAAACCTCAATGAAATGGACAAGTTTCTAGAAAAATATAACCTTCCAACACTGAGTGAAGAAGAAGCAGAAAGCTTGAACAGACTGATAACAGCTGGGGAAATTGAAGCAGTCATCAAGAAACTCCTGACACACAAAAGCCCTGGACCGGATGGTTTCACAGGAGAATTTTACAAAACATTTAAGGAAGAGCTAACCCCTGTCCTTCTCAAACTATTCCAAAAAATCCAAGGGGAGGGAAGACTCCCAAACTCCTTTTATGAGGCCAGCATCATCCTCATCCCAAAACCAAATAAAGACAAAACAAATGAAGAAAACTACAGGCCAATATCGCTGATGAATATAGACATTAAACTCCTCAACAAAATATTGGCAAACCACATCCAGCAGTATATTAAAAAGATCACCCACCATAATCAAGTGGGATTCATTCCAGGGATGCAAGGATGGTTCAATATTTGCAAATCAATAAACGTAATACATCACATAAACAAAAGGAAAGACAAAAACCACATAATTGTATCAATAGATGTGGGAAAAGCATTTGATAAGGTACCATATCCATTTTTTATAAAAACACTCAGCAAAGTGCTAAAGGGGATATATACCTCAACACAATGAAGGCCTTATATGAAAAACCTACAGCCAATATCATACTCAACGGGGACAAAAACGAAAAGCTTTCCCACTAAGATTGGGAGCAAGACAAGGTTGTGTGCTTTCACCACTTCTGTTCAACATAGTATTGGAAGTCCTAGCCACAGTGACCAGACAAGAAAAAGAAATAAAAGGCATCCAAATTTGAAAGGAGAAAGCAAAACTGTCATTGTTTGCAGATGACATGGTTGTGCAGATAGAAAACCCATAGATGCCACCAAAAACTACTCGACCTAATAAGTGAATTTGGCAAAACAGCAGGATAGAAAGTCAACATTCAGAAATTGAAGGCATTTTCATACACAGACATTTAAATATCAGAATCAGAAATCAGGAAAAGAATCCCATTTGCTATATCAACAAGAAAAATACAATACCCAGGAATAAACTTAACCAAGGAGGTAAAAGACCTGGACTCACAAAACTATACAATACTGAAGAAAGAAATTAAGGAAGACACAAATAAATGCAAGCATATGCCATGTTCACAGATTGGAAGAATTAACATCATCAAAATATCCATATTACCCAAAGCAAGTTATAGATTCAACACAATCCATATTAAAATACCAATAACATATTTCACAGATATAGAACAAACACTTCAAAAATGTATATGGAAGCATAAACAACTCCAAATAGCCACAGCAATTTTGAGAAAGAAGAACAAAGTAGGAGGAATCACAATATCTGACATCAAACTATATTACAAGGCCAGCGTAATCAAAACAGTCTGGTACTGGCATAAGAACAGACATATAGATCAATGGAACAGAATAAAGAACTGAGAAATAAACTCATGTCTCTATGGTCAATGAATATTTGAGAAAGGGGACAGAAGCTTAAAATGGAGTAAAAATAGCCTCTTCAATAAATAGTGTTGGGAGAGCTGGACGGCTACATGCAAAAAAGTGATACTAGATCCCAACTTACACCACACACAAAAAATAAACTCAAGATGGATAAAAAACTTAAATATAAGTTGCAACACCATAAAAGTCCTTGAGGAGAACATAGGCAGGAAACTCTCAGGTATTCCACACAATAATATTTTCACTGATGTGTCCCATAAAGCAGGGGACATAAAAGAAAGAACAAACAAATGTGACTTCATCAAAATAAGAAGCTTCTGCACAGCTAAAGAAAACATCAGCAAGATGAAAAGGGAACCAACCGTATGGGAAAATATATTTGCCAATGATACCTAGGACAAGAGTTTGATTTCCAAAATAGATAAAGCACTCACATGACTCCACTCTAGGAAGACAAATAATCCAATTAAAGAATGGGTTAAAGGACCTGAACAGACTCTTCTCCAAGGAGGACATAAACAGGGCCCAGAGACATATGAAAGGATGCTCAGCATCACTAGCCATCAGAGAAATGCAAATTAAAACCACAATGAGGTACCACTTCACACTGGTCAGAATGGCCATCATAAACAAGTCAGCAAACAACAGGTGCTGGCGAGGTTGTGGAGAAAAGGGAACCCTAGTACACTGTTGGTGGGAATGCAGGCTGGTGCAGCCACTGTGGAAAACAGTGTGGAATTTCCTCAACAAGCTGAAAATGGAACTGCCTTTTGACCCAGCAATTCCACTGCTGGGACTATACCCTAAGAATCCCAAAGGGCCAATTCAAAAGAACCTATGCACCCCAATGTTCATAGCAGCACAATTTACAATAGCCAAGTGCTGGAAGCAATGTCAGTGCCCATCAGTAAATGAGTGGATCATAAAAGTATGGTACATTTACACAATGGAATACTACATAGCAGAAAGAAAGAAAGAGCTACTTACCTCTCACAACAGCGTGGCTAGAACTGGAGAGCACTATGCTAAGCGAAGTAAGTCAGGTGGAGAAAGACAAATACCATATGATCTCCCCTATAAGTGGAACCTAATCTACAAAACAAACAGGCAAAAAAAATATAACCTGGGAACATTGAAAGAAAAAACAAACCAACAGTGGCATGAGGGAAAGAAGGAAGGAGATAACAGGGAAAGGAAGGGAAAGGAGGGGAAACGGTCAAATCAAGGAACATGTATAAAGGACCCATGGACAAAGCGAAAGTGGGAAAGGATTGAGGGTGGGAGGAAGTGGTGTTTGGGGCAGGCGGAGGTGGTGGCAGGAAAATGGAGACAAATCTATTTGAACAATAAAAAATAAAAACTTAGAAGTAGGTCAAAGCTCAGTCATGGGAATAGGAAAAAAATGTGGACAAGAAATTTGTTACAACTGGAGTATGGAAATTTTTAGGGGTGTAGAAAAACTTCTTTGATGTTCTTCCATTGACAATGTGCTATGCTGTCCAAGCAAAACTTGGACTCAGCATCTGCGATGCAGTATTATGGACTGGAATGGAAGTGGGATGGGAGTGTTGGGTTGAATGGAAGAGGGGAGGATGGAGATTCAGAAGCACTTGCATCTTGATATTAAAAAGCAGGCACCAACAGACTATAGAGATTGGAGATGGGGAATGAGGAGGGAAAAGTGTTGAAATGGGCTGAGAAAATGTTCTCCTCTTCTTACACATGTGTGTGCATGGTCTGGGATGCAGCTCTCTGCCTGCCAGAGAACATTGACAGAATATATGATGTACACCCACACCTCCTTATGCCCCATGATACTGCACCAATGATTCTTACCTCTCCTCCATCAATCTCTTGCTCAGAAGATTCAAAGACTCCAACACCTATAAGATCAAGTACATAATCTTCAGCCTGCCAATGTAAACTTTTCTACCCTCCACTCTGACCAGGCTGCTGTATTACATGCTGTCCTGTAAACACCAGTGCTGCTCCCCTTATTTCCCTTCTGTCCATCGACCAGAACCATTTCCAATCGCACCGCCTAAGAGCTCCGCCATGGGCCCATCACAGTCTCATCCTCCCAACTAAGTGCTCATTTTCACTTATTTGACAGTTATTGTCAGTTAACTTCCTCCCATATGTTTAAAGTGCAATGTGATGTTTGATGTATATAAACGTTGTGAAATGAGCATCACAATCAAGCTAATTAGCATATCCATCACCTCACAGTTATCTTTTTGTATATATGTGAGTACAATTAAAATCTGTTCTCTCAGCAAATTTCAAACACACAAGAAAGTCTTAGCTATAATCGCTATGTTAAATATTAGATCTCCAGAACTTATTCATCCTGGATAACTGAAACTTTGTATTCTTTCGCCAACATCTCCCATTTTCCCCTTCTCCAGCCCCTGGCAACTACCATTTTACTCTCTAATTCTATAAATTTGATTCCTCATATAAGAGGGATTATGCAGTATTTGTCTTTCTGTGTCTGGCTCATTTAATTTAGCATACTGTCCTTCAGCTTCATCTGTGTCTTCACAAATACAGAATTTTCTTCTTTAAGGTTGAATACTATTCCATTCTGTGTGTGTGTGTGTGTGTATGACATTTTCTTTGCCTGTTCATCTGTTGATGGGCACTTAGGTTCTGTCCATATCTTGACTGTTGTGAAGGATGCTGAAGTGAGCACGGGAGTGCAGATATCTTATTGACATACTAGTCTTATTTCCTCTGGATATATATGCAGAGGTTGAATTGTTGGATGGTATGATAGTTCTTGTTTTATTTTTGAGAAACCTGTATACTATTTTCATAATGGCTGTTCCATGTGAGTAAACTTTTTGTATTTTATTTTTCTTCCCTACTTCCCTAATTTGGAGCTTGTTGTATGTAATAGTATTCCACTGTATACGTTAGTGCTATGCAAATATTAGGCATCCCTTAACATTTGAGGAAAGAATGGTCTCTTATCTCATAGACCTACAGATTAACATCTCTTGGTTCAGCATCGGGCAGAAGAGTACAGACATATTGAGCTTTACCCCAGAATACTAGATGTATCTCTTGGTCCTTATTACTGCCCACTAGTAATTCTTTTTTATTATATTCTTTGTGCTTGGTATGTAAAACATTTCTTCATGAAAGGTTCTGGAATTCTTTTTTTTAAACCAGTTGCCAGGTAGTTTTTATTCCTACATTAATCTGTCCAATATCTATGCACACAACCAGCACCATAGTTCTTTAGGGTATGCAACTGTTATCTCCTATATCTGGTGTTTGGGGTTCCCTGGCAGATGCATTTCCATGAGTAACTGTGAAAGAAAAATATTGTGTGGTACACTGAACAGACCAACAAGGAAAAAATTATACAAGGATCAAATGACAAAATGTTATGGAAACACCACTAAGAGAATAAATCATCTGAAAAAAATAGACTAATAGCTAGCTAGCTAGCCAGCTAGCTAGCTTTGAGCAGTCAGGTAAGGTAGGCAGCTAGATGTTTTTCATTTCTAATTAGATCAAAAGAGAAAATTTGGTTTAAGCTCTTTAGATGACCCTGAAAAAATAAGGCCTACGAAGAGGAGATACTAAGTGTTTGAGATCTTCAGCATTTTGGTGGAATAGATGTTTTAGTGAAAAGTGATTAATTGTGAAAATAGTACCATTAATCAGCAAAAGAGTAAAAGATGTAACAGCAGAAGTGCTGAAGCATTCCTGTCCTTCCATGCCCTATTCTCTGTGGTTAGGGGCTGGGTCTTTGAAAATTACACTTCCCAGATGATCTAGCCCTTGTTTCTGGGTAGGTTTGGCCAATGGCAAATCCTAAAAAAAAGTTGGGAGGCAGATGAAAAACGAGAAGATATAGTCCTTCCTTTTTATCTACTTCTAACGCCATCTTTATAAGCAAGAGATGGTTCCAGGTTCCAGCAGCTTTTGGCAGGTCCAGCAAAGAGAGCAGTGGTTGGCCACCATCAGCTTCTGGGAGTTACAGGCTCTGAAAATTTTTGCAGTTACTGCAGCATCGATTTCAATAGCAGCAAGTTTCCACCAGTATCAGCCCTAAGTACTCCTAGACTCATGTAACATCAGCTCCTTCTTTTTATTCCTCTAGCCTTTGCTTCCTCCAGTACAAATCTCTGAGTTATTTCCATTTTGTTCCTCAGCTCTTCAGACATTTTAGTAACCAAATCCTTGTATTAAAAAAGAGTTCTGTTTAGCCTTCCATTTCTAGTCAAGATGAAGTAATAAGGAAAAAATTTAGAACCAAGTCAAGCCTATGCTGGTCCCAGCTTGCTACCTTGAGAGAGTTGTTCTGGGGTGGTGCCAGGAGGAGGAGCCCAGGCGGAGATCAGCAGACTTCCTGGGTTGGAGAAGGAGCTGAGTGTCCAGAGAGATCAAGGCCATTAGAGTTCACAAGGAGGAAGACAGAGAAAAGGGCACTGCTGAGAGAGAGCCCAGATACCTGCAGATTATGGAAATTCTGCTTTAGTGTTCTAAATTTCACCAGAGGACTGATCACCAAATGTACGTAAGGAAACTTCTCAAGGCCAGGAAAAGAGCTACCCTAAAGGACTAGAGAGGTAACAACACTCAGCTTACATGGGGTTGAGAATAATTCCTGTTTCCACCAGACAGCCTGAATCACTTTCTAATTCCATAATTCACGGAGCATTAGGTAGGGTGCTGAGAAGGGCCATGACTCAGTAGTGGGAATAAGTATCCCTAGACTAAAAGGTGCTCCAATCCTGCCTAACACCTTAAAAGCAAGACCTCAAAGGATCAAAATACATCCAAGAACAAAACTCAGGAACTTTTACCGGAATGCAAAGGATATCCATTAACCAAGAAGGTAAAACCCAAAATTCAGTCAAGAATTAGCAGCCATGCAAACAAACAGAAAAATACGACTCACAATGATATCATGACCAATCAAAATCAAAGCAGAACTAACATAGATGTTAGAATTAGCAGGCAAGCATATTCAAACAGTACAAATAACTTTTCCATTAGTTTAAAAAGCTAAAGGAAAGATCATACATGTTAAGTAGAGGCATAGCAGATAATTTTTTAAAACCCCAAATAAATCTTTTACAGTTGAAACTACACTCAGATTTTATTTTTTTATTTTTATTTTTTTGTTCAAATATATTTGTCTCCACCTTACCACCATCACTTTCCTCTACTCCTTTCCCCTACCTCCCTCCCTCAGTCCTTCCCCACTTTGGCTTTGTCCATGAGTCCTTGCTATATGTTCCTTGACTTGACCCTTCCTTTCCCTTTCCCTGCCCACCTCTCCCTCCTTCCCTCTTGACTCTGTTGGTTTCTTTTTTCTTTCAGTATTGCTGGTCATATTTTCCTTGTTTGTTTGTTTTGTTGGTTAGGTTCCATTTATAGGTGAGATCATATGGTATTTGTCTTTTGCCCCCTGGCTTATTTCACTTAGCATAATGCTCTCTAGTTCCATCCATGCTGTCACGAAGGGTAGTAGTTCTTTTTTTCTTCCTGCTGCATAGTATTCCATTGTGTAAATGTACCATAATATTTTGATCCACTCATCTACTCATGGACATTTAGGTTGCTTCCAATACCTGGCTATTGTAAATTGTGCTGCTATGAACGTTGGGATGCATAGGTTCTTTTGAATTGGCCTTTTGGGATTCTTAGGGTATAGTCCCAGCAGTGGAATTGCTGGGTCAAAAGGCAGTTCCATTTTCAGCTTGTTGAGGAAATTCCACACTGTTTTCCACAGTGGCTGCACCAGCCTGCATTCCCACCAGCAGTGTACTAGTGTTCCCTTTTCTCCACAACCTCGCCAGCCCTTGTTTGCTGACTTGTTTATGATGGCCATTCTGACCAGTGTGAAGTGGTATCTCATTGTGGTTTTAATTTGCATTTCTCTGATGGCTAGTGATGCCGAGCATCCTTTCATATGTCTCTGGGCTCTCTGTATCTCTTCCTTGGAAGAGAGTCTGCCCAGGTCCTTTGCCCATTTTTTAATTGGATTGTTTGTCTTCTTGCAGTGGAGTCATGTGAGTGCTTTATCTATTTTGGAGATCAAACTCTTGTCCTAGGTATCATTGGCAAATATATTTTCCCATACGGTTGGTTCCCTTTTCATCTTGCTGATGTTTTCTTTAGCTGTGCAGAAGCGTCTTCTTTTGATGAAGTCACATTTGTTTGTTCTTTCTTTTATGTCCCCTGCTTTATGGGACATTACACTCAGATTTTAAAGTACACTGGATGGAGTTAACAGCAGATTAAACATTGCAGAAGAAAAAATTAGTGATTTGAAGACATAGCAATAGAAATCATGTAAAATAAAATACAAGGGTAAAAAATAACAACAACAACAACAACAAAACACAACTGTGAACTCTGGAAAAAAAATCCAAAAAAAAAGCTATCCAAAATAAAACACTGAGGGAAAAAGACTAAAAAAAATAACAACACATGAAAAGACCCTCAATATCACTAACACTTAGGGAAATACAAATCAACACTACAATGAGTTACCACCTGACACACATCAGACTAGCTAAAACAAAGCAAAACAAAACAGAAAATAACAACTGGTGGAAAAGGTGCGGAGAAATTAGAACCCTTGTGCACCATTGGTGAGTGGTGCAGTGCTGAGGAAAACAGTATAGAGTTTCTCAAAAACTTAAAAATGAAGCTTCCATATGAATCAGAAATTCCACTTGTGGATATACACCCAAAAGAATTTAAAGCAGGATCCCAAAAAGATATCTGTATACCCATGTTTATAGCAGCATTATTCATAATAGCTAAAGCATGGAAGTAACCCATACATCAACAAGCAAATGAATAAACAAGATGTGCCCTATACATACAATGGAATATTATGCTGCCTTAAGGAGGAAAGATATATTCTAATAGGCTATAGGACAGATGAACCTCAAGGATATTATATTAACAAAATAAGCTAATTACAAAAATGCAAATATTGTCTGATTCCATTTATATGAGTTCCTTGAAATAGTCAAAATCTTAAAGACAGAAGGTCGAATGGTGGTTGCCAGGGTGGTAGAAAGTGGGGGATGGGGAGTTACTGTTTAATGGGTACAGAGTTCCAGTTTTGCAAGATGAAAAGAGTTCTGAAGATGGATGGTAGTGATGGTTGCACATCAATGTGAATATATTTAATGACACGAATTATACACTTAAAATGGTAAATTTTGTGTTATGTATTTTTACCACAATTTTCTTTAGAAAAAGAGTATTTACTGTTTGAGTCCATTTATTTTATATAAATTTCTAAAAAATGTGAACAAATGTACAATGACAGAAAGCAGATTGTCAGAGGAGAAGACAGGAAGGAGCAGGAGTGAGGATTACAAGAGAGCACTGTCTTGATTGTGGTTTTATAGGTGTAGACATATCAAAACTCATCAAACTGTATGCTTCAAATATGTTCCGTTTTTGCATGCCAACTAAACCTCCAATAAAACTATTTGTAAAAAAAAAAAAAAAAAAATCACCTTTGATATTCCTGGCCAGTTTCTGGACTTTGGGGGTTTTTAATCTGTTTCGCTTTTTTATTTGTTGGTGGTGGAGTTGGTCTCTGACTGAAATGTTCCTTGGCCTTACCAGCTGGTAGGATCCAATTAGGTCATGTTATTGACAATAACCTATAATTCCTTGATTGTTGTTCCACCTGCTAGTGTAGAACTTCAGCCCTACAAACACCCACGCACATACACACATAGAATCTCATGCAGATACTTTCGGGCATCTGCGGGATCTAGTTGGCAGGACTGCATTTGCACTAAAACGAGTTGCTTGTGCCTTAGAGGCCCACCAAATCCTCCAAGAAACATGTATCCTCTGGTTACGCCTATAGTTTTTCTTTCCATCAGCTTCTCACACATGTCCAAGGGGCCAGACCAATGGAGCAATCTCAGGAACACGCCAGGATATCCTCTCTATTCCCCCTTGTTCTTCTCCCCTTGGTTCACTCCTCCAAAACTGCAAAGTGATCCCTGCTTCCTACCCTGTAGGTTCATCAGGCATGCCCAGAAAGATGTGAATTCCATTGGCCAAGTCAAGTGAATGCCATTTCCAATCCACATATATCAAGAAGACAGTTTTGAAATATCTGTTAGGCCCATGGATTTAAGTTCTCCATATATTCATTTTGTTTTGTTGCTATTGCTGTTTTTCAGGTATCTGCCCTTGGGATGACTGCTTTTATTTTTTTGTTCATGAATCTTGGGCCCCGTTGTGTGATTCTGGTTGTCACCCATTCCTTATGTTCAGTTTTCATCCTGCCCTGGGTGGGGTAACTGTCCCCCAGTTGTTTTTTCACAGGCTATGGTAGGCACCCACAGTGTTGTCAAAGGGTTTCCTGTGTTGGAGAAATGACCAGCTTCATCCAAGAGGAAGTAGAAACACTGGCCTTTGACCTTCAGGGGCAACAGGGCAGGTGCCTCACCCCGTTGGGCCATGCAGGATGCCTGGTTCGAGGGAACAGTGAAATAGTCGCCCAAGCTAAAGGGGGCATGAGTGGTGAAGGTCACCTGTTCATCTATAGCCTGGGCTCTCCTGTAGCATCACTGATTGCTTAGAGAGGAAGGAAAAGATGAGCTCAAGTACCAGGGTACAGGTGGTGCCACAAACGATGGGCAAGCCATAACACCAGAGTGTGGAGCAGATGTCCAGGCAGCCTCCGTTTGGAAACTCCACCGCGCTGGGACCAGGTTGAGCCAAGGAGGCCATGGCCAGGGAGGCCCAAAAGACACCCTGGCCAGTGCAGAAATGCCTGAGAGCTGTGAAGAAGTAGCCCTGCTCATGCTGGACAAGCAGCACATCCCGTGGCAGGGTCGCCTTATACAGGGTTTGGTGCATGGGCAGGTCTGCAGGGCAACAGGCAATCACACTGGCCACTGCTGCCCAGGTGCCACCAGGTCCTGCTCGGTGCCGCTTCTGGGAGGGATAACCTCCATGTATTCATTTTACAAGTAGGCAATACCACTCCTGAGGGAAAACCCGCAAACAGAAGGCTCCAGAGTGGATGGGATAGGCTAATATGCCAAGTATTACATTTTGGTGGAGTTAGGAATTAAAGCATGGCACTATGTTCCACACCCCTGCAACCACCTACACTGAGACCCATAAAAACAAAGTCACCAGAAGCCTATTTACCGGGTTCAAAGAACACTCCACTGGGTGTGGTCAAAAAAGGGGGGGAAATATGGGACAACCAGGAGAACTGGTTTCCTTGCCTCCACTACTCTCACTGCCCAAGCTGTGAAGGAAAAGCAGAAAGGAAATAATGACATCTACGCTTAATGGCTCCACCTTCCCCCTGCTCTGGGGTCTGTGGAGGAAGGGAAGGTTCTGATACACAGTGTTCCACTAAAATGAGAGGACTGGGAACCTAAGTAACCATGCAAAGTGATAGAGATGTTAATTAGCTTGATTGTGGTAATCTTTTCACAATACATTCATGTATCAAAAAATCAAAGTGTACCTCTTAAAAAAAGTATATACAATTTTTATGTCAAAAACTATCTCAATAAAGCTGTTAGAAGAGTTGGGGGAGGGTGCTAGGGGAGTCTGGCTGTTTAGAGAGCACAGCCAGGAATACCAATCCTGTACCACTAGGAGTGGGAAAATCAAGAACGAGCTTCCAGGGACACCTCTGAGTTTCCCTCGGGGCAAATGTGGCCTGAACAGGACCTAAATGTTTCAATGTATCCACATGTAGAAGAAAGGTTAACTTAGGGCATGGGCAGGCACACTTTCCGTGGCATCACTGAGGAGGCAGCCTGAGAACCTCCCATAGTTCCCAAAGGAGTGGAGGCCAAGAACTGCAGTGGGTCTCTGTGCCAGGAAGTGAACAGCACCCACAGACTTGCCTGCTGCCACCTGCCAAGACCTGGAACAGGAATCGTCAGCACTGGAAACGTCTGGAGCAGAAACTGGAGAGAGACCCCGTCTCCCCAATGTGTGGCCAGTTGTAGCCACCACCAGTCTCTCCCTCCCAGAATCCCAGACTGCCTGTGCCCTGACGGCAATACCAGAGCTAGAAGGCATGGATTCCTGAGGTAGAATTTTGAACTAAACTCTGACTGAGTTAATAATTAGCCTGAGAAATTAATGAAGTGGACAGAAGGGAAACATGGAATGGCTAAGATTCAACTGAAGGCACCTGGCAGATCAGAGATTTAGAATCAGAAATCAAATATCATGACTCCAAAATGCTGCTGTCACCCCGGGCCCTGCACAGGTAACTGCTCACTCTGCCTGGAAAAAAAATCAGATGGCATCTTTGCTCCCCAAAGTGCACCTTTGGGATTCATAGTTTTTTCCTTTCCTTTTCTCCAATAGTTCCCCTCCTTAGAGTTTTATCGATCTTTACAAATTAACAAACCATTTGCTGCAGCTCAAAGGAATCCTATAAGAAAATGATATTAGAGAATAAATAAGCTGCAAGTATAGCAGGTCATGTTATACCTCTAACGGATACAGGTGTTCCCAAATGTTCAGTGCCTCACCATGCACTGAATTCTGTTGTCCACCCTCTTAAACTCAGGTATGGCTATGTGTCACGGGGGGCGGGGGAGCAACGCGTTGTGGGGAGCACAGGTGCAGGCGCTCCTGAATCTGAGGGTTACTGTCCAGAGCCAGCTCAGGAGGAAGCGAGGTTCTGAATCCCACAGACCGTCCTGGGGTTGTCACAGGTGGGGGAATAAACATGGGTGGTCACACACACGTCTCTGTTTGCCAGGAGAGGGGACATGGCTCTCCCCTCTAGCAGAGAGCAGGCCCCGAAACCTCCCCCTGCCCCCCCCCCGCCCCCGCCCCCGTGTCCAAAGGCTTTTATTGAGAACCATACGCACAGGGGTATGCATGCAAAGCTCATCAATCAATGTCAAAAGGCTATGTTTACAGAAAAGAGACATAGATCATGGATAACAATTGGGGGAACACAAGAGATCTGCCTCAGGCCAGGGTCTATGAATAATGTAAATCTCCTTCCCAGTATGAGCCCATTATCATAGCTTTTGAGGGAAGAACAAAGCAGGCTTAGAGGAACTTACTTCTAGGCCCGATTGTCCCCGGGAACTGCCCAATCCAGTTTAGGGCTGTACCTGCCTTTAGTATTGTTTCAAGCCTGAGTCAGGCAGGCAGGGCAGAGCCACCAAGAGATAAGGAGACTTCTTTCAGATAGAATGAGGACTCTGGCCATGTCCAAGCCAAGCCAAAGGGTGTGGACCTTTTTGCCCTTTCTCTGTGTCCCCCAAGTCCTTGTCTGCTGCCCATACTGGCCGATGTCTAGCTTAGGTCGTCCCTCCTCTTGAGAAAACTTACCCATCATCAACAAGCGACCATCACAGGGCCAAGCAGGGAGATGCGAGAGGGGCCGGGGCTGTGCCCCTGCTACAGGGACAGGTTTTTTTCTCCTCAGTGGCCTGTTTTCGCAAGGTTTCCTTAATTATTTCCAGCCTTGGGGCCCTCTTGCCTGTGGGCAAGGCTACGGTCCCTGACACCAGACAGGGCATTTTCCAACAGCTAAGTGACTAGCTTTGACTAATAAATGTGAGAATCATGGGTGTTACCTCTGGACTGAAGCTTTAAAAGAGAGCACATGCTTCACCACAACAACTGCCCAAGCAGAAGTTTCTCCGTTACCCTGGGTCTCAGTGTGAAGCCAACCTGAAGCAGAGTCTTAGCCAAACTGTAATAAAATGGAACTTGAATAAAACTTACGCTGTTAAAAGCCACTAATATTTGGGGGCCATTTGTCACTGAAGTCTAATTTGCCTCACTCTGATATCCTACCTTTCAGTGATGCACACAAATTATAGCTTCTGTAACCTATAATAAATCTATAATTAATCAGGCTGACCCCACCTACTAGTCCACAGGAAATTTAGCAAAATGTCCCATACAATTGAAACGATCCCTGCAGGCAATGTTCAGTCTCTTTTTAATAAAAATGCTCAGTGTCTCAAATATCCTCTCCTGTTTTTTGCACTGAAATCATTTCCAGGTATCATGGAGGAGAGGAGGTGGGGGAGAATTGTCCATGCAACTTCATGCCCATGGGAAACAACCTGGGATCTAAAAGGCCATAATCCTCTGTATTTCCAGACCCCGACATCGATTGCCCAGCTGGAATTCTCAGCTGCAGCTGCAGTGGTCATGAAATGTGCCTTAATCTCTCTAGGTCCCAGTACCACCCCTGAAAGCTCTTCCCTGCTGACCCAGCTTTATCTCAGTTCCAACAGGCTTCATAGACTATTCTGGAGGAGCCTGCAACTCACAACAACTTCACTTCTGTTCCCAACTTGCAGATGAGAAAATGAAGGCAGAAGGAGGCTAAGTCATAGCTAGTGTGTAGGAAAACTCAACTCAAGCACCTTGAACTCTGACTTCAAAACCTATAGGCTCACAGTCATCACAGAGCTCTGTGGCACTAGGACATAGCAAAGACACCGGCACTTCCTTTAGAGCAGTCTCTGGGTTGAGTTTCTGTCTTTCATTGAATTTGTTCATTTCATCTATGTCATCAAATTATTACTCATAAATATCCTTTTATTGTCTGTAGCATCTGTTGTGACATGTATTCTTTCATTCATATTATTTGTAATTTGTGTCTCGTCACTTTTTCAAAAAACTACCTACTGGTGCCCTTGATTTTCTCAAATGATTTTCTGTTTCAATTTCAATTATCTTCTAATAATGTTATTTCTTTATTCTGCTTACTTTTAGTTTTATTTGCTCTTCTTTTCTACTTCTGTTAAGTGGAAGTTGAGATCATCAATTTGAAATCCTTCTCTTTACTACAGGAATTCAGTGTGATAAATTTGCCTCTAAGTTTGCATTAGCTGCAGCTCACAAATTTTGAAATGTATCTTCATATAATTCAGTTAAAAATTTCTATCTGATCTTATAATTTCTGACTTGACCCATGAATTATTTAAAAATATATTATTGGTTTTCCAAATAGTTCTTTCGTTCTCCTTTCAGTTGTTTAATGTGTCTCGAAGCCCTGTTATAAAGTAATTTAACATTTAAATTGCCATGTCTTCTTGTTTAATTTATCTTGTTAGTATATGATGTCCTTCTGTATCCCTGGTAATAATCTTTATTTTTTTATTCAAATTCTTTGAATTCAAGATCCGATATTAATATAGCTCCAATACCCTTTTGAGTGTTAGCATGATGTGTTATTCCCCATTGTTTTAACTCATTTGTGTCTTTATATTTAAAATGGATTTCTTAGAGTGATAATATAGTAGGGTTTTGCTCTTTAAATCTAATTTCACAGCCCTGGCTCTTGTGGCTCAGTTGGTTGAGCATCATCACACAAAGAAAAAGGTCACTGGTTTGATTCCTGGGCAACGCACATGTCTGGGTTGGGGGCAGGTCCCCAGTTCGGGTTTGTGCAAAAGGCTACCAATCAATGTTTCTCTCCCTCTCTTTGTCTCTCCCTTCCCAGCCAAATAAATAAGTAAATCATCTTTACTTTTTTATTTATTTTTAAATCATGTTTATTCTATTACAGTTGTCTCAATTTTTCCTCTTTTGCCCTCCTCCTCCCATCCCATCTTGCCCCCTACTCTCACTATCAATTCCCACTCTGTTGTCCATGTCCATGGGTCATTCATACATGTTCTTCGACTAGTCCCATCTCCTTTATTCCACCATTGTCCTCCTTCCCCATCCCTTCTGGTCACTTTCAGTCTGCTCCATGTTTCCATGCCTGTGGTTTATTTTCTTCATTAGTTTATTTGTTGAATAGATTCCACTTATAGGTGAGATTATATGGTATTTGTCTTTCACCAACTGGCTTATTTCACTTAGCATAATATTCTCCAGTTCCATCCATGTTGCCACAAAAGGTAGGAGTCCTTTCTTTCTTTCTCTTTCTTCCTTCCTTCCTTCCTTCCTTCCTTCCTTCCTTCCTTCCTTCCTTCCTTTCTTCCTTCCTTCCTTCCTTCCTTCCTTCCTTCCTTCCTTCCTTCCTTCCTTTCTTTCTTTCCTTCTTCCTTCCTTCCTTATGCAGATTGATTTCTTTAATGTCAAAATCCATTGTGAAATGTTAAAAAATTTAAATCCATTCTAAAGCCTCAGCAATTAAAACAACATGACATCAGCACAGAAATAATCAAGTGGATCAATGAAATAAAATGAGCATTCTTGAAACAAACTTATATATCTGTCTAAAATGTAATATATAATTAAATTGTATTTCAAGTCAATGGGGAAAATAAGGCTTATTCCACAAATAAGGTATATGGGCCATTATTACTTGAAATAAAACAAATATAGAGCCCTATTTCACACATTATACAAAAAATATTCAGGTGAGTTAAAAATCAATACGTAAAAACTAAGGAGTTTTAGGAAAAAATACAAAATAATATTTTTCTTACCCTGAAATAAAATATTCCAACCCAGAAGCTATAAAGTAAAATATTGACAATATGACTATATTAAACATTTAAGACTATACAGTAATATACATATGAACAAATTAAAGGACAAGTAATAGAAGAGGAAAGTATTCGCAACACATCTAAAAGAGGGTTAATAGTTTTTTGGGGTTTTTTGGGGGGGAAAACTACAAACATTTTGTCAATAAGTGGATAAAGGATACCAAAAAAGTCATTTAAAGCTTTTTAAAAATCATAGAAATAGGCAAGAAATATTCAAAAACAGGTTTAGTTTCAACAAATAATGAAGTAACAATTAAAATAACACATCATTGTCACAATCAGATTAATAAGTATTAAAAATATTGGTAATATAAAGTGTTGGTGACTGTGAAAGGAACCGAGTATTCATAGACTCTTTTTTTTCATCATCTTAAAGCAGTCCCTTTAGCATATCTTGCAGTGATGGTTTGGTGGAGGTGTGTTCTTTTAGCCTTCTTCTGTCTGGGAAACTCGTTATTTTGCCTTCCATTTTAATTGAGAGCCTTGCTGCGTAGAGCAGTCTTGGTTGCAGGCCTTCACTTTTCAAGACTAGAAATGTTTTTTACCATTCTCTTCTGGCTTGTAGTGTTGCTGTTGAGAAGTCAGCTGCTAGCCATCCTGGGGCTCCCTTACATGTTACTACCTGTTTCTCCCTTGCTGCCTTTAGGATTCTCTGTTTGTCTTTGATATTTGCCATTTTAATGATGATGTATCTTGGAGTGGGCCTCATTGGGTTCCTCTTGAATGGGACCTTCTGTGCTTCCAGGACTTGTGTGACTTTTTCTCTCCTCAAATTAGGGAAGTTTTCCATCATTACTTTTTCAAACAGGTTCTCTGTCCCTTCCTCCTCCACTTCTCCTTCTGGTATTCCTATTATACGGATATTATTACTTTTCAAATTGTCCTGCACTTCCCTATATGCCTCTTCATTCTTTTCGAGTCTTTTTTCATTTTCTTGCTCTTTCTGGGAGCTTTTTTCTACCTTGTCCTCCATCTCATTGATTCGATCCTCTGCTTCATCTAGCCTGCTTTTGATTCCTTCTACTGTGTTCTTCAATTCAGAAATTGTATTTTTCATTTCTTCTTGTCTCTTATCGATAGTTTCTATGTCTTTTTTCATGGTGATATAGTTTGCAGTAAGTTCCTCATGGTTTCCCTGTAGTTTTTGGTAATTCTCTCTGAGCTCACTGAGCTCATTGAGCTTCTCTAGAACCGTTGCTTTGAACTCAGTATTTGATAGTTTACTTGTCTCTATTTCATTTATTTCTTTTAAACTCTAGAAGTTTAGTTGTTATTTTGTAAAAACAAAAAGTAACAATGACAAACAAGATAAATGTTTATTTTTCTTTCACGTTTAAGAAGTTCAAAGGGTGATAGTCCAGACTGGTTTTGTCCTCCTGGTGTTTGGGACCAGGCTCCTTCCATGTTCTTTCTACTCTATGGATGGCTTGTGAATTGCATTTCCAAGAATTCCCATAGTCAAATATGACTACTGGAGCTCTAGTTATTATGTCTGCACTTTAGCCAGCAAAGAGGAAGAACATCACAAAATGATAAAGGAATCAAGCCAACAAATCTTTTTTTATTTTTAATTTTTCCACCTTTATTGAGATTTAATTGACAAATAAGATTGTGTAGATTTAAAGTTTGCAAATACACACACACAAACACACACACACATACCAACAAACCTTTAAACACTTATAAACCTCTATGCAGCCAATATAAAAGCACCTAAATATATAAAGCAAATATTGATGGACATAAAGGGAGAGAGAGACAGTAATACAGTCATAGTAGGGGAATTTAACCCCCCATTGATATCACTGGATAGATCTTCCAGACAGAAAAATCAACAAGAAAATATTAAATGACTCATTAGACCAGATGGAATTAATTGATATTTTTAGAGCATTTCACACCAATGCTGCAGAATATACATACTTCTCAAGTGCACACAGAACATTTTCCTGGACAGACCACATGTTATGGCATGAAGCAAATCTCAACAGATTTAAGAAGATTGAAATCATATCAAGCATCATCTCCAACCGCAATGATATTAAACTAGAAATCAATTACAGAAAACAAGTAAAAAACACACGAACCATGGAGGCTAAATAACATGTTACAAAACAAGAAGGGATTAACAACAAGATCGAGGAAAAATCAAAAGAAGCCCAAAGTGAGTAGAAAAAAGGAAATAATAAAGCTCAGAGTGGAAATAAATGTAAGAGTCCAAAAAATAATACAAAAGATGCAACATTAAAAGAAACAATGAAACCAATAACCAGTTCTTTGAAAAGATAAACAAAGTTGGTGTGGTGCAGGTAAGGGCTCTCCTGAAAATAAAGAGCTGCCACCATGTGAGCCACTTACCTTGTCCTGCAGATCAGTGTACACTGCTGCAGGCCGGCTCAAATGCCAAAGATGTAAAGATGCCAAACTGCAGCTGTGAGAAGCAATGAGGGCTTCAAATGTGGACGATTTGGCCACTGGCCCTAGGAAGAACCTACTCATTCTTCCTAGGTGGAGGCTGTGGGCATGGAATGAGAAACCATGGCAGAGTGGTTTCCTGTTTGTTTTCTCTTCTTTTCCAGATATCTGTTATTGCTGTGGTGAGTCTGGTTATCTTGCCAAAGATAGTGATCTTCAGGAGGATGCCTGCTTTAGCTGCTGTAGAGTGGCCACACTGCCAAGGACTGCAAGGAGCCCGAGAGAGAGTGAGAACAATGCTGCTACAACTGTGGCAAACTAGGCCGTCTGGCTCAAGACTGTGACTATGCAGATAAGCAGAAGTGTTATTCTTGTGGAGAATTTGGACACATTCCAAAAGACTTCACCAAAGTGAAGTGTTATAGGTGTGGTGAAATTGGTCCTGTAGCCATCAACTGCAGCAAGACGAGTGAAGTCAACTGTTACTGCTGTGGCAAATCAGGGCACCTTGCACAAGAATGCATGACTGAGGCCACAGCTTAATTATTTTCTTTTGTTGCCCTTTCTTTTTCTGATTTATGGTCGTATTATTTTCTCTGAATTTTCTTCACTGGCCAAAGGTTGGCACATAGAGGCTACTTCCAGGCCAGTGAGTTTCCCTTTCCATGTAGAAGGAGGAAAGGGGTAGGAAATATCAACTTCAAAAGAATTCCTAGAAACATGCAAGACTGCATCAAGAAGAAAGAGAAAATCTGAACAGACCAATTATGATCAATGAAATCAATGCAGTAATTTAAAAACTCCCAACAAACAATAGTCTTAGACCAGATGGCTTCACAGATGAACTTTACCAAACATTAAAAGAAGAATTTATACCTACCCCTCTCAAACTATTTCAAAAAAATTCAAGAGGAGGGAAGGCTTCTAAGCACACTTCATGAGGCCAGTATTATCCTTATTCCAATACCTAACAAAGACATTACCCAAAACATAAAATTATAGGCCAATATCCCTGATGAACATAGATGCAGAAATCCTCAACAAAATATTAGCAAATTGAATTAAATAATTCATTAAAAAGATCATACATGATGATCAAATGGGATTTATTTCTGGGATGCAAGGTTGATTCAATATCTGCAAATCAATTAAGATGACATACTACATGAACTAAATAAAAGATAAAATCATGTGATTCTATCAATAAATGCAGAATGAATTTTAACAAATTCCAGCACCTATTTATGATATTAAAAAAAACTCTTAGCAAAGTGGGAAGAGAGGGAATATACTTCAACATAATAAAGGCCATAAATGACATAACCACAGCTAACCACATATTCAACAGGGAAAAGCTTAAAGTATATTCCTTAAGATCAGGAACGAGATAGAGACGTCTGCTTTCACAGCTATTATTCAACACAGTATTGGAAGTTGTACCCACAGCAATCAGACAAGAAGAAATAAAAGGCATCCAAACTGGAAAGGAAGAAAGAAAACTGTCATTATTTGCAGATGAAATGATACTACACATAAAGAACCCTAACGATTCCACCAAAAATCTACCAGAACTAATAAATGAATTCAATAAAGTAGAAGGATACAAAATAAATATTCAAAAAATGATTGCATTTTTATATATTAATAATGAATTATCGAAAAGAGAAACTAAGAATGTAATTCCGTTTACAATTGCATCAAAAAAAATTAGAATACTTAGGAATAAATTTAACCAAAGAGGTAAAAGATATGTACTCAGAAAATTATAACACATTGAAGACATTGAAGATACAAGTAAATGGAGGCATATGCTATATTCATAGACAGAAAGAATTAACATCATCACAGTGCCCATACTACCCAAAGCAACTTACAGGTTCAATGTTATCCCTATCAAGATACCAATGGTGTATTTCATATAACGAGAACAAATACTCCAAACATGTATATGGAGTCTTACAAAAGACCCTGAATAGCCACAGTAATCTTGAGAAAGAACAAAGGTGGAGGTATCATGCTACCCGATATCAAACTATACTACAATCAGAACAACATGGCACTGGCATAAAAACAGATACATGGATCAATGCAACAGAATAGAGAGCCCAGAAATAAACCCATGCCTTTATGGTCAATTAATATACAACAAAGGAGACAAGAACACACAATAAGGTAAGAACAGTCTATTCAATAAATGGTATTGAAAAAAATCAAACAAATAAGTGCAAAAAAATGAAACTAGACCAACTTCTTACACCATATACAAGGATAAGCTCAAAATAGGTTAAAGACTTAAATGTAAAACTCAAAACTATGAAACTCCTAGAAAAACATATGTAGTAAACTCTCATACATTTCTGCTGGCAATATTTTTTTTCTTATACGTCTCCCTGAACAAGGGGAACAAAAGAAAAAGTAAACAAATGAGATTATACCAAACGAAAAGTTTTTTGCACAGCAAAGGAAAATATCAACAAAATGAAAAAACAACCTCCTGAATTAGAGAAGATATTTGCCAATGGTACACCCAATAAAGGGTTAATACCCAAAATTTATGAAGAACTCATATGAATCCACACCCAGAAAACAAATAATCCAGTTAAAAACTGGGCAGAGGGCCTGAATAGATTCTTATCCAAACACGACATACAGATGGCCAATAGACATGTGAAAAGATGCTCTACATCAGTAATCACCAGAGAAATGCAAATTAAAACCACAATGAGTTACCACTTTACACCTGTCAGAATAGCTATCATCAATAAAGCAACAAGCAAGTGTTGGTGAGGATGTGGAGAAAAGGGAACCCTTGTGAACTCTTGGTGGGAATGCAAATTGGTGCAGTCACTATGGAAAAGAGTATACAGGTTGCTCAAAAAATTAAAATGGAAATGTCTTATGATCCAGCGATTCTACTTCTGGGAATTATCTGAAGAAACCCAAAACACTAATTAGAAAGAATATATGCACCCCTATGTTCATTGCAGTTTTAGTTACAATAGCCAAGCTAAGAGAGGACCCAGTGCCCATCAAAGGATGAGTGGATTAAAAAGTTGTGGTACATATATACAATGGAATATTACTTGGCCATAAAAATGGATGAAATCTTACCATTTGTGATAACATGGATGGACCTAAAAGGTATTATGCTAAGCGAAATAAGTTAGACAAAGAAAGACAAATACCATATGACCTCACATATATGTGAAATCTAAAGAACAACAGAAATTAACAAATAAAACAGAAACAGACTCATAGATGCAAAGAACAAATTGATAGTTATCAGAGAAGGTGGGTTATAGGGGTTGAGTGAAAAAGGTGAAGGGATTAAGAAGTACAAGTTGGTAATTACAAAACAGTCACAGGGATAGGGAATATAGTCAATAATATTTTAGTAACTATGTATGGTGCCAGGTGAGTACTTGAATTATTGGGAAGATCACTTTATAAATAATAAAATTTTCTAACCACTATGCTGTATATCTGAAACTAGTATAAAATAATATTGAATATCAACTGTAATAGAAAAATAAAATTTAAAAAAACTGTAAGTTCTTAAATTAAAAAATTGCCCCCTGGCCAGTGTGGCTCAGTGGATTGAAAGTCAGCCTGCAAACCAAAAGGTCACTGGTTCAATCTCTGGTCAGGCACATGCTTGGGTTGCCAGCCAGGTCACAGGCTGGGGCTGGAAGGCAGCCGATTGATGTTTCTCTCCCTCTTTTTCTCCCTCACTTCCCCCTTCTCTAAAAATAAACAAAATTGTTTTAAAAACTTGCAAGGTGTCTAAAATATTACAGATTGTAGACATTTTATTCTTAACATTTTAGGTCAAGGACCCTTTGAGAAAGCTGATGAACACTATACTATGAATCTTTTCTGCAGAAAAGTACACACTCCAATACACTTTTTGCAAAATGTTCTAAGAGTTCACAGGCCACCTATTTTGATTGGTTACGGATCTAAAATTTAAAATTCATGAACCAAACTCATTCTAGTAAGTCAACATTTCTGATTTCTAGCTGGTGGAGGAATAGAAACAATTGCTATCTGAATAAAAAGATTACTATAAATTATATGTTACAAAGCCTACAGATGGGCTTTGTCTGGTTTGCTTGGTGTTTTGGTATTTCTTCCAAAACAACAATCACTATTTGTAAATGAGGAGATTACACACAAGGTCCTATATTTTCAAAGTTTCTTCAAAAATTAAAAACCTAGTGTCATTGGGCACACATTGCTTCCTTATAGTCTGCAAGAGTTTTCAGCCCACTTCCTCTTGTCTTGTGCAGAACATCCCTACTGTCTGGCCCTTATAGGCATTTGGGTTTGGAACTCCCAAATAAATCTTGGGTTTACATGTTTAAAACCCTAATATTCCATTACCTTCTTGCTTTTATCCTGAGTTTAAGGATAAAACAAACAAACAAAAAACAAAGGTGAAAGCAGAAGTTTCTTAAAAGGTTTTCCTCTTCTTCCAATCTCTCACCAGGAGATGGGATAAAGAAGGTGGATTCGAGGTGGAGCAGAAGAGAAAGGGCTGACAGATTTTGTGAACATGAAGAAAGAGCCCCAGGGCTGACAGGCCAAGCTGAGCTCTTAGGCAGATGAGGGTCAGTAGGGGATGCTCCCTGTGTCGCTGGGAGTGGAACATGAAGCTGCTTCATCGAGGGGTAGTTTACTTTACAAGTTTACCATTTTAGTTGGATGTAGTCTTGCTATAGGAAGTGACACTGGAGTGAGAACACGAGACCCAGCTGTTGGAAGCTCCACTCAGGGTGGAGTTACTATGTTCACCATCTGTTCAAGGGGCTTCCCATTCATCTCCCTGGCATTCTGGTAGCCTTCTGTGACAGATGGCTTGGCTCAGTATCAGACATAATGGTTCTCTGAATACTTTTTTCAACCCCTAACTTGTATTTAATATTTTTAGCTGACAATTTTCTCTACAATCATCTTAGGTAGTTTATGAAAGACAACATATTAAATATGATATATTATGTATTATTTATTTAATACTTATTGAGCATTTATTATATGTCAGAAACTGTTAAAAATGCTTTTATTAACTAATTTACTCCTCACAACTACCCTACACTATAGGTCCTATTATTCCTATATATCCAGAACTGGACAGAATTGGTTTCAATGACAATTAAAAAGTAAAATTCCAAAACAACTTTCATTTAAAAAAAAGTAATGAAACTTTTAAAAGTTGTTAAATTCACTCTACTCTGGTATATTTAAATATTTAAAGATCAAAATCCATTTCATAGTTTAATTTTTCAACTACAAAGGTGATTAAATTCTGGTTATGAGGCTCCAGATTAATATAATTGAGTTATCAAAAAATGAATTGGGCTCTAGCTGGTGTGGCTCAGTGGACTGAGCATTGGCCTGCGAACCAAAGGATCACTGGTTTGATTCCCAGTGCAGGGCACATGCCTGGGTTGCGGGCCAGGTCCCCAGCAGGGGGCGTGTGAAATGCAACCACACATTAATGTTTCTCTTCCTCTCTTTCTCCCTCCCTTTCCCTCTCTAAAAATAAATAAATAAAATATTTTTTAAAAAATGAATTGGTCTCTTGGAGATTTTTGCTACCAAAGATTCATCACAGGGAAGAAAAGGTGATTTCCCCAAAAGCAGACACTTTCTGTTCTGGAATTTGGAGCTTTCCCATCCCAGAGGTGTAATGAATAGATTGTTTATTTAATTTCAGGACGCCAAGTAGGCTGAACCAAGAAAGCCTTTTCTGGAGGAAGACCTAGACTAATTGAGATAAACAGCCTAAATTATCTATGAGGATAAATGGATATGAAAAAAGTGTTTTGAATTGGATGGGGATGGGCCCATCCTAGAAGGGAGTCAGGTGGGTTTGCAGGTGCAAGAGCCTGGAGGATGGGTCTGGACAATGACCATCTGGAAGTAACAAAAAAGACGCAGGTCACAGGCCTCTCCCTGTTTTTTTCTGGGTCCTGGCAAAACCAAAAGGAAGGGAAGAGAATTATTTGCTCTGTGTGTGTGTGTGTGTGTGTGTGTGTGTGTGTGTGTGTGTGTGTGTGTGTTGCCGGGGAGGGGTTGGATGATACCAGATTTTTGTTGATCTTGGCAAGTGAAAACTTGAAGCCAGGTATGATATGATTTACAAACATAAGTAAATGTGGTACTTTTTATACTTTGAGCATTGCATATCAAGTCTTTCCTCTTACAGCACATGTCTGTTTTTCGGCTCTTAGGCAAAACTCCTTTTGTGAGTGGACTTGTTTTCTTTCATTTCCTCTACGTCCTTTTTACTGCCTTGGTTTCCCTAGGTTAGCTGCAGTGGCGAGGTGACTTTATGCCGATTCCTACGGGTTTATCTTAACATAGTTCCTAAGTCAATACCTCCCAAAGCCAAGTACACTACATTTGATGAGCATTATAAATGCATCACTCACAAACACTCCAAGTCTGAGAACCAGTTGTACCTGGTTCCTAAATGGCTACCTGAGTCTCCTTGTTGGGCTTCAAGAATCTTAGAATTAACCTGTACAAGGAGTGTCCAACCTTTTGGCGTCTCTGGGACACACTGGAAGAAGAGTTGTCTTGGTTCACACAATGAATACATTGCAACACATAATCACAAAAAAATCCCATAATGTTTTAAGTAAATTTACAATTTTGTGCTGGGCCATATTCATAGCCATCCTGGGCCACATGCAGCATGTGGGCCGCAGGTTGGACACACCTGCCAGAAACCCAAAAATTCCACTACTAGATATATACCCAGGGAAGCTGAAAGAATATGTTCACACAAAAGTTATACACGAATGTTCATTGGAGTATTATTCATAATAGCAAAAAAATTAGAAACAATTCAAATGTCCATGAACAGGTGAATGAGTAAACAAAATGTGAAATATCTATTTAATAGAATATGGTCCAGTAATAAAAAGAAATAGAGTTATCAACACATGCTACAACATTGATGAACCTTGAAAAAATTATGCTAAGTGAAAGTAACCAGATACAGAGAACATATTGTATGATTCCATTTATGTGAACTACTCAGAATAGCAAATCCACAGAGACAGAAAGTAGATTAAAGTTACCAGGAACTAAGGACAGGGGCAATTGGGAGTGACTCCTAACAGGTACAGGTTTCTTTTTGGAGTAAAGGAAGTATTCTGGAATTTGACAGTGGTGATCGTGACACAATATCATAAATACTCTAAAAACCACTGAATTAAATACTTTAATATGGTAAGTTTTATGTATGTGAACTACATCTTAACTTAAAAATTTAAGATTCTTAAGCAAGAAGGAAGAGGAGGTGGAGGAAGAGGAAGAGAAAGGGAGAGGAAAGAAGAGGGAGAATAAGAATTCATTAGCCTTGAGCCATAGATATATCCTTCTCGGTGGTCCAGTCTGACATATTAACCTCCCTTTCTGAGGGCCCACCATATATCCCCTTCCAGAGGACAGCCTATGGCTGCAGACCCAGCTATTGGGCATTGTGTTTCCTGACCCCTCAGCTTTGCCCTCCACTTCAGCTCTGCTCTGAGTGATGGCTGTTGACCGACTTTCCACCTCTGTATAGGCCCTCTGATTTGGACCCCCACACTAATTCCTACCTGAGTCACCCATGAAGTGTGGACACTATACCTCTGGAGTCCAGCCATCCAATAGCCCGTATATTTCCTCTGGCTTAAGAAAATAGATCTTAGACTTTGTTTTCAGAAATAAAGACACCATATTACTATGGGTGGAAGTGTCAACCCAAAAAGATATGTTAAAGTCCTAACCCCCCCTACCTCAGAATGTGACCTTTACAGGGATCATCAAGTTAAAATCAAGTCATTAGGATTATGGTGGGTCCTAATTAAATATGACTGGTATTCTCATAAAGAGACACATATACACAGAGGTAAGATAACACAGGGAGAAGATGGGCATGTAAATAGAGTGGTGCAACTACCAAAGCTGGGAACACTGAGATTTACTGGCAAACATCAGAAGGTAGAAGAGGGAAGGAAAGATCCTCCACTAGAATTTTCTGAGAGTACATGGCCCTACCAATGCCTTGATCTCAAACTCCTGGCATCCAGAGCTGTAAGAGAATCAATTCCTGTTGTTTTAAGCCTCCTCATTTTTTTAAATTTATTTTTTATTTAAGCATAGTATGCATACAATCTCAAAGTGATTATATTAGTTTCAAGTGTACAATATAATAATTCAACATATTTATATTTAGCTTTAATATCTTGACTATTATAAATAATGCTGCAATGAATAAACATAAGGGTGTATATATCTTTCAAATTACCGTGCTTGTTTTCTTTGGATACATACCCAGAAGTGAAATTTCTGGGTTGTATGGTATATTTATTTTTAGTTTTTTTAGGAATCTACATACTGTTTTCCATAGAGTTGTACAAGTTTGTAGCCCGACCAACAGTGCACAAGGGTTCCCTTTTCTCCACATTCTTACCAACACATATATTATTTTGTGACTTGATAATATCCATTCTGACTGGCACAAGGTAGTATCTCATTGTGGTTTTGATTTGCATTCCCCTAATGATTAGTGATGTTGAGCATCTTTTCATTTGTCTTTTGGCCATCTGTATTTTCTCTTTGGAGAAATGTCTCTTCAAATTCTCTCCCCATTTTTCAATCATAGTGTTTGTTGTCGTTGTTGTTGTTATTGAGTTGCATGCATTCCTTACATATTTCAGATATCAATTTCTTATCATATATATCACTTGCAAATAAATTCTCCCAGTCAGTAGGTTGCTTTTTTGTCTTGCTGAAGGTTTCATTTCCTTCAGCGTGCAGAAGCTTTTTTTGTTCAATGTAGTGCCATTTGCTTATTTTTTTCTTTGATTTCCCTTGTTCAAGGGGATGTAACAAAAAAATATTACTCAGACCGATGTCAAATAGTTTACTTCCAATATTTTCTTCTAGGAATCATAAGGTTTCAGGCCTTACATTTAAGTTGTTAACCCATTTTTAGTTTATTTTTGTATATGGTGAAAGAGAATGATCCCGTTTCATTTTTTTGTATATATCTGTCCAGTTTTCCCAACATCACTTGTTGAAGAGACTTTCCTTACTGCAGTGTATAGATTAGTTGACCTTTATTATAAATTGGTTGACCATATAAATGAGGGTTTATTTCTGGGATCTCTATTCTGTCCTATTGACCTATGTGTCTGTTTCTGTGCCAGTACCACACTATTTTGATTATTATAGCTTTGTAGTACAGTTTGAGATCAGGGAGCATGATACTTCCAGCTTTGTTTTTCTTTTCCAACATTGCTTTAGCTATTTAGGATATTTTGTGGTTCCATATAAATTTTAGGATTATTTGTTCTAGTGTTGAGAAGAATGACATTGGCATTTTGATAAGAATTGCACTGAATCTATAAATTGCTTTGGGTGGTATGGTTGTTTTAATAATATTCATCCTTCTTATCCATGAGCATGATATGTACTTTCATTTATTTGTGTCCTCTTCAATTTTTTTCTTCAGTGTCTTATCGTTTTCGGAGTATAGGTCTCACCTCCTGGGTTAAATTTATTCCTAGATATTTTATTCTTTTTGATGCAATTGTAAATGGGATTGTTTTCCTCATTTATCCTTCTGATTGTTCATTATTGGTGTGTTGGGACACAACAGATATCTATATATTAATTTTGTATCTTCTTTAGCAAATTCTTTTATTATTCTATTAATTTTTTTATTAAAGCACCAAATTTTGGCACTTTGTTGTGGTAATCCTAGGAAACTAACACAAATATAAAAGCAGAATGTTTGGATGTGGATGACATAGATTCATACATTAAAAATAAACTTTCAGAGACTTCCAGCCAAGATGGAGGCATAAGTCAATATGCTTTGCTTCCTTGCACAACCAAAAAAAAAAGAAAAAAATAATTTAAAAACAAAGAGCAAGCAGACTTCCAGAAAATCAAACTGTATGGAAGTCCAACAACCAAGGAGTTAAAGAAGAAATATTCATCCAGACTGGTAGGATGGGTGGAGACAGGCAGATGGGGTGGATAGGACACAGGGCAAGGCTGTGGACTGGGTGGTTCTACATTTGCGTGCAGATAAGTCAGGAGGAAAAACTAGGGAGAGAGACATACCATGCAACCCAGGGTTCCAGCACAGGTATCTAAAGACTCAAAACCTCTAGCTGTAAAAACTTACGGGGATTGTGGAGGTAGGAGAAACTCCCAGCCTCACAGGAGCATTTGTTGGAGAGACCCACGAGGTCCTAGAACATACACAAGCCTACCCACTTGGGGAATCAGCACCAGAACGGCCCAATTTGCTTGTGGGTAGTTGGGGAAGTGACTGAAAGCAGAGCAGAGAGCTGAGCAAGCAGCATTGTTCCCTCTCTGTCCCCTCCCCCACATACAGCACCACAACATAGCAAAGCAGTTTGCCCTGCCCTGGCAAATACCTAAGGCCCCACTGCTTACAACTTAACAGGTGGGTTAAGACAAAGAGATAGGGCCCAAATGAAAGAACAGATCAAAACTCCAGAAAAAGAACCAAGCAACAAGGAGATAGCCAACCTATCAGATGCAGAGTTCAAAACACCGGGCATCAGGATGCTCTCAGAAATGATTGAGTACAGATGCAAAATGAAGAAGTGAAAGCTACACAAAGTGAAATAAAGAAAAATATACAATGAAGGGAAGGAAACAGGGACTCAAATCAATGATTTGGAACAGAAGGAAGAAATAAACATTCAACCAGAACAGCATGAAGAAACAAGAATTCAAAAAATAAATAAATAAATAAATGAGGAGAGGCTTAGGAACCTCTGGGGCAACTTGAAATATCCCAACATCCGAATCATAGAGGTGCCAGAAGGAGAAGAGGAAGAGCAAGAAATGCAAAACTTATTTGAAAAAATAATGAAGGACAACCTCCCCAATCTGGCAAAGGAAATACACTTCCAAGAAGCCCAGGAAGCTCAGAGGGTCCCAAAGAAGTTTGACCCAAGGAAGCACACACCAAGGCACATCATAATTAAGTTACCCAGGATTAAAGATAAGGAGAGAATCTTAAAAGCAGCAAGAGAAAAGGGGAGAGTTGCCTACAAAGGAGTTCCTGTAAGACTATCAGCTGATTTCTCAAAAGAAAACTTGCAGGCAAAAGGGGCTGGGAAGAAGTATTCAAAGTCATGAAAAACGGTCCTGCAGCCAAGATTACTCTGTCCAGCAAAGCTATCATTTAGAATGGAAGGGCAGATAAAGTGCTTTCCAGAAAATGTGAAGTTAAAGGAGTTCATCATCCCCAAGCCCTTATCATATGAAATGTTAAAGGGACTTGTCTAAGAAAAAGATCAAAACTATGAACAGTAAAATGACAACAAAATCACAGCTATCAACAACCGAACCTAAAAAACAACAACAACAAAACAAACTAAGCGAACAACTAGAACAGGAACAGAATCACAGAAATGGAGATCACATGGAGAGTTATCAGTGGGGAGGTGGAGGGGGACGAATGGGGGAAAAGGTACAGGGAATAAGAAGCATAATTGGTAGGTACAAAATAGACAGGGGGAGGTTAAAGATAGTATAAGAAACGGAGAAGCCAAAGACCTTATATGTACGGCCCATGGACATGAACTAAGGAGAGGGAATGCTGGGAGGGGGGTGCGGGATGGAGGGGAATAAAGGGGGGGAAATGGGACAACTGTAATAGCATAATCAATAAAATATACTAGAAAAAAACCTATCAGTACTCCTCATAAAAAGGAACCAACTGCTGATACACACAGCAACTTGACTGGGTCTCAAGGGAATGCTACAGAGTGAAAAAGGCCTAGGTCTAAAGGTTACAAACTGTACGGCTACATTTATATAACATTCTTCACATGACAAAATTTTAGAGATGGAGAAAAGATCCATCTCCAGTGGTTGCTAGGGCTTAGGGACAGGGGGAGAGAAGACAGTCGGTAGCTGTGGCTGTAAATAGAGTAGCACGGGTGATCCTGCAATAGGAACTCTTCCGCATCTTGGCAGTGTCACAGATCTCTCTGTCTCTGTCTCTCTCTGTCTCTCTGTCTCTCTGTCTCTCTCCCCCCCTCCCTCACAGAACTAAACACACAAAAATTAATGCATAGAAAACTCAAAATTTGAATATGGCTGTAATTTGCCTCAGAGTCAATTTCCTGGCTGTGGTCTTGTACTGTAGTTTCCAGTAAACAGCTCCACTTGGTCACCTCCCCTCGCGTGTCTCTGGCAGGTGCGAGCAGGTGGCATGGGCTGCACCCCCAAGGCAGCTACCCGGGTCAGCCGGACCGCGGCGACTCTCCGCTGTCACCCACCAGTGAGGTCCGTTCCCCCACCGTGATCGGACTGGACAGGTGGAGCGCAGAGCCACTCGCCAGCCAGCCCAAGGTTCAAAAGTGCAGGGAAACTTGGAAAGGTGAAGTAGGAGCGACAGACGGAGACAAGCCAAGGAAGGTCAAGAGGAGCCGAAGTCAGGTGTGGACGCCCACCAGCAGCGCTTACTAGAAAAGCCTTGCTTCCCAGAGGCTTTGCCCACTCCCTCTGCGTGGGGACACGAGACCCAATGGACTTTTGTGGCTACATCAAACGAGAGAAGGGGGCAGGAATGCAGTCCTCCACAGGTGATGGCCGGGGCCTCCGCTCTGTGTGGCCCGCGGCTCTCCAGGGACTGGGGCAGCGGCTCGGGGATCTGCCGATCAGCCGGGGCTTTTTCTAGAGGAGGGGGTGGGGATGCTGAGTCACAGATCTGTCCTGATTCTCACCTCTCCCCAGCCCTCCGGGGGCTAAAGCAAAAGCGAAAGCGAATGCGACGCGGGGCGGCTAGTCCAGGGAGCTTCACCCGTCACCTCCTCTCGGACCTTCGGGCATCGGCACGCGCAGTTGGCGGGGCCGCCCCGGCCAGTGCGAGGAGGTGGCCGTTGTGGGTAAGGCCATGGCCCGCCTGCGGCTCCGGGACTGCTGGGTCAGCGACCTCCCCACGCTGCTGCTGCTTTTGCTGCTCCGGCCGCCGGCGACGCGGGGTAAGGAGTACGGAGAGGCGTGCGCTTGGCGGGGCGGCGGGAAGAGGCCGGGGCGCCGCCTGTAGACCGCACTGAGAACCCCACCTACGGCGGCGGCAGCGAGTCCGTCTAGGAGGAAAGGGGCGTGCGCCGACCTGAGAGGGGGCGCTGCACCCACTCGCTGGGAACACATCAAGGGACTGGTGGCGAAGGGCAGGGCGCCGGTCCCTGTGCCCCTACCCAACCCTGGCTGGCCAGGTCACTCAACGGAGGGAACTGCGAGGCCAGACTTTTAATACAACGTCCCCCCGATTTCCGAGGCAAAGGGGAAAACCCGGAGTTGGCAGTGGGAAATCCGAGCTGGAGTTTTACTGCAGTTTCGAGAAATCGTGAGCCTTCCCCAGCCCTAGGAGGAAAGCTGTGCGAATGTTGCAAAACAGGCAGTCTCAGCAGACGTCGGAGGAAGATTACCCCAATACCCTCAGACAAAAGCAAAGAACACGGGTGGGTAGTGGTAGGACTGAGTAGGGACTGCGTCCCTGAGGAGAGAAAACGTGTCGAGCAGGTTGCACATCTGGGAAATTAGGAAACAATTCCAAATTCTTAAGCAGCAGGAAATATAGGAGGGCGCAGGTTAGTGGGGCATCTTGGAGTGCGCGCTCCCAGGCAAAGGGGAAGAAATGAAATCGGTGATAGTTTGATGTAGTTCGCGTAGATGTAATCGCAGAGGGAAGAACCGAATGAGTGACTGATAGGTTTTTCTCCTGGGAGCTGGGGTGGAGTGAGAAAAAAGGATGATAAGTGGGTCTGGCTTTATACCTGTTGGTGCTTCTTAATCTTTTTAGTTTGGGAGCTCCTTGAGGGTCTGATGAAAACTATGAACCTTCTGCCCAGGAAAACACATGAATGCATATACTTACAAAACGTGCATATAATTTTGGGGTCATGGACTCACTGAAGGCCATCCATGGACTCCTCAAGGAAGTTAGTAAATCCATTATACCTCTTTCTTCCGTGTGTGTGTGTGTGTGTGTGTGTGTGTGTGTGTGTGTTTAAGGCAATACTCTCCTTCATTTCCATTCAGTCAGTCAGACCAGTCTAGCCAGTACTTGATCAGAATCATCCATCCTGGCTGGGTTGTTGTGAAAGCCATAGCGCTGTGGATTCCATTAAGTTTTATTTTCATAAGACTATCTTTGGATCTCCCCCACCCCATCTGATTACCTGAGTTATGTTGTCAGATCCTCCCAGGTGACCAACGAGCACCCTGGATGACCCCTAGAAGAGGCAGGAGATAGCCAGTGGACTGGGGCAACTGTGAAAGTGAAATGCAGCCTTAGCCAGAACCCAGCAAAGACGAGCTATCAAAGTGCAGAGAGGAACACTGCAGTCAAGGTCTCTAAAACTCATCAACTGCAGCTTTCATCTCACAAAGTTATTGCTGCCAACTGATAATTCCTGGTGCTTCCTAGTTTTCATTAAACAGCTTTATTGAGGGATAATTGACAGATAAACTGCATATATTAAAATTGCATGATTTGATAAATTTAGAGGTAAATGTGTACACTCATGAATCAATCACTATGATCAAGAGAATAAACATCATAGTCACTACTAAAGGTTTCTTCATGTCTTTCATACTCTTTACCTCCCAAATAGCCCTGGTTCCCAGGCAACAACCATCTGCTTTCTGTCACTATTAATTTGTTGCGTTTTATAGAATTTTATATAAATGCAATCATAGTATGTACTCTTGTTTGGATTCTTTCATTCATAGTAACCATTCTAAGAATTAATCAATCCACATTGTAACTTGTATGAATAGTTCCTTCCTTTTTATTGCTGAGTACTATTCGATTGTATAGATATCACCCAGTTTGCTAATCTATTCACTTTTTTCCCCAAGTACCTTTATCTTTATATTTCTTCTTACCATTTCCTTTTTTAATCATATTTTATTGATTATATTATTAGAGTTGTCCCATTTTTTTCCCCTTTGCCTTCCTCCACCCAGCTCCCCCCACTCCCTCAGGCAATCCTTACACCACTGTTCACTTCTAGGTGTCATGTGTATAAGTTCTTTGGCTACTCTATTTCCTCTATGGTACTTTACATCCCCCTGGCTATTCTGTAACTACCTGTTTGTACTTCTTAAACCCCTAACTTCTTCACCCATTCTCCCCATATCCCCCGTCCCCTTCTGGCAACCATCAAAACACTCTCTGTGTCCATGATTCTGTCTCTGTTCTTTTTGTTTGCTTCATTGGTTTTTTAGATTCAATTATTGATAGATACGTATTTTTTTGCCATTTTATTGTTCATAGTCATGATCTTTTCCTTAAATAAGTTCCTTTAACATTTCATTTAATAACAGTTTGGTGATGATAAACCCCTTCAGGTTTTTTTTTTTTTTTTCCTCTGAGAACCTATTTCCCCTTCAATTTCAAATGATATCGTTACTGGGTAGAGCAATCTTGGCTGTAGGTCCCCACTATTCATTGCTTTGACAATTTCCTGCCAATCTCTTCTAGCCTGCAAAGTTTCTTTAGAGAAATCAGCTGACCGTTGCATGGGAACCCCCTGTAGGTAACTAACTTATTTCCTCTTTCTGCTTTTAAGATTCTCTCTTTATCTTTAATCTTTGACATTTTAATTATGATGTGTCCTGGAGCGAGTCTCTTTGCATCCACCTTGTTTGTGACTCTTTGTGCTTCCTGGACTTGCATGTCTAATTCCTTCACCAAATTAGGTGAATCTATTTCGTTCATTATTTTTTCAAATAGATTTCTAATTTCTTGCTCTTTGTCTTCTTCTGGCACATCCATGATGTGAATGTTGGTATGTTTGAAGTTGTCTCAGAGGTTTCTTACACATCCTCATTTTTTCGGATTCCTTTCTCTTCTTGTTGTTCTGGTTGGTTGTTTTTTTTCTTTCTTATTTTCCAAATCATTGATATGATTCTCAGCTTCATCCATTATACTGTTGTTTCCCTATAAATTGTTCTTATTTCAATCAGTGTATATTTTGTTTCTGATTGGATCTTTTTTATGCTGCTGATGTCTTTGTAAGTTCCTTGAGCATCCTTGTAAACACTGTTTTGAACTCTGCATCTGATAGATTGCTTATCTCCATTTTGTTTAGTTGTTTTTCTGGAGTTTTGATCTGTTCTTTCATTTGGGCCATGTTTATTTGTCTCCTCATTTTGGCAGCTTTCCTGTGTTTGTTTCTATGTATTAGGTAGAGCTTCTGTGACTCCCTGCATTGGTAGAATGGCCTAATATAGTAGGTGTCCCGTAGGGTCCATTGGCACAGCTTCCCTTATCACCCAAGCTGGGTACTCGAGGTGCACCCTTCATGTGTGCTTAGTATACCCTCCTTTTGTAGATGAGCCTTGATTGCTGTTGGCAGGTCAATGGGAGGGTTTTACCCAGGTTGGTCAGCAGCAAGGACTGCCTATGACCACTGACCACCAACCTCCCTGCTCCGTGGATCAGCTGTGCAGGGGCAAGGCGGTGGTGCCTTGACATGATCTATAGCTGTCCACTGGGTACGCAGGCCCTGGAGTTTCCCGGGTGATGTAGGCCAAGGTCAGCACCCACCTATGTTTTGTCAGGGGACACCTTGCCTGAGCTATAAAGCAATCTGACATGGCAGCTACTTGTGCTGTGCTTGAAGATTCCCAGGTAAAGCCAAGCTGTGAATCTAGGCTGGCTTCTGCTAGTGCTGGGCTTGGGGCTGAGGCTCACTGAGGCCAGCTGTTGCTTGTTTGAGAGGACTTAGGAAGTTGTGAAGCATGAGCCAAGACCAGCCATTCATATGAAAAAGTCAGGGTTAACAGTTTGGGTGGGCCAGTAAGTTAGGTGGGACGTAGTCTTGGAGGATCTTCAGAGCAGGGGCAGACAGTGTTAGCTAGGTTGATGGAGTCTCAGATATGGCACCTGCCTGCTGGCTCTGTGACTGTGTGCGGAGGGTTCAGAAAAGGGACAATGGCCTCTGTCCACCTTTCTATCTGGGAGAAAGCAGTTCTCCAGCTCTTGCCTTGATGCCAGACACTTCAGTTCCTTTCTATATGCCGCTGGTACCTTTCAAGCTGCTACCCTGGTACTAGAGTTCAGAGGGAGTGAGTCTGAGTAAATTCATTTGCGGGTTCTTTAAGAGGAACTGCTTAGGACTCCAGTAGTTTCTTCCACCAGCTCAGTCCCTGCTGGTTTTTATAGCCAGAAGTTTTGGGGACTTATCTTCCTGCACTGAAACCCTGGGCTGGGGCCTGATATGGGGCTGGGACTTCTTGCTCCTGAGATATCCCTCCTGAGGTTTTATCCACCACACATGGGTGTGGGACCAACCCATTCTGCATCTCTGCCCCTCCTACAAGTCTTGTGGGGTGTAGTTTCTTTAATTCCATAGTTGTCAGACTTCCATTGAAATTGATTTCTGACAGTTCTGAGTGATAGTTGTTCTATAGTTTAGTTGTAATTTTGATGTGGTTGTGCAAGGAAGTGAACCATGTTTGCAAATACCACCATCTTGACCAGAACTCCAATTCACTTGTTAATGGACATTTGTATTGGTTTGGTTTTTGGTTATTGCATATAGAGTCACTATGAACATTTACATTTTGGTTCTTGTGTGGACATACAAGTTTATTTCTCTTGGTTAGAGAAAATGACTAAGTGGAATGGCTGGATTGTATGACATGTGAATAATTTTTTTTAAAGATATTGCCAAAGTATTTCCCAAAGTAATTGAACTATTTTACATTTCCATCAGCAGTGTGGGACAGTTTCAATTCTTCCACATCATTGTCAGTATTAGGTATGATTGATTTTCAAAAAACTTTTAAAAAGATTTTTCTAGTTCTATTAAGATAAAATTGATGTATAACATTGTGTAAATTTAAAGTGTACAGTGTGATGATTTTATATACAGTATGTATATATTGTGAAATGATTATCACAGTAAGGTTAGTTACACACCCATCACCTCACATAGTTACCAATTTTGTGTCTGCAGTGTGCATTTGGTCTGTCTTTTTAATTGTATCCATTCTAAAAGGAGTATAAGTTTAATTTTCATTTTCCTAATAACTATGTTGAGCATCTTTTCATGTGCTCATTTGCCATCCCTATATCTTCTTTGGTAAAGTGTCTGGTTAAATCTTTTACCATTTTAAAACTGAGTGTATTATTATTGAATCTTGAGAGTTCTTTATATATTCTGCATACAAGTCCTTTATCAGATATATGATTTGAAAATATTTTCTCAAAGTCTGTGAGTTCTCTTTTTAATCTTTTAATGGTGTCTGATGAGAGTGGAAAATTTTAATTTTGATGAAATTCGACTTATTAATTTTCTTGTTATGAATTATGTATTCAGTATCATATCTAAGAAATATTTGCATAATCCAAGGTCATAAATATTTTCCTTAAGTTTTTATAGCTTTAGGTTTTAGATATTTGTGCATGATTCATTTTGAGTTAATTTTTATATAATATGAAGTATGGATTGAAAGTTTTGCACTGGTTTAGTTTGGATTTTTGTTATTTTTAATTTTTTTCTATATGTATATCCAACTGTTCTAGCTCCATTTGTTAAAAAGATTAGCTCTGCTGAATTGCTATTACACCTTTTTTTTTTTTTAACATAGCTGTCCCTTCATGTCTGGGTTGGTTGCATTAGACAAAATACCAATATACAAAATATAATTATAGTTCTACACATTAGCAATGGGTAATTGGAAAAATGAAATTTTAAAAATATACATATCATTTGTTATGGCATCAAAAAGTATGAAATACTTAGGGACAAATCTGACAAAAGACTACAAAACATCACCTGTACACTGAAATCCACAAGCCATTGCTGAGAGAAACTTAAAGATCTAAACAAATGGAGAGATATACCATGTTCATGGATTGGACAAATATATATCATTAAAGTGTCAGTTCTCCCAAGATCAAAATTCCAGCAGGCTTTATTGCAAAAATTAGCAAAGTGAACCCAAAATTCACATGAATATACAACAGACTTACTATAGGAAAAACAACTCTAAAGAAGAATGGAATTAAAAGAATGCTTCTGATTTTTGAGGCATTATAAAGTTCAGTAATCAAGACAATGTGGTATTGGTATAAGATGGACAAAGCTAACAGAACAAGCATATCTTCAGTTTTATTTTTTTTTCAAGTATATTTTATTGATTATGCTATTACAGTTTTTCCATTTCTTTCTCCCCTTTTTCCCCTCCTTCCAGTACCCCCATTCCCTCCAGCATTCCCTCCCCTTAGTTCATGTCCATGGGTCATACATATAAGTTCTTTGGCTTCTCCATTTCCTATACTATTCTTAACCTCCCCTGTCTATTTTGTACCTATCAATTATGCTTCTTTTTCTCTGTACTTTTCCCCCCATTCTCCCCACTCCATCTCCTGGCTGATAACCCTCCATATGATCTCCATTTCCATGATTCTGTTCCTGTTCTAGTTATTTGCTTAGTTTGTTTTTGTTTTTGTTTTTTAGGTTCAGTTGTTGATAGTTGTGAGTTTGTTCATTTTACTGTTCATAGTTTTGATATTCTTCTTTTTGTTAGGTCTCTTTAATATTTCATGTAATAAGGGCTTGGTGATGATGAACTCATTTAACTTGACCTTCTCTGGGAAGCACTTTATCTGCCCTTCCATTCTAAATGATAGTTTTGCTGGACAGAGTAATCTTGGATGTAGGTCCTTGTTCCTTGTTTTCCATGACTTTGAATACTTCTTTCTAGCCCCTTTTTGCCTGTAAGGGTCCTTTTGAGAAATCAGTTGATAGTCCTATGGGAACTCCTTAGCAGGCAACTCTCCCCTTTTCTCTTGCTGCTTTTAAGATTCTCTCCTTATCTTTAATCCTGGGTAATTTAATTATGATAAGTCTCAGTGTGTTCCTCCTTGGATACAATTTCTTTGGCACTCTCTGAGCTTCTTGGACTTCCTGGAAGTCTATTTCCATTTCCAGATTGGGGAGGTTGTCCTTCATTATTTTTTCAAATAAGTTTTGCATTTCTTGCTCTTCCTCTTCTCCTTCTGGCACCCCCATGATTCAGATGTTTGGACATTTCAAGTTGCCCCAGAGGTTCCTAAGCCTCTCCTCATTTATTTATTTATTTATTTTGAATTCTTGTTTCTTCATGCTGTTCTGGTTGAATGTTTATTTCTTCCTTCTGTTCCAAATCATTGATTTGAGTCCCTGTTTCCTTCCCTTCATTGTATATTTTTCTTTATTTCACTTTGTGTAGCCTTCACTTCTTCATTTTGCATCTGTACTCAATCATTTCTGAGAGCATCCTGATGCCCGGTGTTTTGAACTCTGCATCTGATAGGTTGGCTATCTCCTTGTTGCTTGGTTCTTTTTCTGAAGTTTTGATCTGTTCTTTCATTTGGGCCCTATCTCTTTGTCTTAACCCACCTGTTAAGTTGTAAGCAGTGGGGCCTTAGGTATATACCAGGGCAGGACAACCTGCCTTGCTATTTGTGGTGCTGTATGTGGGGGAGGGGTCAGGGAGGGAGCAATGCTGCTTCCTCTGCTCTTGCCCCACTTTCAGTCACTTCTCTGCTTCCCATGAGCAACTTGAATACTTCCAGTTTCTGCCCTGGTGCTGGTTCCCCAAGTGGGTGGGCTTTTTTATGTTCTAGGACCCTGTGGGCCCCTGCAATGGACTCTCCTGAGAGACTGGCAGGTTATTCCACTGCCACAACCGCCACAGGTTTTTACAGACAGAGGTTCTGACGTTTCATTTGCCTGGTGCCGGAACCCTGGGCTGCGCAGCATGCCTCACTCCCCAGTTGTTCCTCCTGGTTTTTATCTGCACACGAATGTGGAACTGCCTAGTCCACAAGCCACAGCCTTGCTGTGTGTCTCTCCACCCTGGCTGCCTGTGTCTGCCTCTCCTATCAGTCTGGATGAATGTTTCTTCTTTAGCTCTTTGGCTTCGGACTTTCATACAGTTTGATTTTCTGGCAGTCTGGTTGTTTTTTGTTTTTAAATTTGTTGCTACTCTGCTTTTGGTTGTGCAAGGAAGCGAAGTATATCTACCTATGCCTCCATCTCGGCTGGAAGTCTATTTTTGTTTTTCAAGTGAGTTTAGAAGAGATCCAAACAATTAAATTTGCTACTTGATAGTATGATCCTGGTCATAGAGTATAAAGAGCAGCTCATCCCTTATCCATACCTGAAAAAATAATATAGTCTCAGATCTGATCCCACTAGTTTACAGTGCTTCTAGAGAGCAAGCTGTGGTCAATCCGTTCTTATTCCAAAGGCCTGGTTAAAAGGGGAATCTGTCATCTTGGGCAGAAGGTCATTTACTTCTTAGACGTGCTCACAACCTGAAAGGTGAAGATGAATATCTCTGCTCACCAGTTCTGGTTTGTACAGAATGTTAGTACATTTGGGTATGGTTTTATAACTTGTGTCTTTAAACATTTTTAAACCATTTTTTCAAAAGTGTGGGGAGTTTTGCCTAAACCTTTTGTTGTTTTTTTTTATTTCAAATCAGTTTTATCTAGTTATTATTGCTTTGTGCTACTACTGATAGCAAAAAAGCAATAAAAACTTAAACGTACAAAAGGGTTTGTTGGAATCAACCTAAAGGTTCAAAAGTGGAGGACTGCATAAATAAAACAGAGTTTCTGCCAAATAGTATGCATAATATGATTTAGTTTTTACTAGAAGATCTAGAAGTAACTGTCATTAAGCAGGGAGATATGGATTGTGTGTGTGTCAATGTCTGCCTTTTTCACTTTTCTATCATATTTTGAATTATTGTGCTTGGCTCAGTTGTTTAGAGCATAGTACTCTATGAAATGTTTTTGTAATTAGAAAAGTAAAATAAAACCACAAAATAGCACAATAAAGAGCTAGAATTTTGGAGTTTTGTAATTCATTTTAAATTATAGCTGATCTTGTTTGGCAATGTTTTCATGTCTTTGTATATTTTTAAAATTGCTCAAAACAAGATACTATAAAGTTACTGCAGATAACATTTGTGCATATTATACATACATGTCATAATCCTTTACAATTTGTTTAAACAATTCCTTATTGTTGGAGCTGTGTGTAGGCTTAAATTGCCTCTAAATGGTTGGATCTATATGTTGTTTCAAAATGTTTGATATTCTAAACAGCACAGAGTGAGAATAATTGGATGAAAACTAGTTCTATAAAGCAAAAAAGGCAAGGGGAATCACCTTGAATTCTAAAAAATTACAGTGTTTTTTTAATCAAATCATTTCAACTAACTGGTTTTAAGCTAAATCACTTTTGCCAAATTGATTTTACCAAACAGTATATAACTATGTGAATGAATGTATAAAATCCCCAACTATATACTCCTGGAATCATATCAGTGTTACTCATTACACAGGATTGATGTGATCTGAATGTTTTCTATTTGGAAAGACTTAATTTTCTTCTGCACAGTAGGGAGCCATTGAAGGCTTCTGGACAAAAGGGACATCATTGGAGTCAAATGGTGTAAGGGTTACTCTTATAAAGAGTGTAAGGAATAAACCATAGTTAAGAGGGTCTGGAGACAGGAAGCTAAGTTGGAGGCTTTTGCAATAGTTCCAGTAAGTGGTGACGAAATCCTAAACCAAGACAGTGTCAATAAGGAAGAGAGGAGTAGGCAGATTTCCTCCTGAGTCCTATGAGTATAAAATGTATTTTATTCTTTTCTTTTTGTTTGCTTTTCAACCTATAGCCATTCAATTCATCCAAGCCTTAAAAATCTTTACTTAACTACTTGAACTATGATGAATTTGCCTATCTTGTAAAAAGTGGGTTGGGAGTTCAGTTAATGAACCTGAGAGAAGAATAGATGAGTTAAGGACAATGACCTGAGTGCAGTCTATACTTACAGTGAATTCCAGAAGGAAGTGTGTTGTCTTGGCTGGTATTTCAGCTATAAAAATAATGAAAGAAAATAGATTATTGTGAACACAGAGGGCTTTACACTTTCAATATGTCAGTTTCATAATGTACTTCTTGAAAGCAGAAATCACATGGCTTACTTCTTTGTAGCCTACAATTAGCATGCTGTGGGCATTTAAATGGTAGAATAAGAGAAAGAAAATATTAAAGTCGGTTCTGACTCTCCTTAAAGAATGGGAGGGGCATGCTAACCTGATAACTTTGGAACTCTGAATATGAAACTAGGCCAGAGCTACTTACTAATATTAGACTGTATAAACCAACTTGATAAAAAGCCTGATTCACAAGTTCTGGGAAGTAGAAAGAGGCGTGACCCCAAGCACTACTTTAGTGACTTCAATTAAATGATTGTCAGAACTTGTTGTATATGTTTTTTGGCTACTTAGAGTTTTGAAAATCCCAGAACCTTAAGTTTACTCCTATTTCCATTACTTCACCCATTCCACTCTATATATTTATAAGCCACTAACTTCAGAAAATATCTATTACATGTCAGGCTAAGTATTTTGTGTACCAGAGGACTTTAAAATATAGCTACCACCTTCAAGTTGCTTACAATATTATAAACAAGGTGAGACTTTCTTACATTGAATATCTAGGGAACAATGTTATGAAAGAATGAATATTAAGAGAAATAATCGTTTAAGTATCCAAAGATGTAATTAAGGCCTCCATGAAAGATTATTGATATAATCAACTGTATTATCTATAATATGCTTATGAAAGAGTCTAGCTTTGTAAAGTAACTGGCTGATTAGGTTAGATGCTGTATATTGATATTCTTGTGCATCCATATATCAACTATTCATGTATTTATCTGTTTTTGAGGACTGTTCATAATGGAAAGACCACTGGTAGACTTCATTTTTCAGCAAAATGACAAAGTAGATATTCTGAAAAACGCTCTGCTACAAAACACTCCGAAATGAGTTAAAAAACAGAGCAAACATCTATTAAAATCTCTAGCTAATAAAATAGGTAATAACTGCTTAAAGCAAAAATAATAAGAATGCGTTGTGGGTTTATAACATATATAGAAGCAAAATGTATGAAAACAATAGCACAAAGAGAAATGGGGAGAAAGAAATGGAACTATATTGTTTAAGGTTCTTTTTTTTCCCCAGAAACATTTTGATTTCTTCTTTGATCTCATTACTGACCCATTCATTGTTTAATAGCATGCTATTCAGTCTCCACGAGTTTGAATGTTTTTGATTTTTTTCCTTGATGTTGGTTTCTAGTTTCAAGTCCTTGTGGCCCGAGAAAATGCTTGTTGTGATTTCAATTTTCTTGAATTTCTTGAGGCTTGTTTTGTGTCCTATCATGTGGTCTCTCTTTGAAAATATTCCATGTATATTGGAATAAAATGTGTATTTTGCTGCTTTGGGATAAAAGGTTCTCTATATGTCGGTTAAGTCCTTTTGATATAATGCATCATTCAGTTCCACAGTATCCTTGTTGATGTTTTGTTTGGAAGATCTATCCATTGTTGACAATGGGGTGTTAAAATCCCCTAGTATCAGTGTGTTGCTGTCTATATCTTTCTTGAAGACCTCCAAGATTTTCCTTATATATTTGGGTGCTCCTGTGTTGGGTGCATATAGGTTTACAATGTTTCTGTCTTCTTGATGGATTCTTCCTTTAAGTAATATGAAGTGTCTTTCTGGGTCTCTCTTTATGGCCTTTGTTTTGAAATCTATTTTGTCTGATGTAAGTATTCCTACCCCTGCTTTTTTTCCTGTCCATTTGCTTGGAATATTTTTTTTTTCCATCCCTTTACTTTCAGTCTGTGTAGGTCCTTTGTTCTGAGGTGGGTCTTTTGTAGGCAGGATACATGCGGGTCACGTTTTCTAATACATTCAGCCACCCTGTGTCTTTTGATTGGAGCATTTAATCCATTTACAGTTAAAGTTATTATTGATAGGTACTTACTCATTTTTTCCTTTGTACCTGTGTTCCTCTCTTTCTCACTCTTTTTCTTCATCTTCTTAAAGCAGTCCCTTTAGTATATCTTGCAGTGCTGGTTTGGTAGAGGTGTATTGTTTTAGCCTTCTTTTGTCTGGGAAACTCCTTATTTCACCTTCCATTTTAATTGAGAGCCTTGCTGGGTAGAGCAGTCTTGGTTGTAGGCTTTTGCTTTTCATGACTTGGAAGATTTTTTGCCATTCCCTTCTGGCTTGTAGTGTTTCTGTTGAAAAGTCAGCTGCTAGCTGTATCGGAATTCCCTTCTATGTTACTACTTATGTCTCCCTTGCTGTCTTTAGGATTTTCTCTTTGTCTTTGATATTTGCCACTTCAGTTATGATGTATCTCGGAGTGGGCCTCATTGGGTTGCTCTTGAATGGGACCTTCTGTGCTTCCTGGACTTGTGTGAATTTTTCTTTCCTCAAATTAGGGAAGTTTTTCATCATTACTTTTTCAAACAGGTTCTCCATACCTTCCTCCTCTTCTCCTTCTGTTATCCCTATTATACAGATATTATTACATTTCAGGTTGTCCTGCATTTCCCTCAACGTCTCTTTGTTCTTTTCAAGTCTTTTTTTCATTTTCTTGCTCTTTCTGGGAGCTTTTTTCTACGTTGTCCTCCAACTTGCTGATTCGATCCTCTGCTTCATCTAGCCTGCTTTTGATTCCTTCTACTGTGTTCTTCAACTCAAAAATTGTGTTCCTCATTTCCTCTTGCTTCTTGTTGATAATTTCTGTCTTTTTTTATGCTGATATAATTTGTAATAAGCTCTTCATAGTTTCCCTCTAGTTTTTGGTAATTCTGTCTGAGCTCACTGAGCTCATTGAGCTTCTTTAGAACCATTGTTTTGAACTCAATATCGTTTACTTGTCTGTATTTCATTTAGTTCTCTTTCTGAGGATTCTTCCTTTCCCTTCGATTGGGTGGTGTTTGTCTTCCCATTATTTGTGAGCTGCTTCTTCTTTTGCTTCTGCTTCTTAAGTTGATCTGTCTGATTTCTGACTTTGTGGTGTGCTTGTTTAAAGTTCCTACACTATATGTGTGGAGACGTATAATGTCACGTGAAGGTAAACCATAATAAGGTAAAGATATATACTATAAACCTTAAAGTAATTAGTAAGATAATATAACAAAGAATTGTGGTTAGTAAACAAATAAGAGAAATTAAATGAAATCATAAAATGCAATCTATGACATGATCATCTCCATAGAAAATCCTATGGAATCTATCAAAATGCTATTAAAATAAGTGAGTTTAGCAAGATTGCAGAATACACAATTAATTTACAAAAGCACATACCACCAAAAATTAAGTACCTAATAATAAATCAGCAAAACATGTTGGTCCCTTATGTAGAAAATAATAAAGCTTTTTAAAAGAAGCCTAAATAATGTAAATCTTTTTATACACTGTTTTCAGGTCAGAAGACTCAATATCTTAAAGTTGTCCATTCTCCCAAAACTAGCCTTGCTCTATTAACTGTCTGGACTCACTACCTAAATTATGTTGTAGAAATAGAAAACCAGATCAATAAAGTAAAAGGGCCTAAAGAGAGACAGAATATAGCAACTTAATTAATGATAGAGCTGAAAAAGGTGCAATAATTATAAATCTTAAAATAATTGGCTATCTTTCTTTTAAAAAATGAAATTGAATCCTTCACATCATACACAAAAATGAACTGAAGAATTGGCAAAGACTTAATGAAAGGCAAATATATAAAACTCTTAGAAAAAAATGTAGAAGAATCTCTTTATAACCTTGAGTTAGGAAAGGCTTCTTAAGTAAGACATCAAAAGTCTAATCCTAAATGGAAAACTGATATATTTCACTACATTGAAATTTAAGAGTTCTGTTCAGCCAATTGCAACAAAAATAAAATAAAGACAAGCCACAACCTGAGAGAAGTTATTTATAGCTTATCTAAATAACAAAGAATTTATATCAAACATGTAATAATAATAAAAAAATAACCGAATAGTAAAACTGTCAAAAATCATACAGGAATTTTACTACAAAACATAAATGGGGTTTGTAAACACCTGAAAAGCTGCTTCCTCACATTAATAACATAGAAATGAAATTAGATACCATGAGATACAATACCATGTCATATTCACCAATTTAACAAAGATTAATCGAATAATTGTCAGTGAAGTGGTGGAACAAGAACTCACCACTCCTCATAGAAGTGTAAACTGATACAGTCACTTTGGAAAGCAATTTGGTATTATCGAGTTAAATCAATAATGTGCATGTGCTATGTCCCAGCAATGCCATCTCTTAAGAAAATACCATAAAGAAACTCATTTTCGTGTGCATCAAGAGACATATACAAGAATATTCACTGCCTTATTATGTGTAATAACAGGAAACACTGGAAATGACACAAAGGTCTAACAACAGTAAAATGGATAAATTGTAGCATACACACACAATAGAATAGTTTAATACCTGAAATGGATGAACAACAGCTATATACATCCATATAAGTTAAAAACATAACCTTGTATTCTCATAGTATAGAATAATATGTGCAATATGATTCAACTTACAAAAACTCAAAAACATAAAAACTAGACAATATATTATTTGGGAACTCTTATTCATGTGGTAAAGCCATAAATAAAGCAAAGGAATGATTGTTACAAACATTAATCTAGTGTTCATCTCTTTTTATTTTTTTAATGAATTTATTAGGGTTACATTGATTAACAAGATTATATAGATTTGAGATATACAATTCTGTAATACCTCATTTGTATATTGTATTGTGTGGTCACCACCGCCATAATGTCTCTTTTTTTAAAAAATTTAATTTTATTTTTTAAATATATTTTATTGATTATGCTTTTACAGTTGTCCCATTTTTTTCTCCCCTTATTCCCCTCCACTCTCCACCGCCCCTCCCCAGAGCACACCCCCCCCCCCCCGTTTAGTTCATGTCCTTGGGTTGTACATATAAGTTCTTTGGCTTCTCCATTTCCTATACTATTCTTAACCTCCCCCTGCAAATTTTGTACCTACTATTTATGCTGCTTATTCCTTGTACCTTTTCCCACATTCTTCCCCCTCCCTTTTCCCTCTGATCTCCATTTCTATGGTTCTTTTCCTGTTTTAGTTGTTTGTTTTGTTTTTGTTTTTGTTTTTTTTTAGGTTCAGTTATTGATAGTTGTGAGTTTTTGTCATTTTACTGTTCATAGTTTTGATATTCTTCTTTTTCTTAGGTAAGTTCCTTTAACATTTCATATAATAAGGGCTTGGTGATAATGAACTCTTTGAACTGGACCTTACCTGGGAATCACTTTATCTGCCCTTCCATTCTAAATGATAGCTTTGCTGGATAGAGTAATCTTGGATGAAGGTCCTTGTCTTTCATGACTTTGAATACTTCTTTCCTGCCCCTTTTAGCCTGTAAAGTTCCTTTGGAGAAATCAGCTGATGGTCTTATGGGAACTCCTTTGTAGGCAACTCTCCCCTTTTCTCTTGCTGCTTTGAAGATTCTCTCCTTATCTTTAATCCTGGGTAATGTAATTATGATGTGCCTTGGTGTGTGCTTCCTTGGATCCAACTTCTTTGGGACTCTCTGAGCTTCCTGGATCTCTTGGAAGTCTATTTCCTTTTCCAGATTGGGGAAGCTCTCCATTATTTATTTCAAATAAGTTTTGTATTTCTTGCTCTTCCTCTTCTCCTTCTGGCACCTCTATGATTTGGATGTTGGAACGTTTAGAGCTGTTGCAGAGGTTCCTAATTGTCTCCTCGTTTTTTTGAATTCTTGTTTCTTCATTCTGTTCTGGTTGAATGTTTGTTTCTTCCTTCTGCTCCAAATTGTTGATTTAAGTCCTGGTTTCCTTCCCTGAAGTGTCGGTTCCCTGTATATTTGTCTTTATTTCATTTTGCGTAGCCTTCACTTTTTCCTCCGTTTTGCAACCACAGTCAACAAATTCAGTGAGTATCCAGATTACCAGTGTTTTGAACTGTGCATCTGCTAGGTTGGATATCTCTACTTCACTTAGTTCTATTTTGTTCTTTCATTTGGGCCATATTTCTTTGTCTCAGTGCACCCGTTACATTGGGATGGGCAGAGCCTTAGGTGTTCACTAGGGCAGGGCAACCCATGCCACTGTGTTGTGATACTGTGGTGGGGGGGGTGGTCAGAGAGGGAACAATGCTGCTTGGTTGGCTCTTGTCTGGCTTTCAGTCACTTTCCCCACTACCCACAATCAAATTAGGCCCTTCCAGTGCTGATTTCCGGGTGGGTGGGTTTGTGTATGTTCCAGGACCCTATGGGACTCTCCTTTGAGGCTGGGGGTTTCTCCTGCTCCCACAACCTCCACAGGTTCTTATATCCAGAGGTTTTGAGGCTTTCTTTTCCGGCACTGTAACTCTGGATTGTGCAGTCTGTCTCACTCCCCAGCTGTTCCTCCCAGTTTTTTCATACACAAATATGGGACCACCTGGTCCTCCTGCTGCCGCCTTGCCCGCCCAGTCTTCCAGCTGCTACCTTGCGGCAAGTCCTCTCTGCCCTGGTTGCCCATCTCTGCCCCTCCTACTGGCCTGGATGAATGTTTCTTCTTTAGCTTCTTGGTTGTTGGACTTCCAAGCAGTTAGATTTTCTGGCAGTTCTGGTTATTTTTGTTTTTAAATTTGTTGTTGTCCTTCTTTTGGTTGTGTGAGGAGGCAAAGTGAATCTACCTACCCCTCCATCTTGGCCAGAAGTGCATTCCCATGATGTCTCTTTTTCCTAGTGTTCATCTCTTGAAGAGATAAAGTTGATGGTGGAGCTGGAGAGAGCACTCAAGTATCCTCTAAGTTACAGTAATATTCTGTTTCATAAACTGATTAGTATATACATGAGTCTTCATTTAATGCTTAATCCTTAAACTGCAGGTAAATATTTTATACATTTTTATATGTATAAATTTCACAATAAAAATAGTTTTAAGAATGTACAAAGGAGGGAGAGGGTGCTCTTAGGCTGCTATCCTGACTGAAATACAAATTCTCTGACTGATTATTGACCTAATATGGTAGATACTTGTCAACAATAAACAGATATAATCAACTTCAAATGATCAATATTCAAATACTTATTTAAAAAATCAATAGAGAAACTAAACATCAAATTATAGACCAGGAAAGAGAAATTAGTAAACTAGAAGACAGATCTGAAGAAATTTCTCAGAGTGCATTATAGAGAAACAGATGGTGAAGAGGAGAGTTTAAAAGATATGAAAAATAGAGCTGCCCACTGAATGTCTGTGTTCCCCCAAGTTCATTTGTTGAAGCACTAATCCCCATGTCATGATTGGAGGTGGTGCCTTTCAGAGACGATTCAGTTTAGATGAGGTCATGATGGGGGAGCCATGGTGAGATTAGTGCCCTTAGAAGAGGAGGAAGTGAAAAGAGCTCTCTCTCGCCACGATGTGAGGACACAGCAAGAAGGTAGTGTTCTGTAAACAAAAAAGAGGGCTTTCACAAGAACCCTACCATACCAGCACCCTAATCTTAGATTTACAGCATCCAGAAATGTTAGAATGATACCAGAGCCAGGCAAAGAAACTGTAAGAAAACTACAGACCAATATGCCTTATGAACATTGATACAAAAGACTTAATAAAATACTAGCAAACTAAATTCAGCAGCATGTTAAAAGGATTATACCCCATGACCAAGTGGGATTTATTTCCAGAATGCAGGGATGGTTCAACATACAAAAACTGATCAATGTAATAGACAATTTTGGTATAGAACAGAGAGCCCCAAAATACACCATCATATATATGGCCAAATTATTTTTGACAAGGATACTAAGCATATTCAACTAGGAAAGGACAGTCTTTTCAACCAGTGGGAAAACTGGACATCCACCTGCAAAAGAATTAAGTTGAAACCTTACCTTATACCATGTACATAAATTAACTGAAAATGGATCAAAGACCTAAATGTAAAACTTAAAACAATAAAAATCTTAGAAGAAAACATAGTTTTTCTTTTAGTTTTTTGTTTTATATTCCACATATGAGTGAAATCATATATTTTTTGTCCTTTGCCATATGACTTATTTTGCTCACCCTAAAACCCTCAAAATCTATCCATGATGTTGCAAATGGCATCATTTTATCTGTTTTTCATAGCTGGGTAGTATGCCATTTTATGCGTGTGTGTATCACATCTTATTTATAACAAAACAAAACAAGCTCATAGGTACAGATGACAGAATGGTCGTTACTGGAAGGGAAGAGGGCAGGGAGAGGGCAAATTGGATAAAAGGGGTCAAAAAATGGTAATGGAAGGAAAGCAGACTTTTGGTCGTGAGCACACGATAAGGTCTACAGATACTGAATTGTAATGCCGTATACCTGAAATTTATATAATGTTATTAACCAATGTTACCTCAATAAATTAAAAAGCTAATTGATGTTATATACATTAAGAAAAAGAAGAAAACATAGGAAAAACTCTTTATGACATTGGATTTGGCAATGATTTCCTGGATATGACACCAAAGGCACAGATAACAAAAGAAAAAATAGACATATTGGACTTGATGAAAATTTAAAATTTTGTATGTCAGAAGACCCTATCAACAGAGTAAAAATTAACCCACATAAATTATGCAAATAATATATCTAATAAGGGATTAATAGAATATTGATAATCTAATAATATTAATATATAGAATATATATTATATCCTGAATATATAGAGAACTCATAAAACTCAACAACAAAGCAAAACCTAATTAAAAAATGGGCAAAAAGCCCTGGCCAGGTGGCTCAGTTGGTTGGAGCATCATCCTGTACACCAAAAGATTGCAGGTTTGATTCCCAGTCAGGGCACATACCTAGGTTGCAGGTTCCATCCCCAGTCAAGGCATGTATGAGAGGCAAGCAGTCAATGTTTCTCTCTCACACAGGTGGGTTTTTTTCCCCCTCACTCCCCCCACCCTAAAACCAATAAAACATATCTTTGAATGAGGATTTTTTAAATATGAACAAAGAACTTGAACAGATATTTTTCCAAAGATAGAAAAATGGCCAATAAGCCTTCTCAACATCACTAATCATTATGAAAATGCTAATCACAACTTTAGTGAGATACATCTCACACCCAATAAGAAGACTACTATTTTTTTTAAAGAAGTGTAGGCAAGGATGTAGAGAATTAGAACACTTGTACACTGTTGGTGGGAATGTAAAATGGTACAGCCACTGTAAAAAATGGTATAGAGTTTCCTCAAAAAAATAAAAAATAGAATTAATATATGATCCAGAAATTGCACTCTGAGTATATACCCAAAAGATTTGAAAATAGGGTTTCAAAGAGACATTTGTGTACTCATGTTCATAGCAGCATTATTCCCAACAGTAAAAATGTAGAAGCAGGCCATTCAGCAGCAGGTGAATGTATAATCAAAATATGGTATATGCATACAATGGAATATTGCTTAGCCTTAAAAAGGAAGGAGATTTTGCAATAAGCTATGATATAGTTTATGCTAAAGACATTATGCTAAGTGAAAATAAGGTTTGAGTAATGTGTCTTTGTAATCCCGAAGGAGTGGCCTTACAAATAACTGTGTGTGTGGTGTTTGGGGTAATGTAGAGGATCTTACACTCTCCTTTCTGAGGTTTTTGAATCACGCATGGCAGAGGCCACCAGTCCTCCAGAAGCTGAGAGCATGACTCTGTGACTTCACAAGTTCCTCCTGTTCACAATGATGCTATCAGCTCCAAAGAGCAGACTTGGCATATGGAAGGAAAGGGCCAAGGGAGGAAAATCCAGTTAAATACGTTCCTACCAACCAAATCCAGTCTTTACCCAGTCTTTTCCCCTAGGGACCTCATGTCTCATGTTCTCGGGAGTCATTGATTTGTGGCTGGATGGAGATTGTCCAGTCAGCAATAGCATAATATTATCTATAATATTATGGAACTATCCATTCTGGTCTATTGTCAAGTTTCTACAGTTGAGTTTCATGATCATTCCTCCCTACTCTATCCTACAACCACTAAGTATTTTCCCATATATGTTAACCTACAGGGAAGCATCACAAATGCAGATATAAGCTTTTGGCAGTATGACATTAAAACCATGGTACAGCCCAGGTAAACATACAACAATCACAGAGAAAGAAAGAGAGAGATTTGAGATGGAAAAGGGGGCATTAGATCCAATTACAAAGTATTAGAAAATAAATTGGGAAGAGTACATCAAGACAATCCTGTAAAAGAAACCCTCACTGATGGAATCAATGCCATATCTAAGAAAGGTATGAACAAGCAGCTATCCCTCAGTCCTACATCTCAAGAGCTCTGGGAGGAGGACCCAGCACTCTGTTTTACAAGTCCTGCAGAAGTTTCTGATGCACACTCACATTAGAGGGCTCAAGATGAAGATGAAGGTAGATAGGACCAGAGTTCACGTAGCAAAGCAAAGTCTCCAGTATGACAACGGTGAATGCACACAGATAACCAAAGCTACAATCAAACACCAAATGTAGAAAGAGTGGAAACACCACTATTGGATGCTGGAAATGAAAAAAAGGAACTCTAAACGGTGTGAATACAGACAAGAAAAGAGGAAAAGTTAGCACTATGAAAACCACAATTAGGGAAATTAAAGAAAATTTTCATGATGGAAGATAATCTTGGCCTGAATTTTCAAGGGCTCTGAGAGTTTCCTTCAAGAGGCATCACCAAAAAAAATGGCCCCACTCATCAAATGGTTTTATTTGGATACTAGCTTTGCTTATTTTTTAACTCATTTATTCTCTTATAATTTTAAACTTATAGTAAAGTTGCAAGAGTAGTACAAAGACCTTCCGAATACCCCTTTACCCAGATTCACCAGCTATTTACACTTTGCCCTATTTACTTTGTCATTCCCCCTTTCTACCCATATGCATTTTTTCTAAAAGCATTTAAGAGCAATTTGGAGACATTATGTCCCTTTATGCCAAAATTCTTCAGTATGTATGTGTTTCCTAAGAGCAACACTCTCCTACATACCTTCCTAAAATACAACATAATTACAGAACAATTATTAAAATCAGGAAATTTTACCTAATACTCAGTCCATATTCAAATTCTGTCAATTGTCCCAACGATGTCTTTTTTCAGCATTTTCTCCCTAATTCTGGATCTAATCCAGGACCACACGTCACAGTAGTCGTGATGCCTCTTTAACCTCTTTCAGTCTGGAACACTCCTTCTGCCTTTCTTTATCTTTCTTGACCTTAAATACAAGTCAACTATTTTTAGAATGTCTCTCAGTTTAGGTTCATCCGGTGTTTCCTCCTGATCGAGGTCATGGATTTGGGGGGAAAATACCACAGAAGTGACCAATGCTGTGTCTTTCTCTGTGGGTTGGATCAGGAGGCATATGATACTGATTTGTCCCAATATTGGTGATGTTAATTTTGATGTACTATAAGAAGGGCTTCCTCTTGTCCCTTAATTAATTTATTAATTTATATTAGTACAAACTTATGGGATTTTATTTTGTTCCATAATCTGTTATTATCTTGTTTTAGTACTCAAATTGCCCCTGATTGGGTGAGCAAGAGGTGGTTCAACCTAGCCACTATATCCATTTCACATATGTCCATCATTCTTTGAGCACGTCTTTACTTTCTGGTGCAAGATATTCCAAACTCACCTTGTGCTTTCTATGTCCTAACCAGGGAATCAGACTTTTTTCCAAGGAGCCATAGTTTCTTTTTGTACAGACCAAAATCTGGGTACCAAGTATGTTTGCTGCTAGTGTATCATCACTTCTAGGCACTGTTAGAGGGCAGAGCTAGCACACATGTACACAAATGAGTGCATATTTGCATGTACACACTTACATGGACACACAGGAACATGGACACACATGTGTACCCACACTCTAATTACATACTGATCCCTCCAACCTCAATTCTATCCCAACACTATAGGGTACATTCTATTCATCACCTCCCCTTTTCCATAATTGTAACTTCTTCCTCCAAAACCTGCACTGGGTTTGACTGGGTTTGTTTCGCTCATTGATAATGACTGATTCCTATACATTTTTCAAGAAGAAAAGGAGAGATGGCAGTGACTTAAGACCTGTGGCCAGAGATTTAATAGCAGAGATGGGCTTGGAAGGAACATCTGCAGAAGCTGCAAACAATCACTATTTACTCAGTATCTGGCCAAGCTTGTTTTTCCTTTTAAAGCAGAGGTTCTTGACTGCGTGCATAGCACATTTCTTGTGAACCATTTCCTATCTGGTGTGTAAAATTCATTGTAGCAATAGCTAAATATGCCTGCAGCAACAACAATGTTGGGCAGAAGGGATGTTGAGCTGAGAGGGGTACTACCTCCCATGAATCTAAGGTTAAGAGTAGCAAGTTAAGCCTTCACCAAAGAAGGCTGCATATTTATGGGAAGCTGTAAGAACTCTGGGCTCTTAGATTCACTGGACTGCCCCACCCACATGGGAACCAGCTCAGAAGCATGACCACATGATTCACACCCTGGCACTGATGCCCTTCTACTATAGCAGTGATGCTTTACAACTCTTGCTGATGTGGCTGCCATTGCCTTGATTTTCTAAATCCCCTCAAGTGACAGATCACGAATGTTTTATAAAATGTTTTACAAAATGAGCTACAATCACTAAGAGCTGAAAACCACTGTCCTAAATAGAGAAGACTATTTTGAGACTTAGAAGACATGCAACAATTTGCTGACAAAAATCTCCAATCTGAAAATAATACAGAAAACAGTAAAGACTGAAAAAAGGCAACCAAAGGGAGCTAAAAAGATTCAGAACATTATTTGAAATTAAAATCAGTTGACAAAATTGAACTTGAGGACTATCTGGCGAACAACGATGTTTTGGAAGGGATTCAGGCAAATACAACCCAAAGGCCAGATGGAACAGAGAAAAGATGGTAAAGGAAGTAAACTAGCAGCTAGACTTCTTCTCTCTAAAAACTTTTTTCATAGAAATTAGTAGGAAATATTTTTTTCAAAAATTAGTAAGATAAAATAGTGATTATCCTATGATCTCATTGAAAAGAAAATGAAAATGTTCAAGTCCACTGTAGAAGCCACATAAGTGAAAAGAGAACATGGAGGCTATCAGCATGGAGTGACAAAGGATGACACAGTTATATACATAACAAAATATAATATTAGATGTCGATGGGACTTTAAAAGAAGAGTCAGTGGTTAGAGTTAGAACAAAAAATCAACAATCCATTTTCTCTCTTGAAATGAGGAGACCAAGTGAAGCCTGGAGTGACCGACTCGCTGGGCTGTCGTAGTTCAGGTGGGCTCAGGTATGAGGTATGCTGAAACCTTGGTGGCAGAGCCTGAAGAGAAGGACTTCCTGAAGCAGAAAGGGAGGGTCTGACAGCTGACCCACAGGCCTGCCTGTCTGAAGGCTGTCAGGCACTTGACAGTAGATTGTGCTAACATTCTGAATTCTAAGATGGCTCCTTTGATTCTGATGTCTGGAGAGGCCCACCTGACCAGTAGGAGATGGCATAAGGGGTCCAAGAGACCATGATCCTGGAAATCAGGTAAGTATCCTGGTGATTCTGGCAGTCATTCTCTGACATCCAAACCTAGCCATCAGCTGAAGAGTGTAGAAATCCAGGGACTGCTCTCTGGAGGAACAGATGGGCAAGACCTGGGCAGAGGGTCAGAGTCCTCTTCCAGAAAGCTAGAGTTTCTGGGCATAGGCAGGCCAATGCACAGGAAGCAGGTAAGAAGGGAGGGGAAAGCTGCTATTTAGTCAGAGCTGACCCAGATGCGGCCTGACCTAGAGAAGGTTCAGGCTGCTGGCAAGCAGGTACAGATTCTGTTGGAGTAAATCAAATGAGATTGGTTTATTTGAAGGATACAGAAAGAAATCAGCATCACCTGGACACCCAGGTAAAGATTTGAGATATTTTCCAGGATGGATGGAGATTTGCATTCCAGAATCCAGAATCCTCACCACGACGTTCAGAGTTGCAAAAGATGACTACGTTTTACAGAATCTGTCCCCCTCCAGGCCTAGCACACAGTCTAATCCAGATAGGTGGCCAAGCTCGCTTCATCCATTTGGGAGTTAGGCTATTCACGGCACTAAATCCAGTAGCTAAATCATCAGACTTTCAGCTAGAATTGTCTGATCCTGGCACATTCCTAAACTCAGATATGAGAATAAATACCAGGTGTCATGCTCACTAGCCATTAGACCAGCTCTGGGCTTATCCTGAAGACCTACTGAGCCTCTGTCTATAGAGAGGTGCCACAAAGCAAAACAAATGTACAGGACTGAGCAAGCCCCAGGATACTGATCTTAGCCATTAAGCTTCAAACCAAGAAAACCTTGGGTTCTAAATCTTGCCCTATTATGTCAGTTTCTAACTGGGAGGAAGGAAGAATTTTTAACACAATTATATACCATTTTACATTAGGTCCTGATAAATAATGCCAATTTCACTCATTTTTGCATAATTAAAAAGAAGTTCATTTTTCTTTTTTGCAAGCTTTGTTGTTACATAATGTGGAGAGAAGTCTGTGAAGTACTCCTACAACTCATTAAACTCATTAGATGTCTTTAACACTTATGTTGCATTTTTTTATGTGGGAAAGGAATTTTTCCAAGGATGTAAAAATATCATCAGGCCATAAATAATTAACAACAATAAAAAGTCAGTAATAAATATGGCATCCTCAAAATGGAAATGGCCAACATTTCAGTCCTTCATTTCCTTCTAAGGCAAAAACCCTCATATACTAACTTGTAAAACTCCTCATTTCCACAGAACAGAGCTATAGCCCCATTGCCAGGATTTTTAGCTGAAGTTTTGGAGTCAGAGTTTAATTCCAGCTACCACAAAAGTAGAGCCATCTAGGGAAATTCATCCTGCCTTTTATTAGAAGGCCAGACTTCAGTCTGGCGTTGAGGAAGACAGTTCATCCATTCATTCTTTGAACAACTATTTCTTGAGCACCTGCTCTTGCCAGGCACTGCATTAGGCTCAGGAAATACAATGTTGACAAAACAGAAGTGACCCCTGTCTTCTATGGCTTGCAGTGCAGATGGTGGGGCAAAGATTCATTATATCACCTCAATATCTTAGAAGTAACCATGAGACAACTGCACAAGGAAAGAACACAGAACTATGCAATCTGGCTGACTGTGCGGGCGAGGGAAGACTTTCCTGAGGAAGGACGGCAGATGGCCAGCCAGGAGCGGGGTGAGAGGAGGAAGGCAGGCCTGGTGAGTGGCATAGAGAGACCAAAGGCTCATGTGGCCAGGAAAGAGTAGCTAGAGAGGCAGGCAGGGCCATTTCTGGAAGATTCTTGAAGATGTAAGGATTTTAATTTTTATTCTAAGAGCAGCAGAAAGTCAGGTAAGAGTGAAGCCATGATATACACATTTCTAAAGATGATGCTGGCTGCCTAGAGGCTGCTGGGGTTCATTTAGGCAAGAGAGCTCAGAGGCTTGGTATGGATGAGGCAGAAGAGAAGGACAGAGATAAATCCCTTTGAGAGAGATTGAGGTTGGGGACACATGGGAAGTGAAGGGTGAGTCAAAGGAAGTTTTCATTCATAACTCCTCTCTCTCCAGCTATGCTGAAAGGCTGGCACCTAAGGCAAGTTTTCTGGAAGGCTTCTGAACAAGCTGAAATTTGTTCATCTCTCCCCTCGTATCTGTATTTTTGCAGGTGCCACATGCTCTACCCCCACATATATTGAACATGCAAACATCCGGGTCAAGAGTTACATTGAGAACTCCAGGGAGCGGTATATTTGTAACTTTGGTTTCAAGCGTAAAGCTGGTACATCCAGCCTGACTAAGTGCTTGCATAACGAGGATACAAACATTACCCAGTGGACAACTCCCAGTCTCAAGTGCATCAGTAAGTAACTGTCCCTGCCCCATCCATCCCCTATACCCTTGCCAAGGGCACATAGACAGCAATGCTGCAACATGGGTCACTAAATGAGCCCATCTGAGAGGCCTAAGGATTTGTGTTGAGGCCTGAGGCTAAACAAACCAACGGGCCCCTGAACAACACCTCCTAGAGGTGGAAGTACATGGGCTTTGGTGGGGGGAGGAGGGTTCACACAATTCTGGGTTCAGATCTTGGCTCTGCCACTTACTTAAATCTATGAGACCTTGGGTGAGGGCCTTAATGCCTCAAAACTCCAGGTTTCTCGTCTAGAATAGGAACCTGATGTCAACATTGTAGCTTGGAGGAAGAGTAAGTGAAACCTGGTAAATATTAACCGTTATTACCATGAATGCTTTAAGATTATGGTAGAAAGAATTGGGCTACAGACAAGGGTGTCTGCTCAAGCATGCTTGCTTCCCAGAGAGCTTTCCAATTTCTCCCTAGGAGAGAGCCAGCAGGGAAATTATTGCCATTTTTCTCCATTGGTGTCTACCCCAGGAGACTGGCACAGATTCCCGTAACTCAGTCACCCAAGCCTGGTGTCCAGTCAGTGCTCCAGCGCAAATGCCAGGGAAAGTTGCCAGAATCAGTTTTTCAAAAACCATCTGCAGCTGGAAAACCATGCCTGAAGGAGCGACATAATCTTTCCACGGAAACCAAATTGTGCCATTTCCAGAAATACTAATCCCCTTACTCTAGAAAAATAAAGATTGACCCACAGTCTTCCAAGAGAATTCTGATCTAGCATTTATTGCATACTTGGTATATGTCCAGCAGTGAGCGAGATACCTTCTCATATAACATTTGTGAAAATTCCCAGCTTCTCCATGGGGGAAGCGGACGAGAAGAGGTTGTTCCATAGCAAACTCGCTCTGTTGTAGGGCTCCTTGGAGAGCCAGCCTTTCTCATTGAACTTGTAATATTTAGATCACCTGGTGGCCCCTCCGCTCTGTCTGCATGACTGTCATGCAGACATAGGAGGCAGGGCAAGGAGGGAGCCTCCTCCCTGACGCAGAGGACTGGCAGACCTTTTCCCTGGACTATCTTTTCAAGGATGCTTATACACATAGCCTTGGAAGACGGAGACAGCACTTCCTTCTAGGAAAAAGGCAGACATTGTGATGCCATTAATAAAAGACTCAGGTTTCCTGAGCTCAGGCCTCCTCTGCTGTGATGCAACCTGCCGGATGTATCTGTTGAGGCTCAACCATGTTGCCCCTGTGGGGCTTGGGGATGAGGGAACTGATGCAAATATGCTGATGCACCTGCTGCCTGCTCTGATCGCAGTCCGTGTTTACATTGGCATGAGAACTGGAGGCGGGGAAACTTGATTGTAGTTTATTTTTTGTGCTTCTGATCTATCCTAGGAAGCTAGATGTATCTGTTTGAAATACATATATTTATTTGAATCCAGTTCTGAAGCTACCCCAGGTTCCACCCTCAAGATCATAATTGCCTTGTGGTTGTCCTCTCCCTAGGAGACCCCTCCCTGATGCGCCAAAGGCCCTCCTCCCCAGTAGCACCAGCGGGGGTGACCCCAGAGCCAGGCAGCCCCTCCCCTTCTGGAAAAGGTAGGAATGTTGGAAACTTTGTAAGGACTTTCATTCCCTTTTACACTCAGGTCCCCACAAATCCCTCAGATGCATGGACCACAGCTGGAGTTCGACTACAAAGTTATATAATAGAAAAAAAAATTTTTTTAAAGTCAAGAAGAAAAACTTAACTTTAGCTTAATTTTCTGTTTTAAATCAAAGGTGATTGATATCCATGTTTTATATATGCATGATTAATAATGGTTTGAAATTCACTCTTACTATGTATGTCAGATCTAACTTAATTGCAGACTGCTGTCCTCGCCAAAACTGGGAGGATCTGGGATTTTGCCTGCCTCACATGTTAGCCCACCACAGTTTCAGGGGTACTGGCAAAAACACAACACTGCCAGATCAGAAACTTGTTGTGGCCATCACTTTGTAAAGCATGTAAACGTTGAGTCGCTATGCTGTACACCTGAAACTACTATAATACTGTCATGTCAGTTATAAATAATTTTTTTAATCAACAACAAAAAACAGGCATGAGTTCTTGTCCTACAAGGAGCTCTGTAAAGGTTAACAAAGAAAGAAACGACCTTCAGAAACGTAAGAGACCCATGCCGAATTGCCTCCCAGCAGTCCTAACCACAGCAAGTTAACTATGATGGCTGTAGTGTAGAAGCATCACACAAAGCTGCCTATGTCCCAGATTTCCACTGAGTCTTAAGTAGTCACCTATCCCAATTTCCTCAGCACTGTCCCAATGTTAAGAAAATTCAAAACCTTGGGTGCCAAATATCGTGGACAATGTGCCCTGTATCCTATGATACCCTTACTTTACACTTAACTCTTGATTTTTTTGTGTCCCATTTTCCAGTTTGTGGCTTTTCCTAGCCCTTGTCTCCCCACCTCCAGGCACAGTCATCCTGTCATGCTTGACACGCCTTTCCAAGGGCACTGGTACCTAAACTTGGCTGCCCACTGAGATCATCTTGGAACTCTGGAGAGCAGTTTGGGAATTAGAATGCTAGAGGCTCTGCAGGTAGCCTTAGGTAGCCAAGGCTGAGAACCATTGCTAAAGGGAGGACAGAGAGGCCAGAAAAGGGTTTCCTCCTTGTTAGTTGGCTGCAAACAGAAGGAAGAGGTTGAGGTACTGGGTATATTTAAGTTTGGGGTAATTCTAAAGCTCCTTTGATCAGAGTCACATCTGGTTCACCCAGTTGATGAGAAAAATTAAGTGGCCTCTTCCAGTCCTGCCTTCATGTGCCAAACACGTGATCAGATGAAACTGCACAGTTGTAATCTCAGATGTGAGAGTGTCATCTTTGATGCAGTGACGTAGCCATGGGCACTTGGATGAGTACGCTCTGAGGGAACTCTATCCGCAAAGTACCTGGAGTGCTTGCAGCCTGGGTGGTATGAGGAAGCAACAAAGGATTAAAGGGCATGATGATTTCTCCCAGCATCTGTGTCTCAAAGCACTTGGAAAAGTGGCCCAAACAGTGTGGTCAGACAACCAAAAATGCTGAGACTGGGGCAAAGTCAGGACATTCTTCAAATACACTCTATAGTTGAGATGGGCTGAATCTCAGGGTTCCCCTTATTTAGAAGTTTTGTGAAAACGCGTATGAAATAATCTAAAATCAGCATCGCAGATGTCTTTGGCAAATATAGTATCACTTGGTTTTTTGAGATCAGCCTTCTCTAGTAAACAAGCCTAGCTATACTCTAATCTTTGGGATATTTAACTTACATGCACCATGATACGTCACTGTAGATCCTCTAGCATTCTCAAAAGTCTGTGGCCAATAAGGGATTTTCGTAAAGAGCCATGGAACAGTGTGTTGGGGGAGGGCTGGCCCAGGGTGGGCTCATTACTGCCGGTATTCAGTTCACTGTCTTCTGGAGCTGAGAGAGTGATTATTCTAAACATTTATGTTCTCCATGTGTTGCGCCTTCTTACAGAGCCAGCTTTCACTTCCAAGTCAGACACCATGATGGCCACAAAGCCAACTACTGCACCGGGCTCCAGGCTGATGCCACCAAAACCTCCTTCTACAGAAACCACAGGGACAGTTGGGAATGAGCCCTCCCAAGACCATTCTCAAACAACGGCAAAGGCCTTGGAACACACTCCCTCTGTCTCTGTGGAGAAGCCAGGTTAGCACTGGCTTTGCATACTTTAGGAGAGGTCAGCTCTCTGCCTGCATGACATTACACCATCCAAAGTCAGGACAATTTTGCAACCCTCTACCACCTGCTTTCTGTCTGCTACAGCCTTCTTGCTCTGGTCTCTATGTGTTGTGTTCTACCCTGGCTCAGTCTGGTGAAAAAAGAAAGTCCATCTCCCATGTGTGACAAGGCTCACCGTATTAACCTGATTTGCCAAGAATCTGAGTAATATCTGCCTCCTCGCAATATAGGAGGGCAGAGGAAGCTTTCCACCACCCAAAGTCACGCTCTGTGGGATGGAAGAGCTCTCAGTAATCCGTATCTTCTGTAAGGGCATATTGGATTCATTTTTTTCTTTTTCTTTTTTTAAATTGTTTTTATTGTTGTTCAACTACAGTTGTCCCCATTTTACCCCTCATTATTTGTAAGGGCATATCTGATTCTTAAGTGTGGCTCAGCATCTAAAAGAAATAATTACCTTGCTTGTTCTTTGCTAAAATGAGTTTGGCTTTGCCAGCCATGAATTTCTGAAGGCTTTAAGATGGGAACCAAATTGCTCAGAATTTCCCCTGCTTGATGAGAACAGTGCCTTTAGGATTACGGTCATAACTGAACTGCAACCTCTTCTCTGCAGGTGCATATTCATACAATGCCACAGCCATCGCTGGTAAGTGTTTTCCTTTGTCATGGCAGTGTTCATGCTCAGAGGACCTCGGTCCCAGGAAGCTCAACAGCCCTGGTTTGTGCCTATTGTCCCGGCAGGATCACTACCAGCATCTCCTTTCACTCTCAAAAGTGTTTGTTTAGAGGCTAAGTTACATGGTCACCCTATTTATGGAATTCTTTAGTTAACATCACTGTCTTTATATTGCTACCTTCTCACTGTCAGGCTCCTGATAGGGAAACCAGAGAGCAGACACATCATGAAAAGGTCCTATTCAGCAATTCAGTTCTGCTACCGGAACTATTAGAAAGCCACGAGTGAGCGCTGGTTTCACGGAGAGGATGTTTTCCTGCTGACACGTAGGTTGCACTACTCTCCCAGAGAGTCAGCACCTTGTACGTACAGCCAGACTGTACAAATTTCTCAGTCTAGAAGGACTTCTTTTTTACAGAAGACATACAGAATACTAAGGCTAAGAGATAGAGAATGTCCCAGGAAGTGTAAGGCGGAAAATGAAAAAGTGTTAGCAAGAATAAAAGAAAAACATGAAAGGAGAGGAGAGCTCACAGAAGAAAGAAGAGAAAAAGAGAAAGAGAAGAAAAAGAGAGAAATGCAAGTAGTAAGAAAGGATCTAATACTTTTGTCTGACAGGTTTTCAAATGAACCAAAAAACTACTAATTTCACATGGGCAAAAATGATTTCTATTTCCAATTTCCAAGTTTTCCTGCTAGAGAAGGATCGATACTTTTGTGACTACATTTTATCTGCATTGGTGCCATCTGAAAAGAAAACAGGTGGCTTTGAACATTTCAGCAGTTCATTGATTAGAATGGTTTTTTAAAAATCAATCATATATACAAAGGCAAGACATTTTAGAAAGGCTCTTCGGAGAGTATTTTCATAGAGAAACTATGGTATTTAATAACAAGGATGTGGAAACAAAAACATGTTTATCATTTAAAAGGAGACCAATAAATAAAGAAGCCAAGCTCATTTTTCTTTTTATGTCACATACTACATTAATCTTTGCACAAAATTTTAAAATTTTTATTCATTTTTTAAATTGCTAATATTTGCCCCTGGTTTGAATTTCTTTTTTAATTACAAAAGGATATATATAGTAAAAAGTAAGCCTTCTGTCTAAAATATCCCCTTGCTGGAAGGAAGAAACTCCTGCTCCCAGGTTTCTGCGGGCCTTTTCAGAGAAAGTCAGGGCGTAGACACTACAGAGAGGATGGGTGATGCTAGCCAGCTAGATATTTTATTTTCACTGTTCTGCGCCCTATTTGTTTTCACTTAATGGTATATCTTGGAGATCCTTCACTCCAAGATATATAACATCAATACATAAAACCATGTTATTCTTTTTAACAGCTTCAAATATTCCATAGCATGAATTTACCATAATTTATTTAGCCAAACCCCTGTTTGCACACGTTTGCTTACATTCTTTGGCTATATTACAAACAATGATTAATTGGAAAACCTTATGTTGTTTTGCATATATGCGAGTATAGCTATATGATAAAATTCTATGCATAAAATTTGGGGGCCATGTTTTCTATATAGATTTTCAAACTATTTTATTATGGGCTATAGTCTATAAAATATTTTTTCCAATTTATGTCTTTCACAGGATTAAACTATGAGAAACTCACTCCCAAATTCTGAAATGTAATATAATAAACATTAACTAAATATGTACAATAGACAATCATAGCTATATGCAAGGAACTGTTAAAATACAAAGATTTAAAAGAAAAAAACAGCTTTAAACCTTTCATATTATATGAAAATGAACTTCTTTTAAGTTACTTAAAATATAAAGATAGACATGTCACCAACTATAGTACAGAGCAAGTAGTTTCATCAAGGAGAAGAAAACTAGATAGATTTCATTATGTATGGAGTTTCATCTGCTAAGAAGGTAAACGCTAAAATGAAAAGCATACTTATTTTCCAAAAACACTTAGTGATAATGCATTCAAAGTATGTCACATACAATTGCAGACACCTAAGACCTCAGAGTAGGTCCAGGTCAGGTATCAGTGACAGAGGTACTCGCTGGTGCCCCTGGCATAGGTGGGTGTTGCTATTTCCACATGAATAAGCAGCCAGTTGAGTTCATCTTTCTAAGAAAATATAAATGATGCTTTACCATAGCAGTTGCTCAGTAAATGTTTACTTAACACTTTAATCAGCCCATTTAATCAGCCCACTACCAATATCATAATTTGTTTTTTTAAAAATAAGGTTATAAAAGGTATCACAGCTTTTAAAGTTGCTGTTTTTAGTTCTACAGAAAATGGTTAGTAGATGCTGAATAAATATTGAATAAATGCACAAATGGGTAAGTGAATTTGAGGGCTTTAACATTTAAATAAATATTCAGGAAGTGTAACTCATCAGTTTTTAAAGTATATCTTATTGATTATGCTATTAAAGTTGTCCCATTTTTTACTTCTCTTTATTCCCCTCTGCCCTGCATACCCCACCCCCCACCAGCAATCCTCCCCCCCTTAGTTCATGTCCAGGGTCGTACATATAAGTTCTTTGGCTTCTCCATTTCCTATACTATTCTTACCTCCTCCTGTCTATTTTGTACCTACCAATTATGCTTCTTATTTCTTGTACCTTTTCCCCTATTCTCCCCCTTCCTCCTCCATGCTGATAACCCTCCATGTGATCTCCATTTCTGTGATTCTGTTCCAGTTCTAATTGTTTGCTTAGTTTGTTTTTGTATTTTAGGTTCAGTCATTGATAGTTGTGAGGTTTCTTTTTTGTTTTTTGTTTTTGTCATTTTACTGTTCATAGTTTTTGATCCTCTTTTTCTTAGATAAGTCCCTTCAACATTTCACATAAAAAGGGCTTGGTGATGATGAACTCATTTAACTTGACCTTATCTGGGAAGCACTTTATCTGCCCTTCCACTCTAAATGATAGCATTGCTGTATAGAGTAATCTGGCTTGTAGGTCCTTGCTTTTCAAGACTTTGAATACTTCTTGCCAGCCCCTTCTTGCCTGTAAGGTTTCTTTTGAGGATCACCTAATAGTCTTAAGGGAGTTCCTTTGTAGGTAACTCTCCCCTTTTCTCTTGATGCTTTTAAGATTCTCTCCTTATCTTTAATCTTGGGCAATGCAATTACGATGTGCCTTGGCATGTTCCTCCTTGGGTCCAACTTCTTTGGGACTCTCTGAGCTTCCTGGACTTCCTGGAAGTCTATTTCCTTTGTCAGACTGGGGAAGTTCTCCTTCATTATTTTTTCAAATAAGTTTTCAGTTTCTTGCTCTTCCTTTTTTCCTTCTGGCACCCCTATGATTTGGATGTTGGAATGTTTCAGCTTGTCCTGGAGGTTCCTAATCCTCTCCTCATTTTTTGAATTCTTGTTTCTTCATTCTGTTCTGGTTGAATGTTTATTTCTTCCTTATGTTCCAAATTGTTGATTTGAGTCCTGGTTTCCTTCCCTTCACTGTTGGTTCCCTGTAAATTTTTCTTTATTTTATTTTGTGTAGCCTTCACTTTTTCCTCCATTTTGTGATCATACTCAACCATTTCTGTGAGCATCCTGATTACCAGTGTTTTGAACTGTGCATCTGATAGGTTGGCTATCTCCTTATGACTTAGTTCTTTTTCTGGAGCTTTGATCTCTTCTTTCATTTGGGCCATATTTCTTGGTCTCAGCACACTTGTAAAGTTGGACGGGGCAGAGCCTTAAGAATTCGCCAGGGCAGGCAACCCACGCCACTGTGTTGTGGTGCTGTATGTGAGGGAGGGATCAGAAAGGGAACAATGCTGCTTGCTCCACTCTTACCCTGCTTTCAGTCACTTCCCTTGCTACCCACAAGCAAATTGGACCCTTCCAGTGCTGATTCCCAGGGGGATGGGTTTCTGTACGTTCTAGGACCCCAAAGGCCGCTTGAACTCTCCTGTGAGTCTGGAAGTTTCTCCCACTGCCGCAACCCCCACAGATTTTTACTGCCAGAGGTTTTGAGGCTTTCTTTTCCCTGCGCTGGAACCCTGGGTCACACGGTCTGTCTAGCTCCCCAAATGCTCCTCCCGGTTTGTCCTCATGCAAATGTGGTACCACCAGCTGTGATCTCGTGGGCCCAGTTCTCCAGCCGTTGCCTTGCTGTGCTATGCACCCTCTCTTCCCAGGCTGTCCGTTGATGCCCCTCATACTGGTCTGGATGAATGTTTCTCCCTTAACTCCTTGGTTGTCATACTTCCATACAGTTTGACTTTCTGGCAGTTCTGCTTGTTTTTGTTTTTAAATTTGTTGTCTTTCTTTTGGCTGTGCAAGGAGACAAAGTGTATCTACCCATGCTTCCATCTTGGCCAGAAGTTTAACTCATTATTTCATTGCTTTAAATATCTATTACGTCACTTGGCAGCCCTTTTCGTCAATATCTTTATTCAAGTATTCCAATACCTGGTCTCTGATTCTTGACTAAGCTATTTTTGAAGTCTCAATTGTAAAGTAAAAGGCCAAAAATATTACCTATCATAGCATTTACATAGCCATATTCACTTAATACACCAGGAATGAGGAGTTCTTTTTTCTGAAGGTATTATAGCTCCAGTCTGGCACATCTGAAATAAGTTTGCCATACTCAGTATCCTTGGCCTTTAGCAGGAGCTGCTACTCTGTCATTCATCTGTTCAGTCAATGTAAATTGAGGTCCTATTTTGTGCCAGATATGGTCCTAAACTGCAATGAAAGGCAAATTTCTCATTAAAAAGCAAATAGCACTTTATTTTTTAAAACACTTTTTCCTTTTTATTCAATTTATTGGGGTGACACTGGTTAACAAAATTATACAGGTGTCAGGTGCACAATTCCACAATATGTCATCTGTACAGTGTATTGTGTGTTCCCCTCCCCAAGTAAAGTGTAAATGGTACTTTAAATGTACATACTTCAATTTATGGAATGTTATAGGTTTAATTCAATCAATTAAATATTGATTGAGTATCTACTCTGACCCCAACACTTAGAATGTGCTCAGTACAGTAAGAGAAAAGAAACTAGGAAAACTGCCCAGGCATAATGAATTGACACTCTTACTTCAAAATTGCCCTCATCAAATGCAAACACATAAGGACTCTGGACACAGCAACATCAGAAATACGTACTACTCCATGAATGACCTAGTTTGCAGCTACTGCTAAGGAATGGCAATGCCCTGTATATTCACAAAGGACATTTCATCATCCACATTCAATAGTGGCCACTGGCTGTCTAGGTCCTCTTTCAGCCTCAGGCCTAACATGCACTGTAGGGTGAACCCAAGGCAGGCAGCACTGACCTTTTGGCCTCCTGTGCAATAATCCACTTTTTCTCGTCCTTTTCCCAGGCTCTAATCCTCATCTCTCATCCTCTTTCTCACCAAGTCTCTTTCAGTTCCTTTTTCTCGAATCCATGCACCTTCCCCCACTAGGAAACACAAAAGTGTAGAGAATTTTGGCAGTTGATATCTTAGTGCATTGCTTTAGTGACTCTGGTTTCAATTTCTCTACTAAATTTGTCAGATATAACTGAGAAAGAAGCCAAGGGTTTGAGTTTTAGTCACCGAATTCAAATTACTTTGTTTGTATCATTGGCTCAGGAACTCTTCTCACTTGAGTTTGAGTCTGCAGTTTTTATTCTCGTTAAAAGGAAACAGAAAGAAGCATTGTGAAATACAACTAGTGTTTACATCAGCTAGCTTTTTCCAATAAATCTCTCCATAAATAGTAAATGCACACCAAGTGATTAGTCAATGGGAAGAAATAGTTTATCATAGGCTGCAATATCTTTGCTAATTGAAGGTTTCTGATTTTTAGTCATATTGATGAGTAATATTAAGTTTGAAAATTCAAAACATGTTTCATTAATTTCCCATCTTTTCTGTTCCTTCTTTTGGAACAAGTTTTTAATGCTTACTTCTCCTACAAGTAGTTTTGTAAAGTTGTAAAGTTTTGTCCAAATTTTTTAGGGAAAAATAAGCATGCACATTATACATGGGTAGTACTAATTCCATATCTATATAAATGTTTTTAATTCTTTTATTTATGCTTATGCATTAAAAGTATAACTTTAGAAAGCAACAATATCTGTATGCAAAATAATACCCTGGAATATGATAATTGGTTTGGTTTCTAAATATAAATAAATAAATAAGTAAATAATTGAATTTAAAAATTAAAATGAAAGATATTTTTCCTGCAAGTGAGGACCAAAAACGTGGGTGTGCATCATATGTGGCAAAATACAGTACTTTCCCATGTCCTTAGAATTCCTAGAAATAGAATTGGAGAGTCTAAGGATATGGTCTTCTCTAAAGCTTTTGTTATGTTGCCAATTTCCCTTGAGAAAAACTGTACCCTTTTACACTCCTACCCAGAATCTAGGTATTTCCTCCCTCCATTCATATATTTAGCTGTTTTTCAAGAGGGTTGTATTTTTAAGGCTGAATCATGGGAATTCACTCTTGCCTACAAGGTTGTGTGTTGGTTGTATTGGCACAGGTCTAAAAGGCTTAACAGCCTAGGAGACATGTGTAACTCACGGTCCGCAGTGAGATAGCTGGCTCTCTGGATGTTCAGGGTTGTCATCTTGCACAAGGGGAAGCTAGGTGATTTTTGCAGGGAGATTTCATAACATTAAGACAAATTGGCCAAATTTGCTTGCAGCTTATTATTGACACAAGTGTTTTCAAAATAGTTATGCTCACCCTGCCCATAGGATAAGCCTTTTGCTTCCACACGAAGATTCCACTGGTCCCATCTAATAAATCTCAAATGCTGTCCTGGTCGCTAGCCCTCCACCCTTAAGTCCTCCCACCACTCAATGCTGTTCCTTTCAACTCAGTGAAGATGTTTTGTTCCTTTTCCTAAGCATTACCTAATTCTCCACTCATCTATAAGAGCTCTCTTAAAACACCTCTTCCTTTCTCTGCCATAAAAAGTAGCAAATAAATAAATAATGATAATGAAATTGGAAGAAAAATGGCACTGCAAGCTATCATTTCTAAATCAGAATTCTGCAAAGCCGCAGAAAGGGGGAAGTTGCGTCAAAGGACAACTGAGGAGGACCCTTGCCGTATCTATTATTTTCCTGACTTTGGAATTAGCAGCGAGCATTTCTTCTCATGAAGTGCTAGCCTCCTCATCTTGATACGTCCACTCCAGCTTCTGACCTGCTCATGACTTATTCCCATCCCTGCCCATGACTATGTCACTCAGCTCAGGAAGCACAAGGATTAGGAGCAGGGGACATGGGATAAGATGAATGGGGACAGTTTGAACTGGCAGCGTTGGAGGAAAAGAAATGAACTTTTTTCTCAGATATAGAATAGATTGACTATCATGGACATTAAGAAATGTTAATCACAATAAACTGGTTGGGAAGGCATTTGGATCTCTCTTCAGGAAAGTAAATGGTAAAGAATTTTTAGATTCTTGGAAATGAATATGCTACCTGGACTTTTAGCATAACAGCTTAGTTCTCTTCTTTTACAGTGGCAATCTCCATACCTGCCTTTGTGATTTGTGGAGTATGTGCGGTATTTCTTCTGGTACGTTGGTGCAAAAAATCAAGGTGAGTGGCACAGGAAAATCACACTAGACAAGACTCCTTTCCTCTCAGTGAAGAGCTTCATTGTCATGATTCTGGCCCTTTCCTGGCAAGAGACACATGCTCCCGCTCTCACCCCCGCCCCTCTTGGCCACAAGGAGTGTCGGAGCTGAGCAGTCTCTGAGCCAGTCCTAGAGAGCCCTTCGCCTCCAAAGCAGGCCACTCACCAGCAGCGGGGCACCCAGAACCTAACTGATGACACAGGGCTGATTCTCCCGAGAGCCAGCTCAAAAGGAAAGACTGTGCCAAATAACCAATTTAATATACATGCAATTTGTATGAATCCTTATCGTACAGTCTTGAATATATTCTTCTTGAACACACATTAAATATGGATATACCTTTTTATAAATATACTCATTTATATCAACCTTACTTTTGTATTTCTAATCATTGAAATTCTGCATTTCAGCATTTGCGACAAGATTGTTTCTGCCACTTGCTAAAATTCCAGATTTTATTACTTTTCTAGTCTTCAGTCATTTTTATCATTCTTTCATTAAAGCTTAAAATGGCATATCAGACTTAATTTTATACTTCTATCAATCAGTAACCAGTATTTCGGCACTCCACATTAATATGGTTGCTCTGGATCCTTCCTCAGCATTATACAATGAATGAATATCGGATTCATTAAAAATAAACTTTCAGTTACTAGTAAAAAAAATTATTTTCTAAATATCATATCAACATAAAAACTATACCACCCTTTGTGCCTAACTTTGAAAAAAAGTGAACATTTCATGTAATGCTATGGTAAAAGCCAAAATAAACACACCATATAAAAATTTACATGAATCCTCAAATCCTGGCAATACCGTTTCAACCAACAAGAAGTGCCATAAACCTCAGAGTTTAGAAATTAACAAACTAAAATGACATATTATTTACTTGTCAAAAAAACAAAAAATGTTAAAATGCTGGCAAAATAAATGACTTTTAAAAGGATTTTCAAATTATTATAGTAATTTCCATAAAAATGCTATATTTGGAGTTACATTTATAAGAGATTATAGAAACTATATTCATTGACTGTAAAAAGGAATACAAACACAATCTTTTTAAAGAATAATGCATTAAAATATATTCTTAAAAAGAATTTGAAAATGTGGTATATATGGCCAATAAAAATGCTCATAAGAAATATCAATATTCACAGATTATGTTAGAGAAATATTCATAAATATATCTCTACGAATTGGTTAACCTCCAAGAAGCTCAAAGTGTTTATTTTTAAATGTCCTAAAAATTGCTTCTTTTCCCCAGGAGGTGGATTAAATAGTCCTTGAAAGAAATTGCTGCCTCAGATACCCATGGCCTAAAAACGCATGACAGAAATATGGAATTACAGTGCTATGCCTCGCCTTCCCTTCTTTACTTAGGAAATGATTAATGTATTTGTCTGTTTATTTAATGCTAAATTCCATGAACTGTTTTTAAAGCTTTATAAATGCTACATCTTTTTTATTAGGATTATCACATCTGGTTTAGCTGGGCTCCTAGTTACTCCCTCTCTTGTTCTCGCCATTTAAACTACCCCTTTTTAGCAGACAGTTGGCAAGGTGGGGGGGATGCTGCTCCAACAGCACTGGAAAATCCTTGGTGGATGAGGGGATTAAAAATACCCAAATGCAACTTAAACAATATTTGTGAATGGAGTTTTCTCCATGGGAGTGTTCAATAGGGACTATCTGTTTACTGAATTTAAGGGCAACTCCTTTTTTCAAAACCTGTCAATTATCTGCTTTACAGGCAAACTTCCTGGATACTCAGTGTTCAAATGGAAAATATGGAAGATATGCCAATGACTCGGGGACCCAACAGCGGAGAGGAGGACACAAAAAACTACTGCACAACCTAAGAAACCCCAGGGAGAAACCAGGGCCAGCAAGGGCCAGGGCGAAGGCACCAACTCTGTTCTGGCCAGAGGGAATCTAGAAAAGACTCAAGGGGTTGAGCGCCAGGGAAAAGCTGCCAGGATGCTAAAACGTCCAGGCATCATTTTGTCAACTGTGCCTACCTTAGACCCTGCCTGTAAGAATAGGTTCTCCAGGCTTAGGATAGAAACTCCATGCCAGGCTCAGGTATAAGGTCGAGTTACCGAAGTCCCAGCCATTGAAGGCCTCGGGGCTTTAATTTCATTACAGGCATTCACTCAGGATAGTTTATCAGTTTGACTATCTCTTCCATCCTTCCTCTTGGCCTGTAGTTTACAACAAAAAGAAACATACCTGAGGCTCTAAGTGAACTTAGTAGGCTCCCCCTGGCTTGGGAAAAATCTATAGGGATGATACCAGGTTTTCAGCTCCTAAAACTCTCTCCAGTAAGGTGCTCTGCGTTCATTGAAAAGGGAATAAAGAACCACTGTGCCCAATGAGTCCTCCTGATTTAAGGATTCAAAAAGAAAACTGAACTCAGTGACATTTTTCATATATATACATTTATATTTATACTCCCTTATCTATTATATATACATATTATATGACCTGTATTTTGAAATTGTACCTTGTATAAAAAAAATAAAATGTCTATTTTCAATTAAAATGCAGTAACAGAATCACTGAGGAGAAATGTACACACACAAAACAAAACAAAACAAAACAAAACAAAAAAACAAGAGGAGAAAGAGCAGGAATGCTGAGTCCCAAATGGTTGAGCTCAGCTTTTATACAAGGAGAAAAAATTCTTGCCTAAAGCTGGATCCGATCACAGTTTTAGAGAATCTCCCATGAAGTCTCTATGTGAGAAGCCACAAGTGGCAGGCTATGGCCACATACGCCTGGTACCCACATGCTCTGAATTGTTCTTCTCTCTTTCTTTGCTGTTTATAAAATTTTTAAAGTAAAATTATGGACCTATTCCCACCTCCTCATTTTATAAATGAGAGAACTGAAGCCCAGAGAAGTTGACTTGCCCAAGGCCACTTGGCTCAATTAATGCCAGAGTTTGAAGAGAACTTGGGATGGGGAGGGGTGGGCCAGGGAGTAGCAGTCCTGACTATATATAAACCAGCCGTCAGCTGCCCAATCACAGAGCCAGGGGTGGCCAGGCAGCCTTCACAAGCATTTGCAAGGGCGGGGCATAGCAACCAATTCACGCTCTGCTAGAAGCTCTTAAAGTGTTCTTTCTTCTTAACTTCTTCATGTCACCAATTTAGACGGTTTTGTCAAAAGCAAACAAAAGGGTAGGAATTTAAATGGCTGGTCCAGGGAATTTTAGAGTCATACCATTTTCACTACCTGCAAATGAGGCAGGAGGTAGTCAGGACGGAGAAAACTCTAGAGGTGCCCCAGGGCTCAGATAAAGAACATGGATAAAGGACAGAGACCCTGTTCTAACACTAGTAATTCCTGCCTGCATCTGGAAAAGCACTGAATCCTAGTGAATCAGGAATGCACGTGCACAGAAGATGCTACCTGACCCCTGCTTCATTATAAGAACATTATAATAAATTAGCATTGTGGGACCCCCTTCCCAAGCCAATCAAGGAAATCATGGGAGACCACATGCGCAGTAACTTTAAAATCATATAACTATTTGTACATGTACAATAGAAGCCTGCCAAAACTAACGAGGAAAGACCCACCCTAAAAGAAAGAAAAACCCTCTAGCCCCTGAGGTCAGGACTGTTAGGATCTGCTCGGCTCTGCTCAGCTCACCTTTGCTCTGCTCAGAGTTGGCCTGCTCCTATATTCCATGTGGGTTAATAAATCTGCTTTCTCTCGCTTTCTGCTATAAACTCTGTGTTCAGTTCAATTTTTTTGTCTGTGATCGCCAAGAACATGGTTACCTGTGCCCACCTGTGACAAAAACACCTTTTTCAATGAGTAGAAAACACCACTACTAACATGTGAGCCGAGCCATTTTATTCATTATTGGCTTTAATTACTTCATTGTGCTGAAGCTACTTGATTTAAACCCCTTACCTGCTTGCCCCCAAGTTTCTAGTCTGGATCCAGTTTGTTCTTTATGAGAAGTTTTAAGAGTTTTACCCTTGTTATTTGTAAAACTAATATGACAGAAAATGCAACTTACATAAAATATTAGGCAGATGTTTAGTGGAACCAAATTTTGAAAGGTTTCCATTGAGTGTAAGAGGGCCAAGTCAGAGGGCCAGTTCATAGATTTGTGGTTTGAATTCACCATTGTCTTTGGAAAACCAGGTGGTATGGTGATTTCTGGGGGCCCACACAGGAGCTTTGAAATCACTGGTTCAGATCTATCACAGAAGCAGTCCATGATCCATCAGTCACCAACAAAGTTCAAGATGGGTAAATTACATGACAAAAATTAGATCTGGAAAATTAGATGTAGACTGGAAGCAAGCAGGGTGGGGTGGAGTTGAGGTCTGAAAGGACCAAGGAGGGTGGGGCAGAGTGGATAAATAAGTAAATAAACAAATCAGGATTTTTTTCCCCAAAGACCTAAAGGGGTAAAAGGAATTCTTTTACCAGGTAGTATAGTTCTTCTAGGGAAATGTTTAAATAACCTTTACAATGCCAAAACATACTATGGCCCCAGAATTTATCCATCAAGCAAGGATGAACATTGTACCAAGACATATCATAATTAAATTACCCAGGATTAAAGATAAGGAGAGAATCTTAAAAGCAGCAAAAGAAAAGGATACAGTTACCTACAAAGGAGTTCCCATAAGACTATCAGCTGATTTCGCGAAAGAAACCTTGCAGGCAAGAAGAGGCTTGAAAGAAGTATTCAAAGTCATGAAAAACAAGGACCTTCATCCAAGACTACTCTATCCAGCAAAGCTATCACTTAGAATGGAAGGGCAGATAAAGGGCTTCCCAGAAAAGGTGAAGTTAAAGGAGTTCATCATGACCAAGCCCTTATTATATGAAATGTTAAAGGGACTTGTCTAAGAAAAAGATCAAAAGTATGAACGGTAAAATGACAACAAGCTCATAACTATCAACTACTGAACCTATAAAAACAAAAACAAATAAAAAACAAATTAAGGAAACAACCAGAACAGGAACAGAGTCACAGAAATGGAGATCACACAGAGGGATTTCAGCAGGGAAGGGGGAGAGTAGAGGAAAGGTACAGGGAATAAGAAGCATAATTGGTAGGTACAAAATAAACAGGGAGATGTTAAGAATAGTATGGGTAATGGAGAAGCCAAATAACTTATGTGTACAACTCTTAGTTCATGGACATGAACTAAAGGGGGAATGCTGGAGGGAACAGGGGTACTGGGTGGAGGGGGATAAAAGGGAAAAAGAATGGGACAACAGTAATAGCATAATCAATAAAATATATTTAAAAAGATATTTGGCAATCCTTGGTTTAGTGCTCTGATTTAAGAGTGAAGCACTAAAACCGTATTTGAAATCGAGCACTTGGGTGGAGTTTTAAGATTGTAGGCTCTTTCCTTGGGCAATATGTTTGGCCAATTTCCTTAGGAACCTTTAATGTCATTGTCAGTGTTTCTGCCAAAGCTGGTTATATTCCCTAGAGAAGGAAATGTCAATCTCCTACCTAGAGTCTGCATGCATATGTGCATGCATGAATTTGTACATACATGTTTTTGTGCATATAAAATTCATGTTAATCCTAACCCCCAAGGGGATAATATTGGAAGGTGGGTCCTCTGGGAGGTGATTAGGTCATGAGGGTGGAGCACCATGAAAGTGGTTAGTGTCATTCTAAAAGAGACCCCACAGTGCTTCTTTACGCCTGCCACAAGAGGACACTGCTAGAAGTTGATTGTCTGTGGAGCAGGAAGCAAGCTGTTACCAGACACCAAATCTCCTGGCCCTTTGAACTTGGACTTCCAGCCTCCAGAGCTGTGAGAAATACACGCCTGTTGTTTATAAGTCGCCAAGTCTGTGCTGTTCTATTATAACAGCCTAAATGAATACAGCCCGTCCTTAACCGTGTTTAGAGTCTTACATGAGATATTCCTCTATTTTATCCTCTTCAGAGATTAACCCTCCAGTCTTCTGCCAGAGTTGAGGATAAGAAGTTGCCAAGATACACAGAATAGGGGGGGAAATCAGAGGATTTAAATAAACTGTCTTCCAATCTTCCTGATTTTTTGCTCCACTTTCACACCCTACTTCCAGAAGACCGTGGTGCCATCAATTTCCACATCTTTTCAGAGTTCTTGGGCTTAAGATTCAGTTTTCTCTGATGAGCTAATTCAGTTATCACTCATTTATCTGCTTTCCAACTTCTGAAAATTTTGTGACTGTCATCTATTTTCTGCTTTATTTGCACTTATTGGTTTAGGCCTTTTTAAAAAAATCCTGTTACTGTCATTTTAATATGGTTTCAGGAAGCAACCAAAGTAAACATATGTTTAGTCTGTCAGATTACCCAAAGTCCTCCACTCACATTTTAGCCCACTGCAGTCTGGCTTCTAGCCTCACTGAAATTGACCATGCTAATGCTGCCACTGACTTTGAGCGTCAGTTAAAACAACACCTGTCCATCTTTATTTTACTTCGTCTCTCTATAGCACTGGATGCTGAAGGCCCTTTTGTTTAAACCCTTTCCTCTCTGGAAATTTGGTAGCATGTCTGTCTTTTGGAATCAATTGTCACTTTCTCCACCAAATCCTCTTTCCTTTTTAGTCCCAAGCCTGATGTCCCTCAGGTTTGTTTCTTAGACCTCTGCTCTTTTCATTCTTGATAATATGCAGGAAGAAGCTCTTCAAGTCCCTTAAACTGCCCTGGCTTTGTAGCTCCATTGATTAGAGCATTGTCCCAATACACCAAGGTTGTGAGTTTGATCCCGTCAGGGCACACACAATGAGTGTATGAATAAGTAGAACAAATTTCTCTCTCTCTTGCTAAATCAATAAATTTAAAAAGAAAATTAAGACCCTTAAACTGAACTATCTCTTCAGTATGTAACTACCACTTATGTACTGAAAACCCTAAAACCTCTATTCCTAGCCCAAAGCAATCTGTTGAAGTATAGATCTATTACCCCAATAGCCCTCTAGACAATTCTACATGGATTTCTCAAAAGCACCCCAAACTCAACATGTCAAAAACAAAATTCATCACTGTTTTTAAACCACCTACTACATCTCCCATTTTCTGTTCCAATGAAGGTACCCTCACCTACCCTGCAGAACAAGCCAGAGAAGTGAAGGTCCTATTGAGATTCCTATCACGAACTCACCATCTCCATGTGAGCACTCTCAGTCTCACTGATGCTGCCTCTTAATCTCAGAAGCAGAAGTTCTCCAGCCCTGACTGGTGTGGCTCAGTCGGTTGGGATTTGTCCCATATGTGCCTGGGTTGCAGGTTTGGTCCCTGTTTGGGGCATGTATGAGGGCTGGCCAATAGATGTTTCTCTCTCACATCGATGTTTCCTTCCCTCTCATGCTCCTTCCCCCTCTCTAAAAAATAAATAAATAAAATCTTAAAAAAAAACAAACCCAGAAATTTCCAAAATCACTTACAGATCTTGTGAAATACTAATTGCTGGGTCTCAGTCTTACAGCTTCTGATCCAGCAGATCTGGGGTGAGGACTGAGAATTCTGCTGCTCATGCGGGGACTGCACTGTCAGAACCACTGATCTATGCGTCCACCCCCTCCTCACCATTCCCACTTCAAATGCTTTGGTCCAACTCATCAGCTGTCATTTCTTGCTGGATTACAACTCTTAACCTCTTCATTTATCTGATCTCCTTACAATATCCTTCAATCTACAACTGGAATGTTCTTCCTTAAAAAAAAAAAAAAATCTCATGCCTTAAAATTTTTCAAAGATTCCTCATAATTTTTCATAACACCACGCTAACTCTTTGGCTTAGTGTTCAAGGCTCTTTATTACTTGGCCCTCTCCCCAGCCTGCTCCTATTGCACATGCACGCTAGCCACATATGCACCTTATTTACCCAAGCTTTTCCTGTACTTTCATGCCTTTAGTGACTGCAATTTCAGTGGCTGGTATTCTGTGATATTTTAAAAGATCTATATAGCAATATTTTAGGTTGGTCTAATATCATCACCTCATTATTTAAAAATATCTAAAATCTGAAATATGTCTTGAGAATAATTATGTGAAAGGACAAACTAATAGTCTACAATACACTATGGTATTTTAATACTTCTCTTTCAAGAATAATTTTTATTGTATTGCAAATATCTTCTAAACAAATGATATATGACAAAACATTTATTTTCATATGGGTAGCTCCGCATCAGAATATCTATATACATAATAAAAATCAAAGAAGATAAAGACAAATCAAAAATGCTTTCTCTGAAACAAAAAACTAGAACTTACTATGAATATATTGCAGATTCTTAAATTTAAAAAGATCTCCTCTAAGTTATCAAATAAAAGGAATTATTCAAATGTTAGTAAACCACAGAAAAATATTTAGAACTAGCTTATAATTATTTTCCTTATTTTCTCCCAATTACTGTGTTTTAAAAAAAACTACAGAAAATCTTGCACAAATATACAGGGGTGGGCAAAAGTAGGCTTACAGTTGTGAGTTTGCAAAAACAGTTAATAAAGCTATTGCAATAAACATAACCTTCATGTCTTTTTCCATATGAACTGTAAACCTACTTATGCCCACCCATGTATAGTCACAACTAAATTAAATCATGGGAGCCTCTTAGAGACTATACTTTTCAAAAGATCTAACAGATTTTCATTTTTATGTAGCTAAAAAGTTTATTTTTTGAATAACGTTTTCATTCTTCTCATCTAATCACTTATATTAAAAGGATAATGGTCACTTAACACTTACTTTTAAAGTTTATATTTTTACTAGGTATTTAAAAAATGCTTTTCTATTTGAAACACACCAAATATTTAGTTTTACTGGTTCTTAAAAAATTATTTAAAAATGATTTTGAAATGAAATACCAGTATTAATTCTTAAAAATGAAGTATCAGTATTAATTCCTAGATTCTTTTACTTTTCAAAATAAGTATCAAAATACTAGTACTGACATTTTGCTCTTGCAGGGCTATTACCATACACATCCTTTGTGCCCATAATGTTGCTCCTTCTTCTCAGAACACTCTTTCTTTCTTTAGTAGCTATTATTTAACCCAGCGGTAGCACCATCCTCTTTTGGGAAGACTTTAGCCCTGGACTTTCATCCCCAGAGCATATATGACACTTTTCACCTCCAACTACAATTACACTGACTGCAATCTCCTTATGTCAGGGTCTACATTTTGATTCCATATACCCACTAACATGACACCTGCCACACAACAGGTGCTCAGTGAAGGTTCACTGAATGAATGAGTTGTCCTCCAATAAGTAAGTTGCTTCCTCTCCGGTTGGCAAAACTAGATGTGCAGGAAATGTGTTAATGAGCCATCCCTTGCCATCCTTCCCCCAAACCACTCTTTTGAACAACACTGAATACTAAGACCAATCTAAAATCAAGTAACTTCCCTTCACTTGCTCTTTTATTACACATTATCCATAAGCATCAAATGGGCTAGGCCAAGAATACCAGCCAAGTAGGTGAAACCCTCTTCTCATTAAACTTGTTTTCAGGTCCAATTTTGTGAATTTTCCTCAATGTGCAAACATTGACTTGGCATTCACCCTTTCCAACCACCCTGGCCCAATCCATGAGCACCCTTCCTGTACCACCGGCCTGCTCTCTACGCTGCAATAGAGGCTTGATGTAGAAGAGGTTAAAGGATGACTGCAACAACCGAAACTATGAGGTCTGCTCTCGGACTCCGCTCAACTGGCTCAGACACTAGATGTGGTAAACTCTTTGGGCAATAATGTGCCAACTCTCTCATCTGCCATCTACATTCCTGAAGCCATACATGGCAAAATTGTAAAAATACCAGATCCATGTAGATCTAAGCGATGTGAATTTTTCAGTGGTTTCTATAACAACAGCTTTATTAAAACCACCCAAAATCCCTAGGCAGCCAACCACATACCAACTCTCTATTTCTACTTATTCCCATTCCCCTACCCCAACCCCTTGTCCTCTTCCCTCAGAAGTATTTTTTTTTCTTTTGGTTACAAATTACTAGATAAAAGTAAGCTATTTTCTGGTGGTGTTCAGTAATGCCTGTATTTATTTATTTATCTTTTTACCTTTGACCCCTTTCACCAATTCCTTCTCAAGTATTTCTAATCTTTAGTTCTACCTGTGGGAAGCATAAGAAGTCTAGCTATTATTTTTTTCTGTATGATGTTGCCTCCTTGTTTAAACTGTGAACCCCATGATGTTAAAAGCACACATTATGTCTTATACAAGTGTGAGTCTCCCCAGCATGTAAATCTCATTTTTGAAGCAGCAATTTTCACCCTGGATATCAAGTCACATATTCTGCTTGGTCTGCCATGTGATTAGTGACTGCGCTGTTAAAAACAGTAAGTGGAAAAGAGAGAAAGCTGGAGAACGTTCAGAACAGCAGGGCTGAAGGCAGGTGTCACACAATGGTATGTCAGTTCTACAATGCTTGTTTAATCGAAACCTTGTAATAAAAGTTTAAATACATAAAATGTTGCGTTTTGTTTTGTTTTTTATCAAAAGAACATCCCTCTCACGCCCAGGCTGTGTGCCTGGAGAAGGGACAGTGGAAACTGGCAACCTACAAGGAATGGAGAAATAGTAGGTCCAACTCTGGTTGGCTTAATCTTCCTCAAAAACGCTCTGTGAGTGAATTCAGAGTCTCAGGTGAATGAGAACGCTACCCCACTAGCTTTCTTCAGGTAACTGAAGTCTACACAAGGCAATCTGTACCATGGAGAATGCTCCTGTTGGCTTTCAGAAGACAAGGAAAAGCAGAGCTTCATGTCTGGGCAGTACTATGTTCTCGATGGTGCGGTCCATGGAGTGCACCTGCTCAGGGGAGGCAGTCAAGAAGGCCAGAGGCCCGATGCGCTGTTCTGCACAGGAGTGGCACAGGTAGCCACCCTTGTTTTCCTTTCTGTTGCTCTGTAGTGAGGGATAAGGAAAAGAAAGAAAAGGACAATCAAAAAACAAGGATTTTCCACCAAGAAGTGCTGAACTGCTGTCACACTGCCAAGGAACTGTGTATTATGATTCTGATATTTTGAGACTTGTGCACACCTCTTAGTAATACAGTCATACCTTGGTACTCGTCGGTTTCAGAACTCATCGAACACTTTACTCGTCACATTATGACAAGAAAAATATGTTTCAGTCCTTGGGGCTTGCTCGGAACTCATTTCACTTGCTAGGTAAGTCAAAACACTGTCCCACAAGAGAAAATGCGTCATCACTCGTTGCTTGTTCAGTACTTGTCAGTTTCAGCACTCGTCGTGAGTTCTGGAAAGAATTTATGACGAATAGCAAGGTACCACTGTAATTCCCACTGCACGGTCATCTAGGGTAGACTCAACTCTATCAAATTCTCTTATAGCAGAAAATGGAATTATTAAGGTGAGGGATGAAGAGCCAACAACAACTTAACCAGGTAAGTAGTTCCCCTCGCAGTGCTGATCACAAGCCAACCTCTCAGCCTGTGCTACCCACACTAATTACGTTATCATCATCTCTGATACAGAGATAGACCTGGCATCTCTTGTGCCTTATATATGAAAAGCCTCTGAGAAGGATCATATAAATTTCTCTTTCACCTCCCTCACTCACAGCCCAGAAAACACTTAGCTCACATGTGATAAAACACAAATGATTGGATTAAATTCTACAGAAAGCCAGAGCCGCAGCCAAGGCCACATACATAAGTGATGGGGAGCTTCTTCATGGTGAGCACGGTGTCCACTGGGATGGTGTTGTTGCACTGCCCCACACAGCAGCGGACCACTCCTGTTTTTAAAACATTACTTGTCAGTTCTGCTTGCAAGAAGTACTCCTGGAAAGCAAAGAGTGAGAAAGAGAATAATAGGAATACCTCTGCCACATTCTACTTGGAAACTCTTATACCTAAGGAGCTGGAAACACTCCAGCTCCCAAAATCTTGCTGCTGGACCTGAAACTGGCTTGTGGCTTCCTTCCTAGACTATAAGTTCCATAGATCACAAAGCATTTTACTTGTTTTGTTACCAAAACCTCCTAGCACTAACTAGAGTGCTTGGCACATAACAGGGCTTTATAAATTAGTATTTGTCAACTGAATGAATAGGTAAATCAACTAATTAAGCCACCCACATTCTTTAGTGACATCTTGGGTGCCCAATACTTTCACAGGTACGAAGACCAGTAACTGGGAGGAAACACCATCACTCAAAGAACTGTGAAGGGCATACAGCAAACTGTGTTACACACTGGCGGGTGGATCACTGCCAGCTGTTGCAAACACTATCATGGGGGAAAAGCTTCCCTGGAACCCCTGGCCTTCAGGAATTCAAAGGCACATGATGCCACCACCTACACCTGCCTCCTTAAATCACATCAGGCCGTTTTGTTTTTAAATGCCTTGCTTTTCTACTAGCAGTCAGGTTCTTTGCTTATAAAGCACAGTACACATAATGATTTCCTGGGGGTGATGTTGCCCTCATCCCCTGTGTGTATATGAGGACACAAGAGCCAAGAAATTAGGTGACTTGTGCAAAAGATCACAGAGCTAGACTGCAACAGATGGGAGGCTCAAACCAGGGTGTTCCTAAGTCCACAGCCTGTGCTCTTAATCACCAAGCAACAGAGAGTCTCTCTGCCTCTCTTATCATCTCCAGATACAAAGCTAAATTGACTCAACAGCATTTCTGTCATGTAGAAGGTACTCAAAATTACTGTTGAACTGTTGGTGGGAATGCAGACTGGTGCAGCCACTGTGGAAAGCAGTGTGGAATTTCCTCAGAAAGCTGAAAATGGAACTGCCTTTTGATCCAGGGATTCCCCTGCTGGGACTATACCCTAAGAACACCAAAACGCCAATACAAAAGAACCTATGCACCCCAATGTTCATAGCAGCACAATTTACAATAGCCAAGTGTTGGAAGCAACCTAAATGCCCATCAGTAGATGACTGGATCAAAAAATTATGGTACATATACACAATGGAATACTATGCAGCAGAAAGAAAAAAAGAACTACTAAACTTCGCGACAGCATGGATGGAACTGGAGAGCATCATGCTAAGTGAAATAAGCCAGGGGGCGAAAGACAAATACCATATGATCTCACCTATAAGCGGAACCTAACCAACAATGCAAAGATGCAAGGAAAATATGACCAGCAACACTGAAGGGAAAAGAAATCAACAGAGACAAGAGGGAAGGGGGGGCCAGGGAAAGGGAAGGGAAGGGGAAAGTCAAGGAACATATAGCAAGGACTCATGGACAAAACCAAACGGGAAGAGCTGAGGGAGGGAAGGAGGGAGGGGCAAGGGAAAGTGGTGGTGGGGAGGCAGAGACAAATGTATTTAAAAAGTAAATAAATTTAAAAAAAAAGAAAAAAATTACTGTTGAAAAAATGAGCACATGCATGAAATGAGCACATGCATGCCATGACCACACAGCTCTGCTGCTAATGCCAGTTCTCCCCTCGATACCTCACTGCTGGCATTCAGTGTCTGAGAGACAACTAACCACCTTAGAGTGTCCCCTCTGCTTTACCTAAAGGATTGTAAAGCAGCTATTTCACTGGTTCCATGTGACCCTTCATCTCCCTCCTGAGAGGTGCAGTCAGTGCCGTTATACCAGCTTCACAAATTAGGAAACTGAAGTACAGAGCGATAGGCAGCTCACCAAAGTCACACTGTCCAGCTGGAAGAACTGGGATGTGAACCAATGCAGTCTTATCTGAGGCCTGATTATGTTCAGCCTCAGAACGAGAGGAGATGCTGCTTTCATCCATTCAACAAACACTGAGCATCAACATTGTGCTAGGCACTATTTTAGGGATATGCCTGTAAGATCTGGATTAAGAATCTAAGATTCTGGGAGGCTAAGAAGCTGTCTCTGAGCAACTAGCATAACTCCATGTCTCTTCATAATTCGATAATGTGGTGACTCTCTTCTCTTCCTCAAATAAAGAAAGAAACAAAAAGGTTCCTGGTGATTAGCCAGATTTTCTAAGAGTGTCAGAGAAAAAGTAGGCTGGCTGGCCTACTCTTGGTTATAGGGGAGACCAAATGGTTTATCACTCTATGTAGTAGAAAGCAGTGGCTCACTTTTGTTCTAAAACCTCACCATGTATGACTATACTGTTCACAATGTGCTTTCACATTCTCTAAATTATTAACACTGCTCCCCTCTGTCAGAGCCTTTGAGGTCCCCTATAGCCTTCCTCTCTGAGCAGAAGGTAAACTTAGCCAGTTCTGAAAAAGGATGTCCCCAAACTGACTCATAAGCTATGATAAAAAAAAAAAAAAGCAGAAGTACTCATAACTCACCCAAGGTCTCTCAGACTTATAAACATCTGTTCACAAAAATGGGTCATGTATCCGGGGCTCCCACAGAGCACCATGGGGGCCAACAGATGTTTCCCAACCCAGTCTCGGTGAGGGGTAAGTATTTCTCTAGATTCCATATTCTTTATGAAGAAAACTCATTTTCCCCAAAAATGTATGCAGTAACCAATTGATAAGCTTCCAATTAGCTTTAAAAACCTGTTTGTCTCATAGATAAACTGGTGGGACACTAAGGTATACAATCTCTGTGAAGTATCTGGCAATATTTAGAAAAATCACATATCTATTTATCCTTTGCTCAGAAATTTAGATTCTAGAAGTGTATCACCCAAAATGTACAGGCAAGAATAGAAAATGACTATGCATTGTGGCATTATTATTAAAGCAAAAGATTGGAAAGAACCCATATCCGTCAGTGAGAAACTGCATAAATCATGGTATGTCGACACACTGAATACTACTCAGCTGTACAAAGGAATGAGAAAGAGTGTCATGAACTGACAGTGATTTCCATGAGTGTTTCTCAGTGACAAAATGAGATACAGGACAATGTAAATAGAATGATACCTTTTGTGAAAAAAGGAGAATATAAAGATATATACATTTTTGCAAAAAAGAAATACTAAAGAATAAATCAAAAACTAACTTAAAGATAAGCTATTACTGACAGAGGGAGACAAAATCTGAAGAGGACAGGGGATGGAATGGGACTTCTCTGATATATCTGTTACAGAATTTCGATGTTGAAAAGATAAATGATCTCCTCTTTCAAAAAAGATAATTAAGTCAGAAAGAAGCCAAGCAATTCTTATAGGAATTATAAACAAACAAATGTATATCAAACAGTAGTTAAACTGATGCTCAAACTATAAGGGAAAAAGAACTTATTTCAATTGCTTTCAGAATATGATATTCTGCCCTGGCTGGTGTGGCTCAAAGGATTGAGCATTTAGCCTGTGGACTGAAAAGTCCCTGGTTTGATTCCCAGTCAGAGCACACGCCTGGGGTGCGGGCCAGGTCCCCAGGTTGGGGCATGCAAAAGGCAACCACTTGATGTTTCTCTCACGCATCGATGTTTCTCCCCTTCCCTCCTGCCCTTCTCTCTAAAAATAAATAAATAAAATTTTTAAAAAAGAGTATGATATTCTGACTATACACCCTAAGGGGAATATGGAGAAATGGGGCTGTTAGGAAATCTTAAATACCATTCAGTATTCAGTAATATTGGTATTATTTTAAAATTTGTATATACAGTAGAATAGTATAAATAAGCAATTAATAAATACTGTTTGTAACCAAGATTTTCAGTGTAAGAGAAAAGCTTCAAGTGTAAAAGAAGTAAAAACCCCTCAATGCTCATCTAACTTCGACTGTAGAACTATAACTGATAAGAGTTATAAGTGTAAATGGCTTCAGGCTCTGACAATGCAGACACAGCACAGCCTTACAATAATAAATGGATGAAGACAGCGTGTGCCAAAATGTTTTTATTACTCATATTGTCAGTGGTACACACTTGGGAAGAAACTATGAGGAGAAGTAAAAGAAGTCCTCAGGGTGAAAGCTAGGACGGCAGCCACTCTCATGAGGGCGGGGTGACGGTGCGGACTGTGAGGGGCTACACGGAAGGCACCTGGGACGGCTGGCAAATCTATTCTCTTGACATGGGTGAACGTTCAATCATCCTAACTGCAAAGTGCACATCTGTTTTCTACATCTGTGTTATATTTAACCACAAAAACTTTAAACGAAAAGTTGGAATTAGCAGCATAAACTCTTGACGCTGTTTTTTTCCCCAAAATATGGATTTCCCAGCTCTGTTTATTAAAAAGCTGAACAATCTTAGCATCACTGTACAGGAGATAACCTGATATCATTGTGTTCTGATGTGAGGAAATACAAAGCAAAGCCCCTCTCTGACCCCCAAATAAAGGTTTCCTGCCAGAAAAGTTAAGCATAAACTTAATTAAGCCTCTATGGCCAACTTCCAGTTAGAGGAAATCCACGGTAGGTAATACCTGGATTTACAACCACAAAAGGAAGCAAATCTAGAATGTGAAACCTTATGTAGGAAAACTGACTCAGATCCTGTGAAAATCCAGAAGCATTAAAAAGGAGGAAGGAGGTCATGACCACTCTATAGTAAGAAACTTAAAGAGACCTAACAACTAAATGTATGATTATGTATTGGGCAGTAGAGGCTACATGAAATTATTATAAATTTTATAAGATGATAATGGCACTTTGGCCATGAAAAAAGATGGCCCATTTTTTTTTTTAGAGATGCATACCCCAAATATATACAGGAATGATCTGTATATAGTAATTTAATATATAATTTTCTCAACTTTTAAATGTCTCAAAGAAAAATTCTATTTAACTTCTGTTGTGAAGTGATACTACTGCTCTACAATACCTCCACTAAAAGTTATCAGCATGCGACACAGACAGTAGATTCCTGGAAGTCTCGAACAGTCTGCCCAAGGCCAGATGGGGTCAACATCTGACATCATCAGAGGCAGGTCCAGAAAGAAAAAAGCAGTGGTCTCCTACCATAGAAGTTCACACCACAAAGTCAGGAAGTCAAGCCAGATCAATTTAAGAAGCAGAAGCAAAAAAAGAAGAGTCTCACAAATAATGGGAAGACACCCCTCAGTTGAAGGAAAAGGAGGAATCCCCAGAAAGAGAAATAAATGAAATAGAGGCAACTAAACTATCAAACACTGAGTTCAAAACAATGGTTCTAAGGACACTCAATGAGCTCACTGAGCTCAGAGAGAATTACAAAAAACTACAGGGAACTATGAGGAACTTACTTGCAAACTATATCAGCATGAAAAAGGACATAGAAACTATCAATAAGAGACAAGGGGAAATGAAGAAAACCATTTCCAAACTGAAGAACACAGCAGAAGAAATCAAAAGCAGGCTAGATGAAGCAGAGGACCAAATAAGAGAGCTGGAGGATAAGGTAGAAAAAAGCTCCCAGAAAGAGCAAGAAAATGAAAAAAGACTCGAAAAGAATGAAGAGACGTTGAGGGAAATACAGGACAACCTGAAATGTTATAATATCCACCTAATAGGGATACCAGAAGGAGAAGAGGAGGAGGAAGGGACAGAGAACCTGTTTGAAAAAGTTATGATGGAAAACTACCATAATTGGAGGAGAGAAAGAGTCACACAAGTCCAGGAAGCACAGAAGGTCCCATTCAAGAGGAACCCAATGAGGCCCACTCCAAGACACATCATCATTAAAATGGCAAATATCAAAGACAAACAGAGAATCCTAAAGGCAGCAAGGGAGACACAGGTAGTAACATAAGGGAGCCCCAGTACAGCTAGCAGCTGACTTCTCAACAGAAACACTACAAGCCAGAAGGGAATGGCAAGAAATCTTCCAAGTCAGGAAAAGCAAAGGCCTACAACCAAGCCTGCTCTACCCAGCAAGGCTCTCAGTAAAATGGAAGGTGAAATAAGGAGTTTCCCAGACAAAAGAAGGCTAAAACAATACACCTCCACCAAACTAGCACTGCAAGATATGCTAAAGGGACTGCTTTAAGAAGATGAAGAAAAAGAGTGAGAAAGAGAGGAATACAGGTACAAAGGGAAAAAATGAATAAGTACCTATCAATAACTTTAAATGTGAACGGATTAAATGCCCCAATCAAAAGACATAGGGTGGCTGAATGGATAAGAAAACATGACCCGCACATATGCTGCCTACAAGAGATCCAACTCAGACCAAAGGACCTACACAGACTGAAAGTAAAGAGACGGAAAAAAGTATTCCAAGCAAATGGACAGGAAAAAAAAAGCAGGGGTAGCAATAATTATATCAGATAAAATAGATTTCAAAACAAAGGCCATAAAAAGAGACCCAGAAAGACACTGCATAATACTTAAAGGAAGAATCCATCAAGGAGAGAGAACCACTGTAAACCCAGATGCACCCAACATAGGAGCACCCAAAAATATAAAGGAAAATCTTGAAGGACGTCAAGAAAGATATAGACAGCAACACACTGCTACTAGGGGATTTTAACACGCCACTGACAAAAATGCATAGATCTTCCAAACAAAACATCAAGGATATTGAGGAACTGAACAATGCATTAAACCAAATGGACTTCACTGACATAAATAGAGCCTCTCACCCCAAAGAAGCAAAATACGCATTCTTTTCAAATGCACATGGAACATTTTCAAAGATAGACCACATGATAGGACACAAAACAAGCCTCAAGAAGTTCAAGAAAATTGAAATCATAACAAGCATTTTCTCAGGCCACAAGGGCTTGAAACTAGAAACCAACCTCAAGGAAAAAACTCTAAAGCATTCAAACTCATGGAGACTGAATAGCATGCTCTTAAACAATGAATGGGTCAATAGTGAGATAAGAGAAGAAATCAGAAAGTTTCTGGAAACAATTGTAACAAATGAAAATGAACACACAACAGTCCAAAACCTATAGGACAAGGCAAAGGCAGTCCTGAGAGGGAAGTTCATAGCAATACAGGACTACCTATAAAAGATAGAAATGTTTCAAATAAACGACCTAACCCTCCAAAAAAAAAGTTACCGGCATGAACCCTGGCTGGTGTGGCTCAGTGGATTGAGAGCTGGTGTGCAAACCAAAGGGTTGCTGGTTTGATTCCCAGTCAAGGCACATGCCTGGGTTGCAGGCCAGGTCCCCAGCAGGGGGCACGCCAGAGGCAACCACACATTGATGTTTCTCTCCCTCTCTTCTTCCCTTCTCTCCCTCTAAAAATAAATAAAATCTAAAAAAAAAAGTTACCAACTTGACAATTTGGATTTGTTACAGAGCTAACCACTAATGTAACACTATTTCTTTTTTTTTCCTAAAGAAAATTTATTTTTTTAAATTTTATTTTAATTTATTTTTTCAAATACATTTGTCTCTGCCTATGTAGAGACAAATAATGTAACACTATTTCTATGAGAAAACCATACTGCAGGTATACTCAAGATAAAAGTTTATATAAAAAGTTATGTGATAGGTAGAGATTATTTGTACATAATAATTATTCTACTGCATTCCCTAAAATTAGGAAAAGTCACACTTATCTCTAAACCAGAGGTCAGCAAACTACAACCAAGGGGCCAAATCCAGACCAGTACCTGCTGTAAATAAAGTTTTATTGGGACGCAGACACGCTCGTTTATTAATGAATTCCTGTGGATGCTCTCTTACTAGAACAACAGAGCTGAGCAGATACAACAGAGATATCATGACCCGCAAAGCCAAACATATATACTGTCTGGATCTTTACAGAAAAGTTCACAGAGCTCTGCTCTAAGCTGTCTCCAATGGTGACACAGGTGCCGCTGAGGATGCAACCAAGGAAAAAGTCTTCAGTAGAAGCTCTGCCACGTGAGCTGCCACACAAGGTGAAATGTCACACAAGGTGAGGCCCAGGTGAAGCAAAACTGCTTGGGAAAACGTGCAGCTGATTTCAATTCTGGAAACATTCTTACAGCCAAATAGGCCTGACTGAAGAGAGATTTGGGAAAAAATGAGGAGGAGGCTTGGAAGAAGAAAGTTCAATAAAAATGCAAGTCCTAGGCAGGAAGCTTTTGCAGTTCTCACTGGTCATACGGAATATTGACTGGCAAAACTTCTCCCTTTTAAGCTGATATTCTCCTTCACAAAATGTGAAGAGAAATCCTATTTGTTTACTCATTGACTGTCTTTTCACCTACAATATGGGCTCTGTGAGGGCAGGAATTTCCCTTGCCCACCATTGTAGCTCCAGTGCCTAGAAATGTGCTTGGCACATATTAGGCACTCAATAAATATTCAAGTCTGAGGATCAGAGTTCTGATCTGAGCTGAGACGGTGAATACCATTTATTAAAAAATGATTGCTCTCCCACACCTCCACCCCATCCAGAGGTTCAAAGCCACTAGTAGCAATGCTTAGATTTTACAGCTCCACATATTCTCCCCTCCTTAAGAGAACATACAATATGGTACTTGGACTAAATCATCTTGCAGTACAATATCTTACAAGGTTTTTGGAAATAGCTAAGGATGCAAGAGTATTTTTAATAACTTCTATATCTAAGTTTTCAATTTCAGGCTTAATTATCTATGGTTCAGGGAAAGATGGACTAAGTAGTAACCATTAGCTCAAATTTCTGTTCTAATTTCCAACAGGGTTGTAAAGTTGGCTTATACTCCAGCCCGTGAAGGGCAGAAAGAAGGTGGCAATGGGAGAGCAGGAGAAGGCTGGTTTGCAGGTGTAAATGGTAAGGGTTGACACTTCTCTGCATTTCAGCAGAGGACAAGAGGCCAGGTGCCTGAATACTCATTCTCGCCTGGCAAGGGCATGTTCTTTCCAGAGAAGTCTATTGGTGGCAGCAGCAGTTGCCAGTTCCAGACAAACTAGAGTGTGAGAGGGAGAAAGTTCAAATGCAGAAAACATTCTTGCTGTGTTTTTTCCCCTAAGAATGTTGAACACTAATTGAGTAAGGGAGAATTTAAAAATACATGAACACAGCTGATATTTTTTAAAAGATCTTCTTTAAAAAAATCCTCACCCAAGGATATGTTTACTGATTTTTAGAGAGAGAAGGGGAGAGGTGAGAGACAGAAACATCAATGAGAAAGAGAAACATTGACTGGTTGCCTCCCATACATGCCAACTGGGGATCAAACCCACAATCTAGGTTTGTGCCTTGACTGGGGATTGAACCAGCAACCTTTTGGTGTACAGGATGATGCTCCAACCAACTGAGGCCCCAGGCCAGGGCTAAAAGAACTTTTGAAACTGAATTAGGAAAGAATTTAGAAAAGAACCCATGTTTTTGTTTCTTTAGTTAGGACACCTCCTGCACTAGCAATAGGCCTCTGTGCACTCAAGAAAGAGAAGCCCTTTTCCTTCAACCCAGGGTAGGCGGATCCCTTATTCAAACCCAATAAAATCCAAATGTTGTAAACTAATTTGTGCTACTAGTTCCTCTTACCCCAGCCAAAGTCAAAATGTTCTCCAATGATTTGGTCATGATAAGCTGTTTCTTGGCACGAGTTACTGCAACATACAGTAAATTCCATTCATCCTCAGAAAATGACTCTAAAAATAAGGTAAAGGAGGAAAAAATATATCAATTCAAGAGCCTGCTCACAAAAATTTATGTTCTCATCTAAATGTTAACTACCCCTCATCCAGCCCTGACAAAAACAAAACCCACTCAAGATTTGCTGGCTATATATACAAAATTTTCCTACAAACACCAACTCTAAAAATAAACAAAAACTAATAGACTAGTGGCACAAAATACTGAGCTTTAGTTAGTGGTGCTACTAATAAATTCTGGGAACCAGTTCAATACCTGCTATGTGCCCATTGCATATATCTGTAAACATGTAATGACCAGCAGAGGAGAAAAAAGGTGGTAGTACATTAAACAAACTTCTCTTCCCCCATATAAAGCAACTGATAACTAACTCTCTATGGCCATTTTTCCCCTCTCTACTTTAACCTATATTCAATACCATGTCTTTCTCTCATTTTATGAATATATTCATCAGTATAAGGAAGTTTTAGTGTTCTTATTTTAGCCCGCCAATGTATACTATACCCCAAATTCTGAATCTACAGTTAACTGAGAGTTTTTGTTTGTTTGTAGGAAAATTTCAAATAATTTTAAGATTTAAAACTAAAGCAATAGCACTGATGCTTACAGTTTAACAACTAGCTTTGAGTATAAATTTATGCAAAAGCAGATAAATAATACAGTGTTTACTATTTAACCTTTTATGATTTTCTGGCCTCTTTAATACAAAGGAGAGTTAAATAAAGAAAAAAAACCACCTCGGTAAGCAGGTAAGCTGTCTGACGGTGAAAACCCCAAGTTGAAGAGCTGATGCAGCCTAAGTAGGGACACTATAAACATAACTACCCTAGAAGCAGCACCAAGAGAGGTGGGCTCTGGAAGTAGTTTCTAAAATATGTGTATATGAATAAAAAATTTTAAGACTGGAAGGTGCTTTTTTTTCTTCTAGTAGAATCCTTCCAAGAGGCCACATCACCCAACAAAAAGAAAGGCATCCCAAGGAAGCATCTCTAGTCAACTCTTAAAAAGGATCCTCAGTGCAACCAGTCTTACCAACTCTAAAGTGAGGCAGCTGGGCAAGGTTGTGCCTGGCGCAAGGCACTTTCACAAAATCATCCAAAACATGAACGGTATCAAACTCCAGGCCTTTGGCTTTGTGCACAGTACCCAAAATGTACTCTGGAATAATAGCACAGTATAGCATTAGATGGGGGAGGGACAGGAAGAGAAACAAGAGAAGGGGGAAAATGTTCTCTTCCTACTGAACCTTAAAACTCTAACTTTGTTTTCTCGCCTATGTGCAGCTTTGTGGGAAAAGGAGGAAAGGGGAAAATACAGTCAGAAAAAAAAAAAAAGAGTGGAAAAGGGAAAAATAAAAAGATGAGGGGAAAAGTAGAAAAGTCATTGGAGGTCAGTTAATGCATCTCCAAACCACATCACAGAGCTCACAGTGACTGGCTCACCTCCTATGCTTCACACATGAAGGGACAGAGGCCCAGAAGAGGAGTGAATGGTTTGCCCAAAGTCACATAGCAGCAGAGTTGGGACCAGAAAGTCCCATTCTACCAGCTTGGAAGTAGAGCAGAAGCAAAGGATCCCTAAGGAACAATGGCAGCTCTGCTCCCTTCTCTTAGGCAATGCCAGGAACACAACAAAGTCCCCCCTGATCGCTCATGATATTTATACAGGCAAGATGGAGCAGAAGACCATCTGTTCCTTTTCTTGGTGGGAAGTGAAGAACTGTTTTCCTTACCTGCAAAGTCCAAGTCTTCTATGTGGCATTTTTCTATCCTTTCCACCAGCTCTGGAATCCTGATGTTATACTTTTCAACAACAGCAATCTTTGCTTCAAGCTCCTTATCCTCAGCTGCGGTCACATACCTCTTGAAGCCACTAAAGCCTTCTTTGTGCACCCATCTTCTAATAAACCTGTCTTTAATAAGGAGGTTTCCTAAGAAAAATACAGGCACAAGTTAATGTGATACAGGCTACACTGACATATGGTGGCAGAAGCTACACGTTCCTAACCAACAGCATAAGTGAATGGTCTTAAGGTTGGGAGATCCAGGTTCTAGTCCCGACTACATCACTAACCTACTGTGTGTTCCTGGGCAAGTCAATGAAATGACCTGTGCTTTAGCCTCTCCGTCTCTAAACTGAGGATCAAGTGCCCTACCCTTGAGATCCTTACCTACTTCACAGGGATTTCAAATAGCACAGCAATGAAAAGAAAAGTGCTATAGAAATGTTAGCAACGATCATTTGGGGCACATGCAGAAGTTTCAATGTGTAAAGTTGCCCCAGGCAGACAGAAAAGATGACGAGGGAAGACAGCCTAAGGGGCCAACAATAGAAAAAGAATTAAGACTCCTAAGAGAAGGATCTGGAAAAAGCTATCAGTACCTCAGAAAACAGGAGGCTCAGGCATCCCAGTCTTGATGGGAAAAGAGCAACACTAGCTCCACCCTTCTCCAGAATTAAAAAACTCTGACTCAGAATGTGCCCATCCTTCTCCCATCCCTCGTCACTGGAGTGCTTCTGTCCACTGCGCCATGGCCAGGAAGGTACTCACGTTTCTTCCGTTCTTCCTCCGGCTGAAGAAGGATCCAAATATCAATGATTCTGTCCAATCCAAATGATTTAATCCCCTGAAAAAGTTTTTTGGTGGGATTTTTGAGGTTTTTTGTTGTTTTTAATTTTGTTTTGTTTTTGTTGTTGTCTTAACAACAGTAAAACAAATGCAGAGATGTGATCTTTGAAATTAGATGGTTTCTTGGAAACGAATCTCAAATTGCACCCAAAGCATAAGGACAGTAAGCAGCAAATTTCATCCGGCATAAAAGCACTAGGCTATAACGCAGCCTGGAAATTCAGAATTACCAAATGCTCGGTTTTAGCTGCTACCTTAAACTCTTGCCTTAAAAAAGCCAAGAAACTAGCTACATTCTTTCTTGTCAAAAATGGGCAATTTAAATTCCTACCTTCTAGGAATATAAAAGATTGCAATGAAGAATAAGTGATATCTAAATACAAAGAGTGAAATATGAATACTTACCATTGCTTATTTTGAGAAAAGAACTATAGAATGTCTATAGGTCCAGATTATTGTGTTTAGAAAGGGTATTAGATCCTGGAGGTGAGGGCCTGACTGTATCACAGCTCAGCCTAAGTCTACCTGAAACCGTGTACTGAGCACTGGCTGGGGCCAAGCAGTTGCACAGCACCAGGTCCCAGTACAGAAGAAACATATGTCAAAGCCTTTATCATCACTTTGAGAAGGGACACACAACACATTAACGTAAAACAGAAACCAAAATAAGACAGTATACATAACTGGAAATCAGATGTGATCATGTGTAATGACACAAGCTATAAGTGATAAGTAGATACAGAGAAGGGAAGAGAGCAACTTACATTATATCATGCCCAGCATGAATGGTACTCCCCAAGTATGTACTATTTTCTTACAATAATGAAAATGGCTAAATTATGCTATACCCACTACGTGAAATACTGTAGTCATTATAGTAGTAACATGAAGGAAAATATGCTTATGTGTTGAGTTAAAACAGCATACTTTTTAATGTATACTATAATTACAATAATGTAAAAATATACATCTAGAAGAACAATGACAAACAATTAGCAAAAATGAGAATTATATGAAATACTAAGATTAAGGCTGAATTTTCTCCTCTAACTTGGTTAATGTAATCTTTATAAATAAAAAGGAGAAGTCAGAACATCTTCTGATTATAATTCACTCAATACATTTACTAAATGCCTACACATAGAAAATATTTTGTTCATAAATGAATGTGTGAATGTCTTTTAGTCATATAACTTTACTTCGAAAAGTCAAAGTGCCACACACATGCCACTGAACCCTACTTTCCCTGTGAAACAGGTAAAGGAAAGGCATTATTTTATCTTAGAGATGGAGAGAATGAGGCACACAAAAGTTGTGACTTGCCGCAAGCCACACAAAGTTAGTGACAGAACCCGAGCTAGAACCAGGTATACACACTCTACCCACTGGAGCCCACTAGCCTGTCCCAGCTGTGTTGTCGCCTCGCTGGGTCTTACTGATGAACAACACACACTGGAACACTCACACATAGCCAGTGGCCTCATTTATATAGTCAAAAGTGGGAAGGGTATTTATTCTTTAAACAGTTGGAGAAAAGATCCTCAAGTTCTTGTTGGATCTGACTTTACATGAATGTCTGGCTAGCATAATCAGAATGCTCAGGGAAAAAGACTTCAGTCATGGCACAGATGGCGAAAACTGTCAAAAACCCAAATGCTTGAATGATAATCCTAATTAAATTAAATGTTTTCATCGGCTATGTTTGTCTGCAGTGTTTCTGTGCATGAAGCAGTCAAGAGAAATTTACTCTTACCCCAATCAAATGTATTTTTGCAGGTGCTTCTCCATCAGTCACCCGTACAGCCTCATCAAACACATTGGCATTGGTCCGGGACAAAAGGGCCACCTGCCCCTTTGTATCACCTCTAATGCCACCTTTTGGGAGAGAGCACAAACTCTACAGCAAATACAAATAAAGAAGAAAACTAATTTTTGTAACAAATCAAAGAAAAGTAACTGAAAGCCTTACTCAGATGGTTTCCTCCAACCAAAGTCTTTTTCCGTACTCTCTTGCAGACATCCAAGATAGTAGCTCCCACATAAGCTATTTCCACACCGAATCTAAAACTCTGTTGGAAAACAGCAAAACAAAAGGAGTTAACAACCTCTCCCTGAAGTATGTTAGCATATTTCTATCACTGCCAAGTCCTGGCCTTGCCAAACTGATCCTTCCTGACTCGCCCTACCTGGAAAGCATATTTGGAAATTTCCTACTCTAAACCCACTTGTACTGAACAGGAGCTTGACAAGGAATCACTGATTTTATTTCTAAGTTTTCAGAATAGTATTTTCTATCTTGAAACCTTAGAGTTACCTATTTTTCTTTACCTTATATTCCCAAATCCAAATCTTGACAATTCAGCCACCGTATTTTCTATACTATTTTTCTTACCACTGCTGCCAGGTCAGCTCAGAAACTCAAACTGCAAGCCTCACCTACTTGGTCTTTTTCCTTCCAGTCTCCTCCCACTGCCAACAGCTCTCTACACCTCTGTGGCATCAACATTTCTCTTTGTTTGTATCCTCACCTGAGAACATGCTTATTGGTTAGAGAAAAGGGAAGGAAGGGAGAAAGGGAGAGAAACAGAGATGTGAGAGAGAAACATCAACTGGTCGCCTCTTGCACGCACCCTGACTGGGGACCTAATCTGCATCCCAGACATGTGACCTGACCAGGAATCAAATCCATGACCTTTTGGTTTGTGGGAAGACACCCAACCAACTGAGCCACACTAGCCAGGGCTGTTGGATCAGTCTTTCCCACACACTGTCCTCAAGTCATGTGCTTCCTGAAAAAGAGCAATACAGGAAGAAAAGGCGATGCATACATTTTCAAGATTCATCACAGCCTCAACAAGCTATTTCCCTTTATTCCCAAAACCAATAGCAAATGTTTCTTCTAAGCAAATCTACCCTTCTTTCCAAATAAAATCTAACAAGTATAAATTATACAAAAGATTAAGGAAGGTTAGGGAGGGTTTCTTTCCTTGCCTTTTGAAAATCTCTCTACATTAATTTAAAAACCATTGCCCTACATAACCAACCACAAGTATTATATAATCATCATTTCATGGGCATTCCCTGCACTCTCCCTGCCTTGACATGTGGCAAAACAATTACCTACTCCTCAAAATTCTGCTTAACACCCTAATTCCTTGACCACTGCAGCTGGAAAGATATTATTTTTCCCCAAACTCATGATATGCATTGCCTTTTCCATGCATTTCTAACTTAAGGTAATAAAGTATTATGTGCTTTGGTGAACATCAGTAACACACTAAGGAATATGAGACTTTCAACAAATAGTACTTTGGTGCTATAGAACTTATCTGAGTAAACCATATCCAAAATCATAAAATAAGTATTTGTGAGTCCATACAGATATAAATAAATGATTGACTAAATAAATGGGAGAGAAGACACAAATCTCCCTTGTAGGAGAATTACAAATAATTTACTTAGATATTCCAACACTTATTCCTTGAGTGAGGGCTAAGTATAGTGACTTCCTTCCAAAGTATATATTATAGTATAAAAAGGAAAGTGAGTCCACAGTGGAGAAACCTGACAAACACTATTTCCACTAGATGATCAAAGTCAACATCAACAGCCATAAATCATATTCCCTCGATATCATGTGATAAAAATGATAGTATGTGCCCTCGATATTGTGATGATGATGACAATTCTTGTTCTGAGAGATCTTCCTCCCCAACACCTATAAGATCATGAGAAAAACAGCAGATAAATTTTAACACAGGCATCCTACATAATACCTAACCAGTACTCTACAAAATTGTCAGTCTTCAAAAACAAGGAAAGTCTCAGAAACTGTCACAGCCAAAAGGAGGCTACAAAGACATGACAACTGCATGTAATAGGGTAATCATCATAAGACCCTGGAACAAAAAAGGACATTAGGTAAAAACTAAGGAAATCTAAATACACTAAGGGCTTTATAATAATGTGTCAATACTAGTTCATTAATTGTGGCAAACGCACTACACTACTATGTTAATAATAGGGTAAACCGAATGCACAGTAATGGGAAATTTCTGGATTATTTCCTCAATTTTTCTGTAAATATGAAACTAAAAAGTCTATCAAAAAAAGTTACTCTGAGTTTATGTTACCCTGAATCACTATAGCACACCACAGGAAATCAAAGGAATCACAGAGTAGGCTACAGAACTTTCTGTAACAGAAGAAAACAATTCAGATTACACTTGAATAGATGGCACATCTCATATCCTCTAACTAGAAGAGAGTTTCTTAAAAGCAGTGCTTCTTGCACCTCTTGGTCTCAGTACTCTTTATATTTTTACAAATTGCTGGGGCTCTGAAGGAGATTTTATTTATGTGAGTTTTATCTAGTTGTAGTAATCGTTAGAAACTTTGATCCATTTAAAAATAACAGTAACCCTAGCTGGTGTGGCTCAGTGGACTGAGCACCGGTCTGTGAACCAAAAGGTCACTGGTTAAATTTCCAGTCAGGGCACATGCCTGGGTTATAGGCCAGGTTCCCAGCTGGGGACATGTGAGAGGCAACTGATCAATACATCCCTTGCACACTGATGTTACTCTTCTTTTCTTTCTCCTTCCCTTCCCCTCTCTCTAAAAAAAAAAAAGTAAATAAATAAAAATAACAATAGCAGCTCTGGCCAGAGAGCTCAGTTAGCTGGAGCGTTGTTCTGATACACCAAGGTTGTGGGTTTGCTCCCTAGTCAGGGTACATACAAGAACCAAGCAATGAATGAAAATAAGTGGGTGGAACAACAAGTCAACATTTCTCTCTCTCTTTCTCAAATCAATCAATACAAATAAATAAATAATTAAAAAAGACAATAAGAAACCCATTGCATAACAACATAAAGAACATATTTTTTTAAATATATTTTCCAAAACAAAAAAAAATTAGCAGGAAGAGTGTCACTGTTTTACATTTTTGCAAATCCTTTTAATGCCCAGCTGAACAGAAGACAGCTGGATTCTCAGTTCTATGTGCATTCTATCTGTGGTGATGTGTTGCTTAAGTTGAAACACATGAAGAAAATTCAGCCTTACACACATGCATGTAGAAAAGGGGAGGAAAGTTTAATGACCTTTTTGCACAATCAAGGACACCATGAGTTGTCATGCTCACAATGGCAAATATAAATTTTCCAAAATTTTGATTTCACTTGAAAGTAAAGGTTTGAATCTTTGGTAACAAAAAATTTTCAGTTGTTTTCCTTCAGTCACAGCTCATTTCATTTATTTTCCCCAAAAAAATTTTTGGGAAAATGAACAAAATCCCAATCTGAATAACCAGAAGTCTGTTAGCTGTTCTTTCAATGACAAATGGTACTACAAGAAAAAAAACTGCCAGTGTAGCTCACAACTCAATTACAAAATTGCTCCTCATTAGAAAACCAACATACTTTGGTGTGAAGAAGTACTTTATTCATACTTCTCACTTCATTGCCAGAACATTAAAGAGACGTCTTCAAGAAATAGCAGTTAACAAAATTAATCATTTTTGCTGCGTCAAGTACATTCTTAAGTGAACTGTGTTGTTGCTTGTTTTTAAACTGTATGAGTACATGGCAGTAAAGAACACAACGACCGCTGGTACTGTTTGGTGCCAAAGCCTTGGTTCACGGCATGGCACGTGCAATTTCACCCATGCTGCTTTGCATAATCAGTTCAAATGTCAACACAGTGAGAAAGGCAAATTGCTATTATGAAAACTGTTTTGACTCTGTAGATCCCCTGAAAACCAGAGAACCACTGCTTAGAAGCAAGGATTGGCTACATACTATGAACCTGACACAAAGCCTTACACAGGTCCTGGCACATAGTAAGCACTGAAAAACAAGCATGGAGAACCACAATGCTTACTTATGTCCTTCTGCGGACTTGGAAGCAAAGAGAACTCTTACCTGTGTGAGATAGAAGACATGAGTGTGAGGGACTGTAAACAGGGCGTTGACTGCACCACGGAAGGTATAGATCTGCTGGTGTGGGTCCCCTACAAAGATCTTTCCACATGGCTGAGACAGGACTATATTCATGATTGCTGCAACCAATAAGGGGGAAGTAAGAGATCTAAGAGAATGCCAACCCACATGGAAAAAAGAAACCATGTTTCAGACAGAAACGATGAAAATGGTTTCATGAAACTAAGCCAGGGCACACTGCACAACAGAGTTGTCTTTTCCTGCAGTACAGGTACACTCAATGCAAAGGAATGACTTAATAACAGACAAAAGAAACAGTTTCTAATCCTAGGAATGTAGATTATTTTTAGTTCTAGGCAAATTATTGTGTATAAGAAACCACATAGGCAAATATGAAATGAGGTAAATTGTCTTTTCTGTCTAATATTTTAACTTAAGGACCCCAAATGACCTACAAAGTCACACTGTCTCTTCTCTATTAGCCCCTTGAACAATATACAACACAAATTGTTCACTCTAAATTGATGATCTTTTCCCACTCAGCATATGTCTAGGTCCCTATCCTCTGATGACCTAAACTTAGTCATCATTTTAAGAATACCCTGAAGCAAAACATTTAGCAGAAAATTAATCTGCCTTGGGTAGGGGGAAGGACAACTGTTGAAATCCAAAGTCAAATAATAAGGGATTTCTGAGTCACTAAATACCACCATTTGTTCCTCTTCTTTAGGACAAATAAGAATAATCAACTAATTTCACATATATGTCCTCTTATATAATCATGATGTTGTTTCTATGTATTTGAGACTACTGATATCCTGAATAGTTTATCACCTGGGGTACAGTCCTGGGCCTCATCCACAAAGATGGCATCAAAGGAGGCAAGCAAAGGTTTGCTCAGCTGCCAAAGTTTCAAGTAGCCTAAAAAAAGGGGAGTAGCAAGAGTCAGAACTCATAAGTAAAGCAGTTACATTGAACAGGTAACGAGATTTGGGAACTTGCATACCATCATGAGTCATTTGGTAAGCCTCTTCTTTGCATTCCCCCAGCTTCTGCATGTTATCCCAAAGGCGGCTTGCTTCAAGAACACTGTTCTAGAAAACAAGTAATTGGTAACTCCTAGTTTAAGACCCTGGAAAAGACAGCACCCTAAAATCACACTTTTCATTTCCACATACAGAGCAGAGGTCAGAATAAAGGCACCATCACAGCTCGGTGAGTGGCCGTCACTTCCCTAACTTCCTTCCGGTTCCACGACAGCCCAGTGACAGAACATTGCTCAGACAGCACAAAATCTGATGGACCAGGAAAGGCTGGATTATTTCTCTAAATTTATGACTAACAATTAATTCATAAAAAGAATGGCAAATGATTGAAAAAACTTGTTAAAAATTAGAAAAGAGATTCCCAATCTTTAGATTCATCCAGCAGCCCCAATGAAAAACTCTTATAAACCCTGGGTAGGTGCTTCATGTGAACAGGAGGACCAGTGTGAGAACCGAGTGAGTTGTCCATGAGCGTTCTTCCCAGAAAATGCTTAACAACTCACAGCTATCATGACTGGTTTACAGTCTCACCCCTCCACCGTTATTTCTTGCTGGCCATTATAAAGAAATGAAAGACAAATATAACACTGTATCATGTCAACTCTTCTCATTCACCTCTAGATCCCTAATACTAAAGATACTCAAATACTCACCAACTTTTCACTCTGTTCAACCATGACTCTCTGTCCTTGGTTGTCCTTACACCAAATAGGCACGTGATCAATAGTCAGCTCTTCATCAGCTGAGGCAAAGAAGTTTTCTAAAGTCTTACACACTAGCTTGGCCCTTATGAATCCACCTTTCCCTTCAGCAAGGACAGAATTGACCATGAAGGGTGTTAACTTGAAGAGATTCAATTTCTTATTTGATTGGTACCTGTAATACATATCCCAAATGAACAGTAGTTGACTTGATTGACAATGCCAATAAAATGTCCCCCCTCATTCCCAATCTCCTTCTCTCCAATGACACCACAAGGTCACTCTCAGTGTCACATATAGATGAGGAAAACAAGAAAGCCAGAGAAGTAGAGCCAGGTCCATGTATGATTTGAAATGGCTTCACATTAGGCTTTCAGAAATTCACATGTAGTAACCGAGAAGATGAAGGGGCTCAACGTCCATCACTTAGGACTCTAATGACTACTACTACAAGGTGTGAAACAAGACTCCAAGAGGCCCCCAAGGGCAGACACTCAAAGGTTCTTGAAGCCTTCACATCCAAAGGAATGCTGGTTCAGAGGCCTCAAGAGACCTAGGCCAAGTGCAACTTAGTTTAGTCTTCTCTCTCTCGCCCCATTCTAGGAAAGCCTGGCAGTGACCAATCAGATGGCTGATATCGTGAGCTCTAGACAAATCTTTTTTACTTTCTGTGCTTCAATTCCAGAGAAATGAAATTGGCTCCCTGTTCAGATATTATTTGTTAACATGTTTTTATTGGGTAAAAGAACAAATCACTAAATCTATCTTTGGATTTCCTTCCTATAAGTGGAGATAAAAGGGCTAAATTTTCTTAGTGTCATTGTAGTGTAAGTCCATATGTGATCATGAGGATTGCAACATGAAAAACAGTAATTAGACATAACCACAATGGTGGCAACATAATGCTCACTTCCTCCCAATGTGTCCATAGGCCATGGAATGAAAGGTTTTGCAGATGACATTGCTGGGGAAGACTCGCTCCGCCTGCTTTGCGATGCTCTTGTTGAATGTCACATAAAGAAACCTGCTCCCAGACCACTTCTCAGCATACTTGACCAGGGTAGAGGTCTTCCCAGTGCCTGGGGAAGCCAAGAGGAAAGGAAGTGACCCTCTGACCAGGATAAACTGTTCCAGAGGATGTCTTCATCAGGTTTTATCCATGCTTATCTTGCCTCTTGCTTGAGACCAGACAGTGACAAGTTTACCAATACTGATAAAAATGAACAATGGTATAGTGAAAAAATAGCAGATTCTAAGCCAGATTAACCTGCGCTGTGATCATGGCTCTGTCAGGTTTTAGTTGAGGAACGAAAGGCAAGCCACTTGGTTTCAATGATCTTCAGTTTGCTTCTCAGCCCAGAGTGGGTTAACACTGACCTTGTAGAGGCAGGCAGGATAAAGATAATCATCAAGGTACCCAACAGAAGAACGCAATAAATGGTAGCTACAGCTGGCCTAGGGCTCACTGATGCTTGATGGCAAAAGTATGCAAATGAGATTCGTTCTGAACTTTGCCTGCCCTGCCTCTCCACCATTCATTCAATCATTCAGTTATTCAACTCTCATTCATTTAAAAATACTTATTGAGCACCTACTACATGTTCAGCTGTATGCTAAGTACTGGGAGTATATTAAAAGACATAAAGCAATATTCCTACATTATAATCTAATTGAAAATAAAATACCAACACAGTTGAAACAATTAGAACAAAATGACAGTATAATGATAACACAATAAAGTGAAAAAGAATATGAATTTGGAAACAAAAAATTCTCACCAGCCAAAGAAGAAAAATAGTACCTCTTTTCTGACCTTACAGGGTTGTTTTGAGTATGAATGACATAATATAGAAGTACTTATAAAATGCCTATGTCAGCTATTCTTACTATATAGTCAGGTACCAAATAGTTAATATGAATAATTAGTTATAGGTAAGAATTCAGAGATCACTTAGGACTTTAATGACGAAAGAAGCCTCCATCAAGAAAAAACATAGAAATGATGGGAATCAACATGTTAGGGCAAAGAATAAGAGGGAGGGCAAAGAGGGGAAAAGATAGGTTTTTGGAGAGGAACAAACCCAGCTTTGAATTCTAATTTGAATCCCACTTTGAATCCAGCTTTGATTTTTAATTCATATAGCGTATACTATATAATCATATAGTAAGAATAGCCAATATGCATATTTTATAAATATTTCCACACTATGTCACTCATATTCAAAACAACCCTGTAAGGTTGGAAAAGAGATACTATTTTTCTTCTTTGACCAGTGAGAATTTTTTGTTTCCAAATTCATATTCTTTTTCACTTTACTGTGTTATTTAACCTGGGGCAAGTATTTTTTTACCCTTGTCGGAAGATATGCTTATGGACTTTAGAGAGGAGGGAAGAGAGGGAGAAAGAGAGGGAGAGAAATATCGATGTGAGAAACACCGATTGGCTGCCTCCCGCATGTGTCCAACCAAGGACCAAATGTGCACCCAGGCATGTGTTCTGTGACCTTTTGGTTTATGGAACGATGCCCAACAAACTGAGCTACATTGGCCAGAGCCTGGGGCAAGCCATTTTAATTTTTCTCAGGCACATGAGAGGCATTTAAGAAATGGCTGTTGTTCTTGTTTTTAGTAGGATATGTAGGCAGAAAAAAGAGGGGAGGGATTCCAGGTAGAGAAAATAGTATTAGCAAAGGTTCAGACAAAAGAATAATCAAGTACTTTAGGTTGGACTATAAGGACAATGAGCTGGCTGAAGCAGGAAAATAATACACAATATATTTAGGAACACAGGTTAGAACCAAATGGTGGAATGGCCTTCCAGACTTCACCCAACAGAAATCAGGAGCTACTGAAACTTTCTGAGAAGAGATTAACATGACCTGCCAGTCCAGAAGCAAACAATGACTGAGCATATATAATGATAAATGACAGGCTGGACCAATCCCTTTGGTAACTACTTCGCAAACTAACTCCTATGAACTATTTGTCTCACCAGGAACTCCAGTGTGGATGCACCCTGAAGTGGTAAGGAAAAGCAAGAATTACTCAGCAATGGCTTTTTGGATTATTTCATTGCAATAGTTCAATAACAAATCAAGGTAAAGACACTCTGGAAGGTAACAGGAAAGGGAAATGTAGTGATGACAGTCATGAACCTGACTCTCTATTCCAGTGTTGGCAAGTTCCCTTACCTGCAAATGCCATAATTTTTACCACCTGGAGAGGTTCCATCTTATGATTCAGAATCAGCTGTTGTTCATGTGTAAGTTGGATGGTTGTTTTCTTGCTATAATCATTACAGAAGAAAAATTAGAAAAATACAAAGGAATTGAAAAGACAAGGTGACGGACTGTCAAAAACCAAACAGCTAAATCAGATGAACAAAATTTAATCAAAAAAAGGACCTCCTTTTAGGGTGATAAAAATTTTCTAAAACTAGATTATGATATTGATTGCACACTTAATGAAATTACTGAAAATCTTTGAATTGTACAATTAAAATGGTGAATTTTATGTAAATTATACCTCAATAAACTTGTTAAAACACCTCTCTTCAAGTATGAGAGTCAAGAATGAAAGACCACACACACACACACACACACACACGCACGCACGCACGCACGCACACACACACTTATCTATATACATACCCTGGCCAAACTGATGTTTCCTCTTTAACTGCTGTGGCCTGAGTACAGGAATTCTCCTGAATATACAGGCAATAGAAAATGTTGTAGTGAATCCTAACAGGGAAAAAGCAGATTTAGAGATTATCAAATTAAGTCTTAATCTGTATCTTATTTTTTTCTCAGATGTATTTTCTCTTTACCATTTCTAAACAAAACAAAACAATACAAAAAAAAAAAAAAAACACCCTACCACCATGTCATGAAAAACAGGAAAGAAAAGAATTTACATATACCTAGAGATGACCAAAGCCCTCTTGGAGAGCACAGTTCTGGGAAAGACAACTGGCTCCAGGTGCAACAGCAAAAGGAAAGAGACCAGGATATGCCCTTTGGGGAACAAGGCATTAGCTATGATCACAAGAGACAAATAATCACAAGAGCAGTATGAACCAGTTGAAAAAAAAAAGTAATTTCTGCTCCTAGTGGTGAGATTCTTGTTCAGCATCAACATAATATCATCTTGTCTTTCTGAGCCTCTGCTGCTGCTCTGCTCCCCGAGTCTCATGAGGTAATATTGGTTTAGAAGCATGAAGAACATTCTGTCTTTTAAGATCCAAAAGAAAGTTTGCTACACAGGTAACAAGACATGATTACCATCCAAGATATATGAAGAACTCATACAACTCAACATCAAACAAACAATTCCATTTAGAAAATGGAAAGAGGACCTGAGCAGACACTTCTCCCAAGAAGACATACTAACCGCCATCAGGTATATGAAAAGATGTTCAATTTCACTTACTAGTAGAGAAATGCCAATCAAAACTACAATGAGATACCACCTCACACCTGTTAGAATGCCTATTATCAACAAGACAAGTAATAACAAGTGTTGGAGAGGTTGTAGAGAAAAAGGAACCCTCATTCACTGCTGGTGGGAATGTAAACTGGTAAAACCACTATGGAAGTGTAACAGTTCCTCAAAAAATTAAGAATAGAGTTACCATATGACACACCAAACCCTCTTCTGTGTACCTACCTAAATAACTCAAAAACATTTATTTGAAAGATATATGCACCCCGATGTTCACTTGAGCATTATTCATGGTGGTTAAGACATGGAGGTAACCAAAGTGTCCTTGGATAGAGGACTGGATAAGGAAAATGTACATATATACAATGGAACACTACTCTGTCATAAGAAAAGATGAAATACTGTCATTTGCAACAACATGGATGGACTTTGAGAATATTATGCTAAGCAAAATAAATCAGTCAGAAAAAGCTAAGAACCATATGATTTCACTCGTATGTGGGATATAAAATTGAAACTCATAAACAACAGACAACAGTATAGTAGTTACCAGAGGGAAGGAGGGGTGGGGCAGTAAAGGATCTCAGGGGCCAAATATATGGTGATGGAGGATGATTTGGCTTTGGGTGGTGAGCACACAATGCAATATACAGACTATGTGTCATAGAAATGTACCCCTTAAACCTATATGACCCTATTAACCAATGTTACCCCAACAAATTTTTTTTAAAGATAAGATTACCAAGAACTAGAAAACAACACAGCCTGCAAGTCACCAAGAGATACAAAAGATGACATGGAGCACTCAACAGAGGCACTGGACATGGTCAAACATGTCCCATCACAAGCCGCTCCAAACCTTTCTGTGTTCACATGAACCCAAACTCATATCCTTCTATGACCAATTGCTCACCATTTAGTGCATTGCTCCCCATTCCCAGAGTGAGAAGAGATGATTGCCACACATCAATCTTTTTGATGAAATAAATACTTTTAATAATACAACATTTTGGTCTCTGGTAATATTATCTCTCTGGACTGCACATTGTTAAGAGCTTGGAGTTGAGGCCACTGGTGGCCGATAAAGTCACAAGTATAGGCAGTGTGCTACATGAGAGGCAAGTTTTTCACTAACACCGCAAAGGTCTCTGGCCCAATGACTGGAATTTGATAGTAATCCTTGCTACAAGTGAAAAAAAAGATTATCTCCCAGGAAAACCAGGACAAAATATATAAACACAACCTATCATATCTCCCATTCCTCATCTATGTCCATGTACACATGTAAATTATTTATAGGTTCATATTTGCACTTATGGTCATTATTCATCATTTGTATATTTGTCTAGTCCTAATGATGTCATAAAGCTCCTTGCCCCACATTTCAATGCCAGGGAGTGGGATACAACATAAAGTATATTTAATGAATTGAAATATATCTCAAAAACACAGCAAATACTCTTCCGGAGAATAAATGTTCCATCCTCAAACTTCACCACAAATGACTGGGCCACAGCTCACCTGGTGTCTCCAGCCATATTCCTCCTAACGCTCACTAATTCCAGAACAGGAAATCTGGAAAGTCTCTCTGGAATGTCTGCTTCTGCAAGATCTCTTGCACTGTCGCACTTTCTCCATGTCAGGGGTCAGGGCTTCTCAGTAGTTGCATGTCATACCTTGGGTTTCATTCTAACTTGTAACATGGCCTACAATATCTTCCATCATCTGGTAACTGGAAACTTCTCATAATCATATACCAGTCTCCCTCTTATCCATTTCATTCTTGTCACTAGGCTTCTGTTCTTTGTGTATACTAAATTCATTCCTGTCTTTGGGCTCTTACAGTATCTATTCCTTCTGCTAAAATGCTCTCCCCACAAATCTTAAGGTGGCCAGCTCCTCCTGACATTCAGGTTTCAATTCAGATGCTACCTCCTCAGAGAAGCTTTTTCTCACCCAGTCTAAAGTAGTGCTCCTCAATGCCTTTGCCTATCACCCTGTTCTTTTCTTTGCAGCACTAATCACTCATTAAAATGATCTTGTTTAAATTATTTACTTATGCAGTATCTGTTTCTCCTCACTAAAACATACATTCCATGTGAAAGGCATTACTAGTGCCCAGAAACCTATATGAAATGTAGTAGGTGCTCAAAAATTTGCTGAATGTACACATTCCTCTCAAAACCGACCTGTGTATATCTGCTGGTGAGTGAAACCATGATGGTCAATCAGAATGAGCAACCCACCAGCTATAGCCCTTCTCACGCTAAGATGATTAGCAGACAAGACTTAACCACAATTTTTATATCCTATCTGCAAGGAAGTGAGAAATGGAGGAAGCAAATCCTAACATTTTCCCTAGGAAATTGTAGCCACAAATGATTAAAGAAGGCTTCTTTTAGTGAGGAAGACCTCACGTGGGGCTACGACACCCTTGTACATAACTGTTTCAGTGATTCTTTTTACAGTTGTATAGCACTTTATGTTTGTAGAGCACTGTTACCTACATCACTACACTTAAATCTCACAATACCTTCATTTTACAGATAAATAAATTGAGCAGTGTGGGTTTTATGGCTTATCCAGTGTTAAAGTGGCAGAGCTGGGACTTGTCACAAGTCTAGGATCTTCACTCTGTCTGAGTCTATGCTTCCTTCCCAACCACTTTACCGATTGCTGATGTTAATTCCCTTCTCCCTCATGGCATAGAGAAGCACAGCGATGCAGTATAAGGTCTCAGTGATGTCTGGCATTGTCACAGTAGAGCTGGGTCTTCGGAGGCAGAAGAGTAGCTGCTGAATGTCATTCACACTGCTGGAGAGGAGAACAATGGCTGCCACCAGAGCCCACACGTTAACACCCTGGAGGGAGATGGACCAGGAAAAGAAGACAAGACCCCAAAATAGAGGTCACAATTAATAAATATCACATCAGACAACCAGTGAGGAAACCCAAGTATGGGGTTCCAGGGCCATCTACATATTGCCTGAACTGAGCACTAACTTCCCAAATGACATTAGGGAAACAATGGGAACCTTTTCTTTTGCCTTGGATTCCTTTCTTCTAATCACTTCTGGATTTGAATTCTTAGTGTAATTAAATAACATTTATAAAGTATTTAACATAGAATCTTGCAAGCAATGATGCTCTCATTTCCCCATCCCTCCTCTCCAGGTTAGTGTGAGCGCTCAGGTCTACACATACTCAACAGAGTTACAACAGGACCACTATTAAATGGGTGTCTGCCTGGGAGGCACAAAAGATGAGAGATACAAGAAAGACAGCAGTCTGTTGAAGGGAAAACAAGACTGACAATTCTCTGCCATTAAGCTATTAATTTACTTTGTTATTATTAATAATTATTAAATATTAAGTTAAATACATATGAAGTAAATTATTGAAAATTTATTATTACAAACACAGTATGCTCCACTTAGTATTATTTAAGAAAACATTCACTGACATGGAAATAGTCAGTAACGGACATAGATCTTTATCATTCTTAACTTTACAAATCTCCCTGCTTAAAAATCTATTCCAATTTATTCTCCAAAATATATTAAGAACTCATACAACTCAACACCAGGAAGACAAACAACCCAATTAAAATATGGGCAAAGGACCTGAATAGACACTTCTCTAAGGAAGACATACAGATAGTCCATAGACATATGGAAAAATGCTCAACATCACTAGCCTTTAGAGAAATGCAAATTAAAACAACACTGAAATATTGCTTCATGCCTGTATGAATGGCCATCATTAATGAATCAACAAACAACAAGTGCTGGTGAGGACGTGGAGAAAAGGGAACCCTAGGGCACTGCTGGTGAGAATGCAGACTGGTGCAGCCACTGTGGAAAGCAGACTGGAAATATCTCAAAAAGTTAAAAATGGAACTGCCTTATGACCCAGCGATCCCACTGCTGAAAATATACCCTAAGAATCCTAAAATATCAACTCAAAAGCACTCCTGTGTTCATAGTGGTGCTATTCACAATAGCCAAGTGCTGAAAACAGCCCAAGTACCCATCAGTAGATGAGAGGATTAAAAAACTGTGGTACATTTACACAATGGAATACAATGCAACAGAAAGAAAGAAGCCCTACCTTTTGTGACAGCATGGATGGACCTGGAGAAGATTATACTAAGTGAAATAAGCCACCCAGTGAAAGACAAATACCATATGACCTCACTTATAACTGGAATCTAATGAACAAAATTAACTAATGAGAAAAATAGAACCATGTGCATGGAAATATGATAGCTATAGGAAGAAAGAAGAGAGGAGGGGGAATGGTGGAAGGAAGAGGAAGGAACTAGGCAAAGAACATGTATGAAAGACACAAGAACATGGACAACAGAAAGGGGACTGTCTGTGGGAGAGAGGGGTGGGTTGGGTAGGGGGGCAAAAGGGAAAAAATTGGGACAACTGTAATAGAATAAACAATTAAAATAATTATAATAAAATAAAGAAATAAAAATAAAAATGCATTCCAAGAAAGGTGCATTCCATGCACCTCTCAATGACAACCATCCAGTGAAAGAAAATTCACTCCACCATCATCAACTCAACAATCACTTCACTGAAGATAAAGGAAAAGTGGACATAGACGAATTTCCAATCTTCTATTGGTTGCAGGCTGAGGTTGCATATAGCTTCTAAAATAAAATTTGAAAATCCATGACCTAACTGAGGAACCACAAGCTAGGAAACTGAGGACTATCTCCACCTTCTCATCAACTCACATGCATCTGTAGCCAAGACCTTGAATTTCTATGGTCTTTATACAACCTACGTTGTTGACAATGGAATGGGCTGCCCAGTAAGGAAATCTTTATCAATCAAAGTGTTCAGAGGTTTGATGACCGTCCCCTATTGAGGATTTCTCAAAAGCATGGGGCATTGGGCTAAATGCTTTTAAAAATTTCTTCCAAATGTAAGAATCTACAATGTGCCCTTTTACTTCTCCAATGGGATCATTGAAAAGATTAAGGCTTCAAAACAGAAATTAAAGAAAGATTTCTGAAAATAAATCTAAAACAACCTTCAGCCAAACTTATTCACCAATACACTGAGAAATGAGAAAAATGTGTCACCTTTCCCAATAATTCCCCATGGCCTCTTTACGTACCGCAGGAGCAACGTAAAGGTCAGGGAGATGTTGACGCACGCACGCCTCTGCCTCAGGAAGGAGGAGATGATCCCTCAGACTCCACAGTGCCCTTCCAGGATCCACACTTGGGGAGCATTTAGTGGTGGCTGTATAGCTGTTAAGGCATTCACAGAGGAGTCCATGAGAAAGATGGTCAAAGGTAATAATATATGGGAAAGGACTTCAGAAACTGTCTTCCTTCCAGAAGAAAAACAACTCACCGGATGAGGTTCAGCACACACAGGTCTGACTCTTTCTCAATACCATAGTTCAACAGGATGCCATCTACTTTGCTGACAGCCTGCTCTTCATTCATCAGGTATCGATGATACAGCTTTTTCCAAGGAATGAACTATATAGTTGAAAAAATTCCAAAATAACATACAGGAAATGACTATTAGCAGATTGGACCACAAACACATGGATATGCTTCTACCAATTAAAAAGCAAGCATAGCCTTGGCCAGTGTGGCTCAGTTGGAGCGTCATCCCATAAATCAAAAGGTAGTGGGTTTGATTCCCAGTCAGGGCACATTCCTAGGTTGCAGGTTCAGTACCAAGTCAGGACACACACACAAGGCAACTGATTACTGTTTCCCTCTCTCCTCTCCCTTTCTTCTCCTCTATGCATATCCTCAGGTGAGGGTTTGTTTTTTTTTATAAGCAATTATAGCTCACAATTTAAGAGCTGAGCAAATAGGGTACAAACACTACACAAATTTTGACTGGAAACTAGGAGAACCAGGTCTTGGTTTTGATTTGAACACTAACTTGACATAGAATCTGGCAAAAGCTAATGCTTCAATTTCCCTGTCAAAATATCAAGACACAAAGGCTCAGAGTTTCAACAAGGACTAAATAATATGAAAGCTATAGCTATACTAATAACAGACAAAAAAGACTAAGTCAGAAATTATTATAAGGGACAAAGAAGGAGATTATATAATGATTAAAGGGTCAATTCACCAAGAAGATAGAACAATTATAAATATATATGTACCAATAACAGAGTTCCTAAATCTAGGGACCGGACACTGACAGAATTGAAGGAAGAAATAAACCTCAACATAATAGCAATGGAGACTCCACTTTCAAGAATGGATAGAACAACCAGTCAGAAGATCAGTGAGGAAACAAAGAACTTGAACAACAGTACGTTAATTGAACCTAACAGACTTATATACAACATCAGACTTATATAGAACACTTAGTTTGTTATATAGAAAACAAAGTAAGCAAACAACTAGAACTGGAACAGAATCACAGAAATGGAGATCAGAGGCAAGGGGGAGGGAGGCAAATAGGGGAAAAGGTGCAGGGAATATGAAGCATAAACAGTAGATACAAAATAGGCAGGGGCAGATTAAGAATAGTATACGAAATGGAGAAACCAAAGAACTTATATGTATGACCCATGGACATGAACTAAGCAGGGGGAAATGCTGGGGGGTGGGACGCTGTAGGGTGGAGGGGAATAAAGGGGAGAAAAAATGGAAAAACTGTAATAGGATAATCAATAAAATATATATTAAAAAAAAGAAGTGAAAGGAGACATTACAACTGCTGTTACAGAAATAAAAAGGGTTATTAAGAGAACCCTATGACATAACACTATAATTCACCTATAAGTAAAATATCATGAGCACAATGGAGAATGCAGAAAACATTAATAGGACAACCTGCCTTCTATCAATGAGCTAATAATTTAAATGGGGGAGGAAGGCTCTTTAAAGCATAATACAGAACGTGAAAAGCTTGTAACAAAGGTAAAAATTGCTACAGTAGCACAAGGAAGAGAGTGAAATAGGAAAGAATAGACTGAAGCCTTGAAGAAGAGGTAAGATGTCTACAGATATAAGGGACTCTTTATGTGGTTGTATGGGTGAGGGTGTTAGACCAACATGCAGAAAGCAGTGTGCAGTCTTTGGCTGGATACAACAAATAAATCATTTGCTATGGACAGATCACAGGGATGTATTGAGAAGTGAGCAATGAGGCTGGGATAGTAGGTGGGACAAACATGGAGAGCCTCACAAGCCTCCATGGAATTGGGATTTTATCTGAAGGCAAAGGGAAACTAAACTCTACAATCAGAAGTATACATTAAGGAAAGCTAATCTATGTCTTTTTAGAGAAAATATCATAGAACTCCAAGCGCTTTACGTACCAGTGGATCACTAATTATCTCCCTCCAAAGGTGGCACACCAAGCACAGATTCCAATAGAGATCTTCCACAGGGAGGAAAGAAAATATGTGCCTTAGGACTTCACTGGGCAAGCTACAGATGTGGTTCGGGGGTTCCTGGCAGGGCAAGGTCCCAAGAAGCCCATAGTAAGAGTCAGGAATGGGATCAGGACCAATGTCCTCTACTTCTTGGTTGGATTCTTCAGATTCTGCAGACAACCATGACAAAGAGCCCTCTACTTCTTGCCTGGCTTCCCTGGCCTTTGTGCGGGACAGGGAAAATCGATGCCGTAGGGTTTTCTTAGAAACCCCACCCCACTGACTGGTCTCCATAGCTTGATTCCTCTCGTCCTCAAGGGACCGAGAGCGCTTCCTTGAGGGCAGAGCAGAGTGTGATGAGCCCAGTCTTGCTTCTCCATCACCTTCCCGAGGCAGGGCACAATTGCTTTCCTCAGCAGAGATCACTTCACCCTCCGAGTCCTGAGAGTTGTCCTGGTCCACAGAATTGCTTTTAGCCATGTCATTGGTGCACCTCTGCTGGCTAGCTAGGAAGAATTCAGTGATGTATCTTTGAAATCCTTGACCTACACAGAGAACCCAAATAGAATAATGAGAAATAAATAATGACTGCTGACCACTATTGACCCAAATGATACAAACAATTTTCAATTAAGTGACAAGGACATAGTTACTGGCTAACTGATTATATAAAGAGCTTAATTTTTTTAAAAAAGTTATATTTGCTCTACCACACAGTCAAACACACATATGTATTGAGACAGAGACCTGTCTTCAGATGGTGTGAGGACAACACCATACCTTGTAACACATGTAAATTGAATATATGAATGGACAGACAAAAACCAAATGACTGCTCACATTCATTCACACATCTACCTATGAAAATTTATGCCTCCTGGCTTGCTTGTACAATAAAAAATCTAAGTTTGCTTAAGTAGAAAGAAAAATACTTTATGTTATCAGGATTCAGTGAAACCAACTCTCTCCTGTGACAGAGTTAAAAGCCATTTATTTTCATTTCCTCCTGTGAAGCTGACACATTTATTTATTTTGATATAAAAAGGAAGAAGTCACAATTCTCTTCGTATTATTAGAGTGGTACCTAATCCACTCTACACATTTATTTATAAGCACCTGTGATTCTAAGACAAAAATAAAGTGAAAAATGGTACATACAGTCCCTGACCTCACAGGCTTTTCAAGCACCAAGGGAAATCAAATGGTGATTTTACAGATTACCACTGTATTTTAAACTCCTATAAATTACTGTAAAATGCCAATGAAGTATTTACACACCTTATCACATACAACAAAATACAGGGCTCCTTTCTGAATTGACTATAGCCAGAATTCTCATTTTGAAAAATGAGAGAATGGGATAAAATTAAGTTTAGCCATTAACAGAATTTATAAAATGTAGTATTTTTTCTTCTACCTTAGGAAAAAAAAACTCCAACTTTCTGGGGTGATTTGATAAAAACCCAGAGTTTTGAAGTCAACAGGCCTTGGTTAAATCTTGACATTTTATGCCCTAACTGGTGTATCTCAGCAGACTGGATGTTGTACTGCAAACCAAAAGGTCACCAGTTTGATTTCGGGTCAGAGAACATGCCTGGGTTGTAGGCCAGGTCCCCTGGCTGGTAAGAGGCAACTGATCATACATTGATATTTCTCTTCTTTTTCTCTCTCCCTTCCCCTTCTCTAAAAATAAATAAATAAAATATTTTTTAAAATTCTTGACATTTTTCTAATTGTGGAATTCAATCACAGCAATACCTATTAAGAGCCTGCTACATTCTCAGTGCCAGGACTCCCCATTGAAACATACACATGCTGACAAAGCCTGTGTAAAGATCTCACAACAGAGAAGTTGACTTATATGCAGAACAAAATGTAACCATTTAGTTTAAAACTGTCTCATAAACTGGTTATGGCAGTTCCAAAAAGTGACAAATACATATTACAATATTTTTTTAAAAATTAGGTAAGATTTGAGTGGGATTCTGAAATTAGATATATCAAAGGGAAATAAGGTAATCTGGATCATACTAATAGATATTAGCAAAAGGAGGAATTCATTTGGCACATGAAGAGATAATAAGAAAACCAAGCTGTCAGAAATAGAACTTGCATGTAATAAACAATACATATCAGGTAATGACAATTTTGAGCTTGGGTCCATAATACTAACAGAGAGACATTTCACTGTCGGTCTTTTAGAGAGGCAGTGACATGACAGGAAATGGTACTTAAGAATAGTATGTATGTTCCAGCTGATTTTAAAGAAATAAAGTCTAAGGGCAAGGAGAAATGTTACTGCAGCAGTCCATGTCTAAGGTGGCCAAGAGCATGGTCTACCATGAAACCACTGAATAAGGGAACATTTTGAAGAAAAATAATGGGACACAATGGACCTGGTGACAACTGGACAGAGAGAATTGACAATTGGACAATTTCTAGAACCAAGACATCACAATGGTTCTAGATTGGAATAGCAGTGATATTAGTATGTGTTTCCTACCATGTTATAATTAAGCAAGCTAATGGAGTTCGTTCACTCACTTTTTCTCAAGGCCTTTACCAACCACTATAATAGAATGCGACTTTCATGGAAAACTCACTAATAATTTTTTTTAAGTGTCAAACTGTTGCAACAGGACTACAAAATCACAGCAGTAGTACTTAGAATTACTGGGAGATATTCAAAGGCCACAAACAGTACAGCTTCTGAAATGCAAGGTACTTTTTTTGGAAGACATACCTCTAGTCCCTCTTTTTGTTCTGGGTCTAGGATAGAGACCATGGTTCGGGTCTCTGTTTGTCCATCTTTGACAGAAGGGCTGGGTCACAGCCAAGTGACTCTGAGCTAAATGTTGGCAGTCAATGGCTGTAAGATGCTTCCGCTTAAACCGCCTCACTGTTTTGTACGAAAAGGCAGAAGAAATGGGACAATTGTTAGTTACCACCAATTCTACAAACAGGCCAGCAAATTATCCTTAATTTTCAAGGAATACAGTGACTGTGAATCATCCCAGACAGCCCTTTTCTTTTTGCCTATAGTCCCATCAATTTTTAGTCATTTCATTGTTTGTTAGCATTTCTTCCTCAAAACTTAGGAAAGAATCCAAAAATAATACCCTAAAAAGACTTCTTTTTCACTTACTATAATTTCTACAAGCCCTGATCATAAAATACACTCTCAGAAAGAAGTTTTCACTAACAGATAAATTGAACTCTATCTAGCACCTTTTTCTTGACTTTAGCCAAACATTTATGCTCCCATCATAACCATAAGTATTTAAGAGTTGGTTATAGCTTTCCAAAAATAAACCCATTCATCATCCCCTGTACAGTACATACCAGCTTCTCCAAGTCTCAGGACCAGAATGCAACGATTAATAAAACATTGTAAATTACTAGAGAAGACCATACTGTCTGCCTCTTAGCATCCAGAGGATCTCAGCATTGGGCATAGGATAGAAGCAAGGCTCCCAAGTAGAAGACGATTAAATCTACCTCTAAGAATCTTAAAGGAGGAAATCTCATATTCTCCCTTAGCAACACATTATAGCAACTGTACCACGAATTCTATTTCAAGTCTTTTTAGTTGCCCACCCAAATATACAATATATCCCTAAATTCAGTTTTTGGAATGACACAAGACAAAAGCTGTCAGAAGATTTGTATGGAAAAGGTATACATACATATATACATACATACATACATAATGCCCCTTGGAACATTTTCTATAAGTCTGTAAGAATGGCTCTATCCCATCTTTCCCCAGCCAACTCACTATAATGATGATGCCACAGTAAAAACAAAGAAGCACTGAAAATAACCGTCAACTAGGTAGTCATGTTTTAATCACATGTGTAAGAATCAAAGCATGCTCCAAGGAGGCAGGAAGCATTCCATGTTTTCCACTGTTGTACCCTCTGCAGGGAGCATGAAGGAGAATGAGAAGTCAGCAAAGTCAGAGTGGTAAGGTTGTGTGGTAGAGGAACCTAAGCCCTAGATCACTAGAAATCTTCTGGAGAACTGCTTTCAGGCAGAACTTCGCAAGGGCAGACCACATGGGGGAACCCTAAAATGTAGCACACCAGACAGACACGAGTACATCAAAAATACCCAAAAGAGCCCTGACCAATGTGGCTCAGTTGGTTGGACATGATCCCGTAAAGCAAAAAGTCATTGGTTTGATCCCGTCAGGGCACACGCCTAGGTTGCCAGCTGGCTCACTCAGTCCCTGGTTGGGGTGCCTACAAGAGGCAACGGATCAATGTTTCTCTCCCTCTTTCTCCCTCCCTTCCCATCTCTCTAAAAATAAATAAATAAAAAAATTTTAAAAGTGCCCCAAAGAAACTATTCTGCAAAAGTAGGTAATATGGACAAAGGAAGACTTTTATTTATGGATGTATTTTGTAAAATACATCTGAATCTTAAATGCTCGTTGAAAAGATTAAATGTTTGAAATTTAACAAAGGCATGGGAGCAAAAGAAAGTGGTAAGGGGAGTGAGTGGAAGAACAGTGTTCTACTTCTAAAATTCTGGTATATCCCAATGTGTTCTGGCAGGAAGCCATCATGGAAGGGTATAAGGCTAACAAATCGGGGGCAGGGCACCTAGAGAGGGCAATCTGGCTTCTGGGTACTAATATGGTTGCCTATATCATCCATTTGGAATGGCATCACCTGAGCCATGACTGCTTAACTGGGATGCAGAGCTAACACTTTTATTGTATTTATATACCCAAAATTACTTTTCTGACTTTAGCTGGAGTTCAGAAAAATTGAACTGTATTTTATCTGCCTCTCAGAACTCTGAGAGAGGAGGTGTTGTGATTCACTGAACTAGAAATCAGGAGCCCTGTGTTAAACAAATCATTTCACTAAAGGATGCATTGTGCATTCAGATTTGGAGTCAGAAGACCTCCTCCACTTGGTAGGTGTATTAATCACTAAAAGCCTTGATTTCCTTCTTATTAAAAATGGGGATTATAATAACCTGCCACACTGAATTCACAGAATAGTTATATGAGGTTCAAATGAGACAATATGGATGAAAGTACTTTGTGACACCCACGTTGAAGCTGACAAAACCTATCAGCTGAAATGTCAGAATTGCATATCAACCACACCATTCTGACTGTCTCCCAAAAGGTGCATAAAGTTTAATAGCATTAATATTCTTGCAAAATTATTTATAAAACCATAGTAAAATTCTAACCGCCCTTCTATTCTTATTAATAGGCTTTTAAACCAGCAGTGTAAATATAACTTTATCAAAATAAAGATGCTCAAATGCTACCTCTTCTTCCCCTGAGTCCCCCAAGGCCCATGGTATTCCTCCCTCCTCTACACAGCAAGTGCACTTTGCACCTCTCTTAAAGGGCACTTATTGTTAGAAGCTGCTCAAGATCCTTCAAGGAGCAAAGTCTAAGAGTGCTCCGTGATAAACGTGCACCCGTAAGAAAGATATGGAGAGAGGTCAGCATCACTTGTGGACTTTCAAACTCTGTGAGGCCCCAGAGATGCTCAACTGAGTCTCTTCCAAACCTAAGTGAGTATTTGAACCGCTCTTGGAGACTCTACCACAGTGACTCACAGAACTGTGCCATATCCATCAGGTGTTAGGACAAAAAAGAGACTGTATGAAACACACTCTGTCAAACACAATTTTGCCCCTCCCCACACTTTGTCTGCAATGGCTTTCTTACAGGGTGATATCTCTCTGATTCCCCTACTCCCATGGCCTCCTTTCTAAAGCTCCTAGCTCAGAGAGCTGGTCCTAGGTTTTTGCTATATGATTTCAAAATGATTACGTGGAGTTTGGCCCTTTACCTGTCATCGATCTCTTCTTCACTCTGGTAATGATCATCCCATCCTTGCCCAACTTCCTGCCCCCACCCCATCCTCCACCAGTCAGGCCCACTGATGAGATTAGACTGTTCAGTTTTCCTTGAACTACATTACTACTAAACCTCTACTATATTAGAAACCCTTAAAAGACAGGGAACATGTCTCATCAGCTTATTCCACACAGCACTTAGCACAATCCTTTGCAAATAACAGATACTCAAATATTTGTTGAATGAGCAGTATGTGGCTGATTCCTCAATTCTGTTTTAATCTGCCTGGCTTCTTATTTTAATCTTTTTATTGCAAAACAATTTACAAAACAAGTCACTGAAAGTAAAATAGAGTGCTTTGGGTTTTGTGGCAAAGACCGTAGCTCCTCTTCTTCCTTAGTACACAGCTAGTCTACACTTCCGCTAGTCAAGGATGTTGCTTTGAGCTCTAGTTCAGGGAAAGTGAATAAAGGGATGTGTCCCTCTTCACGGCCTGGCCCATAGAAACCTCTCACGCTTGTTCTTCCATTCTCTGCTCCCTTCCTGTGAACGGGGGAATCAAAGACACACATTCAAAAACGAAGAGCCTGCAGCAGCCTTGGTTCCAGGGATTATAGCTTTAAAGACTGCCATGCCTTCCCCATAACTAACTCTCTAACACTCTCTCGCCCCCCAGCCTCCCCCAACGCTGCCCCCTGCCCCCGCCCAGCAACCTGGATATACCTTAGATTGTTCTGGGACTGAGAACTGAACTCTGATTCTGAGGTTATTATATGTTTGCATCTGTTACTGTAGCCACACTTACCCTAATCATTCCAGGATCATTTGAAATTGATACCAAATAATTTCCTTTCTTCTCCTACCCTTTCTAATCATAATTATACCAAAAAGTCCTCTAAAATTACAGGTTACAACCATAAATGGACAAGATGAAGATACTAAGTACCTATAATTCCTGGAGGAAAAGGTTTTGTTTGTTTGTTTGTTTGTTTGTTTTTTAAATCAAGGCAATTCTAGTACAAGGTACCTTACTGGAGAAACTCCCCTTAAGAAGAACCACGGAGGGCAATTTTGCTACTCTAGAAAACTTACTGAGTCCCTAACCTCATCTTGTTAGTTTCCCACAACTCTTTCCCTCTTCTCCTAAGGACTCTGTGAAGGTCAACAAGTAGACACTTTCCCTCTTGCATTTCCTGTGGAGAGAGGCAGAGGTACACTGCAATGTAGCTCATTATTACAAGGATTCAAGTACTTCACAGGCCAAGATGCCCCCTGTGAGACCTACGAGCACAATTTAAACACAGTTAAGGACGTTATTCTTCAACTCCAGTATAGTAGAAAATATTCTTTCCAGCCAGGAAGCACTCTGCTGTAATAAAACCACCCCATATGTCTCTGAGATACTTGTCATAATTATTTGTGTAACTATGTGTCTAATATGTGTCAAATACAAATAATTGTCACTAAGATATATTTTATTATTATACTATTAACAATTGTTTGTGTAAGCGTGTACTGGTATGTCTTCCAGCCCTGGACTGAGAGTTCTATGGTCTGGTGGGAGGAAAGAGTGGGAAGTGCACTCAGCCCCAGCACCCACTGCATATTCCTCCATAAACAACTGTAAAACAAATGAACAATTGCGCAACTACAGCACTCCCCTCTAAAGAAGTTGAGCTTGTCTTCAAAACCCTATAGCATCTTTCAGCTCCTAAATGCTTCTTAACTTTTAAAGTTCTTTCACATACTCTCAGTTGATCTTCACGCAATTCTACAATTGTGCCATGATGAAACTGGGTCTCAGAGAAGGCTTGCTTGAAGTCAAAACACAACTTGTCGGTGATACAATGTAGGTCCTCTGACTCCCCAAGTCCAGTGTTCTTCTGGCTATAACGTCCTCCCTTCCATGTCCAGAAAGATTTAAAGCAGCTTCTAAAAACCTCAGGTTTAATTTCTGTGACTTTAAAAAAAAATCACTGTGCAATGTCATAACCAGTGAATAACAAGCAAGTATATGAATAACATAACTACAGGGAAAATATCACTAAATATAGTACACTCAAAATGGAAAAATTTCAGAATATTTGTCCCCATTAGTTCAAAAAGAGACAAGCACTGAAAGAAAACACTACGGAGCTAGCTCCTTCCCAAGTACTTACTCTTGATGCAAAGTCAGGTCTTTCTCAGCACCATAGCCTACTGCTTTACAAACCCAAAACTAGGCTCCAGGATCAACTGTCCTTAGGTCCTCCCACCCTGCAAACGGCTGCTCCTCCCTTAGAGACACATTCACTTAATACTGCAAACGAGGATGGAGGGAGCTTTTCAATATGAATGTTTCTCACAGGAAAAGAATGATTTTTTTTAAATAAGGAAAAACAAGAAAATAATCATATTTTTATGAACTAAAACATGTTTTTATATATTTGAATGGCTTTTTCTACTGTCAATTCATTCTACAACCACTTTTAACTATTCATTATGTCCAAAATTCATTAGAAACACCACAAATGCTTCTTCTCTTGGCATCTGTGGAATCAAATGTTATTTCAGTCACTGAAGATACAAAAATCAGTAAGACTTAGCCTGCCGATAAGGCAACTACCAAAACAAATACAAATTACTATACATAAGGCAATTTAAGTTCCACACAAATGCACACATGAAGTGTTATGATAATATATAAATAAAAGTGAATAGTTAGGAAAGTTGAAAAAGGCTTTATGAAGAGCTCAGCCTCAAAACATGAGTAGGATTCAATATGGCAAAAGAAACAATGTGTGCAAAGTCACAAAGCATCGAACGTCTGTGGCGGGAAGTTGAGTTTCATTAATACAAAGGGCTTATGAAAGGGGGACAAAGCTGGAAAAGGAATTTGGAGGCACAGACTATAAAGGTCCTTAAATACAGCAGTGGGCAAAAGTAGGTCTACATTTGTTTGTATGGAAAATACTACAATAATTAATAAATACAACCATAAACTCTGTGTTTCCTGTACTCAAGTTGCTTTTTCCCAACCCTGAATAATTTTAAGGAAATTAGACATTATCAGGTAGGCAATTCAGAGAATCATCTAGCTTTTAAGCAGGATCAATGTATTATACAATCAAATTTACACGTTAGAGCAGTACGCTGGATATAGGATAAACATGAAGGTTGTCAGGAAAACAAGGCAGAACATTACTTTACTGACCAAAGCAAGAGTTGGTAAAGGCCTGAGAGCACTAGCAGAGGCAGGAAGTAGGGGAAAGTGAAGATCAACGGATCTTTTCTAACAAGACTGGAAGAAAAAGATAAAAAAGGAAAGAACAAAGATAATGCACATGTCCAGCTAGAACTTAATGAGAATGTCATTAACACACTAAGAAGTAAAGGAGAGATAGTATTTTTCTCTTAATCAATTTTTCCTGGAGTGAGGAGAGGATAAGAGTTTTCAGTTTTGAAAACAGTTGTTTGTTTTGTTTTAAAGTTATCTGTAGAGCCCTGGCTGTGTGGCTCAGTTGGTTGGAGTATAGTCCCAAGCACCATGAGGTCGCAGGTTTGATTCCTGGTCTGGACACATGCCTAGGTTTTAGGTTTGATCCCCAGCTGGGACACATAAAGGAGGCAACCTATTGATCTTTCTCCTTCTCTCTTTCTGTCTCCCTTCCTCTCTCTAAATTCAATTAAAAAAACATATCCAAAAAAACATATCCTTGGGTGAGAATTAAAAAAATGATTTAAAGTTATTTGTAGAATACCAGGTAAAGCTCCAGGAGGAACTTTGAAATAAGAGACTGGTCCTCAAAAGGCATGTGAATTACACTTGAAATGTAAGATTTGAGGTACTTTGGTGAGATGCTTCTAGAAGTAGCTGAATCCACAGCCAGAGGAGCAGACAGAACCAAATTCAGTCTTCAAATAAAATCAGCCCAGGAAAGATAGAACAATACAAAAAGCAGAGAAAGACGACAACAAATCTGAAATTAGAGCTTTTAAGTCCAACATCAATTGGTGCTCACACACTTAAGATCATAGAACATGTCAAATGATCACAACACCAATGACCACAACTGAATGCTACATAACTATGGAATACAATGCAGGAGAAAGGAAAGAAGACAAAAGGCAACCACAATGGCAATGTGATCACATGTGAAATGAAAGTAAAGGCCAGACCACAAAAGACCACAAGCTCCAAAAGCCTGCACAAAGGAAATGGGTAACCCAAATGAAAAACTAGCAAGAGCCCAGAATAGTTCCATCCATTTGCTTCCTGTATACCACACTTTTGCTCCAGAAAATCACAGGGGCTGTGGACAGATTCACATACATTATCAACTACTTATTTAAAGGGGGATACAGGTCAAAATAAGTTTCTAAAAAAGATGAGAAACATTTGCATTTCACAAGAGAAACAGCTAAGTAACCAATCATCTGGATTTAAAATAGTTTATCCTATTGTGCATCCAATGTCTTTCGATTTTGTTTTTAAAAACAGGAAAACTAGGAGCATAAAGTAAGAGAAGGTGGATTGATTTGTAATTAGGATGGGGGGAGCATTTGCAGCAAAACCTGTGAAGCTATCACATGCTTTAACTTCCATTTGCATTGACTCCAACAGCAGCAGAAGGAACAATGCTTGGCATGTTCTAAAACTTCATGCATTTCAAACCACTTTCGTGCATTTTATTTATTTATTTATTTTTTTGAAGTGGCAAGACACAATGGCAAACACTTCAGCAAAGTTGATAGTGGATCTAGCTTTGTCTCCAGTGACTGTCAATTTGCCCAGTAATTAACCAAAATTAATCTGCTCACTGACAAAATGGGCTTGTTTTCATAAGCCCGTACCAGAGGCCTTTTTTTTTCTTTTCTTTTTTTTTTCATTTTATGTCCCTGAATTTATTTTAGCACAGGGCCAGGAACTAGCAGACACACTCACTAGGTGCTACCATCCTTCCTTCCATCAGACTTTATTATAATCTATACTTTCGTGGCAAAATCACTAACTTTTTAGGACCCACCGATAATGATGACTTACAGGGTTGTTTGTGGGTTACATAAAGTGCTTTGTAAACCATAGAGTGCAATATAATATGGAGAACATAATTGTTTCTAGGTCTGGCAAATAGTAGCAACACCCATTTTACCTTTAAAGGAACTTGAAAACACTAAGGTTTAAATAACTAGTACCTGATTATACCGGGAAAGAACTTCCTTCCAGCCCCCCATACAGCTTGCTGAGATCTCAGCGTTATGCTCCACAAGCTCAAGGCCTTCCCACATCACCTCAATTTTTCTTAATATTCAGGTAAGGGGAAGGAAGACTACAAATAAAAGAGGCAAAAGGACGCAATAAAATGACTCGCCCAAGGTCAAAATACAGGAGTAGAAAAGGAATGCTGGCTTGCCGGCAGCCGAGGTCACATCCCCCGTAACTCCTACAATCACCGAGAAACGACGAGATCCCCACTTCCCGGGCGCAAGGACGTAGCGTAGGCGCGCCCCTCGGCCTCCAGTGTGCAAGCCCCGCCGCTCGCTTTAGCTCACCAGCCGCCCGACAGCCCAGGCCCGGGGTCCTTAAGCCCCCCGCAGACCCGCCCCCCGCCCTTAGAGACCAGACCCTCGCTCAGGACCCCAAAAGGTTAAGTGTTCACAGCGCAGGGTCCCGCCCGCGCTCCCTGACTCGTCCGCGGCCTCACGCACTATAGCGCTCCGGACCGGGGCTCCAGCCACCGCCGTCGCCTCCCAGTCCCGGCGTCCACAGGGCAGCGCTAGCTTAAACAGGCCTTGGACTTCCTCTGACAGCTCGGCCCCTCCGCTGCCCCGGGAAGAGCCAGCCTCCGGGCTGACGGACTTCCCCCGTGGCCAATCGGAACGCGCGTGCGGAGGGGGCGCGGCCCCGGCTAGCGGCCCCGCCCCGCCCATGCTTCCGCTACCGCGAGGAGACCAATGGAAACTTTCCCAGAGTTCCTCCGTGCTCTCGGGGTCCCAAGGACGGGCCGCAGTGGGGCGGAGGCTGGCTACAGTTCGATGAGGGACTGCCTTTGGGTCGGGATGCGCCGGACCCCACCGCAGCCCTAAGGGTGGTATCTCCCTGCTGAAGAGTACGGGCGGTAGCTCCGGCCGGGCTCCTTTATCGGTGTCTCGTGGGCGCGGAGCTACCTTTGAGCTGGCCCGGATCGGAGCCCTTCACTAGTGCGGGTACCTCACTGACCCCCTGGAGGCGGTCAGGTCCCGTACTGGCCCTACTGCGGCGCGGAGTGAGTGCGGTCCCCGGCGGGCTCCAGGCGGCACGCGCCCCTCCCGGTGGGTTTGAGAGCTGCTCACCGACTACCGAGTGTTCTGCCCCAAAATGAAATCCGTGCAGGCGGAAGCCTCCGTAAGTGCCGCGCGTCCTCGAACACGACTGCGCCCGCACCTGGAGCGCGCGTTCGCAGCCACCTGCGAGGTGAGTTTTTTGCAGGCGCACTAACCACCCGGCAAAGGGAAGCGCGGTCTCTCCCCCGCCCCAACGCCGGGCGGGGTCCGGAGTGGGAAACGGACACCCCGTGGCGTAAGTACGCCCACCCCAAACAGGGGCGGTCAGGGGACTCGGGCACCTTCTGGCCCCGGTGACCATGGCGGCGCCCAGGGACCCGAGGCGGCTCTTCAGGCTGGTGCAAGAAGGTCAGCTGTGCGTCCTGCGAGAGGAGCTGCAGAGAGGAGGGGGCGCCGGCTGCCCGGGGCCTATGGGCGACACCCTGCTGCACTGCGCCGCCCGCCACGGGCGTCGGGACATACTTGCTTGTCTGGCTGAGGACTGGGATATGGACATCGAGGCCGCCAACCGAGACTACAAGCGGCCTCTGCACGAAGCTGCCTCCATGGGCCACCAGGATTGCGTGCAGTACCTGCTGTGCCGAGGAGCCACGGTCGACTGTCTGAAGAGGGGTGACTGGTAGGTAGTGGGAGTTCAGAAAGATACCCTTTCCGCAGAATCATAGATCCCCATTTACTTTGTCTGCCGCTATTGCATGGCTTCTCAGCCTTCCCCATTAGGGCACATTGTACCTACCCTTATGGGGGTCAACTGGTCCAGGCATTTGTTTCCCTTTATAAAAGAACAGTGCAGAATATTATCGGATAGAATAATATCAAATTGTACTACATATAACATGAGCCCCGGCATACGAAATTCTTCTGGGGGCATCTAGGTAAATGATTACTTCACCAATGGCATTGATTTAACTTTTCATTTTGAAATAGTTATATGTTCACAGAAGGAAACGGTCAGGGAAGCCCCGTGTGCCCTTTCCCCAGACTCCCCCTAGGTTAACCTCTTACACAGTTACATTATAATAACAGGACTAAGAAATTGACATTGCTACAAACAGTATACTTATTCACATTTCACCAGATTATACATGCTTGTGTGTAGGTGGTGGTGCTGTGATTTTATCATGTATTAAACCTTGCATAACCACCTCCACAGTCAAGCTACTCACTTGTACCATCACACAAACCAAATGCATTTTCTTAGACCAGCGTTGTTTTCAGTAGTCACTATGTCTGGCTCCTTAGCGGTTATGAAGGCCATGAGATTCATAACATAATGAAGTTCTTGCATACAAATAATTCCTGATTGAGATATAAATAAGAAACATAGCAGACAGCCATATACAGTAAAGTGTATTTTGCCCACTAAGGATTGGAGTAGGCCTGGTTGTGTTTTGAGGGTTTCACTTTGGCTGTGACTAAAGCACAAGACTGATTTTCTTGTGCTGCTGGTAAATTGATATAAAGACAGTTCTAAACCCTGGTTTTGTGGTTCAGCTCGTTAGGGCTTTGTCCCACACACCAAAAGTTTGTGGGCTCAACCCTGGGTCAAGACACACATGGAGGCAGCTGATCAGATCTCTCTCCCTCTCTCTCCCCCCTCCTCCCACTCCTTATTTCCTCGCTCTAAAATGAATAACATTTCCTTGGGTGAGGTTTAAAAAAATAAAGACAGTTCCAAGAGGCAAATACTCATACACTCCTCAAAATAATTCTTCAGATAAGGAAACAGCTTCCAAAAAATTAAAATTAAACACACACACACACTAAAAGGAGGAGATTCATTTGATTATGTATTTGGGATGTGTATAGTCACAGGAGACATTTTTCCCATTCTTACCTTTTTGGCTTTCTGAAATACCTTCCCTGCTTTTCCAATTATCCCGCCTTGCTCAAGATTCATTCTCTCTGTGAAGCTCCTTTTGAAGATTTCAGCCTTCATTTACCTGGGTTTTTCCCCCTTAATTTCTCATTTGCTATCATTACTACATTACCTTCTTGATGATGAGACCTTAGAAATCATCCAAGTATAGTGAGCTATGACTATGTGTCAGACACAGGTTCTAATCCTGGGAACAAGGAGATAAACAAGATCTGACCCTGCTTTTCAGAAATCATAGCCCCCTTGTTTTGCCGACAAAAAACCAAAAAGCTCATGGAGGTGAAATGGCTTACCCCAAATCAATTTATGTAGTTCAGTCTCCTATAGTTGTAGAGACAAGTCAGTTCAGATACTTATTGTAATCACACAGTTTTATTTGCTTCACTAGCATATGCTTCTTATGGCTAGGTGCTGTGTCAAATGCTCTTTCTAAACTCCTTTTCAACACAATGTAATTAACAAATGGTTTCTGACTGAAGTGAGTGGGGTAAGTCCAGCAGAGTTCCTCTTATGCAGTATTCTTCAGGACACACTTTATGGTTGTATGTGCTCTGCCTAGATTCAATGCCATACTATAAACTAGCTCAGGAGCAGCTTGGCCTCCTCTGTATTCCCTTCCTGCAGGCATGCCTACATGACAATTATTTTCCCCTTGTTACTGCACCCAGGGTCCTCAGGACAGGCAGAGAAGTTGCCAGTGTTTCCTGCTTCCCAGACCCCTGAGTCCTCTAGGTTTTTCATCTCTACCAAGGATATATGTTTTTTAAAGACCTGGTCGCACCCTTCTAATGTCTCAGCTGCCCGTCCACCTCACAGCTTGTCCTATATGGCCTTAGGACTCCTCTGATGATGGCTTGCACAAGGAAGAATCTTGAAGTGATCCAGGACCTTGTGGAACATGGCGCAGATCCACTTCTGAAGAACAAAGATGGCTGGAACAGCTTCCACATCGCCTGCCGAGAAGGTGACCCTCAGATCATCCAGTACTTGCTCACTGTTTCCCCAGATTCCTGGAAGACCGAGAGCAAAATTGGCAGAACTCCTCTGCACACAGCAGGTATGGCCCAGAGCTCTGCAGGGATGCAAGCAGGGATGTGCATGTTGCCTTCCCCAGCACTGCAGGATGCCATCAAGTTGGAGGTTTTACAAAATAGAGATCAGGGAATAAGAGCAGCTTTGGGGTGTTGGCATACACTTAGTTTTCAAAGCTAATGTCATTTGGCACTTAACATGCTCTTCTCTTAGTTCACTTTTCATGTATATCATTCCTGCTCTCCCCAGCTAGTTAGATGGCAAGCTGGTTTTGTTCCTTACTAACAAGTTTTCCTCGTCAACAAGTTAATGATGATAATGATGCCCATATCACAAGGTTCTTACAGGATTTAAGGAGCCAAATATATATAAACCCCTTAGTACTTAACACATGAGCACAGAACTAGCTGCTACTATTTTATGATCATTTTCATATTGCTTTTATTATTAAAGGCAGTAGGAAAAGAGACAGTTTTTAAAATATCTTCAGCAATACCTACCACAGCACTACCCATTTAAATAAATACAGGGATTTATAAATATTTGGATATGAGGGTATTTGACTTATCTACTGATAATGTCAAATATAAATTTGGGGTACAGTTTTCATTGTTTTGAATAATTCTTAATTCTGAATTATCTATTTGTACAGTATTTTAAACTAGTAAAAAGCAAAAATGCTGTGGCATAAGATGAAATGAATGTTATTGAGCTCAACAGGCCAGATCAAGAAATTTAGAAAATAATTTTCAGCCTTATAGAGAGTATATTTAGAATATAGAGCTGTTAGTTTCTCTAAAAATCAATGTTTGTGACATGATATAGTTTAGGAAATAGGCATACATTTGTTCTAGCCACAGGGGACAGGTAGGGACCAAGGAATTCTTTTTACAGCTTTGCCAGTGAGTAGAAAACATTTCTCTTTTCACTGATTGTTTGACTCACCACTCTTCTGGAGAAACAGCACCTAGTTATTTACACAAAGTAGTAGAGCACAGATAGTCAAAGATCTTTATTATTGATTATAGTTATTTTTAATAGAAGAATTAAGTTCTTGGTTATTTTGTCATGGATTACTCTTAAAATGTTTTACATATTCTAGGCAAAAACTGACTGGTCCAGCACAAAAGTGAAGAGATAAGTCTAGGATTGAAAATTTGTCATGAAAGTACTCAAAAACACAAGATAATCAGTTTTGGCTGTGAACCTATTCATTAACAACATTCTTTATCAGTTATCCAGCCAAATTTTTATTAATGTACCTAATATAATTATACCTTCCTGTAAGTCATAGCTAAAGAGATGGGACAGAGACTGGTGCCAGGAGGAAAGAAGCCTTGTACGTGTCCACCTAAAAGCTCTAATTCTCAACTCTCTTCTCCCAGCAATGCATGGCTGTTTAGAGGCAGTAAAGGTGCTTCTTCAGAGGTAAGAACAAAACAAAATGGAGGAAGATACTTGCTAATTATGACAGTTAATATCGATGCTACATGAAGAGCTCAAGCAAATTGTTCATAGAGCAATTAAGGCACCAAAGGAGAAATGAACAAAGGACATAAGCAGATAAAGAATATAAAACAAAAATAGCTTAAGAAACATGAGCTATTTGTCTATTCATTCAACAATATTCATCTATTTATTCAGTACCTATTATGAATTGTACCAGATGCAGGGGCTGCAATAGAAATGAGACAACGTGGTTTCCCTCTCATGGAAGTCACAGACACTGCACACGTCATGCTAGTCTAGTGCCCATTACAAGGAATTGCAGGACCCCTACAGGAACATATGACAGGAAGACACAACTAGGCCTAGGAGTAAGGAATCTCAGTGCCAGTGATATTTAAACTGTGACCTGAAGGAGATAGAGAGTAGGAAGCAGGAGGGCATTCCAGACCGAGGAAACAGTACCCAGGAATGCTCTGAGCCTGGAAAAAACAGTGCATGTAAGGAAATGAAAGAAGTTCAGTATACGCTGAAGCCCATAGTTTGGCGGGTGGCGGGTGGCGGGGTGGGGAGAGAATGGTGCAGGGTGAGGCTGGAGAGGAAGGCCAGGTTTTAGGTTTTATCCTAAGCATGTAAGATTCCACGGAAGTATTTTAAGCGTTGGAGGTGGGTGGTAAGAAATTTGCATTTTTCAAAGATTCTCCGGTTGCAAAATAGAGAATGAATTGGAGAAGCAACAGTGGGTGCTATGAAAGTTGGTGGGAGGCTATTGTAGTTAAACAGGAGAGAAATCATGGTAGCTGGACTGAGAAGCTGACTGTAGGGATGAAAAAAAGATTTGGAAATACTAAAGTAGAATCAATAGATCTAGGGGAATAATTCAATAAAACAAATGAGGGAGAAGGAAAAGTCAGATGACTTTCAGGTTTCTCACTTAAGCAACTGGTGTGACAGTGCTTGTGCCATTTACTGAGGTAGAGAGCAGTGGAGGAGGAGCAGGTTTTGTGGGAGCAGATGACAGTTTCATTTTGGGACACGTTGAGTTGCATGTATCTGTGAGACATCCAAGCAAAGACATCAGGGGGGCAGCTAGAGGCACAGATACTAAGCCCAAAGGACAGACATGGGCTGAGATACAAATGTGGGCCTCATCAACATAGAAATGATGATTGAATTCATAGGAGCAGAAGAGATTACCTGAGAAGACAACATATTGTATGATGAGAAGAGAACTTATGCAGTATCTCGAAAGCACGGCTTATGTGCAGGGCTTGTCTGCTGCAAGTTGAAACATACTTGGTTGTCTGAAAATTTATAAATAATTCATTGAACAAACATTTTTTTTAAGCACCTCCTATGTGTTAGGTGCTGGGTGGTGAGCAAAACAAACCAGTCCTTTCCCTATAGGCTAGTGTGGAAGCCAATTATAAACAATCAGAGAAATAAATACCATAAAATTATAAATGGTAATACAGGTATCTCCACCTTTCTGAAAGTTTGCATTATCCCACTTTGCCTCTGCATAAGACCCATGTTACTTCCTGTTTTCACAAACCAAAAAAATCTGAAAAGGATTTTCACTTTTATGAGAAAAACTGTTACTGTACTAATGTAGGTCTTTCATAAAAGTGAAGTGGCATATTGTAATGCAAACTTTCAGAAAGATGGAGGTACCATTTTACACCATTTTGGCTTTCATTGATTTCATAGGAATACTCTACTTTCCGATAGCAGGGAAAACCTGTAATACTACAAATAAAAAATATACCATGGTAAAGGAAGCATGGGTACTGTTGACGCAGGAGAGAAGACAGGCCTCTGTGAGGTCACATTGAAGCCATGATTTGAAGGGTGAGCTGGAGTTTGCCAAGTGAAGAATGCAGAAATAGTGTTCTAAGCGAAGAGGATCAGCAAGTGCAAAGGCGGCAAAGAGATGGGCAAGTGAGAGAGCAGGAAAAAGGCAGGACCATGAAGAAGGTAGGAAGAGAAGATGATTGGACTGATGGGAGGTGAGACTGAGAAGATAAGACAGGAGGTTGAAGGTAGGAATGGGAAAAGGGAAGGTGGGACCCAGAAGAAGAAAGGTTATGACCAGGAAGCCAGTGGGGCAGGTAGGATGGTAAGAAACGTAGAAATGTAAGAAGATAGGACAGGTGGGAGGTGGGACTAAGAAGATGGTAGGACAGGGAGGACCAGGAAATAAGCAGGACCTAGAAGAAAGGACCACCAGGAAGAAGGCAGTGTGCTGTACGCACAGGGTGGTAGGTATGTCAGTGGGAGAAACCTAGAGAGGTAAGTTGGTGCCACATTGTCTTGGCCAGCAGAGGTCATGCTGAGGTTCCAGGTTTTGTGCTTTGGTTCCGGAAAGGGTTTTTAACAGGAGAGGCTATACCCAAATCGTATGGTGAAAAGATTATTCTGGTAGCTGTGAGAATGGATTAGCAAGGCAGAAGCCAAGGTGAGGAAAATGGTCAGGAGACTCTTGTCTATTGTCTTAAGGGGTGAAAGCATAGAATGAAAGACACAATTAAAAAAATTTTTTTTGAATGCAGCATTGAGAGGTTTTGGTCATATATTGGTTATGAGGGCTTAGGGATGACTTCAGGGCTTCTGGCAAGAGAAGCTGGAGAGATGCTAGTCCGTAATGTGGGATGACAGAGGTTAGAGGAGGAGCAGATTTACTGCGTGAAATTGACAGTGTTGAAGAGCTAAGTTCTGATATTGAGATATGGGGAAAGAGGGAGAGTGCTCCAGATTTTCACAGATCATTTGTAGGGCATGTCACCTACTGCAGGTGTTCAAGAGTCAACTGTCCATTGGGTTTGAAGCAGTGGCTTTTCTCAGGTCTGTTATATTCTGTTTGGGCTCTAGGTGTCAGTATGAACCGGACTGCAGAGACAAGTGTGGCCTCACACCCTTTATGGATGCAGTTCAGTGCGGGCACATCAACACAGCCAGGCTGCTCCTTGAAAGACATAAGGTACAGCAATGGTTTGATTTTATTCCTTCGGTTTTTCATATGAGTTTTAGGTCATAGGATAAACAGAAATCATAGTCATATCCTGGGTTCAAATCCCAGTACTGCCACGGTCCCCCTGTGAGACCTCCTGACCTCTTTAAGCATCAGTATTTTTATCTGTAAGATGCCAACAAATATAAATTCTTCAGAGGGTTACTCTAATAAGTAAATAGTATGATGTATATAAAGCAGTTAGCAAAGTAAGAATTCAATAAACAGCTGTTTTATAGTAAAAACAACCAACTCCCCACTGAGTACATTTTTGTACTTTGGGGATCAAAGGATTGGTCCCCAACCTTTTTGGTACTAGGGACTGCTTTTGTGAAAGACAATTTTTCCACAGCCAGGGCGGACAGGAGGCGGAGCTCAGGTGGTAAGGCAAGCGAAGCTTCGCTCACCTGTGGCTGGGTATCTAACAGGCCACTGACCAATACCAGTCCATGGCCCAGGAGTTGGGAACCCCTGCTTTAAAGCATTGAATCTTAACCATTTTTGTTTGTTTGTTTGTTTATAGGGTCTTTGTTAACTCTTTTGTTAAGAGTCTAACAAAAGCTATAACACATTGGCCCAGAAAAACATACATAGCCCCCAAAGTTTACCTAAAATGTCAGAAGAGCCATGGACCCAGGTTTCTCTGCTTCTTATTTTTGTTCCTATCTCTTCCCAATCTACTAGGCTTGCATTTCTGCTGAGGATTCCCTGGGGGCCCAGGCTATACACAGGGCAGCAGTCACTGGGCAGAGTGAAGCCATCCAGTTTTTGGTCTCTGAACTTGGCATTGATGTAGACATGAGAGCAACATCGACCCACCTCACAGCACTTCATTACGCAGCTAAGGTTTGTTTCTTTTCGTAAGGGTGTCCCTGCTTCCTTAGGCTTGCCTTACTCCACTGATAAATAGCTCCACAGTTCTATTCCTTTGGCTCCGCCTCTGTGGAAGAAATTGCTCACGATATGTTCCTGAAATGTTCATGGTCTGAAGCCCTGTGTCCCTTTAAATAGAAACCTGCCTTTATTGGTTGCTAGGTAGAAACCAAAAACACCCTTTATTCCATAAAATGCCTGGACTTTGTTTCCTTCTGCCCTTTTTTTTGTAATCAAGAATGGTGTTATTTGAAGCTGTAAAATTCCATTGTATCAAATTCCTAGCTCTCTATCCTTATGGTAGATTTCAGAAGTTAAAATTTCTTTAACTGAGGTAAGGGAATTGCATTTACTGGCCTCTCTAATGTATAAAATAGTTAACACATGCAAAAAGTTTTCACTACAAAAATAGCTGCTTATATCCTCCCGTTTAAATGCTGAAAGCCTTTTGTTTATTTTCTCTAACATGATTGGCTACTTGCCTTTACTTGTTTTTCTAGCAACAAGAGTAAATATTTTCTGGTGAACTACACATTCTTACCTGCATTCCCCTATGAGAAAGTAGATAGATAAACGAGGGTGGGCTATCAGTGTGGTCTGTGGCCATGGGGGCAGGGAAGTAGGAAGCTGGTGGGTCCATCCATAGAAGACTGAACCTCCAACCTTGACTTTAGTCTCACCACATACTAACAGACTAACTGGCTAGACAGAAAGTGTATGAATTGCCTCATGAATGATAATGCCAGCTACGATGAGAGTCCCATCCAGGAGAGGTGACCATTTTTTTCTAGTTTATTTCTGCCCTAAATATTTTAGCAAAGAGTATATGTGCTTGGGATAATTTTGGAGTTGTGTGTTCACAAGATATCACAATAATTCTACTCATTACACTGAAGGAAATCCAACTGTTTTAGTTGATAGTTTGGCCTACAAAATTGACCATCTATATTCTAATAACTGAATATCACCAAAACCTCTCTTTAATTTGAGGGTGATATAATGAGTTTTCCTTTAGATATGAAAATCAGTTTTAGCAGTTGAGTATTTTAGAGAAAGGACCTAATATATACATTAGTGTTTATGTTTAAAGGTCCTTGTCACAGTGGTAACGAGTTTATTTCAACCCTTAGGAAGGACATGTGAGCACAGTTCAGATGCTCATATCCCTGGGTGCTGACATCAACTCTAAAGATGAAAGAAATCGATCAGGTACGACTTCTTTGTGCCTTGGAAATTATCAGTCAATGGAATATAAACAACACATGGACTTTAAAAAATGTTTTTCTTTTCTAAGGTTGTACATTTTTTTCTTTAAATCCTCACCTGAAGATACTTCTGTTGATTAGAGAGAGAGAGAGGGAGAGTAAGAAAGAGAGAAACATCAATTGCACTTCTATTGGGGATCAAACTCACAACCTGGGTATGTGCCCTGGCTGGGAATTGAACTCACTACTTTTTGGTGTACAGGATGACACTTCAACCAACCGAGACACCTGGCCAGGGCTAAAAACATCGGTTTTAATATTCTAATACTAGCTCAGCAACTTCTTTAAAACAACATCTCTGTTTGCAAAGCCATAGAACTGTTACTGTTACCATGGCAATGATGACTACCACTCATTACTACTGCTGTTACTATTACTGTTTTTATTATTTTAAACTGCAAAAATATATGTGGCATAAAAGCACTTTCTATTTTCATCCATGATGTTACCAGCTATCCAGGTATTCATTCTATAGATTCTTCATAGGTAATCTGTTTGAAGTATACTTAAAAACTATAGCCATTACAATTTTCTCAATTTAGGGCTCAAAAGGATATTTTGAGAGCTAATCTTTTAAACTCTGAGTTTAGTAACCTCAGTAACATTCTGTGCATCATTCTTCAGGAGTTTAGTGGGAGCTTCATGGTGCTTCAAAGACTCAGAGATTTAAAAAGAACAAAACCTCATAGATAATTAACTACTCACTCTCAGGCTACAGAGGATGGTCACTAAATTCAAGGACACAGACTTTCTCCCAAAGATGAAAACAGAAGCCAGGGTGCCTTCAGTGCCCATTTCTAACCAGAACAGGAAGATTTGTCAGATGTTTTTGTTTTATTGCATTTGGCGGGGTGGAGGGTTTGGTCACATCATTCTTATTCATGGTAATATTTTTACTTACACAGAGATTTCATGAAACTTTGAAAATGTTTTCTATACCATTTAAAGTCTATGTCTCATAAACTTGCTTTGTTGTTTTAGGCAAGGTTCTTAAATCCTTTCCAGTCGGTCTTACTATTTTAAAGCCATTTCCAATCCGATCTGGTTAAAAGGGAAAATGTTTTGATCTTGTATAGGCAAAGTCATACAGATGGATTATGGAAATATAAAACCTGTACAATTGAAAGAATATTTTTGTTAAGAGCAACTGACTAGGTCAGTATTGCTTTGGGGGTCATGCACCAAGTTCACATGGCTTCTGTCTCTTCTCAGCCCTGCACCTGGCCTGCGCGGGTCAGCACGAGGCCTGCATCGAGTTTCTTCTGCGGTCTGGGCTGAGGGACTCTCCAGACCTCACGGGCACCCTGGCGCAGCAGCTCACACGGAGTGCAGACATCCTTCAGCGCTTTAGCCACAGTACGACAGCATGAAGGTGTTTCTAAACAAAGGCATAAAACTCATGGTAACTTAAATGCTGCAGCTAGTCAACCAGGTTCAATGAAGTCTTCGTATAGCCTCCTGCACTCTCCACTGCATCTGAGATTCACAGAAGATGTGGACACTGGCTTCCTAGCTGGAGGGCAGGCACACTCAGAATCTCCCCTTACCCGCATTTCATCGTGGCCTTCAAGGAGACTTGGTATTTGTGAAGTCAGTGTCTGGGCTCCTTAGAGAAGCATGTAATGTGTGTGAATATAATACCTATATATGTATACTGTATTATATTGTATATATATATGTGTATATGTGAAATGTTTTATAGTAAATATTATATGGTAAGGCAATAATAATATTAAAAATATAACAGATTACTATTAGCTTGAACCATATATAATTGGTCTATTTATTTTCTTTCATAGGCATTTTCTTGGTTGTAGGAACAAGTTTAACTTAGTTTGGTAGCCAGGAAAGAAATACTTATAATCTGTTTTATTTATACAGACATTTGCAAGGAATTAATGAAAATGTTTCTATATTCTAAGCACTGCTAGTTAAGCTATTCTTTGATCTTGAGATTATTTTTTTTATTAGACGAGTTCTGTATTTATTCCCTTGGGATAATAAATACACCTAAAAGATGCATCTAAGATATTTTCAAAACTCTTCTGTTATTACCTCAGTTGAGGAATGGGGTTTTTTGTTAAAGCCTGTGGGTCACATTTCCTGTCCCATGCCATCTGCCACTGAAACCTGTGATTATGAAGGAACGAACACTTGATGTTGTACCTTTTAAAAAAATTCGTAGCAAATTAAACATTGTAAATAGGATGAGTCCTCAGGCATTTGGATTCTTTTTCTTTTTTTTAGGGTAATTTTTTCTGAATTGCAGAGGACAGTAGTCAGTCCAAGTCAATCTGTTGAAAGATTGAATGCATCCATCACAAGCAAGGCCTAATCCCCTTGTTCAGGGTAGTCCCTTAAGAACTTGTCACACACCGAGCTACTTTTGGAGGTGTACTGGGCTGGGTGGACAGCCAGAAATTCCAGTTCTTAATTATTCCCAGATGTTACTGGCTGAGTCCTGTCCCCAACAATCAAATAAACATCTGGCAGTAACACAACTTGATTATATAATCTTGTCTCGTGACCTCTGCGTCACATACATTGCATCTGCACTGATTCAAGCTGCAGTTACATTTCCTGTGGCTTTAGATATGTCTGCGTCTCTGCCCTTTGGTTATGAAGACAGTCCTGTCATGTGCAGGTGGGATAGAAGAACAGCCTAGTGCTGGCTTCCTCAACGGCTCAGCATCCATGTGAAGCAGCTGTTAATATCCAATGACTATGCACAAGACCCATTCACAGCTTCTGCTTTGCTTCTACTGTAGCCACTCATACTAGCTCACCGTCCAGCAGCAATGAGAGACTATCTGATTACATGTTTGTTCCCAGGAGTTCCAGAGATGGCAGTAATGATAATAACATCAATTGTGGCAAAGCTAGTAGTGATAATAGGAACAAGCTTACTGTAAAATGTATTAAGAATGCTAATGACAATAGTGATAATAATTAGTATTATTTCCTACTTCTAGTTATATTTTTCTCACTTCTTTAGGTCTTAAAAGTCACCTCAGTGAGGCCCTCCCAGGCTACCCAATCTAAAATTTTGTTTTCCTCTTCAGCATTTTATATCTCTTTAGTTTTTTTCCCTTTGCACTTACCACTATCAAGTATACTATAAATTTTGAGTTATTTATCTTGTTTCTTGCCTGTCTCCCCGCTAGAATGTCAGCTCTCTACTTACTAAATCTGCAGGCCCAGAACAGAGTCTGGCACATTGTAATATTTGAGATTATTATATGATCAACAAGTGAATGATATCAAGTCATGTTTCTTCAACACTTAACTATGTCCTAGATTCTGTGCCGAGCACCTTGATCTCATTTTATCCCTTGGCCCTTGCGTAGTGCGGCCCCTCCTATTTATTGTTCCATCCCAAGCATCCTTTCTCACCCAGCATCCTGTAAAGGGGCTACTCTCAGTTCCATCCACTCATAGGCACTGCTCCACCCACTGCAGTCCAGCCTGGCTGTTGCTCTGTACAAAGCTTTTCTCTATGAGGTTACTAGAGACTTCCCAATTACCAAATAAAGTAATAGAGTTTTAACCCTCATGTTACTGATCCATTCAGTTTAACTACCCATCACTCCCACCTTCTGGAAGCTTGTTCTATCACTCTCCTGGAATTTTCTTTCTGACTTCTCCTTTTTCTTCTCCATAAGGAGTGCCTCTCTTAGGGCCTGTCCTATAAATGCTAGTGTGCCTGCTTCTATCTCCAACTTACTGTTGTCCATATTCTGCATATGCTCCCAGAACCATCTCATCCATTCTCCCCATTTCACCTGCACCCTAGTACTTGTGGCACTCCAGTCTCTAATTTTATTTTCTGCTGTCTGATGTACCTTTTTTATACAGACATTCTAAAATTGTCCCACACTCAATTTATTCAAAACCTAAGTTTCCCCTTAACCTGCTTACATGTGTGCCTATGTCCACGGCCCTACTTGATGACACTGCAAGTCACCTAGTCACCAAGGTTGAAAACCAGGAATCTCTGACTCTTGCTCCAGCAGGAAGCCCTGCCAGTCTATTCCGCTCCAGCCCTACTAAGACTCCCTGGTGCAAGCTCTCAGACTCTTGTCCAGACCACTGTTAGCCGCAGCTTCCTAACTGTTCCTCCTGTTCTCGATCTTGTTTTCTTCAAATCCATCCTCCACACAGCTCCAAGCTCCCCCACCCACATGACCAAGGGCATTGACTGCTATGGGTGGCTCATGGAGTCTCCCCTCCAGAGAACACACCTGCACGCTCACCAGGGTTCAGTGCCTCAACTAAGAGTCGCTTCCTCAGAGCTTTTGGCTGGTCCGGAAAAAGCAACTGATCTACTGTGACAGTCTATTCCTGAGATTTATCAGGCAGAAATCCAGGGAAGAGATACAAATCAGTAAGAATTGTAAACATTTTAAAATAGCCAGGACCTGACATATATTAATTACCAAGAAAGTATTTACAAAAATAGAAATTACAAAATGGAAAAGAAATGACCAAACTCAGGCCAAAGAAAAAGGGGGAACTAGATGTGAAGGAAGTTCAAGCAATGAGAATAGGGAGGGTCAGGCACTAAATCCAACTTAACCGTGGTGTTGCTAGAATTTACGAGCAGGTGGCAAACCAGAGAAATGTCCCTTTTATTCCTCCAGGTTTTTTTAAGGCTCATTGTACAATACACGAGTAAAGGAGAAAACAAAAATAACTTATAATTCCACTACTCAGAAGTCACTGCTTTTTTTCCTCCTAGTCTTTTAAATGTATATATTTGAGATGATGCAATAGATGCAGTTTCCCCCCACCCCGCAACTTTATATTGTAAGCATATCCTAATGCTCTTAAAAACTTTGTGAACTGTTATTTTAATCTTTCCCTAGTACTCCACCATATTATTGTCCATATTCTTTTATGTTGTAATTTTTTTTTGTTTTGTTTTTGTTTTAAAGCAAGCAGGTAGGGGGTGGGAACTGAAGAAAGGCTATTGGATCCCATACCAGAAGGTCAGGGCTGAGTACGGGATTGGGGAGATGGTGGGACTTGAGCGGGTCTCTGCTCTTTGGATGTGTCAAGTGGTGAAGAAAAAGAGATACATAAGAAGGTAGTTTGACAGAACAGTTTTTGTAGGAAAGGTGAGACATGGAGAAGGATCCAGTGGTAGGAGGAAATTGGAGCAGTGAGAAAGCAAAGGCTCACTGATGGGGCAGGTCCTGCAAGCAGTTGGGGTAGGCGGAGCTCCAGGTACAGAGGGAATATTCAGAAGGGGAGAGAGGCGGAAGATATGGGAAAGTTTCAGATGGAAGCCACCTCCGTATTTCATTTACCACCAGTATTTGGAGGGTGTGGGACTTACGGAACACGTATGTATTGGGTTGGCCAACAAGTCTGTTTAGTTTTTTCCAGAAAATAAAAGACACACTTTCCATTTTTACCAATAACTTTATTGATTTAGATATTTTGAGTACATCGGCTTGCAGTGGGCGGAGGCCAGGAGTGCTGCTCAACATCTTCCAATACATAAGACACCCTACAGCAAAGATTTATTTGGCTAAAATGTCAGTAGTACCAAAAAACTTTGCAAACCACTTTTGACACATGTGATCAGTTACAGCACCTTCTCCACACACTGCACAAAATTTTGTTCCATTTGTGTTTTTATCTTTCTTAAAATAATAAAGCATAATATACTGAAAATGTATATTTTCTCTCATCTTTAGCATTAAAATGACTGCACAAAAATCCAATTTTGATAAGTCTTTAAAAAATGCACAATGATGTGATGACACTATGGCAGCTGTCAGAATACAATCTAACAAAATTGTTTCAAATGAAGTTAAAGACAACTAAGCACTAGTAGAGCCATCATCCAGGAAAAAACTAAACGAACTTTTTGGCCAACCCAATACAATTTCTACAATAGTGAATGTTTGATAGTCTTTAAATTTCTTAAAATTGCTTTCGTGAGCCAGCAATGGTGTGGAGAGGATCAAAAGCCAATTAGGGTGATGTGATTTTTTTTTTAAGGATAAAAAAAGGTAGGAGGGCTAGCCTCTGACCTTAGCTAAACAGGAAGGATTTGCCTGGTATGTATAACAAAGGTCTACCATAAAGGTTTTACAACATCCCTGAGAAAGGTAAGTCCCCATATAATGAGGACAGGCCTAGGTATTCCTGAGAAAAACACCCGGAAATAATCATGTTATCAGCCATCCAGGCCCTGCTACTGCACCTTATCTGGCCTAAGAACCTGCATTTCAGCCAGCCTTCTGTATCAGCCAATCCCTTGTTGCTTCTTCCCAGGCTGGCAAAGGCTCAGTGCATAATCACAGGGGAGCGGTACATCTGGGGCACTTGAAACAACAGAAGGAAGGTTGCAGTGCTAAATAACTTGTGCAGAGTTTTACTGCTCCAGAGACCTTCACAGAGTGGAGACGAGGCAGCAGAGTTTAGTTATCAGTGTAGACTGTGGACCAGCAGTGTCTGCCAACAGGAGCACTGCCCCTCTTCACACTGAGGCCATTAGCAAAATCCAGTTCACATCCAGAAATCTTGCTCTAAGAGAGCCCGGGAAGTGTAGTTTATAATTTTAAGGCTTCTGCAATGTAGGAAATCATTAAAAGGAGGTTGGAGTGGACCTTGAGTGCCATGCCCACCCACCAGACTTGGAATCGCCAAAATACCTTCAAAATCTACCATGTGTGAAAGTACTGATTCCTCCATACCTTCACCACAGCTGTGCGTTACCACTCTTCATTTCTACTAACTTGATATATTTAATTGATTTAGTTTTGCATTTCTTTAATTATGAATGAGATTGAAGATCTTTAGATTTGTTTGTTGGCCATTTTTATTTCCTTTTCCTATTTTTATCTGTATCAGTAAGCCACTACTTAGTAGCAGACTACCTCAAAACTCAGCAACTTACAGCAAAAACTTTTGATTGTTTTGATTACAGCAAAGATTTTTATTATTTCTCAGAGTTTACAGGTCAGCCAGGTGGTTTTGCATAGCTGAGCACAGCCGGTAATGGGCTCACTCATGCATCTGTAGTCAGCTGGTGGGTCACGCGAGCTGGCAGGCTTAAGATGGAGCTAGCTTGCTTACGTGGTCTCTTCTTCCGTTAGGTTGGCCCAGGCTTATTTTCATGACCATGGCAGAGGAAAGAGGAAGACTCAGGTCCTTTTCTGCTCTCTGCTCTGTTTGTGCAGATAATCCCCTCCCATTAGCCAAAGCTCAGCGTCAGTGTGACAGGGCACCACCCTGTGCCTGGATACAGAGGGGCCATTGGTTGGGACCATTTATGAAATTCATCTCTTGCATTACATTTTCAATGGTGTTTTGTTTGTCTTGTTGATTTAGAAAAATCCTTTTTATATTGAGTCATCTCTACACAAAATTCAGATAGTAACTATAAAATTGTTGGTATACATTTATAAGTAAAAAAAAACAGACTAAAACATTGCAGAAATAACCTATACATCTTCTTTTTTAAAAATGCCTCTTGATATGGACATTACAGGAAGCTAATAACTAAAATACTTGGAGTGGGAAGACACAGACAACATGGATGGGGTAGGGTATTTCTGTTTTCATTATAGTCTGTGATAACTTTAAAGAAGCTCTCAGAGTTTTAGAGCTTTCATCTGGGCCAGCCTATAGTATGCATAGGTCTTATTTTCCCTGTTTTGTTAAAAATCCACAATCAGCCGTGGCTGGTATGGCTTAGTGTATTGAGTGCCAGCCTACACACCAAAGGGTGGCCAGTTCGATTCCCAATCTAGGACACATGCCTGGGTTGCAGGCCAGGTCCCCAGTGGGGGTGCTCAAGAGGCAACCACACATTGATGTTTCTCTCCCTCTCTTTCTCCTCCCCTCCCTAAAATAAATAAAATCTTAAAAAAAAGAAAAAAGAAAAAAGAAAATCCACAATCAACTAAGATCTAGGTATATGTAAAGACCCAAGGAGAAAATCTTGCAGATAGTCCTGTTTCTGGGAACATTGCTCTGGGCATCTTATACTCTTCCCACACTTAGCTAACTCAATTTTACTATTTAACATTAGAGGGAAAAAAGCACTCAGTAACAGAGGTCTGCAAGTAATGAAAAACATACATTCTAAAATATAATTGTTTCTTCTCAAAGACTCCATAGCACTCTATTCACACCTTCTTGGTAGCCTACCTTAGAATATAAATTCTGCTCCATAGCTAAGATATAAAATAACAGTAGCATAAACACAAGTTTATTTCTCTCCCACATAAGAGCCTGGGCAAAACCATGCTGGGGTGAGTTAGGTCAGTGAGGCAGACTCCCGGTGGTTCTTGCCATCCTCTCAGGGCCCTCTTCTCTGGGGTCCAGGATTGCTCATCAGCCAGAGAACGGGACGAGTGTCGAAGTCATACCCCTTTCTCAAGAAGGCAAATGTGTCATTTCCATTCAAGTCCCACTGACCACAGCTTAACCACACTATCCCAGGAGAGAAGTAAAGTTGAGGGGCAGTTAGGGTCTCTGCCACATGCCCTTAGCAAAGACACAAACATTCACTCTTAAGCTCAGACTTTAAAGTTCTAGAGAGCAGAGAGTGCCACTTATTAAGGCTTTTGAAGTTGTGAGGGACATGAAGCCGTCTGTGGAGATGGTATCAGGGTGAGGAACAGTCTCCAGCCACATAGAGCTGAGTGTGGGTCCCCGCACTAGTGCTACCAGCCATGTGACCTTATACAATTTACTTCAACTCCCTCCTGTTTGGTTCCTGTAAAAGGAGCAATGATGGCACTTGTTTTCCATGCTTATTGTGAGGATGAGATGGGCTAATGCCTGTGATGCCTGGCACCATGAATGTTAGCCATTGGTGTCATTAATAACAATAGCACCAGCACCATCACCATGAACAGCATCAAGGTTGGGAGGAAGGGCTGACACCAGAGTAGTTATGGAGGCACCATCTGTATTTCTTTCTCCTTCCTTCCTCGGGAACTCCCCCTCTTAGTGCTCAGGTGATTCCGTTTTCTTTATCAAAAAGAAAACTTGGTTTCAATATTTATCCATGTCAACATATTAATTAATGAAAACAAATCAAATTTTACAAATCCCTGAGAGAGACCCAAGATGGCAGAGGAATAAGTGAAAGCTACACTAACCTCCTCCCAGGACCATCTGGAATTACAACTGAATTGTAGAGAAATCATCCTGAATAATCAACTGAACACTAGCTGGAGAGAAGCCTTATAACCACAGACAGATGGAAGAAGCCACATCACCACAATGTGATTGGTAGGGACTACAGAGAAGGCACAAGTGGGCTGGCTGGGCTCCCAAAGGCAGCAGCTGAAGTCCTGGAGGGATATTTCAGCAGCTGGAGGGTTCCCCCAGAGAAGTGTGGGGTCTCAACCCCAAGCTGGGATCCCTAGCCTATAGCACCAGAACTGGGAAAGGAACCCAAATAACATAGGGCTGTGAAAAGCAGCAGGGTTTCTGTCTACCAGGAAGAGAGAGCTGGAGACACAGAGAGCCTCATAAAGGGCCAATACACAAAATTCCATTTGCAGCCACTTATCCCGGACTCCAGCAAAGGGAAGGCAGAGTGGACTAGTGACATGAGGAGAATCCGGGGCTGGTGGCTCTGGGGTGAGAACTGAGGGAACAGCCACCAAGATCCCTGTGTTTAGTCATTCCCCATACTGCAGAGGCCACCCTGCTCAGGCAGAGCACTCCTCTCCAGATGACATCAGCCTGAGGGGAAGCAATAGCCCTGCCTGCAGAAATTACTCTGCCTCATCCTGTGGTGCTTATGCCCTGATGCTGAGGAGTACAGATGGAAGACATTCACTGATTAACCCTTGCATGGGTGTCTAATCTTTTGGCATCTCTGGGCCACATTGAAAGAAGAATTATCCTGAGGCAAACATTAAATACACAAACACTCATGAAAACTGATGAGCAAAAAAAGATTTTAAGTAAATTTATGATTTTGTGTTGGGCTACATTCACAGCCATCCTGGGCCACATGCAGCCTGCAGGCCATGGGTTAGACACCTGTGCAGAAAGCCTGCAGGCAGAGGTGAATCTCTGGAAACTCTGAGACTTGAGCTGACCCTCTACTGGGCCTGGTGTTGGTAAGAACCGGCCTTGGTGTGCAGCCTGGTTCTTTCTGCACATACCTAGGCCCAGCAGAGGGAGCCACAAGCTATGGATCCCTAATAGCTCTGAACAGGTTGCCCAGGGCCCATCACAGTCAGCATCTGACATAGGTCCGCACCAGAGTCTTTGCAGATCTACCTAATAGATAGAAACAAACACAACAAGGCAGCCAAAATGGGAAGACAAAGAAACAGACCCCAAATGAAAGGACAAGAAAATTCTCCAGAAGAATTAGATGAAATGGAGACAACAACTTATCAGAGAGTTTAGAGCAATGATTATAAGGATACTCAATAGCATGAAAAAAGACATAGAAACCATACAAAATGGACCAGTTAGGAGGGCAATATCTGAAATAAATAATACACAGGAAAAAAGAATAAACAGGGTAGATGAAGCAGAGGATCAAATCAATGATTTGGAAAACAAGGCAGAAAAAAACACCCAAGCAGAGCAATGAAAAGAAAAAAGATTTTTTAAAAACAAGGAGAGCTTAAGAAACCTTTGGGACAACATGAAGCATAACAACATCCACATCATGGGAATGCCAGAAGGAGAGGAGAGTGGCAAGGGATTGACAACATAGTTGGAGAAATAATGACCAAAAAACATCCCTAATTTGGTGAAGGGAAAAGACACACCAGTCCAGGAAGCTCAGAGGATACCAAACAAGTTGGACCCAAAGAGACAGACACGAAGGCACATCATAATTAAAATGGCAAGGCTTAAAGACAAGGTGAGAATCCTAAAAGCAGCAAGAGAAAAGCAGGTAGTTGCAGACAAGGGAGCACCAATTAGACTGTCGTCTGATTTCTCAACAGTTACATCTCAGGCCCCAAGGGAATGGTGTGAAATATTCAAGGTGATGAAAAGCAAGGACCTATAACCAAGTCTACTTTATACAGCAGGGCTATCATCTAAAATTGAAGGAGAAATAAGGAGCTTCCCAGACAAGAAAAAGCTAAAGGAGTTTGCTAACACCAAACCAGTACTGCAACAAATGTTAAAGGGCTTGCTTTAAGAGGAGGAAGAGAAAAAAAAAAGAGGGAAGTAGTCTAACAATAAAATGGTACTAAATTACATATCTGTCAATAATCACCTTAAAAGTACATGGCTTAAATGCTCCAACCAAAAGACATAGGGTAGCTGAATGGATAAAGAACAAGACCCATATATATGTTGCCTCCAAGAAACCCATGTCAGATTGAAAGACAGACACAGACTAAAAGTAAAGGGATGGAAAGATATTTCATGCAAATGGAAAGGGAAAAAAAGCTGGGGTAGCAATACTTGTATTTGACAAAATAGACTTTAAAACCAAGGCTATGTAAGAGACACGGAAGGACACTACTTAATGATAAAGGGAAGACCCCAACAAGAGGATAAGACCATAGTAAACATTTACTAATGTTTATTAAAGTTTATCAGGTTATTAAACCAAATGAACAAAGCTCTCAAGATGAAATGCATCATTAAAAATGTAAAGAAAGATTTCTAAAAATGTATTCCATCTGGGCCTTCCCTCAAACCTTCATAATTGAGAAGTTAGTTATCTGTCCCTTCCAGGACTGTCTTGTTAATTTTATTTCCTTTTGGCATCTCAAATAGGTCCACTTTTTTCCACATCCACTGTCACTACATAAGTTCCGGCCAATGTCCTCTTGTTTCAGGTGTTGTGGCTGCATAACATCTGACATAGAATTTTTTTTCTTTTGCCTTGCCAAAACAAGGCCTCAAAAAATTGGGTTAAGACTCTGAGTTGTTCCTCTCCACAGAAATCTTTAGTAAAAGGTGAAAGATTTACTTGATTTGAAGAGAAACCAGAGTATGACCCCAAAATTTAAGATGGTAAAACATGCTCATGAATTCTGTGGGTCAGGAATTGAGACACAGCATGACAAGGGTAACTCACACCTGCTCCACAGTGACTGGGGTCGCAGTTGTGTCTGGCAGTCCATTCTGCTCTTATTTAGAGCCTGAGGTTTTCACATGGGCTCTCCCAGAGCTCTCTCCATACAGACTACTGTGAGCTTCATAGGGTGGAGGCTGGTTCCCAGGGTGAGCATATGGGATTGCGGGGAAGGGGTATGTGTACATGCAGGCAGAAGTTGGTCGCCTTTCTAACCTAGCTGAGAATCAAGCACTTTCACTTCCCCACATCCCATTTGTCGAGGCTGACCAACAATTTTAAACCCAACAATCTGGGTTTAAGGTTTAAGGGGAAGGAAACAGACTCCGCCTCTTCACAGAGAGTGGTCAAGTTTTGAAACAGCAGGTGGGACCGGAAATAGTGTGTGACCACTTTTCAAGAGTAAACTTGGCCACTCTCTTGCCTGAATTACTCTAACAGCCTCTAACTGGTCTTTCTGCTTCCATTTTTGTATTTCCCTTCATATAATTCTCAAGTAGCAGCCTGAAAAAAGCCTATAACAGATTAGACTGTGTCCCTCCCTGGCTCATAATCCTTCACTTAAGATAAAACTCAGGTTTAGGCTGCCTACAAGTCCACAAAGCCCAGCCTGCCTCCTGGGCATCAGTGTAAAAAGCCCCCTCTCTATGTCACACTTCATGTCACGGACCTTCTTTCAGTTCCTCAAACAGACCAAATGTTCTTCTACCTCTGTCTTCTTGGAAACTTCTCTTCTTGTCTTGTCATGTGGTTTACTCTTATTTCTACTGGTCGCTGAATGTCATCCTCCCAGAGAACTCTTCCCTGATCCCAGTCTAAAGGACCTTCTCTCATAGCACTTTGTAATATTCCTTCATGTAACTTTCATGACTGTTTGAATAAAACTTGTCTTTCCTACAAAACTGTAAAACTCACTGTAAGATCAGTGTTTATGTTTGTTTGTGTTTGGCACAGTGTAGGCCCTCTGTAAACCTGTTGAACGAATGGATGGTATAAGCAAGGAGCACTGCAGAAAGAATATCTCTGCCTTCAGGAATCTGGTCTAGGTTTGCATGGCCAGGAGGCAGCAGCTGTGGTAGGACAGAGGAAAGGCAGGATAGGGCAGGCCGGGCGAGCAGGCAGACAGGCTGACCAGTCAGCCAGCCAACAAGCTAACCTAGCAGTCGACCACTTACGCGTCTAACCAACCACCAACCAAGTTAACCCAAGCTCAACTCAATTAACCCAATCCACTGTCAACTCAAGAGCGGCCAGCCCGACCCGCCTGCTGCTGCCATGATGACACCCTCAAGAGGAACTCTGGCATCCTTTTCCTTTGATCCTCAGAATTTGAAGATGGCTGCACAGGCAGCACCAAAATTTGTGCTAAAAATTACCACCAAGATGTCTCTAAATGAGCACTTTGCTTATATGCTGAGGAAAACATAGCTGATGCCAGTGAATATTTGGGCTTCCGTGCAGCAACAACAGTGGCGAGCCAGTGCCAGAAACAGAAGACTGGCCCAGCAGATGGAGAATAGACCCTCTGTCTCAGCAGCATTAAAACTTAAGCAGACTTTACATGCAAGTCCAGACAGTGGGTGTGGAAGGGTATGTCCAAGGGCTGGGCCTCTGCAAGGTGGTGCCATGCAGCTACGAGTTTAAAGCAGCACCTGGGTGACAGTAACATACAGGCACCCTATAGAGGCCTGGCCATAATCTAGAGAGGCTTGCCCAGAGGAGGACTACATGGGGACATGTTATGAGAACCCTACTTAGGGGCAGGATGTCACTCTGAGGTCAAAGCCTTCTCTTAAGTGGACAAGCCATAGCTCCCCCAATGGGCTTAAAGGAGACGTGGTGTTTGAAGTCACGGAGGTCCTTGGGAGAGAGGCTCAAGAGCATGGAGCTATGGATCACGGCGGAATTGGCAGTAGAAGTAGGGGTAAGAAATGTTGGGGAAGAGAAGGCTTTGGAGGCTGAGGCTGAGGCTGTGGACAAGAGGGAGATGCTGTTGCTTGCCCTATACTAACCAAGGAGCAGCTAGACAGCCAACTGGATGCATACATGTCGAAAACAAAAGGACACTGGGATGCTGAGTTGGATGCCTACATGGCAAAAACAGATCCTAAAACCAATGACTGAAGCCTTCCTGCCCACCTTGGAGAGATTATTGTTAAAGTTATCACCTCTGTAAAACCTTTAGATAACAGATGAGAAGAAACCTACCTGATGTTTCTCTCCCTCTCTCTCTCCCTCCCCCCCCCTTTCTCTCTCCCTCTCTGCCTTCCTCTCTCTAAATATTATCACATAAGCTATGGACTTGCCACCAGTTTGTGCATTTAGTGTGTTCCTTTTACTTTTTTGATACTGTGTTGTATGAAACCTTTTTTTCCTATGATTTGAGTTTGGTTTCATTTTGTTGTTTGGGGTTTTCTTTCCCCCTCTTCCCGCAGACTTCTCTTTGCATTTGTTGACTCTCTCTCTGCCTCTGCCTCCCCTCACCTACCATATATGCTCTGACATTCTACCATCTCCTGTTTATCTCTGTACCCCCTGAAAAGTTCCCAGAAAGAGTCCATCAATGTTCCTCCCTAATGCTTAGGTTTCTGAGACACAATTCTGTTCTACATCATTTTAATCGCCACTTAGAAGTGTTTAGAAAATCTGGAGTTCAAAAATAAATTCTGCCATGTTGATATTTTAGTATAGTAAATTAGGAACACATAATAGGTTATATGGGCTAGCAGCTCTCATTTGAGTAAAACTGTTACCATGTACATTGACACCACATAATGTGGACTGGGTTGGGTGTGTGCACACTTTCTACCCTGGAATAAGATTTATAAACTTTCCTCTTGGTTTTGCATCGTGTCTAAAGGGGCACTATTGGTTTGACGTATACCTGCAATAGAGAGGGAAAAGCCATTTGATTAAGCAGAACCATCAGAAGGGAAAGGGATGGGAGAACTACAGCAGATACATGCTAGGGAAGGGTTAGAAGATACCCATGTTGAATGCAATTCTTATGTTTATCCCAAACCAATCTTGGGTTTCTCCATATATTGGCTTTGTTTGACCCTCTTATTTCCCTTGAGAGTTTAAGTTCAACCATATTCTTTCAACTGTTCGAGTTTCAGTGGAATCTTGTACTGCATTTCCTGTTTATTATAACAAGAAGTTGTTCTCTCAAATCCTTCCAGAAAAGAATATGGTCTAAAAGAGCAAGACTTGTAGTAAACTGTGTGATGGACCTAGTGGATAAGGGCCATGAAAGAGTTATTCTACACAGGAAGGACTATTGGTGGCAGCTTCATGAGAGAAGTGGCATTTGGGCAGGGATTTGAAGGATGGAAATAATTTTGATTTGTGGAGATAATAGGAAAGAGACTTCTAAACAGAGTGAACATGGCCCTAGCCAGTGTGACCCTGTTGGTTGGAGCATTGTCCCATACATCAAAAGGTTGTGGGTTCAATTTCCAGTCAGGGCACATGCCTAAGTTGAGGGTTTGGTCCCTGGTTGGGGCCCATATGGGAGGCAACCAATCGGTGTTTCTCTCTCACATTGATCTCTCTCTCTCTCTCCCCTGCCTCTCAATATTAATTAATTAATTAAACAGCGTTCACAGCAAGGATGTGATATAGTGAGACTGGGGTTGAAAGATGAATAGGGTTCCTGGACCCCGTCCCAAGTTGGGTTTGGCTTCTGCCACATCAACAAACAATTCTTAGACACCAGCAGGGTGTCTGAGAATTAAACTCAATTCTGACACTCTCTACCAGGGGATTAGACTCCACAGCACAGGTTAAAGTTTCAGTCCCACTACTGCCCCACACACAGACATTCCATTGCCAACCACAAGTCCAGGCTCTGACCCCCTCCAACTCGGGATGGCAATTCCAAGTCCAGGTTGTTACCTGTACCTCTGACCAACCCACTATAGATCAGACATTCCCACAACCCCCGAATCGGGTTCAGTTAATTTGCTAAAATGGCTCACAGAAATCAGGAAAACCTGTTTACTCATTAGATTACTATTTATTACTAATGAAAATAAAGGATACAAATCAATAGTCAGATGAAGAAATAGAGTGAGGTCCACAGTGAAGGAGCTTGGGAAACATTCTGGTTCTTCAACATATCAGCTCCAAAAAAGGGCCAACGAGCCGTCCTGGGTTTTGTGGATAACTACATAGTCATGATTGACTAAGTCGTTGGCCACTGGAGGTTGGACTCAACCTCCAGCCCCTGCTCCTTTCCTGGAGGGGTGGGAAGGATGAGACTGAAAGTTCCAACCCTTTCATCATAGGGTTGGTTCTCCTGACAACCAGCTGCCACTCTTGGACAGGATCTAAAGTCACCCCTTAACAAAATACATCTATTTTATTCTTAACACTTAGGACATTCCAAGGGTTTGGGGAACTGTGAGCCAGGAACTATTGGTGAAGAACAACTATTTTATAAATCACAATATTGCACCGGATAAGATGCAGCTCAATTTGAATTCCATATTAACAACAAATACTTTTACAGGGTATGTCCAGGTATTGCACGGAACATACTTATACTAAAGAAGGATTTGCTGTTGATCTGAAATTCAAATTTACTTGGGCGTGTCCTGTATGTTCACTTTTGAGGTCTGGCAACCTTGACTGAATCGGATGCCAAATCATGTAGCAACCTTGTCCCTTCTGAGCAGCTGTCCCAGAAGTGGTACCACTACCTGAAGTCCTTCGTCTCTGGTCTCACAGGCTGGGAAGAGACAGCTTGAAAAGTCATTTGGCTCTTCTGCGGGCAGGCCTGTACATGGCCCACCTCAACCCTGGCCACATTCCAGTAGCAAAACGAGACTGGTTGCTCCACCTGGACCCTGGAGGGCCAGGAAATGTCTTCCTGTGTTCCCAGAGCTGGCTGCCTTCAGGAGAGAGCAGGCGGGAAGAATGGGAGGAAGGAGCACAGCTTTGGCACCACAGAACTCTGTTTAAATCACCATTCATGAGACTTTGGACTAAGTTACACAGTTTTCTCATTTGTAAAAAAACCAGAATACCCACCTTGCAGTATTTTCAGTACAGTGTCTACCACACAGAAGACATTGAATGAAGAGTTGTTACTACAGTATTACTATTTTGTCTGTGACCTGTCATTAAAAGTATCTCCATGGCTTACTTGCTGTGTGGTATTTGTTTCCCCAATAGCAACATAAAACAGCAGTATCAAAATGTTTCATGCCTCAGATTTTTTCAATCTAAGAAACCACGGATACCAGTTGAGGCTCTGCAAAGTTCACTAACTTGGCTGAGCCCTTAGAGCAAGTGTTATCAAAGAGCAGTAGGTGCCCCGCCCTCAGTAAGCAGGGCAAAACATTCACAAATGTCACACGTTTCCACATGAATGGATCAACTGCAAATGCTTTTTCCAAATATTTGGGAGATGTTTTTCTTTCTTTTAAATATCAGAGTTGTGCCTAGGCTGGAATTTCAGTTTTTCACTGCAATTTCCTGAATATAATCCAGTGAAAGAAAACCTGATAAATATCTGACCTTTCTCACTAGTTTCAGTACCATGTGCAACTTCTCAGTGGGGCTGAACTTACCCTCCACAGATCTTACTCATTTTTTCCAGCGCATATGACACCCTCCATAATTGTAACAAAACACTTTTACTGTTCAGATTTCAGATGTAAATCTGGACCAAAAATGGTTTGCTGTGACAACAGGCAACCTGCTGGACCACATTTCCCCCTTGCTTTGCTTTTTGTTGTTTTTGATTTTGAACTTAGTTTCATTATGCCAGCTGAGGAGGCTGAACTGGCCATGACCCAACAGCAGGGCCTGAGCCCCTGTAACTCAGGATCTTCTGAGGTCAGCACTGTGTTGTCGGATTAATGTATCTACCATATTTTCGCAAGCGACAATGGGGAGTGGATGGGTCCGGGAATGAGAAGCCACTGACATGATAAGAACTTTTCAGACATCTCAGCTTTGTGACCTATTGCAGCAACCTTGGCTAAGTTTACTGGGGTGACCTTGCCTATCTGCTGGTGTCCAAAAATGGGATAGGGGTTGCAATAAAAAAATTCTTCCTGACCTTAAAGATAAACAGTTCCCTTTTAACCCAAAGGTGAGGTGGTTCACTATGTAGGCAAATAATGTCTTTCAAAATGATTAGCCCATTCGAACATCTAGAACTAGTTCTTTACAAGCTATTTTCAGCAAGAAGCAAGATGCCAGTCCCTAGTCTAGAGATTTCAGGGCAAATTACAATACAGATTGTCCCCCTGGTAGATTGGCAAGTAAATATATTCAAGGTTATATTATAAATGAAGTACCTAGCTCTATAGGAAGGCTCAAAAACTACCTTTGACAAGAACAGATGAAGTTTATAATTTAGAGTGTTTCTTTGGAGCAGTATTTGAAAGGGTGCTCCCTGAGAAAGAATCGTGATGGCATTCTGTTTTCTCTGTGTGTCCTGAGGGAAGAGCAGGTACCCTGAAGGGAGGGGTACCTTTTGGACTGAGCCACATGCAGGATGAGAAAAGATCATTAGGAGCCACTGAACCAACTCCCATTCCTCAACATTGAGGGATACCTGGAACAAAGACTCACAGTTAACTACTCTTTTTTTCTTTTTAACATATGAGAGCGTATCACATCATAACTGCTAGTAAAAAGACCAGCAATGCCCTGGCTGGGTGGCTCAGTTGGTTGAGTGTTGCCCCCATACACCAAAATATTGCAAGTTCAATCCCTGGTCGGGTTACATTTCTCTCTCTCTCTCCACCTCCCCTCTTTAAAATCAATAAACATTAGTCCTTGGGTGAGGATTAAAAAAAAAAAGACCAGCAATTAAGTCCATTTCCTCTTGTTATCACCGCTACATTTGGTCGTCATTCTTTCCGATGGCCAACTACTGTGAGACAAATATATACATAGGTTTCCTCTCAAATAAATAGGAAATAAGAGACAGAAGGCAGATTAATGGAAGGAAATTAATACTTATGCAGATTAAAATGCCTGCAGTTTTTTTCACTGAAGAAAGAAAGAGAGCCTATTTAATAGAACAGTTGCTCTGTCCACCATGAGAGCTAGGGAACCTTTGGAAAGTCACACACAGAGCTGGTTTGAAATTGTTCAATTAGAAATTGTAAGCTTCAACTTCAATACAAGTTCTAAGAATTAGATTTTTTAAATGAAATTCCTCCCAAAAAAAGCGTAGCTGAAATGAGTGATTTACATTTTTTTCTTGCTAGCCTCAAATTAATACAGAATTCAGAAAAATATATAAAAAAAGAAAAGCCTAAAGAGTACACTTTAAAAGTTTACTCAAATAGGGGTATACATGTATACATGTAAACAATACAAACAATATAGAAATATGAACACCGAAAGGGTAAATTCCCTATTCTCCTCCTTCCCAGGAACAATCAGAGTTAATGGCTTAGTGAATAGCTTCCATGTCTCTGTATGTATGCAATCTAATATACATTGGGGGGAGGGTACAATAAAAAAAAATGACCATACTTAAGAACTTCCTTTTTGAAATTTACTTTCTCTTTTCTCATAACTATATCTTGGGCACCCTTCCATGCTAGTACTTTATATACGTACTTCATACTTTTTGAATGCTGCGTAGGATTCCACTCAGTGCGTATAATTGCAAGTGAATATATTTTAAAGATTTTCTTTGTTTATCTTTAGAGACAGGGGAAGGGAGGGAGATATGAGAGAAAAACATCGACTGGTTGCCTCTAGCATGTGCCCTGAGCAGGGCACTGAACCCACAGCCCAGGCATATGCCCTGACAGGAAGTCGAACCTGTGACATTTAGCTTTGCAGGACAATGCCCAACCAACCGAGACACACAGGTCAGGGTGCAAATGAGTATTTTAACCCAATCTTTATTTAACAATATTCTAATCATACCAAAAGGCAATTTTAGGGAATTCAGTTTAATCATACTCTCATTATAAGAATACGGTATTTTTACTTTTTCATGTTTTCTTCATGCCTCTGTCCATCTGCACACAGGTTTTCATCAGTCAGTCATTTAACAAAGAACTTCTCTCTGAACCCTGCTACATAAGGCTAGGTTCTGCCATTTCTTAGGAAGTGGGCATGGCTGGTTTTGTGACGGAATGATAAAGCACGTAGCAAGAGTCATGCCAAAATGTCATTTTTAAGAATCTCTAGTTGCTTTGAATTTAATGTCTTCCTAAAAAATCATCCCTGGTCAGAGTGCATGCAGGAGTATCTTTTTGTCAGATACTTTTCTCAACGGCAGAATTCATTTCCCCTTCGGAAATCTGTTCAGTCAACAGCACATGGAAATACTAGGGGTGGGTGGTGAGGACATTGCTAAACTGGTTATCCATTGCATCGCGATAGCATTTAGCGAACTGGTAATTTTACCTCACTCTGTGTTCTTTTCCCTTGCAGCCAGGCGGGAAGTGGACTGTTTTTTCCTACAGAACCCCCAGGCCACTGAGACACTACAAGACATGTCAAGTGCAGATGCTGCAGACACAGTCCTTTTAACACTAAATATAAAGATAGAATCAAAGGCCTGGAGCCCTGGCCTGGTAGCTTAGAGTATCATCCCGATGTGCTAAGGTTGTAGGTTCAATCCCTGGTCAGAGCATATATAAGAATCAACCAATGAATGCATAAATAACTGGAACAATAAATTGATGTTTTTCCGTCTCCCGTCCTCTCTTTCTCTAAAGTCAATTTTTTTAACAAAAATTGAAGGCTTGGATTATTATAAGAAGAAAGTTGGAATGTAAAATTCCTTGTAGGTATTTTATTTTGTGAGAAAATATAAGCCATATCTTAAGAAAGTAAATGGCTTATATATTTAGAAAACTCAAGAATTGATATTAAATACTATTTTAGTATTAAAATGCTTAGGAATTTAAAAATATATGTCACATTACTAAAAATTGAAATTCAAGTAATTAAGTTTAATATGCCATATCATAAAAAGGAATATGGAAAGGGGTATGGTGGTCTCTGGAAACTTTAAAAAAAAACAGCTATATATAATTCACATGCCATACAACTTGCCCATTTAGAGTATACAGTTCAGTGTTTTTTAGTATATTCACAGATGAGTGCAGTTATCACCACAAATTTTAGAACATCTTCATCACTCGGAAGAAACCACATGGCTTTTAGCCTTTACTCTCACTCCTCCTCACTCCCTCCTCTAGCCCCTGGCAACCACTATTTTACATTCCATCTCTTTGGGTTTGCCTATTCTGGACATTTCATATACATGAAATCAATCAATGCGATTTATTTGACTGGCTTCTTTCATTAGCACAATGTTTTCAAGGTTCCTGTTGTAGCATGTATCAGAATTTCCATTGCATGGATGGACGACATATTTTTATCAGTGCATTAGTTGTTGGACATTTGGGTTGTTTTCATCTTGTGTCTATTCTAAGTAAAGCTGCTATGAATATTCTTTTACAGGTTTGTTTTTTTTAATCCTCACCAGAGGACAATTTTTTCATGGCTTTTAGAGAGAGAGAAGGTGGGGGGAGAGAAAGAGAGAGAGAGGGAGAGAAACATCGATGTGAGAGAGAAACATTGATTGGTTGCCTCCTGCACGCACTCCAACCAAGGATCAATCCCAGAATCCAAGGCATGTGCCCTGAACCAGGGATTGAACCCACAACATTTCGGTTTATTGGATGATGCTCCAACCAACTGAACCATCCAGCCAGGGCAATACTCTTTTCCAGGTTTTTGTGTGAAGATACTCATATGCTTTCATTTCTTTTGTGGGGTCTAAGGGCTTCACAGTAGACAGCACTTGAAATGAGTTGGGAAGAGCATTTCAGTTCACCTTGAGCTCAGGTGAGTCTTACTCTTCATTCAGTTCTCCAGTGTACAGATGGTCCTCCCCTTAGGATGGGGTTACATCCTAATAAACCCACCATAAGTGGAAAATATTGTAAGTCAAAAGCATCTAATATATCTCACCTACTGAAAAATCGTAGCTTAGCTTGGCCAGTTTCTGTTGAAGGTGTATCACTTTTGCACCACCATAAAGTCAAAAAATCTTAAGTCAGGGACGAGCTATACAAGGTAAGGGGAAGGTGAAGGAAGTGCCTTCAATGTACATGTGCTCATTCAGTGTCATCTGTATGTTCTCATTTCCACATTGGTTTCCTCTGGGGACTCAGTTTCCTCCCACATCCCAAAGATATCCCGGAGAGGTGCACGTTGTGTCTACGTTGTTCCCTGTCTAGTGAGTAAGTGAGGGTGTGAGTGGCCCTATGATGGAAGGTCTGCCTGTCCAGGGTGGATCCCGCCTTGGCCCTGAGCTTCTGGAAGGATTCTGGCCACCTTTGACCCTGAACTGGAATCAGCAGGTAGGAAAATAATGATCTTACTTGTGTATAGTAATTTTTCTTAATATATGTGTATTTCACATTTATTTCAATGTTTACTATTAGAAGTGTTTGGATTCTTTACTAAGAAGTTTGGTGATGTTTCCATGACCAGGAATATGCCATAGGAACTTAACTCCTATTTATACATATTTATCATACTAGGCCCTGGTAAAGCTGGCCTCCTTGTACATCGTTCCTCTTAGAGTGGCCGTTTTCAAGAACCTGTTGACTCTGTTACGTGAGGACTCACTGCGTACCACTACTGCCACAAAAGGCTGTTATTTGTTCTCTGTTGAAGCATTCTGTCAGTTGGATGGGATATTTTCTCCAATACTTGGTTTATTAGAAGGGATCAGTTTATTGAACATTACATTTAGAGTTTGAATCCTATCCTACCACTCACCAGCTGTTTACCTTGGCCAAATCCCAATCTCTTTGAGTCTGTTTCCTTAATTGTATACTGGATTTAGTAATATGCATATCTACTTTATGTGGTAATAACAAGGATTAAATGAACCATCATATGATAAATACCTACTACTGCCTGGCCAAAATAGAACCTGAAAATAGTAGTTTGATTTTGTGTTGGAAGACCTTGCAAGAATGGAACAATGGAATACAAAACAGGTGGGATGGTTATTAGTGAAGAGAAGCCAGGAATGGTCAGGTGTTTATTAACAGGAGGGTTTGGCCAGGCATCTGAATGGGGGCTTTCCGATGAGAGAGGAGGTGGACAATGGCAGAATTGGCTCTGCCTCACTTCCACCAGGCCAACTGCAGCTCCTTTTGGGAAGCACATGTCATTTGGTTCCATGATTCTTTCCTCAGTCAGCAAGGGATTGCCAGGAAAGCTTTTTTTTATTGATTTTTTTTTCTTTTTTAGAGAGAAAAATACTGATTTGTTGTTCTACTTATTTATGCATTCACTGGTTAATTTTTTTAAATTTTATTGTTATTCTGTCATTGGTTGATTCTTGTATGTGCCTTTACCAGGAATTGAACCCGCAAGTATCCCAATAATGCTCTAATCAAGTGAGCTACCAGGCCAGGGCCTACCAGGAAAGCTTCAGACTTGGACAACCTGACCTTGGGGCTCAGGGCAACCAGTGGCTCCTCACCTCCTTGTTTCTCCACTCTCTGCCTCATGCAGGCTAGACCTCAGTGGACATGACGGCCCACTACCCCTCAGACATGAAGCAAGGTGCTCAGTAAAATGGAAATAAATCTTTCTGCCTTGCAGGGCCAGCTGTTCTCCCCAGAGAAAAATGTACTTTATAGCTGCTTCATTCACGCAACAGCAGCTTTGTTCCTGCCCAGTAAACTTGTGGCATCCGGGAATGCTGAGCAGGCCCACCATGGTAGAGCAGGGAAGATGATAATAGCCTTTTATCCCAGCTTCTAAGTCTCTCTCTCTCTCTCTCTCTCTCTCTCTCTCTCTCTCTCTCTCTCTCTCTCTCTCTCTCCCCCCCTCCCCCCCTCTCACACACACACACACATGCAGAATGGCTCAAGCAAACACAGCATGGACTCCATGTCTGACTCTGAAATGAAGGCCCACCTCCATGACGGGAAGCACTGGCTTCCTTGGAACTTCAAAAGAAACAACTTTGGGGCACTGCATACAGCTGCACTTACCTCAGTCACTCAGACAAAACACCAGCAGAGAAAATTTGTTACCCAAAGAGGCCTTCCTGAACCCAACGCCCACTTAATTAACTGTTTTCTTCCTGTGGTTTATACTCCTATTAACTCAAGTGCAACTTCATAGGCTTTTGTGTTGTTTTTTTTAATTGAGATGAAATTCACATCACATAAAATTAACCATTGTAAATTGAACAGTTCAGGGGCATTTAGTAATATTGTGCAACCACCACCTCTATCTATTTCCAAAATATGCTCATAACCCCAGAATAAACCCCATTGGAGAAATAAGTACATTTCTCCTTGGCTTCTTCCTAATGATCAGTATCGGTGTGCAATTTTGAAGATATCCCCATCCCCTGTCTACCTTACCCAATTACATGTGGTTGAAAAACTAAAAGCTCATTCTCCAAGTATTTTCCACATTTCCTCAAACTTAAAATTCCCCAGATTTGCTTTGTGTCCCCTCTAAAGTCAAAGCTAACTTCCTCTACTGTATACTTAAGTATCATTTATTTTTAAAAATTGTTATTTTTGAATCAAAAATTAATAAAAACATATATAATATTGGCTTTTGATGGCTGAAATCTGCAATGTAAGTTCTCTAAAATCCTGGAAATGTTAGGTTCTTAAGGTCATGGGTCTGCAGCAGGGATTTCTCTCCTTCCCACCAGGATAAGCTACAGTCCATCAAGGTCAGCTTTGTGCATCCCACAAAGGGAGGGGAAGGTACTTGTGCACCACCAGATATCCAGATATTTCCCACAGAAGAGTATGTGTCAAGTGATCTCAATATGCAGATAAAGCTGTTTGACCAAGATGCTAATCTTTAGAGCAGTTTTCCAAGGGGGCACTTGGATGAGCTGAATGAAGGAGTGCTACAGAGCTAGGCTACCCCTCAACTCCACATCCCAGGTCACTTTTACTCCACACTCTAAGGATTATTTTTAGCACTAGGGAGGGCAGATCCCCTGGAGAGACAGCAGAGCCTCCTGACAAACACACCATTTGATAGCACTAAGTGGACAGAGAGGCAGGTGAAGTTCATAGCACATTTCAGAGGAAAGAAACACCTAATTATGCCACATTTCCAAACAGCACACAGAGGCAGATTCTATCTTCCCATGTCAGTAGTTTGAAAAAGTGTCAAAGCCACAGGAGGAAATGTTTAAGAAAATGGAAGAAAAGGGCAAGAGAAGTAAGAAAGAGGGAGATGAAGAGAAGGTAGGGGGACCAGCGGATGTACCTCCATACTCCAGGGCAAGTAGCCTGCTGACCCAGCTTCAAAACCTGTTATTTTTTTCCAAGTGAAAATGCTGTATTTTCTTAAAATGAGATTCTGTTCCAAAGCATTTTTTAAACTTCTGGGTTTCTTTTCTTTTTTTTAAGGAATTTAAAAATATGTATATTAATTTTAGAGAGATAGGAAGGGAGAGAAACATTGTAATAGAGAAATATTGATTGGTTGCCTCCCTTATGTCCCCTGATGAGGGATCAAACATGCAACGTAGGTATGTGCCCTGACCAGGAATTGAACCCACAGCCTATTGATGTATAGGACAATGCTCCAACCAACTGAGTCACACCGGCCAGAGATGGTTTTATTTTCTCTAATAGACGATTTTTTTTTTTTTAGAGCAGTTTTGGGTTCATAGCAAAACTGAGCAGGAGGCACAGAGATTTCCTATATGCATCCCTGCCTCCCCCATTATCAACACCTGGCACCAGAATCTCCAACCTATATGCATGTGGTGTGTCTTTTCTCTCTGTGCCCAGTGTTTCAGAATCACGACCTTTCTGCCTCAACCTGCCTACCCACAGCCAACTGTCGGTCTTTTGTTGGTGGAGGGAAGCCAGGAACCCAGTGCTCCTTTCATGTAATCAATTCTGTTTTCACCCCAGCTCATAGCCTGGCCTTCCAGGTACCTGTTCCCTGTAACTCCTGGTCTTTCTCTAGCTTGAATGAGTTTGCTTCTTAATGCCTTATCTCCACGCAGGCCCTGAGGTGTCAGCTTTCTCCAGTCTGAGAGCGTCAGATAGATGTGACCATCTGCTTTCTTTCAAAATTCCATATCCTTCTTTTAGTGGCTATTTTTAAAAAAAATTCTCTTTAAACTCATGGGTTTCTATTCTTCTTAATACTTTAATGCCATTTTAGCGGACTTTGGGGAGGGAATCAAGTTAAAAGCTTGTGTCCAATCTGTGAAATGTCATCTCAAGTTCAGTCTTTTATTTTATTACTGTTTCCCCACTGGGACACACACACATGCACCCACTCTAATCAGTGCCCTTACTGTTCAGCTTCCACGTACGTAAGTGTATTTTGAACATGGTATAACATATGCATGTGTTTCAAAATTTTACAGTAATGGTATTATACTAAAAGCCTCTTGCTGTTTCTTGCTTTCTCAACAGTTTTCAGCTTCCTTCACTTTGCTACATTGTAATTTAATCCTGATTGCTGCAGGAAGGTTGCCTCCAGCTCTTTGCTACCATGTATTACAATTTGATAAACATTTTGGTACATCTTATACCCCAGAAAATTTCTTGTCAGTATGTACCCAGGAATAGAGCTGGGACATGGACTCTCACATGTTAAATTTATGAAATATTACCAGATTTCTCCCCAAGGGCAGTGAAGACTTCTCAGAGCCCTTGACATCTTAAGTGCGACTCTCCCTAAGGAGGGTAGAACAGGCAGCATTTCTCAAACTTATATGACCATGGGACTCTTTCCTTGAAAAACACCATGAGCCTTCAGTGTCTCTCAACACAATGGGGATACTGGCAAAGTCTACACAGGACTAGAGGAGAAGCATGCTGTTTGGGGAAATGGAATGATATTAGTACTTGTAAACCCGGCTTACACTAAGAATCATTCTGTATAACCTTCACTGCATAGTAAGTCCTTATTTGTTGGTAACCCAGCAAGTTACTTTTCTGTTATCTGAGGAAAGCCAAGATATTCTTCCTAATACTTTGTTATATATTTTTTCTGGTAGGAATCAAAGCCAACCTTGGAATTTTTTTCCAGGGCTGTGGGCAACTGAGATTCAGTGGTCAAAATTGTGACTCTTCCAGTAAAACACAGGCATCTGTTCACAGATTGCTGGTTAGAATGCTAAGACTAACGTTCAGTTATGACAGGCAGATAACCCCACAGTGATATAGAGGATAATTGATTTTAAAACTTTAACATTAAAAGTACTAATTAGATTTCAAAGGTAAAATGGCTCTGAAAATGAAAAAGAAATCCAAAGTAGAACTATAACACTGTAACCATTAAATAAATTAATCTGAAATTAAAATGTAACCTCTGTAGACAGGACCCAATCTACCTAGCTCACTGGTGCTTAGCCCAGTGCCTGGCACAGAAAAGACACAATAAATAATTGTTGAAGAAATAAATGAAAAGATCAGCTATTTTTATTTCAAAAGCCCGAGAGTAGAGGATTGGGGTTAAAAATTTAAAGGTATATAGATAACATAAATATGTCTATGAAAAAATATTCCCCTAAATCACCTGTAAATATAGTAGATAGAGTCAGGCTAGAACACTTTTCTTCTGGGGTTAAGGAAATGCAATGTACACCTGCTGGAGTATCTGTCCATCCCTCTTTTCTGGGAACCGACTACCCCTTCCACTGGCATGAATTTCTGGAAGCCATATTTTTGCTGCTTGTTCTATGTTCTGGCTATTGGATCGGTTAATTGGATCAACTTGGGCATAAAGCCCAAGATGGACAGATCAGATTTTCTCTTCTGGAAGTTAGATGTCGAATTATGAAAACCTAGATGATCTAGTCCAGCAGCTCTCACCTAAGGTGATTTTTGCTCCTTGGGGACATCGGCATGATCTGACAAAATTTTGATTGTTATAACTAGGTTAGAGGAGTGGCTGGGTGTTACAGCATCTCATAGGTGAGGCCAGGGATGCTGCTTAACATCCTACAATGACCAGGCCCGCCCTCACCACAAAGAATTGCCCGGCCTAGATAATTCTAGATGTCAATAGCATGAGGCTGAGAAACCTTGCTGTATAATGTGAACAACTGAAAAGACATTGTGTAATACAGTGGCCCAGGGCTGCCAGCCATCTACCCTCCAAATTCAAGGGAAACAAACAGCATCAGCCAGCAGAAAGAGAAAATGATGAAATGGTACAGACTGGAGCTAAGCTTAGATACAAAAAGTTTTTTAATTCCTGATTCCAATTCCTCCCAGAGACCTGTCTACATTTTTGCCCCTTTACAATATATTCTTCTTTTATACTTAAGATATCCTGACATGGTTTTTGTTCCTTAAAACCAAAGTAACTTAAATAAATACAAGAAACATTCAAGTAAATGATTTAATAATGACTTAGGAGACACTAAGGCTCATAAAGCTTAGAGATCATTCTAGTCTTTCAGGAAAGAACAAATAAATAAGATGAAATAATCCACTTGTCAATCCTTTTCCTTGACAGCCATGTTTTCCCTCAACAACTTCTCTACAATAATGTGCTAGAGTGAAATAAAGCATTTTGGAGGGCAAAGGGGGTCTAGAACACACCTGCACTTTGCTTATGAGTCTTCTGAGGATCAGGCCACCTGGCTCAGCTGCTCTGCCACTACACTGAGTCCCATCACATTCACCAACTATTCATTATATACAGAGCCCCATAGAGTTGCTACTAATGACACTTGCTAATGATTTCTATTTTGCATATTATTTTGTATTTCCATATACCTTACTAGCCTTGGTACTGATTTCATTTCTCTATACACAGGAATTCAATAAAAATTGTGATCTAGGGTAAGCCACTGAAATGGTCTTTGATACTCAGTTTCATCCTCGAAGTTACATTTTTCTTTGTCTAAGTCTTAGGAATATTGTGAATTCATTCCTTTATTCATACATAAATGGCTTTTTAGTCACTAACAAGTCCTTAACCCCTTTGGGAATCAAATGGTGGATCCTCTCTCAAAAGGTACAGGGGGCCCTGGCTGGTGTGGCTCAGTAGGTTGGAGTGTTGTCCCATAGACTGAAAGGTCGCAGGCTCAATTCCTAGTCAGGGTACATACCCAGGTTGTGGGGCTGATCCCCAGTCTGAGCACATAGAAGACAACCTGTCAATGTTTCTCTCTCGTCTCCCCACCCCCCCCAAATGAATGGAAAAATGTCCTCGGGTAAGAATTAAAAAAATGACATGTGCACTGTATTTTGCATACAGATCTGAGGATTTATAGACTATTTAGAGCCATCGTAATTACCTCCCAGCTTATGAACTCTCCATTATATATTTGTTTAGTGCCTATGTTCTAGATAGTAAGGAAAAAAGGGTAAAAAAGTAGAGTTCTGTCCTTAGGAGGAGCACAACTTGGTAAGACTACAGAGCAATAAACACCCAATTACAATCCAAGTTATGTATGTTAAGAGAAGGGTAATAAAGAGTACTGTGGTAACCCAGAAGAATTTAATCCAGACTGGGAGTTAAAGATTCTTGGAAGAAGTAACATCAGCACTGAGAATTCTGAGGAGCAGGAAAACAAGGTCAAGTAGGATAGGGAAGACTGTTGCAGACAGAGGAAAAAGTATACCCAGAAGGGAAAGAACTTGGTGAACTCATGAAATGCAAAAATGTTTAGAGCAGCTCTGCTAATCATGTCTGTGGCTCTCAGCTCCATTCCTGCTGTATTGCTGGGAGCTGAATCCACAAATCACACTGCCCAGATCCCTCTGCCAAGTGGCCTCTGGAGAGGCTCTGCCAATGGAAGCACCAGTGGACGACTGGAGGCAGGAGGGAGCGAGAGGTCATGTTCTCTCTGCTGTTGGTAGCATCCCCAGTTGGGGCAGCAACAGCATCAAGTAGGGACTCCTGGGATCCAGCAATGATGGTAGTAGTGGTCATCTCAGCCATGTCACTGGCTCTAGGAGTGGCAGTAATGGTGGTGGGTAGGCCTGAACTGCACAGCAGACAGGAGCATTGGGTTACACTATTTCCACTCCTGCTCCAGCTTAGAGTTTCAAGCAGTTCCTAACCCATGGGTAACCTCATCTCCGCCACACTCCCCCCCCCGCCCCCCCCCCCCGCCTAGCCCTTTCATGTTTCAAAAACAATTCCCTATATTGCCACTGTTTAAAATATTTAAAGTGCTTTCTGTTTTTCTGACTGGACATGACTAATACAGCAGTGAATCAGAAAATATGGTGAGCGATGGAGGATTGTGGTGAGAGATTTGGTTGACTAGGTAACTGAGGGCCAGACCATTCAAGCTCATCTTAGGAAATGATCAGGTGTTTCAACTTTATTCTAAGAGCAATGGAGATCCATGGAAGATTGTGTTTTTTTCAAAGGTAGTTTTATAACTTTACTTGACAATCAGCAGTTCTCATCCAGATTAACTGTAGATTTTTGAAGCAGTGACAGGTAAGTTGGTGACCAATGTATAGTTTATTTGGTGAACCTTCATCCTCATTACGTTTTCTGGACAACTGCACCCAGATATGGTATGGGACATTCCTTGCATCTTTAGCCCAGACAGCTTTGTTGAGCCTGGTGTCAATGTGTGTATCTGGAGTTCCCATCTCCTTCATGGCAAATTTCCAGGTCTCACTGAGTGTCTGAGGGGCATGCTTATACAAAACCACTCCATGGATGTGCTTGTGAATGTTGATGGTGTGTTCTCTGGTCGCTACCTCACTGATGGCCAAACGGCCCTTCTTATCACCCTCCTTTGCGGGAGCCATTGTGCTGGGCACAAGCAGGGTAGCTGGAGACCCATAAGAGATTTTAAAGACATGGTCACCTTAGTCACCTTTGATTGTTATGAAGATCACTTGCGCTATAATATAGGGAATAGGTTTGAGACACCCAAATTGAAGGCCACATGTCCAATTAGGAAGCTTCTGCAATTCGATGAGAATTTGATGGTGTCTACACTAGGGTAGTGGCAGTGAGTTTGAAGAGAAGGGACTGGAAGGGTTTTTATGAGATGCAATGGCCAGAAAGTAATGAGATCCTATCGCAGATTAAAGATGGCTACAGATTCACTCTCTTCCCACTGAAAGGTGTGGTCTATAATCCTTCCTTTTGAATTTGGGTGTGTTCTATACCGGCTTTGACAAATAGAAAACGGCAGAAGGGACACTGTGCTAGTTTTGAACACTGAAAGACTTGAAGCTTCCATTTCTCATTTCTTGGAACTTGTACTCTTGGAACACAACTACCATATTTTGAGTCAAGCCAAGTGGAGAGGTCACACATACATATTTGTTCTGGTTGACAACCCCAGCTAAGCTCCCAGCTGACAGCTAGCATCAACTGTCTGCTATGTGAGTGTGCCATCTCAGACGTCTTGTCAAGTCTACAGATGACCCCATCCCAGCCACTGACTATGGTCCATCATAGAGCCAATCAATTCTCACCCATCTGAGTCCATTCAGCTTATGGACCCATAAGAGATAATAACGTGTTTTTGCTTTAAGCTGTTATTGTTTTTTTGTTCCAAGTCACTAAGTTTTTGGGTAGTTCGCTAGCACAGCAACAGATAACAGGAACAGACATGAAAGGAAAGAAGGCAGAATCAAGGATATGTAGAATGCTGGTTTGGTCCCAGGGCGGAGACAGTAACTGCTGAAATGGGGAAGGAGAGCAAATAAACAGTTGGTGATGGTGGGGTAGATAAATAATCTATCATAAACTAGGACATATATATTTTTGGAACTTCCTTTTCCTAGATGTCCTATGATGTTTTATCTTTAGCATTAGCTATCCAGCTTTTAGATACCTATCACTCAGACCTTCTACAATATTAATTTTAGTATCTTCTCCTATAAGAACAGCTGTGCTTCTCAAAAGTGTTGAGAGGAACTGGTACTTATTTCATCACATTTTGTCCTTGTTGATCAGGGGGATCAATTTCCAGATCCCTTTTTCATTCATCAAATACTTACTCATCATCTGCCAGGTATTCAGCATTGTTCTGGGTGTTAGAAGCATAATGCTGTGCATAAGACAGATAATATTCCTGCCTTCATAGAGCTTACACTCTAATTGGCAGGCAAACAAAAAAAAAAAGTAGAGAAAATAATTACCAATTTGATTAAAAGCAACTAAAGAAGTAGGACGCTGCTGATTGAGAATGGAAGTTGAAGGGAACCTACTTTAGATAAGGTGGTCAGGAAAGACTTTTAAAAAAAATATTTTATTTATTTATTTTTAGAGAGAGGGGAAGGGAAGGAGAAAGAAAGGGAGAGAAACATCCATCGGTTTTTCCGACCAGGGACGGGAATTGAATTGTCAACCTTTCACTTTGCAGGACCTCGCCCAACCAAGTCACACTGACAGGGGCAGGAAAGATTTTTTTTGGTGAAACTTAAGAAACTGGAAAACACTAGCCATGAGAATAAATGCAGGAGTAAGGGTTGGTAGCTACGGGACACACAAGAGTGCAAAAACCCTTCAATGGTTAAAAGCTTGACCACATTCTAGGAACAGAAAGACTAGTATGTCTGGAGTGTAGTTGGCAAAAACATTAGCAAGGCGAAGTTGGAGAGAGATGCAGATGCTATATTAAACAATACTTTTTAGGCAATATTAAAGGATTTGCCTTTTATTCTAAATGTAAAAAACAGGCAAAAGCATGAATATGATCAGATTCACATTTTAGGGAAATAATGGTCAAAACAGACAGGAGGAAAATTGGTTGAGCAACTGTTGCAGTAGCTCATGACAGAGAAAGATGGCCTGGGCTAAGGTTCACTCTAATTTTCTTTTCCCTGGACTCGGCCTCCTCCTTTGTGAAGTGCAGATGGAGGCTTAGAAATAAATCATCAATTATTCCCAAATACCCAACTCCCACTGGACTCTTGTTCTGTGTAAAGATTTGAAATACTTTCAAGACTGGTGGTGTTTTCCACTCCTCTCCACCAACTTCTTCCTTCCCCCATACCCAAGGTTTCCCTCTAACAGGAACTGTCATCTGTGGTTTTTGATAAACTGAACCAGTCACTGGCTTTCAAGCCACTTCACTCTGCACAGTATTTGTTGTCTACCAAGCTCCTTGGCAACTGGACTAGATGGGGTAGAAGATGCAAGAGCAGGAACAGAATTTTGGGTGACCTCGATCTGTTGAAGATTAGTCCAGTTGTTTTGTTTGTTTGTTTCTTGTTTTTGTTCTTTGGCAGGGTCATAGTACTTGCACTACCAATAAAACTAAGCTTCAGTGTAAGGGATCAGATTGAGAGACTTATTAGCTTTAAATTTGGCTCCCTTATCCAATGCCTTTCAGTTTGTCAGTAAATCCATCTGAATATGGATGAAATATCCTTCGGTTAAAACACAGTAACATGGAACAAATCTCAGAACTGCTGATCAAGATGGAGGCACAGGTACATACTTCGCCTCCTCACACAACTGCAGAAAAATTACGACCAGACCTCAAAACAAATAACACTGAGAAATGTCAGAAAATTGAGCTGTATGGAAGTTTGACAACCAAGGATTTAAAGAAGCCACATTCATCAGATGGGTAGGAGGGGCAGAGATGTAGAGATAGATGGAGAGGTGTGGTTCGGAGAGATGGTGGAATGGGTGGTCCCATGTTCATGTGTGGTAGATAAAAACGGGGAGGGATATTTCTGGAGCAAAGGATCCCAGCCTCAGGCCACACCACAAAGCTCAGGCTTCCAGCACCAGGAAGATGAGTCCCCATAACTTCTGGCTGTAAAAACCAGTGGTGGTTGGGGTGGTGGTAGAAATGGCCAGATTTTCAGATTCTCTTAAAGGGCTCACACGGACTTGGAACTTACAGAAACCGACCCCCTCTGGTATTCAGCACCAGGGCAACAGCTGGAAGGAAACCAGTTGCATACAGGGAGTAAGTGAAATGACTGGAAAAAGGGTGAGTGCTAGGTAAACCTCCAGGTTAGGCAGAGGCACTGCCCCCTTTTTGACCCTTCCCCCCACACAGAGCCACAAAGAGGTAAGGTGGGTTGCCCTGCCCTGGTGGTTCCGTAAGGCTCTTCCTCACACAATGTACAGGTGCCTTTTCTACAATAGGCCATGCTACTAAGGGAGTCAAAGCAGCTCTTCCTTATACACAGAAACATACAGAGAGAAGCTGCCAAATTGAGGAGAAAATATGGCCCAAATGAAAGAACAGAACAAAACCCCAAAAAAGAACTATATGAAATGAAGATAACCAACCTAAAGGATGTAGAGTTCAAAACACTAGTTATCAGGACGCTCAAATAACTCATTGAATATGGCAACAGCATAAAAAAGACCAAGGAAGAAATGAAGGTTACATTAAGTGAAATAAAGAAAAATCTATAGGGAGCCAAAAATGGAGAGGATAATGCCAAAATTCAAATCAACGATTTGGAACATAAGAAATAAGCATTTAACCAGAACAGCAAGGAGAAAAGAGAATTTAAAAAAACCAGCACAGAATAAGGAGCCATTGGGACATCTCCAAAGATACCAATATCTGAATCATAGGGGTGCCAGAAGGAGGACAGGAAGAGCAAGAAAATGAAAACTTATTTGAAAAAATAATGAAAAAAAACCTTCCCTAATTTGGTGAGGGAAATAGACATACAAGTCAATGAAGCAGAGAGAGTCCCAAACAAGTTGGGCCCAAAGAGGGCCATACCCATATACACAGTAATTAAAATGCTAAAGGTTAAAGATAAAGAATCTTAAAAGCAGCAAGAGAAAAGCAGAGAGCTACCTACAAAGGAGTTCCCATAGACTGTTAGCTGATTTCTTAAAAGAAACTTTGCAGGCAAGAAGGGACTGGCAAGGAGTATTCTAAGTGATGAAAAGCAAGGACCTACAACTTAGGTCCTTTTACTCTGTCCAGCAAAGCTATCATTTAGAAGGGAAGAGCAGATAAAGTGCTTCCCAAAGTAAAGCTAAAGGAGTTCTTCATAACCAAGCCATTATTACATGAAATATTAAAGAAATTTATTTAAGAAGGAGGTCAAAATTATGAACATTAAAATGGCAACAAATTCACAACTATCAATAACTGAATCTAAAAAACAAACTAAGCAAACAACCGTAACAGAAACAGAACCATAGATATGGGGATCACTTGGAGGGTTATCGGCTGGGACAGGAAAGGGGGAAAGTGGGAGAAAAGGTGCAGGGATTAAGAAGCATAATTGGTAGGTATGAAATAGACAGGGGGATGCTAAGAATATTACAGGAAATGGAGCAGCCAAAGAATTTATATGCATGATCCATGGATAAGAACCAAGAGGTGGGGGGAAACTGCTGGAGGGAATGGGGGTGCTGGGAGGAGGGGGGCAAAATGGGAAAAACTTGGAAAACTATAATAGCATAATCAATGAAATATATTTTTTAAAAAAATGCTAACATGGCCCTGGCTGGTTAGCTCAGTTGGTTAGACTGTACACCAGTACACCAAGGTTAAAGGTTTAATCCTTGGTCAGGGCACATGCAAGACTCAACCAATTAATGCATAAATAAGTCCAACAATAAATCAACATTTCTCTCTCTGCCTTCCTCTCTCTCCATTTTTTTTAAAAAAATGTATTTATTGAACTTAGGGAGAGAAACATCAATTTGTTGTGTCACGTATTTACTTATTAATGCTGATATTCTCTAAAGCCTCAACATTCAGAGTCTGATGGCAATATGCAAAAAAAAATGCTCTTGTTATTGTTAGGTTTTTTCTTTTCTTAAAGAGTCAATATTCCATGTCAGCTCAAAAATATAAAGAGGGTGTAAGGGGGAGAAATGGAAGAAAATACAATAAAAAATAAACTATTAAAAGATCCACTCATGGGCACTTAGGCTGTTTCCAGCACTTGGCTATTGTAAATAATGCTGCTATGAACACTAGGGTGAACAGGTTCTTTTGAATTGGTGTTTCAGGAACTGTGGTACATTTACACAATGGAATACTATGTAGCAGAAAAACAAAAGAACTTCTATCCTTCACGACAGCATGGATGGAACCAGAGAGTATTACATTAAGTGAAATAAGCTAGGCGGTGAAAGACAAATACCATATGATCTCACCTGTAAGTAGAGCCTAATCAACAAAACAAAAAAGTGAGCAAAACAGAACTAGAGACACAGAAATAAAGAACAAACCGACAGTGACCAGAAAGGGGGGGAAGAGGATAACAGAGGAAACAAGGGGGTCATCAAGGAACATGTATGAAGGACCCATGGACAAAGACAACTGAGGGAAGGAGGGGGAGGGCTGAATGTGGGAGGTGGGCAGTAGGTAGGGCAGGGGAGAGTAATGGGGGAAAATGGGAGAAAACGGGGGGAAAATGGGGACGACTGTAAATGAACAATAAAAAAATAAATAAATAAATAAAAGATGGGAGCTAAAATTCAAATGTGTGTGTGTATAATAAAAGCAGCCCCAGAGAGACTGTTGCCCCTTCTGCCACGTGAGGACACAGTGAAAAGGCAGCGTAAAACAGGAAGAGGGCCCTTACCAGACACACCTTGATTTATACTTCCTAGTCTCCAGAACTGTAATAAATAAATGTTTCATATGTATACACATATACGCACACACATATACATATATATACATACATATATATATATATATATATATATATATATATTCCTGATTACTTGGGGAGGAAGAACAGGACCTTCTTAAGCCATAATCTGTTTAGCCAACAGAAGTCAGTTACACTGTTATATAATCTGTTCAGCAGGCTAGTAAACTTTGAAATTGAGTTTTGTCTACTTACAAAAATTAATTGAGGGCCTGAACCATTAGCTCAGTTGGTTGGAGCATTGGATACACCAACGTTGCAGGTCTGATCCCCCGTCTGGGCACATACAATGAATCAACCAATGAATAAATGAAACACCAAATCGATGTTTCTCTCTCTCCACCTTCCCCTCTCTAAAAACGAATCAATAAAAAAATAAAAATTCATTTGGTCACTAATGAATACAAATCAAGTTAAGGATGCATGTAAACATAAACTGCTTTCCTTCCTCCCAAAAAAGGTCCATTGCCCAATATAACATACTATCTTAAACTTTCTGTATGGGAGAAACATTGTAAAAAACCACTACATTCCTTCCTGAATCTGAATTATTTAAGTATGAAGGAAAGCAGTTCTGTCTACCATAATTCACCTTGAATAGCTCCTCTCCAGCTGTATTTGAGAGTAAGTCTTATTTGAGAGAAGGAAATACCAACTCTTGCTGCTGAGTATGCAGCCTAAAAAACACTGGCTATGAACTTCTTTAAGAAAAATCACTTGTATAGGCCTCTATAGGTCTATTCTCTTATGAGAAGACAAGCCTCTGCTTACACCCCCAAAAATGGTGTGCTGTGGGTGGGATGGGACAGGGGTAGAGGACATGCAAGGCAAGCAGCTAAACTTTTCTTCTATACTCATGGCCTAAACCTATTCATATGCTGATAAACTACTATTTTTATAATTGGTTTAAATTACAGCTCTCAGTAGGCACAAACTTAATTCCTAGTCAAATCTCGCCATCCCCTTATTTATGCTAAGGGTTATAATTTATAAGCTGGTTGGCTGCCCGGGCCAGGTAGCTAAGTTGGTTAGACCTCTGATAACCAAGGTTGAGGTTTCTATCCCAGTCAGGGCACATATGAGAATTAACCAATGAATGCATAAATAAGCAGAACAACAAATCCATATTTCTCACTCTCTCTCTAAAAAAAAGTCGTTTAAAAAAAGTTTATTTTCTTCTAAATTTCCTAAAGACGCACATGGGACAACACCAAGCAAGAATGACAAACGCAGGAAACAAGATTTTAAAAAAGACGTGAGTTCTAAACTCCTTAAAACCTGTTGGGCTATTTTTCCTTTAGAAAACAGGCAGGGGTGAAAGAAGCAAACAAGTTGGAAATGGTAAGTCTAGGTGCCACAGTTACCTAGCGACTGGGGCAGGTCTAGCGGCCACCAGCCGCCGCAGCAAGGGTCGGGCCACTTTACGTAACCTCCCGGGTGGGAGGGCCTGACCCAAGGCTGCCGCACGCTTTTCTCGCGCCAGCACAAGCCTAGATCCTGCCGGCCGGTTCCGGTCCACGTGGCCGGCGCAGGCTCAAAGTCCAATGGCGCCTCGGGGCGTTGGCTGCTACTTGGCGGCGGCAGTAAAGAACTAGACAGCCACTCTCCTGCTACCAGCACCCTTCCTTCCCAGCCTTTCAAGGCCCAGGCGCGGCTACCTACGCTCGACGATCACGGCACGGCCCGCGCAGCACAGGAATCCAACAGAGGGACGGCCTACCCTCGTCTCGCGAGAACTAGGAAAGGAAGAAGGTTGGGAGGGCGATGGGGACATGGCCAATGAGAGAACAGGGAGGGTGTGATGGACGGTCTCCCGGGCACCTCCCTTGAGCCCCGCCCGGCTGCGGAGGTCCGGGTCACCGCCTGCCTGCCTCTCCTTACGCTGCCCCGCTCTTCTCTTTCCGTCTGGGGTGGCGGCAGGCCTCCCTCCTCTCCAGCTCTGTTTTACCTCTCCTCTTGACTTCTCCTTGGTTTCGGGGCCCAAAACCGGCCTGAGGTGCTTCCCCCGCGTCTTCGAGGTGGCCACATAATCACAGGCCCCTAGCATCCTGCGCTTTCTCCTTTCTCTGGGCTTCTGTCCGCGCCTGCCCCGCCATGAATGAGGAGTACGACGTGATCGTGCTGGGCACCGGCCTGACGGTGAGTCCAGTGTTCCTGGCGGTGGCGGCGACAGCCAAGGAGCCGCGGAGGGCGTGCAGGCCGGGTGTAAGGGAGGGGTGGCTGGGGGCCGTGCCGCGTGAATCCCGGCCTGCGCCTCGATCCTCTTGTGGGTACAGTCGTCTTTTTGTGCCTGTTTTTGAAGGGAAGTTGGGGAAAAGGCGTTGGGTGCGAGAGGCATGTTAACGGCGTATGGGCCTGTGACCACGCAGGGCCGAGTGGGTTGTCTCTAACTGTGGAAGGAAAGGCGAAGAGATGCAAAACCCATTCAAGTATGTGATTTAAGGAGCAGTGACGGCGAAGTAAAGTGGGTGGAAAATGAGATTTACTCTGCTACAGAAAAGATCCAAAAAAAAGCCCGGTTTGGGGAGTTGCTCTTCTACCCCTCTTATGGGTTGATGGCCTCTCCCGAGTGGAAACGGAAAAGGCAGAGTGGGGGGAGGGTGAAAGCCACACTCAGTTCCATTTCCTACTTACCCTTCAGCCACTACTAGTCAGTCTTTGGCTGCAGAAGTTAGACAGGAGGTTTGTGACAAGTCTTGGATAATTACTGTATTGTAACTGTTAGAATTCGATTAACTTGAGTTTTTGAAGAACCGTAGTATTCTTACTCTACTCCCCACTCCAAATGAGAAGCATTTTCCATTTTTTTAAACCACCCTCCAATTGCACTTACTGAGCATCTGCAGAATTGGAAATGAGTTTTCTGAAAACTTGCCTATCAAATGCTTTCTTACCTGAACTTTGCCATCTTTTTCTTTTGTTTGGCCTGTTACTTGCCACCATTGTCTCTTCTCAGTGCTCTCCCATAAGGAATGACTGGTGATGGATTGCTAAAGACCAAGTTCTTTACTACTTAGCTCTCTTCAGGGAGTTAGAAGTTAAATCGGTAACAGCAGAGAATACAAGCAGAATGTGAGTGGCAGGTGTTGCTGATATCATGGTAAATTTATTTTCTTGGGTGTTGTCTGCTTAGAGAACTTAGATAATAGTATTCTGCAAAGAATGCAGGCAGGTGTGTTGGATCTTGTACTTATTATCTTTAAAAAAAAGACAGTGAAGTCTAAGATTATTTATCTTGCAAAAGAATTCCATTTGAAGAGAGGACTGTTTTCATTATCAAATTTCTTTTTGGAAATTTGCAATTCTGACTTTGGACTACTTCATTTTAATAAAATTAACACTGATGTTTATCTTGTGAATCCTATATAATCTGACTTCAAAGTCCTGAATCTAATGTAACCCACCACTTCAAATTTGTTGAAATGAGTTATCTCTCAGGATCATATATTTACTTTTATATGTGTGTGTATTTTATTTTTTAGATAACACCCCACGTTAACTGTTGTAGGTTTCTCTAGATGAGAGAAAACTGTTAACTTCCATTTGGTTGATTTTTTAGGGGGAGGGTGTTAGGAACCAGAATGATACTTTTCTGGCCTGTCATTTTTCTGTTGATAGTGATTTGTCGTAATTGTTGGAGAATACTCATTTCTGAATGTTTCATTATGTTTGACCAGTCCAGAAACAAACTTGTGGCTAGTTAGGAAATGGTACCACATAAATGAGATTTCTTACCTAGAAAGCTGTTTAGTCATTTTGAATGTGAGCTATTAGGTTGATTCTCACTTTTGGTCTTGAGCTAGAAGACTGTTGGATGCCTAAGTGAATACGACTACCCACTGCAGGGTTTTTGTTGTTTGTTTGTTTAAGTGCCTAATTGGGATTTTAAACTGAGTTTAGTAGTTTGTGACGGTTCTTGCATCTTGTAAGAGCCAGTTCCACTGTTTCTCTACAGTATTGCTGATCTTTCAGATTTGCTTTTGATTAAGGTCAGTTGAATGTGAACAAATGAGTGCAGATTCATCATCATGCAGGTTTCTACATGCCTAGTTCAGAACCATTACTTTGTATCAAAGGTGCACAGTCTTATTGTGCAACAACTAAGTTAAGACAATGCACTTCATTTAGATTTTCTTTTGGATTATGATGTGTTTGATGAGTGGTAGATGCATACTTAACTAGAAATCAGACCAATTTCTTCTGTCATTTTATAGCTATGATAATAGTAATCTCTGTAAAACTTTATAGATTGTTTTATGAGATATTCTTTGAGAAATATCAATTCAGAGCAATTCCATTATCATCATGGATTACAGTAGTGGTGATAGGATGATTTGCTAAGTCTTTACCCCTCATTTCTACTAATACAAGGATTCTGATTACCTAATGTTAAATTAAGAGACCACCAAAGTTAGAAACCCTCAATTTAAAATTAACTTTTTGTGTGTTTGAAGTGAACATACCATTTAACTTTTCTAATTTTTAGTTCACAAATATTTAATGCCTGAGATTTAAGAACCTAAAAACAGATATTCACTCTCAGTTGTGGGTACCAAATATAACATGATGGTAGCATGTCAAGTATTTTAGTGCAGATAACTTGTTACTTTTAAAATAAAGTGTAAGGAAGTGTTGAAATTTTTTTATGTTGCCTAGTGTATTGGTTGTTAGATAAAAAATAAGATCACATTAATCCACAAATATTGGTAGTAAGTTTAATAAAGAAGGCATAAAGTGATTTGGTATGAATTAGAGCAAAATTTTCATTTTCTGTTTAGGAGAAATGGAATATTTTGTAGAGTAATTGAATTTTCTAAGGAATTGAGGGTTATCCCTTTAGAGAACCACAACTTTTAGATAAAAGCCTTTCCAGATGATTTCACAACTCTTTTTTTTTTTTTTTTTAACAAACTGGGGAACATAATTTACCTGATAACTAAGATTTCACACCATGAGGGTTAATCACTGTGTTATGCTAGAACAGTGATTTTTCAACCTTTTTCATCTCATTCTACACATAAACTAATTACGAAAATTCTGCGGGACATCATAAAGGATATCTTTTGCTAATCTAACAACAACAAAAACAAGTATGGTTTTGATTCATTCACACCAGATGGCTATTGTTGTGTCGGCTTTGTCATTTTTTTTTATTTGATAATCTAAGGGAAAAGAGGAAAGGTATTGCGTGTTTTAAAAGTTCTTGCAGCACACCAGTTGAAAACTTGCTGTGCTAGGACATGATGAAGCCACTGACACCCAGTGAGGAACTTGGCCCTCATTACTCAGTAGTCTCAGACTGCTTGGCTTTGTGAATTCTTGTCTACTTTTCATTTCCCCCTTTGCTTACTTTGTTAGTCTGGCAATTTTACTCTGATTTCAATGTGTACAGACAGCCTCTGAATACCTAATTTGCTGGTTCTGATTGACTTGGGGCTTGGCAAGAAATTCATGAATTTTCTTACAAATAGTATATAAAGTAAAGGTAACTAGCTCCATGCTATTTGTGCTCCCCAAAAAGTATTTTTCCTACATAGTATCCTAGTAAGGAGTTATGAACAAAAATGTATACTTTAGTGATATTTAGCTGGATTAGTCTGAGCATTGTGTGTTTAAAAAATTTTTTTATATCTCAGACATACTTTTTCCCCCTTCATATTCATTAAAATTTTGTGATTGCCAAGAGGATTTTTTTTAACTTGATTTACAAATCAGGTTAAAAAAATTTTAAAAAAACCTGTAAATTGCATCTTAGAATTACTTCTTGAACATCCTTGACATTGCTGTGTTAGACTTCAGAGACAAAAGACTTTATCCATTGCATTAGTGATGTTGGGCCCTTATGTACAGATGTCTTACTTTTGGAACGTGTAAATAAATCTCTTGTAGGTAGTCTGTATTTTTAATCAGTCAACCTCATGTATACTGCCCCAAAAGAATAGGAGTAAAATCAGACATTTTAGCCGAGGTGGTAGTGAGACATTTAGTTTGCAGGACCGCTTGGTAAATGTTTTTGCTTACATACATTACGTAGGCATACCTCAGAGATATTGCTGGTGGAGGGTCTTTTGGCCTTCAATTAGTAAAAAAAAATGCAACATCTGTGGAGCACAATAAAATGAGGTATGTGTGTATCACTGTTTCCCCTCTTGTACATAGTTCCTGATCAAAGACCCTTACTGGAGTAATGGCTTCCCCAAATTCAATTATTTAAACTACCTGTGACTGTTGTGATCTGTTATGGGCAATAAAAAGGTAAGCATGCCTGTCTGTAAGTAGCTCTTCATGTTGAGATTAACTATAATGAGTAAATATGAGAAAATACTAAGTATAGGTATAGGAGAGAGACACAGGCGGGCATTCAGACTAAGGAATCAGGAAAACATTCATAAAGAAAGGGAGCTGGCTTTTAAAAATATTGGTAAGCTCTGAATGTGAGGAGGAATGCTTTTCTAGGCAGAGAGCAGTATAAATGAGTGTGTGTGTATAGATAGATAAAAAAGGGAGTTTATTTTGCCTGAAACAGGAGGTATGAAGAGGCTTAATGAAAAATAGGGTTGGAAAGAAGGCATGTCACCAAGAATGTTGAAAATCCTGGGCTAAGAAATTTGAACTTTTATGTTCTAGGCAGTGAAAGAGGATTTTGAGCAGGAAAAATATAATTAGAGCCAAATTTCAAGAAGTTATCTTTTGACAGCTTTCAATGAGATGCATTAGAGCAACAGGGACATTTAAAGAAACACTTAATTCTGCTGAAAACTTAACGATCATTTTTATGATGTTATTGCTGTAAGACAGTGGTATGAGATAAACTGATTTAAAATTTTTTATTAATAATTAATACATTTTTCCTCATAATGCATTTCTAGATAAGTAGCTTTAAAAAGGCACTTTTTAAAAATATTATTTATTAGGCACTTTGTGTTCCTAATCACGTTATTTGTGCATGTACTTTTTTTTTCTTGTAAGCAAATTTAAAAATGTAGACAGCATGGATGGACATAGATGAGGGTATTACTCTCTGCTGTGTAAAGTCAGTCAGAGAAGGACAAATACCATGTGATTTCACTTGTGTGGATTCTAAACAAAACAAATGAACAAACAAAATTGAAACAGACATGGAGAAGGGCTGGTGGTTGCCACAGCAGAGTTGGATTGGGGGTTGTGGGTGATAAAGGGATTAAGAAGTACAAATTGGTAGTTACAAAATATTCACAGGGATGTGAGGTAAAGCATAGGGGATGCAGTCAATCATATTGTGATAATTATGTATGGTGTCAGATGGGTACTAGAAATATCGAGGGGAGTGCTGTGTAAAGTATATGATTGTCTGATCACTAAGCTGTACACCTGAAATCAATACAAAATAAAACAAAAGAAAATTTGTAAAAAAAAAAGAAAGAAAGAAAGAAAGAAAATAGAGCTACCATACCATATGATCCTTTTTTTTTTTTTTTTTTTTTTTTAAAGTATATGCTCCCCCCACTTTTCACTGCTTGGTTTCTTTGGTTTTCTGTTTTTTTTATATTGACAAATAAACCTCTAAGATTCTTTTTAAAAATGCAGTAGAATTTAGAGTTTTAATGGGTGTTTAATTTGGTCACTTGGAAGACATATCAATATTAATGTACACACTGGCTGTATTCTCTTCCATGTCTAAGTTGCTCTCTAAGTAGGAAAAGGGTGGTGATTAACTCTCAGGATACTATTAATATACTGTTTAGTACCATTGGCCTTGGAAACACTATAGTACGTAAGAGAAATTTGATCTAATGTGTTTAGGTGCTGTCCAAATGAGCTACTGTTTGATTATTGCAATTCTAGTGTTATCTGTAGGGTGCTGAAAGGAACTTAAAAGTTAACGCTGGTGTGGTCCTTCCCCCTTCTCCACATATCTGTACCTACTAGAGCTTGCCGCAGCTGAACTTTAAACATTTTATCTGGTTACTTCTTTTTATGTAGGTAAACATGAAGTGCCAGATAGAGGGCAGATGCTAACAACACAAAAAGTATGGATTTTGAAGATGGTTTTACAACTTTAGTTATTTTGGATGTGAGTTTGTGTTCTTATCCTGCTCAGGTCATATGTGGGTGACTTAGAAAATAATGTGGAGTACTCTTATCTGTTCGATTTAAAACGAATGTGTTGGTTAATAGTCATATACAAATTTCCTAGTAAAAGTTATCTATGTTCTTGACATATGTGATGAATGGACCAGCTTTTCTAGTGGAACAAGAGGAAATTAATTTAGAATATTTTCTCTGGATTTAATATGTTTTGCTTATTATTATGTATTCCCCAGATAGGTAGTAGTGGTAGGTTTTAATTCTGAGTTGTTAACTTTGGAAGATAGTAAAATTTTAGGATCACTAATGTACTTCCTATGTCCCGATATGATAATTTGTAGCAGTGAAATTTCATCTCATTTTTTAAAATCCTCAGCGGAGGATATGTTTTTGTTGATTTGAGAGGGACCAGGGAGAGAGAATGGAAGAAACAGAAATGTTGGTGTGAGATCGTTCACTTCCCATATGCACTGGGGATTGAACCTGCAACCTTTTGGTGTACTGGACAATTTTGTAACCAACTGAGCCACCTGGCCAGGGCTCATTTTATGTTTTAAAGCAAAATTTAAAGTGTCACATTTGTGCTACTATGTATTTTATTTTTTGGGGAATGTAAAAGCAGCCTTTCTCTGAGGGGTTTAGAAGAATTAGTGGGCCTGTGCATTTTTAAATAGCTTTTGTTATGTTTGTTCCAAATATGACAAAAGACAGTATCAAATAGAGTGTGAAAAGTATATATGTAGCAGTTCTGCAACACTCATTGCATCCTGTGATTTTGCTTTCAAAAGTGGTACCCTGAAGTGTACTTTGTCAGCTGGAAAGGTCACTGGTCTTCCTCTGTTTATGTCATAAATTATTTTTGAGATAGTGTTATTCTACTTTCATATAAATGTGTTGAACTCTATATGAGGGGAGACCCCACAAAAACCGAATTATTTTTCTGGAGGTCAGACTCCTTCCTTGTAGTACACAGGCTTCCCCTACTAGGTTAGTGTTCTAGGAACCCAGCTGCATCAGTGTACCAGCTGGCATTGTGAGAGGCTGCGTTTGGCTTCAGTGGATTTTTTTTGAAGACTCTTTCAACACATTTGCCCATTTCATGATGGGGGATTTACAAGCGCACCTGCCCACACTATGCTGAATGAGTGTTCTGCAGTTTTTGACCAAAAACAGCATGACCCCTGCACCCCACCCTCCCTGTTCACCCAATCTTGCCCCAGCTACTTCTTTTTTTATTTTTATTTTTCCGGATGAAAAAAGTCCTCAAAGGGAAACGTTTTGCCAATGTGGAAGAGGTGAAACAAAAAAATGGCAGAAGCACTAACAGACATCAAAATCAACGAGTTCAAAAACTGTTCTGAGCAGTGGAAAAAAAATCTCTTGATAGATGTAGCGCATCAAGTGGAGAGTACTTTGAATGTGACTAAGTTTAAACATGTAAGAATAAATACACAATTTTTTTATAAATTCCATTTTGGGGGGAATCTCCCCTTGTATGTTAGTGCTTTAGATTTTTAATTTATTTTTTGATCAAGTAAATTACTTTCTGATGGTGTTAGAGTTGGTTTGTATAGGTAAAAATACATTCAGATGATTATTGCTTATCAAGACCATTAAGAAAGTGAAATGGCAAGCCACACAATGGAAGAAGATATTTGTAATACATACAACCAGTAAAGGACTTTTATATATTCAGAATACATAAAGAACTTTTAAATAGCAATAAGAAAAAGACAGAAAGTCCATTTTAAACATGGGCAAATAATTTGAATAGACACTTAAAAAAGATGATAATGTAATTACCAGTAAACTTTAAACAAGTGCTCCATCTCAGTAGTTGTCAGGAAATGCACATTGAATCACATCCTAATTAGAACGGCTAAAATTAAAAGGACAACAGTACAAGCACTGGTCAAGGATTTGAAATAATAGGGACGTTCATACACTGTTGACAAAAGTATAAATTGGTGCAGCTGTTTTGGAAAGCTGTTTGACAATATGTACTGAAGTTGGACATATTTTTATTCTCCTTGATACATATCTATCCAACAAATGCCTACATAAAAGATGTTGAGATTATTTATAGAGCAGTATCTGTAATAGTCAAAAACTGGAAACTGCCCAGATGTCCATCAGAAGTAGAATGGATAAATTGTGGATTTTCTGTGTGGTGTATACATTTAGCAGAAATCTCTGCAGACTTGTTGCACAGTGTGTATGTAGTCAATTGATCAGCTGCTTCTGCAACAACTGAGAACTTAACTAGACATGCAGGTTAGGTCTCACCCAGGATATAATAAGTCAAAATCTACATTTTTAACATCTCCAGGTGAATCTTATGTTGAATAAAATTTGAGCAGCACTGTTTTAGTAGTGCAGTGGTTCTTCATATTGGTCCTGCAGCTGCAGCATTAGCACCTGGGAACTGGCTTGAAATGCAGATTCTGAGTCCCCATCCTCAGCCTGCTGACCCGCGGAGCTCTGGGGGACCTAGCAATCTTTTTTAACAGCTCTCCAGGTGATGTGGATGCAAACTGAGGTTTGAGAATCTGCTTAGAATGTACATTTCTAAAGTACACAGGAACACCAGCTGGAAAGCACACTTTTGAGATTCACTGCTTGCAGGATTAGCTTAACCTTCTGTAAAAGTTTAGATAGAAAATATTTTAAGGTTTTGAAGGCCATACAACCTCAACTGCAGGCACAACTGCAATGAAAGTAGTAGACAGTATGTAAATGAGCAAGCTGGGTGTTTACCAGTAAAACCTAATTCACAAAAAGAGCCTGCAGGCTGGACTTGGCTCCTGCTCTTTGGGGACCTGTGTTCTGTAGCAATGATGGTAAGAATTTTGACTACACACAAAACATGGATGAATCTTGTAAACAAAATGTTGGATAAAAGGTATATACAAAAAGTATATACTGCATGAATCCATTAATTCTGAGTTTAAAAACAGGCAGAATAAATCTTTGCTCTTAGAAGTCATGAGAGTGACTAGGTAGGGGTAGGGGGTGATTATGACTGGAAGAGAGCACAAAGTGGCCTTGTGGGGCGCTCATAATGTTTTAAGTGATTTAAGACATATAAAAATACTAAAACGAATAGATAGGTTATGTGTGAATTTTAAAAATAAAGTTTCCAAAGTCAGACTTCTAAGGGACAAATGAGATTGTTCTTCACTATCTAGTGTCATTTGGATTAATTTGAGAATCATTAACGATTTATAAAGATACATGGAATTTTCTTTGTCTTTAAAAAAATAATAAAGCTCTGATCACCAAAACCCTCTGGTATAATAGTCGTGAGTGAATGTATATCCCACCTCTGTGTTTCTTCTCATTAATTGTATTCTTTCTTGTTTTTTCCTCGTATCTTAATTTGGTATGTCTTAGTATATCCATGTTTGTTTACCTTTTTCCTGAGAGTCATTATTTATAACCCTCTATCAATTGTCAGTTTATTAGTGGTTATCCTTGATGCTTCCTTAGGGGCTCTAGTTCTCAAACTCTTAGGTTTCAGGATCTGTTTACACTCTTAAAAACTGAGGACCTTAATGAGATTTTGTTTATATCTATTGATATTTATTGTGTTAAAAATCAACACTGAGAAATTTTTTAAAAATTTATTAATTCACTTAACGATAACGATGATGAACCCATTAGATGTTAACAGGTATAACATTTGATGAAGTATAGCTATATTTCCCAAAACAGTAACTTTATGAGAGTATCATTGTTTTCCGGTTTTTTGCATAGCTCTTTCATGTCTGGCTTAAAAGATAGCTGGATTTTCTTATCTGCTTTGGTGTTCAGTGTTTGTGACATATTTTCATAGCTGAAGTATATGAAGAATATCAGGCCTCATTCAGATGTGTAGGTGGAAAAGGGAGAAGTGTTTCAGTAGCCTCTCTGATTATGAATATTCTTTGATTTACACCAAAACACAAATGGCAGCTGTTTTATTTACATAATTTGCAACAAGAAGTCTGAAACCACATCAGTGAATATTTCCTATTCTACATTAAAATCCATTAAACTAGCTTGCACTTTGAATTCCTTTTTTATCCTCAGCATGATTTTAAATATTTCATTGGTTATTTGGAAAATACTGGCTTACTGAGTAATGCAGAGCTTCTGAATTGTTCACACATTTCATTATACAATACCAGAAACTCATAGTGGTAGATATCATCACTGACATTTTTTTTAAGTATTGGGAATCTCACACATGCCCTGGAGGGGCATGTCAGTTTTCCAGAATTCAAATTTTCATTCAAAATTTTGACTTTTTTTTTTTGCAAAAATACTGTTATTTATAGCCTTGACATTCGTTTTTGAGAAAATGTCTGCAGATAACCCAAGTCGTGAGTAATCATAGTTTGTTGTTCAGTGGTTCTTCCAAATAAAAATGATAAAGTCTGAGTAATCATAGTTTGTTGTTTGGTGGTTCATAAAAAGAGTAGTTAGCTCAGCTTATAAATCAGTTACACAAAAGGTTTTCATCGAGCCAGAGTGGCTTTATGTGTACATATAATACGTAATTTTTAAAGCTTCATCAAAGACATTAGGTGAAATTGGTCTTGTTGTTTTAAATTGCGAGTACTTGGTGGTACAGAATGTAATGGCTAGTGGAGTTAGAAACCACTGCCTTAATTCATTTTATCCAGTAGTGATCTTACACTATCAGTGCTAATGTCAGCACAGACCCACAGGGATCTATAGACTATACTTTGAACCCTGCTTTAGGGCTTTAGCCTTAAAGTACATCATATATTACACATACATGTGTTAGTTGCTAAAACAATGTGTCATGAGAGGCTTAAAAAAAAGTGTCAGTTTGAAACATGCTATAACACTTTCCTCCTTCTGAAGATATTTACACTTTCCTTGTAGGAATGTATCCTATCAGGTATAATGTCAGTGAATGGAAAGAAAGTTCTTCACATGGATAGAAACCCATATTATGGAGGAGAAAGTGCATCTATAACACCTTTGGAAGATGTAAGTATTAGGATAATTAATATGCCTTTTATACTTTGAATCTTTTACTTGTGAATCTCATCTTTATTCCTTAGAGGTGGTTTTAATTTTTAATTAACTGGATTAGTTGTAGCATCATAATTTTTAGGAACTCCTAGTTTAGGACTTGGAGAAATTGAAATTGTGTCCTTTGTTGCCATCTGGAGCAGTTACTTCTCAAAGTTAATAGAAGTACAGACTTCTGATTATGACCTAATGTGTGCCAGGCCCCATTCCATTGCTTTCCTCATGGTCTAATTTATTTTCCCAGTCACTCAAAGAGAGATTTTTATCCCCATTTTTCAGACAAAATAGTCTTGGTGGGGTTAAAAATCACAGAAATGGGTTGTGCACCTGGGTTACATGACTGCAAAACTTTGTTCCTTTTCCTACACTGTTCACTACTCTTAGAACATGGGCACATGAAGCATTTCCAAAGTGTGTTTTACTAAATGTATTTCTCCATGTGACATTTGTTCAACGCGCACACATATGGATATGAACTGTACTGTGTTTTTTAATAGGTGATATGTAGATAGCAATTACTTCTTAAATAATGACTTTGATGAAATAAACTTAATATTTATATCAAAAAGTTTTTTTTAATATTCAGGTATACATAAAGTTGAAAGAATACTCCTGAATCAAAAACCTTCCATCTGGATTTAACAGTTAACATTTTGCAATATTTGCTTAATGTCTTTTTGTGTTATTAGTATTGAACCATTGACAGAAATAAACATGATACTGATATGAATATTTCAGAATTCATCTGCTCAGAATAACATTCTTCATAATACTGTTACCACAATTAAGAAAATTAATAATATCCAGACCATATTCACATTTTTCCAGTGATTCCCAAGAATGTTATCTTCGTGTGGTAGTGCTGTTTTTTCAAACCAGTTTAAACATTGCCTCTGGGTTGTTTCTCCTTATTCTCTTAATCTACCGAAGTCTCTCCACTTTTTTTCTTTTTTTTTTGAAAAATCCAGGCTAGTTTATAATGAACTATTTTTGGGTACTTCACATTGCATTACATCAGCAGGCACGTAATTTCTGGTGGCCGCACTGTTCATGATGCTAAGTTCGACCCCGGTAAGATGATTACCACCAGAACTCTTCATTGTGAGCAACCTGTGGAGTAATGTGTTGACACCATTCCTTCTATGCCTAGTGCATTTATTAGTTGATCTTCAGTAAGATGAGTAAGCTGTCTTTTCTTTTTTTTTTTCCTTGAATATATGCAAGGACTTGGGGAGTTTTGAGTGAATATGTACCCACTTTGCCTATTCTCTTCCAGCCGTAGCAATATGTGAATTTGAATATTCTCAAATTTTAAATGGCAAGCTTTCATCTGGATCTTCTTATTTCATACAAATTATAAATTAACTGGAACTAATTTTAATTGTCTTTTCTGATAATGAAGAATACAAAATTTATTTTTAACTCCTTAAATAACTACAGAAGCAAAATTAAGCCTTAAACTATCAAAGCTTTTGATAGCTTTCTATTCAGGAGAGAATGAGTTTAAATGATTTCTACAAATAATAAGGAATGTATCTGCAGAACTAGTGTGTCATTGACATTGTTTTGTATTTTTGCTTTTCTGCTAGTAAAAACAAACATCACGCTTGCAGTACTTATTTTAGCATTCATTAATTTAGTAATATATAATATTTAGTTTACCTGTGTATTGTAACTTCACTAACAGTTTTATATGATTAAAAATGAAATGCCCTTGTTACGCTTTCTCTCATGTAGTGGTATTACTATACCAAAATCATGTCATCAAAAAAACAGTTGCACAGTATATTGGAAATAAAATTTTGTTACATTATGGCTATTTTTTGTTTTGGTTTCAGTTATACAAAAGATTTAAAATACCAGGAGCACCACCAGCATCAATGGGGAGAGGAAGAGACTGGAATGTTGACTTAATTCCCAAGTTCCTTATGGCTAATGGTAAACAATCCTAATTTAAATTTATGACAGAATCTGATTTAAAAGTAGAAACTAAGTCCTGGCAGTATTATTCCATATATATGGAAATGGATTTTTTTTGAATGGTTACAGTATGGTGAATAATATGGTGCATTATTGGTGTCTGGAAGCAATAAAAATGGATTGAGCCCTGGCTGGTGTGGCGAAGTTGGTTGGAGCGTCGCCCTATAAATTGAAAGGTTGTGGGTTTGGTCCCTAGTTGGGGTGCATGGGGCGCATATGAGAGGAATCCAAGCTATGTTTCTCATATCTTTATCTCTCTCCTTCACTCCCTTCCCCTCTCTTTAAAATCAATAAGCATGTCCTCAGGGGAAGACTTAAAAAAATTAAGGGAAATGGGGTGACATTAATTAATGGTTCTGAAGAAAGAAGATTATGATATGAAGTGGCACAACACAATGTAAATATCAAAATTGTAAGCATTTATAATAGGCTTTCCTCTTGATGCTATGGTGACACTTAGATAATAGGGCCTTCAGAAACAGTGTCTTTCTAGTTTGTAGACTATTAAAGTTATTTTTTAAAGTACTTTTTCTCATTTTTAATCAGAGGAACTAAGTATCTTTTTAGATTGCTGTGATGATTATTATCTTTTTCTCAGGTGACACTGAAAAACTAAATTGTTGATACGTTTGTTTATGTCCACTAAAATGATGTGCCACTCTTTCCCATTTTTTGAATTTATATTCTGTAATTTAAAAAAAATGTATTGATTATTATTTTTTTTTTTTTAGGGGGAAAGAAAGAGAAAAGACATTGATTTGCTGTTTCACTTATTTATGCATTCATTGATTGATTTTTGTATGTGTCCTGACCAGGGATCTAACCCGCAACCTTTGCATATTGCGATGATGCTCTAACCAACTGAGCTACCTGGCAAGGGCTGTAATTTGTTTTACTGCAAAGATCTTATTTGAATTTTCTCTGAAATAATTTAATGTTAACTAAATTGTTGTGAGGTGAATTGTAAACTCAACATTTTTTAATGTAAGTAATAATTATTAAAATTAGGAAACATAGATAAGGAGAAAGGAAATAAAATTTAACCAGAATTCACCATCTAGAATTGTGGTTAATGTTTCGGTGTATAACTTGTTGGCGTGTGTGTGTGTGTGTGTGTGTGTGTGTGTGTGTGTGTGTAAATACTTAGTTTTTTCCCCAATCAACATGTTTTTCAACAGATATACTATGAATGTATGAGAGAGTTTGTGTGATAAATCTCATTGTACACTTCTTGAAGTGTATTATGGGGGATAAAGGGAATGATTTCTTATGGCTTTTCCTTTATTGCTAATCACGAGTAGACTGAGATTGCCCCTTTCTCAGTACCTTTACCAAAACCCAGATGTTCAGTTTAGTTTTTGTCATTTTGTTGTACTAAAAGACAAAATATGGATTTTTCAAATATCCATTAGAGGGTGAAATGATTTCTAGATGTTTGTTGGCTTTTATATTTTTTTAGTGAACTCTTCAGCCTTGTGCTTTGCACATTTTTCTGTTGAAGTTTTGTGTTTTTTCTTATTGATGTAATGAGCTCTTTATAAAGGCTATTAAATCCCATTTAAAAATATGTTGAAAATATCTTCCCCAGTTTGTGATTGGCCTTCTATATTACTGTTGTGTTTTTGTGTCTATGTGTATAAAAGCTTTTACATTTCATGTAGTCGTTTAGGGTGATTTTTTTCCTTTTATTATTTTTGATTTGAAAAGATATGCTTAAAATTTTTCTCTTCAAGGTTATAAAGATACTAATACTTGCTTTTAAATAGTTTTATAGGTTTATTTTTTCACCTATTTTCTACTATAAATTATCTATTTTATTACCCTGTTTGAGAAGTAGAGATTGAAATTTACTTTTTCAAAATGGCAAGTAAGTTGTCCCTCAACACCCTTTATCTTTTCCACTTTGATTTAAACTTCTATAACATTAAATTCTTCCATGTTGGCTCTGCATTGTTTTTGACTAATATGTACACTAATTATTATAACTGTACAATGTACTGTAACATCTTGCTGCATAAAGCTCTCCTCACTATTTCATGTTCTTAAAAACACCTTTTTATTTTGACTCTCTCAGTGTGCTCTTTCAAATGAGCTTTAAAATAATTTTATTTGGTTTTTAAAAGAATGCATAAATAGGTGGAATAATAAATTGATGTTTCTTTCTCCCTTCCTCTCTAAAATCAATTTTTAGAAAAACTAGCAGAAATAAAAGTACATTTACTAATATTAATGGTTTCCCAGTGTTTTCTTAACATTGTCCAGCAACTCCTACAAAAAGTCTCCCAACTCTTATTTTAGATGAGACAATCATAATACATGCCTATTTATTAGCATATTTAGAAGTATTTTTTAATCTTTCAACTTCAAGGTTAATAACTTCATCAACTTGCTTTTGAAAAAGCCACACAATAATTATTACAGGTATGAGATTTAAAATTATAATACTACTGCAAATAAGTTGGGTTTCTTTAAAGTTCCCATTATAGTTAAAGAGAGGCAGCTCAGGCAAAACTTTTGAGGAATTTGTGCTTCTCAGTTCCCTCTCTCCTCCTCCTTCCTTCCTTTCACTAAATCTTTATCTGAGGAATTTTTTTAATCGATTTTTAGAGAGAGAGAGGAACATTGATTGGTTGCCTTTTTGTACGTGCCCCAACCAGGGATCAAACCCACAACCTCTTGATGCACGGGACAATGCATATATTAGAGAGGAAGGGAGAAGGAGGGAAAGAGAGAGAGAGAGAAACATTGATTTGTTGTTCCACTTATTAATGTATCATTAATTGATTCTTGTGTGTGCCCTGACCAAATAGTGAACCCACAGCCTTGGTATATCAGGACAACACTCTAACCAAGTAAGCTACCCTGCCAGAGCTATTTCTGCTAGTTTTTAAGGGAGGAGGATATAGGTTACAGTTTGAATTGTGTGACTTTTATAGGTCAGCTGGTTAAGATGCTGCTTTATACAGAGGTCACTCGATACCTGGATTTCAAAGTGACTGAAGGGAGCTTTGTCTATAAGGGAGGAAAAATCTACAAGGTTCCTTCCACTGAAGCAGAAGCCCTGGCATCTAGTAAGTAATTTTATTTTCTCAGAATGTTAAAATTTTACAATGGAAGATGAATCTTAGACATTAAATTTAATGTCTCTTATATCAACCATCATCTGCTCATTTCAATCAGCAAAGACTTAACTGAATGTCCGTTATGTGCCAAACAACATTCTGGGCAGTTGAGAATATTTCAGTGAACAGAATGTTCAAAATTTTCTAATCTTTTTAAGTTTAAAGAGTTTAAATGACCATCTCTATATCATGTAGCTTGTTGCTAGTGAGTCTGAGCCTATCTAGGTCTAGTAATGCACTTTCTATTATAATATTCATAAGAGCTATTGGTGGTTTTGGGTTTTTTTTTTTTTGTTTCCTATGTGTTAGGCTGTGTGCTAAACACTTAAGATTTTCTTACTTGGCTTTTAAAATACCCTTATGAGGTAAAGTTTTTATTTTACAGAGGAGGAAACTCAAGCCTGACATGACATAGGTGATTTAAGTAACAGGATGGGAATTGAAACACTGGTAGGATTGCTCCAGAGCCTGTGTACTTAATCACTGGACTAAGCTGATCTCCTAGCCTATATTATCCAGCCTGCTGAAAAAGAAAAGACCTCTGGTCTGGCTAAACCCATCTTCTAATTGCTGCTTTTGTTATTCTCCAAAATATTTTTTTAGGGATTTCCAGTGAGTATGGAGTCGTTTTATTCTCTTCCCTAAATTTTTTTCTCTACTGGATCAACCAAAGATTTCTGGTTAACATTTTCTATTCTCATCTTTCTTTTAAATAGTAAACACCTAGAAAAGACCTCTTTTCTTTAGGGTATTCTAGTTATTGTGCAGAACAGTTTGAGAAAGGGCAAATTTGTATAACAGGTGAGTGTTATTTACGAAATATTTTAGGAGTCTAGAGAAGGGAAAGGTTTGGATTGGGAGAGTAGGAAAAGAATTGATAAATTCTCCAGTAATTTTATTTTGGCATAAGTGTGGAAAAATTTTCTCATTGACTTTGGTAATTTCTCTAACTCCATTTATTTACTTTTTGCTATTAGGGGAGAAAATACTGGGCCTAAAATGTTGAAATACACTATAGCCAAATAGTAAAAACTCCACTAACAGTTGTGGCTAGGTTAGAATTAACAATTGGGGAAGGAACGGAATGGTTCCTAATTAAATTGAAAGGAGTTAGTGGTATAATCATGGGTTAGAAAATATTTTAAATCTTTTAAATGACGAATTAAATCCAATGCAGTGTTGTCATAGAAATAAGAGCTCAGTAGTTTAAATACAATCCTTTTAAATAAAGTTTGTGCTCTTTCATTTTTTATTCTCTTTGAGCTCTTATTTATAGATCATTAAATTTCTTTTTAATTATACTTGATATGCAATGTTATATTAGTTTTAAGTACACAACATAGTGATTAGACATTTATATAACTTAAAAAGTGATCACCACAATAAGTCTAGTACCCACTGGGCACCGTACATGGTTGTTACAATATGATTGACCATATTCATTATGCTGTACATTATTTCCCTCGACTTATTTTATGATTGGCAGTATGTACTTCTTAATCCCCATTACCTTTTTGGCCCATCCCCTAACCCCTCTACCTGGCAACCATCAGCTTGTTCTCTGTATTTCATTGTGTTTTGTTTCTTTTTTAGATTCCATATATAAGTGAAATCATACAGTATTTGTCTTTTTTTCTGTTAAAATTATTTTTTTTATTGTTCAAATACATTTGTCTCCATTTTCCCAGCACAACTTTTCCCTGCCCCACCCACACGCACCCTCAATCCTTCCCCACTTTGGCTTTGTCCATGGGTCTTTTATACATGTTCCTTGATTTGACACTTCCCCTATTCCCACTATGCCCTTCTCTCCTTCCTTCTTGTTACTGTCGGTTTGTTGTTTCCTTCAGTGTTGCTAGTTATATTTTTCTTGCTTGTTTGTTTTGTTGATTAAGTTCCACTTGTAGGTGAGATCATATGGTATTTGTCTTTCATCCCCTGGCTTATTTTGCTTAGCATAATGTTCTCCAGTTCCATCCACGCTGTTGCAAAGGGTAATAGCTCTTTTTCTTTCTGTTGCGTAGTATTCCATTGTGTAAATGTACCATAGTTTTTTGATCCACTCATTTACTAATGGGGATTAGTAAATCTTGTAAATTATGCTGCTATGAACATTGGGGTGCATAGGTTCTTTTGAATTGGTGTTTTGGGATTCTTAGGGTATAATCCAAGCAGTGGAATTGCTGGGTCAAAAGGCAGTTCCATTTTTAGCTTTTTGAGGAAATTCCAAACTTTTCCACAGCTGCTGCACCAGTCTGCATTCGCACCAACAGTGTACTAGGGTTCCCTTTTCTCCACAACCTTGCTAGCACCTCTTTGTTGATTTTTTATGATGGCCATTCTGACCAGTGTGAAGTGGTATCTCATTGTGGTTTTAATTTGCATCTCTCTGATGGCTAGTGATGCTGAGCATCCTTTCATATGTCTCTGAGCCTTCTGCATTTCCTTCTTGGAGAAGTGTCTCTTTAGGTCCTTTGCCCATTTTTAACTGGATTGTTTGTCTTCCTGGAGTGGAGCCGTGTGAATTCTTACATATTTTGGAGATCAAACCCTGTCCGAGGTATCAGTGGCAAAAATATTTTCCCATGTAGTTGGTTCCCTTTTCATTTTGCTGATGTTTTCTGTAGCCATGCAGGAGCTGCTTATTTTGATGAAGCCCCATTTGTTCATTCTTTCCTTTATGTCCCTTGCTCTAGGGGATATATCAGTGAAAATACTGCTGCATGGAATATCTGAGAATTTCCTGCCTATGTTTTCCTCTAGGACTTTTATGATGTCGTGACTTATATTTAAGTTTCTTACCCATCTTGAGTTTATTTTTGTGTGGTGTAAATTGGTGGTTGAGTTTCAGTTTGTTGCGTGTAGCTCTCCAGATCTCCCAACACCATTTAAGAAGATGTTTTTATTCCATTTAAGCTGCTCCCCCTTTGTTGAATATTCATTGACCATAGAGACATGGGTTTATTTCTGGCTCTCAGTTCTGTTCCACTGATCTGTGTGACTGTTCTTATGCTAGTACAAGACTGTTTGGATTACAGTGGCCTTGTAATGTATTTTGATGTCAGGTATTGTGATCCCTCCTACTTTGTTCTTTCTCAAAATTGTTGCAGTTATTTGGGGTCCATTTATGGTTCCTTATACATTTTTGAAATGTTCTATATCTGTGAAATAGACCATTGGTATTTTAATAGGGATTGCGTTGAATCTGTAAATTGCTTTGGGTAGTATGGACATGTTGATGATGTTAATTCTTCCAATCCATGAACATGATATATGCCTCAATTTTTGTGTCTTAATTTCATTCTTCAGTGCTGTGTAGTTGTCTGAGTACAGGTCTTTTACCTCCTTGGTGCATTTATTCCTAGGTACTTTATTTTTCTTCTTGCTATAGCAAATGGGATTTTTTTCCTGATTTCTGATTCTGATATTTCATTGTTGGTGTACAAAAATGCCTTCAATTTCTGAATATTGACTTTGTATCCTGCTGTTTTGCCAAATTCACTTATTAGGTTGAGTAGTCTTTTAGTGGAGTCTGGAGTTTTCTATGTACACTATCATGTCATCTACCAACAATCATAGTTTTACTTCTTCCTTTCCAGTTTGGATGCTTTTTATTTCTTTTTCCTGTCTGATTGCTGTGGCTAGGACATCTAATACTATGTTGAATAGAAGTGATGAAAGCAGACAACTTTGTCTTGTTCCCAATCTTAGTGGGAAAGGTTTTTGTTTTTCCCCATCGAGTATGATGCTGGTTGTAGGTTTTTCATGTATGGCCTTTATTATGTTGAGGTATGCCCCCTTTATTCCCACTTTGCTGAGTGTTTTTATCATAAATGGATGCTGTACCTTATCAAATGCTTTTTTGCATTTGTTTTTCTGCAAATGTTTTCTGCATCTGTTGATATGATTATGTTGTTTTTGTTTATATGATGTATTATATTTATCGATTTGTGAATATTGAACCATCCTTGCATCCCTGGGATTAATCCCACTGGATCATGGTGGATGATCTTTTTAATGTACTGCTGGATGCAGTTTGCAAGTGTTTCATTGAGGATTTTAGCGTCTATGTTCATCAGCGATATTGGCCTGTAGTTTTCTTTTCTTTCTTTCTTTTTTTTTTTTTGTCTTTATCTGGTTTTCGGATGAGGATATGCTGGCCTCATAAAAAGAGTTTAGGAGTCTTCCCTGATTTTGGATTTTTTGGAATAGTCTGAGAAGGACAGAAGTTAGCTCTTCCTTAAATGTTTTGTAAAATTCTCCTGTGAAAACTTCCAGTCCAGGGCTTCTGTGTGCCGGGAGATTTTTGATTACTGCTTCAATTTCCCCAGTTGTTATGAGTCTGTTCAGGCTTTCTGATTCTTCTTCATTCAGTGCTGAAAGGTTATATTTTTCTAGAAATTTGTCCATTTCATCGAGGTTTTCTAATTTCTTGGCACATAATTGCTCAGTAATTTCTTATAATCCTTTGTATTTCTGTGGTATCAATTGTGATTTTTCTTCTTTCATTTCTGATATTTTTTATTTGGGTCCTCTCCCTTTTTTTCTTGATGGGCCTGCTTAAAGGCTTATCAGTTTTGTTTATCTTTTCAAAGAACCTGCTCCTGGATTTGTTGATCCTTTGAATTGTTCTTTTAGTCTCTGTGTCATTCACTTCTGCTCTGATCTTGATTATTTCCTTCCTTCTACTCACTCTTGGCTTTGTTTGTTGTTGCTTCTTTAGTTTTTGAAGCTGTAGGGCTAGGCTGTTTATTTGAAATGTTTCTATCTTATTTAGGTAGACCAGTGTTGCTACGGATTTCCCTCTCAGGGCTGCTTTCGCTGTGTCCCACAGGTTTTGGACTGTTGTGTGTTCATTTTCATTTGTTTCCAGAAATTTCTTGATTTCTTCTTTGATTCCATTATTGACCCATTCATTGTTTAATAGCATGCTTGCTATTCAGTCTCCATGAGTTTGAATGTTTTTGAGTTTTTTCCTTGAGGTTGGTTTCTAGTTTCAAGCCCTTGTGGCCCGAGAAAATGCTTGCTCTGATTTCAGTTTTCTTGAATTTGTTGAGGCTCGTTTTGTGTCCTATCTTGTGGGCTCTGTTTGAAAATGTTCCATGTGTATTGGAATAGAATGTGTATTTTGCTTCTTTGGGACGAAAGGTTCTATATATGTTGGTTAAGTACATTTGATCTAATGCATCATTGAGTTCCACAGTATCCTTGTCGATGTTTTGTTTGGAAGATCTATCCATTGTTGACAGTGGAGTATTAAAATTCCCTAGTCAGTGTGTTGCTGTCTATATCTTTCTTGAAGTTCTCCAAGATTTTCCTTATGTATTTTGGTGCTCCTATGTTGGGCGCATATAGGTCTACAGTGTTTCTGTCTTGATGATGGATTCTTCCTTTGAATATTATGAAGTGTCCTTCTGGGTCTCTTTTTATGGCCTTTGTTTTGAAATCTATTTTGTCTGATATCAGTATTGCTACCCCTGCTTTTTCCCTCTGTCCATTTGCTTGGAATCTTTTTTTCCATGCCTTTCAGTCTGTGTAGGTCCTTTGTTCTGAGGTGGGTCTCCTGTAGGCAGCATATGTGCAGGTCATGTTTTCTTATCCATTCAGCTACCCTATGTTTTTTGATTGGAGCATTTAATCCATTCACATTTAAAGTTATTATTGATAGGTACTTATTCATTTTTTTTCTTTGTACATGAGTTCCTCTCTTTCTCACTCTTTTTCTTCATCTTCTTAAAGCAGTCCCTTTAGCGTGTTTTGCAGGGCTGGTTTGGTGGAGATGTATTCTTTTAGCCTCCTTTTATCTGAGAAACTCCTTATTTCACCTTCCAATTTAATTGAGAGCCTTGCTGGGTAGAACGGTCTTGGTTGCAGGCCTTTGCTTTTCATGACTTGGACTATTTCTTGCCATTCCCTTCTGGCTTGTAGTGTTTCTGTTGAGAAGTCAGCTGCTAGCAGTACCGGGGCTCCCTTATATGTTACTACCTGTGTCTCCTTTGCTGCCTTTAGGATTCTCTGTTTGACTTTCGTATTTGCCACTTCAATTATGATGTGTCTTGGAGTAGGCCTCATTGCGTTCCTCTTGAATGGGACCCCCTGTGCTTCCTGGACTTGTGTGACTTTTTCTCTCTTCCAATTGGGGAAGTTTTCCATCATTACTTTTTCAAACAGGTTCTCTGTCCCTTCCTCATCCTCTTCTCCTTCTGGTATCCCTATTATATGGATATTATTATGTTTCAGGTTATCCTGCATTTTCCTAAATGTCTCTTCATTTTTTTTGAGGGTTTTTTTTTTTTTTTTTTTTTTCATTTTCTTGGAACTTTTTTCTACATTGTCCTCCAGCTTGCTGATTCGGTCCTCTGCTTCATCTAGCCTGCTTTTGATTCCTTCTACTGTGTTCAACTCAGAAATTATATTCTTCATTTCCTCTGTTCTCTTATTGATAGTTTCTATGTCCTTTTTCATGCTGATATATTTTGCAGTAAGTTCCTCATAGTTCCCTGTAGTTTTTTGTAATTCCCTCTGAGCTCACTGAGCTCATTGAGTGTTCTTAGATCCATTGTTTTGAACTCAGTATCTGACAGTTTACTTGCCTCTATTTCATTTATTTCTCTTTCTAGGGATTCCTCCTTTCCCTCCGATTGGGGGATGTTTCTTTGTCTTTCCATTATTTGTGAGACCCTTCTATTTGCTTCTGTTTCTTAACTTGATCTGTCTTGACTTCCTGACTTTGTGGTGTGAATGTCTATGGTAGGAGACTGCTGTTTTTTCTTTCTTGACCTGTCTCTGATATTGTCAGATGCTGACCCTATCTGACCTTAGCAGACTTTTCGAGACTTCTAGGAATCTCCTGTCTGTGGCTGTCTCCTTCAGTTGTTAATCTAGTGACTGTGCACTCAGCAGTCAGGCTTAGGCACCACAGGGCAGTGCAGAGTCCCTCCTGGGGGTGAGATTATTGTGGCCTCTCACTCTCCTGCTGCTTAGATGCTGTGAGGCATCTATTTTATCTGGAGCACCTTGACAGCAGCAAGTCACCTTTGATAAAACAGATCTAAGTGAGTCCTAGGGCTTGTGGAGTACTGAGGAGCTGTGTTTGCTGCAATAGCCAGCTGTTTATCTGGAGTTAGGTCATTTGGGTCCCTCATTAGAATTCTGTGTTGCCTGCTGTATTGTATCTTAGTTTTCTAACGGTAATAGTTCTACTCCAATTAGTTTTAAAATTATGTGGTCAAATATTATACCTGTTCATTAATTGGAAAGCTTTTATCTGTTCTCTTACTGAAACAGCCCTGGATTTGTAGCTTTTGTTATGTTTTGAAAGTCTTGATGTGGGGTTTTTTTTTGATAAGTAAACCTCAGTATGCAAGTGAATGAAGTAAAGTCAAACCATTTGAAATGAAGGTAAGACACTACTCAGGGGACTAATTCTGAAAAAGATTTTTCTCTAATTCTTTGATATAATTGGAATTTTTTCTTTCTATATGATATACTCGGTATATGAATGAATCAGTTTCTTTTATATTTGCACCTATCAGACATTAGTTATATGGATTGAATATTTATTGAGCACTTGCTATGTGCCGGGTACCCTTGTATGTGCCGGGAGTAGGGAGGGTCCAACAGAAGGATGAAAGTAAACAAAAAAATGCTTTCCTAATGGAGTTTACATTAGTGGGAGACAAGCTATAAATAAATAAGAAAATGTATATCACGGTGATAATAATACAGTGTAGAAAGTTGAGAGGAGGAGGGAGTATGGAGGGCTATAGTTCTTGATAGGTAGGCATAAATATAGAAGTAGCTGTTACAAAAATTATACAGTAGGAAATAATATCGGAACTATTGCAGTCATTTTCAGAATGAGCACTGGCTCTCCAAAATGTTTGTAATTGCAGTGGTATCTGGTTCTGATGCCATAAATGCTAGTCATGGAGGTCACTAGTGGGCACCATGCTTGGCAGCATAAAAGCGGTGGAGAAGCAGCTGGAGCATCTCTTTTCTGTGAAACAGGAGCAAGCAACAGAGCTGATTCTGGCCGTCAAGCATTAGGATGAGGGGAGGGATGGAAATGAAAGAAGAGGAAAGGGAGGGAAATGTAAGAAAATGCTGAAGATTGTTATTCTGATTTTTTAAAAAGTTATGCAGTAATCTCTAGTAAACTGTTGGTGGTAGCTATAGGTTCCAACAGGCACTGTCCACATGTGGTACCTGAGTTACAAGTGCCTTGTAGTAGTGACTTACATTTCTTTTTGACTGCCTTACTCATACCCCTGACAATTAAGCTTGTGTCTTAACTAGGGTGCTGATATGGCAATAGAATGTTTCTTTTTAACCTTACGCGTTTTACATGTGTGTCCATTCTGTCCATTTTTTAAAGCTAGGTTCTAAATATTTTTTTTAAAAATGCAGTCAGCTGTCCTTAATAGCTTCATGATCATTTGAATTTTCAGTTTCGTTGGTTTCAAGTATAGTCGGGAAATGTTCAAAATATCAAAACATTGAACTGTCAACAGATACAAAAGAAACATTTGAGAGTTTGTTATTTTTAAAGCTATAGTTGTTTTTGGAAGTAGCTGTACAGTTTAGGAAAGGAGAGAAAAGGAGGCTGTAAAATCAGGATAATTTTTCTTTGCCTGTGTCTTTCTGACAGCTATATACTAGTAGTAGAAATACTGACTAGTAGGAAGAGCTGAAGATTTATTATGTGGTAGTTTATAGCTGTCTACTCATCTGCTTTTTGAGTGTACAAAGCAGTGAACTGAATATTTAGGACTTCATTAAAATAAGTGACTAGCAGCATAATCAAATTCTAAATTTCTTTGAGGTCAGTTTGTTCTTGGTAGCTAAGCTTCTTTCCCATTAAATGCCGGAGTGTATCTTAGTACACAGGAAAAAGAAAAGAGCATTCAGAATTTTAGGCAGTTGGCTGAGTATTGATCAGAGTAGTTAAAACAACATTTAGCTGTATGCCTTCATGAATAATAGTTTTGCAAAGCCCTGTTTACCTTGTACCTAATAAGAGACATAATTAAACATACTATATTTAATTACTTTTAATTGTACTGTAAAATTGAAGACCTACCTGATCTTTTGTACTTAGGTCAGTTTATTTTAAAATTGTCCAAACTTTCATATTTTAAATTGCACATCATGCTAGAAGAACCTCAGACAATAATGGCATATTTAAACTTTTTCTTTCACTCTTTTCTCCAGTGTCCTATTGTGAGTGTGTGCTTTTTGAAAAATTCTGTTTTAGGTTTAATGGGGCTGTTTGAAAAACGGCGCTTCAGAAAATTCCTAGTATATGTTGCCAACTTTGATGAAAATGATGCTAGAACTTTTGAGGGCATTGATCCTAAGAAGACTGCAATGCGAGAGGTGTATAAGAAATTTGACTTGGGCCAAGATGTTATAGATTTTACTGGGCATGCCCTGGCACTTTACAGAACTGATGAGTAAGTTATTTCATTTTTAGATTTATATATTTTTTGGAACACTAACTGTATTGCCCCGTTTTCCAGTGTGGAAATTCTAACAAAACAAATATATAGCCATGTTATAAAGAAGAGGTTTTAGTTGCAAATTAATGTTAGAACCTTTTAAGTAAAATAAAAAGATATTATTGGATTGAAATCACTTCTGAAAGATTTTAAATTGAACACAAGAATGAAAACTGAAGCCCTTTTGTAATACTTACTTCCTCTTCTCCAGCTATTTAGATCAACCATGTTGTGAAACCATTAACAGGATTAAACTTTACAGCGAGTCTTTGGCAAGATACGGCAAAAGCCCATACCTTTATCCACTGTATGGTCTTGGAGAACTGCCGCAAGGATTTGCAAGGTAAGAGTCCATATTTAACCGGTTTGATAAAACCCACTGATTTTGAATCTTACCTTCAGCAGCATGAGATGCGGTTTTGAAAATGAGACAGGGTACGTCCGTGAGTAATGAGATGTTATTTTTATTGAATACATTCAATGAAAACACAGATCTATAATACAAATGTTGAGTTTGGTAAATGTATAAACTTGTGTAATCAAAACTCCAGAATCAAGATACGGAACATTTTACTCCAGAAACTTCCCTTGTATCACCTCATAATCACCACCCCCCACCTGTCATTTCTTTGGGGTGTAGCCCCATTTCTTACAGATTCCTTTGGGGCTTTAGCTTTGTGTTTAAATCTGTGATTCATCTGGAGTTTGGGTTGAGGTAGGGTTATAGTTTTATAGGAAGTCTTGAAATCAGGTAGTGCAAGTCCTCAGCTTTCTTCTTTTTCAGAATTGTTTTGGCTGAGGTCCTTTGCATTTCCATATACATTTTAGAACAGGTTGTCAGTTTCTAGAAAAACTTGCATGCTGGGATTTTGATTGGGATTGAGTTAAATCTATAGATTAGGGTTGTTAGCAAAGGGCAAAGGGAGCCAAATATATGGTGATGGAAGATTTGACTTTGAGTATTGGGCACATGATGCAGTATACAGATCATGAATCATAGAAGTATACACTTGAAACCTATGATTTTATTAACCAATGTCACCCCAATAAATTTAATAAGAAAATCTGTAGATGAATTTGAGGGAGAATTTTCGAATCCACGTATGTGCTCTCTTCATGCATTTAGAACTTTTTTTGTCAGCAGTGTCTTGCAGATTTCATTGTAAAGATCAAGCACCTTTTTTTGTTTGTTTATTCAAAGTGTTTGGTTCTTTTGATGTTGCTGTTAAAATTTGTTTTATTTCAAAGTCATTTGCTGCAAGTATAAAGAAATATGATTGATTTATGTAGACTGAACTTACATCCTGTGACTTTGTGCTTAATTAGTTCTACTAGTTTTATTCTTAGAATTTTCCTTGTACACAAGTATCTCATCTTAGAACAGAGATTAGCTTCTTTTAGAACCTTGTGTTCCCCTACCCCCCTTGCCTTTGTTCACTGGCTAGGGCTAGCAGAAAAGTGATAACAGAAGTGGTGAGTGTGGACATATATTTTATTATTAAATATTTTTTCTATGTGTCGATTGCTAATTCCTCTTTGGGTCACGTTTCTTAATTTTTGATCATATATTGGACATAATATGCTGATACATTGTAGAGATGCTAGAGTCTTTCTCTGAAGAATATTAATTTTTATCTCAGTAGGCAGGTAAGTTCACTTGGAACTTTGGAGGCTTGATTTTACACTTTTTCAGGAGGGTCTTTTGTTTTTGGCTAACTTCTTAGTCTTGCTACAATAGGTGTGTGGTCCTAGGGGTTTTGTGGGAAGCCCAGGGTATCTACAAAGCTTCTCTAATAAGGCAGTTTCAAATTTCAGATTTGTCTGCCTGTATGGCTCATAGCTGTAACCTCTGCTCAAGTCTTTCTGTTTTTCAGCTGTTGCTTTTCGTTGGCTTCCTTGTAATCTCCCCCATGTATGAACATTTCTGGAGTTAGTTGGAGGTTTGGAAAAGATTTCACAGATTAGGTGGCTGCCGTTTTAGGATTTCCCCTCACAGTTCTCATCTCCATTAATGATCCCAAATTGTCCTATGTCATCTTAAGTCAATCAGATCCCAGACTTTTTGCTTCTGTTCCAGCTGTTCCATGTTATAAGGCCCAGGGAGTTTGTTCCCTCAGGGGGAGAGGCATCCATGTAAACCACGGAAAGATCTCATCCAGGTGTTCCCTTTCAAGTCTCTTCCCCAGTGTCTGCCTGCTTTTAGTCACTCTCAAATGCCTCCTGATAGCTTTATTTATATGCAGGAGGATTAGACACATTTAAACTGTTCCTCCATTACTAGGCTTCTGGTGGGGGGCGGGGGCGGTGCTTAATATTAGTAACTGAATATGAGCCATCACTTCTTGGTTTTGATTCTGTTTTATAAATGATGCTTATTCAATGACTTTTAAACTAATGCTTTCTAGAAGGCAAACGAGCAAAATATATATAGTTTATAACTCATTAAGATCTAAGAAGACTTTAGTAGTTGAAACAATTATATCAATTTAATTTTAAAAATTTTCTAGGCTAAGTGCTATTTATGGAGGTACCTACATGCTGAATAAACCAATTGAAGAAATCATTGTGGAAAATGGAAAAGTGATTGGTGTTAAATCTGAGGGAGAGGTAAGTAGCTTCTACAATTTAAAAATACTGTGTTCTTGTGAACAAACTTTTATTATCTTGTAAGTACTTAATTCGGTATGGACACTGATGCTAGATTTCAGACTGTGTGTGATTTCTTATAGTAAATTGATATTCATTATAACTAAGGACTAGTTACCAAGGCCATGTTTTAAGAAAACACATCAGTACTTCCTGTAGTGTTGATTATTGCTTCCTCTTAAGTCTAAAATATGCATTATGGGTTGGTTCTAAGTGTGAGTATCTTATATATACTGTGGGTTGGTGCATGTTTCTCAAGTTTTCATATAAATTTAGCTTTATTTGTACCACTTAGTTTGTTGGTTGAAATTGGGCTTGGGCAATACTAACCATTTTGTTGTTTATTATTAATTGTTAAAGATTAATATTAATTATTAACATTTGATTTGGGGTTGAGCTGTAGAACTGCCTAGGTGGAGTTTTGAGCAGTGCTCCTCAAATTTGAATTGAATAAAAATCATTGTTAATTTTGTTGAAGGGCATATTCTGATTCAGTCACTGGTCATAAGTGGGGCTGTATTTTCTTACAAGCTCTTAGGTGACGCTGCTGATGTTGGTGTGCAAAAACCAGATCATTTCTCTTTCATGAAATATCAGCTCTTAACAAATAGAACTGCACTAAAACAAACTTGAGAACTAAGTTTAAAACAATTTTGGTATTTCTGATGGTATTCCATGGGTTGGGACTATATAAGCAACGCTCACTAGCTGGCTGGCTATTGTTGCAGATCTTTTGTAACTACCTTGTACTTGCAGCATAGTATGTTTAGGGAATGGGGATAAATGTTTTAATTTGGTATCTCAAAGTCCTTTTTATTGCAGTTTTATTCATTCTGTGTGTCACACAGCTTCTTCCTCTTAGGAAGTGTCAAGGCTTTGATATAAAAGGGAAGAAGAGTATAATATATTACCTTGTAACTGAAGTTTTACTTAGAAACATAGTGTTAAAATGAGAATGGTTTTGGTTGGTTTGTAATACCAGTACTATTTATAGAACATTTACTCTTTACTTGGTACATTCTCATACAATGACAGCCCTGAATCAGTGTTTCTTTTAATCCTAGCAACAACTCTTTGAGATTGTATTGAGCTAGGATTTGAACTCTGGTCTGCTTAGTTCTGAAACGTTGGAACATTAATGCAACAGTTTTCCTAATACTTGAATAAGATTTAGAATTAATGGATCTGTTCCAGGAAAATTTGTAGAGATTGTTGGCAAAGCTAGTTTGAATAGTTACCTATAGTTCAATAAATTTCTGCAGTTAACTTTATGAAAATAACATTATATTCAAGAGACAGTGGCTTCAGTATACTGTCTAAAAATACCATGGACATTGAAGATTATAGTCTTTAAATGTTTTGTTACAGATTGCTCGCTGTAAGCAACTCATCTGTGACCCCAGCTACGTAAAAGATCGGGTAGAAAAAGTGGGTCAGGTGATCCGAGTTATCTGTATCCTCAGTCACCCCATCAAGAACACCAATGACGCCAACTCTTGCCAGATCATTATTCCACAGAACCAGGTCAACAGGAAGTCAGGTAAGTTTGGAAGATCAGCAGATGTTTGTAGAATTTTGTTAGACATCATTTCCTTTTTTCGTTATCCCAAATTCCTAATTTTATCTGTTTTATTATAGGGAAGGAGTCTTAGTTTTTAACACATGGGAAACAAAACGTGATAGATCCCTTTTAGCTGAGATCCTAAATCATCACACTGAATGGGCAAATCAAATTAGCCTAGGAGTCTCACCTCAGCCTTTCATCCATTGCTTCAGACCTGGGATTCTTCATTTGTAGAATTCAGTCTGAACTAAGATAAGCAGTCCATTCCCTCCTGGTTCCAACATTAAATTGTGCCTGTGAGGGTTTAGCTTATTGTGACCTGACTCCTGAGATGATGATAGTGCTATTTTTAGTGTCATTATTTATCAACCTAATACTTATATTTAATTTTAACAGTGTGCTAGAACACAACCTAAATTTCTCTGATTAAGCTCAGAATTTATCTTTAAAATCATAATTCCTAATCTATTTGTTTTAACCAGTAGTTCTCACCTGCCACCTCTTTCGAAAGTCCTGAATCTTAAAAGTTCAACTTTTAAAAGGAGTTACTGGTTTTTAAATAGTTAAAATGTATTTTTTTTTTTCCCCATGTAGGAATCCAAATCACAGATTATTACTAGAACAAAGGGACTTGTACTAGAGTAATATGTAAAGGGTTCCCAAGCAGATCCTTGGGTCTGTGAGAAAATCAAAAAAGGAAGAAAGAGAACCCAGTAATTATTTTCTGTATTGGAATTGATGTGGTTACTTAGTGGTATACAGACAAGAGGAGTCTGTGGAATTATGTGACAACTCAGGAATAGTTTTTGCTCATTTACAATTTTATATTAAATGAGAAATCAGTACAGAAGGTCCCCACTTAATTGTGGTTCAACCTCTTCACGTTTAAGATGATACAAATGATAACCATACAACCATTGTTTTTCATTTTCAGTACAGTATTGCATTAAATGAGATTTTGTCCAACTGTAGGCTAATATAAGTGTTCTGAGCACATTTAAGGTGCAATGGGGTAAACTATGACGTTTGGTATTAAATGCATTTTAAGTGTATTAAATGCATTTTGACTTAACAGTGTCTGCTATGGGCTTTTCAGGATATAACCCGACTGTAAGTTGAAGAACATCTATACTAATAAAACCTTTCTTAGTAATTCGAAACCTTTCTAAATGCAGGGTTCTGAGAGGCAGAAGACCCCAGAGCAGTTAATATGGTTTGCCAGGTTTCCATAGTTAGCTGTGACAGAGTTGGGAAGAGAAGTCTCATTGTCAAGTCCAGCAGTTCACTGCCACATAAACCTTTCATCTCCAAAAGGCTGAATGTTGCTACATATTTGCATATTCTATGTGTGAGACTGTTTGCCTCCATATACATAAAACTTCAGCTTACAAGATAATTGTCTACTTCAAGTAATTTTAATTCATACCTCAAAGACAGACAGGTGAGACCTGAATGTGCCCACATGCCCAAGGTTTACAAACCTTGGCAGTGAGATGGCATTACTTGTTTCCAGATATCTATGTCTGCATGATTTCCTCTGCACACAACGTGGCGGCACAAGGGAAGTATATTGCCATAGTCAGTACAACTGTGGAGACCAAGGAACCTGAGAAGGAAATCAAACCAGCTTTGGAGCTCTTGGAACCAATTGAACAGAAGTAAGTGATGTGTTTGTTTATATCAGCTAAAAGCCTAGATTAGAACAAGCAAGCAGCCATCATCTCTACCAGCCTCATCCTTTGGGATTTGTGTTTCAGGTGAAGCAGGAATGGGTATGGGGTCAGCTCACCTGCTTACTGAATTCTTTTTCTCCTCCAGGTTCGTTAGCATCAGTGACCTGCTTGTACCAAAAGATTTGGGAACAGAAAGCCAGGTGAGTGTGGTGATCTGAAAAGGCTATTGTCAGATTTTATTGGGAGACTTCCCTAGTTTCAAGTCTTTCTAATTTTTATTTCCAGATCTTTATTTCCCGTACATATGATGCTACAACTCACTTTGAGACAACCTGCGATGACATTAAAGACATCTATAAGAGGATGACAGGAACTGAGTTTGACTTTGAAGAAATGAAGCGCAAGAAAAATGACATCTATGGGGAGGACTAACAGCAGTCCATGATATCATCTAATTAGGACAAACTTTAAAATCTGGCAAATAATGCATATCATATGAAATCAATATTGTAAGGCCTGCTTTTGTAATCCAAACCGAGAGATTGCAGAGCACTGCACCAGTAAACACACCTCCCCTTTCTAATATCGTGTATTAACGTGTTTTCATGGAGTGGCTATTCAGAATTGACAGGCGACCACACTATACTGTTTAATGAATGCTGGCTTTTTTCCTAGTGAAGGATAAGTTTTAAAAAAACATTGTGATACTGATAGAGAACTTGATACAGTATTTGTATCTTTTAATCAGTGTAGCCTTTGCAGTTATGTGCTTCTGCTGCTGAAGATGGATCAATACAATTTGCGTGCCATCTGTCCTCTTGATTACGGAGATTTGAAATCAAATATTCCATAATTTGGGACAGCATACCGGTTTTCCCTATAGCTTTACATTTTGTGTCCTGTCAAGTATTATGATAGTGCCCATGTAGCCTAGCCACAGAGATTGGTTTATGTGGGCCTAAAATTCTAACTGAACTCCAGACTTCGAGTCATTTTGGAGGAAGCATGTGTGCGGTGTTTTAACCTAATAAAATTGCTGAGAGCAAAGGAGAAAGAAACCTATCATAAAGCAGGTAAATGTAGAAGCTTCTTTTGTATCCCAGGTGTGGTTTCTTCAATGGACCAAGCTGCAATGCAGTATTGATTTGACAGAGCCTCTCCTTCAATGATGTCTGCCTCAAAAATGGCTCCAAATGATTTCTGTACTGCAAAATAAAGCCAAACTCTGGAAACCAAGTCCCTCTCTATTGGTCTGTTTATGTCCTGGTGTTCAAAAGCTGTAGGTATTGTGTCGGCCATGACACAGCTGTTTATTTCCTTTGGGAAAGCTGAAACATGCTAGGAGGGATGCTGGAGTGAAGTGTGCACTCAGTCACTGACAGCTCAGGAAGATTCCAACTTAGGTGGATAAAGAGTCTGTCATCTGGCTTCACAGTGAGTAAACTCCAAAGTCAAGTCTCATTCTTATTAGTGGTTTACAACAAGTACTCTTTTCCATATAAATGCAAGCTACTGCCTTTGATAATTTTGCTTATAATGAGTAAGTGAATTGTCAGGTGGAATAGGTGCTTTAATATTTTCACGTAATTTAAATTGTAATTAGAAGTCATTTTTAACTGGTACCCCCTTCCTTTCCCTTTGATAACATATACAGTGATAGCTATCAGATGAATGAAGACAACTGTATTCTCATAGCCTGAATATTGATTCTTATAGTTAAGTCCGAAGGACATACGACTAACGTACGTAATCTGTTAAAGCAGTTAGGGTAATAATGTAGATTATTATTCAAATTGTCTGATTTACTTTAGCTCAGTTTCTAAATCTCACACTACCCATTTTTGGCTAGATGATTCTTTGTTGTGGGGGACTGTCCTATGTATTATATGGTGTTTACTAGCATTTCTGACATAGCCACTGGATCCAGGAGCACCTCTGTAGCCTGAGAACCAAAAATTTCTCCAGGTGTTACATCTCCCGGGGGACAAAATTGCCCCAGTTGAGAATGACTGCTCTATGCGGTAAGATGTAAAAATCCCAGCACGTCTTTCCCTTCCCTACCCATAATATTTTAAATTTTGAATTACTAATGCAGGCAGATGTACAAGCTGGACTAATTGAGTAGAAAGAAAAAAATACCAGCACTTCTGCATGTTCCTCACTTAATTATACTACCTATGTCCCAGGCCAATGGGGTAAGGATGATGAAGGCACAATTTCTGGAAGAGCCTGTAGTCCAGGTTAAACCCATTCATTATTCTGTGGCTTGGTTAAGTGTTAAGATATAGAAAAGATGGTATGGAAACCGATGGCCTTGTGGGTGGGATATTGGAAGACTTCAGCAAAGAAGCTGAACATTTGAGGAATAACTTTGAAAGATGACTCTGTTGGGCACACAGCACCTGATAGGTAGTAGGTACTCACTATATGTTTCCTCAGTGTACCAAATATGGTTGGTTATGGTCCTCTCAATGAGAGTCTTATCCCTGGGGTAAAAATAAAATGGGTTTCGAGGCAAAGCTAGTGTCAAATAATTAAATTGTATTAGTCCTCCTTGTGAGGAAATAGCAAATAGTGAAATTGGTACTTTTGTTTGGGTAGAAAGTATACAAAGCAGATGAATGGCTTTTCAAAGTTTTCCGTGCTAACAGCCCCAGAAAAGGGCCAGGTGAAAAGTCTTGTGGCCCTGGCTGGGTAGCTCAGTTGGTTAAAGCATCTTTCGCTATATCCTAGGTTGTGGGTTTAATGTCTGGTCAGGAGGGCCCATATAGGAAGCAACCAATGAATGCATAAATGAGTGGAAAAACAAATTGGTGTTTCTCTAAAAAAAAAAAAAGAGAGAAATCCTGTGAATGTTGTCCTGTATCTGTAGCTTGCTGTTCAGTGCATATGACTGGGAGGGGAAAGCACTGGGCAGGTCTCTGGGACTAGACGAATCAAGGCCAAAATGATAGAAGCAGTAGGATTCCTCTGGAACCTAGCTGTTCCTGCTAAGTGGCCTAAAAGGTGCTGAAACTTTCCTGACAAACTCCAGTTTTTGCTGTTAAAGTCATTGCAGAAATGGTTGATTTTTTAAAAATTGTCTTTATTAAAAAAAAAAAAATTAGTTACAAAAACTTTTGTTTCAAAGAGATGCTGTATCTTACAAATGTTTTCTGCGTGGTTTTCATTTAAAGATAACTGTAGAAATTATTTCTAATGTCATAAATAAGTGATTATTTCTTCTTAGAGTTGATCTTGTAGTTGAGTATTTACAAAGTGAGTAAGTGAAAAATGACAGTTTATAAATTTGTACCATTTTGGAAAAAAGGTTAACTTTATGTAGTGTTTGAGTAACAGCAAATGAAACACAGCTGTAGTTTTTACAAAGGTGGTAAAACCTTTAAAACAGACTAACATGCATCTCACCTATGTCTTGCTGACATTAACATGCAAAAACAAAGCTATTGGTTAAAATAGACTCACTTCTGCTACAATTGAGTAAACACGTTTACAAAATTATTTTTAACAATAAGTTCATTAATAGCTTTAAATTAAAATAATTTAAAACAAAATATTTAACACCGCAACCCAAAGTTAGTGGACAAATACTGTGTCACTGTGAATGAAGTCAGCTATTTTAAGAAAATACAAAAAAGCAAAACAGAAGACAGAAAACTTTCCCTAAGTTGTAGAACATTGATTTTTTCAATAATTAGAAGGGAAGACCCTTATGTGTGTCTTAAAAAGTTTTTCAGACAAAAGGGAAAATACTAATCTGTTGTTGGCATCGTTGATGTCTGGGCAAGCTGCAGTTAAATCTGGGTAAACTCAAAATTGATGATAATTCTATCTTAAAATAACCAACAACTAGTTTATAAATAGCAAGCTACTTAATGGGGAAAAATTTGTGTGTTGTGAGTTACATCATCTGTCTTGGCAATCAGAATTGAACTGCAGTGAAAATGTACATTATAGAGAAAATGGGTAATTCAAAGACGTTGGTTATTTCATTCATTAGTAAATACAACTTCCACCCCTAAGTAAACAGTTACTTTTAATTTACAGCATGATAACATGTAAGGTAAAGAACAGTTTTTGAACTGGTTCCCTCACAGACACAAATGTCAGAGTATCTGCCCTCAACTCCAGCTGACATGGGAGAGTTACAGAAAAAATGTGCTTACCAATAGCTACTCCTAAATGGAGCTGCTACTTTTTGTATGTTTTCAATAAAGTTATTTACATCTGTTACAAGGATGCCACTATTTTCAAAGACTTCTCTGGAGACAGCAGGTTTTTCTGTAGAAAGAAAAATACCCTTTTTTGGTGAAAAATTCATTAATGTACTTTTTAAAATGTGTAGTTGACATACAGTTTTAGTCTCAGGTATATAATGGAGTCATTCAACATACTAATAGTGTACCTTTTTAAAAGTAGAACAGAAACTCCTTTGTTTAAAAAAAAAACCAAACTTATGTGAAATTTCCTAATGGTGGTGGCGGTGGGGAGGAGTAGGGGAAGGAATCTGGTTCCAGTGAAGAAAGGTTTGAAGCTTTAGGAGCAGCTGCTTCCATGGGGAAAGGTGTGCTGAAAACCACTGATGAATGAAAACTATAGTCATTCCTTTAATAATTTTTAAAGGCTTGGTGAAGATTCACATACATTAAAAATTAGGGATAAGTATAAAATTAAGTTAGTGATTGTAGGAGATGATGGAACTTAGTAGAAACTGTATTGGAGAACTAACTAGACACTACAGTACCCCTCACCCAGCATTTATCAGGTTAACAAGCTGGTATTGAATATATTCACATGTATCTTATGGTATCCAATGAATCTGCAAGGACATTTTTAGAGTTGACCTATTTTGGCATTAACTGACTGATGAGATGAAACTGAGACAGAACTAAGGCTGTGTGATTTTACCTGTTAGGAAGACAGCAAACCTGGCATGGATATGCTGAATTTGCAGGTTTAGCAGACATTTTAAATGTTCTGCTTTTGCTGATGACCGAGAGTCACACTGGTGATAATGAAGCAACTCAATGATATTTGCACTCTGATATGACTTCAATATTAAGTTCTTCTTATGTGCAACTGAATCCACTCTGGAAAACACATAGAAACATTAAATTTAGATTCTGTATAAGTTTGTTAAAGTTTATTTTTTACTGTATCTTAATTTTCTTGTTTTATTTCTAGATCTCTTGCCTTCACTATACTTGTAGTTTACCTGCTTCTGATAAAACCAACTCTCAAGATCCTTTGTTACTCTTCTTTTCGATCATGCACTTACCTTCCTAGATGTCACTGTCCTGATGTGTTCCCTCAAAACATTACAGATGTTATGTTTTTGCAAATACAGATTTTTTAAAAGTAGCGCCCTTGTTCCAAGAGGGACATTTACACATTCATGTACTACCACTTCCAGCAACGTCACCAGCAAGTCTTACTGCCTTCTTTATTATATAGCAATGGTTCCAAACCTTTTAAGTCTTTTGAAAACTTATTCTTTATACTTCTGACTAAAACTATGTTGCGACTAGATTTTCCTTAATTTCTCATCTTTTAAATCTTGCTGCCTTTTCTTCCTCTTTTAGAGTAAAATGTTTAATATCTCTACCTCTGCTCTTGATTCCACCTCTCCAGTCTTTTCTATTGTTTACTTCTACCTTCTCCCTCCTGCTTGCTGGAAAAAACCAAAATTGTATGTATCACCACTACTCCAGTGAGTGACAAGCACTATTCACATCATGATGATGAATTTCCTTCCAGGCTTTACAATTTATGATCGGTATCACACTGTAGGTAGTTTTAACATACTAACTTTTCTGTATATTCCTTACTGCTATGAACAGAAACTTGTAGGTTTCTACTTAATTGTGTTAAGTTTTGTATGGCATTATTTTGCAGATATTAAAAGAATTATATAACCAAATTAGCCTAAAGATGGAATTGAGGCTGGTTTCATAGTTACTGATTACCACCCCTGGCTATGAACACCTTGGTGTTTTTTTGAAAGCTAGGTGTTTTTCTTTTTTTCTTTAGTTTTAGATAAATTGCCCCACAGGTTGAAGGATATAATGAGTTTTCTGATGAGCTCTCATTATGCCACATCAGTACAATTTGAAGAGCATATTACAGTGCTAATAGTGACGTATTTTTCTTTACCCAAAGTTCTATGAGTGCTAAGTTGTTATTACTAATTTTAAACATCTGCTCTGGCACCTCAGAGCTTTGATTTGCTCCTCTCATTATTCCTGATTGAACCTTCCTCCAAAAGTGCTGGCTAACTAATTTGTCACCAACTTGTGGTCCCAGCATTGGACTCCGTTAGCCTGGTTGTCCTCCTTTCCTAGTGCCTCTCCTAAGTACAAGCCTTTCCTAAACTTCTAGGTCATCTTTCAACATCTCATGCACTTCCACAGTTTTGGCTGTTTTCACACCTAGGCTTGTGTCCTTCAAAGCAGTATGGTAATACGCAGTAACTGCTTTTACAGAGATGAACATTCTGAGGTTGAAGCCTAGCTTCACAACTGACTGACTGACTGACTATACCTGACCTGAGTCAGGTGTGTCTTGCCCTCCCTCTCTGTGCTTCCATTTCCTTATCATTAAAGTGGGTATTTACTATCTACCTGCTTTGTATTAAGTTAGGACAAGATAATCAAAACACCTAACACTGCCTGAAACAGTCCTTTAACAAATGCATTTGTTAAATCTGTTCTTTTCCTAGTCTGTCTCTCAGCTCCAGATCTTCCTTTCCCAGTCTCACTAGAACCTGGAGGCACCCTCAGACCACAAGTCCCTTTTGTCAAGGAATCAATACTTTTCTTTACAAAATCCCAGCTCTATGTAAAGAGGTTTGCCTATAGGTAAGCTATTGTTTAAGGATAAAATTCAATTATGGATATAGTCTCATGTCAATTTTTCCATCATACTTTTAACTGAGACAACTTAAAAAGCATTAATGTGGCAAGTCCATACTTCACAATTTATTTTTTTTACAGTTCATGGTAGTAGAGCCTTAACTTAAATCTATAGACATTTTAGGACCTTTATGTCTGACTTACTTACTTTTCTGTTGGTCTACAGAGTGCTTGCTACTCAAAGTATGTGCCTATAAACTTTTTAAAAAATCAACCAACCAAAGGAAACCAAGAGACAAAGAGGGAAGGAGGAAGGGGTGGGCGGGGGGAAAAGGAAGAGGAGGGGCAAGTCAAGGAACATATAGCAAGGAGTCATGGACAAGCCAAAATGGGGAAGGACAGGAGGGCCAGAGGGAAGTGGTGGAGGGAAGGTGGGGAAAAATGTATTTGGAAAAAAAAATTAATTAAAAAAAATCCTAACTTGATATATTAATTGATTTTAGAGAGCGAGAGAGAGACATTGATCCATGCCTCCCATACACACCCCAACTGGGGATCGAACCTGCAACCTTTTGGCATACAGGGTGGCACCAACCACTGAGCAACCCAGCCAGGGCTGTGCCTGTAAACTTTTGATTACAACCCACAGCTTCCTTCACTGAAGGCCCTGACAGGAAAACAAAATAAAAGTCAACCTAAATACTGTGTTTAATGATATAGATCATTTCCATTCCAGCACAAATTTACCTTAAGTACCAATACAGAGCACACTGAACATTTCAGGGTGAATGGTGTGTCCCTGGGAAGGGAAGGAACCCCTCTCACTTCTCTCACCCCCCGCCCCCAAGCCCTCAGCTGACATCAGGTCTTACCTCACATCTTCCTTTAGCTTTTTACTTTCTCTGTAGTGAAGCAACCACTTCCATCTTCCATTTCCATTTAGTTTCTCCAGGATTTTGACAATTTCCTTTAGTTGAACTGCAGAATAGAAAACGTTGTTTTAAGGCTTCTGGCTTGTCTATTCAAAGCCTGGAATTTATTACTTGTGAAAAAATAAGACTCATGTTTGAATGTGTACCATCGTTGCTGCTTTGTAGCTGCACAGGATCCAATACTGCATTTCAAAGATACAGCAACCTGTGACCCCTTAACTCAGTCCTACCTACTACTGCAGTAGCAGAGAACTGTATAGACAAAGAGCACTAGGATCACCAGCAGTTAAAGCTTTGAATGTAGTACAGAAATCATTAAACCTCAAATAGGAGGGTCAGTTGCAACAGCAAAAGTCAGGTTTCTAAATAGAGAATGTACAAGTATTTTTCAACTTCAGTTTCCATGCACAGTTCATGCTTGTTAATAAGGTGTATCCTCCTGATCCTCTCGCGCTAGAAGTGGAGTATCCACATTGGTTTTAATGTGGTAGGTTTTCATCAAATAAAAAGTGTCTGCCATGTGCTCTGAAGTTCCTCTACGTCTGTTCAGTGTCCCGAGAGAAGCAGATTATACAGTTGACTGTTGAACAACACAGTTAGGGGCAATGGAATAAGTGTGTATAACTAAGTTGGTTCCCTGCATACACAAATGCCCAGCCTCCAACAGACCCTCGAACAACATGGGTCTGAAGTGCTCAGGTCAAGTGTAAGTAGATGCATATAATTCAAACTCATGTCATTCAAGGGCTACCTAGTGTTCAAGCAGATGATTGACACAACTTTCAATAGCCATTTTTTTTTAAGATTTCTGTATCAACAAGATGGTAAGGGTGACAGCAACAGAAATGGAAGAGGGCTGACTGCAATAAAAAAAAAAAATCTGACAAGTGAAGGAATCAAATGTTAAAAAATCTCAAATTTGTATGACTTTTAGCCACACTTTCCAGAGAAGGAACTTAGGAGCTTTGGTGGGGAATACAGTCAGAATGAGAGGTTAAGAGCATGAACACTGGGGATGAGAACTATACAAAAACTCTCTTCCATGCAGTTATTTGGGTCACTGGGTAAGGAGAAACTGATTTGACTCGATTTCAAAGAAAAACAAAGGAAATTAGGAAGACCAACCTAATGTTAAAATTTCTAATATTCTGTCATCTGATACCACAAAGCCTCCTGTCCGAAACAGCTCTTGGAAGGTGTAATTGAGAACATCTTCAGGGCTATCTACTCCAGCAAAGATGACACTGGGAAAATGCTTCAGCTTCAGCAAAGAAGGAATCTGTTAAACATAAAAGGATCCCACAATGAAGACAGGTTCACTGGGTTGCTTTTGTCACTTTTATCTGAAAGTTTCAAGATTCAGGACAACTAAAAATACTTTTAACCTTGATGACTGATGGGTAATTCTACCACACGTAAGGAATATTAACTCAGTTCATCATCAATGCTACAAACTCATTAAAGCTAGTTAATTACAAGTGCTCTCTACAACTCTAGATTGGAGGTAGTGAGGAAATGGTATACCTGAGTTTTGGGGACCTGCAATCAGGCAGAGAACAGGCTAACACCATCACTCCCTGTCTCTAGCTTCACCTGGTGCTAGTGCTGTAAGGATGGATCAGTTCTGTGCCCTGACAGCAGGGCAGTAGCTATGCCCATAAGTTAGACCTTGGGAGAAGCAATTGCCTTTATTCAACTAATAGGTAAATATCATAAATTAGGAAAATATTAACAAGTCCTCTTAAAGCAAGATTTATTCCTATTAGATGAAAATTTACCAATATCTTTATAGTTTTCCCTTAGTTACTATGAATTTAAAAAGACAAGTCTAAAAATTATAGAATAACAAAAGGCCTGGAATACATTTCTTTGTAAGAAAGTTACTTCCAAACCTACTTGATGCAAATGGGATGAGATATCTTCATTTCTGATGATGACCATTAGCATATTCTCTCTGTGAAAAGCTTGACAGAAATGTTGAGGTTCAATTTCCGTGTGGCCTCCTTTCCTCAGAATATTCTGAAAGATTTACAAATAGCCGTTACTAAAAAAGGGATGCTTGCACAAAACTTTTATTGTTTACTAAGAACATCTAAAAAAATCCTATTTACTAAATTATGTCTTAAGGCAACAGAAATGGCAGTTTGTCTTGTTACTAGGTGAGCTTTCATCTGTAAAAGGGATGACTCAGTATCATGAAAAGCTGGGTTTAGAAGTTTATTTCAAAGGCAAAAAAAAGCACTATATAATAAATCTCTTATGTCCATGACGTATTAAAGGCTGATTCTTTATTTTTTTAGAGAGATGGGAAGGGAGGGAAAAAGAAACATCGATCAGTTGCCTCTCGTATGCGCCCTGAATGGGGACCAAACCCACAACCCAGGGCATGGGCATCCAGACTGGGAATCAAATGCAACCTTTCGTTCTGCAAGACAGTGCCCAACCAACTGAGGCAAACCAGTCAGGACAAAAAGCTGATTCTTTTTAAACATTACACTAATATATTGGGTTTCACCCTCTTCAAGGGAATTAACTTGGGTATGCAAAGATGTGCTAAAAAATGCCACCTCCAGTCAAAACATTTTCTAGAACTCTTGAAAATAATACCCATAACAGATATGCATTACTCTTGAGTATCATTAATGGAGACTTGGATGTGGTGATGTGAATACCATGGGAGAGGTATGTTAAACTCTGCATGGTGATTAAGCACTTACATGTACACAGAACAGCACTGAAAATAGCCTTATTGGAAGGGTGAGTTCATGTAATTAAAGACATTCTTTAACCTTGTTCTCCTTTGTGATTTTGACACTGTTTCTGTTTGAAGGGTTCTGGAGATTTCTATTGTATGCCCAGATATTCCTAGTCCTACCAAAAACACGGTGTCTTATGATCACTTGTTATTTCCTTTATAAAAATAAATTGTTTCACCAGTCTCCCCTGGATCTCAAAACAACTCAAATTTTGACTATTTCACGGCAATGTATTTTCAAATAAATTCCTATAGGCAACATGTCTTTTAACAGAGCCCACTAAAATACCTAAATATAAATCTTTAGCCCTCACTTATTTTAGTAATAAACTATTTGAGTAACTACATTTTCTCTTTGACATTTTCATCAAATCCTGTGGTGTCCTGGGCTAGTTTGTCATGCCTTCTGAATGTTGACAGTAATAAAGGACATCACAGATCTTCCTCATCTTAGCAAATAAATGGGGGCCTGACATCCCATCACTAACGAATGTTTCAGGACTCTCCAGGACTGAAGAATTATAGGAATAGCTTTCTGAGCTTTGCTTTGACAGGACTTTCTTTATTCTTGTTTATTTTATGGGTCAACTTTCTCACTCGATTAGTTTTACCTTTGCACGTAATTTTCTGTTGTAAATAGTGGCTACATGATAAAATATTGTGAAACAATACATTCACTAATGAAACAGGAATGATATCTTGAAGTATTCCTATGAAACCTATGACCTGTTCCTTATATGAAAATGAGTTATCACCTGTGCTCTGTGAAGGATGTAAGAAGATACTGCACTGTTGCTTTTGAAAAGATGGAAGCAAAAAGAAATCAAGTTTTCTGCTCACTGGCAAAACAGCAACAAGGCCATGATGCTAATTCAATCTCAGATTTATTTTAGCACATGCCTCAGGGATACTTAGCCAAACAAAATTAATTCAAGGTAAAAAAAATTAATTTCCAGGTTACTTTTGGCAACCAACCACCTTCAAGTATACTAAAGGTCATTTAACCCTTTTTCAAGTATACTGCTTACCAAATGACATGGAAGTCAGGACAAAAACTATAGGGAGAGGGTACAGAGATAGGTCTGGCAACCATTTATGAAGAACCATGGAGAAGAAAAGAATCCTCGACAGGAAAAATAAAATGTTATACAAAGATCAAACTCCGTAAATTTGGAAAAAGCTTTAAATGTTTTAAGATCGTATTTAAATGATATAAAATAGGAGCCATCAGCCATCTTTGAGAAGAGTGTCAATAGCTTCAAATTTAAGCCTGTTACGTCATTTTTCCAATCCATTCTCCACACAAGATGAACGGATCTATCTCTCTGTAAAATGCAAATAGGATGCTATTCACCTTTTAGAATGACCTCTCAAATGACCTCAGCAGAGATAGTCTAAATGCCTTAGCGTGACTTCTATTAAGGCCCTTCTTAACATGGCCCTTTTGTACATCTCTAGATAACATTTCTTAATAGTACGCTCTATGTTCCAAGCAAACTGACTAGCCCTTTTCACTGATACCCCTCTGACCCTTTTGGAAACCTGTTCAGGGTCCCCTTATTCTTTTCTTTCTATAGCACCGAGCCTTTGAGTGAAGCTGTCTGCTCTCTTGCCAGACTCCCAGACTGTGAGGACACTATGATGTATCCACTTCATCCTCCACACCAAGAACCTCATGTTTACCAGCTTCACATCTGCTCCTGGGAAAAGCAGGAAACTGCCATCCAGGTCTCATCAGCATCTGTCTAATGTGCCCTCTGTAATGACTGTCGTACTTATCACAAACATCTTCAGCTGTCTAATGTTACTTAGTATTTCAACATTCATGGATTTATCATATGGACCACATCATGTGACAGATACTATGGAACTGACAGAGGACTTCTCAAAAGTACTGACAAAGTGAACTCTGAAACAAACACAAACATTTACAGCCAGAACACTTATCAGTCCACACCCCATACAAGAGGTCAGTCAGCCTTGCTAACTTAAACGTTCCTGACTTCCCTGACTACACCTACTGCCTTCAATACAATGTTGAAGCACCTGCACCATTACACTTCCCATATTTTGTTTTACATTTATTTTTCAGTGTTTTTCACTTCCCCTCACCTGCACACATCAGGGATCTAAAACAGACACTGAGAAGGACTGCTGTCTTTTGAACTGGCTGCTTCTGCAACCATGAAGAGCCCCGCTTTGGGCTGGCGCTCCAGGGGGTAAAAAGGGGAGCTATAGGAGAGGAAAGTGGTTACATATGGGGTAAGGGCTGAGCCAAGCAGCAGGTGCACTGAGGACAGTGGGAGCTGAATAGCTGTAGAAGGAAGCTGCCACACTGGCAAAGGTCAGGATAGACGTGGTGGTGCTACACTGGAATTGGGAAGAACATGCACCCATTTATGTTCTTAAACATATACATGTTACTTGTACATTTAACAACCTATTTCTTGGCTGTTTGCTGGGTGGATGTCAATATCAGATATTGGGTTCAAAACAACGGTTATAAGGAAGCTAATTGAGTTCACTGAGCTCAGAATTACAAAAACTACAGGGACTACGAGGAACTTACTGCAAAATACACCAACATGAAAAAGGACATAGAAACTATCAATAAGATACAAGAAGAAACGAAGAATATACTATTTCTGAATTAAAGAACATAGGAGAAAGAATCAAATGCAGGCTAGATGAAGCTGAGGATTGAATCAGCGAACTGAAGGACAAGGTACAAAAAAAGCTCCCAGAAAGAGCAAGAAAATGAAAAAAAGACAAAAAAAAAAAAATGCAGGACAACCTGAAATGTAATAATATCCATATAATAGGGATACCAGAAGGAGAAGAGGAGGAGGAAGGAATAGATAACTTGTTTGAAAAAGTAATGATGGAAACCTCCCTAATTGGAGCAGAGAAAAAGTCACACAAGTCCAGGAGGAGCAGAGGGTCCCATTCAAGAGGAACCCAATGAGGGTCTCTCCAAGACACATCATTTTAATTAAAATGGCAAATATCAAAGACAAACAGAGAATCCTAAAGGCATCAAGGGAGAAACAGGTAGTAACATAGAAGGGAACCCTAATACAGCTAGCATCTCACTTCTCAACAGAAACACTACAAGCCAGAAGGGAATGGCAAGAAATATTCCAAGTCATGAAAAGCAAAGGCCTGCAACCAAGACTGCTCTACCCAGCAAGGCTCTCAATTAAAATGGAAGGTGAAAAAAGGAGTTTCCCAAACAAAAGGCTAAAAGAATACACCTCCACCAAACCAGCATTGCAATATATGCTAAAGGGACTGCTTTAATATGAAGAAAAATAGTCTATGAATACCCAGTTGCTTTCACAGTCACCAATACTTGATATTACCAATATTTTTAATACTTATTCATCTCATTGTGACAATGATGTGTTATTTGAATCATTACTTTATTATTTGTTGATACTAAACCTGTTTTTGTATATTTCTTGCCTATTTCTATTATTTTTAAAAAGCTTTAAATGACTTTTTGGCATTCTTTATCCATTTTTTGACTAAATGTTTGTAAAATTTTTGCCCTTAAGGAAAAACAAAAGCAAAAACACCATTAACCCCTTTACAGACGTGTTGCAAATACTTTCGTATTCTATTACTTGTCCTTAAACTTTTTTTACATGTGTATTACTATATGGTCTTAAATGTTTAATATAGTCATATTGTTAATATTTTACTTTATGGCTTTTGGGTTTGAGTATTTTATTTCAAGGTAAGAAAAATATTACTTTGTATTTTCTCCTGAAACTTCTTAGATTTTACGTATTGATTTTTTAACTCACCTGAACATTTTTTGTATAATGTATGAAACAGGGTTGTATATTTGTTTTATTTCAAGTAATAGTGGTACATGCACCTTATTTGTTGAATAAGTCTTATTTTCCCCATTGGTATGAAATATCAATTTAATAATATATAACACTATTAGATATATACATTTATTTTGAGAATGCTCATTTTATTTCATTGATCCACTTGATTATTTCTGTGCTAGTGTCATGCAATTTTAATTGCTGAGACTTTAGAATGGATTTAAATTTTTAAATATTTTATCATTGATTTTGACATTAAAAAAAATCTGCATTGAAAAAGAAAAAGAAATAAACAAAGAGGAAACTCCTACCTTTTGCGACAGCATGGACAGAACTGGAGAATATTATGTTAAGTTAAATAAGCCAGTCAGTGAAAGACAAATACCATATGATTTCATCTCGAAGTGGAATCTATTCAACAAAGTAAACTAACGAACAAAATAAACCGCAGGTATGAAAACATGGAGCTGACTGAAACTGACCAGAGGGGAGGGGGAAGGAGGACAATGGTAGAAAGAAGGAGAAGGGACTAAACAAACATGTATGAATGACCCATGGTCGTGGACAACAGAGTGGGAACTGACGCGGGGGGGGGGGTGGGTGGGTGGAGGAGGGTAAAGGGGGAAAAATTGAGACAACTGTAATAGAATAAACATGATTTAAAAATAAAAATTTAAAAAAATTAAGAGAGAGAATGCAGCCTTTTCCAAAAAAAAAAAAAAAAAATTTTTTTTTTTGAGGATAAAATGAGAAAGCTAATGGTGAACTGAGTCAAGATTCTGGCCCCTGTGACGTTAGAATTTCACCATGGTTATATCATTTAACGTTAAGGACCATATATTCACCAGGATGTAAGTTATCCTAATATTTAATTTGGAAAAAAAAAGGTATCCTGCTTCCGGCCAAGATGGAAGTGTAGGTAACATACACTTCGCTTCTTCACATGACCAAAAAAAAAGGATAACAACCAATTTAAAAACAAAAACCAACCAGAACTGCCAGAAAATTGAACTGTATGGGAGTCCAACAACCAAGGAGTTAATGAAGAAACATTCATCTAGACTGGTAGGAGGGGCAGAGACGAGTGGCCAGGGTGGAGAGGATGCATGGCAATGGGGTGGCTGGCGGACCTGGGGATCCCTCTTTCACGTGCAGATAAACCAGGATGAACAACGGGGGAGTGAGACAGACTGCTCAACCCAGGGATCCAGAGCAGGGGAAAGAGAGCCTCAAAACCTCTGGCTATAAAAATCTGTGAGGGTTGTGGTGGTGGGAGAAACTGCCAGTCTCACAGGAAAGTCTGTTGGAGAGGCCCATTGGGGTCCTAGAAAATACACAAGCCCACTTGACCTGGGAATCAGCACCAGAAGGATGCAATTCATTTGTGAGTATTGGGGGAAGTGACTGAAAGCAGGGCGAAAGCCGAGTAAGCAGCATTGTTCCCTCTCTGACCCCTCATTAACATACAGTGCCATAATGCAGTGAAGTGAGTTGTCTCACCCTGGCAATACCTAAGGGTGCACCCCTTACAATGTAACGGGTGCACTGAGACAAAGAAATGTGGCCCAAATGAAAAAACAGATCAAAACTCCAGAAAAAAGAACTAAGTGATAAGGAGACAGCCAACCTATCAGATGCAGAATTCAAAACACAGGTCATCAGGATGCATACAGAAATGATTGAGTATGGCCACAAAATAAAGGAAGAAGTGAAGGCTATAAAAAGTGAAATAAAGAAAAATATACAGGGAAGCAACAGTGAAGGGAAGGAAACTGGGACTCAAATCAACGATTTGCAACAGAAGGAAGAAATAAACATTCAACTGGAACAGAATGAAGAAACAAGAATTAAAAAACAAACAAACAAACAAACAGAAAGTGAGAAGAGGCTTAGGAACCTCTGGAACAACTTTGTAAGTTCCAACATCCAAATCAATAGGGGTGCCAGAAGGAGAAGAGGAAGAGCAAGAAATCGAAAACTTATTTGAAAAAATAATGAAGCAAAACTAAACATTAACATCCAGGAAGCTCAGAGAGTCCCAAAGAAGTTAGATACAAGGAGGAACACATCAAGGCACATCATGATTAAGTTACCCAAGATTAAAATAAAGAGACTCTTAAGGGCAGCAAGAGAAAAGGGAACAGTTACCTATAAAGGAGTTGCCATAACTATCAAGTAATCCTCAAAAGAAACCTTGAAGGCCAGAAGCGGCTGGCAAGAAGTTTTCAAAGTCATGAAAAGCAAGGACCTACAACCCGGATTACTCTACCCAGCAAAGCTGTCTTTTAGAATGGAAGGGCAGATAAAGTGCTTCCCAGATAAGGTCAAGTTAAAGGAGTCCATCATCACCAAGCCACTGTCACATGAAATGTTAAAGGGACTTATCTAAGAAAAAGACTAGAACTATGAACAGTAAAATGAAAACAAACTCACAACTTTCAACAACTGAACAAAAAAAACCAAAACCAAAACCAAACCAAGCAAACAACTAGAACAGAATCCCAGAAATGGAGATCACATGGAGGGTTATCAGCAGGGAAGGGAAGGGGGGAAAATGAGGGGAAAGGTACAGGGAATAAGCAGCATAACTGGTAGGTACAAAATAGACATGGAGAGCTTAAGAATAGTATAGGAAATGGAGAAGCCAAGGAACTTATATATACGACTCATGGACATGAACTGAAAAGGGGGAGATGCTGGGGGAAGTGGGGTGCGGGGAAAAATGGGTCAACTGTAGTAACATAATCAATAAAATATACTTAAAAAATAAAATAACATATCCTAAACCAAAAGAGGTCACTTTCAATGATCCATATTAATAAAGAAAGATGAGTAATAATTTTTTAAAGTATGAATTTTACCCTAAGAACATTTGAAGTATGCTATATTGGTAACCTCTTGTGAAAATTAATCACTGCATTAATTCTAGAATATCATACATATCTGCAAATACAGTACCAAAGGCAGATCCTTGTAGCATAACATTTAGTATGCTGATAAAAAATGAGCTGTGAAACTCAAATATCACTTCATATATCACGTTTATGAAGTCAAGAATGTTAAATTTATTACTTTTAAAATAAGCTAAAATTAGCAAAAATAATATAAACTAAGACAAATCTGGCACTTTACCTTTGTTCTCACAAAGAATGACTTGTCTTCTGCCTCAACGAGGTAGAAAAGAAAGGTGCTTTTGCAAGCCTCTTTCACAACACTTTTTAGTTTGACATGCAAACTGGTACACAAGTCTGTAATCATGTCTTCATAGGAGGCTGACCTTCTTGGAAAAGATGAATACATCTCTTGAGATGTGGCTTCTCCAGAACTAACATTTGACTCTTTATCTCTGAAAACGACTTGGTTGCTATTCATCATTACTTTGTTGAATTCCGCATATTCTTTGAGAATAAGGGAGATATCATTCCGAGATTCCTTCAAAGTACTATTATATTTCAGTTTGTTGAGGTGGAAGGGAACAGTCTGATTTCTTTCAGAATGTGTAAGATGATTTCTCCTGTGATCACACCTTCCCTCCCAAAAGGAAGAACTGTCCAAATATCTATACATGTGGCCTCTCAGGTGCTGGCTCTGTTCTTTGGCATCTGAGTGTATGATTGTTATCAGGAGGGGACTTCTGCTCCGGGATGGAGGATGGAGAACTGGAGACGCAGATGTTTTTGGCAAAGGGAAAGCTTCAGCAGCAATTTGGAGGGGTTGCTCCTTAAAAAAGATGTTGGTGGAAAAGGCAGAATGCTGAGAATTCCCACTCTTTACAACTTGTTTCAGTTTCTGTTCAAAGCGCAGATATTCTAGATCTAAAGTGTTCTGTGTAAGGTCGTCCGCCTCCTGCCAAGTATTTGTCCAGGAGCTAAGCAAGCCATGTTTAGCAGTAAAGTTGGAGTGCCTCCTCAAGCTGTGCGAAGTTCTCTTGGTATCTTTGAGCTCTTTAGTTATAGTAAAGTTTGCATAAGTCCTGGGGATACCATGAAGATCTCTGATTTGTACGTAACATGGCACACACTTATCATTTTTTAATCCAACAGACCAATTTCGGGGAGGTATGCTGGTCTCTAACCCTGGAACTCGATTAGAGTAGCCTCTATCTTCATTATCACTATTGTTTGGGCTCAAGAAAGAGTCATAACCATCTTTTGAAGCACCTTTCTTGTGACTACATCGCAAAGTACAGGAACCCTCCATGTCTAATTTGAGATTTCTACAATCACCAAATGAGTCTTGATCAGAGTCTCCAGAAAGTGGTTCATAATGGATGTCAGAATTCACACTAATATCCATGTCTCCACCCAAGGTTTCAGAGTCCTCCTCGGCCCTGACAGAGTCACCACAAACAAGAGGGGCACAAGATTTGGAAACAAAAAAGGCAGAAGGCTCTTTAGTGACATTTTCACTGGTGACTGCTGTATTTTGGTAGGAACCAGCATATAAATACATGGGGGAAAGCCTGCCATTCAACAGATCTTTTGTTTTGCATATTGACGTATCTTGTGGCACAGGGATGTTTTTTTGCTTGCCTTTTGGAGACATGGGGTTTGAATTAGAGCCAACACAACCTAGGTCTATGTTTCTTTCATGTAACTCAGCTTCAGTATCACTATTCTTAAGCAAACTGGCCATTCTGACTACTGATATTTCCTGTGTTTGAAACCCTGCCTCTGTATTTATGGGTCTTGTACAATGGGTTAAAGTAGTGCCACCTAAGGAAAAAGCAAGTTTTGGGATGTCTGAGTGCATCTGTACCTGTGTATTATCAGCTTCATCAACTGAGTCTGAGCTCAAGGACTGGGCTTGCATGTAATCACCATCATTTGTTTTGAAATCACTGCTAAAGAGATTCTCATTAATATTTTTCACTATATCACCTGGGACACTTGCTGAAACAAATGTGTCAACCAAAGACTTGCTTTCCATAATCTTTCTAGGACTAAATGGAAGCTCACTGGTCTCCAAGGCAAGGTGATTTAAGTCCGAATTTCTGTTCTCTAAACTAATTGGCTGTAATGGATTTCCTGACATTACCAATTTTTCTGGAGAAGTCTTGAAATCAGCTCTGTAAGTGGCAGTTGAGGCAGGCTGGTTTAACTCTGTATGGCAGCATGGCACCTTTTCTGAGAAAGAGAAACCCTTATACTCATTTGGGACAATTTCCTCAGTTACTTTACCCAGCAAGGTTAAATGTCTATCTTTTTTTCCTGGATGATTACTTAATACTAGAGGCATTTCAGCAGAAAGTTTTATTTGTTGTATCCGAGTTAAGTTATCTTGTCCCACTGGATAGATAGGACCAACATAAGAATTTTCTTTTTCTCTTAAGGCCAAATCTACTGACTTAATCTGAGAGAATTTTTCACTTTTCCCACACTGTATATTAGGATGTTTTAAAATACAGGGAGACACAGCCCGAGATGGTTCTATTTCTTCAACTGGTACCTGGGGGTCAGGACTAGAAGCTGGTGATACTTCCTCAATTAAAGAACTAAAGGGAAAGTCTGAGGTAACATTAACTTCCTCTGTGAGCTCAAGGGGACAGGTTTCTTTAGGAAGCATTAAAGTAACCACTTCTAAGTTATCATCTTTTCTCTCCTTTTCTAATGGTTTCTCTGACATTGTACAAGGCATTGATGTATATTTAGCAGAATTCACTTCTCTGTTTTCTATTAAAGTCACCTTTTCTGGCTCAATTATGTCTTCATCCATATCCTGGAGTTCTAAATTTGATAATGGGGCTTTCTGATGTTGCTCTGTTTCAACAGCTGGAGTTTCTTCTCTGGGACTTGTAGGTGGTGATATTGTGAGAGTTAGGTCAATGTCAGAATCTTCCTCTAACTCTAGACTGATATCCTCTCCATTTGCAGATAGGCTGGTTTGTTTAGCAAATGTTGAATTAAAAGATTCAAAGTTCCTATTTTCACCATTTAGACTGCTCCTGTCACTCTTTAAATCTACAGAGCCACTTAATGTATTACTTCTTGATGGAATGCAGTTAAGTGAGTAATTTTTTTGCAATGTGGCAGAGGGTGATGATGAGGCTTCTTCTTCAGTTTGTGATGGCTCCAAAATCTCTTCTGAAGGCATGTTTAAGAGACTCTTAGGCTGCAGAAAAAATTCTTGAGAGAGTTTCATTTCTTCTTTGGGTAATAGATAATTAGAACTTTTAACCAATGATAATGCCTCCTTTTCCAAAGAATTATCAGGTGATGATGATGAGCCTGGAACAGGATCTTTCTGTAATGAACACGTTTTGTTATCAGCTAGTGTCTCTCTACTTACCGAGGAAGCAAAAAGGTACTTAGTGTCTTTTTCTCCCAATGTCGCTAGAGACAGAATGTCCTTAAGACTTTGTGTTTGTACCTTTTCAAAAGTGGACACAGGAAGTCTAAGACTTGTAGCAGGTGATACTTGTTTTATCAACTCCATATTAAACGTTGCAGGTTTATCAGCTCTATTTACAATTTCTGTCTGTATTGGTATACAGGCTTTTTCAAAAGTGAGAGTAACTGGTTCCAGATTAATCATTACATACCCCATATCATCCTTCTTTTCCAATGAAGGTTGACGTCCTTTGGTTTGGGGGCTGCTATGCTGCATAAGGGCCTGTAAACCACTTGCTTTTGCTTGCATTGCTGCATGAAAAATATCAGCTTTGCTCTCTAGGGTGCTATACGACGGTTTTTGACAAATCACTGACTGATTGCTAATCCCATCACAAGTCTTGGTGAATGTGGTTTGCGTGAGAGTATCATAAGAAGTCACTCTTGTGCTATGAAGTGGCTCAAAGGTTTTCTCTTCACCAGGAGTAGAAGGTCCATTAGTTTGGGTACCTCCAATGCTAGAATGCACAAGATTAGAAGTCTCTAGTTTATTTGCTGATTCTGGTTTGGCTTTCTCCTCAATTATCTGAAATGACCAAAGTAAAAACAAAAAAATCGAGTCAAAAAGACTTTTTTTAACATTTACATGTGAAAAACAGAATAGTCAAGGATTAATTTTAATTTTATTCTTTTTAATCTTCTATAAGAACAAGACAGGGTAAAGATCAAACAAATCCCTCTCTTTTTAGACAGGTTTAAAATACCCCACGAATAGGAATTTGTTTTCTTTAAACATATAACAGACAGATGAGAGCTCCAAAACTTTTTAATTATACAGCCCATTTTTTAAAGGACTTCTAGGAAGAAAAATGGCTAGACCACTGACAATTTAAGGCCTTGAAAATGTACCCTGTTTGCTAAATAGCATTGCTTCATTTGGAAATGCAGCTCTAGAGAATAAGTACTCAATTTTCAGTATTTTTAGTAAGATTAAAAGATAATTTTTTAAAGCAAAGAATAACTTTATTTTAAACAACAGCTTTCAATAGGTTATAAACACATTGTCATCTGGAAATTTCCCATAAGAACACAGACTGATTACTATCTCTTGTACACAGAATACAACAGTATCAGTCTCCATTCTGGTGAATGAAAGCCCCTTATCCCTCAGCTATCTCCTTTGCTTGTAACTGGAGATAATTTTTCACTCATTGTTATCTCCTATTTTAAAGAGCGAAGTGCAGTTTGCATGAATAAACTGAACCAAAGGGAATGATGGTTACTGTGGATCTGGGTTAAACATTACTACCTCTGAATAATTCTGATAATCTCATACACAAGTCATTGTTCTGTTTTTTGTTTTTTTAAAAGGCTGAAGCATAGTCTTGTACAGAATATGGTAAAGTGGACTGATCATACAATTGACCATACACTTGTAATTTTGGGAACGTTGTGGCCACAGATTTCCTGCCATGTCTTGAGACCGTGTTTCAAACCTCACTAAAAACATTTCTGTCTTGACTCAAGACATAGAGCTGAGTAACTGGCAGGATGAAGCTGAGATTCAATAGTTTTAAGAGACTATGACTGGACAGGTACAAAACATAGAAAAATCTTAATGCTAAGAGTTGTTCTGAAATCTTTTATGTGACCCTCACACCTAATCACACTGTAACTGTTAATGTTTGATCAAACTCCTGAATCTCACCATGCCTGTGGTCTTAGGAAAATGCAAATTGTGATAATCTTGATATGCTTAGACTAATATATATTTTTTGACTACAAGTGAAGTGTAATGTTTCTAAAGCAAAGTGAGATCATTTGAAAGAACTGCAGAATTAAACACACAACTAAAAGGAACATGCCATTGGTTTCTAATACCCATTTTGTGCTAGAATTATTTTGGATCCTAGTTTGCCCACTTGTAGAATAAAGGACTGGTATAGCACATGTGTGTACACCTTTAAAATACAGGCACAGTATCCAGGAAGATAATGGAAAAAATTTTAAGTATATCCTATAGAAATTTTTAGAAATCATTAATTTTAATATTCTTCCTCCTTAATACTCTATTTCATGTTAGCAAAAGACCATTCCTAAAATTAGTACTGATGATAATTATATATTACCACAACAAAATACTTCATAAGAATCTAATGTGTGTGTATGTATGTATATTAGTCAGAATTAGCCTGACTAAACTATAAGTATTTTCTTATTCTAAGGTAGTTATTCTTAACTGGATTTTATGAATCTCTTTGAGAATCAGATCATATTTATGAACCACATCAAGAGAAAAATCATATACATACATAAAACATAAATATATATGTATATACACACAGAATTTGACGTTAAGAAACAACTGGATTGCCTAGATTTGAACTGTGGTTTGGTAATTTACTATGTGACTTCAGAGAATTTCCGTAATCCTCTATGCCTTAGTATCCTCATCTATAATAAGGGAAGAATGACCCTTACCTCATAGGGTTTTATGAGAATTAACCAAGTTAATATGAGCAAAGGGCTCAGGCCACTATCTGGCCCATAGCACTCCATCAGTCTTCATTTTGATGATGAAGATGAGCATTTGGAGATATTCACAGGCCCTTGGACCTGCAAATCTCCAAGTAACCCTAGGTATAGAAACACTGTACTCAAGTGAAGACAGGCACTGTAGGTATCCAAATCCATGCAAAATTATTCTGAAATAAAGCTTAAAAGGCAAGCATTTTGTCAATCCACTTACTAAGAATCTTAATATTATTAAGTTTTTATTTGCTCCAGTTAAAATTTAATTATCTGGCCTGGTTGAACATCATTTGACAAAAGTAGAATGAAGCAAAGTATATTTAGTTATCTATAGGCTTGTGAGAGGTCTGGCATTTTAGTTACTGTTCCAGCATTTGTTTCAAAAATAACTTTAATATATATTCAATTTAATGTTTATCAAAGATTTCTAATATTATTATTATCACATCGGATCCTTTAACATCATTCTGGGTAAGACATATAATGAGTATTATTCGCCTCTTTTACTAAGAAAAATAAGCTCAGAGAGAACAGGTAGTTTGCCCTATTATACAAAAAAACAAGTGACACAATTATGGCTGGCTCCCAGATCATCTGAACCCCATGATTTTTTACTTCTGTTTCTTCAATCAGGAAGACAGATGCTCCACCTGCAAACTAGAACAACACTTATGAAAACTAAGTTTTGAGCATTATAACCCTTTTCAAAACTAGAGAATCTACTTTCCTAGAAGAAATGAATGCCTTGCTTTGGGTGTGATTTTACATAGAAAGGGGAAAAAAAGGAAAGAATGTTTTAAAAAATGGCAGGATTTGTATTCAGCTTTACTTACCTCATTATTATAAGAATAGATAAAATTCTGGTTTTCTGGGGTATCTGGATGACCTTCTCTTGCAAAAATTTCTTTCTGTTCCTTCTGTACCCAGAGTTCCAAGCCTCTTGCAGGTGGTGGTTTAATGAAAGGAAGCAAGGAGTTAGTGTCAGGGAAAGACACTTCAGCACTGTGACCTCTGGGAGTTTTCTTTGTCTCCAATAAAGGGGCTACAGAGCACCTTTCCGCACTGGGGGACTCCTCAATTTCACTGAATTCAAAAGATTCTATTGTGCTATTTATAGACACATATTTGGCGGGGTTGCTGTGTTCTACTACTTTTCGGGATGATCGTATGACTTTGTTCTGATTGCTGTAAAACAGAGCTACCCACATATGAAGTAAAAGCTTCACTTCTTCCACATTATCAGGTAAATCAGTGTTCCAGGGCCTAAGATTATAAAAAAACAAACAAACAAAAAACATACAAAAATTATTGAAAATGGTTATTTTAGTTGATTATCTTATAAGCAAGTGCCTTCTTATTAATATTATTTTTGTGTTAATTTTTATTTAAAAAATTACATGAACATGAAACAATGAATAAAATAATAAAGAAGTTGATTTAACAAAAATTACAATGAATTTAATCTATTCATTTTACATAGAGAAAGGAACTGAAGATCAAAGTTTTAAGTGATTTCTTTCAAATCACAAAACCTATAAATGGTAGAAAACATGATAAAAAAAAATAGACCTCCCAATTCCCAATCTCTGAATTTTTTTTCCTAACATGCAAACTCTCCTGGTTACAGTATACCTATTATATGGATAAAGGATTCAGCAACTGCCCAAGTCCTCATTTTCTTGCTTTTGCTAAGTTTGGCTCACTCGTTTCTACTTTTGCACTTGTCTTCTAATAATTGGGAAAGTTCAAAGGTTAAATTAACTCTGTGGGCAATTCAGCAGAACTATATCATTTTCATATCGCAGTTCTAGAAAATCTCCTGAAATCAAAAGGTGAGATACAAAACAGTTTTGGCCACTGCCAGACAAAAAGATAGCAGAGAGCTGGATTGGGGTGAGCCAGAGGGTCTATAGAACTAAGTTTCAGTTAAATACAATTAAGGCTAAGGAAATGGCCCTCATCAGTATGTGGGAATGTATGCTCTTCTGAGTGTGAGCTCATAACTGGAGCAAGGAAAGCAATCTGACACACAATTTTGTCACTCACATATCAAATATTCCACCAATAGGTAGCTCGATGTCATTTATACAGCTAATGCTTCCTGTTGACAGTAATGGTTACCATTCATTAGTATATGACAATCACTGTGCAAAACCCTAATGCATACACAGTCATACCTTGGTACTTGTACTCATCAAACCCTACAGTCATCGCATTTTGATGAGAAAAAATGTTTTAGCATTCAGTACTTATTCAAGACTCATCGCACTTGCTAGAACTTGTACAAGTCATGATGCCAGCCCATAAAAGAAAATGTTTCATCACTCGTCTGTACTTGTCAGCTTCAGCACTCGTCATGAGTTCCAGAACGAATGAATGACGAGAACTGAGGTACCACTGTAACATCCTCATAATGTAGCTACTACTGAACCCACACTTAAGTGTTTAACACTCCACAGGCATTGTCTGGAAATTTGTTAGACATGTAGACTCTCAGTCACCATTCCAAACAGACCGAGTCAGAATCTGCAGTTCAATGAGATCCCTAAAAGAGTTGTGCACACAATAAAGACTGAGAAGCACTGTCCTGAAGCACAGGAACTTCTGGGTCACAGAAGTCAGCAAGTGGGAGAGCCTAGATAAAAAACCATATTAGTCCACACTCTAAAGCCCATGCTTTCTGCCACTCTGCTATTACTCCCTTGACCCTTTTGAGGAAGATTTACAGAACAACCCCTTGTAAAACCCCTCATTCATAGCAATATGATCAACTTCACAAGCTAGAAGTAATTCTTTGTATGTTTCTTCTGAAATTCAGTCTTTAAAGTGTTATTTCTGTATCTCACTATTTTACATTAAGATCTAGTATAAATATAATTCAAAGACTACAAAGGCTTATGAAGGAGCATCTCAAAACGGAAAGCCCTTTACAGGGCTAAAGTTACGCTGCAAAAGTTCTCCATATAATCACTGATAGATAATGGCAGAACCAGCCTCGTGTTCTTCAGTATCAGTAAACACAACTGCTTGATATTATTATTGACTCACTGAATTTACATACAACACTGCTTTCTCCTTTCCCAAAGTTTGGCACAAATATTTCTATTCACTGCACTTAACCTCAACAGGAAATTCACCTCTGTTTTCATCAAGTTTCACCCCTACTTACCCATGTAATGCTCTTAGCACAGTTTTCTCCAGTGGATTGTTGGTGTATTTGCTGTCTAAGCTGAATACATAGTTTGTTTCACATTTGAAAGTGACCTTGAAAGAGCCGTCACAACGGAACACGGTATGAGAGCAGTAGAAGTCTCTCAAGCTGGAGGACAGCAATCTGTTCCTGCGCTTCAGTACTGGGTCCGCAGAAAGCTTTTGAAGAGGGGAGGTGTTCTGCTGGTGGCGAAATGGCATTACTTTTCCCACTGGGGTTCCTGCCTCAGGGCCTTTTGTACCATTCTTGGTGAAGGCAGGGCCGGGTACCCCTCTCTGCTGTAGCAGCTTCTTTGAATGTTCTGCAAGGAGCAGGGCATAGGAATGTTCCACAGCAACAAAAGAACTTTGGCTTGCATCAGAAGTTTCTAGTGTCTCTTCAGGAAGTGCCAACTGGGCTTCAACAGGGTCCTGATTGACAGGACCCTCATCTTGGCTGACAGTGGAGTCTGCCATCAGATTACTCTTCCTATCAGAGAAGGGCTGAGGTAACGGTCCCCCTTTTAGACTTCTAACTCCTCTATGATATTCATGGTCAGATGTACTGCTCACAGAATGTCCTTTAGAAAGCAAAACATCGTTCTGTGGCAATCCAGAAGAGCAGGGAAGGTTTCTGGGCTCAGATGGTGGTGTTGTAGAGGTAGCAGCGCTTAATGCTAGATCAGCTAACAGATTTAGGGCTTGGGAGTCACAACTGACAATGGAGTTCTCAACTGGAGCTTTCTGAGCCACTGTAATATTTTCTGGTTGAGGTGTATTTATACTAGTAACATCTTCTTGCCCGTGTGATGAAATTTTTGATTGAAGCTGTGAAGCAGTTTCTCCCTTGGCTTCAATATAAAAGAAAAAAACACATAGCATTTGATTTCCATATAATTAAATCTTTGCTATATTATTATGGCTTAGTGCAAATTAAGGGTCATTTCAAGAAAAACCTTTTGATATGCTGCATAAACAGTATATTAAAATTTTACTATCAGACTGAGGTCTCTTCCAACTCTCAGATCTATTATAATGCAATTACCAGAGAGACAAGTCCTAAAGAATGTGGATATTAACAAGAAATCACCCTTCAAAAATGCACGTCTTGAACTACACACAAGACATCCTGCTCGGCTGAAAGAATACACCAAAAACAGAGAACAAGAGTCCTGCCCTCAGAGAGCTTACAATCTAGTGCAAATATAAGAATTTCGAAGTTTGAATTGTATGTTAACATACTTTCTTAGAAATCATTTCCCTTAACACGTGATTAGAGAAATCACCCAGTTCAATAGATGATAATTTTAACCATACTGATATCTAATTAAAATATGCAATCATATGAATACAAATTTTTAAAGTCAGGAGTATTCAGAATAGTTAGCTGAGTCCATCACCTTCTAAAACTTTAATTTCTGCACTGAAAACATCCTCTGTATCTGCAAAATAGCAAATCTTCTTGTCTACTGATAATACTCTTTATTGATAATCAAATCTACCTAACCCATTTGCCTTTAATTAGAAAACTGACAATCTCAAGTGGTTGATTTGCATTCTTAGGACACAGATTCAGCCTTCTTAAATGCAGTTATCATGAAGGACAAAATTCATAATACTAGGCAACAATTCCCTGTAGCCAAGTGGGTAGACGGACAAAAAAGCTAACTGTGCCCCCTTTATAATTAACAGCAGCAGGTCTGGAATGAATTATTATTAACCTTCCTGCAAAGGTCAATGACTGACTTGCCAGTGTAGGCAGACATAGCTTGCCTCTTCACACAACCACATCAAAATTACAACTAAAATATAAAACCACCATCACTCAAAGTCATCAGAAATCAAGATGAATGGAAGTCTGACAACTACAAAATTGAGTTGAATGGAAGTCTGACAACTACAGAATTAAACAAACCACATCCATCCAACCTGGTAGGAGGGGTGCAGACACTGAACAGGCCAGTCCCACACCCAAGTGTGGTGGATAAAAATTTGGGAGGGACAGCTTGGAAATGAGGAGTCCCAGCCCCACACCAGGCCGCTACAGCCCAGGGTTCCTGTGCCAGGAAGGTAAGTCCCCATAACTTCTGGCTGCAAAAACCAGTGGGGATTGGATTGGTGGAAGAAACTGCTGGAGCCCCAAGCAGTTACTCTTGAAGACCCACACAGTGACTCACCTACTCAATCTCATTCCCTCTGAGCTCCATTACTTGGGTAGCAGCTTGAAAGGCACCAGTGGTATACAGGGAGAAACTGAAGTGTTAGATATCAAAGTTAACGGAGGCCACTGTCCTTTTTCTAAACTCTCCCCACAAAGAGCCCACAAGCTGTGGCCATATCTGAGACTCCATCACCCTGGCTAACACTATTTGACCTTCCTTGGAGATCCCCAGAGACTGCCCTACCCAACATACCAGCTAACCCAGGCTGCTTTTCCACATGAATGCATGGCTTATACTTCACAACTTCTTAAATCCTAACGAACAAGCAATAGCTGACTTCAGGGAGCTCCAGGCCCAGCACTAGCAGCTGCCAGCTTAGAGCCACAGCTTGGCCTCACCTGGGAATCTCCAAGTCCAGCACAAGTAGCAGCCATCTCAGGTTGCTTTATAGCTCAGGCAGGGTGATCCCAGCGCACCCGGTGGACAGCTACAGATCACTTCAGAACACCACCACCCTCCCTCTACACAGCTGATCCTCCATGGAGGGCAGAGGTTGGTGGTCAGTGGTCACAGCCAATCCTTGCAGCTGACTGGCCTGGGTAAATCCCTCCCATTGATCTGCCAACAGCAACCAAGGCTTAGCTACAAGAGGAGGG